>NC_089687.1:15207500-16473750 GCF_031753505.1 Anomalospiza imberbis | reverse complement strand
CCCTGGTCATATTATCAAGGAGCAGAATATCTTTTCCATGTGAGCCCTGCAGAATGGGAAACCTGTAAGTTTGTCTGTGGCTGGCTTCGTGGTGGATTGGCAATAATAAATTCTTCTGGTGAACAAACCTTTATTCAAAATAAAATAAGGAAGGTAAGAAAAAACACCCCTTAAAAAAAAATAAACCCTCAGGTGGTAATTGGCTATTTTCTGCCATGTCTTTCAGAGAAACTGTCTGCCTGTTACTCCAGGTAGAATCCAACAGACATTTTACTTTAGAAATAATGTTCTTGCTGTCTTCATTTCCCGTAGCTCTCCCTGAAGTCCTGTTCAGCTTAAGAAGTCAATAACATTTCAAATCGGCAGAATCAGCTCTGCTATTGAGCAGATTGATCAATCTGCCTCAAAAGACCCAAGAGGAGCAAAAGCCAGATTCCTATCACAAAGCTGGGAAAGTAACTGGGGACATGTGTGGTGTACATCCCTCTGTGCTTCTTCCTCTCTGCCCACCCCTCCCTGGCCAAGGGGAGCTGTCATGGTTCCTCCTTGTGACAATGGATTTTTATATGGAGGAAAAAAAGATATTTTCCTCTAAATTTCCTCCTCTGGTTTACAGCAGAATTTCTCTAGAACCTTTCTGATGTAACAAAAGCTTTGAAAGTGAGAAATAGCTTCACAAGCAGATGAATTCCCACAAAACTGAATCTGTTTACTTTTAGGTGTTCTCAGTAAAACCAAAATAAAGAAAATTTTAAAAATTATTGCAAATATTCTGTCTGCCTTACTGAGGACACAATTCTACAGCTGTAATGTAAAGGGATATTGTAGTTTAATCTTTAAAAGAACATCTGGTTCTGGGTAGAAAAGCTCTTGACCCACACTTATTGTGTATAGGCCGTCTTTGCTTTTAACTTGTAACAGAAAGCATAAATAGAATTGTGTATGGGGTCTTTCAGTTTCCAAGGAATTATGTATAATTTTAATCTCCTATTTAAGTAATTATATATTAAAGCATGATTAAATAGATTAAAACCAATAGATCATGGCAGAAAAAGCTTTTAATGAAAAGCAACATAACTGGGTATGCTGTCTTGTCTTCTTCCACATCTACCAGAGACTGTGATGAGATGTAATTACTACATTACCTAACTCTGAATATTTATGACTTTTAAAAATTATATATCTTTTAAAAATATATATATTTTTCCAACTTAAGATCACTTAAAATGGATAATCCGAATGCTGCTTTAAAGTAATGTTTACTTACATGATTTCTTTTAAAAGTGTATTGATCATTAAATTCAGTTGGTATTTCAAAAGTTTATGAGCATTCTGCAGTGAAAAAGCAAAGTTTAGTCTCTTTATACTGGAAACCAGCTCAACTTCTTAGAAGTTTTGTCTCAGAATACAACATACACGGCTGTTTTAAAGCCTGCTGGGTTTGGCTGAGCTTTCTCAGCATAGCCATGTTTGTCCTTGAGTGATTGTAACTATTTTCCTGTGGAAGTAGGAGTAAGTACAGCAATCACTAAAATAATACTCAGCAGTCCAAATAGGCTTTGCATGTGTCATTTGAAAACTTGGTTAAAATTTCTTAGCATGGAATTTGGAATTATGTTTTTCACTATTTCTTTAAAAACTGTAATATGTAGGCTGAGTGCTGTGATTAGAAAACTTAAACTCAGGGGCCAGGCAATACCAAATCAGAGAGCATTTCAGCGTCTTTTGTCAGAAATGTGTTTTCTTAATTTGATATTGCTAACTAAGATGTGAACTGGAGAAATCCTAACTGTAACTCAAAGGATAGTGTGGAAGCACAACACAGGCTGGACTTCAGTTCTTTCTGACAGAAAATAAATGCTTTACAGATACAGGGTGGCTACTCTAGTGTCCAGCACATTCAGAACTTTTTGTTTTTTCTTCTAAAAGCCCCAAAACTGTGATTGAGTGGCTAACCCTGAAATGAACCAATTCATAGCTGAAGCTAGAATCAATTCGGCAAAGAAATAACACGTGGCTGTTGGAATTACATTATTTCTATGGCTTTTCAATAAAACTTGGCCTTTTAGAAGCAAAGGTCTAGATCCTTTCATGAGAACAGCAATCAATCTGGAAAGCATCTCTAGAATACGCTGGTATGAACTATACAAAGTTAGTAAATATTCAGAAAGCATTTTAAAAACATCGAGGATCAGCATTATATTACTGCTTGAAGGAAATATTTGCTATTGTTTAATTTTAGGAATTGGAGGAAAACAAATTATGGTCTAAGATGATAGTCTTTTCAAACCAGATCGGCTGTAAATTCCTAAAAACCATAAATTCCTGGGTTCCAGAAGACACATCAGCAATCCTGTGGAAATACGGGAGCTAAATCATGCTCTGCTCAAGTGAATAATCCCGCTGAAGTTACATGAATTAACATGGGCAGGATTTAGTACCTGTTCTTCCCATTGGAACTCAATGGAAATGCTACTTGAATACACTGTCTGACTTTAGGAGTTTGTTAATGCATTGGTAGAAGGGCAACAACATCTAAACACATGGCAACACATTTCTTTTATAGCTGTCAACTAGTGATGTTCACTGGTGGATTGGACTGCACACAGAAAACCTCAGTGATGAGTTTCGGTAAGAACTCGTGTATGCCACAGTGCTGTGAGTTGTGCTTGGCATGCCCTGTCCCAGTATGGTGGGCCAAAGCAGTTTGGTGACTGAGTGGGATATTCAAGAGACAATTTCAATTCTCATGTAAAAATCATTCAGGATAATATTGCTCTTAATTCATCTCCATATTGCAGTATTCCTTCTGACAGGGTTGTGAAAGACATTTATATTGACCTTGGTCACAGTGGTTGTTTGTTTACTTTCTTCTCCCTTGCATCTCCTTTTGAACCCTTTAACGGAGGGTGTAACTTTAGGTAAGGATAGGAAAAAGTGAAACTTCATTCTTAATGTTTCTGTGCAGCTGGACAGATGAATCACCAGTAATGTACCAGAACTGGGATGAAGGGAGGGAAAGAGATCTGCAGAAACCTGGGAAAAGATGTGGCTTCATTTCATCACAATCAGGTTTCTTTTATATTTTCTTTTGCTGCAGTAATTGTAACTTGATTCTGTTGTTGGCCAAAGGGTTTATATTTTTTTCATTGTTTTTGAGAAATGCAATCCATATTAAAGTCCTGTTCCATGGTTATAATTTGCATGACTGCTTCTGTGATTAAGGAAGGAATAGTGAAATATCATTAGCATGCTCAGAGTCTAGGTTTTAGGTTTTAAAAGTATATTAACAGTTACAGCTCTCTAATGTCAAAATACAAAGATTTCAGTGATATTGATACCTCAGTTTTAACTGGGTTTTTATGTGGAACAGCAATAATGTTAATGGATTGCTGGTGTTCACAGTTTTCTCATAACCAAATGACACACATGGACTTAACAACAATTTTTCCTACATCAATAAGCTGTTTTTCTATCAGCACATGACTTTAAGTACTCAGGTTTCTACCTTATTTTTGATCCCATAGCCAATCTGCTGAGGGATTTTTGGGTGCCATAATTTTGGTGCTAGCCTTTCAATCATGGCAAAGTTCTATATTTTATTAGGGTATTAAGAAACAAGTCACAGTGCTGCTGGTTTACTGACTTCTGTCATTTCCCACTGTCTGTTTTCTGATTATCTGCAAGTCATATGATAAAGTAAACAGGTCAGGTTCCAAGGAAAATAAAAAATAGCCAGCTTTGTATTTGTGAGAAGAGCTAAAAATGATTAATGCAGCTGCAGTCTTGTAATCCCAGGCTCGAAAGTCAAAACTGAAAAAACATAAAACCTTATTTTTTTCCACACATAATCTTGGGGTTTTGATTCATGACTTATGAATGCCTGAGTTTGCCATTGCCGTATTTAGTATCCAATAAAAGGAAGAGATGCCCACCTTCCCCTCTCAGCTGGCCAAAAGTTTGTTGAGTTCCCTGAAAAGTATGTTTTCCTCCTAACCAGGTCAGCATTTCATATCATCACCTGGATCTTGCCAAAAATTTTCAATGTAAGGAAGTCAAACTATTTTATCTGGAAGGCATCTTTTTTTTTAATAATTAAAAAAAAAAAAAAGAGGTTTTATAGTCATATGTTATATTACTCAGGGTAGAGGAATTGGTTTTACTTGATAAAATTTAACTGGAAATAAAAGGATGTGTCCATAGACCATCAAATCCATTGTAATGCACTATGTCCAAATGTATTTGATATAGAATCTCCTTTTATTCAAACACTAAACAAAATCTAAGCTATTTAAGAAAAAAACCCTTTCCAGTTCTCAAACCAACACTGAACTGTGATTTTTCTTTTTGCTCAGGACTCTGGGGTGATGAAAACTGTACTGTTTCTCTTCCCTGTATTTGTAAACGTAAAATTCCAAAGAAGATAGAGAAGGAGATTCCAAAAGACCCAAAACAACAAGGAGCATGTCCCAAAGGCTGGTTGCACTTTGGATTCAAAGTAAAACCCTTTTTTAAGCTGTTTCGTTGTTCAAAATGCATTCCATAGTTAGAACAGAAATTGTACTTAAGGATTACTTAATATTTGAAGATTTTCTTGCTTTTTGAAAACAGGGCTCTTAGGCTTATAACCACTGACACGGTGTCACCAAGATTTAGTGCTGTTAAGTAGCTGCCCACACTTTAAGAAATTGTCTTTAACAAGGTGTTAAAAATTTTACTTTAGTTTCAGGGAGTAAATACTTATATATGCACAAGCTATGCAATTGTATTTGTGCATTTGCCGTAAAAAGCCTGCTCCATCCTCTCTTTTCCACATATGACAATTCCAAGTGTCTTTTATGATCTCAAAAGAGGTCTCTAACCCCTTGATGTGCTAAATGGATCCCTAATTGCTGCTGTCCTCTGAAAGATGTGGTTTCAAATAGGCTTCGTTAAAGATAATTATAAGCCAAAGTGAATTTGCAATTGAGGGTCAAAAGGTAACTGTTTCATCTGGCTTCTCTTAAATGCCTAAGTTCCTTATTAGCAACATGCATCGAGGTGGCTGAATTTATCCCAGTGCTCACTGCAGTGACTGCAAGGATAAATTTAACCTCAATTGTTTGCCTTGAAACAACTGATTTGAATGCAGTCCAGATCACATCTGAAAACTCATACTGTGCATGCTGGAGATGTCCATGGCAGGACAGAAACCAGTGAAATATTTAACATTCAGTAACAGTGTGTAAAGTGTTTTAGTGACCACTCTTAGTGATTGACGAATGGCTGGAGGAAAGCAAACAAAGCAAGTTTGTTTGTTTTGAAACAGTGCTTTTTAATACAAATTCCAAAGGATCCAGAACATCTGAGAAACTGGTACTCTGCACAGGAATTCTGCAGTAACTTTGATGGGTCACTTGCTATCCTGGAAGATGAACTGGAGCAAGGTAGAGTGCTGAAAATGTTGTTAAATATTGTTAAATAACATGTCATCTTCATTAGGATGCTGTAGTAAAGTTTAATCTTGGATACAGATTTAGGAAAGAAGATTATTCAGCTCTTACCTGTGGTTCCACTGCTTCAAACACATTAATGTTTCTCAGTTTGCCAAAATTTAAAGGTTCATTGAGATATATCACAGATATATTTTAAGGAATAATTGCAAATTCTTTTGTGCTTACCATGCTTTAAAAATACTCCCAAAAATGGAATACCCATTTAAAAATTTGCAATTTAAAATTTCTACCTGATTATCTCATTTTTATCTTTTAGTAGTACTTAAAATCTTATCTGTAGTATGGCACCAGGCTGGAACTGTCAGAGAAATAAATGCCAGCAAATTTGAAAATACTTATGAACAAAAACCTGTAGCTGAATTTCACACACACTTGTAAAACCATTTATTTGGATGTGGGAGGAATCTCACTGGCTATCTTTAGTTAAGAAATCTTCAACTAAAACTAGGAAAAGCTTCTTCAATTGGAATGTGTAGTGGTTAGACTGGTATTATTAGCTAATGGACTAGATCCTAACCCAATTAAAATTAATCAATTTAACTGAATTTATAGTTAGATGATACTGAAATGCCATTCATTCTTATTTTCTAGTAACTGTGTAACATCATTGATTTGAAATATTTTTTCAATGCTTTAGTGTGTTGCAAGAGACTTGATCTATCCCTAAATGCTTACCGGTTTATTTTGTTTCTGTTCCATTTTCTAGCTTTCATAACAATGAATCTATATGGGTGGAAAACAAGTGTTTGGATAGGTTTCCAGAGTGACAATTATGAAAAATGGTTGAATGAAAATCCTCAGCTGTATTCTAACTGGTCACCAGTTGACCTAGTGGATGTGAGTATTTTCAGGGGGGTTGTGACAGTGAGAAGTTGGTTTTATCCATAAAAATCATGACTTCTATAAGACAGGGCCAAAGTTGTTACAGCAGTTTAGGCTGCTCTTAATTTTTGCAACTTCAGAGAACTGTGGGTGCAGGTTTACAGGCACAACTAGAAGCAGCAAACAAGGCACCATTGAGGCAGACATTCACATAATTTGTGGCTCTACTCACATTCTCTTGGAGCTGGTTTTAAGCAGAAAATTTGGAATCATGTGGTTAGCATTAGATGCTTGGTCTGAGCAAAGTTTAGGAGCAAGATTATTAATTTCCTATTTTAATACATTGTTTCACAACATGTTAGTCCCAGTTGGGGTTAGCATTTTGGTTTGTTAACTGAAAGCTTCTGACTTTTTAATTATGAATTGATTGTTTCAAATTGTATTTATGGGACTGTTCATTGTTCTACCTAAATGTTTTTTATAGAGACTTTGAAATAATTATTCTCCTAAATTTAAGTTAATAATTATATATTGTTTTACATGGTGTATATTTAAATTAATATAAGGTTCTGTGTTGATTGCAGAGACAGCATTTTAACATTCAAGATCAACTTCCATTGTGTACATTGGTATCAAATAACCCTAATTTTTATTTTACGGGAAAATGGTACTTAGAAAATTGTCAGAAAAATTATGGGTTTGTCTGCCAAAAGACTCAGGGTAAGGTTTTGTCTTGCTTAGCTTCTGTTCTCTTTTCTTACTATATGGAATTTGTCTTACTTTGTTTTTATCTAGAAGCAGCTTTTTATAAGTGTCTCTAAAACAAAGAACATAAAAGATTTCTAAGACAGTTTGCTGTTTAGACAGACTAGCTCTACACTAATAAATTGGTAGCTGGGATGTAGAAGTAATTGCTAAAAAATATTCTGTTATTAACTTTTCCTCCTAACTTTGAGTATTCTGTAGTGTATCTTTGAATTAGAAATAGAGATGAAATTTCACATTTTCTCTCATGGCTGCAGAGTAACCACAAAAGGCTAAATTGAGGGTGATTTTGATGAAAATATGATTGAGGGTGGGGGGTTATAACTTGCAGTGTTAGATCACAAGAGACTCTAGCAAATACATTTTTCTGAACACTGTGGACCCGACTGTCTTATTGACTAGAGCTTGGCTTCTCTTTTCTAGAACCACACTTCTCTTATTCTGGTACCATAAAGTTCCCTTGCCCAGAAGCATGAAGTGTTTGGGAGGAACGTGGTTCGTTGTGTTTCCTCAAGCCACGTTCCGGTGCTGCCTCTGGGCTGGGGGCCGTGGGCAGCTCTGGAGCCCCTGCCAGGGCAGCCCCTCTGCCAGCAGGACACTGCCAGGACACGGCACCCAAATAGGGCAGCAGCACATTGGTGACCCTGAGGTGAAGGGAGGGCTGGCATCTGAGCCTGTGGGAGTCTCCTTGGCAGCTGCCTCTACTGCGAGGGTGGTTTTGTATGGCTCAGCTCTATATTGTATTATCACCCCTACATTTAACCCTAAAATGCAGAGACAACACTCTGCTGCTGCCGCCTGGGAGGGGATGCACGGCCAGCTGGGAAGTAGAAAAAGTACCAGCTTTGGGCAGTGCTTATGTGTCACTCAAGCAAAGCATAGCTGGATTTTACATCATTTATTGGGAACTGCAGTTGTGGGAAGGGCTGGAGTGATCTTGTACACAGTACAGAAAAGATAAATAAATGTGCTTTCCTGCTGGTTTGTTTCAGTTACATCCCAAACGTTTGTATTTTAACCCCTTGCTGCTGCTTGAGACAGATGGAGGAGCGTGGAAAGGCAGGAAAGAAAACAGTTGCCTTATGGTGGCCGGGATTCTGGCGAGGGTTTGGGCTGCAGCGGGTGCTCAGGATCCTACCCACGTTTCTCAGATGTGTCACCGAAAGTCAGGAATAAAACTCTCCAACACTGTAATTGCAGTGTTAGAAAGCTGCATTATTTTAGTTTGGTGCCAGGCTTGCAGGGAAGATCTCCTCCTATTCCATGCCCTGCAGCCAGGCAACAGACTAGTTGAAATCTGTGAAACTTATACATATTCATTAAATTTCCCCAAACTCATACATATATGCTAAACGTTCTGTGAATTCTTTTGCATATTTAAATCACTTCTTGGAGCTTATATTACATTACGTTAGAGTAGGAGTCTTTTGAGGGTCTCTGGTGGCCATTTGGGGAACATCCCATTCCTCTAATTATCCTTTTTTGGTCATAGCCCTCCAAAAAAGTTTCTTTTCTTGGAATGAATCCCAGTGATGTGGGCTGGTCAAGATATACCTTCATATAATCACTTACTCACGTTAATACGAGACCAAGCTCTGCTGGTTAAAGCTAAAGGAATTCACAAGGTTTAAACGCTATTTGTTACAATTGAAATTTTTCCCAGTAGGGAGGTGGATCTGAGAGGGGCCCTTGGGCCTGGCTGTAATGCAGCTCGGCACTGCCCCATGCACAGCAGAGTGCTCCTGGGTTAAATGGACCATCCTGCTTCCCCAGTGGGACACCCATGGCACTATCCCAAACTATCAGGCAGTTCAGTTTGCGAATTCAGCAGAAAAGTTCCCAATATTTTTCTTGCTTCCTGCTTTATTTATTTATTTTCGTCTAGTTACTGTCATTTTCTGCAGCTTTTTGCAGGCTGTAAAAAGGATACAGGCTGTGTCAGCTTTGTGCAGGCTCAGGCAAACACCAGACCAAGGAATTTGCAGCAGGAAGAGCAGAGAAGCAAGGAAGGGAGTAGTGAGACAGCCTCTTGCTGGCAGTAGTGAACTGCTAAATTTGCTCAAGTGTCCAAACAGATGTGTCAGTTCCTGGAAAGATGAGCCGGTGCTTTGCTTCTGCCATCCTGCCTGCATTCCATTTCCCCTTTTTTGAATTATTTTCTGAAGGAGACTAAAATGAAAGAAAGCAGCAGGGGATTTGAACTGAGCTCTCTTTTTAAAATTTCACAGTGCCTTCCTAAAATCAAGGAGTTTTCAATTTTTTAATTTGTTTGTAACAATAGTTCTTATTTTTTTAGAAGCTGCTCAGCTGTGATCAAGTTGTCTGTTTTAAAAATAAGTTCTTTTTCTTTCCTGCTTGTAACAGACACATCCAGACATCTTACCAATGCATCTGATATGTATCCTGTGCCAGATACTTTAGAATATGGAAACAGAATGTATAAACTAATAAGTGGGAATTTTACATGGTCTTCAGCATTGCAAGCCTGCATGGCAAACAGTGCAGAGCTAGTGAGCATTACAGACCAGTACCACCAAGCCTTCCTCACCGTCATCGTCAACCGCCTGGGATACAGCCACTGGATCGGGCTCTTCACTTCCGACGTATGTAGGAGGCTCCTGGCTGTCAGTGTGATGCTGCAAAGGAGATCTGCCAGTTACAAGCTAGTGAGCTGTGTCATTGATTTGAAGTCACAGAAAGTTTGCATCTAGAGATTAAACACTGGAAAATTTGAGCCGTAAACTTGCTTTTTTTGTTTTTTTTAAACATAATGTGTAAGTCCAGTGACAGCCAGTTTGGTACAAAGACTACTGAAAACTAAAAGCCATAGAAAACTTAAAAACATGGGGGAAAAAATCTCTTGTAATGCTGACATTGAAATTTCATTGTTTCATTCCTAGTAGCCCAATGGCCCAAATAACTGCTTGCTGAAAACAGAAAATTAGATGTAGTTAGTAGTTTGTACATCACTCTCCCAAAAGTGAGTTAGGAGGATCCTTGGCTCTGCTTTTTGATTATCCTTGCTGGGCCTTTAGCAAATTAAGACATTCTGTAATTCTGGTGAGGATGCCACCAAAAGAAGATTAATTTGTGTGGTGCTAAATTATATTAGAAAAATAACCTGAAATTTGTTTTGGCAGAATGGGCTTAACTTTGAGTGGTCAGATGGGACCAGGTCTTTGTTTACCTTCTGGGAAGACGACGAGTCCCAGGCCTTTGGCAGCTGTGTTTACATTGATACTTCAGGGCACTGGAAAAGTGCAAATTGTGAACAACTTCTGCAAGGAGCAATTTGCCATGTGCCACCTAGTAAGTCAGTCAAGGTTTATATTAAATCTTTGCATCTGCAAATGTGCATACTGACAGTGGAAATACGTGAAAGGAGGTTATTTGGCTACAGGTTAAGCAATGTTAAGCAAGGCTGACTATTACTTAAAACTGAAGTGTATTTCTCTGTATTTCCTATTTATGAAACCATTTTTTTCCAATAAAATATTGGCCATCAGGTCTGATCTGTAGGAGAATGGAAAGAGAATTTTCATAATAGAAAAGAAACAGGGAAATTTATTACTCTGTCTCTTCAGTGAACGCTATATTATCTGTGAAAATGAGGATTGTTAATGACCTAACTTGAATAGAAATAAATTGAGTTTGTTGAAATTAACTGTGGGATGGGAGAAGGGAAGAATTTAGAGCAAAGTGAAAAAATTATCATATCTTCACTGATGAACACATCAAATATTGTGCATTTTTTTTTAGTAAAGGTAAGAATATTTTTCTGTATCCTAAAATATGTTGTTTCCTGCAATGCTCTGGCTGGGCTTCAGTTAAATCCAGAATTCAGATCTGGAACTCCATTCAGTGCCAGACTGCAAGGTCTTGTGGCAGCATCCAATTCTTCAAATAATTCCATTCAGTGGTGTTGGTCACTTGGACCCTGGTTAGTTCATGCACATCACTATCAGTTATATTGTCCTGATCCTGCTGTTGTAATCCAGCAAGGTTTTTGATCAGAAATAAAACCAGCTGTACTCATTTAATACAAATATATGCAACTGCTAGATTTTCACTTTGAAAAAATAGAGGCATAACACAATAACATGCTATTAGCATTACTCCAAAACAGTGTGTGGAATGTTATATTAATGTGTATTTTGTTGTGCCAATAAAGCTGTGCTGTTACTTTTATCACAGAAAAGAAACTCAATGCCTATAAAGGCTTATGTTCAGAAAAAACTGTACCCTGGATCAAATTCAAAAACAGTTGCTACAGCTTTTCCACAGTTCTGCAGGGCATGAGTTTTGATACAGCATATGAGGTCTGCAAAAATCAAGGTAAGTGATTCTTTTGTAGCTACCAAATGTCATTGTGATATCTTAAATCAATATTTATTTTCTGAAATGACTGAAATCATGGCATATGTTTTCTCTGTTTCAAGATAACGACAGTGGAACTCATAAGCCAACTATGAAATTGGAGGCAGCATGCATCAAAAAAATGTTCCTTTCCATGTGAAAATACTGGTTTCTACAATAAAACATAACATGAACATTTTTCCCTTCAAATTTGTTCTAAAGGCATGTGAGAACAGTTCTGGATCTGCTTGAGCATTTTCACAATTATACAAATTTAAGAACTTATAATGTATAACCAGACTTTTCAAGCTCTTCAATTAAGACTCATAATGTTAACTCTTTGAAACACATTGTTAAATTTTAATGGCATGGATTGCTTGAAAATTTGTTCTGTGTTTAATTTGAAGGATCAAATCTTCTGACTATTCAAGATGAAGATGAAAATGCCTTCATTTTGGAAGAATTACACAGTTTTGGTTATTCTGTACAAACGGTTTGGTTGAACATTCTGCTTGTTACAGACAGTAAGTTTGGGGAAGAATAGAACTGCATGTAAGAATTTTGTTTGGGTGTTGGTTGTTTTCCAAAAACCATGTTCAATAACCATTTTCCAAAACACTTTGGTCTGTTGAGATTTTGTTCACTGATTTGTGCCTGTTTATGATGCAGTAAAACTAGTGAGGCTTTCTGCAATGGTTACCAATATTCTGAACACTCAATATGCATACATGCATGTAGATGCCTTTTCTTCCTTCTTAAAGGTACACTACAGATTGTCTTCTGTGTTAACTACATAGGATGTTTTTAAATCCTCCAAGAAAAGAAAGTAATACAGTGGCCAAACAGACAAAATCCTGGTATTCTGTAATACCATATTTTTCATGTAAGGGTAAATCTAACTGAAACAGAAATATTTCTCAAAGTACTATTCTATTTGTATAATTTTCAACTTCTGCCCATAGATGAGACAGTCTCCTGGTTTGATGGTTCTCCTTTAAATTATTCTAACTGGGGCATCAGAGAGCCTGAATTTGATCATCTCAAAGGGAATTTCTGCATCAGCTTGAGGACCACAGATGGAGTCTGGCAATTATCTCCATGCAGAGAAAAGAAGGGTTTTGTATGTAAAATGGATGCAGGTAAAGAAGGCAATTCTGTCCTTATAACCATTATTTTACTTGCTGCTTGCTTACTTGGTGTCAGTTTTCTTTTTTTTTAGTTCTGTTCCTTGGCACTGGGACAAAAAACACCTCTAAAAGCCCCAGGCAGCTGGGGTGACCTCTGTTTGGGGAACCCAGGCGGCCACTGCCAGCTGCAGGAGCCTTCCTGTGGCGTCAGGGTGACCTCCACAGCCCCCGTGGGGAGGGCAGGTCCAGCCTGGGAGAGCTGTGCAGGCACCACAGCAGTAGGAATGTGGGTCTGCGAGAGAGATCAAGTGTTTCCAGAGCCCACACAAAATCCCTCAGTCACTGCTGGACCCGCTAACCAGGCTGATCTGCCTCTGCATGGTTCTGTTCATGAATTTGTGCTTTAAAAAGTGGGCAAATACTGCTGCTCATCCTTACACAAATGCCAATTAATATATTCCACCAAATTAAAGGGATTTTAAATAACATACTAGATTATGTTTAACTTGGCCAGTTGGAATAACATTGACATGAGTCAAATTAAACAAAGAACAGCTTATTCTTGTTGGTTTTAGGTAGATTGTCTTCTCAGTATTCATTTTAAAGTGAATATATATAATAACCTTTGTGGGTCATTTTGTGACTGTTCTGGATTTTATTTCAGATATTGATACAACAGAATCCTCTGAAAAAGGTAAACTCTGTACTTTTTTTGTAAGGAATAATAAACATTTTGAGCTGATATTTTGTGAGAAAATATTTTTCCTTGTTAAACCTGTGATTTGAAATATGTGACATATAAGGAGTAGTAATGTTTTCCTTAAAAGAGCTATATGTTTATATTTCAAATTACTTATAATTGTAGCTATATTTGCTTAAGAACAATTTCTGTTCTTCCCTTTCAGCATCATACGGTGGGCTTGTAGCTCTGGCTGTTCTTGTGACATTGGTGATGTTGGCTGCCATTTCCCTTTTCCTGTGGTGCCTGCACAAGGAGAATAACCAACTTTTCCGCAGGATACTGTGGGTCAGAAACGCCTATTTGCCACAGATTAATGCTGATAGTCCTGCTTTGGAAGAAAGTATCCTCATTTCTGACTTTGAGAGAAGTGAGAACAATTAATTGATCAGAAGTAGCAAGCAGTCTTGTGTTCCATGTGAAACTTCACAACCTACAGTGGTTTTCTCATTCTTGGGAGTCCCTCGGGGTGCCCATATCCTGAGAAACCCTCACGGCCATCAGTGTCAATGCTGCAGGAGCTCCCTACCCTGGAGAGCTCTTCCTCTGTGGCAGGATGAGGTGAGGATGCAAGGCAGAGCCATGGAAAAATGTTCTTCTCTGTGACAAGCCAGGAATTGAAAATACTCACAGACATAAACCTCCAACCACTCACTTGGAGCAGACATGTTTGAGGTCCCAGAGCAGTGGGCATTTTCATGCAACTTTTTCCTTTGGGAATGTTTGGGCCTTTTTGTTTTGTTTTTATACTTTGCAGAACCTGCTTATGAGCTGACATTAAAATTTGGCCTTGAATTTAGGAACTCTGAAATATATTCCAAGGATTATGGGGAAGACTTTTTTTTTTTTTTTGCTGGCAAAATGGACAGTTATTTTTCAGACAATAGATTCTTGCCACATTGATTTCCAAGCTTACAGGGAGATGAAGTCACTCTTGACTTGGGACTGCCAGAGTTTTGGTAGTTTGGCCTGTGATGCCTAGTCCATGTTATAAAATAAATTAGTCTAGACATATAATGGCATATGGGCTTTGTCATCCTGAACTTATTATATTTATTTGAGATGCATCCAGCATCCTATTAAAGATTTAGCTATGTCATCTCTCACCTAGATTATTTCAGACATGGAATCCCATCAGCCTTCTTTAAATACATTTTCAGGCAATATCTGTTTGAAGAAAAAACTCTGTTATAAATCTTTCTGAAGGAATGGAACAAATGGCCTTACTGTTCACCTGCAGTGTTCCTGTGAGCAGTATTCATGGACACTCTGCTGAGACCTGCTCTCCAAAGCTAGGGGTGACATGTGGGGGAGCCACATTGCTGTTCCCCAAGGGTGCTAGTCCTCTAAGCCCATGTAGCAGACGCTTTCCCTTTGTGTTCGTACCAAGGTGCTAAGAAAGAAGATGAATTTTGCTGACCCCTTGCTCTGCAGGCTGATGGTTGTGAAGGAGCCAGCTCAGGTCTCTGTGCTGTCTCAGTTGCAGCAGCCCAGGACAGAAATGTTTACTCTCTCTGGGATTCCTACCAACCAGTCCTACACACACCTCTCTGAAAGGTTGTTTTTTTGGTTTTTTCTTTTTAGGTTTTTTTTTTTTTTTAATTGCAGTGTGGAAAAACAAATGCTTAGTGATGGTTATTACTTCACAATGGATTTAGTGTCATTTCCACCATCTCTAAAAGCTGCTGAATTTGTTGTTCTATTTCTCAGTTTCCTTGTTTTAAGGTGACTCATTCTAAAAGTTTTGCAAGAGCCCTGAGATTGAGGTATGTTCCTCAGACTTAAGCAAGCAGCCAAGGCCGTCTGAAATGTTTTTACACAATATTTGTGCACACGCACCGGAATGCATGACTGCCTTTTAGCTAGATTCCACATGGCCAAAAATTGCCTGTTCATGCCATAATTATGTGTAGGGCTATTTTTAAAAATTATTTCATACATAGAATATTTCTGGTTAACAGAACTGGTTTACTCTTTTTGATGACTTCTAAGGTTGTAGCTATCACAAGTTCTTAATCTGAAATTTTTCTGTCATATAAAATATAAATAGCTTTTCTGTGTACATTCTGTCTAGCAGTTTGACCCCATACATTAATCTTCAGTAATATTTTTAAAGTTTTGGTTTAGTCCTCTAGATTTATCTACTAGACTGTTTTTATTTGCAGTCTATTATTAGAGTTTTTTGACTGCAAACTTTGAGTACAATTGCCAGATAAGCTGTTGTTTATGTGTATTAATTGTGATAGCTTTTTACCACCAAAAGAAAAGGAAAAAAAGCTTATGACCTCTTCTTTCCCCATGACTATTTCACATATTCAAATTACAGCTGGAGGAACTTAAACCAACAAACCCCCTTCATCACACTCACTGAGAAGTGTGTAAATGCTGCCTTCCTACAGTACAGCAAGCAGAGTGGCTTGCGGGGTGGTTTTTTTTGCAGGACTAAGCTGTGTCATCTCTGAGGACATGTGTTTACTGGGCTGTTGTTGTCATCAATGCTGTTGATAGTTATACAGACTCTGGTCTGATTTTGATGTGGTTAATGAAGTTGTATTTTTTCACAAAACTTGACATAGATGTTTTATCAATTTTCCTTGAGGTATGTTTTATTCCTTAAAATATATCTGAAGGATAATGGCAGAATCAAACCTAACCTCAAAATAGTGATTGTTGATTAACGTTGATGTAAATGATGAGCTTGTTTTAAAGAAAAAAAAGTCCATGCAGTGTTTTCTTCCTACTTTGAAATGGTTTTGAAAGAACAGACCCTTGGATATTTATTTTTAAATCTTCCATCATTTAACTTTTTTATAATTGCAGGTATTATTCACTCAAGAATGTAATCAATTATTGCTTTCTAGTCTTCCTTCTGGATTTTGTTATCAATGGCTTTCAATTGTTTTCCCTTAATCAGAGGTCTCCTATACTGTCCCCGATCAGAGTATGTGTTGACTGTGGTTTTATTGCTGACCTTGATGACATTGGCAGTGAGATTCACTGTATTATTTCAACTGGAAAATTAAAGCGTGACTAATAGTTGTCCGTGCTGTAAGTTTTCTTGAATCTTTCCCCAGCTTTACTAAGAAGAGAGGCTTTAGTGTCTCACAAGAGCAGTGCCCAGGCTTTGCCCTGGCTCATCCTGTGTGAGGACAGCTGGCTCCAGCCTCCTTTCAGGCTGTGAGACTGGACGAGACCTGGGCACTGCCCAGGATCTCCACACACAGGGTGGTCTGAGCGTTTCCCAGAGCTTGGATGAGGATACCCCAGAACAGGTGTGCGAGAGGTGCTGGAAGGAGGTGGGAGCCAGAGCACCAACAGTAAGGATGGTGGTGGAATCACGGCATTAATTTACAGAGATTCTCCCAGCCTACTGCCTATTCCCTGCAGTAGTGAGCTGAGCCCCCAGGGATGAGTGATGGGCTGGAGAAATTTTTCTGCTGAATTGTGGAGGGTGTGTTGTGTGGGAGCCTATTTGTGTCCTCCGCAAATGAGGTAGAGATATATGGACTGCAGCACAGCAGTTTCCATGGATAGCACCAACATGCTTTGTGTGTCCAAGGACTGGGTTCAACAGGGCCTGAATAGGCCAGTGAATGTTGTGGGTTTTTTGCCATGTTAGCTTCTTTCAGTGTTCTTACCCAAAAAGAAGTGTTTACATCTTTTCATACCACATCTTTCTTGGGTGATGGAAGGGTAACCCCACCAGAGACAGGTACATTCAGGTCAACATGACAAACTTGTCTGCCAGATACTGGGTTTGTCACCTGCTTGTCCTTGCAGATTTCCATCTGCTTGTCTTTGCAGATGCCGTTCCAGGAGAAAATTTACCTCCTGGTCCCTTTAGCAATCCTTGCAGCATGTCTCTGAGGAAAAGAGATGTTCAAGGCAGCTGCCACATCCCAGGCAGACACAAGTCTGTGATGGGAACATTTGTATGCTGGTGATGCCCAGCATGACAGGACACAGCAAAGGGATGTTGTGGCACAAGGTTTTGAGTGGGCAGCATGACTCCTTAGCAAAGTCCTTTCTGGCTGTGCCTCTCCTGGGCACTGCCCTTCCCTATGCAAGGATCCTCCTCCCTCCCACTCTCCTGCCTCCACTACCTTTGCACACACACACTTTTGTAGCTGGGGTATGACCAATGAGCCACGAGCTGTTTGAAATTTGTGCTGTGCAGTCCAGAGGGACCATAGGGAAAAAATAGTGGATTTGCATGCTCTGTTGACACTTGACCAGTTCTGGTTCCCAAAGCACCATTGCACAAATTCCCATTTAATTTAACCCCCTGCTTTTATCTTTCATCATGTTACCCCTCCCTCGGTGTAGTAACAGGCATCCTCAGCTTCTTGTAATAATAAACCCACTGTAACAAAAACCATGGCATGCACTTCATCCAGGGCATTTGTTTGGTTAAAAGCTAAATTGCACACATTCATCAACCGGGCTCTAAATCCTCAGCTCAAAAAAAAGCCCAACAAAAAATCCACCAAAAAACAAATCCACAAAAAAAAAATAGAGGCCTCTATTTAAGCTATAATAGTATTATAATATTTCCTTTGGCAACTGGTGGAGTGTTGGTTTCAAACCCCTGCAGGCCAGCAGTGATATCTTACAGTCTGGTGCAGCCCTGATGCAGATGTGTGAGTAACCATCAAGAACAAACCCACAGGCGTCCTTGCTGCTCTGAGATGGAATGATTTAAGCTGGATCGTGGTGCTTGGAAACACAGTCTCGGTTTGGCCAGTAGATGGTAGTGGTACACACAGAGCTGGCAAAACGAGCTGCGCAAGAGAAAACATCACAGGGATCTGCTCTGGATCCCTTAGAAGTTTTAATTAAACAAGCAGCAAAACTCCCAACTCACAGGACAGCAAATAAGAGTGTGGGTTCTGAGCCCTGGCCACAATGTTACAGAACAGCTTTAGACAGCTTTCCAAGTCTCAGTGTTCCTACTCAACCACTTTAATGGAATGCATCAAAGTGCTCAGAAAGGGAAAATGCAAGTCCTTACACTGGGGTGTGGGCTTTTCATTTCTATGGTGAGTAAAGTGAAAATCCAGTCGTGTTCCTTATAAATAAGCATATCTTTGTGGTATATTTTGATTCTGGTGCCTTTCATGGAAAGGCAACTCACTGAAAATGCTTCAGCCATGTATCTCTCTGGATTTATTTTAATATTTTATTTCTTGACTGTATTCGTACAAGTATTTGCTTACTACTTTTCAGGGGAAATGAAAAATTAAGACATAGAACTAACTGCATAAGGAATCATTCCACTGCACTGTTGAAAGTAGATTCATTTTCTCCTTCTCCCAGTTTATTCTCTAAGTTGCCCAAGGCATAAGAGTTCCTGACCCCTTTCTCTATCCATTGTCTTTATGCATGGAAGTGATTCTCAACTGCAATTGTTTCCAAAAGTGCACAGCTAGGAAACAGCAAAAGTACTTCTACAACTTTATCCTACCTTTTTCTTAACCTTAGCCTAAAGACAAAATTTCTACTGTGGTTCTCAGAAAAAAATGCTTTAAAGTATTTTCTTTTAGTGACCACAACAGCTAAACTTGTAGATACAAAATAAATCTTGAAATGCAGAGTGGGCCAAAAGTTCCTCTCCTCTGCATGCTAGCAAAGGAAAATAGGGAAGCCTGTCTTTCTGAACCATGCACAGAAAGGCACAAAACTAACAGCCAGCTGCCTACAGAGGTGGATGGCCAGCAGCAGTGGTGGTTGTCCCTGGGTGCATGAAGGGCGTCCAACACCACCGTGTGGACCAGGAGAATGCACTAGCTGGGTCAGCGTCTCAGAAAACACAGGAGAACAACAGCATCCCTGTATCTTTTCAGATTTCTATAGATGGATGCTCATCTTTAGAAATTAAAAATTTCCATTTATTTTGTACCAAAAAAAAAGTGGTTTTTCTTTTTTTAACTGAACACTGAAAATTATCCCACTTCTACAGCTATTTATTCATGTCATTTGTTCTAAAGCATGATCTCAGGCCTTTGATCCCAGCCGTAACCTGATTAAATCTGATTTGCCACTTATTTCTGTCATAAACCTTGTGTGTGTTGTAGATGAGAAGCCCCTGGAAAGTCCCCACAGAGCTGAGAACAGACAGACTCCACCTCATCAGCAGCTTTGGGCTGTGCTGCTTCACTGACACTGGATTTGGGACACCATCTAAGAGCTTGATGCTTCCAGGTTCATTGAGTTTTGCAAGCAGAATCCCTAACATTGGACATTGCCAATGAGCTGGAGTACACAGACTTTTAATATAAAGTAAACAAACATTCTAAGTCATGTAAGGCTTCATTTGTTATGGTCCCAATCCAAATCTGCTTCATCTGTATTAGCTTCTTTTGGTAAGTTACTCTTCATGCTAGCAGGTTTACCTGTTATGTGCCTGAAATCTGACAACTATCTAAAGGCTCACATGACCTAGGCATGATATTTCTGGTGTTTAATATTCAAGGACACCAGAAGGATTCTTTCTGAAAAGCTAAGAAGCTAAAATTTCTGCTGCTGCATATCATGCCCTGTTAGTCTTGTGGGATAAAAATTATGTTGAGGGGCAAATTGAATTACTTTAATTATTGTTTCAAAAGCACATCTTAAAGATGGAATTATACATAGGGGATATATCATGGCTATAAGAGACATGAGCTACCATTCAGATAAATGTGGAAATGCACCAGAACAGCTCTGTGGGGCTTTCTATCTGGAAAGAACACATATTTAGAATAACTACAGAAACAGTGGCTACTTCACCCTTTAAAATACTTGTAGCAGAAATAGCAGAGTGGCTGTTCCCCTCTCACCATATCCAGGAACACAGCTGATGTAGCCTCTATCCCTGCAGGCTCCTGGAGTGCCTGTCTCACTGACATGGCACCTCTGGAACAGACACACCACGTCAGAGTATCGGGGTGTAGTTAAGTCATGGAAGAAGGAAGAAAGCCAATGTGGGCGCTTTTCTTCATCTTGCTCTTGACCATCCCCCCCGCCCCAACCTTCCAGAATCTAGTCTGGGCTGAGGATATGGTCTTTCATTATTGCTATTTATATGTAATTTTGCTTCATTTTTGTCTGATTCAAAGAATGTAAAGGTGAAGTTGGGGGAGTCTCAGCTGCTCTTATAGGTTGGTCAACCACTTGTTCTGATGTAGCACAAAGAAAGGAAGAGCCAATCGCTGGTGAAAGCAAAAGTATGAAGAGAACACGGAACAAGTATTCCTGCTATTTGGGAAGACTAGAATGGGAATTAAGTGACTGAACCACAGCAGGAAATACTTGCTAGGTAACTGTGGATCCCCTGGGCTGACAATAAGCAGACAATGCAAGTGGTAGGGTCAGTGTGCACTGTTACATTCAAGAACTGTGATTTAGAAATAAACAAATCAATCCACTACAGCTGCTGGGGTTTGGATTTGATTCACTGCACTGCTGGATGGCTCTTTCAGGTCACCCTGGGTAAAGATGAGTAAGCCTGACCTGAAAATACTGGTTTGTATATGTTTGTGGGACTGGTGATGCATCATCCCTTCCGGCCCAAACCCACCTTCCAGCTTTCTGACCCACACAAGTATTCAGCAGCCAGAATTCAGGATCTCTGGGCACAAATTCCATGCAACTGGGACATAAGAAACACCTCCACTTAAATTTGTGTTTTCCCTCTGGATAAAAGAAGTTGCTTCAAAATTAGTGAATCTGAATCATCCAATTCATCTACTACAGCAGCCAGTGGGACACAGGCACCCAACTTGCCCTGGGTACCTAAAATCCAAATCCATGGTAAAGGGTGTGAAGGCCCAGAATCACTACATAAGAAGCACAAAAATACAGACTTTTTTTTTTTTTTGCTTTTGTTTCTTTGACACTCCTTTTGGGTTGGTTGGTTGTTTGTTTATTTGTTTTCAGTTCTTGAAGCCACAGACCCAGGTGATGGGATGCGTGATGATCTCTTTACTCAGGCTGTGCTTTGAGGATGTTTTTATGATGCACCTTTGAGTGGTCCCATTGCCTCAGTGGGTCTGCAGCTGGACCCAGGTGGGGACAGCCTGTGGGGAGAAGCAGCAGTCCTGCCTCCTATGCAGGAGGCAGCAATGTTGCAAATTCCTCTTTCTTCCTCTTGTGCAACGTGGTAGTGGAAACATCAACTTCCTGCACAACAACTGCCTGGTTCAAAGCACTGAGATCTGACTGACTGACAGGACAGCTTTTGGCAGGCTTACAAATATCTGTTCCTAGCTCCATGTGGATCTGCTGAAGTAGATCTGTGTCCAAATCTGGTTCAAGAGCTGTGGGATAGACTGCAAAGCCCATGACGCTTAAAGCAAAGCCATAAGCTATGAGAAAGGGCAGGAATGGTTGACCCCAGTACTACCAGGATCATAAAATCATTTAAAAATTTCCTTTATTAAATTTGATAGGTTTAATCCATTTAGATAACAACAGCAAAATGAAGAAAAATATTTCTCATGTGGACATTCTTCAGTCTTTTTGGAAAAGATATTTAAACAGAGCCCTAACACAGCATGGCAGTTTTCTGTCTCCCTCTGGGGACAGAGGAACATTCATGGGATGCTGAAAAAAGCAAAAAACCTCACACTGGAGCATGTTCCCAAATATAAGGACACCCAGTACAGATGCAAAACTTAACCAAAGGTGCACAGTGCTATGTCAGGGCCAGTGTTTATCGTTTTTATGATTGTATTTTTAAGCAGTCATTCTTTTGATCCATGCTAACTGCTGGTCAGGGAAAGAAAAAAAAAAGCTTACACAGAAAATAACAAAATATTCTGGCTGGAGGCCAAAACTTCACAAAGGAATACTGAAGCCTAATATGTTTTGTTTGACGTCTTTGTTTCTGATAGATGTTGACTGAATTCAGGAGGATGACGGCACTTTGAACAAAACCAGCTGGGGAAGTCAGTTTGCTAATTATTAACCCTCTAGGGAAGAGACTGGGTTGGAAACATGCATTCCAAACATTCTGGGAAAATATAAAACCTAATGTAGATCTCTTTGGAAAAGATATACTTTACACTGGTTTGTATTTTTAGGAGGAAGGGAGGAGACAGATTGTGATATATGACTGAGTTTCTCAAGACGGGTAATAATTCAGTCTTAGACTTCTTTTCTCCCTCTAGCAGGATTCAACAGTCTTGAGACTGAAGTAAATCTAACATTAAGGAACGACTATAGGGAATGAAGAGAGGTTGTACATTTATTGTGGTAGAAATCATAGGGGAAGGGGGAAAAGGCTGTTGTCAGCCTCTGGACCATTTTTCAACAAGAAAAAGGGGGATTTTTCAAAACTGTTAAGCAGAAAAAAGTTTCAAATTTCATACTGTGCCTTAGAAAATATTATTCAGAAGCTACTGTTATAAATATTCAGATACCCAAATGCAAAAATATAAATCCTGAAAAGTAAGAAAAAAAGTATAATAGTCTCAAACAGTAGACTCTGCTGTGAGATATTTATATCTCTTTCTACCCAGATGCTCTATTCCTTCCTCTGTAACATGGCCAGAGATGGCTGTATAGAAAGTACAGGGTTGTTTGGTTTTTTTTTTTTTAGGAGTAAAAGTAGAGTTAGATATGAGCACTACACCAAAATTAAGTTAAACTAGTGTTTAACTAGTGCCAGTCTTAGCTAAAATTATAGCATGAAATGGAAACAGAAAAAAGAGAATAAGGCTGGACAGGGAGTGGAATCCTGGTAGAAACATAAAACAACCAAAGATCGAAGATCTTAGGAATAATTTTCACAGTTTGCTTAACATTGGAGCTCTTTTCCTGCTTGACACTTTGGTTGCAGCACAGAGACATCGGCTGTTACAAGTAAGTGCCAAAATAGATGTAGTAGAATGCATTATTGTTTAAAACAAATAGGTCATATAGGATGCTGAACTGATTTTTGATTTCCTCCCCATAGTTCAGTGGGATGCCGTTAGGTGTCAGTTAAAAAAATACCTTAGTCTTGACAAGCTTTTTAAAGTTAAACTTCTTGACAATTAGTTTAACATCAGAACTGTGCATATTTTTGCCTTTTTAATGTTGTAGGTGGTATTACATGCCTAGGTAAAGTGCTATCTAGTAGAGAAAGTGGTAGATAGCAAAGTACCTTCTAAACTTGTTCATTCTCTGACTATTTGCAATTCTTGAGTTGCTTTGGTGTCCCTCATGCATATATGTGTGTACTGACAGCTGTTACCAATGATGAACTGGAGGAATTATGGAGAGTGCCATTTCCAGAGTGCTGCAACAGCCCGCTGTCCCTCCAAGGACTGATTTAAAATTGCAACTGGTTATGTAAAGTGAACACTTAGAGTATTTTTGACAGAAAGCTAATTAATTTCATGTATCCCAGAGTGACCACGAATGAGAGTCCTAGTTTGTTACCACACACTTCAAGATTAGAGGAAAAATCCACACATTTGCACAAGAATAAATGCAAAAGGGACCCAGCCCTGACTGTCAGCTGTATGAGATGCCTTCAGTTGTGGGTCCTGCTGCTTTCATCCTGCCTGTGTGAAAGTAAGAACAGGCCTCCAGCCAACAAACAAACCCAACAGATGGAATATTCAGGATGTTTGGGCATTCTCTGCTGTTTCTTTGCTTGGATAGGTACAATACTAGTAAGTAGCCAAGTGCCGTGAGAGGTTAGTCATTGAGTCCATGAATAAACCAGATTTTATTTCTCTGTTTCATAGAAAAACTGGGCTAAGTGAAAGGAAAACTGTGCCCTTTACTGTTGTGCTGTTTCTTGGCAGGTACAGACAAAAGAATTTGCCCAACGTGGGGAGTTGGGGAGCAGGTCCAGGCTTTGTTTCCTGGCTTCACTTATAACTGTGTCATGTTGGCCAACTCACCTGGTTTTTTGCTTTGAGTTTTCCACATATAAAATGGAGAAAAAAACCTTATTCTTTGGCAATGTTCTTTTGACAAAGATTGCCAAGTACCATGCAAGCTGCAAAACCAACACCCTGTTACTAAGGAGAAACCCCCTTTCAGCAACAGTGTGAAGTATCTCATTCCATCACTATTTCCAGGCTGCTTCCAAGGCCAGACAGAAATATTTTGTCAGAAATTTGTTGGTAAAATTTAATTTTCAAAGGGTTTTTTCCCAACTAAACTTGAAGCAACTTTCGCTCTAAATTCAGGCTAATAACAGTAACAGGAAGGGGCTAAAATGGCGATGTAAAGAAATGGATAAGTCTATTTTCAGTTATGTATTGGGTTAAAAATTTGAGACTATCATCCTGTACTTTTTTATTAGTGTTCCTATGGTGTTATGTTACAGCATTAGCAATCTGTCAAAATCCATGGTACTGTTTATAAAAATAAACTTACTGAAGGCAAAGTGATCTCTCACACTATTTGTGTTTGCTCATGCTTTGTTTTCATGTCCAATGCTTGTGTTTGAACTTGTTTTGTTAGAATAATAAAATATACTTGGACTTGGAATCTCCACTAACCTTTGCTTTTAAAGTCAAGACTCTTGGCTTCCCTTTTGCTCGTTTCTAATTTACCACGTCTGTCATGTCCTCTCTTGCAAGGTTCGTGGTTATAAAAGTGTGAGGGAGTAAAGGTTAAAGATATATACTAGGTTTAACAAATACAGTTATTCTTGCCATAAGGATTGACTTTTGAAGTTAGTGTTTGGTTCATCCTATTTTTAAGGTAGATCTCAATTGTATTCCATATTTGTGCCTGAGTTAAAGCTAAAATCAATATTCTTTTAGCACTCTATCTCACTGAAAACTTCAGGTTGTCAATTCAAGGGCTAGGTTTGTAAAGGGAGCACAGTCCAGCCATCAGACTTTATACCAATAAGTAATATTCAACAGTTCCCAACAAGAACATGAGTGAGACTGTGCTCCACTAGTAGCAGTACTTTTTCATGGGGAAACAGAATAGGGATACATAAATTTCACTTTGTATTCTAGTAAATATTTCAGTGCTTTGAATGAAGTGCATCAGCTCCAAAAGGAAACACTGAGCACTTACTTTAGCTTGGTAGTTATTGAATTAATCTTGATCAATGTGGATTCAGATTCAGAAAAAGGGATTGTGTTTGAGTTTTTAATAGCAAATATGCTCAAACTGTTGTGTATGATTAAAAAGGGGACAACAGCATTTTCTCTTTCACTGTCTGGGAACATTCCTAGGGCACCAGTCCATTGACAGTTTAGAGAACAGTGAGGAGCTGAATAGCTCTGCACTGTCCAGATTTCTGCAAGTGTATTGGCAGAAAAAGGGAGACTAGAGAAAATGTGAGTCTGCTGCTGAGTGGGGTTGTGGTAACACAGGGTGCAGACAAGTCAGAGATATTCAATGCCTTCTTCACTGGTCTGTAGGATTTGTTTTCAAAAATCCCAGGCCCCTGAGACAGTGGGAGCATCTGGAGCAATGCAGGCTTACCCTCGGTAGAGTAGATCAAAACATTTAAACAAACTGGACACAAACAAGTCCGTGGGACCCAGTGGGCTGCATTCACAAGTGCTGAGGGAGCTGGCAGATGTCATTGCAAGGCCAATCTCATGTATCTTTGAAAGGTCACAGTGATCAGAGGAGGACTAGAAATTCAGTGCAGATGTCATATCTTGCTTCAAGGAGAAGAGGGAGGATTTGGAGAACTACAGTCAGCCTTGTCTCAATACCCAGAGAGGTGTTGGAGCAAATCATTCTGGAAACTATTTCAAAATATATTAAGGATATGGAGATGGTTGGGAATCATCAGTATGGATATATGAAGGGGAAAATTATGCCTGATCAGCCTGATAGCCTTCTGTGATTAAATGACTAGCTTGGTGGACAAGGAGAGAGCAGAGGACGTTAATCGTCTTAACTTCAGAAAGGCTTTCATCACTGGCTGTATCATCATTAACCAACTGCTGACTAGATAAGTAGATAGTGAAGTAGATTGAAAACAGGCTGCAGTGCCAGGCTCAAGAGATTATAATCAGTGGTGCAAAATCCAGCTGGAGGCCAGTCACTAATGATGTACTCTTGAGGTCAATACTGGGGCCAATACTGTTGAACACCCTCATTAATGATCTTGGATGATACAAGTGAACCCTCAAGTGAGGGTGAACAAGTGCACCCTCAGCAAGTTTGACTTGAAGATTGGGAGGAGTGGCTGATACACCAGATGGTTGTGCTGCCATTCAGAGGGATCTCTGCAAGCTGGATGGATCATTTGAGAGGAATCTCATGGAATTTAACAAAGGGAAATGGCAAATCCTGCACCTGATGAGTAATGTCCCCATGCACATTACAAGGGGCTGAGGACCAGCTGGCTGGGAAGCAGCTTTACAGGAAAGTATCTGGGAGCCCTGGTGAACACCAGCTTGAGCATGTGCCAGCTGTGTGCTGTGTCCTTGTGGCACAGTTGGCCAACAGTATCCTGGGCTGCATTAGGAGCATTGCCAGTAGGTTGAGGCAGGTGATAATTTCCCCCTGTTTGGCATTAAGACACATCTGGAGTGCTAGATAGCCATATCTGGATTTCCCAATGTAGGAAAAATATGATTTCACTGGACTGAATCCAGCAGAGATCCACAAAGATGATTATGGGACTGGAGTGTTTGTCATATGAGGAGTGGCTGAGAGCTGGAGGAGAAAAGCCTCAGGGAGATATTATCAACGTATCTAAAGTTAGGGAGAGTAAAGAAGATGAAGCGAGACTCTTCTCAATTGCATTCAGTGAAGGAACAAGAGGCAATAGGCACAAAGTGATCCATAGAATATTTTTTTTAACAAAAGAAAAAAGGTGATGGTTCTTTTTTGCTATCGTGGCCATCACAGAGATGTCCAGAGACATTGTGGAGTCTTCATACATGGGAATATGTGGCAAGCACATTTCTCTCCCTCTCAGGATTTTTATAAAGGTGCACAGAGAGAAGCGAAAGAGAAAACAATTTCTATTTCTGCTCCTTGTTTTTCTCTTGTGGAATGTGTTTGGAGAATTGTTTACCTAGAGCAAATGCTTGGATCATGGTGGATTGTTTGGGCCTGATGGCCAATCAGATCCACCTGTGTCTGGACTCTCGAGAGAGGGTCACGAGTTGTGAGGGAGTTAGATATGATAGTTAGAGAGAGTAGCATGTAGTTTTTAGTATCCTCTTTTATATAGTATATTAATGTATCATAGCATAATTATAATAAAGAAATCATTCAGCCTTCTGAAAAAAGTCAGACATTATCATTCTTCCCATTGGGTTCACCGATATCTACAACAGGAATATTCAAAATGCAAGTGTAACCAACCCAGGGAAATCTGCTCTAGTTGACTCTGCTCTAAGCAAGAGGGTGCACTAAATTATCTCTTCTGATCCTGTGATTCTTTAACTTAGGTACTTTAATTTATTTCAACAGCATCTGAGTATTTCTTCCAGGTTCACTCTTTATAGAGATTTGTGATGCTTCCAAAGTTTTGCATGCTGATGGGACTTAAATTGTGGGCCACATGTCCCTGCTGGGTCATTTAAATACTGTCTATGATAGATCCAGACCAGTTTATTCTGCATGGCCAAACTGTTTCAGTTTGAAATAAAAACAAGTCTTAACAAACTTGTGGACTTCACAGAGTAAAGTGCCACTGCTTAATAAAATATATATAAAAATAGATGGTTTCATTATATAGGCATATTATTGCCTCCAAAAAAGAGCAAGAAATGTAGATACACTCATTAAATTTACAGGACTATTTAGGTAAGTATCAATTTAAAAGATCACAAATTAGAAATCCACCCATACTTCATTACTATAACCTCTTGTTAGGTTTTTGGTTGTTTTGGTTTTGTTGATATTTTGTAATTTTGTGATTTATTTGGCTATATTGAGAATTAAGACATATACAAATCAAAGAGTGATAATAGTACTGTTTAGGTATTTTGCTGAATATACAGTGTTACTATATTTTTCTTTTTCCTCTTTTTAACATTTAAAAATATAACTAGAGTTACTCATGCAGCATTGTAAAGTATGTCTTCCAGAAGCTGCCATAAAGAGCTGTGTTACTCCTTGACAGCCTCAGGAAAGGAAAGAGAGTGGGCTTTGCTTTTTCAAAGCCAGGAGCAGGTTCGGTTTGGACACAACTAATGGTCTCTACAATAGAAATATGTCACACACAGAGGTGATCTCTGAAGTGACCAAATCCTGAAGCCTTTATAGCTTAAAATCTACTCTGGAGTTTTACCTAGAGGGTTATTACTGGTTAGTCTGGCAGAGCACTGCAGATCTGAGTCATGAGTGATCTGTGCTGCTCTGTACTATCTTCAGCTTTCTCATTCTCCCTCGCGTGTTCTGTGTCAAGCACATGAAACCAGCTCACCAGCAGTACTTGTGCAGTGATGACAGCCTGATAGCAGTACCCTCATAGTCTCTCCCTGATTCACCCATGGTGTCAAGCACAGATAGAAGTCCTATAAACTCATTTATATGCACTGTCCACCCACCAACTTCATCTCAAGTTGTGTGAGTGTTGAGTCACAGACAGGTAGTTCTTGTTCAAGTCCCAGCTTCATGTAAGCTGTGGATAATAACAAAAGCTATTTCAGTCTCACAGAAACAATTACTAAGGTACAAATAATTTCCTTACAACAAAGGCCACTTAAATCAATAGAAAAATGCAAAAAGCAAGTTCTTGTGAGGAGGACCTGCTGATTTGTTCACCCAGCAAGAGCTTTCATCCAGATAAAGAAATAACTGGTGGACCACATCAACCAGGTCACTCTTGTCTGCATGCTTGCAGACCTCATCAAAAAGCTGTCTAGAGGCCTAGATGGTAAATACTATATCTAGAGAACACACACTGGCACTGCCCAAGATCATGTTTATCCAGGTGCACATGAATTTTATCCTGTGTTGCAGTTTCTGCTGCTTTGACAGCTACTGATGTTAGGCTCGCCAGCCTTTAGTGTTTTCCATCATGTCACCTCATTTACTCTCTGGATTATTCTTTATAGAGATTGGTGTCACACTGCCACTCTCCAGACCACAGGCACATGGGAAGTATGAAGAGAAAGGTAGGTCCATTTGTAGGCTCTCAGTGCTCAACACTGCCTTAAAAAACTCAGATGTCTGCAGATTTGTTACTCTGCCTAGTTTGGTTTATAGCCTTTCCCAGTTAGCACACTTTCAAGAAGAGTCTCTGCTGACTCTCAAAAAGAAGGGTTCAAGTATGGGGATCATCAATTTATTCCAGTGAACATATGCAAATAGATCATTTAGCTTCTCTGGAAACATTTTGTCCTCTCCTCTTTTTTTTACCCTGCAATTGTCCTTTGATTTGTCAGACTTCAGTGGGCTTCTTGGTCCTGATGTACCTAAGGCAAGATTTAATATTAGTCTGGATTTGTTTTGTGAGTTGCTGCTCACAGTTTTTTATTGCTCTTTCACTGTGCTTTTCATTAACATGTTGGTTTATGATCCTTTCTGTGGTTTTGCATTTGGAGAAGACTTAAACTTTTGATTTCTGATAATCTACCTGGTGGTGAGGTTATTGTGCCCACTTCCTTTTGCCAGTTCTCAAGACTTTAGTAGATGGCACACGCTGATGCTGTGTTGTGCATCCTTCAGGGAGTTCAGCTCCACTGGTAAGAATTTGCTGTTCCTAGCTGCTACCTTTTCTTTCCTCTTCACAAGCTTTCTCACTGCTGTCTCTCTCCCTTTTGAAACTGGGTGCAACTGCTGTGAATGCTTGGCCTTTGTCAAGCCTCTGGGAATTCTGAATGTAAACACAAGAACAGAAACCATGAGCTGAAGATGTAGGTCAAGACCTTGTGCATAAATGAGGACCAAATGAGGGGCTGCATCTATTCTGTCTGGCTTCCCTGTCCCTCTGCTCTGTGAATCAATATTGATGGAGTCCAGTGTAGTCTGTGTTACATAACAAGGCTGCAGTGTCCAGACAGCATGGAGGTTACATGAAGTGCAGTGCTGGTTGTATTTCCCACCCTCTTTGCCCATCTGATCATTCTCAGCATGCTCTCTCTGTCCTTGTGGTCAGGCAGGCAAGTGGCAGACTCAGGACTACATATGCTTAAAGGTGACATTTTGATGCCTTGGTATTCTGTGCCACCTGCCGGGTTCCTATTTTCTTTACTTGATCTGCTTACAAGATCTCATTAATAAATTTCATTATCCCATTACCAGAAGAGATGACTCCTACCTTTTCTGTATATTTTATATTCTGGTACTTAAATGTCCTGCATGTGTGTAGCATGTCATTGCCTTCGTCCAAGACCAGACATTTGATTTCCCTCCAATTATTCGTTAGATGTTTAGCACTGTTATAGAGGTATGTGTTGCTGTGGTGTTTGTTTCCTCCATAATTTCCCATTTGAAATGTATTTTATTTGTTTTCTTATTTTTTCTTATTTTATTTGTTTTTATTACTTTTTATTTGTATTCTTATTTCTGCTCTCTGGACTCTCCTGCACTCAGAAAGGCACAATTTCCAAACCTTTGCTTATGGCATATTGAACTGTGTGTTCCCCACTCCAGCTGCTACTCAGTTTATATCTGTATCAATCACAATCTTTACACACCAGCAGTTAAGCCCTCAGTGAGTTCACTGTTTCTATACAGACCCTTTTTATCTCAGAAGTACTCCCAAGCTCAGATCAGTCTGGAATTTTGCCCTTTAAACCATTCTCTCATCTACTTGTTGAAAGTTTGCTCCTTCCTGGTCAAACATAAGGCAGTGGGGGCATTTTAGAGATTGCTATTAGTCAGGGATGAATTCTGCCTCCAAAACACATGAGACCCAAAACTACAGGATCTTCCCCAGCACTTTTAGGTAATTGTTCTGCTTTGCATGTTTAAGGAACAAAACCTAACCAAAACAAAAAACCAAACCAAAACAAAACAAAAACAAAAACAAAAAAAAGCCCACACCAACACCTTTCAAATTTAAAATTAAAAGCTCTTCTACCTGAATTAATTTTTATTTGCTTCAAAAAACATTTTCCAAATGGTAACTGATTTTCTTTCAAATCATTCCTCCAAATGAAGTTTTCTGCAACAAATATAATGTGGTACAAAATACCATCTTATTTGCCAGTTCCCACAATCATAATTTGAGTAATAACCCCACACTGACACAGTGACAAGGCAGAACAGCTTTTGAGGAGATTGAGCATATAAACTCTGCCAGTAGACCTACTAAACCAAGGCACACTTTCTGTTGAAAATGCACAGTTCAGATGTCAGAGACCCTTTTTAAAGTGCTACAGAAAAGTATCATTTACCACTTTACAATTTCCAGCAGCTGTCTCAATGTTAAAGTACTGCTTATATTATTTTGTCGTTGTTCCAGAAGCACACAGAGATCCTAGCAGGAGCCAAAGCCAAACTAACACCAAGAGAAAGACATTCCTTGCTATCAACAAACATGTAACGTGGATGTGTCCACACTCCCTTCTTTGTCTTATTTCCCAAACCTGGTTCTAGTATTTCAGTGGGCCTGAATATGAATGCTTGAATATGCATCAGGACAGAGCTGAAAGCAGCACCACAGAAGTTGCCACTGTCACATTTGAGTAAAAAAGGAGGTTGATATTAAAAAAAAGGTCTGTAATTCCTTTTATTATTTCTGACAGTTATCTACTGCATGCAGTAGAAGAAACAGAACAGTTTCTAAAATGCTATAATAACATCTAGGTATTTATTATGAATGGTGACACTTAAAGAGAATCAAATATAAAGGTCCCTAGCAATAATAAACCCTTCAAGCACAATAAAAGCCTCAAAACTTTGGAACTTATGCCAAAGATGCATACAGAGATTGTAGAAGAGATGTAAGAAATACATATAAACTCAGCTGGGAGAACATTTGACTCCATCTTAAGTTTACGTGCAATACAACAGTTTCATAATGTGCTGAAAGGTTAGGCCACTGCAACTGCAAACAGGAAATCTAGAGCAACAAGCAAGAAAAGCCATCTTCCTTTGTGTTCCCTTTTCGCTAAAAGCATAACATTCTTTGATGTTTAAAAATAATTAAGTCCTCAATATCCATTTAAATAAACAAGGCAGTTAACGAAGTGTCCATGAGAAAAGACCATCCAGATGGAGTTAATGCAAAGCTTAATTAAAGCTACTGCTAAAAGACCTCTCTGGATACAGTCTCTCTTTCTCCAAATCAGTTGCTTTTTAGTGACTTTTTTCATAGCCATGCATGGGATCAACTCCATCAAACTAAACTTGTGTATCTGTCAAAAAAGAATCATTTGGCTTTTAGCTGCATTTATGGAAAAAGTTGCAATTGTCTAACTTTCTTTTCCATTAAGCTATCTTTAAACATGTCCAGGGCTGATATTTTAGACTATTAGTGTGCACTTTACTCAAACCAGAGCCATGTTCTAATATTAAACTTAGCAGCAGAGTCTAGGTAGCACTGAAATCTTTGCTCGTCTGCTTTGTGGGTACCATCACTTTCTTGGAGAGAGTCCTCTCCATCAGGAAATAACTGCTCCTATAACTCTTCATGTGGGTGTTGGGTTTGGTTTAGTTGAATTTTGGGTTTGTTTTTTTGGTTTTTTTTTTTTTTTTTTTTTGGGGGGGGGGGTTTGTTTGTTTGTTTTGGGTTTTCTTGTTTTCTCCTGTAAAGACATAGGCATTCTAAGTACCTATGTTGCAAGGTTAAAAAGGTAATAAATAACTAGTGATCCCTGTTCAGATGTCCCAGTTTCAAAGTCATTGCTGGAGGAAGCAGAGATAAGTAGAAGTTACCATCTCCAGAACCTCTTACTATTCTCATGAGATGCTGTAGGCAGTAAATCCTTTTCCACCATTCCCTTTGTGCTCACTGGCACATGTGGATGCACTCAATTTAGCCAGAAAAACTGGATTACAATGTGTTGAATGTAAAAGGAGGAAGGTTACTTATGCAAGGTATCTATTTCATGTGGTGAGCAGAACAGAGATGGGGTGGAGATTCATGGATAGACAGGTGTTGACACTTTCTACAGGCATTGCTATTGTTAAAAACATATGGGCATAAGGGAAAAAAAAAATTATCCTTTGATAAGTAATAGAGACTCCTGTTAGAAATACAAGGCTCTTAGTCATGATGTTGGCACCTTGAAAGGCTTTTTGTTTGGAAAGGCAAAGTAGTCTTCTTGGAAGCAAAACGCTGCTGTGCATTACTGTGAGCTCTGTGGTTGGGCCCTCCTGTATCTGAAATTCTGTATTTGGTTATCTTTACAGGCATGGTTAAAATTTTCTCAGCCATTAGCTCTGCTTTGAAGTGAGCTGTAGGTATTCATGGGCACATATAATGCTTGTGACTTGCAATACAGAAAGTGCTAACTGACTATGCTGAGTGATAGTTGCTGTGCAGCTCAAATTAAATGCAGAAGCCTCATTAATAAAGGATAAATCCTATAAGAAGTAGGCTTTGGCACTGTTACAACTTCGATAAGCTTTAATCCAAACCCACTTTTTCAATAAGAGAAAACTGTATTAGAGTTCCATAGGTTATCACATATACCAAATCTCATTTTTTCCTGCATGTTCTTTTTAAAATTTTGGTTGGTAGTGGGCTTACCAGGACTGTACATTTTTTATCTCCTCTTACATTAATGTATAATAGAATTTAAGTACAGGACATGTACATGGACCCAAAACTGAAACTAAGAGGCACCAATGCAAGCTGCAGTTTTTCCTATTCTTGGGCATTCTTTAATTTTTGAGCCAGGATCAGGGTTTGAGTCTGTATTATCAAAGATTATATTTTATAAATGGATAAACAAAAAAGGAGCTGGAATCAGAAGTGTGTGTCTGAAAGCATATGTTACATATATTAAGATATCTTAGAGAACGTCTGCTCTATTAATACACATATTTGCTGATACATGTGTGGTAAGTAGGATGCTGGTAACTTCAGAATTGCTGCTATGTGTTCAGTAAATATGCACTGCATGCTATTAGTTTCAAAGTGAAACTCTACTACTAAGCATTCCCAAACTGGGACAGTCACTACATTTATAATAACACACATTTGGAAAGCTTGATAGGAATGCAGGGTTCACACCTGCTTCTTGATTTATTTAAAAAGAGACACACCATCCCACCACATATTTAATTTTAGTTTCAATAGCTTGCTTTTGCATCAGGTTCACCAATGGGGAATTTCTGCTTCCCATTCTCTGTGTGGAGACTTTAAAGCTTTGCTCTTCCTGAAAATGAATTATTTCTGGTAACACAGATTTGATTTTGCTACATCTACAGACTCCTCTCTTCCTGGATCTGACTTCTGATTTTTCAAATAGCTCCTACCTTGGCAGCCATGTGCAGTTTCCAGCAGGAGAGAACATTTGTTAACTTGCAGGTGTCTGTTTTTGTTCACTGCATTTCCATTCAATTCCCAGCCTGGCATACCTTCAAATCCTGTGTCCCCAGGAGTACACATTCCTACATGATGGGCACACTGGAAGCATATAAAACAGATTGCACATTGCATTTCCCATCTTTATGTAAATTTAGTATTTCTTTCCATGAAGAATGGCTCTTCCAAGTCTAATCAAAATGGATTTTCCTAGGAAAAGTTTTTTTCTTGTGACTTCGCGAATCGCTTTTTTTAAACAGCTGGATCTTGAGGTATACAGCCTGTCCAGGTAAACACTGAATAGAGAGCATGTAGCTATAAACCTGATTTCATTTCACATCGTTTCTATCTGTTTTCCCTTTTTTCTCTTTTCCTCCTTCAGGCCAGCTGGTTCTCGCCATGTACGTGTTTTTACTTTTGGTTTCTGCAACTTCCTGTTGCCACCTGCAAAATTTTCTCAGCAGCACTTGGCAGTGCGCAGTCCCTCCGCTCCTGGCCCATGCCCGGCTCAGAGCATTGCAGTTTTAGCAGCCCCTGCCTCGGGGATGGCCCGTGGCCCCGCGGCCAGAGGGGATCGAGGAGCGCGGCGTGATGTGTATTAATTGTACCATTTCAAATATTTTACTTCCGTGTGCTTGTTAATTTTAGATTGTTCTAGTCACCTTTTGCCTTTTCTTCACTTTTAGCAGTTTAGCAGTTAGGCGTCCCCCTTTCCCCCCAAGTGAGCTTCTAAGTTTTTTTGCGTTTTTTTTTAGTTTTAACTTTTCTGACCGTGCGACAATTCGATCTGCCTTTCCAGTCTTTCTTCGGGTTTTCCACTTTTTTTTTTTTAAATTTTTTTTTTCCCCGTTAACTTTTCCACTTTTTTTCTCTTCCCCCCCCCACCCCGTTTTCCCTTCATCTTCACTCTCACGTTTTCGCTCGCGGCTTCCCAGCCCCGCTCCGGCCGGGCCGGCCCCGCCTCGCCCCAACCTCGGGGGCCGCTTTCCTCCTGGCAACAAGTGACGCGCGCGGGGCGGCCAATGGGCGGCGCCGGCGGAGCGGCGGGCGCGGCGCTGGGGCACGGCGAGCCCGGCAGCGCGGCCGCTCCGCGCAGCCTGCGCGCCGCGGGGGACCATGGCGGCCGCCGGGCGCTGCGTGCGCGCCTGCGGCCTCGCCCTCGCCTGGCTCCTGCTGTGCTGCGCGGCCCGCCGCGACCCCGCAGGTAAGCCGGCCGAAGGGGCAGACGGGGCGCGGGAGCGCTGCGAGCGCGGAGGGTCCCTGAGCGCCCCGACGGGCGCCTGGGCGGGTCAGGGGGCGGTGTGACGGGCCTTCCGCCCCGGCGGTCCTTCGGGCGCTGCGCTCGGTGGCAAAGTCCAACTGCGTGGAAACAGCCTGGGAAACTTAGCAGGAGAAGCGAAGGAGGCAGGAAAAAGCCCGGGACCTCCCTCTCGCGCCGTGCGCTTGGCCTGGGGCGTCGCGAGAGCCGCCGCCGCCCCGCCGGCCGCGGTGCCACGTTCCCGGTGCCCGCGGAGCCGGGGCCGGGCCGCGGCCTTTGGCCTGACAGCTCCGGGGCAGGAGCCGCCCGAGCCCGGGCAGTTGCCGGCAGCGCGCCCCGCCGCCGCTGTACGCGCAGTGAGACGGAGAAGGAGGCTCGCCTTCCCCGACGGGAAGCAGGTGGAAAAGTTTCACGTTGAGCAAATTCTTGTAAACCACAGCCGCTAGCCTAGTCAGAGCTTCCGGCAAACAAGCTGAGCTCTTCGCTAAGTTGCACCTCGCATATTTTTTATATCCTGTGATAGTAACAGGCTCAGGTTGGTAGCTGAAGATACCACTAAAACTTCATGGCCAGAGCATTGAACTGGAGTAATTATTAAGAAATTGCTACCAGAGAGATTTGGTGAGAAAATATCAGCAGTTTTTCCAGGGAAATTTTAAAAAGTGATTTTCCACTTGGCATCAACGTGAGGGTTGTGGAGGAAGAAGTGAAAGAAGATGTGAGAAGAGGCTAAAAAGTTGTTACAAGAAATAAAAAAGAGGAATAAAGCCATGAGGGAAGAAGAAAGAGCAAAATCAGATATAGAGCTGGAAAAACACAGAGTTAAAGGATACCGCAAAAGGAGGTTTGGTTGTTAAAGTGCCTTAGTTAGTAGGATGAAAGGGACAGTTGGTTGAAGTTGGTGTGCTACTTTAAAAAATTCACTGTAGTAGGTGGGTGATTACAGAGTCTTCTTTACAGTGTGATCAGCTAGGTACTGTTTGGCACTTACACAGTGGAAAATTCATGGGTATACTGGGAAGTAGTGGTAAAATTCACTGCATTAACATCATTGAGTATTTTCCTTCCTGTTCAGCCAAACCTATTAGAAAGTCATAACAGAAAAATGCAGTAGGAATGTGATTGACAGTGCATTACTATTAAATGCAAAATACTACTCAGCAGGTTCCTTATTTAAGCAGCAGAATAATTAGCCTTGTGGGTCTGAGCCAGCCACGGTCCATTTCAGCCTGATTAGTGAAAGTTCTACAATGTGGAGCCATCTTTATTGTGGCATAGAAAAAGTTTTAGGGCATTTTTTCCATGGTTTGCTTAAACCTACTCCTGCTTGTAAGAAGTGTCCTTTTATTGACAGAGATGTTAGCTTTTATTAGTAGGGTGATCCATAAACTTTTGAAATGGTATACTGTGCTTTACCAACTTTAATTTTTCTCTTTAATCACAAACTACACCAGAACTGAAAATGAAACTCTGGTCCCTATATGATTTTAAAAATTACACTCCTAATCTGTTGTGTGCTGTCTTTGGTGGGATACTCATTCTAAAACTTTCTCCTCAAAGCAGTGCTAGTTAACTTAGGAGTACTGCAGCTGCACTGACAAACTGGTTCAAATGTAAACCTCACATGCTGTGTGTCACATATGAAAAAAGTACTTAGTAAGTGAATTTTATTATTAATTATATTTTATGTTGTCTGTTGGTGTGTTACTGTGTTTGCAGATAGGCATGAAGACAAGAATCTTTACCCAGTAAGATGGCAAGTTAATCAGGGGCTGATGCAATCAGTACATGTTAAATGTAGAGGAAGAATTCTTATCACTAGAATTGGACCTAGAAATCTCATTTTGTCTCTCCTGGTTTTATAAAGTCTTGGAAAGAGCTCTTTTTTCACAGAAGTTAAGACTCACTAAAGAGCAGGAAAATGCACTGAATGTGGCCTCTACAAAAGAGGTGGTTTTACATATGAACTGCAGTTGTGGTACTTCTCTGAAAGTATTTCTCAGAATGTGATTGCCCTTTTAAAAATGAGCTTCCTGTGAAAATGATACCAAATCATAGCCATATGTTTGTTCTTATACAGGCAATGATGCTTTTACCATTCGCCATGACAAACAGAACAAGTGCATACAAGTTAAAAACTCGCTGATAGTCATAGATGACTGCAGGGGCACGAGTGAAGCTTTATGGAAATGGGTATCCCAGAATCGCCTCTTTCACTTGGGGTCCAAGCAGTGCCTGGGACTTGATATATTCACCAAATCAGTGTCTCGCCTGAAAATGGTTGATTGTAACTCAGAGTTAAGGCTGTGGTGGCGATGTGCTGATGCTTCCATCGTTGGTGCATCTCAGTACAAAGTAACTATCAAGAATAACTATGTGACTGCAAGCATAAATGCAACAGACCAGTGGAAAAGCAACAATTCCTCCAGTGATATCTGTGGGTATCCCTACCACGGTAAGTTTGCACTTTGAAGATTTTTTTGTTTTTTAAGGGCTTTTTGAATATATCTTTGCCAATAAGTTCTTAAAATTAGTTATGTGAAAAGATTGATCAGTAAAGCAATAGAATGTTGTGCTGTAGAGATAAACTTTAAAGATTTTTAATAAAAAATAACAGCAACTGCAGAAGTTGTGTTACTGAGTGGCTTTCTTAGCAGATTTAATTCCCCACTCCCCCGCCCCATATTTAATTATGAAATACCAACCATCTTCTATCAGAACTGACACAGCCCTCCTCACCATAACGAGCAATTTTCTGTTAGCAAGGTTTGAGGATGTTTTCTTTGCTGGTTGGCTATACAGTCAAATTCAGAGCGTGCTGCTAGCTCACAGCCTGCTGGACTGTGAGCTTTGGTAAGGCAGTGTGTGCACTGGCCATGGAAGCCAGTCTTGTCTGAAATCTCATGCTTGCTGGAAGAAGTGGTGAAAATGTGCTTTACCTTTCCTTCTTCTGTGTGTGTTGATTGTTAAGAGTCCTTGTTCTGTAGGACTCAGCAAAGCACCTGGATTTCAATAGGACGATTAATTATCCGTAACTTACAAGGATAGGGGAGACAAGTTTCTGCTGTTTCTCAGAAGAAAAAGTACAGAAAAATATTTCTCAATGTATTTTTTTTCAGCTCTGACATTGTTGTGTACTATCTGTAACAAGAAGACCACAGGTGTGATTTATGTGCATTTAGGTTAACTGTCTCTGTACAAGCAGTAACACTGCTGTACTTTCCATGTCTAAGCAAGGGGGATGTATTTACTCATTTTACTTTTTTTTTTTCTTCTTTTTTTTTTTTCTCTGCAGAAGTTTATACCAAAGATGGCAACTCTTATGGCAAACCCTGTGAGTTCCCCTTTCTGTATAACAAGGTGTGGCATCATGACTGCATTCAGGATGAAACTCACACGGGTGGGAAATGGTGCGCCACTTCTGAAGATTATTCTCGCGATGGAAAATGGGGAATCTGCTTACAGCCAGGCACGTTGGGTTTCTAAAAAGACATCCTAAAAGCATTCTGTCACTTCTCTGATGTACAGCTCCATCTTTGTGTGCCTGTTAAGCTGTGTAAAAGCTTTTCTGATGCAGCATTAGCTTAAACTGCAAGTATTAGTGATGACCAATATAAAAATCAATAGACCCTCAGTATTATATTCAAAACTTTTTCTTTTGAAACTTTCATAATGTTTCTGTATAGTTTTAGTTAAAAGTACCTTCTGCTTCTTTTAAACAGAGGATGGTTGTCATGATATCTGGGAACATGATCCAGGGTCTGAAAATTGCTACCAGTTTAATACACAGTCTGCTCTTTCTTGGAAGGAAGCTTATATTTCATGTCAAAGACAAGGAGGAGATTTGCTTAGCATCCAAAATGCATCTGAATTAAGTTACATACAAGGTACGTGTAATTATTGGCATATGAATACTGGGAAGTTTTTATAAACTGGAGGCAGCACTTTAGTTTCTGTCCTAAATCTCTGGGTTAAAAGTTGATTGTACTTTAAATATTTTGGCTTTCACTTGTGTAGCAAAACTAAGGTGCTAATCTCATTTTAGGGAGTTATTTAAATTTATCTGTATGATTTCATTATAACAGTTCGATATTGTTGATATTGTTAGTGGGGAATATCCCCAAAATCTTATATACAGGCCAGAGTGGCAGTTGGTGTTTTAGCAACATGTTACTCTCTTACTATGAAATTGTCCTCCCTGATGTTCAGTCTTGACCTGGAGAAATTATCCAAGTGCCTTTGGGACTATGAAACCAAAGGAGAAACATCTGCAAACACTGGGAGGGAAGGCTTGTGTGGATTTATTTCTCCTCAGTTCAAGAAAGTTTGCATGTCCAATTATAGTTGCAATCTTTCTTTCCTGAAATGCATGCCATTTCAGAATGCATTTTCAACTTAAGAGAGACCAATAAAGGGTGAGCATTTTATACTAATTGTTTTCTTTAAAATAAATATCTCTAGGCAAGGATGACATTGCTGAGATCTTCTGGATTGGCTTAAATCAACTAGATGTTTCTGGTGGGTGGCAGTGGTCAGATCACAAACCTTTGAATTTTCTCAACTGGCATCCAGGTACAGTTTTTTCTGGTGATATTGACAACATTCTCAACAGTAACTAGTATTACTTTTTTTCCATCTTATTCCACTTTCAGAGACATCTTTTCCTCCTAAGCAGCAAATCTCTCTATTCTCATTTTATGTTTACAGCTGATTAGGTTAATAAATCTCTAAAAAGGTAAAACTTAAACAGTATTTTTGAAGTCCATTTTAGTAAAGTATCCACAGCTTTCCTAGCTGCTAAATTTCTCCTCCCACTGACAGAATGACACTGATTTCCCTCACATATTCTGATTGTGTTTGCGCAAGGACTGATGTTACTTAGAAGCTTGGGTTTTTAAACTTCAAGGTTGCCTAAATTTGTTTCAAGGTGAAGATGAAAGAAGTATAAAACCCTTGAAAAACCTTTTTTAATTACTCCAAAGATGCTGGTAAGATGAGTGAGATTATTTGGAATTTGCAGGATGAATTTGTGATGTTCTCACAAATATTTTATGAATCTATATGTATATGAGAATCCCAGAGTAATAGTCATCAGGAATATTGAAGCTAATGTTCTGTCATTCAAGCTAAATTTGAGCTTTTTAAAGTGGAATTCTCTTTTTTCTTTTAGCTTCTAGAATAGTGCTGCAACTGGGATTCTGTGCAAAGTTGAGAAGTAGTTTCTGTTACTTCTTTGATAAGTTTGCTAAGAGATTTCAATGGGATTTTTAATCTTGTGGAAAGGTTAAGAACTTTGCTGCTTGTACTATTGACTGCACCTTCTTCTAGAACTGTGACCACTCTGTAGGACTGTAATGCAGAGCTAGAGACCAGACTGTCCTGAAATACAGTAGCATAATTTAGTCTGCAGTCATGGCAGACATACTCATGTCTACCCCGCTTGTAACTTACTGGTGCCTTACAAGAATTTTGATACCTGCAAGTTGAGCCCATTACTTTTCCTTTCACTTTACCCATCTGAAAAGACCCTGTCCTTGTCCTGCTGTTCTCTTTCAAGGAGAACAGAGATTTTTTCTGTGAGCCTTTTTTCTATGAGCCTGAACTAAGCCAGTACAAGGGGAGCTGAGGTGCTCTGTGTAGGTCACAGCCTGGATTTGCACTGAGGCTCAAAGAAAAAAAAATATCAAAAAGTTCCATTGGAAAGGCGCTCCAAGGGAAGTTGAAGACAGCAAAAAAGAGTTACTCTCTGTGCTGTTTCAAATCTGGGGCCTTGTCTAAGGTTTCTGTTATGGTAAAGGTTATGGTTAGCATTGAAGAACTGTGTTTGGAGTGAGGGTGGAATGGGACTGCCAAAGGAAACTGAGGGCTGCGAAAATGGCTCTCCCCTGAGATATTTTTAGTCTGGGAAAGTGCTCAGCCAGGGTTTCTTTTATTGTAAATAGAACATTCCTCCTGGTTCTATGATTAAACATTGGAAAAGAAGTCAAGATTCCTTGATTCTGAAACTTTCTCTGAGAAAAAAACATTCTGTGGGACCTGTGCTAGGACAGCTGCCCTCAGTTGATGCAAATTATGTTTGTCAAATACAAGGTGCCGTACTATCCGAAGAGTGTTGTTCTTGTATTGAAAACCAGTAGTCACTGCCTTAGTGTGTGATAACCTGTGCTGTTACGTTTTTATTTGTTCCTGTCTATAGATATGCAGAGTTTATCTCTGCTGGATGGGAAGAGTTGTGTGGTGGTGAATGCTACTTCAGGTCAGTGGCAGAGTTACCACTGTGGGACTGAGCTTCCATATGCATGCAAGAAGTCACTCAATGAAGTTTCAAGCGGTCCAGGTAGGACAGTTTGCATTTTTGCGCTTTGTTTGTTAATACAAGTATAACGTTCTCTTACGGAGTCATTCTTTTCCCTCCCAAGCCTTTTCAGGCATCTCTGCCAAAACATTTTCACAACAGCTTTGGTTTTTTAGCAGAGCAGAAGCAAACTCTGTTTCTTCAGTGTCAAGATGATGCATCACAAACAGTTTTCATTTTTTGCAGCTTTCTCATTCACACATAAAGCATTTTGCAGCAGTCCTGCCCTTTTCATCGCATTTTCCTCCGTGGCTTGTGCCTTCTTTCATGTATTACTGGCAGTCTGGAACTGGCAGTTGCACTCCAAACCTTTCCACCTTTGCTTTAAGCCTGTTTCTCTCACTCTTGATGTGTGTTGACATAAAATGGGACTTACCTGGGTCTTGGATCAAGCCCTGTTGAATTCAAATAGAACTAGTCAGGTAATCTTACTGTCCTCTGAAACCAGGCCAAGGACTGAAAATCAGAGTGCAAGAGTTGGTAGTTTGCTCAGTGTGTAATCTTTACTGGACCCGTAACAGCTCTTACAAGATAATAATTCCTTTATCCCTACCTAAACACACGCAGAGGCCTTGATTGTTTACAGTGACAATGGCCATGTTTTTGGCCATTTTTCTACACCTGAATGTCCCACCCTTCCCATGCCCATGACCTCTTCTTCTATGTATGCTTTGGCCTTACCCACTTCCCAGGGCTCTCGTGCAAAAACTTTTAGTAAAACGTAATTGTCCTTGAATTACAGGGAGGTCTAGAGGAGAAAGAGTGTGGAATGTCTCTGGCTAAGGCATGTTCTCTCCAGCTTCCCCTGGAGAGGTGTGTGCATTTGAAGAAGAAATAGTAATCAGTTTAAATTTAACTGAACTGGTTCATATTTCCCAGTGATACTCTGAAAGCTAGTTGTCAGTTAACAATTTTTGTCTGTTCTCTGGCTCCTCAGTGGGGTATGTAGAGTTATTACCAGTGTTTATATAGTGTTTTATTCATTTAAAAAACAAAATTCCTGTAGCTGGAGTATTTTATAGTGTGTTTTGAACTAGAAAGGCTATTATTATATACCTTTTTAGCATCCATTAAAACTCGTTAGAATTCTTGAATATCTTGAGAAGAAAAAAATATTTAAAACTAGGCATTTGTTGAGTTGCGTGTTTCTTTCCTGCAATGAATCAATTTGATTTGTCTTCAGTTGCTTTTGAAATCTTGCTTACAATTACTTTTGAATCTTTCACTAAGACCAGCTTAATGTAATGTAGTCCTGCCTTTTGCTTTCACTCCCACTAACTTCTTTCTCCTTCTGCCTGCTTCATGGCCCCAAAATATTATGAGTTCTCCTAATGCTGCATTGAAGTCTATTTGTTTGACGAAGCTGTGACCCTTTCTTACATGAGCCCTGAAGGGATGTGAACATGTTCTGCCTTCTGGCTATTTTCAAGGTGCTGCTGACTTTAAAGCCAACCCCTTGCACTATTCATTTCTCTTCATTATTCATTATCAACTTTTATTAGAGTTTTGGAGACACGTGGATACTCGCTGTGATCTGGGCTGGCTCCCCCACGATGGCTTTTGCTACATGCTGATAAACACCCAGGCACCTTGGAGTTCAGCAGATGAGTTGTGCAAAGCAAATAAGAGTGACCTCATCAGCCTTCACTCATTAGCAGATGTTGAACTGGTTGTTACAAAGCTTCATAATGGTGAGTTGGGGTAGTTGTAAAGGTCAAGCACCAAGTGCTGCACACTATAAATTACAAACTGCTTTCCATGTTCTTAGCATACAGTTGTCATAACCTCTAGCTTTTAAGTGTGGGTGCTGAGCTTGTACTCAGGCTAGTGTTGAACGTTGTTGTGCACATCTAAGCCTCCTGTGTTAGGACTTGTTCTGCTTCAGTCTATTTATTTATTTCCTGGGCTAACCTACTTCTAGTTTTGTAATACTTTATGCTTAATTTGCTTGTTCAAAGAGAACAGTAGATAGCTGGGTCAATTTTTTTTTTTTACTGCTGAGTCACTGAACTAATAGTATTGGTAGTGTTTGATGTTATGTCTTTTCATACACTCTAAATTTGGTTGAGGGTTTTTTTGCTTATGTATTCGTTATTTCTGTTTGTTTGTGGTTGGGTTTTTTTCCTGTTTCTTCCTTCTCTGTTAAGCTTTCTCATAGTCATGTGAGTATAAGTTAAGAAACAAGATAACAAACATATGGTCTTTTCTCACTGTAAGAAAAATAATATCACTATACTGCTGCACAGTATTTTTCACTTCTGTGCAGTATGATAAAAAATTTAATTTTGCTGATAACACATTGCTTTCCTGTTAGTTTGAATATTATCTTGAAATGAAAACGTTGTCCTAATTTTAAATTACAGATGCTGAAGAGGAAATGTGGATGGGTCTCAAGAGTGACGATGTGCCAACCTTGTTCAAATGGTCAGATCATTCGCCTGTGGTTTTCACCTACTGGGATCAGAATGAACCAAAAGTTCCCTTTAACAGCACTCCTAACTGCGTGTCATATTCAGGCAAGGTAGGAATACAGTGTGGAGTTTGGTTGTTGGTTTGTATTTTTTCATTATATTAGAGGCAGCATTGGTGTGTGTGAAAGTCAAGGAGGGGGACAAAGCAGATAGCTGATCTTATTTCTGGAATAATCTTTAAAGTACATTTTTCTACAAGCAAATTTCTTAAAATTATTTAGCTAGAACTTCATAGCTGTGTACTGCAAAGAATGGAAGAAATTACTCCCAGCTCTGAGACTACCACATTGTTGGCCAGACAGTTGGCCTTGTCACTCTGTATTTGGGGTTACTGCCTGTCTCTGGCAGAAAGGTAGGAAGGAAGGGATATCTGGGTTCAGTCATCTCCCAGAACAATTTGGGTCACCCAGTCTGAGGATGGAATGTTCTAAAAAGGCTGTTGGTGAAGGAAGGAGGTCACTAAGAGTGGGAAACAGGCTGTGTGCAGCATCCTGCAGATTCAATAGAAAAGTGGAGCATACATTTGCCTGCTGTGTCAGCAGCCTGGCACTGGAGCATGTGCTCAGCTCCTCTGAGCTGTCTCTGTGCTACTTCCACATTAAGCTGAGCACACCTCCTGCACCTATTCCCTTCCTGATCTAAGAGAGTTGGCATCACCCTGGCCTTTTCTTTCCTTTCTGGATGTGATCCAGAATCCTCCCATCCCCATGTGTGTCAGCTTTCTCTCTCCCTTCCAAACATGTACCTGTGCATATAATCCAGGGCATCCCACCCAGTATCTATACTAGAGGCATTTTGGCTTTCTCAGCAATGGAAACAGCCCCTGCAAACACAGAAATTCAGAGATGGTTAGAATTTTAAAACTTCTTTTTCTTTTCATTCTTACAGCTGGGACAATGGAGGGTCAAATCCTGTGAAGAAAAATTTAAATATGTTTGCAAGAAAAAGGGAGAGATTTTGAATGAAACAAAATCAGATGAAAGTTGTTCATTGGAAGAGGTAATAGGAAGCCTCTATTTCTTTTATTGTCATGTGGCTCAGAAACCTGCTTGAAATAACTTACTTCCTCTACTTCCATTTCTTTCTTGTCCATTCAGTAAAGTCTGTGAAACATTTTATCTGAAAAAGGACATTTATATAGCATAAACCATATTTCCCATTCTCCTAAGCAGGCTCAGGATGTATTATTTGTCTGTCTATTGGTGAAAGTATTATGAGCCTGGACCCAGGAGGGGTTGTGTTTTATTTGTTTATTTAAAAGAAATTGATTTTATTAGAAATGTTATTGATAAAACCATTTGTTCTGTTGTTTTGCTCAAAATATGTTTTAAAATTTAGGGTAAGCACTTTGCAACATAAAGATATGCAGAGATTGTTAACTGGGATTAGGTTTCTTGCACTTCACTGGCTCTCATTTTTGTTCTATGACTTGAAAATAGGTGGGGGCTTTTTGGTTTTTTGTTTCGTTTTTTTTTTTTACAGTATGACATCTTACAGCTTAAAACTTTTGTTTTTTGAGCTAGCCTGGGATAGTATTGCTAGCTACTTCAGAGTTACTTGGTTCAGTTTTGTGTGGTATTGCTTGCAACAGGAAAGTTGTTTACCCCTTATCTTTCTTTCTACGTGACATTTTTACTCTGTCTTTTCAGAGACTACCAGCATTTAGAGTTACATCTTTCTGTGCTGATCAGACACCAGTGGCACTGCTAGGCTAGAAAAGAGTTAATACATTAATGTTTATTGAAATTTCAGTGTAAATATGGGGAGAAATATTTGAATAATAGAGAAATTTTGTAAGTTCACACATTTTCAGTATCGTGTATTTTTCTCAGATGTAACGAAACACTGGTGTATGCCTTCCTAGTATTCTTGTGTTTGAATCCTGGCGTTGGTGGAGCAGCATGAAAACTCCTATTGTTTTGAATAGGACTGGGCTGTTGCCCTTGTGTTTCTCTCTGTAAATGCAATAGTGGTCAGAAGACTCTGCCCAGGCAAGCTAAAACAGTGGTGTATTTTATTCCTGTGGCTGCATTATTTTTTACAACTGTGACTCTGAGAGTTGATGATAGTGGACCTTGTGTGTGACACAGTGCATTTCTTTCTTGTATATGCTGTGCCAGCTTGTGGGCACCAGCCAGTGTTGGCAATGATTTATTTTCTCCTGTAGGTAATGCCTAAATTAAGTTGTTTTGTATAAATGTGGCTTTTATTTGCTAACCAGGGATGGGAGAGACATGGAAACTACTGTTACAGGATTGATAAAATGGAAGTTTCATTTGGAGCCCAGTGCAATCTTACAGTGAAGAACAGGTAAAGCACATTTTTAATTTGTGAGCAGGTTTAACATCACAATCCTGGAGATAAAATCAGAGATTGAAACTACTGTATGATAACTAATGGTTTATAAATAAAAAGTAGGGAGAGAATTGCTTTTGCCAAGAACTAGAAATGTGTGACAGTGGTAAACTTACAATGTGAAACCTTCTTGGAAGTATGAGAATTCCCAGTCTGCTGACCCCATTTGAATATGGGACTGCCTGGATGACTGCTTGAACTGACTCATGTAATATCTCTGGTTTTTAAATTATCTCAGAAGTTTGGTATCTTTCAAATATTGACTATGATTAATCTGTGATTTTTCAGATTTGAACAAGAATTTATTAACAGTCTAATTAGAAAGCACATGAAAGTTGAAGAAAAGTACTTCTGGACCGGTTTGCAGGATATTAGCCAGTCAGGAATATATTCCTGGGGTACAGTGAATGGGGAAGCACCTGAAGCTGTGACATACACTAACTGGAATTCCATGCAACCAGGTAAATTTGAAAACGAAAAACATATAAAAATACTGTCCTTTTACATTGAGCAAGCACTGGAGTGCTATGTTACAGAACTCCAAGCATGCAATAAAGTAGTAATTCACAATTCTGTCAGGGCTTTTTTGGAAACCAGCCAATGGTTTTAAATGTGGTTTTGGTGGCTTTAATTTTAGAGTTTTCAGGAGGATGTGTGGCCATGTCCAGTGGAAATGCCCTTGGAAAGTGGGAAACTAAGGATTGTAAAACCACTAAAGCATTTTCTGTCTGCAAAAAATATATTGGGAAGCCCAAGGAGCCAGAAGTGCTCCCAAAGCCAACTGATCCCTGTCCCCCTGGGTGGCATAACGGATCTGGCCTTGCCTGCTACAAGGTAAAATGTTATTCCTGTTTGATGTTAATTGCTCATTATGTCTTGGAGGAAGTGAGTGATCAGCCATTTTGCGGGCGTATTAAAGGTGCTCCTGGACAGGAGAGGGAATTGGTGTTGATTCAGATTGACTGCCTGTAGATATTGTCCTGCATCATCCTCTGCCATTCCTGGAAGGTGCATTGTGCCTCTTTCTGTGGGCAGCTGACAGGGGCCACAGCACTGGCCCTGTACTGCTGCCTCAGGAGCCTGATGCTGTCGGAGGGTGCTATGCCTGTGTCCTCCCTGCTGCCCTCGGGCATGCACAGACACCTGGATAGGGAAGGAAAGCATCACCTTCTCTTGCCCCTTCTCCTTTCTGTACTCTAAGAGTACAGATAGGAGAGGTAGGATTTTCTCTGGTTTGAATGTGGATATATAAAAACATTCAGCTTCAGTTGTATTTTACTGTTTTGAAGTGAACAGTGGAAGCAAGCAGCTGTGCTGTTGAGCTGGAATGGCTTAAACAAAATTTTACTTAGAAATGAAGATTTTTCTCCCTCCTATTAAAAATTAAATCAAGTTAAAACTGAGGCTGTTCATTGGATTTTTTTTTTTTTTGACTCAGTGTCTGCAATGAACTGTTTCTTGTAAACAGCTCACGTAGCAAAGTGGGGAAACCCAGCTTGAATTACAAGGCTGTGGGCGAGTATCCCGAAGGGATAGGTCTGTGCTGCTGTGCAGCATAGCTGTCCCATAGCTGATGGACATGACAGCTGGCCCTGGCAGATTCTCCACAACTGCTGTTGACCAAATGCAGCATGTCTGTGCAGAGAGATCCAGCTGATGGGGATAGTCTTGGACTGAAACCAAAGGGATCAAGTGGATGTGTTAGCTGAGGTGTACAAGCCAAACTTGCACCTCAGATGCATACAGGTTTCCAAGGATGTGCCAAAGAACTTTCTTCATGCACAGCACTTACGTGAGCCCAGTTTAAATGAACATTAGGCTTTATAGTTCACCATAAATTTGAAAGAGCAGCATCCCTTAAAACTTACAACTTGACTTGCAGTTATGGAATGATCTGGCTCGTGGTTTCTGAAATCTTTCTGGTAAAGAAAAACAGAGGAAGTCTGTCATGTGGAATATGTTGTGTTTGAAACAAATTTTGTCAGATAATCTTCAGAGTCTGGCTGTTGTCAAGCAAACTGAAAGAAAAATTGCTAAAAAGTCAAGTTCTTTCCCTATGGAAATACCAGTTATTAAATCTCAGGTGTCCATATTTTAGTAGAACAGGAGTGTTTTAAAAATAATGCCTCATGTGTCATTCTTCTGCTCTGACATTTGGCTGTTGTGAAGTTCTTCCATAGTGAAAGAGTGCTGCGAACCAGGACTTGGGAGGAGGCAGAAAGGTTCTGTGAAGCCCTTGGAGGCCATCTGCCTAGCTTTAGCCACTCAGAAGAAATCAAGGCACTTCATTCTATCCTGAGAAAAATGATCAGGTAACAAACTAGCAATGTTCTAAAACTTTGGTTCTGCAGTGGATCGCAAATGCTGCTGCTGACCGCAGATGGCAAATACAAGCTCGTGTGTGACACCTGTGTTTCCCACAGAGCACTTAGTTGTGGCATTTGAACTGTCTTGCTGGAAAATGTCACGGGAGTACAGCTTGGGCAAGTATTTCACATTGCTAGAGGCAGCACAGGAAGAGAAATTTATGTAATGGAAGATGCTCAAAGCTCAAATCTAAGTCTGTTGTTACAAGAAATTATTCCTTCTCTGCGTTGAATTTTGGCACACCTAGATGGTAAATGTACCTACTCTTTACTGGTACATTCTTTAGAGATAAGTTATTATTTCATTTTTTTCAGATACGTCTCATTTTTATTCATTAAATGCTTCCTGACTAAACTGGGTGCTAACTTTTGAAAATGTGAATAATGTAGTGTCCAGCAATCTGGTTGGCACAGATCCTATTTGGCATAGCTGCATTAACACTATATGGGCATTAGATGGGTGTGCTGAGTGTTCTGGTATCAACAGATTAAATGCTAAATAATTTATGAGTTTAAAGCTTTATTTTTAATCAAATGAACTGTCACTGCAAAGCTTTATTAGGCATTGGTGTGATGTCAGCTCCTTGTGTAATATGTTTTTTTTGATTGACGGTCTGTTTTTAAAAAACTTTTGCCTGCTTAAATTCAAATGCTGACAGTTATGTGATGTAAATTTTTTCATCAACAAACTAAATCAGGATTATTGCAGAAGCTGACAGCATACAACACTGTGATTAAATTTTTAAACCTGATGACTGAAGAAGTGCCTTCTTGAGAAACCAGTGAACTTTTTTTAGAAATGCACAAGTCATGAAAATTACTCAGTGTTTATGTTAATAAGAGACAAAACCAAACTTGTATGCTCTATATATAGATAGATTAGCTTTTATAAAAGCCACTTGTGATTCCTTTGCTAAACTGGCTGAAGTCCCACAATAAAAATCAGTGCCCAAATTATTTCTAGCTGCAGACCTTATTAGATGGTTTTGCAATTGCAAATTTTGTTTTAGAGCAAACTAAACCTAATCTACTATGAAATGTGAATAGAGAAGTAACATTTTATTTTCCTACAAGTACTTTGAGCTGCTTTTCAGCTTGGAGACTGTCTGAGGTATTAGTTATATTTTCTGTTAGGAGTTTAAAGGTGGAGACTTCTGTCTTTCCAGGAAGTCAGTTGAATCATAATGCTCCTGCATTTCCCTTAGTTCAGAAATTTCAAACTTAGACTGGAAGATAAGTCCCAGTATTTCAATATTATTCCAGCAGAACTTAAAATGAGGGTCCATATATTGAGCCTGGTAGAAATTGACTCTGCAGTCAGTGTTGAAGTAACTGCTCATATCAAATATAACTGAAAACACAGTATTTTCATCTGGGCTAATCCCTTTCTCAGCACTTCAGAGCATTCTGAACTGAAATACTACATTGCCAATATTGCCTGAGGTATTTTAAATAATGTTTGTTTAGATAACATGAAGAATTGTTGAAGATAGTTATGCTTTTAAATTACTCAGGGGTGTTGATTACATACATATTTTGGAGGTCAGATGTCAAGGGTAGTTAATCTAAAAATCAAGCTCATTTGAAATAGCAAACCATGTGAATTATTTCACCAAGGACAAATACTTTAGCCAACTGGGAGAAATCGTGCTCAGGTGATATTAGATATGATTAGCTGCTGGAGTGTGCTGGCATGCACTTTGTTCGTATTCTCTGTATTTACTCAGTGCGAACTCCAACTTAAAGTATTCATTCAGTGCATTCATTCCAGCTTGGGGAAGGAGCCACACCTCGACTCTCTTAGTTTCAGGTTTTTTCCCCTTGCACAGTTCTCCGGTGACTCATTGAGAATTGTTTGTTTTTAAATGTTAGCCAGAGTCATTTTGGTTCACCAGGAAAAGGGCAGCTTGCCTAGTCCATTCTGTTCTTTACTCAGATTCCACCTTAGAGTCAAATACGAGCCAGAATTGCTCCAGCCAAGTCAGGCTATTGCCATTGAAAAGGAATAGAATTTGCCTGCCAGCCTTCCCTGTCTAGAAGAAATAGGAGATAAGCTCTTTTGGCTTTAAGGGACGTGATACAGGCAGAACATATCCGTTCAGCTACTTCCATTCTTTTCAGTCTGTGTTTGTGAGCATTCTGCATCTTGTAGTTGGCAGCAGTGCTGGACGCAGGAGGAGAAATAGCTTGGACTGGTGAGAAAAAACGTTTCAGCAAGGACGCCTTATTGGAAAGAAATCCAGGTTGCCTTTTATATGAACAGCTCTGCTGCTGTAATTGTTTTGAGTCTAGAAAGCCTCACAAACACTTGAGTTTGAAAGAAAAAAATCACCTTAACAGAATGGCCAGAACACCAAGAAAGCTGAGATGCAAATTGTTGCAATTGTGTTAATTCAGCTTCTCTTTTCTTCCACTCAAGAGCAGGTGATTAGCAGGATGTGTGTTACAGCAGGGAGAAAAAAGTGGGCTTCATGCAGAGTTTTAGGCTAGCACTGCCTAAGATTACATAGTGCCTTAAATTCACCTTTGAGGAGTTGGCCCAGATGTATACTTTGCCTCTTGTCAAGAACTAGGTTGACCTACAATCCCTAAAAGCTACACTTAGGCTCTTAATCTTGTGTTGGAGCTGTTATAAAGGATAGAGAAAATAATTTTCTATTTTGGCAGTTAGAATTTGATCAGAAAAATTACAGGTTTATAGTCCCTTCACAATCTGAGCTGTATTTATTCGCTTCTGTAGTATTTGACTTTTATGAATGTATAGCTCTGTGTAAAAGAAAAAACAGCAGTATTCTGCAGTGATTGCTAGAGATTTAGGGTCTTTCAGTGTCAGTGTGGAGTCCAATGTAAAGCACAAATTGCGTGTATATTTTAGTTTACAACTCAGGATACTTAAGGTTTTTAGAGACAGTTTCAGGCGTGTAGCTCAAAGAATACCCTGTCACTGATAAAACCATTTTGGTATCAGTCCACAGGATGAATTTTAATGCTTTGCAATGAGGAGACAGATACTTGAAGCACAAGCAAATTCCTTGCTGCAAGCTTAATTGCTGTAGAGAGTCTTAATTTATCTTTGTCTTAAATGGTTGGTGGAATTCTTTCCTGTGATGAGATGACAGTATAATTTCAGAGGGTTATCAGAAGGCTTTACTGAAGCTTAAAAGTACTGTCAAGTGTAGTGTAGCAGTTACTAAATTACTCATGGTCATGTCTGAACAATTCCAAAAGAAGCAAAAGAGGTACATTAATGTGTAAGAGCCCAGTCATCTGAAAACATTGTTCTGTTTGCAGGCTAGTAATTGTAAATTGGGAGATAAGCTGGAGAAATTCTTGTCCTGGCACACTTTTTGTTTTAAATTTATTTATTACACAATAGCCAAATACAAATTGAAGGAGTTTGAAAAATTGCACTAAAGCATCAGGTAATTACTGCAAATCTGCAAATCGTTTCAAAATGAGTGTCTGAAATTTTCTTTTTAGTAGATATTCCTGTATGGTGCTCAGCTGCTTAAACTGCACTAAGTCTGTAGGTAACAATTAGGAGGGGATCTCTGCCTCTTAATTGGAAGAACAGCCACAGAAGAATGAGCTCCTAAAGGCAAATAGTTGAAAAGTCACTTAGCTGCTTGACAGCTGTGAATGTTTGGCTCACAGTTTTCCCTCTGCAGTGATATGAGGCATTTTGGCTCTTTAAAGGCTCCTTAGTTATATCATTGCAAGATTAAAGATTGATCAGTATGATAAAATCACACTAGAGTGATCACACTATCTCACCAATGTCAGAAAACTATTACTGGGGTTGAGAACAAAGAACAAAAACTATATATCTGATGGCTGATACTTTTCTTCCTAAAGGAAACTACCAAGTACTGTTGCCCTTCTTAGATTTCATGTACTTAACTCACAAACCCTGGGTTAAGCTGTTTCTTGGTGCTGCACCATCAGTATTTTCAGACTGTTCAGAATCTTTGTGGAGATACGTGTGGAAAGCTCGTGGCAAAGCCTGATTCTGAGTCCATCTCTCCAGATAATGAAGTAATTTCCATAAATTTTCCAAGTTCTGGCTTCAAATCAGAATTTGCCAGCACTACCTTCTGGGGAGCCTTTTATGAACTCTGACCTCTGCTGGTCAAATGTCTCTGTCCAGTTTTGAGTTAAATTATGTTTGAGTTGTGGTTCCCTCAGACGTGATGTTCTTTTTGTTCAAATCACTTCTCTTCTTGCAGATTTAGTCTCCTAAAATATTATAAAGAATAATTGTATCCTTTCCCTGTCCTTGGGAAGATTATACAAGAAAATCTTTAATCCTTGTTAATAGCCTAAGCTCTTAATTTCTTCAAATGTCCTGTGTTCCTTCTCTGTATTTGTGCATCCTGATGGGATAATGCTGCTGGTACAGTTCTACAGGAGCCCTGTAATGTGGCATCAATGCTTTATTGTTGCTGTCAGACCACCTTGATGAGAGTGCCTTTTGCACAGCTCTTTTGCAGTAGGGTTTTGTGTAGTCTGTGATTTTGTAAGAAACTCGTGGTCTTTCTCCCCTCTGCTGCTTCCAGCTGACACTGTCATTCAGAGAAGTGTCTATTGACTTTATTGGGGCAGGGTAGTGGATTGGAGTGAGTTATCATGAAGTTCAGTTTATGAACCCTGCACAAAATTGAATCTTTGAAAATTTGCAGTATAAAACTAACCTTGCAGTTGGACTAGCACCTTTAACTTTGTTACAGCATCTTTAGATTCGTAAGCAAAAGAGTATTGTAAAGGTTCTTACTGCAGATTTGAGTAAACATTGTAAACCTCGTTTTTCCAGGTAATTTTGTATCTTAGTACATAACTTAAATTTTAGATTTAAGTGTCTGCTGCTTTTGAAAAATGAGAAAGTAAAATCTAAGAAAAAACCCAGTTCTGACTGGACTAAAATTTCTGCTGCCACTTGTTCATGCAACCATTGAAGCCAGTGGTGTTAGGTGCTGATTTATGTCTATGCCTCATTTATGAGGGTGCATGATTGAAATGGGTGCCCATGATTAGTGTGTTTGTACCACTTATGAAGTTAAGGGAAATATTCCAGCTCTTTGAATACAAGCTTTTGTGTGGTTTGAGGAAGAGTGTATTTGAGCTGATGGTATTTGGGAGATAGCCCAAGGTGGACAAGAGAAAGGGAACCAAACTATATAAACACTCTGTGTGTGATTCTGGAAGAAAAGTGTAGAAAAAAGACCGTTATATTAAATGACAACTGATGAAGTGGGGATGCAGCCCACAGAGGCATTCCCTGATTTAGTTAGTTTTCCTCTGTACAGAAGAGGTCCTAGCCCTAGTGTCTATTTTCTCTTTGAACTGCTACAACTTGCAGTAGTAAAACTTTGTTTTTGCTGTTTGGTCCTAAATAATGCCATGCCATAGGCCAGTCTTCCTATTAAATGAGCTGAACCACATGCTTGGCATAAGATTGTATCTTGTTTATTTACAGTAACGACAGATGGGTCTGGATTGGAATGAATAAGAGGAGTCCTGATTCTTTGGGAACCTGGCAATGGAGTGATAACAAACCAGTAAGTTAACTTTTAATCAGGAAGTGTCATGCACTGATGTGTTTCAACTAGGACTGAATTGATAGTAAATTGATAAATATTTTAATTAATGTTTGTCCGGTCTTTCAACAGATAAATAATTCAGAAGAAGATTATGCACTTAAGAGCTGCCATCCAAGCAGATTTCCAATTTAAAATGTATCTTTAACAAGGCTAACCTGATTGCCATCTCCATTGTATTGAAATAATTTCACAGAAATGTAGTAGTAAGCATCCAAGAGCTGGTGGAGAGAACAAGGTGTCTTCATGCCACAGCAGAAAGGGAGGGTTTATCAGCTCATTTCCTTGTCAGACTTTACCAGAAATACCTTCCTCACTGTAATTGTTTTATTTCTCTGAAATTGTGAGTTCTTCCTCCTCCCCCCTAAAAAACAGATATGGAGACTCAGAACTGAAGGAGTAAATGACACTCAACACATATTTTAATAGTAATAAACATAATGGAACCCCAGGTTTGAATGGTTATCTCTTGGGATTGCCACAGCAGAGCGCCAGATGCTGATTCTTTCACCCTGTCACTCATCCTGTAGGTAACCAGTGTTGTTATGCCACTCGACTATCTGGAAGACGAGTATGATACAAGAGACTGTGCTGCATTAAAGGTTAGTTTCAAGGTTTTTAATAATGTGTGCTTTAACTTGGAAAAATACTTTTTCCAGTTGTAAACTGAATTTAGGTTTAGATGCTTTCTTAGTATAGTGAAAAAGCTGTGTTCCTTTTATCAGTCTAAAAGTGTTCCTTTTATCAATCTACACCTATTACAAACTTTCCCTTAATTAAGTATTTTTATGGGACAAGTGCTATGCTAATGATAACCTTTCATAGGACTTCTTTTGAACCTTTTTAACTACAAAATATTTTAGTAACAATGCGGTTCTGTATTGCACAGTGCTATACTATGGATCTCTTGTATATTACATATAATTCTTAAGGACGTGTCATGGAGTCTAAAACAAAAAAGCACACAGAGAGCCCTAACAGTAACTTTTAAAAATCTGTATTAGCTTTTCTTAACTGCAGATTAAGAAAACATTTGAAACCTGAAGAAGGGAAATGCAGTAGCCAGGACAGAGCATGTGTTTGTGTTTATTGTGTATATTTCCTTGTTTACTTGTGAAATAGACTGTATGTTCTCTGTTGGTTTCTAATTTCAAATGTCAGTCTTCAGCTTGATTCCTGATTAAGCTCTTCAATACTTAATTTAGTCTTGATGGCATGAGTTTTAAAATAGCCTTTAATTTTTCTGAAGTATCATCTGACTTTTTGCAGTACCTACCATCCCTTTTAACCTAAATAGAACCACCTCTGCTCTTAGGATTTACTGGGGGAAAGGATAATTGCATCCCTTTCCTTCTGTTCACAGCCGTTTCCCTCATTTGCTTCTCCTGTGTTCATGACCCTAGACTGAGAGCCTGGTCAGCATTGACCTCCAAAAAGTTTAGACCCAGGAGAGCACTTTGAAGGGAATGCTGTAAATGTAGTAGCTTTCCTCTCCTGCCTACTAGTTACAGACATGTTATTTCAGTAAATGATAAAAAATTCTCCTTAATGGAGAGACCAGCAAGAGTGAAGTCAGTTCTTCAAGCTTGATTGTAAGAAATAATTTTAAATAAGAATGATTGTTTCTGTGCCATTTCAGATGTTTTCTTCTTTTCAGCAGAAATTCATTTCAGGGGAATGAGTTGCAATAGATAATTTAATAATAAGCCTCGAGGAGAAACTGGGCACTAAAAATCCCTAAGAAGCATTATTTCTAGAAAAAACTTCTAAGATGTTTGTATGTAGACTGACCTTAAGTCCTTTATGTAATTGCTAGCATTAGCAAACATGCAGAGTTATAGTTGAAGTTATAGCTCTATCTGCTCTTTTATTTGCGAAATAAATTGTGTGACTAACACAACTAACACTGACTTTGTAAAGGACCTTTTTTATTACAGTTTAATTTTACATTTCAAAGGCTTATGCTGTCCTAACTCAGTTCACTGTTTCTATTTGTATGCAGACCTCGCAGTTTTCACGGAGATCGTTTTGGAGATTTTATTTCCATGAAGGCAGAGACCTTGAATTTTACTTCAGGCCTTTTGATTGTGAAGCTAAGCTTGAATGGGTCTGTCAGATAACAAAAGGTAAACTGCAGTTACATCCATTCGTAATAAAGAGTTTAATTCAATGAGTTGTAATTATTGCCCTATAATAGAAAATTTGCAAACAGTATTTTATTGTTTCTTCTCTGAACTGCTAAGAGGACAGTACATGAAATGTCTCACTGATGTCACATACAAACAGATGTACACTTAGATCAGAAACTGACCCTGGGGAGGATGCAGTATCACTGCTCTTGTATTCTTTCTAGTCCCATGAAGTGCTTTCTTGTGTGGTGATTTGCAGTGTTTGTGGACTTGACTTAATCTTTCTTAGTGATATTTTTAACTAAATCACCACAAGTATTTTGGGTGTACAGTTTGCTTCAACCTTAGGTGAACTAGCCATCTTCTGGTAAAACTGGTGTACTAGCTCCTTCATTGTAGTGAAACAGAGGAGTGGGAATACACAAGACTAACATGGCATATCTGCACAGATCCAGGCTTTTTCATGCAGTATGAAATGTAATCCAGTAGACTTTTACATTTGGGTTGTTGATTAAAACGTTTCTTGGGATGGAACTTTCTTGTTGGGGTGAGATTCTGGTAGAAATACTACTTTGATGCTTGAGAGATGAAAGAACCACAGATATGTAAGATGGAGGTATGCAGTGCTCCCATTAATTTTATATCAGCTAATTTTAAACTATTAAACCTGTGTATGATTTCATTCTCCTTTTTTTTTTTTCATCATGAATACTGAGAAGTATGAGTAGTAACAGTCACTTCTATTATTGCTGGCCACAGTCTTGTTAGAAAGTGAATTCAGTGACTTTTCCTTTTTTCCTTTGGACAGGCAGCACTCCAAAGACACCAGAGTGGTATATACCAGGTAATTTGACTTCTTTTGTATTTTTCCACTATGTGTATAGGGTTGTTTATACTCAATATCTTTTATTAGATTTGTTACATTTCTACTGCAATAGCTGTTTCATACGAGGAAAGGTTATGACTGATAGAATTTGATTTTGAGAGAGTTCAAAATGCAGAGCATTGACTCTTCCAATGCCAAATTGAGATTTCTTAATACATTCAGAAAAAGGAAAGATTTGTTTTTCAGAATTCATTTCTTACTCATGTGATATTTCTTCTGTGTAGATGAAATTGGAATTCATGGAGCCCCGCTTGTTGTTGATGGAGCAGAGCTGTGGTTTGTACCTGATAAAAACATGAGCTACCAGGAAGCGATTTTCTACTGTCGAAAAAATGATAGTGATTTAGCTTCTGTAGACTCCTACCCAAAACTCAGGACAATACTATCTCAAATAGAAAAGGTAAGGAGGTGTAATCTGTTTTCACATTTACTTTCCCTTGCAGGGAAATTTACTTGCCAAGTTTTCCAATATAAGAAAATATTAATCCTAATTTCTTTCTTTTTCCTATTGGCCTCAATGGTTTTCAATTGTATTTAAAAGGAAAAGATGGGATAAAAGCATTATTTAAATTATTATTATATTATTTTCATTATTATTATTTAATTATTTTAATGGCAGTCTGGTAAAATAATTTTTAAATTTAAAAGTAGGTTTAACAACATTTAAAAAAACCCAAAACTCTCTGAATGGTGAAAAAGTGTCATAGCAGGACCAGCATTGTCTGCGAATGTTTAATTAACAGTTGTGCTAGTTCTTAATTTTGTGCACAGGACAACATATAGTTTTTCACCTGGTGAGAGGATTTAATTAGAAATGCCAGATGGTCTGATAGGCTTTATGGAAGGGGTTTGTGTTGTTCATGGCAGGAAAGTACATTCTTGTAAGGCATCTGAGAAAAACATGTCAAGTTTCTGTACCTCTGTGACTAATTTTGTCACATTGTTCTATGTTTGGTAGAGTCAGGAGCTTTTTCTATGTGGGTTGTAAAATACTGGGTTTGTTCTTTACTTCCACAGTTATCAAACAGCGAACAGAAGTGGTGGCTGAAATTTATTGACTATGGCTACAGCTATCATTCACCGTATGTAGAATAATTATGAGATGCTTTATTGTAAGCTTTATTCTGTGCTTTTTAGGAATTGTTAACTAGAGTAGTTAATTCATAGTAATTTTATTGTAACAGAGTTAGTAATCCATTTCTTGTGTGTGTTATAAAAGCCTCTAGACTTTGGGCTCTTGGACTTAGGCATCTTAATTTTCTTGTGTGAATCCTTGAAATGTGTGATCCTAGTAGCTAATATATTCCCTTGATCTTTGAAATGCTTTTACTGGGGTTTTGGGCCAACTTCTGTGTTCTGTTAACATTTGGAGAACTGACCAAAAAAAAGTGCCCAGTCTATTGACTTTGAGGATTGAGGAGTACCCAAGAACAGGGAATAGGACATTGGTTTAAGACATCACTCTTCTAGTTAGGTAATGCCAAAGTGTTGGAGGACTTTTAGTATAGCCTTGAGAGCTGGGATGACTCACAGCAAATCTTGCATCATTCCCTTCTTGGCTGCAGAGAAGATTCACTGGCTTCTTACAAGGAAGGTCCTTCACTTTCCAAAATACTACAGCAATGCACTATTGTGAAAAGAAAGCCAGAGCTATTTCCTATTCCCTTCACTTGTCCTGGCAATGTGCTGTGATTGCAGCATGGTGATAAATCACCTCATTCTGCACATCTCAACACAGTTAATTTGGGCGTGGTACATAACTGCTGAACCTACCACATATTTATTTCTAGCCTAGTTTGTGTAGGGCATCTAGAAACAGTTAATAGCCCAAATTTTTGTTTGAAGTGACACTGTTGCTATCAGAGTTTCTCTGTGAAGGTCACATTGGATTGGAGATTAACTCTGAAATATTTATATCCAGTTTACAGTTATTTCCACGCTTCCATGATAGATTACTGAGAGATTGCTGGTATATTTCCAGAAAGAACTGGTATAGAGGTAAGGTTGTTTTTCTTTTTCATCCCCTCTCCTATTGTTGTGTTTATTTGAAAAGAAAAAAAGTAGTAATTACTGTTCTACCCAAACTCTTCTATTAAATGCAGATTGATACTAAATTAGGAGTGAATGGCTTCTTCATGATAATCTAATTGACTGTTGAATCATTTATTACTTCTTCATGGTAGAAGCCACGGTAATATTTCTTAATGGCCGGAGGCAAACCTGAATTCAAATGATAAATTTTTATGAGAGCTTGTCACTCTTTTTGCAACAGAAGTTAATTAGGTGAAATCTGTTTTTGATGGCTACCTTTTTGTGTTTATGCTACATATTCTGAGGTCTGGAGTTTGTCTGAGAGCTGTTAGTTGGAGAGGTTGACTCTGTACTTGCAGCTGTGTACATATCTGGAGACTCAAATGCCATTAACTATTGCAGTCATAGTGTAAGTACTGAAAAAGCCTCCTGGTGGTACTTGAAGTGTATTGCTGCCTTTTTTCAACACTTACATACAAGAAAATGTGTAACCTCCAGAGTCAGTCCATTTATGACTGCAGGAGTCATGTAAAGCAGTGCAGGTCAGATGCTCTCCATGTAGATGTTGAAGGATTTCTTTTGGCTTTTTTTTTGACAATTAGGTGTACCCTGTTTGCCAGAATACAAGATTAGTCCTCTTATACAAAATCTTTTTTCAATAATATCCTGTTTTCAAGTTCTCTCTGCTCATATGAAGTGTTAATACTGGAAGTAAGAGTGAGACTCTGGATCTTTAGGAATATTGTATTGCTGTCTGATATAAATTATTTATGCTTGCCTTCTGCTGTACTGCTATTTTTAATGCTTTCAATTGCATAGTAGTTCACTGTGGTTGCACCAAAAAGGGTTTCCCTTCAGATTGGTCTTTGTCATGTCATAAAGTATGGAAAGCAAATGGAGTGTGATAGGCATTACCATAACTGTTTTTTAAAATTTCTATTTCTGCAGACTACCCAGTTAACTGTAATGTGAAACTGCCCTTCATCTGTGAAAAAAATAATGCCTCCTTACTAGAGAAACATGATCCCAGTTACCGCCCAGTCAGAGGAGGTTGCCCTAAAGGCTGGCATCAGTTCCGGAATAAGGTACAGAGATAACAGATTCATCATCCTTGCTGAATCTTCACAGTCCAGTAAGATGGAATGCCTTTCTAAAAGAAAGGAGGAGGTAGTTCCTCTGTTTAGGAATAGACTGGAAATGCACTTTTGAAAACTCAGTGTAGTGATTAAAATAATCTCCTCCCCTTTTTGTCCTTTGTTCAGGATTGATGGTTTCTTAAATTCAAAGCATTCATTTTCAGATTGTTTTGCTTTCCCATCGCCACACATTTAGGTCCAAGAACATTGGTTGTATTGTCTAGTCTTGAGCTTCTACTTTGAATGAAGAGAAGGATTAGAAAGGGAGAGGATGAGGGTTCTGTGGCAGAAGCATATTGTGTCTCTTCTGGATTAATCATAGGCAGCAAGTTGGCAGACACTATTTCCTGAGTTGCCTTAATGACTAAACTTACTTAAGAATTAGTGACCAACTTTTAAGAATTAACCAACAAGTCATAATCCATAGTATTATTAATTATTTCAGTCCTACATTTTAAGGCAGTCATCTAAAGTCTTAGTGAGACTATTTCCTGTTGTTTGCTCCACCATTATTCTGTGCATGTGCATCAAATCTGCACATTATGTTGTGCCAAGGTTTGCAAACTTACTTCACATCATTGCAGAATACACCTTGGAGTTCCCAAGTAGTTTTTCCCCAAAGGTAGCTTATTACAAGTTCCTGACCAGCACTATCTGACTGCAGAGTTCATGTGTGAGTTCTCATTCCTAAAACAGTACATGATTCTGAGGTAGCAAATAAGAATTACTGAATATGAGTGAGGCATTAGTCAGGGAGATCATTTTATATTTAGCTACTCTGCTGAACCAAATAAATGCTTGCAGCTAGTATCAGGTCCCTTGTTTTCTGCAAAAAAATAGTTATATTTTATTGCAGGAAATGAGAAGTGAGTTTTTAGGGTTGGTTTAAGAACCTTTACATATTGACGTATGTCTTAGGCAGAATGGTATGATGAAAATAATTTTCATTATATTTATTTTGCAGTGTTTTCTAAAGATGAAACCCGAACATTTAACATTTAATGCAGCTAATGAAAAGTGTGTAACTTTTGGAGGCTCTCTTCCATCTATCTCAGATCAAGCTGACCAAGGTATGGTGGTGAACTGGAACACCTCAGTATGCAGCTTCTCTTCTATATTCAGAATAGTTCTGCTTAAGAACTTGAGCATAAATCACCAGGGTTATCCACAGGCATACTAGGAGCATTCTGAAAATCCAGGACTGATTAAAAATGTGTTGTCTGTTGTTTGCATCGCTGGAAACGTAACATGGAAATGCAGTTAGCAGACATTTGAACCAGATGGATGAACAGCTTCTATATATGATCTCTGACTTGTTACAAAAAGAAAAAAATTTAGAAAACCTTGCACTGAGAGTTGAGCATGAAAGGATCATCACTGAATGAACAATTGTTTGGCTTTGCAAGCCAACTGAGACTGTAGACTTTGCTCTGTGAAAAACCACTGTAGAAGCTGCTTCCAAGAGAAGCTCAGCTGTGCATGTGGGAATGAGGTGGCAAATACAATGCCAGCTGGAGCACAGGACCCTTTGTTTCTGCATGTGCTGAGCAGCTTAATGTGGCAATGTGTCCAAAGTGACCCCCTTAGAGCTCTTCAGGACACTGATGGGAGGATGGAAAGCAGGAGGACTGGAAGACAGAACTGTTCCACCTAAATCAACTAAGGTCAATGAGAGGAATGCAGTGAGGGAGAAATGGGTTCACATTGGCTGCAAGTAATGTTCAGCAGTAAACCACGGAATGATATGGCTGAATTCACAGCTATGTTCTTGTGGATGATTAAGAGTTCTCTGAGGGTGTATCTGAAGTAGCTCAGTTGAATTCTGCAGTGCCCACAGTGCACGTTTTCTTTATAAGCAAATAACCTCTTGCCAAACAAAATATGGTAAACAGACTAGAGGAGTCAAGAGTGTACCTGCAGGCAGCAGCTTAATGGTAATTTTCTTTTACTGCTGTTATTGGGGAGGAATAGGGTTATGTACAAGAATATACATGTTTCAGGCCTGTGTGTTTTTGTATGCATTTAAGGTTGGAAAAGCACAGCCAGTCTGAAATGTAATGTAGCAGAATCCCTCGTGTGATTTGGTGCATTTGGAAGTGTTTGTTGTGTCTTGTTTGTTTTTCTTTGTGTAGTGGAGACCACCTAGATGGAAAGGAGACGCAGTCCTCTTAAATTGCACTTCTTTCTGTGGGCTGCCTCTGCTCCTCCTGGTGATATTAAGGGCTAGCCCTGACCTGCAAATCTACTGTGGCTTTGTCTGGTTCAGAAAATAGGCAGTGGCTAGTCTGGCATGTGACCAATAGCTGAAACATGTCAGCAGTAGCTAATTACATAGCTTCGATTTGTCTTCCTAAACCAGTCAATTCAGTGAATGCCTTTGATGCCTGGGGGTTACCAAAGCCCATTGTTTCTTGCCAGAATGCTTACTAAGAGGGGTCTGATTTAAGGTTTACCTGGCTGAATTTTTTTTCAGCTAAATCTGACTTCCTTTCACCTGTCCTGCTGTCTCTGATGGTGGGGTGGACACACTCTACCAGAATCCAAAAAACATTCTGATTTATGGTATGTAAAAGAGAAAGATGGGAGATAAGACTTCCTCCATCAATTCAGAAAGGGCAGTAAGACAAAAGAAGATATAGCAAGCTTGTGGAAAAGCAGCTGCTTAAATTTGTGTGTGAATAAAAGACTCCAAATTAGTGGGCGAAGGAACAGCTTAAATCACCTATGTTCTCCTTAGCTCAGAATTTGAAGGACAAATACCAATACCCTGCTCCTTCAGATAAGATCAATATGAAAGATGTTATCAAATGGAAGGAAGGGATCATAAGCATTCATCAGTCATGAAGGACTGGAAAAATTAAATTAACACAAACAGGGATTGCATTGTCTTACTTATAAGAAGCATTCTTTCAGAGATTTACTGTTGTTTTCCTAACCACAATATGTACATTTACTCTTCTGTCCAACAGATTATATAACATCCTTGCTTCCTGGCCTGCCAAAAGATATTTGGATTGGTTTACAGTTCCTGTTCAGTACAAGGGAAAACAAATGGATAGATGAGAGTAGACTGTTGTATAGTAACTTTCACCCACTCCTGACAGGGAGATTGAGGAAAATTCCACTGGATGTAAGTTCTGACTTTTGACTTCTCTTGCCTATTGAGTAATGAAATTTGGAATGTTGTGTCAAAAAAAACCCCATGTAACACACCAAATTCCCCAGTTAGTCATTTTAATTGGCCAGCAGGGTGGCTGACAGTACTGGAGGTTTGTTTACTTTTACTTGGACAGCAACTTCTGAAGTGTATTTAGCTTAGTAAAACTTTCTGAGTCCAGGCACCTGGTAGTGTCTGTAAAACAGGTAAGGTGTATAAGCTGTATTGCACCACTCCTTTGAAACTTCTTAAACAAGTTCAGACAGCTGAAGTTCTCCTAGATTCATGTTACATCACCTCTACACAAGTATATTTATACCTTATTTGAGTCTGATAAGGATATTTCTGTTTCTCAGCTTTTTGATGAAGAATTTAACAATCAGTGCGGTGTAATTCTCAATGATCCCAAATCACAATATGTTGGAACATGGAATTTCACTGCTTGTGCTGACAGGCATTACTTGGGTATATGCCAGCGGTCTGTAGGTAAGTCTGAAGAGTCAAAATAAATTGCAGTCAGAGTTTTAACTTAAGGTGCATGTGCCAGGAGACTTTAATGCATGTAAATGATTTCACTTGAAGAGCAAGATAGTTGTAGAGACTGAGGAGGTAAATTTTAGACAAGCAGAGTGTAGAGGAAGATCTGGGACCTGTTTTGTCAGCCATTCAGAATTTTCCCTCTTGTTTTTCATAGCCCAGTTCAGGGAGAATCTGTTTTCCTGAGAGACTTTGTGCTGTTTCAGTGGAATTATACTTCAGCAGATGGGTCTTAATGTTTTGTGTGTATAGAGGTCATGTACACTGAGGGGTGGAACAAGTGACTCCTTTTTCCTTTTTAGAAGTGGGGAAGTGAGAAGGCCTAGGAAGGAATCTCACAATATTTATACCCTCCTTAAATACATCCTCTGTCTTTTAGTTCTATAAGAATGTAAAGTATCATAGATTCTTAATGTTGAAGTTGGTCTCTCCCCAGAGCAAATTTGAAAGTTGGTGTGAGTGGGATTTTTTAATCTGAACTAAAAATAATATTCAGACATACCCGTGTGGGTTGGCCAATACCAATTACTGGAATAAGATCAAACACATATAGTTATTATGTGCATTTAATTGCTGCTATGGGCTAATGTTCAGCATACCCACTTTTGAGTAGGTTTCTTTATATAAATAATCCTTTTAAGTGATGAACATGCTATCTTCTAAAAAAAAAAATCAAACACAAAGAAACCTAGGTGTACAAAACGCCCAAGACTACACCCACCTTCCTCGTTCTCAAAGAGGCAGAGATTTCCACCTCCACCCCCCACCTCCATTTAACATACATCTTCTTTACTCAGTGCCAAATACTCCAGAAATTCGAAGTGTTAAGATTAGAAGTTTGGATGGAAGAGATGTCATAAAAATGTGAAAAGGAGACTTCTATAAATTGGAGGTTGATAATATATCTATTTATATCAATCTTTTATTAGTCTGGAGTGACTGCTCAATGTTTCTTTGCCACAGCTATAGCAGGTGTATGAGAGAGGTTTTTGAACTGACAGAGAATGTGTCTTGCTATGGTCTGGTCTTATACTGTGTAAGGGATCTAAGCATAGTTCGGGTTGGGAGGGATCTCAACAGGTTGTAGAAACACAAGCTGTCTAGGGCTTTATCACCGGGAAAAAGATGGTTCATGTTCATTGGAAATCTTGGCATGATTGTGATTTGCAGAATTTCTTGAGATGGTAATCATCAGCAATTATTTTTTCAGAAGTGAACATTTTACTTACTGCCCTGTTTCCAGTTTGGTACCCTTGATGTGTGATAGCACCCTGGGTTCCATGGTTCTCTTTTGTAGCTGTTTACTAAGTGAAAGCATTTGGCAGCAGACAGAAACCACGTGAAACAATCTGTTTGAGCCTTGTCAGTTTTCTGATCTATTCAAAGCTGTAAATATCAAATTAATATTGTGTTTCTGTCATCTTGTGTTTTGGAAAACGGCCCTGTCAGCCAATCAATCAGCCATTTATATACTGGTATTTATAGAGTGATGCCTCCCCTCACCCCTTGCAGGCCTTTTTCTACTTCAAGTATTGTAAATATCGAGAGGGTTCTGCCTTTTGCAGAATGAGTTTTTTTTTGGTTGTGTATAAAGCTTTTGCGGTTACCATTTGTATGCTTAACCCTACCACCCACAGGAGTATTTGCATCTTCTATTAACTGCAATAGCCATGCATCACTGAGCTGTGCCTTCAGGTGTGGTGCTGGTAACTGTGATAACACTCTGTGCTCAGAGCACAAGTAGTGAATTATATCCCTCCCTATGCAAGCTGGATTTTCTGCAGTTAGTTAAGTGGAGGCGAAAACAGTTCTCACTGTGTTCATGGATGGCAGTAAGGAGATCTGGGACTGTGCTGTACCAAGATCTGCATAGACAGGTTTTGTGGCCCAATAGATTTGCATAAGCATAAATCCACAGGTTCCACAGAGATAAATGAGTCAAGTTTAGCTGTTGCTATATTACAGCAGAGAGCACTTGCTCTCTTGCATTTGTGTATAATTAAAGTTATAGAATATGTTTTTAATTCAATAAATTGTTTAGCAATTAATTAAAAATAGCATATAAAAATATGTGAACCTAAGTTGAGAAAAAGATATTTACTAATACATTGGCTGAAAATAATAATTATTTTTAATATGTATTTTTCTAAGATATCAGTGATGTTTGCTTCTAATTATAATTATCATCATAACCTACTATCTAAGATTTTTTTTTCTCCAAGTGTAGTCAAACAGGTTTTTCTGATTGTTACAGAGACATTGGGAGTTTAAAATGTATTACAGTATATAACTGCCTAATTACTGGATTTCTTTCTTATGTATAGGAACTGCTGATAACCAGACAGAGCAAGTGATTAATGAAACATTGAGCTATCAAAATGTTCAATACATGTTAATTCTGAAGAATTTGTCCTGGAATGATGCAATGGCTGCATGCATAAATAACAAGATGCAGCTGGTTAGCATCACAGATCAGTTCCAGCAGGCCTTTCTTGCTGTTCAGGCCGCTCTTCATAATTACCCGCTCTGGACTGGACTCTTCAGCAGAGATGTAAGTTTTGTTTTTTTCCTCAGTCTGTGGCTTAAGTTGTGTGAGACAAAACCTGAGTTAAAGAAATGCAGTGACAAATTACTTTCTGGACTAATTGTTTTAATTAAGGGATAACCATCTGGAGTGTCTCAAGATAAATGTTTTAAACCTTCAGTTCTCCAAGTTACATATTCTTGTACTCTACTGGATGAATTGATGATGATGATAAAATTATTTTAAAAGACTGATAATGAAGGGATATATTGTAGGGTGGCAGCAACATACATTACTGAGTCATCTCTTTTGCTAACAAATGAGTAATGAGTGTTGCCATTTAATATCATCACCACCGTACCACTCTAGAAAGATGACCCAAAAATCTGTTTTGGAAGGGCAAAACTAGAAGTGGCAAATAAAATTCAAAATGAATCATTGAATACTTGTGGAGATACATTTCTGAAGTTTAACTTAGATTCTGTTGTTACTTCATGCTATTTTCACCCATGTTTTGAGTTGGAGGGAGGCATCTCTAAGAGAGGTTAGTGGGTTTTTCTTTCTCCTTATGGCTTTCTTTGGTCAAAAAAAATTAAATTAATGCAGGGAGTTCTGCTTTTTATCTTTATTAGCTGGAGGACCTCTTGAAAATATTGTGGATTGAAAGGTGTCTCAGTTGTTGATGGGATGGCTTGGGCTTGCTGGCAGGGTTTATCTTTTTTGTCACACACACGTCTGGAGATAATTGCAAGAAAAAAGTCAGAATTTTTTTAGAAGGGCCTTACCTGCAAAGTATGGTGGTGTTCACTCAGCACTGTGGTGTTATGTTCTTCTATTGTCAGTTCTGGGCTACTGAATACTACTCCCATCTCTTATGATTTTTTTTTATCTGTAAGTGACGATCAAATGATTCATTTTAGGGCATATAGCTTGGGCATGCACTGACTCTTCACTATTGCAACACTTAATTATTTGGGCACAATTAGAATGTCACATGAAAGGAAATTATAATGCAACTGAACTTGTTACTCCAGTGCTGCAATCAGACACAAAAGAAAGATACAAGATAAATTACACAACAGTAGGGGGATTTCCCAAAGACTTTAAAATGTTAGATTTTTAAAGGATAGCATGCTTACTTGTATGTGGGTTTTTTCTTCCTGCATCCTCCAGGGCAGGAACGAGTATGATGTATTAAATCAATTAAGTATTTGATAATTACTTTCAACTCAATATGGAGTAACTGAGACTGGACTTTCTTCTCAGTTATTACCAGTTTTCCAAGGCCAGGAGATGATATCCACCATTGCTTTGCAGATGCAAATGATGCAGTTTGGACATCCCATTGCTAGGCCTTCCTCCCCAAGTACAGCAGTGAAAGATCACCTTTGGATAATTTGCCATTCAGCTAATTTGTATTTTTCAACTGCAGAACTTAAAATAACAAAGCTTGTTATATTGTGAGCAGGAAACCAGCTCATGAGGGCAGTGGAACACTTAAAGTTCTCATCAGGGACACTGAAAATATCTAGCCAGTGTAAATATATTATCATACCATTTTCTGCACCTTATATTTTTTTTTTTACTGTGTAAGCTCATCCCTTTTGCTTAAATAATGCTAGGGTGGAAAGCATTATGGCTGGCTGGATGGGAAACATGTGAGTTTTAGTCGGTGGTCTGAAGATGATGAAGAAACAAATGAAGAATGTGTGTTTTTGGGTACTGATGGCTTCTGGAGAACTTCTGACTGTTCCTCTGAAAATCGAGGAGCTATTTGCTATGCATCAGAAAGTATGTATACTACCATAATTTTTATAAAAGTTGACTTTTATTTTATTATGAAATTATTTCAATTATTCCAGCTTGTAACTTCAAAATTACAACTCTTTAAAACTTACGTTTTCTCCGACAATCTGATTTCTATGCCATTAAAAAAAGAAAAAAAACTAGTTTCAAAGACAGGGGGCATGCAGCTGTCCTAATCTAATTGTAGCTTAGAAATAAATTCTGCATGGATGCATTGGGTCAGTAGCCTTATTGCCAACTGATTCTATCTTTGCACTGCTTCTCTAAGATTGTTGCATACTAATCTCTCCCACTTGCCTGTGGAAGAAGATTAAAATATCTCTGTACTGTTTACATCTTAATACTGGGACCTCCTGAAATCTGTTCAGACATGGAAATCTTCTACAGAGAGAAGGTACATGGCTATATGGAGAAGAAGGGTAGAAGGTAGACACTGAATTGAAAATTAGCATCATCTGAAGTTCACAAAACCCTTCTAAATACCTACTAATTATAGCAAGACAGGGATATGGTAGGATGTGGTTTTTCTAGTTCTAGGAAAGAGCTGTGCTAGTTCTGTATCCTTCAGAAAAAGATTTTTCTGAGAGATCAGCACAGACTTCTTCTCTATGAGACCATAATGATTTAGTTTGGTTTTATTCTGTGAGGGGACACAAGCCATTGTACATCCTGAGTCACAGTAAAGTGTGGTGTTATGACATCATAAACTATTTTGTGCTTACAAGCCAGGGAACTGCAGGAAAAGTCCTCCTCACTCCTCAGATATCAGATAAAGTCTTACAACTAAGATGTGTTGCTAGCTGTGAAGTAGCTTATTTGTTATAGTGATGTGGCATGCACTAGAGTCAATAAGAGCTTTTGGTTATTGGCCTACACTTAGCACTTTTATGTTGGGATTTTATTTTTAAACCTATTTAAAATAACTGTGAAAACTGTGAAATCTGTATTCTTTAGTAGAGCTTGCTGCTGGCTTGTTACTTTAAAAAAATCACCATCATGAGGAAACTGAAAATAACACATTTAGAGGATGACAGCTTAATTTGTCTTTTAATGTATTTAAGTGGTACCTGAAAGTGGTTTGTGGGGTGCCAGGTCAGGTGGTGTTATTAGTAATTCATGTCCTGATGTTGTCTTGTCTTTTTTTAGAGAAGACTGAAAAAGAACAAGTTACACAAGTGAAATGCCCTCATAAGATTAAAAATACACCCTGGATATCATTTAGAAACAATTGCTACACTTTTATGATAACAAAAAATAGATGGAGAGAACTAAAGCCTCAAGAAGCTCATCATTTATGCAGGAACATGAGTAAGTACTTTGTCATACTGCAGGTATTTATGGATTTAGATCAGCTTGGAGGATATGAGTGTTAGATCTGAGTCACTGTCTTACAATGACAGACGGCAGAGTGAACGCTGAGAAAGGCTGTAGCAGTGATTCAACAGCGTAGCACTGCCTGATGCTGTTTGCCCTTGCACTACCCTGATAAAAAGTGCCAGAGCATGGATAGGAGAGTTGAAGAAAGAGGTGGCTTGGTACTACTGAACTCTGAGATCTCTGAAAAATTACAAGGTTTTTGTGTTTGGTCGGGGGTTTTGTTATAATATGCCAGTTTTAAATTGTTTGGGTAATTGTTATACCCTTGCCAGCATTCTGGCTTTACAGTTACATTTACTTCCTGGTTTCCTGCTGCTTCCAGCTTTGCTGTGTGGAACACTTAAATGAACAAAGTAAATAGACTGAAAAGCACATGGATATTTTCTGTCTATCCTGATTTAAGTATAACCTTAGTAACAGCTTTCCTCTTGGTATTAAACCTTCAGACATTCATCTTTCCAAAAATTATTTTAATTTTTTGTGAATTGATTTCAATTCAGTCTTTTTCTTAATACTGTTTCTCTGCTAGGGCAGTTCAAGCATGAAAGTTTGCTGGTATTTTTATGTTCTATGCAGAGAATTTTTACTACATACAACTTGAAGTGACCGTAGGGCCCACAAACATCTCTGGAGCTGAAATCTTTCACTTATCCACAAAACTGGGGATAGAACCATAGATAATACATTTGAAAATTGTTTTTTGCACTGTTCAGTTAGTTATGTTGTAAAGATCTGGCCTTTACAGAGGTTGACCTATCTGTAATAATTGTTAACATTAATAGAAAAGAAAACTTTATTTTTTAACTTAAAGGTGAATTTGTAAGAAAGTAATGTAAAAAATTTTCCAACAGACCCCGAAGCATTTGTCCTGAGTGTTCGGGATGAAGAGGAGAATAACTTTGTTACTGAGCAGCTTCACTCGTTCAGCGGTCTGGCTCTGTGGGTCTGGCTGGGTGTGATTTATGATGACAGTGGTAAGATTTAAGGTTTGGTTTTTTTCTTATTAACTGGATCGGAGACAAAACTTGCAGCATTAAGTGCATGTTTCTTGCATATTTCAGTTTATAACTAAAGTCAAAGTGAATGCAAACCTGTAATAATTATTTTTACTTGTGCTTATCTTCTAGAAGAAAATAACCTGACATGCTCTCTGTTTGAGTGATAATCAATCCAATATGTTCTGTTTAGTCTAAATTTGATTTCCCTGGAAAGCAGGTCTTAAAGTGGCCAGGATGAGTAATGCTAACATATTTAGCATTGAATATGGAACTGATTTAGAATAACTTGCAGTATCCCAGCATTTTTTCCAAAGTGAGCATCTGTTAATATCATTAATATATTCAAAGTTAAATGGTATTTGTAGACATAATGCCAGTGGTTTAATAAATACGCAATGTTTTCCACAGATAAAATTCTCAAGTGGTATGATGAAACTCATCTGACTTACAATAACTGGAGGCTGGGAAGACCTATCATAAAGAAGAACAGTTTTTTTGCTGGTGTAAATCTTGATGGGTTTTGGGATATTTATAATTATTCTCAAAGTTGGCATGCTAATCACTACAACATGTACAGTATTCTCGCCTGTAAAATCGAAAGGGGTGAGTAGTATTGGAGTGTTGGATGAGGGTCATAATTTAATTTGTGGTTCCTGCTGAATAAGGCTTTGGTTTTGCTCCTAGTGAAACACGTGGCACAGCTGTCATGAGCATCTGGGGTTATCTGGTCAGTCTGCATCACTGCTGTAATACTCTGATCCAGAGAAATGTGTTTGCTGTGCTCATCCAGCAACTGCTGAACTCAGTGTTCCAAGTAGCAAAAGTAAACTTAACTTGATAGAGGTGGCTTGTACTGAGCACTTTAATGCTTGAGTTACACTGAGATAGATGGATTTTAATACTTTCTGTATTTTTCCTAGTAACACGAAAGAAATGCACACAATTTATCTTCTTATTCTTTGAAATAGGACACCAACAGCACAAGCCTCCATTGCCCGACACTATTCCACATGGAAACAGAACGTACAGGATCCTTCAGAAAAAATTAACGTGGTATGAGGCATTGAGATTGTGCCAACAAAATAACAGTGATTTAGCAAGTGTACACAGTGAATCAGAACAGTTATTTCTAGAAGATATTGTCAAACAGGATGGTTATCCTCTGTGGCTTGGGTTGTCAATTCATGATGTAAGTATTTACTGTTAGGGACATAAGTAACAGATCTGTAAATTATGTTTTGGACAAGATACCAAATATTTTCTGATTTTTTTTTTTTCAGTTCCTTAAAATCTCTTTTCCATCTAGTATCTTTTCAACCCTGTGTAACATGTTAATATTAAGTTTTGGTGAATGTAGGCACACTAAGATATTTCTTCCTGACAGTTTAAAATAATACAGTGTTCTCTCATCATTCCTTGCAGCACAAGGAAGCATGATTTGCAGTGCTATCCCTAGAGGCTTCAGATTTTATGGCCCTCAGTAGAATCAGATTTCATTGGCAAATAGAGACAGACAAGGCTGTGTGGAACCTGCTTAGGTGAGGTCAGGACTGGCTCTCCAGAGCAGTTCAGGCAAAGGCTCTCAGTAAGTTAAGTGTCCGTCCTCCCAAGAAGCACAACAGCAGGAGGCAGCTGCAGATCTGCTTCCTCCTCTGTCTGCTTTACTGTGGAGCCGAAAGCCCGTGGCCCTGACCCTGCTCCCCTCGCTAATTGCCAGACCTGGTAGTAGTAGTTAGTTGGCAGGAATAGTCCTCTGCAGAGGTGTGTCATTTCTATGCATACCTGGGAATGGGTCCCTCACAACTGACTCCTCATTGTCATGGGTTTCCAGGAATGTATCTGAAGTAGGAGGTAGCACTGCAAACCATCCCTGAGCTGCCCAGTTCTACTCACTGCAGCCATCTCAACAGTTTGGCAGTTTGCAACATATCCACTAATGTTCATAGCAGGGAAGGCAGATTGCTTAAATGAAACATCAGGGTGGAACCAAGTAAGATGTTCCCCATAGGATAAAACAGGCACACTGCAGGTTGTGTGAAGAATGCTGTACTTTCTCAGTTGCCCGAAATAATAAAAATTTCTATGTTAAGAAAATACAAACTATGTTCTATGTTTATTTACTGTGAGTTTAGATGAAACCATTTGCTCTTTAATTTATTACTCTACAAGGGACAAATATTGCTATATGACTTAGTTCACAGTGGATGAGATTTAAAGCACAGTCATACATGGTTTAGAAGTTGTGGGTTTTTTCTTTTATTAGGGAAGTAAAGCTAATTTTGAATGGTCAGATGGAAGTGATTTTGACTACTACCCCTGGGAATTAGAAAACTCAAATACTACTGAGAACTGTGTTCTTTTGGATACTAAAGGATTTTGGAACCGTACAAAATGTACTAATGTTGCTGAAGGTGCCATTTGCTATAGCCCTCCAAACAGTAAGTATTATTTTTAAGGTTTTGTGTAGTTGTGTTTACATGTTGTATTTAGAAGTACAAATTAAGGTTGAAATACTGCATTATTCCCTTTTTAAGAAGAGTTTTCTATAAGGAATGATAAAACACTTTTTAATACTTCAGGGAGATAAATTCTCGCCATTCCAGTGGCGAAAACCTAAATCAAATCTGGTTACTTCTTGATCACCTGTGATAGGAATATCAAATGTATGTATCTTTTCTAAATCAAAGTACTTATCAAACATATACCATAATTGTCAAAACCAACAAAAAAGCAAATTTGGGAAAAATTTGTTCCCAACCCCTTGAGATTTCTTATGCTCATTTTAAAATAAATTCATCCACGACACAAGAAGGAATGAAAACTAATTGAATAGTGGTTGTTGGTAGGAGTAGTAGCCCTTGTTAATACTTATCATCCTGTTATTCCAGAGACTGTGCACAAACTGCTGCAGCAGAAATAACATCAATTTCTTTGTCTTTGCAGAGAGAAAATTAGAGCCAAAGCAAGCAAGCAGAGCCTCTGGATGCCCACAGAGCAGTGGCTCCCTGCAGTGGGAACAGTACAGGGATCACTGTTATGCTTTTGACATGGCATTCTACAATTTTTCCGTCTATAACGTGGAAGAGGCTAAGAGAATCTGCCGGAAGCTGAGTAGGTTTAGACTCTTTATCACATTACAACTTGTAATACAAGTACACTATTTAAGAAGAAATAAAACCCAGCAATCTAAAATTGTACACTGGTTATACTTCAGTTTTGCCATTTTTATGGTCCTCGAGTTTAGGAAATGCAATAGCAAGCTTTATCTTTGAACACCTGATGAGAATTCTTAATGAAATACTGCAACATGCTACAGATCGTCTGGCACACAGGTGTCAGCAGATAAAATGCAGGTAGCCAGTTGAAGAAGATTCAGAGGTTTAATGCTTATGGTTTGGAGGAAAACCATTTTATCTGCATGCAAAGTTAGTGCTATTGGCAGGACTTTCTTATTGTATTCCTGCCATAGCTGCTTGCTAACAAGGAGCTTGCTAACCTATCAAATGGTTCAAAGGGCATGTATGTTGTAGATATTAAAGCATGTAAAAAACTTAATGTTATGTCAAATTAGAGGATTTTCTCTCTTCTTTGCTGAGCTACATGGGGAATTATATTACAGAGACAATGTTAATCAGTTTCATGGACAGAAGGTCCACCCTAACATAGAAGTTAGTGACTGATGTAACTTTCTTTTATGGAATTATCTTATGGTGTGATACTGGACTCACTATTTAGGAACTAAAAAACCCAGTCCTGGATGCAGTTTTCTGTTGAGTCAAATTTGTTCTGGTAGTTGAAAGAGAAAGCATCTGGCTTATATTTATATATACTTGTAGAGGATGGGTACACTCTGAGCATGCCCTTTCCTCTCTCTTATTCCTTAATTACTGTACATAAAAACCTTAGGCACGGTGGGAGGATTGATTTAGAAATTAACTTGAGTCAGCAAAATGCTGGTTTTGTTCAACTATATTTTTGAAAGCCTATTACTTGGGCAATACTAGTAATTCTTAACAGGCATATCTCTTGATAGCTTCCATGTATGTAGTCTGCAGCTGCAGTAAGTTTACTCCCATTTTATTGTGTATAACCTGCTAGAACAACAAGCCATCTGAAGTATCTCATAAAACATGCTGTATTTTAGGGGATAGGAGGTTCATGTCTTTATTCTGAAGGTTATTCTAAGCTAATTTTACAAGCCCAAATCAGCAAATCCTTTCCCATAGTAATTGTTCCCACAGAAAACTCAGTGTACCAGCACCATGAAAAATCATGTACGTTGCAATTCTGATCGGTTTCCTCTGCCCCTTAGATCCTTCAGCAACCCTTCTGACTATAGTGGATGCTGAAGAAAATGCATTTGTGAGCACACACATAAAGGAACATGATCTCATCACCAAGAACGTATGGCTTGGCCTGGATCAGAGCTTTAAGGGTAAGAAGTAGCAACAATGAATGAGCATGAATGTTTCATATTGTAAATATAAAAGCATAAATCCTCAAATAAGAACAGTTCTGTAGTGTTGGTAGCCTACAGTAACTTCTACTTGAGGCTGGAATCTGTCATTTAACATTTTAAAGCACTTTGGACTTCATTGTAGTTAGATCTCTTCTTGTTGCAGTTAGGGTAATCAGGAGTCCCAAAAATTAATTTCCTCCCCCTCTGTTATTGCTGCCTAATGTTTGATGCAAGAGCATCAATTGCTAAAGGTCTAGAGAAGAGGGGTGGCTAAAAGTTGTGTTCATATTTACTGCTTTTAATATATGGGATGGCTAGTCATCCCTTTTCTTTACATTGCTAAAAAGAAATCAATAGGTTGTGCATGACATTGTGTAGCATTACAGGATGTTCTGGTGATCTAGACTAAGTAATGTTTTTTTCAACAGGACAGTCCCTGAACTGGCTGGATGGCTCATCAGTTAATTATGTCAACTGGGAGAATAAAACTGCAGAAGCCAATGAAAAATGCAGTGTTATCCTGTCCACAACTGGCATGTGGTCCAAAGTTGACTGTGCACGTAGTCGAAGCAGAGTGGTTTGTAAAGCTCCTTTAGGTATGGAAGTGTTATTTTAGCAGAGGCTTGATTTTGTAGAGACTGTTTTCAGGAATTTCTGGTTTATTGGATAAAGTCGGTGTTGAAATAATGGAAGTGCGATTCACAAAAGAACCCGTCAAGTACCTCTGCCTAAGCACAAGTCTTCTGTTGTTATTTAGCCATAAAATTGCATTCAGAGACAAATTTACTTCTCCTGGCTCTCACTATCCACTCAGTGGGTAAAGAAGAGAACTGAAGTGTCCAGAAACTGCAGAGTAGTCGCTATTGCTTCCTATCACAGGGTATCTGTCATGTGTGAGTTTGTGTAAGTGGAATCAGAAAGAGTTCTGCTTGCAAACAGGTGCTGCACATGGTGTTTTCAGTCTTGGGGAGGCTTCTGGAAATGTCTCCCCATAGCTCCAGAAAAAGACTCAGGCCTTTACTCCCTCATCCTTGGCTTTGTACAGGAAAGCAAGCAATTAACTGAGCATTAAGCAAATTCCTGAGAGCAGTGGAATCTTTCTGATTTTGTATACATTTTCACTGAAGTGGAAATGCAGGAACAGATTAAGCTTTGTGCCACTAAGGAAGATCTCAACAAGATCTCTTCAGTCCGAAGGGAGTATAATTACCTTCCCTTCCAAGACCCTAGGATCCATTAGATTTATGAAGTGTACAGACCTCTAAATGAGTGCAGCCTTTGCAAGTAGGTTTTTTTGAACTTCAGAGGTCCCCTCCAACCTAAATATTAGTAAATTAGTAACAGAATGATCAAAAATAAGCTAATGCATTCCTGCATGAATCAGCATCTAACTTCCCATGTGATGAAGTGAAGACTATTAATAGGAAGCAGTTTGTTTTTACTTGAGCTAACTGTGCAGTATTAACATCTAGCTACCTAAGCATCAACCCTATGACAAAATATATTTGCCAAAACTCTTAAATAATAACTATTCATCTTTTGTCCTGTTTCAGGTTCTAACCATACTGGTGTGGCTGTAGCATTTGCCCTGCTAATTATCTTGGTTTTCATAGCTGGACTGGTATGGTACCTCTACAAAAAGAAGCGCCTTCACTGGAGTGCCTTCTCTTCTGTACGCTATCAAAGAGGGATGAATGATGATGAAACTGATGATATGTTCACAAAAGATAGCTATTGAAAAACTTTCCTCTGAAGCATGAACTTCACTGTGTGAAGCCATAAGAAATGAGCTACTTGATGTTTTATTGTTTTCTTTTTTGAAAAGCAACAAGGTTATTAATGGGGGCTGAAATTAGTTTGTTTATATACAAGTGCAATTTTTATTCAATTTGATGGTAATTCTTTATATTTGGCCTCAGCCTTTTAAGATGCAAGGTGTTTAGAGTTCTGTTGTATTTTTTAATTTATAGTATTCTCTCTCTTTACTGGAATTTTTGATGGAACAAATTAATGCCAACAGTACTTCATGCAACATCACTTTAATGAATACACTTAAAATTAACTTCTCCCAATACTATTATTTATACTAGAATTAAATGCCTAATTTTATAGTTACCAGCCTATAACTTTATGGGTGAAATATGTCATCTGTCCAAGAAAGAAGATAAAAGATATGTCTAAGAAAAGACTGAGAATATATGGTAAACAAACTTGTGTACAAAAATGCTAAAAATACTTGAGTATTTTTCATAAAACTGAAACTTGATTTTTGTATGTGATGTGTCACTGTAGCCTTTCCTATGCACTCCAAAGAATGCTATAAAGGGAAAAAGGGAAGACAGAGTTGTATATATTAATTACTCAATTATTTGATCAATTATTGTTTTGAAAAGGTCTTTTGACTTTTTTGAATGCACAGTACAAAGAACAGTGCATTTACTCTTATGAAGGAGGATATGCCAAAGACCAAATCCATTCTGCATGAGGTGGCGTGAGGTGGTAAATAGGAATACATTGGCCTGGTGTGCTGAGAAGAGTACTACTGATTTCTCTGAAGCAGCAGAGCAAGGTCACAGTGTTCAACTGCCTTCTTTTCCTGCAGTTTACTTATCTTGATGGCACTTTTCTTTGTTCCTGTTTGCACTATTTTGATAAGGAAGTGTTTATCATTTGTGTTGAGAACTCCTTGTAGATACACTTTGAGCTTGTTAAAAGAGCAGCCTGAAGGGGCACAGTAAGGGAGCCATTGTGGTAATTTGCTGATCTAAGTAAGCACTTTCATTGTTTGTTTTGGTACTTTTGGGCACAGTTGTGAACATTTGCTTTTCCTGAGGTAGAAATGAAACTACATTGTAGAAAATGTAGTTATGATGAAAATAACTCTCATTATTTAACTTACCCTGGTATGAGAAGTGCTTGAAATGTTGCAAAGTCTGATTCCTGATGTCTTCTGGTTTAGCTTACATGCCTGAGTGCTTTGCCAAATGACTTCTAACTTAATGGGCTAAATAAATATTGGTTATTGTCTTTTTCTAACTACAGTAATAAGTGGGAAAAATTATTTACAAGTTCCCATGTTTTGAGATTTAGTAGTTTTATAGATGTGTATATTCTGAGCATTTTTAGGTGTGAATCTGAAATAGAAAGTGGAAATTAGTAGTAAGATCCTGATTCAACACAAAAGGATATATACTTTTTATTAAAAATTGTATATTTTATTCTTCTAAATGATGTAAATAATTTTTTCAGGCCCCGTTTCTCATGTTTGTTTCATCACACCCAAGTTGTCTAATCACTGGTAATTCCTTTTTGGCCTTAGTGCAGGTGAATAACCGACTTCATTTGAAATACACAGGAAGATTATTTGGCAGTATTGTTATTGAAAGAATAAAGTTAAATAAAACACTGAACTGCTTACACTGGTTTTATTTCCGTGGAAGCAGTTATCAGAGCTAAGGTATGGGTCATTAATCACTGGGTTAAAAAGCACAGTGCAGGGGCTGTGATCAGAATTAAAGCTAGTAAGTGTGTGCTACCACAGTAAGAAAACTTTAGAGGTAATACATAATCTTTGATGTATTTAAAAAGAATGCCAGTAACTTTTTTTTTGCAGTTGAAAACTTAGTTATACCTAGCTTTTATCAAGCTGCTTCAGGCTTACACAGGGAACATTCCCCTGTGCCTTTTTGTTCTAATCAGGGTGTAGTTCATTAGCACCTCAAGGCCCAGATCAAGGCAGTGTATAAAGGCTCCCTCCAAAATGCCTCTTAAAATATAGGCAAAGTTAAACTACTTCCAGGTAAGTAACACTTGCAATTAAAGCATAAGATGTATTCATTTTAATTGATGAGCTCTGAATTTCAGACTCCCAAAATCTCTGACTGCTGGTCAAAGGGCAGTGTTATTTTTAGCTTGCTGGGAGAAACATCCTATTGTGCAAGATGACTAACAAGGTCATCTGCTTCACAAACATTAATCTTAAAACTGAAGATGATGCACAGAGAAAAAGCAGCAGAGAAATGCTTTCCCAGGTCCCAGAGCAATGGAGTTGAGAAGGCATCCTAAAACTCCTTCATCCCAGAGCACAGACTATCTGCCAGCTGTGGTAGCTTTAGGCAAAAAGTGTACAACTTCAGTTCTTCTTCCTGAATTTTGCCCAGGCCTTGGAAACTCTGGGTTATGGAAAGGTTAATCCACATCTGCCTCTACACCAGCCAGCATTTTTATTTTAAAAGTGTTTCTGCATCAGTAACTTAATGGACATAGAAATTAACAAGTCTTTATGCACGAGCACCCTTTGGGCTTGATGCTTTTGTTGTACTTCTCAGCATTTTGCCCTTAAACCAAATGTACCATCTGCTTGTTGCTTTGGACATGTTATACATGTAAATATTTTTGAAAGGAGTAAGTAAATTTCATGGCCTGCTAGTGATTTCTTGATTTGGGTGTGACTGCAAATAAATGAAGACCAAACATCACAATTGTTGTTGCTACAAGCTGGAACTGCTATTTGGGCCCTTCATGCATCTGGTGTTGCTGTGTGTATGGAGCACAGTGGGATATATAGCACCCAGGTTTCTAAAAGTTAGATTCATTCCGTTGTCAAGAAGTAGATGAAGTTCTTATTGACCAAACTGAACAGACGCTGCAGAGTTTAAAAGCAAGACCTATGAGCAGTATTAAAGAACTGAGCTTAGGAAAAACAGATACCTTACTGGAGAGTAAAATTCAGTTGTCACTCTAGTGGACCTTTCCCATTTAGTTCTGGAGTTCTATGATGACAGTTGACAAAGTACTAGAGGGAATATTCTGTTAATAGCAAATTAACTGGCAAATGGTGCCTAGTATACATGCCCTATGAAATACTGTTATCTTGGGTATATTCTTTAAGGCTAAACCACAGCAATGGTATTTGCACACTGAAAATTCCTGCACACTCTATCATACCTGTCAGTAACTAAGATTTTTTTACAGATTTGTGGGGGTAGGGGAGGATACCAGACAAGGTTTTTTTTGGGATGACACAGTACTGCAACACAGACAGTAAGTACTTATGGATTTCTCTTTACCAATGCAGAAGGGACTATAATTACAAACAGTACAACAGTTCTTTGTTTTACTACTTTTCATCATAAATAGTCATTTACTCCAAGGTGACTTTTTAAAAAAGTGGATTCTGGCAATACAAAATAATTATTTCAAAATGTGCTTCCTGAATTATGCTGGCCTCATGCATTTTCTGCTAGAACAAATGAGAACAGAGATCTTTTTCTGCATGCTGTGTCTTAGGACACTCATACAGATAGAGTACTGCTCCTGCTTTCTATAAAACTTCTCTTTCCATGAGAAATGTTCCCTTTTAGGAGACTTTTCAGAGCAGATATTTGTACAAAACCATGGTGCTTAGCTTTAACAAAGTGTAACAGGCCTTTTATGCATATTTGAATTAAACTTACAAAGCAGTGGGTTGAGATGGTTTTCCAATATGCATGATTGAATGTCATCACCATTAGCAACTGAACTTTCATTGAAATGTCCTTTTTTCATAAGCATAATCTGGGTATTTGAAGAGCTTGTGTTAAATTAGAGTGTGAATTATAAATGGGTGTAGATAATGGGAAGTCACATTTGCCCACAGCTTGCATTGTGAGCTGCTTTGAGGAAAGACTGGGTTTCTGAAATTCCATCTTTTGTTTTCTCCTGTGGACACCACTGTTCTTTGTACCTCTCCTCTCCCATACCTGCTTTGCAGCACTGACCATTAAGCCACCAGAAGGAGAGCACGCCACCACAGACACAAGATCCATGCAGGCAGCCTTACACCACCACAAGCTGCCAGGAAAGGGGACCAGAAAGCGCCACCTCCTCCACAAGCAGCAGCCACAAGGCTGAAACACTGCCACACTGCCAACAGCCCCACAGCACTGCCATGGGCTGCAGGGAAAGGGCTGCAACAGCCACTGTGGACAGCTGGAACATCCTGTAGCAGCGGGACACCATAACCTTGGCAGGGTGGGTCTGTCCCACTCCTCTACAAGCAAGAAAGCTGAGAGCAGCTTTCTTGATCCTGGCCCGAGTATTTACGACACAACAACGGGGAGTTTGCTGTGGACAACAGCCACTTCTCCCCTCTTCCAGCCGCAAGGAACTCCCCTCCACTCTTTCTTCAACCAGGATATCTCTTCCCATGCAGATTCAGTGCCTTTGTACCACATCAGGCAGCTGCCTTGCCTTCAACCTCACATTGCAACAGGAAAAAGGAACAAGACAGGTAAGTTGCTCCTATTGATGTGTGTGCCTCATTAGTGGCCCTGCAAGAATTATGCCCAGTGTCTAACCCAGTACAGAGCCAACTGAGTTTATCTTCTTGGGCTTTCCCCATGACAGTTACTCAGGATTTGTAAGTGTTTGCTTTCACAGAAAGAACATGTTTGTATTGGTAAGCCTGAGCCATCACAGCATTTTGGGGAAGGTCTGGGGCTCAGTGCCTGAGGGCTGTGAGGGGCCCCAGATGTGTCCCTGGGTGCAGTGTGGGAAGGAGGTGGAGCAGGGCTCTGGAACACCAGAGCTCTGTTCTGTAGCTGGCTGGGCTGGCCAAGCCACTGCTGGGTAGCAGACGTCTGGCGAGAACCAGGAATCAAGCACCTGAGTGCTTTGTTCTGGGCTGCACTCAGACCTAAGCAGGGTTGTGGAATCTGGGTGCCCCATGTGATGGATTCCTCCCAGCTGGGTGTCACAGCAGTGCTGGAGCAGCACTCAGCTGGCACTGAGGTGAGTGACTGTCCCTGGCAATCCGGCTACCGGCCTTCACCTTGGCGCTGACCGGGGAATGGGGCCAAGGTGTATCTCAGCTGTGCATTAGCAATCTCTGGTCAAAAAAAATTAGCCAAGAGCCTGGCAAATTTGCATCCTTTTATATTTTACAGAGGGGGCTGAAATTCTTGTGTGAGATTTGCTTAAAGGCCCAAGGGGAGCTTGTTACTTTCAAGCAAGTAACAAGAAAATGCACAGGGTAATAATAGAAGACACAGCCTACATAGGGAGAGGCCGTGTGTTTTAAAACCAGGTACAAATACATGTTTCAAGTTTACTGCCAATAATAAGTAGACACATGACTTTGGGCCTTGGGAGATGATTTAATTCCTTGCCCTGCTGTCTCAGAACCAGCAGGACATCTCCCACTGAGCAAAGGCGTGACTCAGCCCCAGAGAGAAAAGCAGAAGCTGGAAACAAACCTTCACCACTGTAGCAGCAAAGTATTTTCTATTGACCCCAAAACTTGCTTCTGGGAGGAAGGGCTGTTGTATCCTCAGGCTGATGAAGCCTGCTTTTCACGTACAAATTCTGAGTGTTAAGCTCTGAGTAAACCCCTTAACATGGGCACATGGAAATGCCTGTAAGTGAATACAGCCTGTGCAATCCAATAATTTATTAAACTTTCATCTTGTAAAGCCAGTTACAAATTAAAAAAGACAGCAGAAGGAATTCTATAATAGAAATGAGCAAAATTACAACAAATAGTAGTGGGAGTTATGTTTCAAGTGGGTTCAAGCTGCCTGCAGCAACCCAAGAGCCAGAACACAGAGCTAGTGCAGAGTTAGGACATGGATAATCAAGCTTAGTCTGATACATTAGAGATCCAGCCAGTGTATGCAGTGTATACAAAGTGTTGCTACTCAGGTGGTCTCTGCATTCCTGTTCTCCCCCATCTGTGACCTGGTCATCTTTTAATTCCTTGTGACAAGAAGGAATTAAACAATGCAAACAAGGTGTTTGTAGGCTCCATCAGTGGCGCTATTTAAGGCAAAACTCCAGTTGAAGGGATGATGCACAGCAGGGGCCACCCTCTTTGGCTGATCATGTATCAAGTGCACGGTGTGATACCCACACAGCAGTGTAGTGATAATGAGAGAGAAGCAGGGGTTATGTACAATATTTCTTCTTGTACTGTCACCCTCAAAACTAGTGCTCTGCAACACAGTATTAGTAATATTGGAACAATTTGATGATGAATTGGAATGGAACCTGTTGCATACTGACTCCTACTTTTCTATGCAATTTCTGTTTCATAGCTAACAGGCCTTAGCTGATGCTACTTCAGAAATGGAGACAGCCAATTTTAAATGTGGAAGAAGGCCCACATTACATACAACTCTCCAGTTTCATGGGCCTTTGCATTCTGGGATCCCAAGACTAGACAAGGGTCATGGAAAAACAGCTCACCACCAGGTTTCTTGTTTGTTAACACAACTAATTTATGATGGGACTGATACTGAATATTGTTTTAAACAAATCAACTTTCTGAAGTCAAGAGACAGAAGATGACTGTCATCTTTCATGGAGAAGAAAAAAATTCTGCTTCTTCAAATTGCAGGTAGCTATAAAAACCTCCAAGAAGCAGTTGTTTTGGCAAAATAGAATTGTTTTCAAATTCTGCCTAAGACTAAGGACCTAGACGAGACTGGATGGGGATCTGGGGATTCAGTGATGTGAGCAGTTCTTGTTAAAAGTTGGGGTGGATGAAGGATTTGGCATTTGCTTACTGCAGTAAAGAGGAAGTAAAAATCTTGCCTGTAACAATTTATCTAGGCACCTATTCACTCAGTAGGAAACAGTTCACTTAAAGCTAAGTTCAGGGACCCCAGTCACCCTAAAATCCCCCCTAAAGAAAGAAGGATCTCAATGCCAGCAAGCTGCTCACCATAAATCTCCAACTTCCATCTAATACCTGGAGTTTGTGAAGAGCAGCTCTTCTGGAAATGCTACTAAAACCATCTCCCCTCCTGGGCTGTACAGGAGAACAGCAGTCATTATTTTTATGCAAGAGGCGCTGCTTGCAGTGTGACCTTAGGCCCTGTTTCAGTGGTCCTAGTCCCAGGGGTTTTCTCCTAGACCGAAGTATTTAGCAGTTTAACTGAAAGTGCCACTTTTTACAGTCGTGTACCTGTGAACTTTTACTAGAAGGTAAACAACCACCTTGGGTGTTTTTATTTGTTTCTTTGTTTAATGCTCTCTCAAGTAGGGTTTGACCTCTCCCTTGGACTATTTGGCTTCAATTATACAAAGGCTTTTTATTTTTAAGACCAGATCAGATTGTTAGTATATCCTGGAAAAAAAAAAAAAAAAACAAAAACAAACCCACAGTGATTTATATTTTAGATTTGTTTGCAAAATAAATAAATATTCTTTCAGCAGACCATATTATGATCACATGATCCCAGATGTCTGCATGTTCAAAATTCTTAAGGAAGCTTAAGTCTGTCTCCTGTCCTGCAGAAATGATCCTTGTAAATTTTTCTGCCAGTATGACAGGTGATAGTGAAAGCAGCAGAGAGGACACGGAGGAGGAGGATGCTTCTGACTTTGCTTCAAGGTACATTGTTCATCAAACAAGCAAGGGGAAAACAAGTTTTGGGTCATTAGTATTTCACAACAGTTGTAACTGTTTAATGTCTTTGGGCAGAGGTGCAAATCCTATGGTACTGCAGATGTCACTTCAGGTTTTAAATACAGTAGTCAGTTGAATTCTTAAAAAACATCTTTGCTACACTTGTGCTGGCAAGTTGCAAATACTCATGACTAAACTAGTGCCAGTTCATCTGTATCACCTAGTCCAGATGCTTGCATGACTGTCCACACTGGTGGCTGATTTGACACTGCAGCGTTTCTTCACGATCATGTTGATGTATGCTTTCATGATCTTTATTATCTCACCCACCTGGGGAGAGAACACAGCAACACAGCATAAGCACTTTGAAAACCTCAGCGCACTGAGGCATACAGGACATTGTTGCTGAAAGAGATTCCCCTTCTCCAAAGTCATGACACAATCAATTTTGCATGTTAATATTAAATGTGAACATGACAGTAAGAAGAGAAAGGCTTGACAAGTTTGTGCGCTGCTGTAGCAGTACTTTAAAATATTTTTAGGTCAAAGAAAAGCAACTTCCATTCTATTAAATCTTTTTTTTTTTTAAGTTTGTGAAACTCCCCATTCATCTACTGGAAAGGAATGAAAAAAAAACAGGCAAAGTGAAGAGCATCCAGAACTGGAAACTCTTGATGCACTGGAACACCGATCAACCTCCTTCACTTTCTGACCAGCCCATTTTTTTTTGTTCATCCCTGTATTCAAGAAGAGGTACCATGCCCTTTAGGCTTAAGCTGCCTTTATCCTTTCCCTTGGCTATGTAGTCCATTAGTGAAGAGTTCTTGCACAGAAACCTCTCTATTCCTTGAAGCTTAACTGAAGTGGCTGTGTGCTTTCACGTACCTGGGAGGTTTCAAAGAACATTTCTCTCTCATCCACTGTTATTTTGAAGGTGTTGGGCTGTGGTGCTCCAAAGAAAACAATGTGCTCATACTGGAAAGTTTCTAGTGGTTTAGGATCCCCTCGTTTGTAGACAGACACATTCTCTGTGCTGACGCCAAGCCAGAGATCATTGGGGAATCCACCCTCCTTGCACTGCAGAAAGAGAAACGCCACCTTGTGCATAAATGCAGTGGAGGATCAAATAATTTTCCATTCAAGAAAAAGCCCTCTGTTTCTAGCTCTTATAGGACATTTCAATTCAATACACAAACCAGGGTACTTGCAAAATCCATGCTGGAGGCACTTCTGCGAAGATTCGGAAGTGATACAGCTGTGAGTCAAATACTAGTTGAGTAATAAATAACTGTAATAGGGAACAGCTCTCATCAGATTTTGAAGTGATGCAGCAAGTCAATATTCCACTTCTTATTTAACATATAATGCAATGAGTGCAAGCAACTTCCCATGGTGATCCACCTCAGCAGCAGCAAAACTGACAGAAGTGAACTGTGGCCTCCTACTGTGGCAGGCTGAGCAGTGCTGTACATGCCTCAGTCTGCACAGTTTCTGTTGTACTGCTGCAGACCAGGATTGCACTTTTTGCTGGCAAGAACAGCAGAGCTTTGTTTTACTTTGACTTTCACTAGCCACCACTTTCTTAAACCCTCTCTGCTCCCCCATTCCACCGTTATGCTACACAATTATCCCACACAAAGTGGGAATCCATTGTCTCCCTTCATTTACCAGGATGCCCTGCCTTGCTTTCTTTGTGTCGTAACTCTTAGATACTGTGATACTACAGGCTTTCCCTGAGATTACTAAGGCAAAATGTATCCAGTTCCCAAAATTCCCATCTGTTACACACAGCTTTATCTGTTCTTCAGGCTGATACCTCTCCTCGGCTGTGGTTTTAGGAGTTTATTAATCACTCACCTCAACATCAAAGAGGGTTGATCCATAACCTGGCCACTCCTTTACAATGGACATGTATTTCACCATGGCCTGATGCTGAGAGAGCCCCTGCAGCTTGGTCCACTTTTGTGCTATGCTTGCCCGAGCAGCTGAAAGCTCTTCTTTTACCCACATCTCCATCATCTGCTCCTCTTCTACCTTCTGCTTCTTTACAGAGCCTGTCTTGAAGCTGCGCTTCAGTGTCCCTTCAAGGAAGCTGGTCCGTCTCCTCTCCAGAGTGTGACTGGTACTGCTGCTGCTCTTTGTTGAGTGCAGTATTTTGGATTTCAGCCTGTTGACTGGGTAGATTCCATCAAGGGTCCAGCTTATTTTGGAATAATCTCCATGAAGATACTGCAGCCGCAGAGCTGCCAGACGCTGCAGAGTGTCCTCTGGCCCAGGAAAATGACCGGCTATGAGGCTTTCGTGAGCCTACAAACAAAAAGTCCCCCAAACTCGTTAGAAAGCAAAAGCACGCTTTATTCACATCTGGGTCCAGGTAGAGATTCCTGTCACATCTGCTGATCTCAGTAGGATAGACATCATTCAGGAGGTCAGAGCAGACATTGTAATAAATATGTCAAAGTCTGCAAGTGGTTGATATGGGGGGGAACACCCCTTTCTGCAAGCCTGAACAGGACAGAGATCTTTGAGGGGCTCCTATCCTGTACATAAAGTCCTACAATGAGGACCTTTTAGATCTGGAACAGATGGGAGAGACCAGAATTGAAACAATTTGTTTTTGTGCTGTATCAGCTACAGCTCCTGAGTGAAGATTATATTCAACACCAGAGTAATATATAATAAACTCAAGATTCTCAACCTCAGTTTCATTACACAAAAACATCTCCCAACCTCTTCCTCCTTCACCTGATGTCTCCACCCATCTTCTTGCTTCCCTTTGCCTGTTTTTCTGTAAAATCTATTAATGGGGCTTTTTGCGCATCCCTCTAATGTCTGGGTAACACCTACTCTCCTACTGTTATTTCTCTTTGCCAGTTAAAGCTGTGTAGACTGAAATCCTTGTCAAGAGGGAGTTTGGTACAAATGAGGTTCCATAGAGCACCACGTGCTCCTGGCTGTTTTCTAGACATTTTCTAGCTAACAATCAGCATCATTGTGCTATGGAATACAGTGACTTAAAAAAATAACAGACTACTCAGCACATAAATATTGTCAACTACATTCTCCTTTCCTTTGTCTGTAGTATTCTCCTAGTGCCTCTGTTAATCAAAAGAAATTGCCCAAAAGATGTTTCATAGTTAGTTCTGGTAACATCCCAAGGATGTGCTGTTCTTGGAAGCTGATTTGCAGATAGATAGATTTTCCAGTTTTCTTTACATTTATGTTCTGCAAGCAGCTAATTTAATAATTCTCTTAAATCATTACTCGATTTTCTCTGCTTTCTAAAATTAAAGACCAAGTTTAAAAAAAAAATTCATTTCTTCTAAGCCTTTGCTGATTTTTCTTGCTTTTGTTCTAATGCTCATCTTCCCTGGAAAATTTCACGGTCTATCTGCTTAGTAGATTCCAGGCAAAAATCCAACACCAAATTCTTCTGCTACAACCAGAATTCCCATTTGTAATGAAAGGTAAACCAGTTTTCTGTATCCTCTTGTGTGCTTTTGCCACGCTGGAAACCAAATCATTCTCTCAGAATTAGCTTACCTGCTCAAACATGAAGGCAAACTCCACACCATCTTTGGGAACATTCTCAATATCCAAGAAGCAATAAAGCTTAAAATACAGTTGCCACTGTCCTTCCTCCTCTTCTTCAGAGCCAGCAAGTCTTTAAAATATACAAGAGAATGAGAAGGGGGGAAAAAAAACCAGTAAGGAGAAGTACCATGGCACTAGAATGTCCACAGTGCAAATCACAACCTGAAGGTAACCCTGGATTCTGAAATCCAGCGTTACACCCAACTGGGAATTAAAGGTTTCATGAAACATTCTTTTACCTCTCAAACTTGGCCAAGATATCAGCTACAATCACCCGACTTTCCACAGCACGGTCAACCTGCTGATTATGTTCAAAGAGTGCAAACATATTCCGGCTGTCCTCCATTGCCAACCCTCGGATCAGCTTTTCAACCACCTGCAAAATCAGACACAGCACACAGTGGGCATCAGTCCCCCTTTCACAATGAAGAATCAGTACCTCTTCAGGACACCTATCATTTCATACATCTTCATCACGTTTCTCCCTTAATTACCTTGTTTTCAGATTAAAGAATTCTAACCCTAAAAGATCATTCCCTGCAATTAAGTCATTACTTATATTTGATCATCCTTGCTTTTCTTCTCTGAATCTTTTCAATCTTCGCTACTCTTTTGAGGATGGGGGAATTAGAATTCTGCACAAGATATAGGCACGTAATGGATTCAGGTGTTACAATGACATTCTCAGTTCCTCTAATAACAATTCCACTTTCTGCTCTGTTTAGCACTAATGTTTTCACAGACATGACTACTGCAACCTGGAATCCTGCTTCTGACCTGCTAATGATTAAGTTACTGGTAGAATAACCCTCTCAGAAGGATTCCATTATGAACTGGAATTTCTCCTTGTCCAGGAAACTGTGTTTAGCAAGTTTCAGACAAAGGGCAGAACACCAGAAGTGTTTTGATTTTGCAACACAATTTTCAAGCAATACTCTACAACCTGGGCACTGGCCTTGTAGAATAAACTGAACTCTGCCGAAAGATATAGCAAAAGACTTGTAATTAAAAAAAAAAATGGAAATTAAGGGGAAAAGGGTGTGCCTTCAACAGACCCACTCTCCAGACACAGATGTGCTCACATCTGGTTAATCCTACTGATGCATTACCTCCCCAGCGCTGGTGTGGGAGTTGATGGTTATTTTGCAGGAGCCACCACCATGGCAATACACTGTCGTGGTCATTTCCTCACGGGTAAGAAGAGCCTGTATTTCCTCCTGGGAGGGCACAAACTCCCTCGTCTTTGTTCTCTTCAGGGAATCACTTATGAACTGTGCATACCTATCTATTTCTGAGTCTGGAAAGAGATCTTTTACCCTAATTGTAAAGAGAAGCAAAAAAAACACCCCATTACACAGTGAACAACACATTACCCTAAAAATGAGACTACTGCAAGTAAAGAGTTTGGTAGAGGTGCTGATGTCAAAAGCAACCACACAAAAATCAAGCTTATTTCCTAAACTATACAATCTGCTTTTACTAGTCATTTAAAAGTCACTTCACTGGCATTTCTAAGCAATGTAAGAAATAAGCAGTTCAAAGTTTAAGGAGTTCAGTGACAGCTGAAGACAGCAGAATTGATAATCTCAATTTACAAAACTGAGAATAAAAACTGTGAAATTAAATGTAAACTTGTTTCATTTATTCTTAATGTTTTAGTTTTTTTTTTTTTTTTTTTCATTTGCTGGCTGTTTGAGCCACTTCTACAGTACTTTTGAGAATTAAGATAGAAAGCAGATGCCTGTACACTGTTCTCTTCCATCCAAGACCAGCAGATCTAAGTATAACATTATTTGCAATTCTAGTGATAAAACAATGAAATGGCTCCATGGAGTATCTGCATCTCTTAGACCCAGGCCACAGAGGTAGCTATTTGTTGTACTGACACAAAACTCATCTCACTCTTTCCTAGCTTGGAAGGAATCAAATAGATTTTATTGATCTTATCATTAGGAATGGAGCAAGGTTACACAGCTGCAGATCAGGCCCAGTGCAGACTGCCTTGTAAAGCTGCATTGGATGTTGAAGATGACTTGGGAAGAAATGTAAATTATTTAGTTCATGAAAATGGGAGGTTAAAACAGATTAAAAATACTAATTGCAAGCATTTTGTGCTTAGTTAAATAAATCTTGAAAAATTATAAATTGGATTTACAGTATCTCTCATACTTCATAGTATGCTTTTTGCCTGTGCCAGCCGCAAGGCAGGACAGATTTCCATGAGTATGGAAGTACAGACCTCACCTTTCCTGCAGGTTGATAATTTTTATATGTACATTAGTGAGCAGCAGGTCTTCAGCTGTAAATCCACTGCAACAGAGTCTCATGGTATTCTGTTTGGGTAACTTACACAACAGATGGGTGGCAAAGGGGGGGGAGTCTGAATACACAGAAAAGCTGGTGGTAAGAACTGGGCAAAGGTAGGAGGCCATAACACCACAGGAAAATGTCTGCACAGCAAAAGGGTGAGACAGGTAACTACAACAGGCAGTGGAAGATCAGCAGAGCAAAAGGAAACAAGCTGCAAACAAAAGAGACTTTTACCTTCGGAGGTGGAACTTGAGGTAGCGCAGGATCCCCCTGCTGGGCAGGAAAGTGCAGCTCATACAGGTCATCAGCTGCCAGTGGTGCAGGTTCCCAGTACTGTTGGGATGTGGCATGTGGTTGGTTTGCTTGATGAGCTGACAGTACACTTCATCACGGAGGGGCTTTAAATCATGGCAGGTCTGCAGGATGCCCTGGATAATGGGTATGGGGTCAGACACTGTCTCGATTTCCTGAAGGGAGTTAAAGATCTTCACTGCTTCATCCTGTAAGCTGCTGTAACCCTTCTCTTGTTGCACTGGGGAACAATCACAAAGAAGACAAGAGGTGAGCATCTCCCTCATTTTCTACTGGCCCAGCAGTACTACAGTCAACTGTACTCCTCTGTCATGAAGAATGGCAACCTGAGCGTCAGCGCATAATATCCTGAACTTCAATTTATATTTAAAGTTCATTAGTGCTTCCTCTCCAAATGTTCAAATGCAGTTTTAATTTGTATTTGCCAACATCTCATTTGTCACCACTCACAATCCATTTCTGGATACACTGCACAGAAAAGCGGAGTAATATTTTTAAGGGAAATGAACACTGATATCTAGTTCAGGCTTCAGTGTCTGCAACCAAAGTAATGGAATGTGGCCTGGCTTGTGTAATTCCAAAATTCTGTGCTGTACCTGTATTAGCTTTGACCCCAGGGCCAACACAGAACTTAAGCAAATTGCTCTACCACAAATACATCTTATACCTATTGTTTAGATTTAAAATGCCTAGATCAAAACTTGAGCTTTTTCACCACCTAAATGTCTGCTTTTTGAACTGCTCAGACACGTGTGATACCATTCAGATCCAGGCTTGCATTCTCCTTTGCATATCTCTGGGGCTTTAGGTCCTTCTGAATCTCCTATACAGTCACTGCTTCCCCAGTGGCCATGTATTAACTGTACAATACAAAGACACGGCTCTAAAAAGTAAGTTCCACAGTGTGTTTGTTCTGTATTTTTCCTGTATTTCAGAATTCATTTTTTCTGTGCCTTTAATCTGACATGCAATTGGATCCTTGTATTGTGACAGACCTAATATCCTTTCACTTTCTCCATGACAGTATTCTGGCCCTAAAAACTTCATTTTGAGGCTGAAGAATCCTGCTCTCTATTTAGTCACTTAATTGTAGGCGAGTTCTTTTGTACCTTTGATCATCTTTGGGTAGGTTTTTACATCTCCTATATCTTTGATGAGATGCAGAAGGCAAAACTGTATCCTGTACTCAAGATACAGGTGCGCGATTCATATACAGCTGCACAAAGATTTTATTTTTCCTTTTCTAAGCTTTCAAAACCTTACATTAGCTGTTTTATTTCTGTATTCACTAGAGTTGACATTTTCATAAAGCTATGTAAATTGATTTTCACTTTCCTAAGCACAGCTAGATCACTACCTGTGTGGCAGACTGTTTTTCCCACATACATTACTTTGATTGAAATTAATTTCTTAAAAGATTCTGTGGCTCAGTCACTCCACATGAAACATTCTTCTATAGTTCTTCAGCACCTTTCAGTTTTAGTATGGCAAACAGTCTGTAATCATCAACAAATCACTTTGGTTTCTGGTGGCCCATTACCCTAGCTCTTTCTTGTTTCTGACACTTTTGAAAAAGGGTTCATTTAGTCTCGTTTTACAGCAGCTTCTGTAGAAATACTACCCCACTGCCAGCTGCATGATGTAATCCTGTTGTAGTCTTTCCACTGGAGCCACTCGCAACCCAGTTGTGGCTAAAGGATGAGAGGCTGTATGTCCCCTGGATGGATGATGAAACTATCTGCCCCCTTTAACTCTAAGATGCAATGTTCCCATAAGAGGCAGTGAAAATGGAACACAGACCAGAGAAGAAAGGAAAAGAAAGGGACTGCTCCCTCCCTGAACCCTGTGGGCCACACTGTCCCAAACAGACTTCACCTGCACAGAGAGAGCTTACAGACCCATGTTGTGGTGCTCAGGATCCTCAGTGACCCTCAAAATGAGAGTGGATTCTGCCACTTGGGGAAAATACTTACAGTTAACACTGACATCTCCATACGGTAATGGGAGCAGTGGGGAATGCAAGGGGTGCTGGGTGTATCGCAAGATTGGGTTCCTCCTATACGTCTGTTCCACTACTTCAAAGTTTGTGCTGTTTTCCTGGAAGAGAAAGCAAAAAATCATTATCCTCACACAGACACAGTCTTGCAGGATGTCCTTACACATTTAGGTTCAAGCTCAACCACCTTTTCTAAATTTCTGGAGGTGCCTAGGGGGACTAAGTGATCAAAGCATAATCTGTATCTAAAAATTACCCTGTACGTTATTTCTGAAAATTAAATGTAAGAATAGCCATGCTACATCATCCCACAGGTCACTAAGCACAGAATCTTGCCTTCAAGCGTGGCTTGCATAATATATGTGGCATGATCCCTCTCGTCTATGTCCTTCAAGCTTTCAACAGGACATGGTTGATGGGCTTTCTGATCACAGATCAACCATTTTCAGTGTGTAATAACGAGCCTGCTCTCAACTTGTCTGGTTGTGCTATACGTGTTTATAGAACGAACAACCAAAATGCTCCATGGTGTTCAAAATCTGGGCTTGTCACTACCATACATACTGGATCACATTCTTCTGCATTTTGTCCTAGACTTCTTCCTAATAATACATTATGTTCCATTTGTCCTTAAACCATGAGCTGAAGTTTTCCACGGTTTTTTTATAATCACTCACAGCTCTTTCTTCCTAAATACAAACCATCTAATTGCATCTAGATTAGAGCTCATCACAAACACATTTCTTCTGAAATTTGGTTTGGTGTGTCCTCTTAAATGATTCTAGGTTTATACGCCAAAGTTTCTGGCAAGTTTATTCTCAAAAATTACTCCTGTAGTAAAATTTCTGCTACTTTGAAGGATATTATCTTTCCACCCTTTACTCTGATATTTAACCATGCAAGCCTAAGGTATGAAGAGAACTTCAGGGTACATCAAAGTCAGATGGCTGATAGGAATGGAATTTTTTGTATTTGTGTCTGAAGGATGCTTAGGAGCAGAAAGGATGGAGCAGAGATTTGCAAATACTTGATGGTGTAATCCTGCATGCAATTTTTAATTGCACAGATTCGTAATCTAGACTTATGCACATCAGCTAGCAAAATAAAATTTATGTAATATTTGATTTTTTTTGTTGCACAATTGTGTGATTTTTATCTTTTTACCCTTTTTCATTTTCCCCCTAAGACAGTAACCCTGTTTTTTGCCACATTCTCAGCAATGACTGTGTTAGGCCAGTGGTGGTCTGGCTGCTCCCAGCTCATGTGGGAATTCGCAGGATGCCACCTACCCTGATGTCACGAATGAGCTGCTGTGTAGGCGTTTCTATGGGAACTTTGCTGTCAATGACACCCTGAATGGCAGAGGCCCAGCGCATGGCTTCATTCAGCAGCTTTGTGTACAGTCTGTAGGAGTGCTTCCGCCCGTGGACTATGATGTTCCAGTAGCCTGTGCAGAAACAAAGGTGGAAACAAAGTTGGAAGGAGAAACTGGCTTCCATATTATGTAGCTGATTAGGGGTTAGCAAATGTGACATCCAGCTACAAGAAGGGCCAGAAGGAGAATCTGGGGAACTACAGGTCCATCAGTTCAGCCTTGATATCAGGGAAGGCTATGGAGCAGATCATCTTGGGTGTCAAATAAGGATCAATGGAACTGGGCAAGGGTCTGGAGCACAAGTCCTGTCAGGACAGCTCTAATCTGTGAGGACTTGTGGCTGAGGGAGCTGGGGGTGTTTAGCTTGGAGAAAATAAGGCTTAAGGGGGACTTATTACTATCTACAACTACCTGAAAGGAGGATGTAACCAGGTGGAGGTCTGTCCCTTCTCCCAAGTAACAAGCAATAGGACAGGAGGAAAGGACTGCCAACAGACTGTCCAGGGAAGTGGATGAATCACCCCCCCTGCAGGCATTTAAAAAAATGTGTAGATGTGGCACTTAGGGACATGGCTTGGTGGTGGACTTGACAATGTTAGGCTAATGGTTGGACTTGGTTATTAAGAGCTCATTGATTCTCTTTTTGCCTGTAGCTTGTGGCTGATGAAAAACCCCTGCTGCTATCATAACAGTATACAGTGTGTCTGGTTAAAATCCACTAGGCAGACGTTAACATCCCCATTCCCAAAACAGATTTATCAACAGGGAAGTCCCAGTTCAGATTTTGGTACAAAGACAGCTTTCCAAGATGCAAGTATCTTGCAGGGTAACCTGACTACTTGCCTGCCAACCAGGCAGCTCACTGTCACAGACAGCATTTAGACTACACTATCCTGTTAATCACTTGAAAAATGACCACTCTACACACAGTGCCTAGTCAGATTGCCAAATCAACTCTCAGAATTTTTAAAAATATGTTTGACGACCTGAGAGAACGTGTCAAAGCGATGGCAATTCTATCTGCTAAAGGCAGCCCATGACATCTGTTGATACCAAAAATGTTGACGCTTTCTTGTGAATGAGCAGAATAAATTTCATCTCATCACACTTTTCTAAATACCTCCAGCTTCTAGCCCTTTTAAAAGGTATCCCAAACAACTCCAGTATTCAAATGTCCAGTTTTCCAAGTCTTTTTCTAAGGTTCACAATCTTTGTAAGGGGGATTCACCCTTTATCCCATAACCTGGGTTCTCTTCCAACTCCTAAGGCATGCAATGGAGGATCGTGCCAGATCCTGCCCTTCCAATTCTGTCATGTTGCACAGAAAGCAAACACAGGCCTTTGCTATCTTTTGTTTCTATCCAGTTGAGTGGTACCATAACACATGCACTGTACTTCCCCTGCAGTGTATGGGATGGCTGCTATTTAAGAAGTTAACTGACCTCAGAGACAAATGCAGGTCATGCTACAAAGTGACGGTTCTGGAGATGTACTAATAATTAGTGTCAACTACAGGAACTCGCACCTGTTACCTTGCCTGGGGAACACTGAGATAAGCAGTGGCTCCACTCAGTGAGAAACATCAGCACTCTGCACCTGTGTCAGGTGTGAGGCACTTACAGTCACTTGCACACTTTGCAAATCTCTTACAGTTTCCACGGGCAGAGATGTTTGCAGCCAGACACAAATCCTCAGAAGACATCAAGACTGCCTTCTCAACATGCCACACCACTACAGTCCTGCACCATCCCGTCTTCAGGAGCTGCACGCCTGGAGTCTGCTCTTTACCACCGTCTCCCTCTCACCTGTGTCTTTGAAGACCCTCTCGTCGGGCTGCACCACGGAGCAGAGGCTGTTGAGCACGAGCGTCCCGAGCTTGGCAGCCGTGCGCTCGGACGACTTGTAGTAGTCGAGGGCAGTGTTTGTCAGAACAAACCAGCGCTTCTTCATCTTCAGAGAGGACATCTTGTTGCTGCTCTGAACCTCCTTATGAAGCCAGCCTAGCACGGAAACACAAACATGTCATTACGTGCATCTCTTGCTCCCGTGGTCAGGACAAATAATTTCACTGTCATTTTAGATATTTTGCAAAATAAAGGACAAAAAAAAGATTAAGAAAATTCAATACTTCAACAGAAAAAAATTACAGCCTGCATTGCTAAAGCTGTCAAAAAGATAATTTTCTACTCAGACGTATAAAAAGCGATGTCCACCCACAAGGCAAAATGTTCAGAAAAGGTGGGACTGAACCAAGAGGCTCAGAAAAAAAGAAAATATATAGATCTTCCTGAATATAGGCCTTTGTGTCTATTCTGCTGTTACAGAGACATCTTATTAGGAAGAGCAGAGCACACTCTGCAAAGGATCATTCCTTTTTCTCTTTGACTAATGAAGGATACTAGGTAAAAGGAACTGTTGCCTTGCAATTAAGCATTTTGAAGTTAAGGTACTCAAACTGTTGTCTTATAGTCTACTTTGTATCATTCAATCTCCTTGAAATTTTTAACAGTGGAAGGCTTTTGCCACATTTTGGTGACCCTTTTCTTCTGCCTTTCCATGACCACTCCATGACCTTTATTTCTTCATAGACATTTCTGGAAGATACAAGGCAATTTGCTCATGCACTTGCTTTCCACAGACTGGATCAGGAGTGTCTTCATTTAAAATTTAAAATATTTAAAACAAATGGGTGAGTATTTTGCAATATATATGTGATCCCTATTCATGCTTCGCCATCTTCAACTAAGCTCTGACTAAAGATGTAATTTAAACCTTTTGCTCAACCTCAGAGAATTTTTCTCACCTCACTATGTCTACCATAACCAGGTTAGTTAGTTTAGCTGAGGACAGCAGCAATCCCACAAAGATCTCTCTCCCTTCCTCCCTCTCTACATGACAGGTGTCAGAAGGAACTGAGTTGCCAACAAAAGCCACAGTGTCATGTTATAGTCCATCTCAGCCAGCTGCTCCTCATCAGCAGCCATGCTCCTTCCTATTCCCTGGTGGCATTTGCCAGACATGTTTAAATAGGCTAGAACTATCATCAGAAAATGAAACATATGAAGCACTTTTTTTTCCACCTGGCAGGGAATTAGATAAAATCCAGGGCTAGCACACACATGACATGGCAAACAGCAGGCAGGGAGGTGGTGGGGGGGGGCAGAGAATGAGAGTCTTTGGGGAGCAGCTAAACCCTAGACTGAATTAGCAACAATCAAATTTCCCTGTCAGATTGTAAGCAGAAGATGAGTTTCACATGTAATTGCATGTATTTCCTTTCACCTCTCACAAGGAACTCCTGACCATCCACCTTGGATTCGCCTTTGGGTTTCTGCAGCAGGGAGATCCAGTGATGCATTTCCTCAGGAGTGTCGCTGTTGCAGTGAATCACACGATTGGCTGTGATGATCACAAAAGAATTCGGTCTGCCAGAAAACAAAAGCATTAAAATTAGTCATAAGCATGCAAATAACACACAGCACACCCAAAGTAATGTTTTTTACCTTCACATAAACAGAAAGACTTTCTGAATACAAACTACAGAGTGCAAAAATATTTAAGATCAACTCTTCTTCAGTTGCTCTGTCAACTGATGAATGCAGAGACCAGCTCAATGAAAATAAATATCTTTCAAAAGCTACTTCCAAATACTAGAAAATATTAACTATCTAATAGGCAGCTGTAAAATGTCCTTGGCTCATTAGCAAAGGACTTTGACTGATTGGAGTGAACCAGTGCTTGTAGCACTGGGCTGAGCTGGGACAGCCATTCTCCTCGTACTTATTAAAACCACTGATGCAATAGCAAACACTGGTCTCAGTAGGATCAGCTAAAACATGTTTGAGACTGGTTTTATAAAAGATGAGCTGATCCTGACAAAACAGAGGAGAAACACTGTGTTGCTCCTGGATGACTTTCTCCTTCTCTTGCAACTGTATCTTACCAAAAGAATATTCACAATTCTGTACAGAATTGATGCTTTACAGGAAAACAGAAAAATAGAAGTATGACCAGTTCCAAGAGGGATAGATTCATAAACCTTTGAAAGCAAAACCAGATTTCTATGAGAAAAGTAGAATGCAAGTATGAAGCAAAAGATGCAATCAAGCTCTCTAAGAAAAATGCATAAACCTATGGAATATAAAAATAAGCTGCATAAAAATGTGGGTTGAGAATAAGCATTCTACTCAGAATTTGTTTAACATTGTTTCAAACACCAGTATTCCAGAAAAGTGTACCTCAGCACATACATAAACAAATTTTGACTGGTGAGCTTACTATTTGTTTCTAGTTTTCATGGGTTCACAGATTAATTATGAGGAGTACAGGCTGAGAACTGCCTAAAATGTTTTCATCTATGAAATCTTAGTTCACTTCTGAAATGCATTTTCTAAGCTACTAAAAACAAAGTCCTAGCAATCTGTGTGAGAGCCCAGAGCTCTGTCCCCAGACCACAGATGTAACTTAATAGCTAACATTTTACTTCAGCAGTGTGGTGAGTATCTTTGCCCTGGCTGAACCTGTTAATATGTGGGAAATAATTAAATGTTAACATAAAGTGATATGAAATGTCCCATCATCTCTTCTCTGAAACTAACTAAAGGTCTGTGCTCCATTGCATTGCAAAGATATCAAGAACACAGATCTCTAAATTCCTCCATTATTCTTCCACAATTTTGCTTCTTTCCCCTAAATTTACAAGATTAACTCAAAATTACTCTGTTGAAAAAATGCAAGTGCTGCTTTTGCTGGACATATTTGTTCAGTGCTAGTAGTAGATAAAACTATAATTTTCTGGCATTGAGATTATGCTGTTTTCACTTTTAGGAGCTGAAGGAAAAACTCTGACTCGAAGAGAATACATATATGGACTTCATGCCTATGAAGTGACATTGGTTGGAACAAGCTAAAGATTTCAGCAATGTTTGTTTGTTTGGAGAAAAAGATGTATGAGTTTACACAAATACAAACCCCAAAGGAAATGTGGACCTACCCACAAAAATATTGTAGGCAGTTTCTGATTTAAGAGATGGTCAGATTGCTGTACCTACCTATCAGGATTGTCTGAGGCACAGACAGAGTCAATAAGCCCAACATCCAGGGTTCCCTGTAGAGTGAAGAAGACACAGATTGCATTTTAGATTACAGGTGTTCTCCTCTGTGAACAGGATATCTGAATTCCAATAGCTTGAGTAGAAATGAACACACGAGAAAGGCACAAGTGAGTCATCCTTGCTCTCTAAACAGCATAAGATTGCAAGGGGCTCCACAGGACTGGAGGAAAAACAGTTACAAGTTTCCAGAGGGTATTATGAAGGTCTGAAATAACCTTAGCTATTATCTCTGTACTGGCAAAATACATAAATACACCGTTTTGTCCAACTGCTATCTTCTGTCTGGAATAACTGTGACCCAGACTAGTCCTATCCAAAGACATTTTATCTGTGTGAGGCAGCCTCCCTCTTCTCCTCCAACTGAAAAGAGCTATCTGTGATCAAGCTGAGCAACCCACAACAAGCACCCTGTTCCCCACTGCTTACCCTCTCTGCTAACAGCTTTGCTGTTTCTTTATAATTACCAGCATGCAAGTCTCTTACACCGCTTAAGTAGTACAGCACTGCATGTGCTGGAAAAACATGCACAAATAGTTAAACACAGAGGGCTCCAAGCATGCCCAGAGGCTGGTTGCACAGTAACTCACCACAGCATTCTTTGGATTGGCCTGCTCATCCTGCATTTCTCTCAGCTGCTGTGCTGTAGCGCTGTGTACTCGGCTCAAAACATTAAACCAGCCACTGCCAATCAAAACAGAATCAGAGTTAAACTGTCGGTAGTGAAACTGGCTTGAGAACATGATCAAGGAACCTGGAAAGATTTCAGTGGGAAAATTTCTTCATTCACAATTTCCTGAATACTATGTCAAAACATCTCTTGGGCTGATCATACCAGATTCCAATGTCTTCCTTCCTCCTTATTTATCCATGAAAATTCTGTGCATGATCTTCAACCCACTGACAGCTGCTCCTGCAAAATCCAGTTTTCCACTTGTTATTCAAACGACTCTTAAGTAGGCAGTGGCTTTACAGGGAGTCCATGTCAGCAGACTGAGAAGAGCATACAGCACTTGTAAAAACAGGGTCAGTTGGGAATTTTCCTGGACTAGAGTCCTAGAGATGCCTGGGAGCCTTCTTGATTAGTCTCTCTCTGATCTGCTAATAAACTTGAAAGTCATATGGCTGGCAATTAATCATGGGTTTGTTTGTAAGTGAATTTGGAGTCAAGCTTTTTGTCTGCGAAAGGGCTTCACTTGCAGACATATCTGGAGGCTAATTGCTGTTGCAGAAAAAGCAGATTCTTATCTGCAGCTTCCAGTGAGATCAGGAAACATCCATACTTCATGGAGGATTCTCAAACTGGATACTCTGTGACATCTGCTAATCTGCCCTTTGCCACTGCAAGTGCTGGTGCCTTCTCCCTCAGAAGAGAGACTGACAGGGCACAGACAGAGGCCACATTTGGTTTACACTCATCCTAACAATTCTGCAGTGTTATCTTAGGGCATGCCTACTGCAGTTGTGGAAGTTCTGGGTTAAGAAGTTACTGTTTGTTCCACCACTGCTCCCTACATTTGCCTGTTTCTTGTCCATGCGGCTGTTCTTCTGTTTCAGTCTATTTCTGTTAAATTGTATCCAAACACCTTCCCCCTTTCTCTCCTACACCAAAATAATAATAAATCCTAAATAACTTCACAGAATCAGTAGATCAGAGAAACAGGTACACCATCAGGGCTGAGAGAGCAAAAGCCTTGGTTAAAGTGGGAATACCGGAGTGGCTGGGGACAGTAACCTCTTAACTTGGTTCTGCATAGCCAGGACAGGTTGTCCAACCTGCCCTTAAACAACTGATTCCCACTGTCTGGCCAGGATGCCAAGAAGGAAGGACATGAGTCACTTGTTTGCTTTGCACTGGGAAGATTTTATCAGATGACACTACAGACTCTGATAAGCTGCAGCTTTTTTCTGTCTCCTGGATAAAACCCAGCTGCTCTCACAATCATTTACAGACAACATGAATAGACTTTTTGTTTGATTCAAGATTCCATTAAATAAATAAATCAGCTATTAGATGTTCCAGTTTATATTAAGGTTTGTGTGTCTGCTGAAGTAACCCTTGAATTCCACATGCTCACAGCCACATGAGAAGCTGGCAGTCCTGTGACTGCCAGACTGAACCACAACCTTGGTAGCTGTAACATCCAGTCCCCAAAGTAGGTGTGATGCATCCCAGGAAGTACAAAATGACACTCTGGAACAAATTCCCCCTTTTCTCCAGAAAAAGGGAATTGATTCTGTTTCTCAAACTCTCCCATGAGTAGGTGGGTCAGGCCTGCACTGAATGAACAAACCTAACAAAACTCCCTGCTGTACCTAGCATCTTCTGGTGACTCTGCAACAATGTGGTAAACTCGGTCTTCTGTCACAATGTCCAAGGCATTCTCCTTTTCATGAATATCCACAATCTCTCTGGAACACAAGAAAGCACAAGAGCCGAAGCTGAAAACCTTTCACAGGCCTGAATTCCATCTGGTCGATTCTTTCACATCATACCCTTCACCACACGGAAGGGAAAGCACTTGTTCAGATGGCTTGTAACTCTGACAGAAATACAAAATTCCGCCAATACGCATCAAGATGCTTAAAAAGATCTGTACGGTTAAAAACCAAAGCTTAAGGCATTATATGGATTTTCAAGACACCAGCAGACTAAATGGAAGAAGAGGTAACAGGGAGGATGATATAGAGATCTGTTTACAAAGTCAGGTGTGCCATTCTTTTTGGCACTTTACAGGTCTGCATAATGCTAAAAGGTGACCACTCTATCCTTTCTTACAGCGGGAGCTGAGGAATTGACTATGGCAGCAGAAAGAGCATTCAGGACTCAGGAAAAGGCACAGTACATGCTGCCAAATTCAAATCCCGCTGTGAGCTTCATAATACCTCTGTGAAATGCCTGGAAAAGCCAGAAAACAGATGGAGTCTGGGTAGGAGAGAACGCATGGGGTATGTACTTAATTAGCCTCTCCTGGTCTGGCTCCATCCATGGCTTGGAAAGAGCTTCTGCTGGATTATGAAAGGCAAGACTGGGAAAAGAACTATCAAGTAATTGCAGACTCCCTCCAGAGTAAAACTAGATGCTGTAATTGTCTTTTTCTTCCTTTGTTTCTACTTCTCCAAGCACCATGGGAGATACACATGCCAATGAACAGCAGCACTGGACCCTTCGTTACTGATTTAGAGAGTGAATACTAGGGGATCAAAGGGATTTCTTTTTGCACTCACTTTGCCCTTCTGATATCAATAGTCCCCTTCAGCTTTTCCTCGCTATCATTCTCGAAGTACATCAGCTTGGATTCTCGAAGCACAAACCAGCGGCGTTTCCAGTTGCGGCGTGAAAGGGTTGACATTCCCCCGCCTTTTTTGTAGAGCCAGCCTGACTTCAGGGCCTCCTGCTTGGTGCGGAACCACATGAAGGCCTCGTTCTTCAGGACACACCAGCGCCGCCGCCATGGGTTCATGAGACCTCCTGCAAAAGCGGGGGAGCAACATTTCAGCAGACACGCAACAGGGGCCTTGCTTCCATTCTGATCCTGCTCCTGGGGCAAGAATAGTTGCCACCTCAGTTCCTATATCAAAAAAAGGAACTGGAGGAGAGAAACCAAACATAGAAAAAACAGAACAAAACTAGTGAAACAAAAGCAAAATATAGAAATACATGCACTACTCAAGTATTTTTGTTCTGACTTCAGTTTCATAGCTGAGAATGAATCATTTAAGGCCATACCAAGTAGGAACAATTAAGTCTCAGTGGCAAAAATATGTGACATCCAGCCATCACTTTATTTGTTGTTTTAAATAAAAGAAGAAGGAAAAAAAAAGGAGAATAAACTGAGAACTAAAATCAAGTAAAGATGATGATTCTGGACAAACAGAAGATGAAAGCAGGTTTCCTGGATCCCATCCAGCCACAGTTTTGGCAAAATCCACTTACCTTTCATGTAGAGGTAACTGTGAAAATAGGGTGGACCTGAACCATTGAAGATAGTGATTCGTCCATTACAAAACTCCTCATCTGTATCAATGTAAACATCCACTTCTTCCTCACTCTCCAGAAACTAAAGAAAAAAGAAGAGATATAGGCTACTTGGGCTCTCCTGGTCGCAGGAGGACTGGAGTAGTTAACAGGGTTAAAGAAGTCACACGATCAGAAGGTGCAAAACTACACCTAGTCCCTTTGCAAAAAAAGCACTACAGTAAAAGTAGAGGCTTGACAGCTTATCCATTAATGCCTAAAGCAAGAGCATGGAATTTTCATACCTGAAAGGAGAGCAGTGGACATGGCTAGAAAGCTCCAGTTCCCTGCAGTAACAGAACTTCCTGTTTTTAATGCACAGCCCACTTTGCAAAATCTAATTTGATGGGATTAAGAGAGAATTTTTCTTTTTGGAGAAGTTTTCTGAATTTTCTGGCAGAAAGGCCACAATACCAGACAAGATGGAACAAAGATTTAACCCCAGCAAGGAAATTACTTACAAATAATTGGGTTGATCAGGAAAAAAGCACAGCCCAGGATAACTGAACCCTAAAAATATCAATCCAAATTACTGAAATAATAGTACTGAATTTACTCATCTCTGTTCTCCAACCAGATAAAGGCCCTCAGCCATGAGAAAGTATTTCACACACAAAATAATTTCCTTTACCTTAAATACAATTTCCTTTGATTTGCTTTATTAATTTAATAGTAATGAAGGCAGTTCCTTAGACCTTTTCCTTCCTCAAATGCATGTCGCTTCTTTTGATTTTTTCTTCTGTCTTCTCTCTGTGACCCTCTTTTGTCTCATCCCTGGTCCACTAATCCATTCTCTCCCTTGGCACTAAGTTTCAAAAACCAGGTAGTCTTGGAACACCAGCTACTGATGGGATCTTGACTCAGCTGTGGTTATCACTTCCTGTAGCTCACACTATGACAAAGTATCAACTGGCTTTTTCATTAGTCTTACTCACTGATTAGCCCAATAAAACCCTCCACTTCTATTTGCATTTTAAGGAGAATGGTAGAAACCAGCCTAAGCTGTGACAGAATGATTCATCATTTGAAGATTACCTGACAGTGATCTGTGAGTACCTGCCCACAGAGAAGGTACCTTTACTCAAGCAGATCACATAAAAAATTTAAATAGCTGGCAGCTGACATCAGGGAAATGCAAACAAGACAACCATGCAGCTTTTTAAAGAAAGGTCACAATCTGTCATTGAAAAAACATACTGAAGGAAGTAAATCGAGTTTCTAAAAAAAAAAGTATTTTGTAGTTCAAGTGTCTTTTCTCAGGGATATCATTTATTAGAAGTATTTTTGTGGCTGTCATTGGCTTCACACCTGAACTCCTCACAATCTTATGTGGGCTTTGACATCCTGTCCTGTAAGGGCATTTATCACAACATTATTAAGCAGCTGGCCTGAGAGCACTCAGCAAGTCCAGACCCAGTGTGGGATCCCAGCTGAGGTGCTGAAGTGCAAGGCCAATAGCCCAGCTTTACCAGCCTGACGTTGTCCCTGCAGCAGGAATGAAAAGGTTCAGTGATCCTGGCTGTGTGCATTGGGACCCAATCCAATCAAGCACAGTAATTTCTTCCAGCTTTAGAATAGCTTAACTTGTACACAGCAGCTGAAAATAAACCCTTGACTGTGAACAGACTAGAACAAGAGAAGTTTTAGTGATGGAGACAAGTCAAACCCCAGCCTTTCCCATTTCCTCTTGTCATTGCACACTGGAACCTTAGGCCCCTTCTGTGAAATCTCTCTAAGGTAGAACATACACCTACAAAATGCCAGTTGATTGCTTTTCTTCCTCCTAAAGGGTGTTACATTAACATATGGCAATGGAAACAATCTAAAATAGGTACAGATATACTAGCTTGTGTGCCAGCAGACACCAGACAATCACAAGCATTCTGGCCTTCAGCCTATCTATGACTCTTCCCTTTTTTTCAAGCTGATTATTGATATAAGAGAGAGTTACATATCAATAACTACCCAGAATGATCAGGCAAACAGTAAGAAGACAAAGATATTATAAACATCAACAAAGTCACAGAAAGATGAAGAGAGAGATTCTCACCGAGTCCAGGCTGCCACGGTTGGAGTCCAGGCTGGTACCATGGGAGTGTCTCAGACCCTCCTCATCATTCAGAGGCTCAGCTGAGGCGTTACCTGCATCTCCATAGCCATCAAACTCCTCATGGTCGTAGTCAGACTCCACATCAGGGGGGGAGGTGTAAATGGGCTCTCCTGCCTCTCCACTGTTACTCCTCTGTGTATCAGAGACAGTGCTGTAAACGCTTTCTGCTGGGTCAGACAGGGTTCTCTGCTCCTTTGGGCTAGTGGTTCTTTCTACAGGCAGTCCTGGAGCAGGGGCAACTTCTCCCACTTCCCTCCGGAGAAGCAAAAGGCTTGTGTTTGCAACTTCCTTTGAGTAGTTACCACTGGTTTTTGTGCCATGCTGATTTGAGACCACCAAACTGGAAGTTGGGCGTCCTTCATCATCAGCATGAAAACCCTCATCCACTTCTTCTTCAGCCAGTGGTGCCACCAGGCTGCAGTCAATGTTGAGTGTCCCCTCACTAGAAAGTGAGCGCTCTAAGTTCTGCACACTTTCATCCAGATTGCCAAAATCCAGAAGCTCCAAGAATTCCTGGGCAACCCTTGATGCCTCTTTTTCCAACCTCTGTATCTCTTCTTCTCGCTGCCGATAGATTTCATTCCTGGTGTCTTCAGAGATGACAGACATGTGATCCTCTTTCTGTTGCTGCAACTTTTCAATCTCCTTCTCCAGTCTTAAGATCTCCTCCATCTGACGTCTCTCTTCTTCTTGCAGGGGAATAGCCACCTCCTCAGTGTTTACAGTTTCCACCTTAAAGAATTTAGAACAGTGTTAATGCACTTTCTTCAACCTGTCTGTGTTCCTTGCCTGGACTTTCATTCATCCTGTCTCCTGTGCTTGCCTTATACTTACCATCTGCAGAAAGATGACTCCAAGCATCCTGAAATCATTCATGGTGTAAAAGCTAAAGGCAGAACTACTGGATCTTCAGGTACCTCATTTTTCCCAGCAATCTACCTCCATTATGAATCATACAAAGGAGCTCACTAGGTTCAGTGAATTTTTAGAAAAGTCTCTCTATCTGTTGGTCACTGTACACTGCAATTTGAATAAAAGCAGCCTGAAAGTCCATTCTCTCTTTTTGAACTCACACGCATATAGGAGAAAGCAACTATATATGAATACATATATGCATAGACTACTTAAGAGCTGAAGATTTCCCAGAAATTCATTAAAAGGTCTGGAAATTTCATTGTTTCTTGAAATGAGGATCTGACCATCAGAATCTGGGGCTGGAAAGGATATTTGCATGAAGCAGGACTCTATCCACTCCAACCACAGCCCAAAAAAAACTCCACCCAGAATTTCTCTGCATTCTTTAGCATCACTAGGTGGCTGATGGCTGACTGCTGAAGACTCTTACTCTTTTTTCCACATTGAAGTAAAAGGAAATTTCCAATAGATACATGATAATTGGAAGATGGAAGATACTGGTAACTTTCACTGGTGTTTAGGATAAAGCCACCCTCCCTTCTACAGAGGATGTTGAAACATACACATGAGAGAACAGATACACACATGAGAAAAAGTAAAAATAAATTCCAATAGGATTTCTTGTACTTCCTGATAGGACTTAAGACAATGCAGTCAATATATTGGCTCGTTTAAACCTTAATCCTTGTTTCCTTTATTTACCTAGTTGCTGGTAAACTCCTACTTGTGGATGAATGCATTTCTATGCTTCTAATCTCTCCTGAATAAAGATGGTCTGAAACTGAGGAACAAATGGTATGGGGAAAAAAAACCAATGAGATACACAGCCATTTTCACACACCTCGGGGTAGGTGGTCTGCTCTTTGGTATGTCAAGTACCAACAATTAGATCCGTTACAAGGGGTTTATTTTAGCCATGGCAGCAGTTGGCTGCACTCTTATTTCGGCTGTTACAGGCAACAATCCAGAAAAACACACTGTGTCACAGTGTAGCACATCACAAGGTTATCTAACAAGCTCAAGCAGTAGAGATAAAAATAGGATGCTGCATGTTCAATATGGAAATTTTCAAATAGAACCAATGCAAGCTCATACAAGAGCCTTGAAAAAGCCCTACCTTGTTAACTCTATGCACCTCTGCCAAAGCCAAACACCTGCAGGTTTTGACTGAACAAAGCCCATTCTTTAAATGGTCTTGTCACAATAACAGTATCAGTATCCAGGAAAACTAGAGGCAATGAAAGTCTCTTAACAGATATTCACAAGAAAACATGTGAAAAGAACAACTTTTAAACTTACCTGGGCCACCTGCAGTAGTGCATTCAGTTGCTCCTTTTCTCTGTCAAAAAACAAGATGTAACAGTCAGAGACAGACCTAGTTCTCCTATGTGAGGTTTTCAGAATTACATGGACACATCATCCCTCCATGGATAAGGTTAGAATGAGGTACCTGCTGTAAGACTGATTTAAAAGCTTTTGCAATTTAGTAAAAATCCAATTCTCTGTGGTTGGCATGACCTTTGTAGATATAACAGATTTTCCCCATGCACTTAACTTTCAGATCAATTAGGAAATTGGATTAGTTGGAACACACCAGGAAGGACATTAGAAACAGTGACAGAAAGACAAATCAGACTCATGATAAATGTAAACAGAATCTTCTGAAGTACAATAAATCTGTGAATATTGAGGTTGCATGTGTGTAATTGACAGATATCAGGAAACTGTTCATTTTTAAAAAACAGAATTATTGCAATACCACCACTGAATTTGTGTTTTGTTTTGCTTTTACTGTATTAAAGCCCCAACTCATGTAACTTCTCAGTGGCATGCAAAATCCAGTTTATTAGTGAAGACTGTAAGAGTCAGAGTTTGTTAGTAAACATGAGCAGAGGAGAAAAACTATCCCACGGTGTTGCAGCTCTACCCAGTTCAAAAAGGTTATACTCCAAAGCAAAGCTATCACTATGGCCAGTTTTTCCAGAACAAGTATGCTACAAGCAACTGAACCAGCAGACAGATAAATTCCAGGGTCATGCTTAGGGAGCAGGAACGGGATGCTGCTGGATGGAAGAAAGTTACCACTGCCAGTAGTGACTTTCAAACCTATAATTCAACCCCAGGGAGAACAGGAGAGCAATGATTTTTTTTCCCAGGCCTTGCAGATTTCCCCAGCCAAATTCTAAACTGCAGCTGCAAGTCACAAAGTCCTTAAAGCTCTCCTTCTTGTGCTCACACTCTCAAAAAAAATTCAGGAAATATTTGTAAATGAAAGCTGACATAAGTGAGAACCAGATGGTTCCAACCCTACTTAAAGATCCCTAGCAGTCATCATGAGTAAAACAACTGCCTTAAATGATGAGAGAGCTCAAAAGCACAACCATTTTAAAACACATTAGGAGTACCACCTATAATCTACATACTAACTCCTGCAACTGTTGCTCACAGTTTTTAAACCTTCGGTATTTCTTCCTGCTTTCTAGTCACCATCAACTGATCTACACTCTTCCTGAAATGTGATACCCAAAACTAGGGACAGTACTCAGACTGAAGGGTACTGAAGCATCACCCTACCTTACAGAAACAATTCTGTTTATAGAGAGCATTTGCTTTCTCCTCTCCCACAGCATGACACTGGTGACATATTCAGCTTAGCCTCCAGACCTTCCTCCTGCTGTGGAAGTAAGCATTCCTCCTCCGCTCCCTGTGCATTTGATTATTCCTGACTGTAAATCTGCATATGTCTGTACCAAAAGTCATCCTGCTTTTCAGATCCTTTAACTTGCCAAAATTATCTGAACTGTAATCCTAGGCTATATGCCTACAGCCCCTCAGCAGATGGTTTTATCTGCAAATTTAATAAGGATATTCATATTTCCTCATCGAAATTCTTATGAAAACATTGCACAAGCACCATATCCAGCACAGATCAAGGAAAAAATCCCATTCAAGAGTTCTCTTTTATTTAACAAAAAGCTAATATTGTTTACTAATTAAATGCAGTATAACCACAAATCCTAATCTTGTTTCACATACTTTTTTCCAAAGCAAATTTCTTCAAAGCATCTTAGAGTATTGTTATAACATATCAAAGCTCTTACCCAGCTTTTACCTACCCAAAGTCAAGTTACCTATCCTCCATGGCTTTTCCCTGTCCACAAGACATGCCATAAGACACCACAGAAGGAAACAGGTAACTCTAATGCTGTCTGTTTTTCAGACATCTACATTGGCTTAATTCCTTTATCAAGCATTTACAACTGTTTGATCATTTGTTTCAGTATCTTCCTGAGGTCAGGCTGACTGGTCCACAATTCCCTTATTCTTCCTTTTCCCATTTTAAAAGGGGGTCATAATTGTTTGGTATTTTCCATTTTTATGGAAAAACTACTACCCACATTACTATCCACAAAGGATAAGAAAGAGAACAGCTGCTGTTCTAAACTGCTTTAGCTAGTTCTTGAAGTATCCAAACATTACTTTCACTGAATTCCCATATCTTCTTTATAATTTGTGATTTGATTTATCTGAGCATTTTCTAACCTTTTATTTCCGTGGCATGTTCTGAATTCTTGGACATCCTTCCTAATCGTATTTAATATCCAACATTAAGCTTTTGGGGAAGATAAAAATAGCATCAAATACCTCATTTTTTTCTCAACATTATTATTTTCTTCCTGTTAAATGTCAGACCAAATTGTTCCATGTCTCCCCTCTGCTAAAAGTGTTATGTACAATAACTGCATGCCAACTTCTGGTGCACTACAGCTCAAATTGCACCTAGGTCCTTTTGACTTAGCCAAGCTGGTCTGCTAGTATGGTCCTGGCTATTCACTCAGGTGCCATTTAACGTTAATTAGAAAATGAAAATAAAATGAGTTTGCCTGATTCCTAGAAACACTGACACTTCTCTGCCATGATGCTTGGTTGAACACATCTCTCATGGTCTGGGAACTAAAGGGCAAAAACACTTTATAGCGAATAAACTAGACAGGTCCTTCCTTTTATTATAGAATGAAACACTGAGTTGGAAGGGATCCATCAGGATCAACGAGTCCAACTCCTGGTCCTGTGCAGGACACCCCAAGAGTCACACCATGTGCCTGAGAGCATTGTCCAAACGCTTCCTGAACTCTGTCAGGGTTGGTGCTGTGACCACTTTTTTGGGGAGTTTATTCCAGTGCTGACAACCCTCTGGGTGAAAAACCTTTTCCTGGTATTGAACCTAAATCTCCCCTAACTCAGCTTCCTGCCATTTCCTCGAGTTCTGTCACTGGGCACAAGAGTCAAGAGATCAGAGCCTACTCCTCCTCTTCCCCTCATGAGGATGTTGAAGACTACAATGAGGTCTTCCCAATCTCCTCTTCTCCAAGCTGAACAAATCAAGTGACCTCAGCCACTCCTCATACAGCTTCCCCTCCAGACCTTCAACATCCTCACTGCTCTGCTTTGGACACTCTCTAGTTTAATATCTTTTTTATATTCTGGTGCCCAAAACGCACACAGGACTCAAGGTGAGTGCTTCTAACCTTAGGATTTCCTGATGCTTGCTACAGGGTCTGATGAGATCCCCCTTTGGGAAAGTACGTAACAAGCCTAAAATAACTACTTCTGAAAAGCAAACAATCGCACAATTATAAGTTGAAATGTATATAATAATAAACCCAGCAGAGTCCAGCAAGTGCAGCAAGCATCAGAGCTGACCCCACATACAGCACCACTTCCATTTGCCACAAGAACTGCTGGGTAAGTTCCTTCATTCCCATGGGGGTTTCCTGCCATCCTTCCCCTTTGTCTCCCGACAGCACGGTCACCTGCAGAGGCCATCATCCTGAGGGGGAGGCTCTGATGCCATTTTCCTTTTGACTCCCTATGCACCACTGCCTGTGGCGGGTGCCATCTTGGAAAGGGGTATTTCCACCAACTTGGGTTTCAATTTGCTCTCAGGGAGTTTGTGAGATTTAGCAATTTTGTATATAGTGAATATTTACTGTTGTTTTTCACCTGTTGCAGTTTTGCTTGTTAGTAAACTAATTTTTTCACTTATAGCCACTTGTATTTGTTCCTTATTGGTGGTAAGGGACTAGTTAAAACAAAGGGGGAGAACTCATTCTAGAATGTTCCCCTTTAAATTGTCTAAACCCAACACAGAATGCAAGATACCATCTTGTACCTTTCCTTCACCTCTTCCTCTTCCTGTTTCCTCCTACGCTCCTCCTCTTCTTGCCATTGTCTTTCCTCTTCCTCTCTTCTGATCTGCTCTTCCTCCTCTTGCCTCCTTCTCTCCTCCGCTTCCTGCTTCCGCCGGAGTTCCTGCTGCAGCAGGTGCTGGTAGAGGCTGCGAGCCAGGCGGCCACGCCAGTGCTTCTGCAGGGTCACTGCAGAGGCCTTCAGGCGCAGCAGGCTCTTCTTCCAGAAGTATGCTCGGTAGTTCTTTTGGATTATAACAACACTGGATAGCACCTTCTGATACTTCTTCCTAAAAACAGAACCACACACTTAATGCATCACTAAGTCATACACACTCTGCATTTCTCACACCCTTGCATACTGACCACATCCACAGAAAAGTCCTTTTCAAAAAACACAGGTCAGAAGTGACATGATTCCTGCTCCTCTCCAGCCACTCACCACCTGTAAATCATATTCACCTCACTGTTCTCCCTCCTGATCTACCAATAGTTTGTTTCAATGGGCACCTACTTTTGTGAAGACTCTCAGATGATGAGGGAGAGATATTTGGCCATGGAAAGGGAAGGACCTCTGGCCCAAAGTCTCCTTGCATTGCACATAAACACATTCACTGTGCAGTGAGCATAATCATTTAGTATGGATTTATCAGAATAGAAGTATACAAATGCCCTTACTATATGAGAACAAATATTGCTCCATCTCTTAAGTGGTCAAAAGCAAATTACTCCAGGAAAGGCAAAAACAGTGCAAAAATAGTTTGGTGACATTAATTTCACACTGTCTGGGAGAAAACACACTGATACTACAATATTGATAGCTGAATGAAACATTGTAACAACTTCACATAAATAAATACTTCTACTGCACAACATTTTGCCTAAACAAGAATCACAGAATATCTGGAGTTGCAAGGGACCAAGTAGGATCATCAATGATATCAAAATCAGCTTTACAGCACTTCTAAGAACATGATAGGGCCCCAAAACACAACAATCACGATTCAGTCTAGTAATGTTGTAGAAAAGTCAGGTTTTGCCTCTGCATTAAAGACTATCTTTATCAAGGACATGAAAAAAGTTCCTGGAAGAAGTTTGTACATGATACATAACCTGGGCAAATAACAGGAGTTACCATTACACAGTAATCTGGATCAATTTGTAAGCCAGATTCAAGCAAACATTAAACAATCCAAAAGAGCTAATCATAAGGTTTTGTATTGAAGAATCAAAGGCCAAACATGACTGATGTGGGACTATGCTGGGAAGCAGCAAGTCAAAACTGGATTTTTGAGCCCCAGATCATCACGCAAAGGCAAACTTCCATCACAATGCAATCGAAAAAATACTACTGGGATTCTTAGTCTTGTAAGCAGAAATATTGCTGTACAGAATATTGCTTTTATCCTGTGTTCTGTGCTAGCACCCCCATTTCAAGAACAATGTTAGACCCTCAAGTGCTTTCTGAGGAAGAAGGATTGGAATCAGAAATTCAGGCTTACAGAATGAGAGCAATTGCTCCATGCAGGACCTTAAGAAACAGAAAAGCCTAAGGAAAGGCTTTACCCCACTGAAAGTATCCACATTTCTTTTTTTGCAACAGGGGCCATAAGATTAAACCAATCTGAAGCTGACATCTATTAAGGCTGAAAATAAGCAGACATTTTTTAAAGTATTTTAATATATTTAGATGCCTCAGTATCTTGCACCGAGGAAACAACCATTGGTACTAGTCAAATAAAAAATTTCTTTAATCCAAACCAGAACGCGCAGAGAGAAATTCTATGGGGCTGTTACACAGGATCTTGGGCCAGCAGGCTATAGTAATCCTTGAGGTCCTACAGTCCTAGAAAGCACACTGGAAATACCATGGTATTCTCACATAAACTTCCCACACGCCTTCTGCAACACCCTGAGGAAAAGACACACCTTAAAATCCCTGTCCTGGCAGGGAAATTCCCTTCAAATGGCAACAGGGACCCATGCTGACAGCTTGCCACCTCCCTGCACATCAGATACATCAGCCCAGTCAAGAAAATCAGGAGAGGGATGCTAAGAGCAGTAATGTGCACAGGTCGTGCTCTTTTCCATAAGTATTAAGTCAAAGGGAGGAAGCACAGAGAAAAGAAAACGAAAGGCAAGAGGTGATAAGAAGGAGGAGGTTTTAGGTTAATTACTCCTGGGCTGCAGTCCCCTCATCCCCACTCCTTCTGTCCACCCTGTGTCCTGCACATGGGGTGTGAACAGCTGCACATGCACTCTCTGCCAAGGCAGACTAAGTGCATCAAAAAGGGTACTCTGACTTTTACAAAATGCATCTGCCAGAAACTCTCTCAAGTGCAACATGTGCCAAGCCCTGCCCAGCTCCAGGCCAGCTCTGCCTGCTAATCTGCCAGGCTGAAGTGCCCCCTCATTCCTCATGACCACAGCCAAGCTTGCAGATGCCCTTCAGCTGGAATTGCTGCTCACAGGCTGTGAATTTCACTCCCCTTGTTCAAGCTTTCACTCACCCTTCTGCACTGGCCAAAGAAGTTCAACCTGCAGACCAAGAGGAGGGGCTGGGACACCTCCCAACCATGTATCACACCAGAGAAGGCAGGATGGCTGCAAGGCTCCAATGCTGTATTTGAAATTTACTTAATTATTCTGTCAATGAGCTGTAGTTAGCAGTTATGCCTCCAAGAACTAGAGATCACAGGGTTATGGAGCAATTTACTACTGTCTTCTTCCCATGAAGAACAGTTCTGAAGAAACCACGGGCACAGCCAAATTCATACATGGATCCAGCACTATGTGGTTTTTAGCTGGTGAAGCTGTTACCTGCATCTCAGAGCTCCACAGATTAGCTACATAAGAATGTGGTCATTTCAATGGGCTTGATTTTCTTGTCTCACATTTTAGTGATCAGAGATACTAGGCTGCATAGGCTGCAGGGAATGAGAGCAAAGAAAACCTGGTTCTCCAGGCTCACAGAACAAGTTCACAAAGGGGGAGAAACCAGTAAAATCCTTCCTTTGCCAGTCTACTTTGCATGAGACCAAATGAATTTAAATACACTTATACTTGCAAAACTAACAGAAACGGTATCAAGCTTAAGGCAGCACATACTGGCATTCCTGCCCAACTCTGCACAGACTATTCAGCACTTGCCCAGATGAACTCCTGCCTGCTGGACTTTTTTCCATACAGGTGCAGTGCAACTGGAAACTCTCTACACAGAAAGTTTTACAGACACCCTTTTCAGCTCTTCTTTACTGCCTGCTCTCCTCCCCTGTGAAGTCCAGTTACCTCCAGCTGCTTGTGAAGATTTACACTCTGGCTGCAGAAGCACAGCTTGTCCTTAAGGATGAGACTCATAACAGCAACGTGTGGGATGAGGAATCCAGAAGTGTGGAGGTTGAAGGACCACAAGATTTCTAACCAAGAGGAGCAGTGCTGCCACACAGTCTCCATCACAGCCCTGCAGGACAGCAGCTTCCTTCCCAGGAACTCAGAAAAGCAATAATCCAGTATACCTGCAGTGATGTTTCCCAGCAAATCAATTTTCCTGTGCTAATCCCTACCCCTCTATCCAAATGCTAGACACAAAGTTAAAGAGAGAAGAGGACCTGACACAAAGAACTTGCAATCTCATGTACAAACAATAGAGTGAGCTCATTTGTCTTCCTAGAGGGAAATAAATAAATGAACTAAAAGCCCCAGAGACCAAATGTGTATTTTGCTGATATTCCACATTGGCAAGGCAGGGTACAACCCTTGCACACATTTCCCAATGAAAAATGAGCTACCTGGTGTAACTGGAGCTCTAAGAAGAGTGCCTGCTGAAACAGCTCTGCTGGACAGGGATTTCACCTCCTCACAACCCTGACTGACAGGTGTCTGGAGCAAAGACCAGCCAGGAAAGAGCATCTTACTGGGATTAAGTGTGCATACCACAGCCATTAAGGAGTCAGCTGTTGCACTGACTTCGAGGGGCAGAGGAGGGGCCGTTTGTCTGCAGTTGGTTCTCCCAAACCTTCTCTGGTCAGGTGCAAAAGGGAGAGGCAAGAGGAGATTACTGTTGCAGAGCTGGCCAAAAACCAATTCCGAACAGTTAATTAAAAGGAGAGGGAGATCACAAGGCAAACAGGCAGGGCGAGGAAAGAGGGTGAGCAAAGGCAGAACGGCAAGTGAGGAAGAAGCAATTGGCAGGGGGAGCAGAAACAGAGTTGACAAGCACGAGGGAAAGGAGGGGACCCAAAGCATAGGTGGGGCCCAGCCAGGAGAGCCCTGAAGGCAAGGAAAAGGTGTCATCACAGGCAAGCAATGGGTACAAAGTCCACGGGAAGCCCGCTGAGCAGCGTTGAGGGAAGGTGCGAACGTGCACATAACTGAAAAAGAGGTGCCAAAGGTGCAGGAAGGTTTCAGCAGAGCCGATGCTGGCAGGGAGGGCACATTCTGCAACTCTCCCTTAGAATACAGGAGGGGAAGACGGGACGGATGCTAAGGGACTAGAGAGCAAAGCAGGGTGTCGGGGCAACCCAGGCACGCAAGCACAGGGATGGTGGGGCAGCCCCCAGCACTGACCTTGCCATGTAGCCCAAGACGTGGGCCCGGATGACTATAGCTGCTTTCCTCAACTGCTCTTCCCGATCCTTCTCCAGCTTCTGCTCAAGAGCTTCCTTCAGGAAAACCTGACGCCACGGGGAGGAGTTTCAGTAAACACAAAGAGAGGAAAGAAGTCAGTCCCCGGGAGAGCCGGGCGGTTTCATCCCCGGCTGAGCGGCGCGGGGAGCGCTCCGTGCCCGGGCGGCCGCGCTGCCGCCGCCCCCGCGCCTGCCCCGGCGCTGCCCCGCGGCGCCCGCACTCCGAGCGCCGGGAAAAGTTTTACAGCGGCGTGAGCCAAACTCCGTGCCCAACCCCCGCCGCCCTCACTCTGTGGTCAAGACTTAAAAGAGAGAGGGAGGGAGCAGAGGAAGGAGGGAAAGAGGTGGGAGGAGGAGAGCCCAAGTTTGCGCCGGCGATTAACTCTTTCCCAGCTGACAGCTTTCTCGGCACAATCCGGTACCTCCCTGCAGCAGGCACTGGGACCTACTTGGGTGATTAAATATTTTACAAAGAAACTCCTCCGCGTTTCAAGGAAAGGGAGGAACTTTTCGATTTCTAGACTCCAGGAAGTAACCTTTACAGCAGTCTTAATGGAAGGGAGGCGGAAAGGCAAAAGCCCAGTCGGGGCACAAAGCTGCGCTACTCTCAGCCCACCGGTGCTGAAGCCCTCCACCGACCTCCAGAAACTCCGGGGTGAGATGCTTCCGTGCTGAAGAGGTTCGACAGTGGAGCATGCACTGGGGGCTAATGAGCTCTGACCACAGAACTCTCCAAGTATTACTGGTTGCACGTCAGTGTCCAGTATTTTAATTCTCGAGCATCTTTCACCGCCTGTATTTACAACTTCTGCTCGGTGCTAAATGTTTGTGAAGAATGCAGGTGCTACGTTAAAGACAAAAGAACTGAGATAAAAGCAAGATAAGGTCATGCTTACAGGAATTATGCTGACATGTCTAAGCAATGTTAAATCAGTTGGCTTGCATTAGGTTAGCTCAGGATTCAGCACAAATTCCTGAAATAAATGTGCTGCTTTTTGAGATGGATTGCAGCCTGCATGGAGCTCCACTGCTCTGTGGGTACACTGCTAGCAGTACCCAGACTAGAGTAAGCTGGTAAGACATGTCCATACAAGCTGCAGTCACAGCAGCAAGTGCCATATGGCCATGCTCGTGTGACCTGCTGCCTGGCACTGGTTAAATCCCTGCCAAGGCCAGCAGCAGAACAGACTACACTACATAACTGCAGCCCCACTTGTTCAAGCACCATCATGTACACAGGATGCAAGCTGATATTCATCAATCTGCAGAACTCAGAACCACATTAATCAGTAGAAACTCCTTACAAATGTACTGGATCCATGTGGTTGTGATGAGAGGCCGGAGATTTGAACATTTAGTCCTGCACAAATTCCCCTCTTTCTCACTTATCTCCCCTATATGTCTCTCTATACCTTCCCCTCCTCACTGCTTTCAGCCTCATCCCTTAAAGCTCTTCCTTCCCCCTGCAATTACTATTGTGTACTGACACCTCTCCCTGAGTTAGTACCCATAGCCAGTGGCTTTCCTGGACTTGAATTTCTCCTGGGGAGCAGCTTCCATTAAAAAATGAGCTGTTTTGTGATGACTAAGAAACCATGGGTAGCCTGAAAAGAAGCTTCATTATCAAGGTACTGCCAACCATGAAGCTGGCATCCTTCCCTGCAAGTTGTACATCCACTCCCTCTGTCAACTCAACAATCTTTTAAAGATTTCTTTGAGGCAGGGATTGCTCTTTCCATTACATTCCAGAACCAAGCAGCAGTCACCCATTTCAAGAATGCAACCAGAAAAAAAGTGTCTCGGTCCATTATCATCATCAAATTGCAAAAATACTCAGGCCATCAGTATTTCCCTAGCAAGCAGAGTCTTTGCTAAGCCAGGCCAGTTTTGGGGTGGGGGGGGAGGAACTTCAGGGCATGCAGAGATCCAAGAGACCCAACCCTAATCCTATAGGATCATAGGATCTATATGTGCTGGAGTGAGGTGTTAAAAAAAAAAAGCAATATGTAGTTATAAACTTTTGGCATTTTGAAGGTTTGGAGGTTTTTTAGACTCCACTAAATAACAAGGAAAAATAATATGCATTTCAAGTTCAGAAGTATTTTGATGCCTTGCGGAAATAAACTGGAAAGTGGCTGTTTCTTTGTCATTATTCATGGTCTTTTTCTGAAAACATGAGATTGTTTTCATCTGAGGAAAGAATGATTGAACAAAATATACAAGTTACATCTATCATATTCTGCTCACACTAGACATTGGCCAGGTTTTAAAACATGGTGCATCACCACAGTGTTCCTCACATAACCTCAAAGTCTGCATGCACCATCAGTGGGAGAGTGAACACGTTAAGGTGTCACAGAGATCAGCAGACACAAATGTATCTGCTTGGGCACCCATGTGTACATAAGTGGGATCATATGATTCTTGAGGACAGCACCAGGAAAGCAGGAAGTGGGTCACTGTGACCTGGATGCCAAACAGTGTACAGCAACCTCCTCCTTCAAACAGGCCCTGCAAACCAGCAAGTTGAAATGTGGAAATTAATGCCTTCAAACAGAAGGTTACTGTGTTAAACCACTGTAGGAAATCTGTGTTGTGGGTATGGGCAAGTATGGCAGAAGGCCCAGGTGCACTGAAGAAAGGGCCACATGGAAGCTGCTGCCCCATCCCAGCACATCCCAGTGAAGGCAAAGGCACCTTAGCACAATCTCTTTCATCATCTCACTGCTTGTTTGCATCCAAGCCCTCAACTCTGCCATACCACCAGATAAAAGCTGCATTGCATACATTAATACCTCTTATAAACATCAATTTGGTAATTGACAGCCCAGCAGCTGCTCTATTCTTAATGAAAAACACAAAGATCATCCTGCCCTTCCTCCTCCGTTTCCTTTCCCAAGCTTCACAATCCCCTGCACTAATTCACAGAGTCTTTTCCTTCCTCCTTCAAACAATTGCTAGGGATATAATTATCCTTCCATTCATTTTGCAGGAAGTATTCCCCCTTCTATAAGCCTTGCTTTTCACCTACCCCTTATAATTCTTCCTAGGTTACATCCCCATGGGCTTGTCCACCTTTTTCAGTAGCTACTCTTGACTAAGCCAAGATTAGTTCTGAGAATACCAACCAGAGTACCCAGAGCTGCACCTGTAGCAGCAAAAGTGGCAGTAAAGCCATGCAGAGGACTTCCTTTTGAGGACAATGGTCTATGCTCTGTTCCCCTTGGCCGGTAGCTTCACCTTTACCTGAAAGGCTCTGGAAAAATTAAGGCTCTATTCTCCATCAACCCAAGTATTCCAGGCCTATGTTACCTAGCACCAGCTGAAACATGAATGCAGACAAAGCAGTCTGTAATCCAAGGCACAACAGCTGGATCCAGACAGCAGGGAAGGTACTACCAGGAAGCACCACTGCTCTGCAAGGCCTCACTTTGGCAGCTGCTTTCCTAGGGACAGGATTTCTGGAGGCACTGTCACAAAGCTGAGTTGCAAAGTGGTCTCCAAGGGAGAAATGAAATGGCTTTGCATGGGAAAGAATGCCAGGCAACTAATCTGAAGAATGAAATGGCAGGGTAATACACCTTGGAATGACAGCACCATAGAGCAGCCAGGGGCTGGCCAGCCATTCAGCATGGCAGCAAGTGTGGAACTTGCCAGGACAGCCTTGGAGTGATCCATTCTTTCAATAAATAGAACTGCTCCCCTCTATCAGGACACACATCTCTAATACAAACCATGCCCAGTAGAAAGTAACTTCTACAACCAAACAACTGCTTCCCAGCTCCAGTGAATTTTGTTTCTCAGGCATCAAGAATACAAAGATTGCCTCTCTTAATCATTTCTTTCTTTCCACAATATCCAGACACAGCAACCAGCGCCCAAGCAGAGAGATTGCAGTGTACCAACATGCCACATACAGCTCTTCAGTCAAGTTTTAGTCTACAGGACACAGTCATTAAAAAATAAATACATTGGAGTATATCCAGAGTTTTGACAAAACACAAAGCATTTTCTTTACCACAATTACCCCCCATATTGGTTTTTTCCAAATAATTTGTGCATGTCAAGGAGTGAGTGGAAACAGACAGACGGACTCAGTCCTTCATGATGAACAATGAGGACTGAAGAGAAAAGGGACTTATAGCTTCCAGGAGCTCAAAGCATCCTGGATTTCCTGCTTGTTGTTAGTCTACTGTAGGCTTTGGACTCCAGCTGTATAGCTTATAACCTTTTGTACTTTAAAAGGTGAGTATGTGGCATGTGAGATTGGTCCTCCATCCTGCTACCCTTACTGTGGCGCAGCAATCTTCCATCTCTTGTCATGCTAGGAAGAAAGTTCAAACTCTGTGTTTACCAGCTCTAACCACCATTTTCTAAGCTTTCCAGACAGCTCTGCAACACACACACTCTCCACATAGGCTTTAATACTAAAATACTGGGAGACTGGCAGTCACCCAAGCAATGTGGATTATCCAGGGACAGAAATGACCGAAATGGTTCCTGGCTTGCAGGCACCAGTGAAGAGACACCTGATTCCAAAATCAAAGATGGGGAACACTTTAATCACAGACCAGAAATACAGCTAAGTGATAAAATCTTCTTTCTGAAACATCAGTGGAGGCATGGGGAAAAAAAAACCCAAAACAACCAAACTCCAGATTAATACATGTCCTTCCCACAACAATGGCCAGTGGTTTCCTTGATTGCCACACAGAGCTCATAGTCCAGACTATTAACTGGACTACCACCAGTCCTCTAGGAAGAGGAGAGAGAGATATTGCTCTAATAAATATAATAGTCTATCCACTTATTGAGAAATAATTGCTCAAAGCAACAAGTGTCATTATGTGTTCTCCTGGACAAATAAAATATGCATGTTCACTCAAATCACTTCTGGTTTCATTGTGGCACTGGAAATATTCTGAAGTACATTTCTGAAGGCGTAAGGGCAAAAAATGCAAGAAGTTGCTTTGATGTGCTACCATCTGCTCTAGATATGGACTGCATACCCACTATTGAGAAATGCTGTCTGCATTGGACACCATCCATCTTGGAATATTCTTTGAAGAATTTACTGGAGTATATGGAAAGTTGAGATAGAGACAGCTTCACGCTCCCAGATTTCTATAGCAATATACCTCAAAATGCTCATATCTATTTCTGCATGAAAATCCAGACTATTTCAGGCAAGAGAGAAGTGTTAAACATTCACCAAAACAGAAGCAAGATCTGAATTACGCAAATGGGCAGAAGCATTTGGATACCTCTTCATAGGAAATGTATGCTAGCATCTGGGCTAGCTGCACAAGCATAATCTGAGCTTCCCCAACAGAAAGCTGTCATACATCTGGTTATGTAGCTATTCACAGCTTAGATATATACTGAAATTCAGCTCACTGCCTCGGGCAAGAATTTCAGTTAGTCAAGCAGAGTGAAATCCCTGGCACAAGAGGCAAGAGTTAATGACACACATCACAATTACATAAAATGAGAGCCATGCTTGTTCCCCTTGAATCTTTAAATTGGATCAGACACAACAAAATCAAGCTGGTTTGGTCAATTAGGAGTTTAGATAAAATCCAAAAAACCTGCTTTGTCTCTAGGTACGTAATATGGGAAATATTTGAGATGCTGCAGGTCAGTGGCATAGGCCAGTGTATTGAAAGGATCATGACTGCACTGCCTTGCAATCTGACCAGATGCAATCACGTCCCCTTGCAGCTGGAGCAAAGCCATACCCTTCCCCACATGAGTGAAGTACCTTGGTTTTACCCAACTGCCATTCTTTTTTGCTGCTGTCATAGGTCTGAAGAAAACCTGCACATACAGCTTTGCTGTTGTCTGAGAGGCTTGGCCCCTTCACAAGCATCTTGTACCTAAGAACAAAACAGAATCTCATCAGATTACAGATGACAGTAACTGCCCCCTTCATCTCTCTTCCCAGTCTTTTAACTCTAATTATCCTCCTCTCATAATCCTTTTTCCTCTGGGACCTTCCTTCTTCATGTTTGCCTTCCAATTTGGAAATTTCCATCCCCCAACCTTTATCTGTTCTACCACACTGGCAATTTATTGTTGCAATCCCAGTAAAAGAATACAAACTCAAGAGAATTTTTCAGTAAAGAACAACTGTCTTTTTGAAACATGTGCTTTCATCAGACACAAGTTATTTTGTTCACTGTAGGGGTGGCATTTAGCGCTCCAAGAGACAAAGGAAGCAATGTTCAGTGTCCCTTCTAGCCTTAAACTTCAAAAAAATCCTTTTGATGTAGCTCATTAAAAGAAATAATCACTCCTTCCAATATTAATCATCAACTATACTGTCCATTAGAATTTTCTTCAGCTGCCTAAAGGTTTTAAGCATGGTATTTTCCTTTTACATATTATCACCAGCTGGGTTTCACAGCATCACACAAGCAAATCTGTGGCAAAGCTACCAAGAAAAAAAAAAAAAAAGGACAAAGAAAAAAAGACCAAAGACCATCTGGCTATTTTTCCATTCTGACTTTTAGTCTAAGGGCAAGTCTCCAAAAAGCTTCCCAGATCATTCTATGATATGAGCATCAAGGCCATGGTTAGAAAAACATCCCACAGATGATCCTTACCAGAAGAAGCAGTTAAAGAGGGAACAGTCATATAGAATTCCATACTTTGGGTTTGTTCCAGCATGCAATACAATGACAGCAATTACCTGCTGAGAAAGTCCTGGAAAAGGCGCCGTACAGGGAAACCTGCTCTTCGAACTTTCACTGTCTCCAGCATCCCTGAGTACCGGAGCTGATTTAGCACCACGTCTGGATTGAAGAGGTTCGGCGCCTAAATAGCGATGCAGAATCAAAACCAAGTAAGCCAGGCAGTCACAGTCTGTGTATCTGTTTGCTGTGCAAAGCCAACCCTGCATATTTGGGCATGCCAGGTAAAAAGGGGGAAGTTTGGGTCAAGGGGAAACCTTACAAAACTGCATAGTGCAGAATAAGGGATAAAAGGGAATTGGGCTGATTCTGGTAGAAGGAAAACTGTTTGCAGACTGCACTCACAGTCGGAGTGTGGTAGGAAAGCAAAGATACAATGTCTGAACACATAGAGAGTGCAGAACCCTGACTCAGTTCTCTTTGCAGTCTCTCTTGTCAGTTAAACTGGAGACAAACTACAGAATTCTTTTCTGGCATAAATCCCCTAAGCAGCCTCTGCCATATCATTCATGGTTTCAAAACACGCAAAGAAAAGAATCAGTTCAGATCTAGTTAGCAACATGTCCTCCCGCCACAGCTCACAGTACAAGTGAGAGCCAGCTTGTCCCTTAGCACTGTGACTTGCTCATGATGCGTCCACCTCCACTGCCTCAGAGCCAGGGATCTGCAGGAGACAGTGCCTACTACACGAGCCCTTCATTCCAGAACAGATTTCTCTACAGGCACTATAAACAGGAGTGGTTGCTTCTTCTACCACAGCTCTGAACTCTCCACAAGCCTGGTTAATCCTCCAGGCTTCATAAGCACTGAAAGAGGTGGGAATGACTATATAATCTCATATTCAGCATGCAGTCTTTCCATCTAATTACCAGGATGAGGGTGTTTTTTCTCAACTGTAAAATAACTAGAATGAAAAAGGGAAGGTGGGGAGGAACTGCTCTTACCCTCAGTTTGAGGCACCTGCTCAGCATTTGTGCAAGAGCATGCCCATGCAGGCCTGTGTCACATGCACACATATGGCTGGGGGGCAGACTTACCTTTTCTGTATTTGGCTTGATGCAGCGGATGAAAAATGGGTTGGAAGTACTAAGCGTGGCCATCAGGGAATGGAGAGAATCCTAAAGACCAGCAAGAGAGACCCAAAGGATCAGTCATTGCAGAAGGGAAAGGGGCTACATTTGATGTAATAAGGTCTTCATGCAGCCCTCCCATTCCTAACATCCTTTGACTCTGTCTACCAAAATTTCATTAACCCATGAGATTCTTTCCTGTCCAAAACATACTCACACAGTTTGCTCTTAAGACTGGCCATATGCCCATCCCTATTCTTGAAGCTGTATAGCTTTTGAAAGTTAATTTTACATGTTTCTCAAATTTTAAATACAGGAAAACAAAACAGTGAAATGAAAAGAAGGTCTGAAGATAATCTAAGAGTGTGAGATTCATACTTCTAAGGTCCTCCTAGTAAGGTTTTATTGGAATTGTCACTATACCTGTAAAAATGTGGCCTAAAAGGACACATACACTTAGCTGAAACACCAAACCAGTATGAAAGATCAAAGAACCTCAAGACCTTCATGTACTTAGCAAAGTACTCTTTTCCTCTGCCACTCTGCTCTGTCTTATCAAATCACATTTTATACCAGACAGAAATCCTTGGGGCAGTGGCACTGTCTTTTTTTAGCACTGCAACATTCCTGCACATTTTCAGTGCTGGACACAAAACAAGGATGAATGACTCCTCTTGGCTGCAGGCCTTGCTTTACCCATCTGCTCCTCCCCAGAAGCCTGCTGCTCTCTTGGAAAACATCATACCCTGAACTGGGAGCTGACAGTCGGTCTGCGCCTCTGGGTGCCCATCTTCAATGTCTCTTCACTGCAACGACTGCAGACTCTTTCAAAAAGGTCATAGATGAAGTCCAGCCTAAGAAAGAAGAAAAGAATTAAAGAAGATGCAAGACACCTGTGAGAAGATGGTTCTTATTGTCAGCTACTGCCCTGTCCTATGTCCTTTTGTGAAACACCTCATTTTTATACCTGCTGTGCCAGAGGAAGCAGTTCAGCTGGCACTTCAGTGAGGAAATTAATACTTCCCACGTGGCTGCCCAGATCCTGTGGACTGCCCTGTATGCCACACTCAGCTGCAAAGCCAGAAGCCACCTCCCACACTTTCAAGTAGGATATTGCACAAAGGAAAATCTCCATTCTGCACTGGCTAGGACACCTCCCTTGACCAAGGAGGTAATGCTCAAGGGACACCTCCCTCGAGCAAGCATATGCCCCCAGGAAAAACTACCTTCAAGGTATGCCAGCTGGACTGGTGCTGTCATGACTCCCAAACTCATGATTAGCCTCCATGACATGATCACAAAATTGGAAGCCCAGCTCTTCTGTGGCCAGAGGAGTTCTAGAGCTCTTCCATGTAGCTAGCCCTCCAGTTCTAGGGAATCTTTCACCATTTTGCCACTCCTGAGACATTGGTGCTGGTTCTTATAAAGTTGCACAACGTTCTTCAGAGCTGCTTGTATCAGTTTATTGTTATGGCTGCTTCTGGCCAAACTTCCCTTCTGGCACGTTGAAAAAGCCTGAGTCCTTCTATTATGCTGGACAATAACAACCACAATTCTGGCCTCAAGCCTCATGTAAAATGCTCCCCAGATGCTACTGTCCAAGTAAGACAACTATGAGCAGCTCATAGTCTCAGCTCCCTCAGGTTGCTTCAAAGCTTCTCAGTGCACACTCTGCAGTAGCTTCAGAGAAGATGCAGTTCTGAAGCAGTCTCATAAGGCTGGAGCCCAAAGGCAATACATGGACTGTGGTAAGAGGCACATGGTAGAGCTGCTGCTCAAAGACTTGTAGGATCCTCTGTAGTATTAAATGCTTCCCTCCTGTTTCCCAGATCTTGCTCAAGATCAAAATTAGCTCATTTCTCTAAGATCCTGTTGCAGCTCTGGGATATAACATTAGAGTCCATGCCCAGTCCCACAGCAGCAGCACAGTCTGGCTCAGGGTAAGGACGGATGATTTCCACTAACAAGCAGGCTGGAAATCAAGCAGCCTCTGTACAAAGGCTGGCAACTGAGAGCATGGCAAAGAGCATTGATTCATTCAGGGGAAACTTTGCCATTGTAGGTATAGGGACGTAAGAGGAAGAAAGAAAATGGAAGGAGGAAGGGGGAAGAGAAGGGGAAAAGGAAAAAAGCAAATTGCCTGGAGGGATGTCTGTCATGCTGTTAAAGCTCCTTTTAAAACTGGGACAACATGAGTTCTGATTAAATCTGTGCCTCGTCTGACTTCTCCAGCTCTCCCTTCTTCTATCAGGACACTTCAGCACAAAGAGAAGAATGATTAAGAATGATGTCTGATGCTATGGCAAAAGCAACTGCTTTCCTTGGTCTGGTGTATTACATGAATGTGGCTTAGTTCCGCCCAACAGCTATGGCCTCCCGACAAGCGTACCTGCTGTCTTTCAGCATGTTTAAAATGTCATCACGAAAGGTGTCTCTGTTCTTCTCCAGAAAGCCTCTCACATCATACAGCACCTGCAACACAGACACAGCCACCAGAGCAGGCCGTACAGATCATTAAGTCCTTCCACATTTACATGCCAATATACAAGGCCTACAACAGAGCTACACAGGAACACTGCAGGCATGTGCCAAGATCTGAATTTCTGGGGTCAAAGAGCTACAGAGTTCTGCAATTACTGGCAAGAAAATGGCCTTTAGCCACCACTTAAAAAACACACAAAAAAACTCAAAAACAAGAGCCAAGTGAAACAGCTGCAAAGATTTGTCTGGCAGGAGAGGGTCTGTGGGGAAATCCTCTGCAAGGTGTGAAGTACACTATTCAATTCAGGAGAGTGAAGAGAAAGGCCACCCAGTGCCCCAACTTCCCAAGCACAAGTGCTCAGCAGATTATTCTGGGAGGAGGTTAGCCCTTCTTTAATGTGCAGGTGTCCTGCCTTGACACACCTTCATCTGCTTCATATCTCTTCACAACAAAGAGCAACATTTAACCTTGAAGGCTTGGGAACCTTTTCCTTTTTGCGATAGGTATTCAGCCTTTCCTCCTCCTCAAAAGTCAAATTTTCCTCGTGACTTTTCCTTTGAGTTTTGTTTGTTTGTGAATGTCCAAGAAAAGACAACATGAATAACAGAAGTAAGGAGTTTTTCCCCCAAACAAAAAGTTACCTGAGAAACTCAAACATCCAAGTTGGAGAATATAGTACTGGAGAGTGACATTTTTAAACCCATCACATTCATTGTGCTCTGGTAGGGGACATTAAATGTGTGGAAACACACAGCTTCGAGATGTTCTTGGTTTTTGGAATCTAGAATGGAGGACCTCCATATACCAGAATATACCAAGCACCTCACAAACACATCATGAACACCTACCTCCCCTGCATAATGTCTTATGCCAAACTGATGGTCTGTCACCCGAGGCTTCACATAGTAGGGGTTGCTCTGAAATAAAAGAAAAATCAGTTGTCTTATAATGGTGGTATAAGAAGAAAAAGTCAGTCAGGAACTCTGCCATGACTATGACAAGGCTGGGATGGGCAAGGACCTTTGCTCTTGCAGAGCCCGACCACATCTGCTGCAGCTATCTGCAGCTACATTACAAATATGTTACTCAAATTTAAGATGGAAATATCCAGCCCTTCAAGGCATTTCTCATGTGAGCAAGGGCTTGCAGAATCAAGGCTGCGGAGGCATGCCATGGATGAAATGTTAATTCTTGTGTGTCTGACACCTGAGGAGACTGAGCTCCACACAAACCATGTGGTGCAGGACACAGGATCAGGATGCAGGGAAAATGGCAGCTTTGCATAACACCTCCACACCTTTTCTTCATCAAAGGAAATAACATACCACTTTCCTGTCTTCCTCTATATTTTATCTTTCCTTGCACCTCTCTTCCCCTATATTCAATATTCAGTTTTCCTTTCTCTTTTTCCTCTCTCATTTTCCCCCTCCTTTCTCTGTTCTGTGAAAACCATTTTAACTATTTAAGAGCAGCCATGCTGCTCTAGACCAACGATCTGTCCAGCAGTATTCTGCCTCTAGCAATGGCTATGTAGGATAGAGTACAAACAAAGCAAGTAAATCATACTTTCATCTTAACAGTCCCTCAAACTCTAATTCTTTCTATGAGGCCTGCCTAACTAGTAACCCCAAATGGATTTCTCTTTGAAATACTTGCTCATTCCACAAATGAACCCATGCAGACTTCTTGCATCTGGAGTGTCCTTTCACAGGGAGCTCTCAACCAACTACACAGAGAACTAGAGCTGCTTGGATTTAAGCCTGGCTTCCATTAGTGCCATCAATCTTCTACAGGCCATGTGTGACTTTTACACCCATCACACCCACCCAAGTTGCCTTGTGTCCACACTGCAGGTCCCTTCAACGCAGTTTTCTGTAGCACTGAAGCTGTCCCAGACCTGCTGTTTACCAGTTCTGACAGAAGCTCTCCTTGACTGGAGGGGCCCCGTGGTGAACATGGTTCAAAGTGAAGGTGATCTACAGACTATACAGTTCCATAACAATGTTTTCTACTTTTACTGTTCATTTCCTGGAAGCTTTTACTACTTCTTTTGGAGATTTTTATTACTGCTGAGCCCCATGCTGGTATTTCCATGGAATTCCATCACAGCCTCTGTCTGGGTCTCACTCCTGAAGAGCAACAGTCAGTTCAGGGGCCATAATTTCAAAGGTGAAATCAGGATTGTTTTCCTTCAGGCACAGCATTTTACATTCATCTATGCTGCTTTTCATTTTCACTTTACAACACAATTAGTGTCATGAGGCTTCTTTCAGACCAGCCTTGCCCTGTGAGTCAGCAGAAAACCTCAGTGCTTGTAGGAGACTGTCTCACTTGTAGGCCCTCCTGTCGTTGAGGTAACTGACCATTTACATTCTGTGAATTTACACAATTGTGAAATCAGAACTATAGACCTATAGTTTCCTACTATACTTTTTAAAAATTAATATAATCCCCCACCTCCTCAGACAAAAGTTCTACGGAAATTTTAAGTAACATGTTGCATGATGCTGTTTGTAATTCAGCTCTTCAAGATCTTTTAGCAGTATTTAGCAGGTGGACAGCTTCTGATGTTGATAATGTGTTAGTGCTACTGAAAATTTTTTCATGGTTGTTTTTCTTTTCACATTGATCCCATTTCATTGCTCTTCCCTTCCCCCCATACAATCCTCTTTTTCCAACCACAAACTCCCCTGTCTTCCACTCCAAATATGACTGCTACTGGATCTCTCATGTGGATTGGCATCCTGTTCTCCTCTCCCTCTCTACCAAGCCCTTATATTTCACCCATGCTTACAATGCTTTTGGTTTCTTCTGCTATCTTCCCTATTGCTCCTCTCTTCAAGTTGTTTCAGAGGTCATATTCTCTTAAATCTCAGCTTTAGGTTTTTCCTCCTTAAGACTACAGCATTCCACAGAAAATACAGAGAAGAGGGCTTGTTCTCGTCAGGCTTCCCAGCAATGCTGGCTGGATGTCTTCCAATGCTCTTCCAGCCAGCACTAGAGACTTTAACTGGTATAAAAATGCTTTTGCCTTCAGCAAATGCAAATCCTAGAGCACTCTCCACTGTTCCTCCCTGCACTTATAACTCAGCCTCTTCCATCTCTTGCGAGCTTCCTAGGGTTCCACATTAACTGCTATTGCCTCAAAGCAGACAGAGGTGACACTATGAACAGCTTAATGAAAAGGCTACTCAATGCACAGAAATCACCAAAAAGAGCAACCAAAATGTAGTGGGGCATAAAGGAATGCAAAATAATACTGGCAGTCTCATGCTGCTGTACAATAAACCACAGGTACCTTCTTACCAAGGGAACTGCATTCTGGTCTGAATATTTATCTCAGAAAAAAATAGAGAAAAAAATATGTAGACAAATTCAGAAACAAGCAGCAGAAAGAAAGAGGAGCTTTGAAACATCTCCATTTGGAGACAAACTGAAGAGTTTGGGACAGTTGAGAAAGAAAATTCATAACAAGTGATACATTAAAAATATTAATTAGTTCTATATTAAGAAATACCAACAATAGTTTTTAAAAAAGAAGGTAAATCAGGCATTCTCACATTTCTTGACCTGTAAGACAAGGCAAAGCCACTGTGGACTAAATTGAAGGCCTTGATTTAAGCCCAAAGAAAGTATATATTTCCTCAAAGCTGTAAGTAGCCAACCAAAAGTCATTGCTATTGCTTCTGACTTGAACTCACGAGTATTACTAGCAGAGTTACAATGCAAATATGAAAAATGAGAATAACTGCATCTATGCCAATTTTAAAAATTCATATAAAGGATACAGATTTGTATGTTTTCAGGCTTGGATGAAGCCTGAATTAGATGACTAGAAAACATATTTGCTGACAATGCTCTTACTAAAGTAGTTAGTTATTCCATAAGTCCACGCTACAGGCTTTAAATTGCTTTGTTTTCAGTTACTATTTAGAACAAAGTGTTGGCTGTACCAGAGACATGGCAATGGATTGCTACAGTGATCTCAGTGGGGCTTCTGTGTCCCCAGGATAGCTTTCTGACCTGCATGAAAAAGTTCCACTACTGTGTCCAGAACACAAGACAGAGGATGAAAGAATTCAATTAATTAGGAACAATAAGAGAGCTTTCATTAAAAGTCATGAGGCAAAAGCTGTCCCCAGCCCCAGGAGACAGATTTGACATGCTCTGGAGCAGACTGCTGTGAGTCAGCTGGCAGGAGAAACCCACACACACTGTGCAGCCACATCCTGTGCCTGGGGTGCTGCCTCATGTCCTGTCGCAGAGCAGCAGAACCTGACTCCATCCCATGCTGCAAATTCAAACCTCTGCCCGCAGCCTGTGGAATGCACCCTCCCTCTTCTCTATGTGCACCAGAGACCATTCTCAGGTTGATTTACATATTACTGTTGTTCAGTGCAGCCTTATTAAACACTTGCAGGTTCGGGCCTAGGGCGTTTTAAATTTACTGCACAAAGCACATATTTTACATCAACAAAACCTTCACTTTAGGTTTTGAAATGCTGATGGGGCTAACATACTGATCATTTGCATGCCAGGTTATTTTCTTACTTACCATATGCTGGCTGTGAAGTTTTTCCAGAAGGGTGTTGTCTGTGCCTTTGGGGAATCGACTCTCTTCATTCACCAAAGCCAGTAGACCTAGTTTCTACAGCCAAACAAGAAACAAGCTTTTACAGTCAGCAAAAGCTTTAACTACACAGCACCAAGCCAAGAACTGGAGATCTGAACACACCATTGAGCAATAACCCTTGAGTTATACCCAGCAAAACTCAAACTGAAAGCAGAATTCTGGACAGTTAATGCATACAGCAAGCAGATCATAAGTGGAGATTGTTTATAAAAAATTCACATTAAGGTTTTACTTGAATGCTAATCACTGTCTAAAACTATGACACCCTTCCTAAGCTTACTCTCAACAATTAGCCAAGATCTGCTTTCGTGAGCCGGGACCATGCGTAGAACAGCTCATAGTTTTGCCAGGTCACTATGGGAAGAGGAGCTAAGCAACTATCTGCTTTTAAAACCAGGAAATGACAGGGAAGATCTCAAGACACTCAGCTGTCCCCACTGATCCCTAGAAACTGTCACAGGTAACTGCTTACCTTCTCAATAAGGTCCAGGCACTCTGCATTATCCATCCAGTCAATGGCTTCCCAGTTTATCCCTTCCCTGATAGTCAAGAACAAACAGAACAAAGTTGTGAATAGCAAGATCCAATGCCCTGTGGTGTAGGAGAGCATAAGTAACTGAGCCTGGCAGCTGTCCCAGGACTCAAGGTGATTTGCAGGAATTAGGCTTTGCTATGGCTGAGGAAAAAGAATAGGGGACATAATGCACTGCTAACAGAAGGAGATGGAAATAAGAGACAGCCTTTCTTATCCATACCAGTGACTTAGACTGATGCTTTCCTTATAGTCATTGAGCAAGTTTCACATGAATTTTAAGCCTGTGCTCTTTCTGGAGTGACAAGCTCCATCTCACACAGTGGTGATGATGGACAGTTTGCTACACAGCTTCAAGAGTCAGCTGCTACCCACCAATCTGGAATGCAGGCCTGAAGCACATCTGCCAGAAGACAACCACAGGTCACAGGTCCACCAGGAGAAGAGACTGGAGAGAGTTTTCAGGGAGAGTTTTGAAGAGGATGACACAGATAAGCTTTGGCCTGTCATGCAGGGAGCCTAGAAGGTGGCCCTGCATCTTTTAGAATAGGAGCTGATGTAGGTACAGTAGTGCAATAATGTGCTTTGAAAATCACCCATGACATTCTGTTAATTTGCTGAATGTGTTTTTCCCCCTTACCATCTTCTTATACTCCCATAATACAGGATATGTCTGTTTTCAGAATTCAGAGAAGCCTAGAATAACTCTTAAGAATACAAGGAAGACTAGAGGCTATGTGTGAAGCTACTTACTGACATTCTGATACCTCCTCCTTTCAGGTGGAGAATAACATTTTGAAGATAGTGGAGCTGTTGCCTCCAAATGCTTCAGCCCAGGCTTCATACTTTAAGGTTTAAAGCATCAAGATGAGATACATTAATCTACTTACTAAGCCTGAGGGAGCAGAGCTTATATGGTGAAAGATGAGCTTTATGTACATTGCCTTAGCATTATTTGATATGTAGTCAATTAAAAAACCTCACTCAAAAAAATCTCATTTCTTCCAAACTTCAGCCACAGAACCTAATCTTCCATGCAACCATCAGGAAAGAATCATTTGTCATGATGGTACCATTTTTAATACAAGATTCCTGCAATGGTGGAACTGGCCTGAGAAGTGAGTGCATAAATAGCCTTGCAATTTTGTAATCTTTAGAATTTAATGAATTGCCCATTCAACCGTCTCCCTTTATAAGGCTGCTCTCATTTGCCCTCACTGACCCTGTTCAATTCTTTCATTCACAAACATAAAGGCTTCTGTTTCAGAGCAACAACTGAAGTATTTGACTAGCAGCCTTCTCTAGAAGCAGAAATACTCTAGAACATCACAGGTACTTCACAAAATATAATACAATATGAAGCCCACGGAAGAGGAAAAAGCTGTGCAGAAGGCCCCAAGCTCAGGAAACAGCCTGATGTAAATCTTGCTGAGGAAAAGAGTGCTTTCCACAGTATAGGAATGTCTAGGACAGAAAGAGCTGTCAGATATCTCTAACTGTCTATCTTTAGGGAATTTCCTTTTTGCACACCAGGATTCAATCTGCATTACACCACCACTGCCATAGGTAAATCATTACCAAAGTTAGTAATATATCCAGTGACCATGTACTCTAATGGGTTAATGCCCAGGAACTTTCCATTCAGCTGAGAGACAGAAGGAACTCTGAAGTTTCCAAACACTACAGTGGAGAGCGCCTTTTCCTGGTGACAAGGGACTCATGCTGGCAAAGCACATGGACAATGCTTAACAAGACACAGCCACGGTCAGGGTAGTACTAAGGCCCAGCTGTCTCTCCTGCTTCAGTGGTAGGGACTGAGCAGCACAGGAGGAATGATGTCCTCCCTCCTACTACCCATGATAGCAGTGGGGCCCCGCTGTTAGGCACCTGTTGTACTCCAGCTGCTCCAAGGAGAAGATGTGTTTGTTGAAATATTCCTGGAGTTTCTCATTTGCATAGTTAATGTTAAACTGCTCAAAACGATTCACCTGCAAGAAGAAACAATTTTTAAATTTTACATTCTTGTTCCTGAGCTCTAAAAGAATCTAAACCAGCAATAGGGAAGGTGCTAGGCTTGGCGTAAAGCCAGAGAACATAGTGGTGTCAGGTGGATATGAGGAGGGCAGTATGGAGAGGTCCACCAGGAGAACAGCTTTTGCAACCCATGCAAGGTTAATTCAATAAACCTAATTCATAGTAAAGCATGCTAAAGACAGTTATGTTTTTCTTCTTGGGAGAAAGAAATAAATTCCCTGTTAGGTCACCGGGCTTTCACTTCTGTGAAGTATCTGAACGGTCAAAAATTCAGTATTATCAATCACAGCAGATCTGCTTAGGGTCTGTATCACAAACCAGACCTTGAACATCAACTTATATGAATATGTCTGGCAAAAATTGGCAGCTAAAAACATCTTTCTGCTTTCAGGGGAAAGTGGCAGGGTAGAGACTCGAGAATGCCCTATGCTATCCTTACCAGGATGCAAACCCACCAAAGTTTCTTCCAATACGCATCAACATCTCCAAAACCAGCCCACCCCAAAAACAAAATCCTGACCTGAAAGTTCTCGAAGCCAAAGATATCCAGGATGCCCACAGACTTGAAGTTTTCCTTGCCTTTGATCTTTGTATTAATCTTGCTAATAAGCCATGAAAAACACTGGGAATAGAGTGCCATAGAGAGGGAGTCCCTGGAGTCAGCTGCCTGTAAATACAGAGAGAAAAAATGAGTCACAAAGAGAACAGAAGGCATAAAGGCCACAGGAATCTCTGTGGGACTTTAGGTTCCTCCATGCCTCTTCAGGTTTCTCAGCCTCTGTACTGGCTGTGTACAGTGCAGTATTTATTTGTAACAAGTTCTGAAATAGCCAGGCCACACACAGACAAACCATAATCTTTGGGTGACTGTACTTGAGAGGGTGAAGGAAGTAACAAAATCGGTGACATTTTTGGAACAAGTGCTGGGACAGGGGAGGTGGCAAAATACCTCACAACTAAGCCCACAGCAGTAATTTGTATCACCTGAGCCAACATTTGCAGTGACAGGCAAGGCATCTCGGTTCAGTACTCCTAGTAGAGCTGTCAAATAGGTGTCTTCTCAGTTTTCAAAAAACTGGTACAGCAGGATTTAATAGAATATTCTGCCACCAAGTTACCCTCAAAAATTCCCTTTCCAAAACATTCCTGCAAACAGCATTATGGAATCCAATTAAGATTCCAATTAGGCTGGCCAACAGCCAGGACACATGCCCCAAAAGTTCATGGGTTGAAACTTCGCTGCAGTTGACCCAACATCCCATGCAGATACCATAACCAAATGTCATACATGGAAAAAATAACTTAAATTGTGATCACTAACAGACAGTAGATAATTGAGTGTATGTAAGCATGTGGATGAACATCCAAATTCAAACTTTTGGTATCTCAAGCAAAAGCCTACTACCTGATAGCTGCACAAGGAATGTGCTGGTTGCATATTTTGATAACACTTGGACAAACAAAAGTGGCGCACCTTAAATCCTCCAATTAATAAAGAGACATGAGACAGAACCACAAATTGAGAGTCTGATCATGTGCTGTCCTTCTATACATACCCTATTTAGAATGGGAAAACAGAGTTTAGAGTTCTGGAATGGCAAGAAGGCAAAAAATAAGGGTCCCTAACAAGAAGACATGATCTCAGAGGACAGAATAAGGAGCCAGGAGAGAAGATGGCAAAGATCATGACTGGAAGAAAGATGCTGGAAGTGGGGAAAGATCCTGGAGATCAGAGACATGGAGATAAGTGTCAGGTCATGCCCAAGGACCTTGGCTGGTAGTACCTAAGACTGGTAACTGCAACTACACAATATACACCCAGATAAGCTTTTGCCCAACCCTCTTGGACAAGCTGCAAACTCCCAACTGGGAAAAGAAGTTGACATCTAGAGAATTGCAGAGAATGTAATGCTGAGGGGCAAGCGAGCCAGTACATGAAATAATCAAGTAGGGTGAAAGCTGTAATCTTGTAATTTCATAAATAAACTGCAGTAAATAGATTACAGGTTGTTTCCCCTTTCTTGCCTGCGACACCAGCAAGGCCATTCCTTCAGTAGGCCAGACCAGCAATGACAGATCTTCTAAACGCACCCTTGCCCCCTTCAGTTTTACAACCCTAAATAACATGAGCTCTTTGCTAATGGCACAGGTCAACTGTTTCTGATCCTTTCCAGGGTCTGACAAACTTCTGAGATCCAGCCTGCCAGATCCTCCTTTTCACCCAACCACACTGGTTTTCTCCTCCTTTCTCTTCCTAAGTACTATTTCCTCTTCAGCAGCTCAAATTTGACACAGAATAACCTCCCTTCTCCACTAAAGTGATCATTTCAAAGCTTGGGCACACACGCCTTTTCTGGCTATTTCTTCTCTCCATCAGACAATCTGCCGTATTGGTTGGAACTAAGAATGCCCTCAAGGCCATGCCTCTGTAGCGTATCTGGCTATGCAGTAAGTTGGACACATTTCCCAGGAACAGGACCTCCCCATCCAGCTGTAAGCAAAGCCACTTTCCCCACAATATGGCTCAAATGAGATTCTCAAAGGCGCCTTTCATCCTCCCAGCTTTGCCTGCCTTTAGGCCAGTTCATCCATTCAGCCCACTGAAATGTCAAAGCTCAGATGGGTAACGAGCCCATTACATAATGAGAAATCCCCAGCAATTCTACCCCACAAGTGGGAATAGGTGGGTGCAGCACTTAGGGCTTAGGCAGGAGCAGTCTTTACAGGACCTGTGTTGAGTGCAACAGGCTCACCTAATGAAGACAGCCAAATGGCAGCATCCACTTGCTATCACAATTTTCTTGTGGCCTTGGTGCTTCATTGGGCTGCAAGCAGTAAATGTGGGGTCCAATACATGCACATGTTAAGCATAGCTATACCATCAGGGAAAGATGTCTCTGTTCAGGGAGACTGTAAATCCTACAACTGCATGCCATTGCTGTGGACTGCTTGGAGTGCCTCTGGTATTATCTGCTATCCAACCTTGCGCACTGCTAGAGAAAGATGTGCCTTATTTAGAATAGACAGCTGAGAAGAAAACTGTGGTGCTTGATATTGAGGATATCTACCACGGACTATTTTTCACAGGCTGAAAAATATTTTTCACACAATTTCACTGCAAAGAAAGGTCACAGACTATGCAGAAAAAGGAGACCATTTCTTAAAGGCAAAGCTTAGTTTGTGATGTATTAGCACGTTTTTCCACAGCAAGAAAACAAGCAACTACTCTACCATAATGAGCACTGCTGAGACTTCAGCATGAACACAGTGCCCAGTTAGGGGCACTCCACTTCTTAAAAGATGTGGGTAAACAGAGACAGAAGACAAAAAGATTTAGAAAATTACTTACAAGTAAGCACTGAAGGAACTGGATTGTTTAGCTTAGAAAAGAGAACACCACATGAAAAACTTCACAGAGCCAAGGCTTGTAAGGTGGACAGCTGGGATATCAAAGGTAATCTAAAATATGAGGAAAATCTTTTCAACTCCAGACTCCACTGCAGCTAAAGCAGGATACTTAAAGATGCTGTGAAACTCCTTCCATGGGAAATCTGAAGGAAAGTTAGACAGACATCCATCAGAGAGAGTCTAGTAACTCTGGCTTCTCTGCCAATGTAGGCGTTGGATTGATAACCCTCTGCAGTCTGTGCCAGCACATGATTTCCATTACAGATGTTCATTTTGCTACAACATGGTGCCTTTTCCATCCTAGTAATAGTACTCCTTGTCTTCCAGTGTCTTGCATTTTATTAATGACAGAGGATTTTCTACAGTTATCTGTGCATGGACCTAAAACACCAAGAGTGCCCTCAAGTGATCAGCAACACCACAAGAGCTACATATAATTTTTTTCGGTCCTCCTTTGTGGTTGTATGGACCTAGAAAGAAGCTGCTGTGGGGGTAACTGCCTAACATCTCCCAGTTGTTTTGTGGGAATTGTGTGCCAGCTTTTACTTTCCAGTAACCACAGTGCAACCTGGGAGTTCTGCAGGTTAAAACATGCACACATGCAATTACCACAAAGCATCTGATGCACCTTCTGCATGACACAAGTATGAGCAGCTCCTGGTGAGTGAAGGTGACTTAAAACCAGTACTGCACACTGGCATTTGCAGGTGAACTCCTCTGTAAAGCCTGAAAAGCAGAGTCAACACTGGGACCTGAGCTACCAATAAGGGCAAAATACCTGAGGAAACAGGAGGCCCTAGGCTGGAATGGGTGACACAGGAGGAAGACTCAGGGCCTGGAAATGCAGAAGTGGCAGAAGTGGAAGCATACACTAAGACACTTACCTGCTCCACAGTGAGAGGGGAGCTGATCTCTTCCCCACGCAGAATCATGGACCTCTGTGTCAGCACTTCAGAAAGCTGAAAGGCATCTAAGCCCAGGAGGTCACTGGCAACATTCAGCACTGAAAGGAAGACACGTTTTTTTCCTGCATGGATCCCCATCACTCTTAGGAATATTTTTCCAGTTTGGTGATGAAATCCCAGGGACTTCTACAAGGCAGGTGACTAAACCCCAGCACAAAACACACTCTCCCTTACTTGGTTCTCTTGGGCATACCCAAAGCGGTAGGTTCCCATACCCAGTCTGAGGCTCATACACCCATTATAGAGCACAGTGAGATACTCATGTAAGTCAGCCTTCCTGCTGACAACAGGAAGAGCAAAACCATGTGTAAGACTCAGCACCAGCAAAACACTGCATGAGAAGATATGTGTTTGTAAAAGCACAATACTGCAGTCTGAGCATGGGATTGCTAAACTTGGATGTTAAGAAGACAGCTAATTAACTTAAGACTTGAAACACTTGTAATATATTTTTATCGCTTCTGTTTTGAGACCTACTTTGCAGACCACCTCAGATTAAATAACTGTAACAGAGTGCACACTAGCAACTGCTTCAAATAAAGATGGGGGAAAGTCTCTAACAGACCACTTTTATCTCAAACTCCTTCCTGATCCTATTTCTTCCATCTCTTTCAATCCAAAAGAGAAACTGTGAGGCTGTGGACTCAGTCTGAGAATATCAAGGAGCACAAATGGATCACAGGGCCACAGACCAATTAAATCCCACTGGTACCCTGGAGCCATGCATCCAGTGGCAATGTTCTGTAGAGTTAAACTACAGGGAACCTGCTGGTGAGGGTACAACAGACCATCATAACAGAGGGAGAAAGGAAAAGGGAGAGGGCTTTATTGGGGGCCTTATGGGGCTTTGCATGGTCTGCCAAATTGCTAGGGTCCTACTTACCTGCTTTTGTTGTAACCTGGGCCCCGCCGGCAGTCATGAATTCAACATTTCCCAAATGAAGTGTGCCAGAAAGAAGTTTGAAGATGTCTCTGATTTCTTCAGTGCTGAAGTCCACCACCTTCATGGCAGTCTATGCAAAACCAAACAGCTAATGTTAGCTGTATGTACAGCCAAGTACAATGCAACCACGGGAGCCAGGTCCAGTGTGTGTAAGACGTAAAACTCAGAATTACAGTCACCATGAATACAAGTGAAATGGCACAGCACCCCTCTGAGCTATATATTTGTCAATGATCTTTACTGTCTCCCAGTCTCTCTTACATTTACTCTATTGCTACCTAAGGCAGGCATTTCCCCATCCTCAGGCTGGGCTTTGCTGCCACTGATGGTCTGTCACAGGAAGAACATGTTTGTGCCTGTGTGAGGAATTCCTCCCCTGAACACTGGCAGCACAGGTTACAGATGTTACTGGATGCCTTCCACGTTCTCGCTTATTTTCCTCCCTGAAGGATGGATCCATATAAGATACTTAATTTACTCTAATCCACATAACCCCCTTAATTCATTCTTAGTGTAGTAGATTTATGCAGCAAGATTTAAAACCAGGCTTTCAGCATTAACTGTTAGATGGTTGGAAAGAGATTATCAGATAATAAAGAAGTATGGCACATTCCCTCTTAATGCCTGCATGTGAGCCAGGGTTTTTGGGGCATAAACTGACTTTAAGAGGTAGGACCTAGTCTTCATGCATTCACACTGTCAGTGGGGCACTCTGGAGTTCTAGTTCCCTTCTTTCCTCCACCATCTCTTCAGCTGAAGAATAAATGCCATATTGCCATTGAAACTTCTGCTGTACAGGTACTGCCTCCCCTTAAATCACACCTAACCAGGAGGTACTGAAATCCTAAGCTGATTCTACTCTTCTTGCCTATCTGGTTTCACCTACATTATTAAAGCCTTCAGGCCAACAAGCATTATCAAATAAAACATGAATTTGCACATTCATCTTCCTAATCCCTTAACCTCTGATAAACAGGTGTCTGTTAAATCTCTGTGACATTTCAGAACAGGTGATTTGCCCAGGTGATATAACTTCACTGGAATATTTCTGGAGAACAGTACCTTCAGGCCAAACTCTTCTCCTTCTAATGGTCAGTCTGGGTTTTCTGAATCAGGCTATCTAGGAGGCTCCCACAAACCATTCTGGGGTGGGGTTCTGCTCCCCCAAATTCTCTATCATTCTAAATTATTATTCATATTGACTGTTTCCCAAATTCCCCAATTTCTGTACACTAAAGCCACTTTTTGAGTCTTGTTTTAGCTGAGTTGTGGACTTGTTGAACACCAAATTTTGGCTTAGGGCAAATCAATTCTGCCTGTGAGATCTAGACCATGCAGCATGTTTAGTCATTGAGACTGTGCCCAAAAGTTCAGGAGGAGTTAGGACTGGACTCACCATGACCTTACTGAACAGCTCTACATCATTGAGGTTCTCATCAGTCACACAGCCAGACTGGTTCAAGTAGCGATAAGTCTCTGGCTCACAGAGGGAAAGGCTCTCTGCAACAGAAGAAAAAGAGGCAGGCGAGAGACAACAATTTATTTAGCAACCAGTCTTGTAGTTCATAGAAAAAGAAGGTGTACTGTACTGTAACAAAGCTTGCAGACGGTATGCAAAATAACTTAGAACAGTCAAATCCCAAGCTGCAGAGTCTCAGAAGAATATCTCAATACTGAATTGACTCAAGAAAAAAACTTTTAATTCTAGCTCCAAAAGTGTACAGAAAAATAGTCTTAACTGTATACATATGGTAATGACCTCTAAATTAGATATCATCACTTGACACAGAGTTCAGACAGTCACAGTCAGATTTCTGAAGACATTCAGTGCTAAGCAGCAGTTAAAAACTGAATATAGTTCACAAAACTAAATGTAAAACCAGAATTAGGTCTCTGTATATTGGCTGTGCAACCACATCTTAAACACTATCTGCAGATCAAGAGCCAAAACCACATTACAGATGGGGAGGTAAAGCAGCCTGGGACACCAGCTTGGAGAAGTAGATGGGGAGGAATAGCAGAGATCTGCTGAAGAAAAAAATCTGTTTTGTATGTTTTCCCTAAGCAATTGATAATAACCATAATCCCCATTATTTTCCTTTGCTTTAGATTGATCTCTGAATTGACCTAAGTAGCCATTCCTGCATGTACACCCTAAAACTGAAATCCTACTCCCTTCTACTCTGTCAGGCCCAAATCTTCCATTTGATTATCCTAACACACAGAAACCAAAAGCATAAAGAAATTCCCCAAGCCCTCAAAAGCAGAGTACAACTGCAATGTGTTCCTGCCTGCCTATGTGACCTCTCCAGAAACACCATCAGTGCTCAGCAATGCCGGGGACAGACACACACAAAAGTTGTTAGGGGGATGCTGCACTACAAAGAGGATTCATCCACAGGCAGAAGCTGCCACATTCTCTGTGTCCACTTTTTCACACCCAGCTCTCCCTTCCCCAAGTACAGAGCTATTAAACCCTTTGTTCAGATACAAGACATGTATAGGCTCTAGTACCTCCACTACATCACTGGTCTTTGTAATTCTTCTCTCTACTATTACCAATACTGAAGATTTGTTCTAAAAATACATCTATCAGTCCATCCTTTGAACTCCTTGAACAGCTCCCACCAGATGAATCAAGACTCTTTACCCTTCCTCTGCCTCTAGCCAGTTCCATCTCCTCATCACTTTGCACATACTCTTTCCTTCAGCACAGAATGCCTGAAGTCTTTTCTCATAAGGAATTTCTGTCATCCTCAGCCTCTTAACTCTGCTTTCTGTTTCCCACAAAATCACCATATGGCTGGCCTTCAAGAAGAAGCTACATATCAAGTATGTGAACTATCCATGCTCTAACTTACACCTGCTTCATATGCTGGACTGCAAACAGGACAAGAGACATATCTCAGAAAACGAAATTACCTTTCTGCTCCCCGCTCACACCAGCTAGCAGAGCATAAAAGATGTGGTAATTCCGCTCTCCGGGGTTCTGATGTACTACCCTGTTCTGAAACAAAGAATACAAGAGTAGCCAGCAGAAAAAGATCAGACTTGTGATTGCAAAGGCAAAGAGAGGACCAGGATACAGGTAAATCTCCAGGGCCAATGCACAAGAGGGGTTTCTTGCTATTTAATGATGGTTTTGTCTAAGTAAATTCTACATTAAGATCTTTGTGGCTGAGCAACTGAGCATGCACATTAACAAACTGAACTTTGTCAGTTCTGGCCCTGCTCCTCAGTGAATTCCTGACTCCAAAGTAAACTGCATCCAATCAGAGATGCCTGCATTTGGAGTTGTACCCCGTATGCTTCTCTGTGGAGCTGCATTTCCAGGTACTTCTCTCTCCCTTTCTCCTCGGTAAACATTTCTTTCTTGGAGTCTCTCTGCAATGCACAGAGTGTATCAAAGATGGGAGAACAGGCTGTGATAGATACAGAGCAAACTTTGCTCCTCTTCCTCAGTTGGGCCAGTTGCAGCAGTAACACCTCAGGAGCTGATGTCTACATGCTGCAGTGCAGACAGCCTCATGCAGGAGGTAACCTGGCACTGCCACACTTTCTATGAGGAGAGGGCTCGCCCAGCACTCAATAGAGGGGATACCTACCTTTTCCAGTAAATCTGAATAGCATGTTAAGGAAAAAACATCCAAGTGACAGAAGCACAGATTTCTTGATGATAGGCAAAAAATCTTCTAGATACATTGGGATGGACCCTGCAACCAGCATTAAAAAATGAAATAACTGACACTTTGGAAAGTAGGTAAAGAGTGGTTCTAAACATCATCTTAGATCATCCTCTCTATTCGCTGCCCAAGGAGGTATGATGTACCAAAGATATATTTAAAAGGGCAGGGCCAGGTAGAGCATAGATAACCTAACAAAAGATGAGCCACATTAGGGACACCTAGAAAGATTAGAGGTCACTCTTATCTGAAAGTCTGCATTGCATACAGCAAGTCTTGCATCAGTTCTCATTGCTCCTGCAGGAAACCTCTATCTTAAATCTACTGACAGCACAAAGAGCAGAGGCCAAACAATCCAAGCCTGTCATTTACAACAGCAGTAAATTCATCTGGCTGCTACTCCAGTGCCAATTGGTGTGGTTTGCAGTCAGCAGCAGCTTTGAACATACATCAGGAAATGTAGCCAGGGCAGCTTTACCTGCCTCATGGAGACAAAAGATATGTCAAAGCCTTTGGGAGAGGGGTACCTGGCCATACAGGGAAGAAATGCATCATGGCTCAGTTTGACTGTATCCAATCTTCACTGTCCTTCTTGTCACTGGAACAGGCTCCCCACAGAAGTGGTCATGTCACCAAGCTCATCAGAGTACAAGGAGCATCTGGACAATGTTCATATGATTTCATTTTAGGTAGTCTTGAGAGGAGCAGGGAGTTGGACTTAATGACCCTTATGGGTCCTTCCCAACTTGAGATACTCTGTGATTCTATGACTAGGGTTCCAAGGTCCGCCAAAGGTGGCAGCTCAAGACAGGGACTCATAATTCTCTTCCGCACCCAAATATTTTGCAGAATATATTTATTCTTATTTTGGTCTCACTTTTCTCAATCAGGAATTCATTGGCAGAGCTAAGATATGTGAACAGTTTTATGTGGAGCAAATAGAATGTAATCAACGTAGGGGATCTTCCTAAGTAGAAAATTCCAGGGTTTTAAGTATCAAGTGTTGAGATTAACAGAAGTGAAAAGTCAAACTAGCCCCACCTAATGCAGTACTGAGATAAAAGGTTCCTAGAGTTAGGTGCTGCAGAGCCACAAAACAAACACTTCTTCCCTCTTTAAGTTGCAAATTTGCCCACAGTTGTAAATTGACTTTGAAGAACTTTGATGAGGGATTTCCTGACCTACAATGAGCTCCTCTCTGCTCACTCAATCCATTTCTGGTCCACTGCAGAAAAGGATACAATCAGTTACTCGGCCTCCCTGGATGTGTCCGTGCTGAGAGAAGTGCAGCTGGATGAACTTGCCAAAGCGGCTGGAGTTGTTGTTATAAACTGTCTTGGCATTTCCAAAGGCCTCCAGAATGGGGCTGTAGAAAAAGGGAATGAAGATACGATTAGTGATGGGATACCATTAAATCAAAGTCTTTTGACATTTGCACACTGTGTTCTGCCATGAGAGATTTATTTGTTACAGCACCAGCCTGGACAAGCAGGAAGAGCTCAAGGGAAAGGAAGGATGGCAAGAGCAATTTAACATGCTGCTAGATAAATTTTAAACCTTTGGGATTGCAGTTAATTAAATCAGCCCCCAGTCTGTATGGGCAGCTGCTGAACACACTGTCAAGGGCATTCCCCACCAGTGTGGCTTCAGGAAATCAAAGGTGGCAAGAGCCAGCCAGGCTGTGTCCTCAACACAGCACATCCCATGAATGCAAGTGTATTTTTTCAAGGATTTTCAGAAGCATCAGACATATATAGCAAACACCCTGTAGCTTTAAACCACATACTTCTATGTTCATTCTACCTTTTTTTCCTTCTGCCTTTGATAAACCATCTCTTAAAATTACAGTCAAACATCTTCAAACTAACATACAGTAATAAAACAATTTGTTTGGCACTTAAATTTTATACTGGAACAAGTATACACAAGCCCCTGTTGCCTAAATCTTGCTTAGGCTGATATAAGCTACATGGTTTCCAAGTAGAGGGACTATAGACACACTATAGATTTGAAAATTACATTCTAAGAGAGCGACATCATCCACTTCAGGTCATAAAAAGGGAGCAAAAAAATCTATCACCAAACATCAGACCGGCCATAAATTGAAGAATTTTGTCTGCTGTTCACCTTCTCATCTTCAGGAAAAAACAGTTAAAATGCTTGGCATTTGCTTCACAGAACAGTACAAGGGAAAAGCCTAAACCACTCAAATTGACACACAGAATCCAGGATTAAAGTATTCATTTCTGCAATTAAGCCAATTCTAAAATAATCTGAAGGGCTGACAAGCAAGGAATCACAGAGATGCTACAAGAACAGCCTGTATGTTTTCATGTCTAATTTTAAAACATACATAGTTTTAAACAAAAATTATTACTGTTATTACCCTGAGAAATACTGGCTTTTAAACATCTCCACAGATCTATTGTGGAGTCCCATGGGAGACTGGAGCAGAGATGGGATTATTCACAAGTTAGTAAATTCAGCATAAAAAATAACCACAACTAGAGACACCCTGGAGTTTGCAGAAGGCTTTAGGCCCTGCAAGTGTTAGCTAAGGGAGAGCTGTGCTTAAGGAAACAGTCAATAACCTTCAGTAAAATCCAGGCAATATTTTCCTAACATTTCTTGAAACGATCCCTTTCAAGTAAAAAGGATAGAAATGAAAATTCCTCTGTTATAACACACTACAACCATTGAAATGCCAGTTAGAGAAGTCTGGGTGCACACATCAGGAATGTTCCTTGCCCTGAAGAATTTGAACTCCAAGACCCACACCTCTGAAACAAGTATGTAAATAAGGACATTGCACAGAAATATCCCACTGAGCACACCACTGCCATGAATCAACAAAATTAATGGGGACAGACAGGAAAAGGGAGGACAGGGTTATGTTATATTACCACCACAGATGCAGTGAGAGTGAGGAGCCAGCTAGCCAATCTTTGTGGCTCTAAATCATGTTAAATTATATAAGAAAAGCACAAGGAAATATCTTTATAGTTCTCTTTGGCAATGGGCTCACACACATGAGTGTGAAGTTTTTCAGGCTTAAGGGGGGAAATAAGCAGGAGAATGTCTGAGCAGTGGCAAGGCAGAGGGTGGGATGAGCTGGTTCAGCCAGGAATGAAGGCAGGGGCCTGGGCTGAGCAAATGGCCTGTGCCAGCAGCACATCACCATGGCACCTGAGGCAGAACTGAACTGCAAGGTGGAGCAGCACATCAGGAAGGTGATGCTGGCTGTTCGCTGGATGTGGGTAGGATGCACTCCAGCATTCAAAATAATGGGAACCAGTTTCAGCAGAGCAGCAGAAAGTGAAGTCTGGAGTTCAGAAATACTGCACCATATGCAGTTCAGGATCATATGCACAATTGAAGACAAAAAGATTTGAAGACTTGGGGGATGAATAGCAGGAAAGGTGGTTATGCTGTCAGCAGTGGCACCAACATGGAGAAGGGAGCTTCAGAGTGAAGCAAGCAAGAAAAAAAAGCTGGAAGCTAGCAGAATTTTTAACGAACTGATGGATATTTTCAAGAAGGAAAAGAGACAAAATCAACAGTGCCAAAGGAATTTTGAGAGCCTGATTTGTGAGAAATACACCAAGCACAGAAGTTCCAACACAAGCAAATTATAGAAGGTTGATGAACACCTTGTTTGCAATGCTGTCTGAAATGGAGAAAGAATCCAGCATTGTTTCTTGCTATGTGCTGGGCTGCAAGCATGAAAATCCACCATAAGTGAACCTGAGGAGGGCCACTGTCAGAGCAAGTGCAGCTGAACTCCAAACACATGAGGCAGGGTCCATAGGAGCAGCAGCAGCTTCTGGGTCTGGGCCAGGCCTTCCACTTCTTGTCTTCAGAGCAAAGGTGACAAATCAGATTCTCTTGCATTCATATTGCAATAGTTCATGCAGCACTAGAGATGTACACGGAACAGGTTGCGATCTCTTACTTCACTCCAGCTGACAGCTGTGGCATCTTACAGACTCAGGAATCACCTACCCAGCATCATAAGCCCTCTGGATCACTGTCAAGTTATCACTTAACTGCTAAGAGTGCTTGAGCCTTCTAAGCCGCTTGCCTTAAAGCAGATTTTGCAGATCTTGAGTCATGACTCTACTCCTCTTCAGAGCTTTTTCCAATTGGCCTCTGGAACACCAGGTCCAAGAGCAGCAGCCCTTCTGCTCAAGGCTGCTCTGCTTTATAAGGACCTAAAACCCACAGTGCTCTCACAGCTGCCTCCTCTGGAGGTTTCTGCAACTATCACAGGCTCCATCCAGGACTAATCTTCAGCCTCAACCTTGACAGTACCAAACTGCAGGACTGCCAGCAAGGTCCTTCAGCCACAAGCAAGACAGCCTGGGAAATTTTAATGTAATTTATTTAATATAATTCAGGTATTAAGGAAAACAAGGACACAAACAACAAAACAGATGTATCTTTCCTGCCTCTTCCCCAGGCTTACCTGAAGTCAAACACGGTCCTCCATTTCTTAGCCTCAGCTTTCTTTTATACCTCAGGTTACACCCACTCCCTCAAAATTTCCCCCAGCATAGCAGCACAGGAGCCTGAGGTCACACTCAGGACTGCTTCTCTCTGTCATTCTTTGGTTCCTTATTTTCTCTGCTGCTCTTTGCCTCTTACTAGTTTTCCTCAGCCACACTTTGCTTCTTCAGATTTTCCAGATACTTTTCCCCTTCATCTCTCTGCTCCAGCATAGGTCATCTATGGGTCATGGTCCCTCAGGGGTGTAGGACCTCTTCTGGCATGAAGTATTTTCCCTGAAATGTCTCTCCATTCCCTCACTGCTTCCAGCTTGTCTCTCAAACACATTTGATTCAGGTGCCATGTGCTTCCCTGTCTGCCTGATGCCTCATCAGGGTTTAGGTGGGTGGTGGTTGTTCCCTGGTGCCAGCTCCCATGGATGATTCTCCACGAAATCACTTGCCATGACAGCAAGAGAGCTGCCAGGTTGCCCATGGGACCCCTGAGGGCAAGACATAGCAGCCTAAAACACAGGGAGGCTGGGGGAAAGCAGGGGCTCATGGAGGAAACCAGGAGCCAGAGTATGACAGAGACCCACTGTGAGGACAGCTACAGTCAAGAGCTAGAGCATTAATTCTCCAGCTTAGGAGACACATCCCACATTGCTGTTGGAAAGAAGCCTAATCCATCCGAGGACAGCTGGGAGAGCAGCCAGGGGGAGGCATCCTGGCAAGATGAAGCAACTTTCACGTTTCCCTGATGTGACACCATTCAGTTCTGTGATCCTCTCTAGCCAGGTCTGCCTCCATCCCTGCCCAGAAGGCAAGGCCCCCCAAAGGCAGGGCCCCCCAAAGGCAGGCTGACCCAGCACTCTGGGTGCCCACGAGGGTGACTGTACCTGCTTTCCAGGATGGCTTCTTCCACGTGAGTGCTCTTCTCAGACACAGGGGCCCCAAGGGAGGTCTGGCTCATGGCTGATAGAAATTTCAGGAGCAACTTGGTGCTCTCAGTCTTTCCAGCTCCACTTTCTCCGCTGTTAAGAAAAAGCATACATTTCATTCACAAATTCAGGACATACAGAGCTGATGACCATCCTACCCGCAGCACAGAAGGGATCTCTAGGAATAAACATGTGACATCTCCGCTGTGACAAGCGGGGGATCAGGCAAAGGCAGGGAGGGTCGTGTGGGTATTCAGGCCGATGTCAGTGCAAATGGAACAGCAGGAGCAAGGCGTGTGATGCAGCCACGGAGTGCTGGTTCTCCATTTCTAACCTTATCAGAACACACTGGCTGTCATGACGCTTCCACAAGCAGCAGTAGCACTCGTTAGCGGTGGCGAAGATATGGGGAGGCAGCTCACCCAGGCGGTGCTGTCTGTACAGCTCTATGGCATCCACACCGTACAGACCAGGGATGGGTTTGTAGGGATTTACTGATGCCAAGATGGAACCAATGTTTGTCTACGGGGAAAAAACAAAACACAGAAAGGAAATGAAGCAAGCTCCTGGAAAAAAAAAAAAAAAATCACGACAAAGCCAGACCCCGAAATAAGTCATGGTGAAGGAGAAAGCCTAAATAAGGACACTGGGCTTCAGCAGAGAGCTGCACAGTTTAGCAAAGATGTCAAACCCCGGAGAAGGAGCTGTACAGCTGGGTATGGATTGCACCCTCTGAATTTTGCTGCTTTACAATATAACATTCCTATCCTGTTGTCCTTGTTAAATTAAGTTTATACAATTTAAAAACATGAAGCCATCTTCATACCCAGCTACTTTGCACTGTGCTTGAAGCTAAGTAGCAGAGCCAGGACTGAAAGAGTGTCAGGAGACACTTCAACGCCTCTATCCACAGTGCTAAGCAAAGGGGGCTTGGCAGGGTTCAAGAACCTCCTGAACAGAGCTGGAACACAAACACACACACACTACACACATGTGCAAAGAACCACTAAAGCATATAATTTTTCTTCTGCTGAAAAAATGCTGTTTGGTGCAGTTTAAATCATTTGGTAAACCAAATCAAAATTGACAGCTGAAGATAAAGCTCTGGATTTCAAGTGAAAACATTTCTTTATTTTCTAAACATTCTATTTTTAAAATCTCACAGTCCAAAAAAAGAGGTAGCATGATTTAAAATAAAATACCCAGACGACAACATTGAATTTCAAATTTATTATTTTGTGCAGTGAAAAGGAAATTAATATTGCTTTTTGGGGCATGACTTTTTCGGTTCAGCCAACCAGCTCAAATCCAGTTATTCTCAGAGCTGCAGTTCAGAGCAATGGTGCCACCTCTCTCCTAATGATGGCTTTGTAATGTGGTCAACATCCATGCTGCTGGTGTGGTGGCCTCCCTCACAGGAACATCTTGGACTGCTCTACTCAAGGAATGCCCATTCTTAGCAGACATGACCAAGTAAACACTTAGATTGCTGCAGGAGGTGCCAAGCTTTGTGGTCAGAGACAACATCTAGCATTATTTCCAAACCATGAACTAACTACAAGTCACCCGTCAGATATAAAAGCATTTTAATGTATCTACTGGAGAAGCTGTAAATTAAACACGTGGTGACACAGAAGACTCATCAGGCCAGATGAAATCTGAGGCTATAGCAATGCCAAGCTCTGAAGCCAGAAGCCAGACTGATAAGATGCTGTAGTCACCAAAATATTTAAAACTCATTTATTAAAGCTGCACTCAGAGATCACTGGGGGGTGGGGGGGCAGAAATCACCTAGGCCAAACTGCATTATCAGTATAAACACACTATCATGGGTCAAGTCCTGAGGACCCTCTGACAGGGACCTTTGTGGGCAGAAATATAATTAATTGGTAATGAACGCAATAAGCAAGCAGATGATCTTTGGCCAGAGAGGTGGAGAGAGAGAGAGGAAAGCATTGAGTGTCAAAATATGAATTGGGAAAAAGCATTGTGCAAGCAGCTGAGGAACAGGCATTGTCCAGAGACTACAAGACAGAAATATTCATTCTAACTCTTCTCCCAGACATTCACAGCATCTTTTCTTCTCAGATGTTTCAGTTCGCATTTTCCATTGTAGTTTCACTAGGAACAGAGCTCCTCTCCAGAGAACTTCTGGAAAGTCCTTTCCAGAACTTCTTCCAGTACAGCCATCTCTTTCAAAGAGATGTGTTCAAAGGTGTTTCAAAGGTGTTCCTAGAAAACTTTTCCACCACCCAGCTGCAGTCTCCTCATCACATGCATTCCTTTATAGACAATTTCTATCCATAATTTTTAATAGCAGTAAAACCATGTATATACCAGGTACTCTATCAGCAAAATAATTGCCCCTAAAGAATGCTCCAGAGCAGGACAAGCCACATGTGGCAAGTCTACTTCTCAGGACAACAGATCCTACTTGGATGGTTAGGCATGGCTTTGCTAAGGACAGCACAAAATGTGGCAGTACAGCCCTGGCTCATTTCTACATCACTCACATTATGTTGGGTCTACTTTTATTAAGCAATAAAGGAATTGTAAGAATGAAGAGGGAAGATGCAGGCTGTTGCTGTGCTCACATAATTTCCTTCAACAGTTGGGTAGAGCTTGAATAGTATTTATCTGGAAAACAAAAGGTACTGTTGAGCTTGTCAGTATTGCTGTAGTAAATTAATTATGGGTGCCAGACCAGTCTAGATATACTGCTACCTACACTCCCTGATCAGAAAGGATTTCCTTTAGGAGCTCATGGTGGGGTAATAATCCTACACTGAGGGGTTCTTCCCAGTGCTGAGCACATTACAGAGGCCCTTCACACATCTCCAAACATTTCAGCCCCGAGATGCACATCTGAGATTCATGCACTATGCAAAGGCAAAAAATGAGGTGTAAAGGTGTTAAACTTTAACACCTTTATGTACAGATGGAGAAGGCACAGAACTAATGCTGAATGAGAGAAGGAATGCCACATCAGAGCTAGCTGAAAGGCTTAAGGAGGTATGGCTGCTATGACACTGCTGGTGTTGTGGCATTTCTGGTACAGGGCACAGACTGAAAAGAGAATCCTGCATCACATTTTAAGGTGTGAGGAAGAAGAACAGGAGGAATATACCCAAATGGGTCAAAAGCTGCACAAAGACAGAGCATGTGTCAAACATAGGAAAAGAAGAGCAGCAAGGATATGGGCCATTAAAATAGTGTGTGCACATGGGTACTGTCACAGGGTCACAAGGCTGTGTTAACAGACAGGCAAAGGTGTCTACAGAAAAAGAGAAAAAAAATATTATTTACAGTCTCCTCTGCATCCAGTGCAGGAGGTGATTCAGAAACAGGGTCACTGTACTGATTATTTACTGGAATACAGGTGCATATGGTTTGGTTGCCTTGATAACGGTTGCTATGCAACACAGACAGATTTACATTTTTTCTGTCATATTCTGAAAAGTCTGTGTGCACATTGCATGGACAAGCAAGGTAATACAGTCTTTGTAATCTATCTTCCTTGTTCTCTCCAAGCAGAGCACTGCCATCCCAGCAGTTCAGGGATGTCTTGTCCCACTTCTGCTTTTCCTCACAAGTCCCCTTCCTACTACTTGTCTCCTTCCTGAGAGGGAAATCAGGAGATGCAATGAGTATTCATTCATGCATCATTGCAAGGAGAGCAGAGCAATCAAAAAAAAAAAAAAAAACCAAAACAAAACCACAAACAAAAGGCACAACTGCATGTAAAAGCACAAGAGTTAGGCAACTCTAGGTTTGCATTCCTAGTTTTGTTAGGCAGTATCTTTGTCTGTCTGGATCAGGAGGGATACTCAGCAACCACGTGCATATGTTGCACTTTTCAGTCTGCTTGGCCTTATAAAGCATGGAAGAGCCATAATGGGGAACTTGGGGAATGTAAATGACAGCTCATCAAACATGGATGTTCACGGAGCACACAGAGCTGCACAATGCCACAAAGCTCAGAGGTGAACATTCATGTTTTGGAAGTTCCTCCACAGAGGCAAAGAGGCCCCTCTGAAAAGGGTAGGATCTCACAGGGATGGTGGAGCTGGCAAGGCAGGAAATCCCCTCCAAATCCTATCCTCAAGAGACAAGGATAACATCAGTACTTCACATGCAAAGTGGCAGCCCTGAAGCTAAACAGAAACCATTAAGCCAAAATGGAGGAGCGCTTACATAGATGTTACCCTGTTGGTAGCGCTGGTGAAGGTTAAGCAGGATGGCAGCTTCATGCAGATCTCCCAGCTTGGACATGTCTTCTACCCCATCAATGCTGGTCTGGTGCATGGGTAAGACCTTTTCTCTGGAAAGAGTGGCCTTGGGGTACTGGAATACCTGGAAGAATGGGAAGAAGGACAAATAAGCTAATGACACCTGGGCACATGGTCTGATTACCTACCAGAAATGTGCACCTTTATATTTTGGCACTGAAAAAGGAAATGAATAAGACACAGATCTACTCCCTACTTTTACAGTCACCCTTCCCTTCCTGTTCCTACATATTTGAGCCCTCTAGCCAGAAACTATACAGCATACTCCCTTCTTTAGCTCCACAGTCAATCTCTCACTACTGATGGGGACAAATCAACACAAGGTTACTTAATTTCCCCTTAACAGGAGCAAAGTACCAGCCTCCAGCTGCTAGGCTAGACAGGTATTACACACTGCAGTCATGACTGTGAATAATGATGGCAGCTGCTCCCAAGAGACCAGGAACAGTCTTTCACAGAAAACACAGGTGAGATAATGTCTCTGACCATGGGGAAGTAGAGGAAAAGCTAATTCACATTCCAAGTTTGGCCCTGCACTCTCCATAGCAGCAGCCAGAGAGCATCTGGAAGAGTTTGTCATCTCAAGAGCAAAAGAAAGCAAAGCACATGAAAAGCCAAATAAAGCAGTCACATTCTCTCTGTGTGATGACACGTATGTGTATGATACAGCTTTCAAAATATTCGTACAGTGACACCTATTAACTTCTATCATTGCTCTAGGAAGTACTCATCTCTGTGCAGTTGCACTCATCTTGCCTCAGTTGCTGCATCCTTCCTCCTGCCAGAGCTTTCTCCTCCTCAATAACCCACTCTTCAGTTATCAGGCCGTCTCCTGCAACCCCTTTCAACACAGCTGAGATTATGTGACTGTTCCCCTCCACCACATGCATATCCCAGCCCTCCTTTCCTCCTCCTCAAGCACGATGCTGGCATTTCACGCAAGTTATTTCAGTTGCTTCCCACTCTCGGATTCAGCCATGTGCCATTTCCCACCCAGCATCCAAAGCTGTGCTAGATGGTAAGACCCAAAGAGAGACAGATGGGAGACTTCATATAGGCATCTTGGAGAAGGAAACTGGTCCACAGTAACCCCTCCAAAGAATCTTGTGCTTTTCCTCCTCTCCCAGGGCTCTGGTCTCTACCTCATTTCCATCCCTGCTTGTCAGCCCTCCTGAGTGCCAGCAAGAAATTGATGGGCTCCATAGAGAACCAACTCTAATCTGTAGCCTTGTTCTAACTGGTTTCTCCTGCCCACCTCCTTGGAGTGCTCAGGCTGTCGTCAGTGTTGGGGAGAGGCCATCCCGGCAGCTGCAGGCTGCAGACAGAATGAGGTCACCCAGCCCCCTCCAGCGAGCCACCCCTGCGAGTCCCTTGCAGGGTGCTCACAGCTGCAGCACAGTGCAGGTGCTCACCCTTCAGGGCTCTGAGCCTGCACCCGCCAGTGCAGGGCTCCAATAACCCAGCACAGCATCCCTTACAAGATCACCATGATGCACAACCACAAAAGCAGCTCTGTTCCAGGAGGGAGCTGGGGAAGAGAAGCTGGGTCAGTCCCTCAGGTGTGTTCACCCCGTTTCTGACCAGTCACACCTGTGTGGCAAGGACTACTCGGTCTCTTCCACTGGCAGACTCCTTCAAAGCCCACTTCTTTCACCAGCCAGGAGGCTTTCAAAAATACACAGGTCACGACCAGTGTAAAACAAAGCCCAATCCAGCAAAAAGGCTCTCTCCAGGCCTCTCAACACCAGTTCTGCTCCTGAGTGTCAGAGAGGTCTGACTGCCAGCAGAAGGACTCCCACCCTGCAAGCATGACCCTAAAAAAAGAAAAACATTTTTTTTCTTCTTCAGAGCAGAGACCTCAGGCACTTTCATAAGAAAACTGAGGGAGCAGAAAGGGAGAATGGGACAATTAAATTCAGAAGAGAGTACAAGCTGCAGATGCACAACATGAACTGGACTGTCAGGAACAAAATCAGTACAGCACTTTCAAAGCAGGAGGCAGCAAATGACCCTGGCTCTCTCTTGTCCGCTGATTTACACAAAATTTGGAAGATGACAAGTAAAAAACAGTGTGACGTGATCTTCCCTTATATCTGCCTGGTACTTACTCATTTACTATTGCTCTGTCAGCACTTGCAGCCATTTGGTCCAGAAGAGAAACATTAAGAAAACATTTAGACAAAAAGCTGAGTGGACAAGTGTCCTAAAAGATATCAGGCAGCTGGCAGTACCTGTGCCCAGAGGCTGCTATGCATGAAAAGTGATGGATCAGAGATCATTTCCCTGTTCCTGTAGACAACATAGGAGAAAATGGAACCCTGAAGAGGAACAGGGGTGCTAAATACACAAGTAAATTATTAGTAGGGCTTAGAAAATCACCTGTTATACCTGTCTTGAGCCACATGATTGGGGCCTCCAGTCCCACTCAGGTTTGGGAGGTAATGGCTCTGTGCCTCTGGAAGACACTCGTGACATGTGGGAGAGTTTTCAGGTCTTCCCTGGCACTGCAAGAAAGCTGACTTTTCATTTGTTCTCTGCCCTCCAGGGAAGAGGTAGCTTTTCCAGTCTCTATCACCAACAGGCTGCAAAGATCATCCATGCTCCTGGACAGAGACTCATGTCCCAAGACCGTCAAAGTGACTTTCTTCAAGGAGCTCAGAGGTTTGAGACACAAACAGGATGATGCTCCACCCTCAGAGTTCCAGTAAGGAAGCTTTTGTTACCCCACTGCTCACCCCTGGACGCTTCCAGCAATCTGCCAGGAGAGCAATTTCAAAGACCCTCCCCCATCACCCCATCATCCTCTTCCAGGAAGGGTATGCCAGGCTGATGTTCAGCACTACTGAGCTGAATATGATAGCTGATTTTTCCTGAAGCAAGTAAGAACTCAGGCAAACTGATCTCTCAGCAAAATTGCCCCCAGAACATGTCTTTTTTAACAAACTAATATATAAAACATAAAGCCATAGGTGTTAATAAACAGATGTTTATTTTTGGGAAGGAAAATAATCAGTCTAACAGGCAACTCACAGCCAAAGATTTCTACTTTCTCACCAGTGATAAATTCAGTTTGCCTCAGATTTAGCCCAAAGTGAGGGTAAAATGACCATGACTCTCTCCAAGGCCCTGCAATGGTCAGGAATAAAGCAAAATCTGGGCAGCAAACAAGCCAAGATGAGGCTTGCCAGTGCTGCTCACCAGGCTCAGCAAGAGAGAAATTATTCCTTTTCAAACTCAATTCCATCCATTAGTGCCATCCTGAGCACATAAGCAAAGCTCCCACCTGGCATCCAAGTTATATTTATCCATAAAGCATTTGGCTGTTTTGTCGGGATCGTGATTTCCAGTCTTGTGTTTCATAAGCACAGCTCCTCCTTTCCTCCCAGGAAGTCACACTTCTCATGGATTTATTGCTTGAGGTGTTTTTAAGGAAGTGAAAACAAATGACAAAAGCTTTGAAGCATGACTGGACTTACCTCAGAGCTGCAAGAGCTGCAGGGAGGCTGGGCCACAGCAAACCTGAGAACACTAGATTTGGGAGTCCTAAAAACCAGAAGGATCAACTGCCCCATCCAACCCAAAGTGAAGACATTTATCAGAGTTCTCACCCGGGGTAGGACTGCCAGTCCCTCCTACAGGTATGAAGCAATGAATGTGGCAGGTGAGGGAAGCACACAGGACAGTTCTTGTGGGTGGCACTGAATAAAGCCCTTTAATGATCACCATGAGCTTTTACTCCATAAGCCATAAAGCACATGCTCCTCCAGCCTAGTGGTTTCTTGTTTCATGGAAGAAAAAAACCCAAACCCAGATTTTTTTTTTCCCACACCTGTAAGCCACCAAGCATTATCCTGAGCATATCCTGAGCATCTTTTCCAGCATACAGGGCACAGGCTGGATGTGGGTGCACCCACACAGACAGCTCTAAAGTGGGATTTCTGGTGTCCTTTCAGAGGTGGCAGGTGGGTTTTAAAGATTTACAAGGCCACAGCAGCATGTCAGAAGAGACAGAACTGGGAAAGTCACAGAAGTACTGTCACCATTTTTTGTCCCTCTGGAGGCTGCTGCATTACCCATGATCCCTTAAAATGTGTTAGTGATACCCAGCACTCCCAAAACAAGTCAACTCCTCAAGAAGGAGTCTAAGAGACTACAGTAACCAGATTTAAAAAAATCTGTGTTTACTAGGGGAATTTCCATCTCTGAGTAACAAATCAGGCTCTTTATAAAAGAATTATAACTTCAAATCTTTCAAGGCATGACTGAAAAACACAACGGTCCTACCACTGACTCCACAAACCAGAGCTCTAAATCCCCTTTCCCCCTGTGCCCTCCTTTGTTTGCCCGGTAAGAGGCTGAAGAAAACCTGTCCATTTTTCTGTAACAAAGCAGCCTGCAGGGCCCATTCACCAGAACAGCTGAGCACGTCTCATTGCTCACTGCTGGAGGGCACAGTCCTGCCCATTTCCCCATCCTCCTCCCAGCCCAGGCACCAGCCTGACTCACCAAGAACCTCCCTGAAGGCTGTGGATAGCTTTCCCAGGGCTAGCCAGGTGAGCTGACTCACCGAGGACTTGGATGATCCCCAGAGGTCCCTTCCTACCAATATTATTCCATGAGAACTGCAGCAGAGGCACCAGGGAACCACAAGGAGCACAGGGCTGGAAATCAGGCAGGAAAGAAGCTTGTTCTTATCATTGTTAGAGAGCTCTGCTCTCAGGGGAGCTTGGCTGCCTTGCTGAGCTGTGCATCTCTGCTGCCTTTACACACTGCCTGGCACAGGGAGCCCACTGCCACGTGCCGCTGGCCCAAAGGGCTGACAGCAAAAGCTGCTGAAGCAGCTGGTGGTGAGCACAAGCACCCTTAGAGTGGCACAGCTTAGCAGGAAGGGCTGCTTGGTTATTGGAGCTGCCTCCTTCCAGGAGCATTTAACCAATATAATGATTCTGTTAGGCTGTTAATGCAACTCCTTCAAAGATGGCACAAGGGAAACCAAGAAAAGTGAGGCAGGCAGAGAAATGAAGAGAACAAGAAGAACAATCTTCTCTTTTTAACATTTGCTACATCTGTGGCGTAACAGAGCCAGGTCAATTTCAGAGAGAATTGCAGCATTTCCATTGCTAAATTTCAACATGATGGTCATGCAAAACCGAGAAGTCCATCTTACAGCTTGGCATAGGCTACAAACTCATGCAAACTTCACTTACCATGCCATAATCTGAGGTGAGGAGAACATTTCCATTGGCACACAAGCCAACAGTGCATGGCTGCAGCTGGTCCTGCTCCTGCAGCCATACCCTGGCACCCTGCAAAAACCAGAAGACATCCCATTAGAAAGAACTGGAGCCTGTGAGATCTGCACCCAAGGAAAGCTGGGGGAAGCTGCACTATCCAGAGGCTACTTCCAAGCTACAGCTGCTTAAAATATTTAAGTAACTCCTACTTACATTTTCAGAGAAATTGGTTTTGTTTTTTCTTAATGTAGCATGAGTGGAAGAAAAAGTAGTTTTAATGAGCTTCATGCAGAAACTAAAGTAAAAAACCACCAATTTTTATAGAAAGATACCAACACACAGAATAGTTGGTTGGACTGTCTAAATATTTTAAAACTTGGAATAGCTGGTCATTAAAAGTCATGCTATAATAATAATAGAAAATATAAATAAAGCATGTTTACAATGTAAACAATACACCCACGCATCATTGTAAGTCAAAATGCTTCCAGAAATCACCAGCTAAGAGGATTTCACAGAGCTTTGTTTGCAAACTCTGGCAAGAGTTTCCTTTGGTAAATGACCTGAGTGTTTCTCTGATGTACATATACATACTGATGTATACACAATGGTCCTTATGTCCGATGTACATATGCACTGGTGTTTTTATCTGTTTTTATGTATGATGTTTCACGTACATTACAACATCTTAAACTTCTCCATGTCTCTCAAGACAAGTCTGAGCACAAACCCAGATTTCTGGTAACGCACAGGCAGGGATCTGCAGGACAGGTAGATCTCATAGCTTGCCTACCAAAATAATATGGAAAATAAGTTTGCTGGATTGGCCTCTTCTGCCTGTGGGACCTGGTACAAGGGAAAGAGCAGGAGCATGAAGGCAGATCAGGGCAAGCATGACCTGCAATTACAGAGCTAGGCATGAAGTCACACCACATTTCAGTTATTGCAAACTAATCACTTCCATGTCTTCCCATAGAAATCACATGAACTCTGCTTAGATAAATATTGAGAAAAATCCAAAGTGCTCAACTGTTGAGTAACATTAGGGCCATTCTGCCTTTCATTGATTCATAGACTTTCTTCCTAATTTTTTGCATGCCCCTAAATTATTGATCATGAGCTTTAAGCCCTTCCTACCCTCTTAATCCCATCAGCACCATTAGCTCTTTGCTTGTAGGCTTAATATGTTTGAAGAAATTGAATAGTGTTTCCATATTACATTATACAAAATGTGAAACACTAATTCTATTTTTAATGATTTGTTTTTAGTTTAGGTGGGTTTTTTTTAAACTACTTAAGTCACTCTAAACACTTTAGTACCCTGGACTTTCCTTACTGTAGGAGATACATCTATAGGCCAACCTCCCGTACTCCCAATAGAAGATCTGGGTTTAATGACATTAAAAAGGTGTACATAATTCTAGCTTTACTGCTGTGCTCTGGTCTAGAGTTTCCACAACAAGCAGACTAATCTCCCCTCACCAAGTGAATGAAAAGCACCATTGCATCTGATCAGCACCTAAACCCATGGATGGTCTGCAAAGATCGTCCTCGTGCCAGTGAACAATAGCAATAGAAAAAATTGGAATCTTATGTTAGAGATTTGAGATCCCAGAGAGCTGGTATGGACTGTACGTCACACACAGATTTCAAGGAAATATATAGAGGATTTGTTACATCCTTTTAGGTTTTCCGAAACTCCATATGCTTGAAATAAAGTGTCCTGAGGCATCCGGGCAAGACATTGCTGTTGAGAAATCATCAATTTCCCAAATCACATTCTGACTAGTGTGCATAAACATATGAACAGCAACATATGTTTAAAGATTTTTTTGCTACTTTCACCAGACTCCTATTACCACCATGGCAGAAAGCAAAGAGTCAGAAAACAGGAAGGTTGTGTCTCCAAACAGTGGGATGAAAGAAAGCCTTTTATAAGACACTTAGTGTAAACATCCCCAACAGTGCACTTCAATGCCTTCAGACACCAGTAACCCAGGATGGCAGAGATGAGAGCCTGAGACAATGCAGTTTAACAGGAGACAAGTCTGCACCCCGCCATGCACACCGTGCCCCAATGCCACGGCACACACACCCTGCGTACGGGAGTGTGCCACCATCACAGAGCCCTACAGTCTGCCCCTGGAGACCAGGGGGGTCCAGGTTACACAACCTTTCCACTCCCTGAGCTCAGAAATTAACTTGCAACTACAGACAGTGGATAATCTCATGCAGAAGAGACAATCCATGGGCATGAATACTGTTATTTAATAGGTACCACTTGGAAGGGAAAAGGGGAGATAGGCAATGGAATCACTCAGCTATCTTCAATACATAGAAATGATCTAAGAGTCCAGACTGATTCAGACCCCTTTCCCAGCAGAAGTCCATGTGCAAAAGTATTAAAAAATACTCCTCCAAGGAGACATAGCTCTTTTTTTACAACACCACACAAACTTATGGCAGGTCCTTCTGTGTGCTGCTAAGGAATAGAAGGCAACATGCTGAAACTGCCAGGCACTGTGATATTTCAGCTGCCCAGAATGACTTACTTCAGTTTACCCTGATGTTGTAGTTGTTTGTACAACAGCAATTGCCTCCGCACAGCAGAGTAACTGCACCCGGTTATGATGTTCCCAAAAGGAATATTGTGCTGAGATAGCCAGAAAAAGAACCACAGAGCAAATAATTATTGTAACTTCTGCACAGCATAGCCATAGCCCCATTTCCTGAAAGGCAGAGTTTGTTTTAGTGCATCTCCTTCCACCAGCCTTTTTCTCTAAACATGAAATTCCCCAAGGAGCCTTGACTAAATATGGAAGCAGATGGTGACACCAAAGAGACTACCCTCCACTTTACTCCCCTCTCCCCCAGTGCCACACATCTCATTGATCAGTTGAAAAGATTCAATTGAGCAGAAAACTTCCAAAAACTGCCAGGCAGCAAGACTGAACTTCCATAGGAGAAGCAGGGTCAGCAGGACTGAGCACTGCCCAGCAGCAATGTGCCAGCTCTGGAGGGCTCCAGCTCCCACAAGCACCAGATGATGGGAAAACCCTACTCTTCTAGGAAAAGAGTAAAAACCCTTCAGCTTTCATTCTGGGATACAGAAGGTCCACCCTCACCCACAGACAAAACAGTTTAACAAAATGAAGCAACAAGCAATCACCAATTTGAAGAGAACAGCTTAAAAGACAGAGGAGGAACAGCAGTGATGATTTTGTGTAACCACTTTGCATCAAATAAAGCTGGGTGAATACTGATCATACAGTTAACTCAAGCCTCTTATATAATGAGCTCATCCCCTTCCAATTATTCTTTTACTAGGAGTTTACTAGGCTGGTCTATTGCTTTGGTTTTAAAGGGAACAAGAGCAGGAACTGAAAGGAAGAATAAAACAGTAATGTACCAGTTCCTATATCAAGGGCAGGTCACTCAGATGTTAAACATACTCTGAGACCAACATCCTCATTCCTATGGCCTCAGTAACAATCTGCCCATGAACTTGCCTTGCCACAAAATGCACAGCAAAGCACAATCCTGAAAAGTGATCCTGTACCACGGGGTTGTAATTTAGAAAATAAAGTTGCTTGCATACAGAGAGCAGTGTTTCATCAGTACTGGCCCATGGTCACACCATCATGCCTTCCACTGTGGACAGTAAACTCTAAGATGCCATTTCTCAGTTCAAATAACACATGGCACTTTGGATCCTAGACTCAGAAATAAATAACATTTCCTGCTATTCATGATATCAAAATTCAATTGAAGCCACAGATTTCTTAGCCTGCTATGTCTTTTTTTTTTTTTTAGAGTGACTGAAACCAGAAGTTCTCCCTTGCATTCACATGCATCTCTCATTTGATGTACTATGGTGTGTCAGCAGGGAAAGAATAAGGGAGATCTGGTGTGCTGCACCCAGGGAATGGGCAGAGAGGCAGACAGGCAGCACACAGCCCTTACTGCAGCAGCAAGGCATCCACACATTAGAGTGTGTAGCCAGCAGCTACACCCTCATCAGTTATCAGCTGTTGAAGGCAGCAAGGTAAGCTCCAGGGCACAAGACACAAAACTCTGCACATGCAGGTGCCTTGGCCTCCCCAGGGCCTCCCAGCCCAGCAGGAGACCCACTCAGGGACTGACATGAGAAAGCATTCCACAACTGTATCACTCTTCAGAAACAAGTCTTCCTATTCTGTTTTCCTTACTCAGTTCTGGACTACTCTTGAATCTTCATGTTTTCGCAGGATGTCCTCTGTCTTCTGGAAACTGCTTCTTCTCAAGCACAAGCAAGAATGAGCTGCCCCAGCTGAACTTCAGGACACAGCAGTGCTGCCTCTGAGTGCACTTACACATCCCATTCCTCCTTGTGCACAAACCTACACAACTGCCAGGAGTAACATGCTCAGGAGGGGCTAAACCAGGATAGCTGCATCAATTTTTCAGGGGTTATTCAGAGAGGAAAAATGGTTATGCTTGGAATACACCTTTCAGTGTGTGAAAAGGAGCATACAATTGTCTGGTTTTTTTTCCATTACAGGATGTTTTTAATGTTTTCTTTGTGTTTGAATGTGACTATCTCAGCCTCCAGATCTACTTACAAACACAATACTACCAGAGGTTCTTGCAGTGCCTTCCTTGATTTAGGTAATTATACCAAATCATCCGTTCTGCAAGGGGCAGGGATGTCTCAAAAATGCACACCCTTGTACTGAAAGTCAAAAACCTCTGTGGGTGCAACAAGTTTTATGTACTATATACATAACTTACCTTTGTCCTCCTAGCACACTGACGCTGTTCAGTGGGTATTGGGCATCCAAGCCTTGTGTTTCTCCTGGCAATGGATCCATATGCTCCTAGGCTTAGGAAAGGCTCTCCTAGCAGCATAGTGCTGAGCCAGCTCTTTTCCCAGCCTCAGTGGGCTTTGCGGTTGCAAACCACGAGGCAGAGACTGGGCTAGAAAGGCCCTCGCAATTCAGACAAAGCCGGAATCAGATTTCAATAAATGCACTTTCCAAGAGATTGATCTGGATGATCATGAATAAGTGATAGGACAAATATAAAGAGCCTTAGCTAATGGATGGAAGATTGGTGGGGAGGGGGAGTCCCTGGCAGCCTAGACCCATATGGTAAGGAATGCAACTTTGCTGTTTTTCTGATGGCAGGCTGAAATGAAACCATGGGTTGTATCTGATCAGCAAAATTGGGACCAGCTGCTGGAAGGGAGAGGCAGCCCAGAGATCACAGGTAAGAGAGACAGAAGCAACAGCTCAGCTGGCAGCAGCCAACATGGAGCAGCTGGCAAGAGGGACAATACCTGCAACAGCAGTAGGAATAACAGAAACAAAAGTCTACTTCTTGTCAGGCATGAGGAAGACACACTGCAGAGCAAAAAGGGAGTGGATTGCACCTGTCTGGTCCCACAATTCCCACACATCAGTTCACTGAGCTCAGGCAACCCCTGCAAGCCAGCAGGGCTCAGAGCTGGGCACAAACTGCAACCATGGGTCCAGCTACTGCAGAGTTGCAGCCTAGGCTGAGCCCATGACTCATTCTAGTTCTGCCAATTAGCAGCCTCATGCCTCACTAATTAAGGAGCAGAGCCCTCAGTCTGCCAGCAGCTTTGCAGAATAGCAGTATCAGGAAAAGGTTTGTGCATTTAAATAATCTAAGAGCAGTTTGTCACTTCTGGTCACTGATGTATATGCACTGCTTCCCACTCCCCTTTTGCCTCCCCCTCTCATCTGTTCTGTTCCTGTCTCCTCCCCCAGTTTGGCTGCTGCACAGCTTCTCTTCTCACTCTCCAGAACATCTCCAAATATTTCCCAGGAAATGCCTGGTTCATGGAGGTAATTCTTAATCTTCTCAAAAAAGCAGCTACAAACTACAGGAACCACACAAACTGCTTGTCACAGGAAGGGAGGGAATGAGCCCCCAGCTGTTACTTCAGAGCTGCCTTTTGCCATGAGCACAAGGTACACAGAAAGGAGAGGGGTGTGAATCCCTCCAGACTTCACTGTACACTCTCTCCAAGATGAGCCCCCTGCAATTTTACTATGGGCAGTGGACTCACTCTCCTTCTCAGATGAAGTAATAGTCCTACAGAGTTTGCAACCACCTGAGAAATTCTCACCAGCCTTGAATACTGAATTTCATTATGTTCAAAAATGTAAACACCACTTCCATGCCTTCATTACAAGCTTTTCCCTGCCTAAAACTTCAGTTAGGAACTGAATTAAAATTAGTTGTTCCCTAAGCACATTAATCACATGGGTATCTACAGATGTGTGTTCCCTGTCACATCACAGCAACACTGGCTTTCCTACATCTCTTCTGTAGCCCTGAAAGAAAGGAGGCAACATGGCACCTGCTAAAGCCCAGCCTGGCTCTAGCAAAACTTTCCCTGACCAGCTTGCAGCTCAAAACTGAGCAAGTAAAAGGTATTCCTACCCTGCTCTCAACTTGGGCAGTGCTTCTCAAACAAGCCTTTCCCACTTGCCACCAAATATACAGTGAGGCAGCTTCCTTGGAGTTCCCTCCCTCTCTCAAATTCAGCCAATGGCTTCAAGGGCTGAGGGACAGTTGAGAAGTCCTCAAGGTCCACAGAATAGAGCTCAGGGCCTCAGGAAACCACAAGGACACAGTGGTCTGTCACTGAGCAGTGCCACATGTTTTGTAAAAATCTCAGACAAGAGCCCTGAAACAGTATTTCTTCTGCAATGTTTATTATGCATAATTTGGGATTATGTCCAGTATCTCTTTGCATCTTGCTACATCCTTGACTTTCCCTGCCCTGTGGAGATCTACCACCTACTCACACATTATACAGAAACGTACGCTTTTAAACCAGTCTCAATCACTGTGAAGCAGAAAATCCCTTTTTCTTGCGGTCAGAGGTAGAGGCACAGAGAGGAATTCAATCCACCTTCTCTGTCTCATCCATTATTTTCTGCTCTTTTGCCATGTCTCCCCCTATTTGTCATTTCACTAATAAAGTAATCTCAGGGTTTTAAACTCTTCATGTGAGACATTTTCCTGGTGTTTGCTCATCTTCTGTGTCCTTCCTTCAAATACCACTCAGAAAGCAAGTCGAGTGCCTCTGAGCTGGGATGCACTGTCAGTCAGTCTGAAATAAGAGTGGAAGTAGGGAAAAATGGGGCAAACAACCCATGTAAGAAAGAAATTGGGAGACAGGAAAGACAGAAGAGTCTATGTTTCACTAATTTCCAAAATCACTGGGTACAAAGACATGTGCTAGTAGCAGCATCCAACTACTAGATGTGGATGGCAGCACTGGGAGTTATCATAGAATCACAAAATAAGCTGAGTTGGAGGGAACCTGCAAAGATTATCAAGATTATCCAACTCCTGGCCCTGCACAGGACCATCCCCAAGAGTCACATCACATGCTCCTGAGTATTGTCCAAAGACTTCCTGAACTCTGGCAGGCTTGGTGCTGTGATGATGGAGACATACAGGAGTTTCCAACAAACATCCCTGGAAAGCACCCATCTTGCATCACATTGTAGTGCTGAAGTGCTTTCAGTAAATGGAAAGGACATAAAACGTTTTAAAAATCAACAGGTCCAAGAGTTCCCAGAGATCTGTCCAATAAAGTTTCTCAACAGTTGATATTAGTTTTTTATAAGTCTCGTAATGCTGAGAGGAAATTCCAAGAGATTGAAAACGTCAGAATCTAAATAGCAGTGATAGCAGGATTATCCCTAGCAACCATGGGTTGCTTAGTCCGAGAACCCCAGGGAAAATAGAGAGGCTTTGCTCTCAGCTGTTCCATCTTAAGGATACTCTGGCTTTAACTGTTGTCCAGTGCCAGCTAACATGGAGAAAGAAGTCTAGTCAAAAAGGCTTCTTCTTCCTCTGCATCCAAGCATATGAGATAAATAGGACCATAATTGACTCTCATGGCGTTGCCCATGTAGAACACAGTATTTCAGTAAAAGTCAGCTCTTGAGGAGCAAACAGCAGCAAGGGGATCTCAAAACTGTTGTTATGGATAGGGAAAATCACAACTAATTGAGGGAGTTTCCAACAAATCTCTGCAGTGACAGGGTAAATACTATTTTGTATTCTCATCAAGGACCTAAAATCTAAAGTAATACTGACAATACAGAAGCCAACATCTGGTAGATAAGTACCCACAAGGATGTGACCATCAGGGCAGTGTGGATTCCACAGGCCCCTGTTAGAACAAAACAGGATTAAAGTACAGCCAAACTGAAAGGTCATCGTCAGGAGAGAAAGAATGCAAGGAGTACTTCAAACAGAGGAATGTCTTCTGGAAAGTCACAGACCCAAAGAGGATTGCAAATTGCTGAGCAGAAACTCCCAGGACATTTGGTTGCAACAAGAGTTGATGCATGTCTGGGATGTATAAACAGGAGTAAGGAAGTTTACTGCTTACTTATGCTTTGAGGTGTGACAAAGAAGCCTTCCAAAGACAACATAAAAGGCTCAGTCATTTTTGCTATTCAGAAGGATCCCTTGTAGTGCAAAAGTATTTGTGAAGATGTTAATGTCATTATGTAGATTTGCCAGAGCTAGGGCTGACCTATCTAGCCCAGACAGTGATAGTGGGGGGATTACAGCAGCATGTGGCCCAGCATGGGCTGCAAACCTCATCTCTGTCCCTGCATCCTCAACTGACTCAACCCTGCTGAGAGGACACAACAGACAGTAGCACTGAGACCCCTCCCTGCTACCTGCTGGCTCACCTTTGCCAGCAACCCAGAGGCAGCCCAGTGCCAGAAAATAATTTTTTTGCAGACAGAGAAGTTATTTGGGACAAAGCGACTCTCATGAAGCAGAAGAAAAGTAGGACCTGAAAACGGATGGATCTGACGGACACTTTAGAAATGAAGCAAGATTTATTTTAAAACAAGGTTGTGTAACCACTTGAAGAAACTGCAAAAAGCAGGGGATCCTCTAGAAATAAGAAGCCCTTCTAGAAAGTGTGATTCAGCCAAATCTTCTTCATTGGTTCAAAATGCAAGTAACAGGCATAAACAGCACTAATACACCCCCCATCATCCTAACCCTAATTTCCACCTTCTCATCAAATACACTGATGACTGGATCTGTGAGAGGCCCCACCACCAGTTCAGTTGCTGTGATAATTATTGCACTTGTATGACAGGACCTCTCAGTCCCCGGGGCACTGTGCCAGGTGATGTATGACAGGCCCTCCATAGATGTTTTTCCTGAGACTTGGCTCTACAGCACTGCTGAACTGTGGGTGATCTCAGACAGAAATGAGGAGGCAGAACTGCAGAGTTTAGGGTAACTGAAAGATGACCAGAAAATCCAGAGTGTCACAAGTTTCAGCCTTAATAATCACATTTAAATAGTTCACAAATTCTCCTTACAGCAAAACGGGAAAAAAATTGCGAAACATTTGTGATCATTATGTTAAATGTAAGTGTGGCAAGAAGTGAAACCAGAGCACAACAAGGTGGTTTTGGAGGCCAATATGGGGCAGCTGGCCCAGGGCAACCTGGCTTCCCTTCATGTGGGGGCTCTCACTGAGAGCCTGTGCCAGCCCACCCTCTTGCTGCTGATGGGATCTGACAAGGTTGCAGCTCACGCAGCCTGGCTCCAGATGAATGCCCTAAGGAGGGAGCTAGCAGGACTCTCTCTCTTCCGCCAGACACTTCTTTGTGTCACCTTTGGCATAAGAGCTTTCTTCCTTGCAATTGCTGCTCCAAAACAGGGTAGTCAAACCCTTTTGTCCTATATCTGCCTCTTTATCACTCTGGATGATTTAGAGGAGACACAGCTTGGATGGAGGATTCCGTGTGTAGGAACATCCACGCTACACTAGCTGCATGGATATCTTCAAGGACAGTGGTACTTCTCTTAGGCTGCACTATACAGGCTAATTAAACAGAGAGGGGTTGCTCTGTGTGCTAATGATACAGAGAGCATTACATACACAAGATGGATGGAACAGTCAGCATTTCTCTGTCTCTTCTTAATCCCTATGGGTCCTCTTTCTGAGAGGTCACAATATTCTCAGTAGACTGAGAGAAGGTTGTGAGGGGAAGTTGGCAAAGCGCATGTTCCTGAGAGGAGGAGAGAGGCTTGGCCGGAATACTCCTTCAAAGAGCAGCCTCACTGCTAAAGAAGATGATGTTCTAGTAACTTTTCTTTCCAAAATGGCATTTTCCTAAGACAATGGCTGTTAACACGTGGGCATTCAGCTTATTGTTATCTGTAAAGACAGCCCATCACTCATGGTCAGCATCATCCACATCAGCTGAACCATTTCCCTCATCTCAGACAAGAGTTTTGTGGATAGATTCTCCTGGACATCTGGCCATCCTCCTCTCTTACAGGAGCTCTCCTTCTCCCAACTTCAGGGAGCATGGGAAGGGCAAACCAAGCTATTAGGAAACCTAATCCAGCCATGTACAAACCCTTCCCAGCCAACATAACCTGGGCTCCCTGGGGACACAGGTCTCTGGATGATGCATCCAAGCAGCTTCAACAGAGAGCCCAAAGCTGGTGAGACTTGCATGTGCAACCAAAAAACAGACCAGTCCTGTACCTGCTGCACCCATGAATCAGGCAGGCTCCTCTCTGCAAAGGTGCATTCGCAGTCAAGTCCTTTCAGTTGTTCTCCTTACCCATGTTCCCTGCCTGCAGATGTTTATACACATGACTTCATGCCATTAGATGCCCAAAGCACAGCAAATTCAGTTGAGTGTCTTGTGGCCAGTAAAGGGCCACACTCTGTGGACTCCCTGATGGCTTTGTGGACTGTGCACTTTCCATTTGCATCAAGTACTCAGCAGTCAGGGCAAAGCTGCCAGAGCAAAAGAAACCTGGCAGAGACACTTGCTCCCCACCTCAGATTGTGGCCAAGAAAGCAGCTCAGGTGCACGCATGGTGGCAACTCCAGTAGCCTTAGCACTCCTTCACAGCCTTGACTCTGAGGCTCCTCCCTGATCTGCATTTATTCCTGAGAGAGATGGATCCTCTCCCTGTCCCCATGGCAGATGTCCCAGGCCACAAAGACGAGAAGGGCTGTGGCCAGGGAAGGATGGAGAACATGGGGAATAGTAAGTGAAGACCATGACAGCTGTAGAAAGGACAATTCCAATCACCACAGCCATGCGGGAAATGAACACAGAATTACCCCGCCTGTCTTTCCCCATGTCAGAAAGCTTAAGAATTTCAGGGGATTTATTTTACAACACAGATGAAAAGCTTAGGATTTCACCACAAGAGCAATGAGGAAAACTGTTTAACACTTAAAATGCCAGCATTTCTAGGCAAGTGGCACATGAGAAGGAGAGCAGCATCTGTGACTCCACTGGATGCTGCTCCTCAGTGCAGACTGACTATGGGACCGTGCTAACTGGTCACTCCAACTGGAGTGCAGAAGGACAGGATGGGAGAAGTGTGTCCTTTAACCCTGTCCATGACATTCCTGCTCCTTAGGGGGGCATTGGAGAGCGAGTCACATCCTCTGTGTCAACCCCACATCCTGCCCACACTCCAGACACACAGGGAAACCATAATCTGTCACCATGCCACAGCCCGGGCCTCCAGGGCCCCTCCTCCCTGCCCGGGCACAGGACTCACTGCAGCAGCCAAGCAAGGACATGGCAGAGAACACACACACGGCTCCTCCACTCACACCTGGCTGGAGCAAAGGCATCATCCATCACATCTCTGGGCCATGCAGCACAGCAGAGCTCTGATGGCAGAGGCACACACACATCTTTGTGCTGTACCACTCGCTGAGGATGAAGGTTTTCTAATCTGGCCCACTTGGGACACTGTGGGAGAAGAGCAGCAGCAGCACACACCCCAGCAGCTCACTGTCCCTAGAGTCTGCAAGCAGAGGAGGGCACAGCACATGGGAAACCCTTCCACAGTGTCAAGCTGGCACAGACAGCCAGAACTAATCCTCCCTTGGCAGAACCAGGGAACAAGTGGATTGAGCCCTCCATGAAGCCATTTTGGTCTCCAGCACACCAAAGGGGGAACTAGGGGAGTTGTGAAGACCCATGGCATCCCCACTCAATCCCAGATACTGATCACACAGCTGAGTGTGATCATCTAAATGCTGCAAGCACAGCATGGGAGCCTACTAAAGCAAGACCAACAGCACATGGGGTTTAAGCTATTCACTGTAAGACATTACATGCATCCCCTGGGACAAGCTCGTATTTTACTGCTGCAGAAAAAAGTGAAGCAACTCCCTTCCACTCAGGCTTTCCCTCCCGCCAAGAACCCCCCATGGAGAAGGAGGAAGAGTGGCTGGGGTGCAGCAAATGCCAAACATTCCGGCTTTGGGGAAGTCACATTCCCTCTCTCCCACCCCCACTCCCTTTCCTGCAAAGCAAAGTCTGATGCTTTCCTGCACACATTCACCCCAGTTCTCCAGCCTTGCTGACCTTGCTTCATCAGGATTTAAGTCTGTGATGTGTGACTCGCAGAGAGACTCTAGCTCCAGGACTGCCCCTCAGCCCTTCCCTGGAAATCCGTTTCTTCAGATAATGGTAGAATCATGCCTGGACAGGTGGAGCTGGACAAAGCAGGCGGTTCTCTGATGGCTGCTGCTTGCTGAGATGTGCACCTCTGGGCATCTCCTTTCCAGCCTCCCATTTCCATCAGTTCCTTCAAGCTCCTCAGCAGCTACTCCCGTTGCAAGAGGCCAGGAGGTTCGTCCTGACAGAGGGGTGGGCATAAAGGCTGTGGTGAAATGGCCCTTTGGGAAACCCTGGCCTTCATCTGATTAGATACAGACGGCCCAGACTTCCAGGAGCAGCAGGTTAATCAGTTAATGGCTGAAGGATGCTGGGCGATGCGCTGCCGCATGCTGCGGGGCAGCCCCAGCCGCACAGCCCGAGGGCAGCCACTCCTTCCTTTCTGGGGCCAGATCTGGGAAAACATCTGTTCTGATAAAGAAAGCGCTTCACCAGGGAGGGGGCAGGCCCGAGCCCATCAGCTGCTCCAGCCCAGCGACCACGGGCTGCTCCGGAGCGCTGCTGGCTCCCCCACCGCACCCGTGACTCGCAAGGCCAGACGCTGGGGTTAATGGCCTGGAAACCATCTGGGGGCTGGAGGGGGCAGATGTGTCATGCCCCAAACAGGAGGCTTTCAGATCTCAGCCGCACACCTCGAGAAGGCCCCGTCACCCCAGAGTGTATGCCATGCCCACTGCAAATGCCACGGGCATCCACCGTCACCCATGGGTCCAGAATGGGCTGCCCTGGCCTTGCACCCACCTGCCCCTCACAACCAAAGGCATCACCAGACTGGGCTGGAAACCTGTGTTTGCTCAGGCAAGAAAAACGGCACAGAGAATTTCGGAGCGTCTGGGCTGTGCCCAGCACCTGGCCCCGCGCACTCAGTCACTCTCTCCCCATGGCAGCACGGTGCCCGCACGGCCGTGTGCTCACCCGGCGAGGGCACCGCGGGCAGGCGGGACCAGAGCCCGCGGCTAACAGGTACGGGTCCGGCCTCGGGCAGCCGCTCTGCCCGCCGGCGTGACGGTGACTGGGCAGCGGCACCGAAGGGCAGGGGACACCCGCCGCACGCTGCCCGCCTGCTCACCGGCCCGGTGCCGCGGAGGCCAGCCGCTCTGTGACACACACACGCAGGCAGGAGCAGGCTCCGGACCCTGAAGTCGTTCCAGAGGATTAAGGAGCCGGCTCTGGGCAGCCATGACTATCATGAGACAAACCCTCTCCTCCCGCAAGCAGCCCTCGGTTGGCATTGCCGATACCGCACATCGGTCGGGCTCCGGCTCCCCCAGCCCCTTCAACCCCTCGCACGGGTTGCGCGGTGCCGCGCCGGACTGAGGAGCGCTCGGGGACAAAACCCTCCGCATCCCATCGCTCCAGAGAAAGTGCAACCGGGACCGTCTCGGTGAGGGGGCAGCGGGGGCGCGGCGCGGCCCGCGGGGAGCGCAGCGTCCCACGGCCCCGGGGCGCTCCTGGCCCGGGGCACGGCACCCCCATGCCCGTCTCGCCCTGAGACCCAGTCCCGCCGGCCTCCGCCCGGCCCCCGCCGCTTCCAGCCCCGAGCAGGGGCGAGCCCCGCCGCTGTGCCCGTCCCGCCGCTGCCCACCTGGCGCAGAGAGGCGTCCATCGGCGGAGCCGCCCGCGGAAGCGCAGCCGCCGGCTCTGAGCGCCGCACCGCCGCGGCCGGGCGGGCACGGCTTGCCGGCCCCGCGCCGCGCTGGCTCCGCCTCGCCGGCCGCGGGCAGCGGGGAGCGGCCGGGCCGCCCGCTCCGCCCCGCTCCGCCCGCCCCGGGGCGCGGGGAGTGCGGCTCCTGCGGCAGCGGCGGGGCCGTGCCGGTGCCGGAGCGTTCAGGAGCGGGATGAGACTGGCGAGGAAGAGGCGCGCATCTCGAGAGGAGGATGCTGAGAAGGGCTGGGGTGGGGGAGGCCCGAGCGGCCGGTGCCACCCGCGGGCACGCGGCGGGGACGGGGGACCACTGCTGTACACGGCCACAGAAGCCAAGTGCGGGCCTTCGTAAGGGCAACTGATGTCATCCAGAATAGCAAACGTTTTGGGTTTGGGGTTCCTCCAGCAGACCATAATAGCATGATGCGGGGAGAGAGACCGTTAACAGGAATCCTGATAGAGCTTCGAAATGATGTCTCTGAGATCTGGAACAGGTGGCAAAGAGCAATACTCTGGGCAAAGTTTCTCCAGATCGCAGTTCAAAGATAGAACTCGATCACGGATCGAAGTGTGGCCAGATCATAGTTCACAAGTGCTCTGTGAAGGTGTTTCTTTCCATCAGAAATTATTTCTTTATTCTGAAAGAAAGGAAATCTAATGGAGGGGTGTGGGGGAAGGGTTTTTTCATTTATTATTATTATTTTGGTCAATAATGGGGGGGGTTTTAACTACTTAAAACACAGAGAGGGTTCTGAGGTAGACTGGCAGTATCTTGTTCGACATCTGCCACTGTACAGTCACACCAAGGCCACTGTCTAACCTGTGACCACTTCCACCACTCTTCCACCTTCACTCTCTGGGCCATTTGGTAGTTTCCTGATATATGAGTCACTGTCAATGTGTCCTTCCATTTTGACACGAAGTTATTGAGAGCTATCCTGAGCATGACTATCCAGGCTCTTTTGTGCTTGTGCTGGATTAGTTTAATCTACACCACTTTCCCTGTCTTACCAAAACATCATGCAAGATGGCACCAGAAACCTAACTGCAGTTTTTATCTCACATCTAATACTTCTATCCACAAGGCCAATCACTGTGTCAGAGGAGGGGATAGATCTACTCACAGTGTCCTTGATGGTCCTTCTTACAGCCACACATTTGTTGCCAGGCTGTTTCTGCCGCAGCCAGCTTTCTCCTCACAGGAGGAGAGGGGATTCCTGCTGATGCTGTTTCTGCAGACAGTTTTGGCTGTTAAGCTTCTCAGTTCTGGCTGGTCACCAGGGGGCCGTGGAGATCCTCACAACCACGGGAGAGTTGAGGAGTGCACATCTTTCTCCTCTATCTGCCTGCCAACCAGCAGTCTCCACCAACAAGCATCTCTGCCACCAGACATCCCCTCCCAGACTTCTCAGGAGAAACTCTGGCCATGGTTCCTGTCATCCAGGGTAGAAGGGAGGGATACATCCTTTCAAAAGGGCAAGGTTTTTAGCATTTACACTATTGCTGACTGACACTTTCCAAGAGGGAAGTAGAAGGTGCCTTGACCCAGTCCTTAGAACAAAGTAACTTTCCAACTCTTCAGTCAATAAACATTGGATTCCCCAAATGGAGCATCAGTGACTGACGCTGTAAGCGCCGTACTCTATCAGCCTAGTAGAACAGGTGGCAAGAATCTTGACAAGAAACTTACACCTGAAACTCGTTGCTTTCTGTTACAGGATTAAAGCACTAGTCCTGCATTAGTACAGCCCGCTTGGAAACTGCAATCTCTGAACTGTTTCCTAGCTGGCTTAGGTGCTGCTCCTAAGCCTGAGGAAGGGGTGGCTGTGACCACCTACTTCTTCACAGAGCTTTGATAAGCAGATGATTGCTGACTCACTATCACATGAGCCCCACTGTGCAAGCCCAGGACCTCTCTCCAGCCCATCAGCCCCCTGCTCCTCCCCCCCAACCTCGGGGCAGCCTCTTTCCCCAGACCTGGCACTGTGTGTTTGGAAGGAATGTCAGCAACCCAAGGAGCTTCCAACCCTCCTCTCAGCCCAGCTGCAGACAGCACAAGAACCAGGATGCCATGGCTGTTCTCTTCTGCCTGTCAGCAGAGTGCTGGGCTCTGGGAGAGGACAGCCAAGGCAGGCATGTGCTGGTGGGTCTGAGCAATGAGCTATCCCTGCATCCATGAAAGGAGCAACCCTCTGGTGCTGCAGGCAGCAGGGCCCCGCACCCAGCCGTGGCAGCAGCAGACAGTGAGTCAGCTTCCTGCTGGGCTTTCCATGCCGAGGGAAGGTCGGCAGAGGACTGGCAGGAACAAGCTGAGGCAGGAATTCCTCCTGGACTCCAGACAATATCTTAATTTCCTCTTCTGCCACGGGTCTGGCACATTCCTGGGAGGCAGGCAGGCCTGCATGCCCCGCTGTGGGTGGGAAGAATCTGACAGACTTGCTCTCCCATCATCTGTGAGGGGACAAGCTGTGACACCTTGGCTGCAGGTCCTCAATGGCTCATCAGAACTGTACTCGCCGGGTGGAGGACTGGTTTCCTCCACTGTCATCCCTGTCATGACGGGATGATCTCATTTGGGAGAGTCAGCAGCAGAGGCAGGATACCTTGGACCAGACAAAGGCATAGGGAGGCACAGATGCAGAAGGAGGGCACTCGTGCTCTGCTATGCATTGCCACCATCACAGTCCCCCCTGCCAGGCCCTGCTGCTTCACTGATGCAACCAAATCCCCCCTTGCCCAAAGCACAGGACAGCCAGGAATGTATTCACCACAGATGGAGAACTACTCAGAACAGCAGCCAAAAATCAAGCATACCACCCATCGTCAGACCCTGATGCCGAAGCACTCTCCTAACACAGGCTGCATGCATACAAGAGGAAGGGGATACACAGGCCATGCAGTAGGGTGCAAGCTGATCCCACAGTTCTGGCCCTTTCCTTGTTCTAGTTTCATAATTCCTTGAAATCAGCTTATAAATCAACATTTGAAAAGGGCAGGTCCTCCCTTCTCCCATTCCCAGACTGTGGGTAGTCCAGCCACACCTCAGACTTGGTCAGTCTGGCTGGGCCAGCTCAGGCTTGGGCTGCTTGAACTCAGCTCATGAAGCTGTGGATGTCTCCTGCAGCCCCATCCCCTGTGAAGTGACAATGGTGATGATCAAAGCTCTGCTGAAGCTCTCCCTGCTCGGGGCTGCTCTGAGGCTCTATGATAGGAATTAGCCCGAGCTCCTTGGGGACAGGATCATGTTTGTACCAGATGTGTCCCTGTTCCAGAGGAATGTGATTAAGGATGTCTGGAGAGGCTTTCACAGGGTCACACCAAGCACTATGGCACCTGCTCCCCCAGAGAGCAGGAGCGTGAGGGGGCATCCTCCTCCTAAGGGAGGACAGCTGGGGAGGGTTTATTTGTCCTGGGCACCCTGCTGGCTCCTGTATCACTTCAGCCACCAGCAGTGAGCCCGTCTCACTGCAATGCACAGTGCTGCCTCTGCACGCTGCAGAGCTCAGGACAAGGGCGGCTACATCCTTGCTTAGTCTGATCACAGTGGGAAAAGCTTCTTATCCCATCCAGGCACAGGAATGCCCTCCAGGGCTGCCCTTTCTCTGTAGGTCAGGAAAACAGGATGTCATCTTCATTTTTAGCCGAGCACAAAAGCAGATCACTGGAGCAGATGGGCCCAGAGGGTGTATGCTGGGCATATCTACCCCACTGTGAGCATGTGCCACCCCCCATGTGCCTCTGAAATACCCTCCTGAGCTGCATCACTGGGACCAGCACTACAGCTGGGACTTTCTACCAGCCCCATCTGCACTTGGCCGTGCTGACAAACCAAACCCATAATCAGGTATCTCCAGCTTTCTCTGCAGATAGCGGTCCTGGTCCTGTTCCTTCAGCCCAACCCTTCCTTCCTTTCCCTTCCACATCCCAGGCCACACATCCAGCTCCAGGCAGTGACAAGATGAGGTTCTCTGCCACTGCTCCCTTTGTGCTGCTGCTTGGGGCTACAACATATCTGTGTGTGGCTTTTACACCTTGGCCATGAGAAATGCAGTCCCGGGGATGAGACTTCTGAACGAGGGAGCTGAACAGCACCAGGCTATAATTACAGTAGGAGCATGTGGGGAGAGGCCAGCCAAGCACATCCATCTCATTTCCTCTCCTATTAAGTCTGCCCTGCTTTTGTTTGACCCAGACCAAACCTTGCTATTAATGGCACAATGCTGTGGAGGTCACAGATGATTCTGCTACAAGCAGCTTTGTGGATTCTCCTCGACTAAATGCATAAGCAGGGCTTTGCTTGCAGATACCATTATTCTGTGATTCATGCTGTAGAAAGTACATCAGGCAACTGTGGTGCAGGCAATTCCCAGACTGGGCTGTTTTGCCAGGGGAGCTCTTTGTCTCCTTCACAACCAGCAACCCAGGCGAGCAAGCAAGGAGGTTAAATGGTGTCATATCACTACCCCAGGCTGTGGATGAATTCTGCTGATGGGTGCTGGTAGCATGTTTCCTCTTCCTGATCTTGCCTGCAGAGTCTCAGCTTGCAAAATCATTTTTGTGCTGAAGGAGAAAGCTCTTCTCGCTGTGCACGTGCAGCTAAACTGATGCCAATCTCTGCCCTGTTTTGTTGTGCTTGTCCCTCATAAGTCCCCGGAGGTGACCTGAAATGCTGTGCTCCTGGACTAGGGAAGGAAAAAAGCAGGCGTGGCTGTGCTAACACCTCCAGGGCCGAAAAGTGAGTGCAGCCCCAGTCCAGAGCACCAGTAGCTGGCCCCAGCATCTGGCCATGTGCTTTTGCTGAGGAAGAGAGCCTGGCACAGCAGGAGGCAGCCACGCTCCAGCCTCTCCCAGCCCCAGTGAGGTTGCTGTACTCTGTGTGCTGGAGGCAGGGGGCGGGGGGGACATCCTCCAGGGACACTGGGCTGATGGATGAAGGAAATCATCCAGCTGGGCTCCTGCAGCAGAGATCACAAGGTCCCCCCTTCTCTGCAGAAATCACATGAGGAGGATTACCCTCCCATCCTGTTGAATGACAAGATCACATCTGGCAGCCCAGGGGGTCACAGAACAAAGTGGCAGGAGAGATGGGGGATGTTGTGCAGCACTGATGCTCAGCACTTCTCCTTGTTCTGACTCCTGCATGCCCCCCTCTGAGCCACGCAGGACACTCATGGGTGCCAGCCCACCTCCTTGCTGCTCCCTGCAGGCAAGACGCTTTGGCAGTCACATTTCAGAGCTCAGGCTGAGCCTTCCCTGTCCACACCTCACAGCAGCATTGCCTCCTCTCTGCATGGGAGCTCATGAGAGCCACTCTGCAGAGAAAGACACAGCAGCTTGTGACCAGGTATATCCCATCCAAAAGTATGCAACTGGACAGGGGAACCTTGCACCCGCATAGAAGATTTATCCCAGAAGTGCCTCAATCACTTTTGCAAAGAGTCCCTTTGGAGACCAGTCCCAGCACAGGCGCCTCAGAGAGCAAGAGGGCTGGAGAGCCTTGAGGGGACGATGTGCTGGGAGGGATGGGGCACAGGGCAGCAGCCAGGAAGCAAACCTCCCAGGGCAAAGGAGTGAAGGCCTGGCAAATTACAGGAGTACTCACCTATACTGAAGAAACATGCTGTCCGAGCCTGTGCTCAGGATTCAGACATCCCTGCTAGAAAAATATCCTTTGCTAAGACCTGTGTGAGGGAGAAGAGCTGGATGGAGCTTCATCTCTGCCCTGTAGTTCTGTGGCAATGTCTCTGGGCCTGGCAACTGGCTCTGGGAAAGGCTGGCTGCAGCATGAGGGACATGTCCAAACCTGCTGTTCCCATAGGAAGGAAGGTTTGTGTCCATGCCTGAGGAGGGCAGGTTCCTCCCCTGGCGGTCAGCAGGGCCCTGCTCAGTCCTTTTTTCTCTTCCTGGTGCTTCTCCTGGAGCTGGTGAGTCCCTTCTTTTGAAGGGACAAAGGGGAGGTGGACGGAGGGTGAGAGACAGAGAGCATTGGGCTGGGGCCATGGCAGGGATGTGCAAGGTCACCAGTGTTCAGCAGTACTTGCTGGGGATGGTCCTCGGCATCTGCAACAGCCAGCAGGACCCCAGCACCCCTGAGCTGGGGCTGCTCTTGGGGCTTCACATGCAACCATTGTCCCACTCAGCATCAGCTATGTCCTCCCCAAAATGGTGCAACTCACATCTGAACAAACCCACTTGTTTTGGGGATTGCAAACCAGAGCCACTCTCACTCCTGCCAATGGGAGGAATGCACTGTGCTGCCACCTCCTGCCATCCTTACCTGCCCCACAACCCCCAAACCCCTTCTCATGGGGAAGAGGAAACAAGGTTTTCACAATTTATTTTAATGAAGCTTGAGCATCTGAAAAGCAGACACGAAAGCCCCTGCAAGGACTTTCAGGCACACAAGGGAAAGGGGAAACTTTGCCACTGGCTCTTGTTCACAGTTTTGTTGTAGAAATGGTTTTAGCTAGCAGTTTCCTTAACTTCCCAGCCATACAGCTATGTGAATGGGTGCCAGTGGTATCTGACAAGAGAGGTGTGCCAGTCTCTCCTGGCTGCAGAGAACAAAAATAACTGGAGAAGATAACTTGAGTGTGCTTGAACCCAGGTGGCAGAAACAGAAACCCAGTTTGCTTTAAACAATACAGTTGTTTGAAATAATAAGGTTGATAATTCTGGGAAAGGACCTTCTATTTTTAAGTCTCTGGACAGGCTTACTTTTGTAAAAATAAACCCCTTCTCCTATAGCAAAGAGGGAGAAACTTCTGGTAGGAGTGCAGTCCTGGTCTGGCATAAATGAGTCCCCTATCAGGGAGCAAGTGAACTCTTGCCCCATCCCAGAGCACCCCCTGGAGAACTGGTGGCCTGCAGACACCCAGGGTATTCTCCCCAGCCCCAGCACAGGAGCATCCCCTGAATCTACTCCCCCTGCACTGCAGCAGTATTTTGTGACCCAGCAGGCTCCTGGTGTGCCAGCACCCAGCAGCCTCTCCCTTCTCCTCTGGTTTGACTAAAGTGGGGGTACCCCATGGAGCGCACCCCTTGCAGCCCCTTTACTCCTCCTGCCTCAGCCCATCCCTGTTGCCCTCCTCTCCATCTGTCTCTCCTTTGGCAGAGCAACCAGAACTGACTCTGAGCTGGACAGACATCCCACTCTTCAAGCAGCACACCAGCTTTTGGTAGAACTGATTGCTGACTGAGTCCACATGTGTGACCCAAACCAGAGCCTCCCCAGCAATCCTGCCTACACTGCATCCTGGTGCAGTGGGATTTCCAGCACATCCAGGGCCCAGGACCATGGGGATGAGCTGTGATCCTGGTCAACTCTCCTTCATCACTGTGGCCACCCATGGAGGCCCCCTACTCTGCCCTCAAAGGGGAGATCAGCACCTTCATGAGGTACATGCAGCAGTGCCAGAACTTCGACCTGCACAGCCTCTACCATGTGCTGCTGCTGGTGCTGCCACTGAGCCCCTCGGGGCAAGTGGAGAGCTGGCAGCACCTGTAGAGGCTTGCCCACTGCCAGCCTGGCTTGGCCAGCCCTGACATGGCCAGCAGCTATGTGGACTGGCTGGCCTCCTACCTGAGCACCTGAGCACACTGAAGGAGAGGTTTGATGCCAGGGTGGTGGTCCCTCTCTGTGAGAACTTATACAAGCATGAGGAGCCGGCTGCCTGCCCTACCCAGCAGTCGCCACTGGCATCCATCCCCTGCCTGGCTGCACAGCTCTTTGCCCCCTGGTGTAACTGGGGGCTGCTGCTGCAGGGGGGACCCTCAGCCAGAGGGTCTTCAGCCCCCAGGGTTTGCATGACCTGTGTGGCTTTGCTGATGTAGGGCCCTCTGTGAAGGTCTTGAAGCTGGTCCCTGATGTCCTTCACCAGAGCTTGGCCACAGCAGATCTTTCCAAGAAGTGGGTCTCTCTTCACCACAACAGATACAGCCACTTCCTGCCACCAGCAGCATCACTGTCACCATCACTGCCGCTGCAGCCACCAGCATGGCGCAGAGCAAGGATGGCTCCTGGCACTGTACAGCCCCCTCCATGCAGCAGGGCCCTCCACCAGCCCAACTCTCCCCTGGGCTTTCCCAACCCCATGATCCCAGTGCAGCCTGTAGGCACAGGCAGCCGTGCTGGGGTGCTGCAAGCCCAGCTGCAGGAGAGCCAGGCGGAGCTGCTGGCCCTGCTGCACCGCAGGGAGCAGTGGCCACCCTTCGTGCCCAGCCCCATCGTGTTTCCCAGCGCATCCGCCTCCTGTGGCTGCAGCAGCAGGCGAGAGGCCGGGGCTGGCCCAGCCCTGGCAGAGCTCAGGTATGGAGGCTCACCGGAGTGAGGCTGCCCTGGCTGAGGAGCAGCAGAAGAGTCTGGAGCTAGAGGAATACCACCACAGAATCCTGGAGGCTGACTGGCTGCTGGAGCTGGAGGTCAGGCCGATCCTCATCCGGACGATTGATGCGGTAAGGGGTACGTGTCGTTCTGCTTGTGCTCCCTGGTCTGCATACCAGGGTGGGTGGGGGCACTGCTGCAGTCCACGGTGCTGCACAGGAAGGGCTGGACATCCAGGTGGAGACGTGAATCTTGTGGGACTGGGTACAGCCATAATCTCTCCAGTCCAAACAATTGGCCTGCTGGTTTGGACATTCAGATGTGAGGAAGGACAGCTCAGGAGTGGGGAATGGGAGAGGGAGTGTTTCCTAACATGGCAGAGCAGCCTCTGGGTCATGGATACAACCATCCAGCACAAATGAATGCTCAGGAGAAAGGCACCCAAGCTGCTTCCTCTCCTGCAGGTTCTGCAGTGCTGCCAGGCCCTGGAGAGGGTGCTGTGAGGCCAGGCACTGCCTGCCTCACAGCACACCCAGCTCAGAAACAGGATGGCCATCACCTGTATACCTGGGCAGGCTCAGCTCTCTACCTCTGCCTCAGCAGCCAGCCCCTGGAGCAGCCAGTGACTGCCCATGGGTGGTAGGACTTCCACCTACTCCCAGCAGCAGCACCCTGGAGAGCAAGACTGGAGGACATCCAACCCATCACCATGGGCTGCAGGCAGCCAGCAGTTCACAGGGACCTGGCTCAGTTCTTGACTGGGAAGAAAGCATGGAAAGAATGTGTTTATTAGATGTTTCTTCTGTGCTCAGCCCGTGGGCCTGCCATTCAGCATTTTGCTACAAACTGCACAAGGAGATGGGCACTGAGTGCTGCCAAGCACACAGGCACAAGCATGGACATGTATACGGATGCAAGCAGGCAAGAGAATTGTTTCTGGTGGTTCATGTGGTTAAACAGGGGGCTCAGCCTCCTGTTTCCAGCAGCCATTGTGGAGGCTGAGTGCACAGTAACCAGTCTGCTCGATGACAGTGACAGAAAGCCCACCCCCATGCTGCTAGTGGGTAACATGGTGACAGTCCTTGCTCCAGCTGGGGTTTGCTACCTTGCTGGCTGTGGTGAGCAAGGAAGTTTTGTGCTGGGGAATTTCAATCCATTTAATTTATTGCCATGGGTGATAAAACCAGAAGCGTAGAGACGGAGGCACAGTTCCTGTGAAGAGTTTATTGGTGTAGCTGTTTCCACTACAGTCAGAGGAGTCACAATGCACAGAAACAACAGGCCTCCTACACTACACAGGGAGGACAGGACACACACGGCCACAGACACACAGAGACACTCGTCTCTCCGCCCCGGGCCCTGTAGGGGGGCCAGGCTGTGGGCAGGACCTGCTGTGGGGGAGGCTTCTTTCTCTGATGGGATATTTCTGCAGCCTCCCGAGGAAGGCATTGGACCCTCCTGGTAATGAAGCACCCACCATCTCTCACAGGAGCCAGGCTGGTAAGTGGGAATGAGGGCAGCATCTTCTCCCAAATCCAATGATGAAGTGAGTATCCCAGCTTCCTCCGGAAGAACAGTCCAGCTCTGACCACCAGGAAGAGGCTGGGCTGCCTTTCTCTTCTGGCACTAACCTTGGAGTTTCCAGGGGCAGCAAGGGCACCACCAAAGAGTTGCTGCCAGCTTAGGGACACACTGGGGAACAGCTCTGCCAGGTGGAAAGGTGTGATGCACAGCAAGTCCTACCTGAACACAAGGAAGAACTTTACTGTGCAGTGACTGAGCACTGGAACAGGTGGCCCAGAGAGATTGTGGAGTGTCCCTCACTGGAGATATTGCAGAACTGTCTGGATACAAGCCCGTGCCATGTGCTCTGGGATGACTCTCCTTGGGCAGGGAGGTTGGACCAGATGATCCACTGTGGTCTCTTCCAACCTGACCCATCTTGTGATTCTGTGGAGCTGCCCAGAGGTGATGGGGGCTGAGTGCTGGGCACCCTGAGTGCTGCTCCTTCCTACCTGGAGGGCACCGTTGGGTGTGAAAGGTGATTTCAGTATGGCAGCAAAACTGGGGCTGGGGTTTCAGTGACTTCCTTGTAAGCTTGCAGGGAGCCAGACTCAGTGGATCACTGCACAGGGAAAGGGAGGGGACCCAAAGGACTGTTTTATGCTCCAGCACCGTATTTTTTGTATAGCTTCTTAAATATGGTTTGTTCTCAGAGACAGGAATGTGGGGATCAGGAACTGGGATACAGCCCTGTGATGAGTGTTTACCCCTGCAACCTCTGTGGAGGTGCAGAATGGCAGAGGACTCCTCTTAGTTCCTGCAAGAGGGCAAGCATTCAAGGCTTCAGGATACCTGCTTGTCTCCAGCCTTCCCTCCCTGTGCAGTTTGCCTTTGGAAATAAGGTTGGGAAAACTGAGAGGGAGGGGAGCCAAACAGCCTCTTCCATGTCAAGCAAGAGCTGAAAACAGTCATGTGGGAAGGTGACTGGACAGAAAATGGTCTGGAGGACTGGGCTAGGGTGTCAGTTCCTCTTTGCCTGTCTGCCAGGCTGCAGCAGCCCCATGGGCCACTAGCTGTGGCAGAGGCCTGGTGTGAGCACTCCTAGAAGGGGGCAGAGAGAGCAGGAGCAAGGCATCTGCCAGCTGAATAAGGAGATTGCTGGCCTGGGAGAAGAGGCAGCTTTTAGCCCATTCCTGTGAGTGCTCAGTGTCACATGCTGAGATACCCAAGCTACCCAAGCGTCATGGTAGTGGAGGGGAATGCAGTGGCACCAGCTGGCATTGTTCCCCTTCACCGCCTGGAGACCAGGCACAGGCTGCCTCCAGCAGGGAGGGGACAGACCCCTGACCCAGGGGCACTCAAGACCCACACAGCTTTGGGATGTGAGAGGCATCTCTCAGCCCACCAGGTCCAAGAGGAGAGAGACTCACAGCCTCTGCTGAGCGAGCGATGGGGCAGCCAGAGCCGGGGCTGCATCCTGCAGGGCTATGGAACAGCCATTCATTGGTCCAGGCAAGAGACAGTGTGACTCACGGCAAGTCTCCAGTCAGTTCTTGGGAGGGGTGAGCAGGCGTGAGCCGCCTGTCTCATGAGCAGGGAGGGCAGCTCCCAGCTCACACAGGCATGTGCAGCTCGTTGTACTCGTCCCGGCCATCTTCGTCAAAATTTGGCTCCGCATCCTCCGAGTCCAACTGAGAAGAGGCAGAGACCAGGCTATGAAGGCCACAGCTGCCCCCACTGTGGGGTCAAGCCTGGCACAGAGGGATCAGCACACAGCAACCCAGTCAGCTAAGCTGTGCTGGGAAAAGCAAAGCTCTTGCTCCTTTCCCTCCCAACAGGCTCCTTTAAACCCTCATGCCCAACCATGCGTCCCCAGCCTGATGCCCTTTCTATTCTAATGCCTGGGGCTTTGGTCCAGCACTGCAGCTCCTTCCTCTCCCCCTGCTGGCAGCACTCACTTCTGGGTGTTGCTCCAGGCTCTCCAACAAAAGCTCAGGATGTTGACAGCAACAGAGGAGCTGCCAGCTCTTGAAGAGCTGCCAGCACCCTGGCACTGTGGTTATATGCTGAAGTGCCTACAGCCATAGGCTCTGATGTGCTGCTGGGCTGTTCTTGCTGCTGGTTCAGTGGGGAATTGGTGTGTTTCTTGATTAATGAGGCACAAGATGGAAGGGGAAATCCTTATTCCAGGCCTCTGCCTGGTAGGAACCTGTTTCCTTGGCCCAGGCTGCCCAACCATCTCATACTGCACTCCCAGGGCTACAAGATCCAAGGAAGCCATCCACCCACTTACTCCTATTGAGCAAAGAGCCTCAAGGCTTTGCTGGCCCATATCTCCCAGCCTTTCAGGCTGCCAAATCTCCTCAATCTCATTCCAGTGTTGCAAGCTAGACTGAGGACAGCTGTCTGCTCACCGCTTTGAGCTCCCTGTCGTGGAAGAAGCGGGGCAGCACGAAGCGTCGCAATGGCACTGTCATGATCAGGACAAAGGGGAAGGCCAGTGATGCCACTGTAGATTTCACCACCCAGAGCAGCACAATGCAGGCCAGTTGAATGCAGGTGAAGAGATTCATTCTCCAGGTCTTCACCTGGTAGGTAAATCCAGTCTAAGAACACATTATCTTTCCACAAAGATTAATAAAGACCCAAGTGGCAAAACAAAACTTTTCTGCATAGCACAGTACGAGTACCTGCTGCTACAGAGTCTACCTGCCTTTACTCCACAGCCAGGTAGAACTCCCTAACACATCAGCCTCTGTGCTACCTGGCAGCATACCCACCTGGCAATGCAGTGTTCCTCAACCCCCTCAAGCAATGTATCAATCCTACAAATTATCTGTCCATCCATACAATATCCTGGCAATACACTCCTGGGTGAAGTCTACCAGCATTGTACCATCTCTCTGCATGCCTTGCACTCCTCAGCACAAACTTGCAGTCAAGCAGGGTCACCAAGCCAAGTATCACTCTAGCAAAATACCATCCTCCCCTCACCTGCTTCTTCTTCCTCTTCTCCTCAATTACCTTTTTCTGTGCAACCTGCCTTTGCTCACCTTGACAACATAGATGTGGTCAGGGTGGTGCTTGGATGGCATGAAGATCAGGAGCAGGCGCTCGTAGAGCTGGATGCCGGTGAGTGATGTAACCCCCATGTAGAGGAAGATGCCAAAGAGCACAGCCAGGGGGATCTGCCGCAGCATGTTCCCCATCACAATGGACAGACCTGCACAGACAGAGCTCAGGGCATGTGTGTCCCACACCAGCCCCTCCACAATGCACCTCGACCTCTGTCCCTCTCCCACCTCCTCTGTGCCCTGAGTGCAAGGGAAAGGAAGCTCAATATGGGTAGGTGTGGGTGCTCCTGCAGTGAGCAGGCAGAGCATGGACAGGCCCATGGGGCAGGGACACTGCCAGGAGATTGAAGTGCTTGGTCCTGACCTCTCCCCTCCCTTGTTCCCTGAGCAGAGGCTCACCGACAAGGGCAGCAATAAGCACTCCGGTCACACGCTGCTCCTTCACCTCCTCGATCCTGGGCTTCTCCCCGGGTGCGATGGCCTTGCTCATGACGGTCAGGGCATTGACGTGGGTGACGGAGCGCACTGTCGCCGCCGTCAGCCAGGGCAGCCCGAAGAGAGCGCAAAGCCCCCCCATAGTGCCAATGAGCAGAAGGTCCAGGTGGAAGCCAGAGCCTTTCAGCAACTTCCTCTCCTTCTTGCTAACAATCAGCCTGAAAGAAAATAGAGCCTGGGTCAGTGCAAGGCCCAGGTCAGTGCCTAGGGACAGCACTGCAGCTGGGGCAACACTCGCTCTCTGGAGACAGCACACATGGGGACAACAAGAAGATGGCTGAGGAGGGGGATGGTGGCTGTCAGCCTCAGGTTAACAGTTTCCTCCTGTGCTCGGCTGAGGCAGGTCTCCACCACACCATATGCCAAGAGGGGATCTAAAAGATGACGGGAGAAGCCAAGGTTCAGTCTGAAATGCCTAGGATCCTGCTCTTGCTGTTCCTCTGGGATGTCTGTTGCATCTCCAAGTGAACCAGCACCCATCCTGGCCTTGCCTGTCTAGGGGTTAGCAGTGGTTGAGGTTGGAGGGGGAGGTACTCACGTAGTGATCTGTGTCTCCATGAAGATAAGAATGAAGACCAGGAGGGCAGGGATGGCAGAGGCAAACATCATCCACAGCGGAAAGGTCCCACTACTGCCCATGGGGTGGATGAACCAGCCACGCTTGTGAGGGGATGTGACCGACAGGCCGGAGGGGACATTCAGCTTCTGGTGGTGTAGTTGCAAAACCCAGCAGTTACTCATTCATACAAACAAGCCCACAGCCTCACACGGCTTTGATCCCCCTGCTCTCCCTGTTCTGAATGCCTCAGATGATGGGATAAGCCACCCTGAACTGAGCAGGACTTTCTCATAGATAATCTCCTTCAGTATAAAAAAACCCATGCTCCCTAACATAGGCCTGTGTCATTTCCTTTCAGCTACTTAAATTCCCTTCATTTTTTCCAAGAGACCAAGGAAATATCTTCCCTCAGGAACCTCGCTCCCATGTCAGTCCTTGCAGACCATGGTTAAAATGCTCCTTGACCTGTGCTTGGACAAATTAAGTGTTCTGAACTGCCTACTATTTTCTGAGGTGGCTTTCCAGACTTTCCAAGGCTTTTCTGAGACATTTTACAGCATTGTTTTTGCAGTGCAAACCCCAGAAGTGGCCACATTCTGTGGAAATGACCTCACCCTGACCATGTTCAGAGGAAATATCATGTTTGTGCTCCCATCAGACCACACAGACTCCTTGCTCTACATCATCCTGACCCAGCGTTCATCAGCATTTGAACCCTTGGCTCTGTGCTGCTCTACAGCAATTTCTGCTATCTGCACTGCAGGCAGAGTTTATGATTTGCATTTATGTTAATCAGCATAAGTATGAATAATATTTCTGGAATGTTTGTCCTTGAGTTAAGCTGTGTAACTAAGTACCATTTTCTCGGAAAGCTTTGTACATATGCTGAGTTAATACTAAAATGATAATGCTTTTGATATTAACTGTAGAAGTATAGAAGGGTATGAAAAGAATGTAACAAAGTGCATGATTTTACTAACGTCTGATAGACTGAAATTTTTAATTGAAATTCAAATGAATAAAAATGCATTTGGATTCCACCAAGCCTTGGGCTGTTTTGATAAAAAGCTTGCATGATGAACAGGAAATACTTTTCACCCTTTTCCCAATCTTAGCAAAAAAAACAAAAACAAAAAAAAAATCCATATTTACTAAAAAAGGAGAAAAAATAAAACCTGTGAGATATGTTTGTTTGATAACATTAAGTTATCAAGGAGAGAATAAGTACATAAGTAAACTCATGACAAATACCCCATTGAAACCATTCTACATGCCACCTTCTTCATTGTGCATAAACAGTTTATGTCTTGTTGATTGACTGCAAATGTTTAGAGTTGCAAAGAAGGAAAGAACTGCACTGAATCTCCCTGAAGCCCTTAAACCCTCCCCTACTAACAGCTAGAAGACCAGAAGGATACCAGTCCACTCCAGTCCCTGTAGCTCTGGCCTCAGCCTCAGCAAGATCCTTGGAGCTTCCCTTCAGCAGGGGAGTGAGGACGAGGGGAATATTTCTGTTTGCTTTGTGCTGTTATGACTAAAGAGGCAGGAAATACAAATTCCCCTTTGCACAAGAGCAGGTCAGTGCCACAGAGATAGCTGCTGGACTGCAGGAGAGGCTCTGAGGGCAGTGCTGGCACCTACCTGTGTGTATGTGTCAGTGATGGTGTAATCCACCAGCACCATGACCAGGATGGAGATGGGGATCCCAAAGTCTCCGATGATCCGCCGCGCCTGCAGAACACAGACCTGTCATTAGCAAAAGGAACAGGCCAGCTCCATGCATGCATAGGGAGCCTATGGCAAAGAGAAGCCCCAGATGGGGTCAAGCACCGCTCCAGACCTGAGCACTGCTGATGGGCAGGGCAAGGAAACCCAGCCTTGACCCATGGGGCTATGCATCCCACTGCCCACATAACGTGCTCTTATATGACAGGCTAATTGCTCCTGATGGCCTATTTAGACAGTGCTCCAGGTATTACACTGATACCCTGCACGCAGAGAGATGCCCAAAAAGAAAAAGTTGTAAGCTCTTCTTCTAATATTCTAGTTTAATAGACTTGTATCCAGTCCAAGGAGCTTTCCCAAGGTCCAGAGGACTTTCCAGCAGCCTCACTGGAGCAGGACAGTGCAGATACCATCATCAACAGTCAGCTCTTGTCTGCACCCTAGGGTGGGCTACCATCCCTCCTGCAAGTATTTAAAAGGTTTCTGGTGTTTCTTTGGGGGATGTCCAAGTGTTCTGGAGAATAAAGATCTGTAGCCAGAATCATTATCTGTTTGGTGCGTCCCTTGTCCTTAACATGTGAATCCCACAAACTTCTCACCTTTCCTCCTAAGAAGCGGCTGTTCTTGAACTTGCGCATAAAGAAGGCAATGAAGAAAGTGCCCAGCATGAGGATGAGGGAGAGCAGAGCAGTGTTGGGCTGCATCCTTGTTCCCAGTGACATCGCATCTGTAGAGAGCACGCTGGCATTCAGGCTGCTCTGCACGTTTGGTGGGTAGAACTTCAGCAAAGGATGTTCTGCAAACACCTGAGCAGGGGAGAGAAGCAGCAGACAAGTTACCACAAGGAGGGTCAGGGGGCACTGTCACTGCTGGGGGCAGGGGGAAGCGGAGGTGTCCTGCTCTGTGGAGAGGTGAGGGCAGTGGATGGTGGGCACTGACAATCCCAGCATCCATCACCTCGCCTCGCAACCTACCCAGCTGGAGAGGGCTGGGGAGAGAAAAGTGGCCCCTCTTTAATGTCTCCTGCAGGAAGAAAAGGGGAGAGAGACATTAGGGGTCTTCCTGCCACTTTCTGTGGTGGCACAGGAGCCAGCTGGGCTGAGGCATGAGACCATCAAAGAACTGCTCTGCAGAATGTCTAGGAAAGTTGTGGCTGAGTTGTCCCTGTTCCCTTGCCTCCTGTGTGCTAAAGCAGCAGGTTCCTAAGGGATTAAGAGATGCAGCAGCCCATCTCCCCAGGGAAGGTTCACCTTGTAGAGTTTGTAGAAGGTCTCATAGATAAAGATGAGGGAGATGAGGAAAGCAAAGATCTCTTGGGTGAAGGGCGAGATGTAGCGCACCAAGAAGCTTCCTTCTGCTGCCACGATAATGAAGATGAAGACGATGAGCCACAAACCAATCCACACTCTGCCTGTTAGATACTCAATGCCTTGTGTCTGGCAGAACTGAAATGGAAAGGGGAAGGAGTTACTCATGGCTCTTCAGGCTGCCTCCTGCATCCACTCCCCATTAAGATCAAAGACTCTCCTGGAAAAAAGCATCTACATCTGCTTGGGCATCCAGCACAGAATCAGTGAATTTATGGCTAGAATCACAGGTACATTTGCATATTTTGCATTAACACCTGAGAGCTCACACCAAGCAGGTCTTTCCCGCTCCAGTCTTTGTAACAGTACCTCCTTCATGCTCTGCTGAAGCCAGCCCATGCATAACACTCCCCATCCCACCCATATGGAGGTGCCATTGCCCAAACACAGCTCTCCATTGTTCCATGCACTCAAAAGCACAAGCCTGTTCCCTACAAAGGAGAGCCTGAGCATCCTGCTACCTCCCACTGCATAAAGGCCACCATCTCACACGGCACCCTGTGTACAGACACTTGTATGTGTGTGGAGAAAAGGCTCCAGGCTGCCACCACAGAGGAGACCATCTCCACTGCCTCTTCTCATCTACACACACCAACTATTTCCAGGACAAATCATACCCCTCCCTTTGCAGCCTTCCTCAGTACCACCACAGGCAGAGGTACTCCTCTGTTCACAGTGACTGGACAAAGCAAAAGTGGTCAGTGAGAAGTGCAGTCACAGGAGAGCAGAGAAATTCCCACTCTGCAATAGCATCACCAGCTCCAAACTCTTGACAAGGTGAAAATCCAGCTGTAGAAAAAACTATGCTTTCTCAAAGACACAGACATGCTGGGAGTCAGAGAAAAGGAGAAGAATTAGATTCACTGCTTGAAGGTACAGTGATACAGGAATGCTTTCAAAAGCAAAGAGGTCATGCTACTTGAGAAAGAAACATATCCATCCTGGCTGGCCAGGATACCTCTCCACACCCCCTTGGGCTCATCCTTAGAGGTGGGAGTAATAAATGTGGCATGTCCCAAACGGGTGGTACACTGAATGTTATTGACCTCCCATAAAAGGAAACCTGGGCACAGATAAAAGTGATGAAATGGTCTTCAAAGGAAGCCCCAAGAACAATAAAGTTTTAGGATGCAGCTACAAGAGCTCATTATGCCAATGAGCTGCAGCACAGGGCTGGGGGACAGTGCTCTCCTCACAGTCAGCATGTAGAGTGCCGTTATCAGTGTCACACCTCAAGGGACAAAGGATACAGCAATGGGAGGTAGAAGTCCCTGTAATGGGACCTCCAAAGCGTCAGCAGAGCCAAGGATAGCCCTGGCTGAGCTGAGAGCAGCCTGGAAGGACTCAAAGAGTTCACAGTAATACAGACCCTTTGTAGAGCTGAGAATTGCCAGCCGCCCTCTCCAGAGCAAGGACAGAGTGAGCAGGTGCCAAGCACAGACACTGCCTCACATGTACCTTGTAAAAAGCTTCTTCAAACACCAGCAGAGGCCCTGAGAAGCCAATGACCAGGAGTGGCTGGGCTCCAAGCAGGGAGAAGAGGATCCCTAAAACCGAGGTGGAGATTATCAGCTCGGAGACCCCCATGAGACCCTCAGTTTTCTCTCCTGGGAAAGAGAACAACGTATGAGTGTTATAAGCTGGACATAGGCACCATCGCCACAGACAGGCAGGCTGCACAGCTCGAGACAGAGGAGGCAGGTCCCCATGTCATGAGTCAGAGGTGCCCTGTGTTAGGCAGGGAGCACGGAGGGAGCACGGAGGGAGCACGGAGGGAGCCCAGGCAGCCGAGGCTGGAGAGGCCAAATGGCAGGGAGGGAACAAGACAGCAGCCGAGGCACAGCACTACCACTCTCCCTGAGAGAACAGCACCAAAGCCCACCCCAGAACAGCATCACACAGACACAGCCAGTGTCCCAGAGTGCAAAGAGCAGACCAGAAAGCAGGCCCATTACCTAGGAGTCCCCCGAAGGTGATGGCAGGAGAGAGAGCAGCAAAGTAGATGAAGAGAACGGCTGCGAGACACTGGCTGTGCAAGGCGTCTCTGATGTCACTGAGGTATTTGGGGTACCTGCGCTTTATGTCCCGAACCAGACCTCCAAAAAATATCCCGGTTCGCTTCAAAGGGTCATCCTCAGCTTCCTCCTCTTCTTCCTCAGCTTTCACTTCACACAGCTCTGGAGGTGCATGGAGGGCAAGGCTTCAGCAAGGACCACAGCTGAGCCCTTGGGCTGTCCCTCTCCCCAGTATCTCATAGAGCAGCACTAGCCTGGTGGGCTCTCTGCAACAGCACATCCCACTGCCTCCAGCTGTCCTCAGCCACCAGAGCTGCCCACAGTCACTGTCCTGCTCGCCTTGCCCCGCTCCCCACTCCCCACTGCAGGAGCCAGGCCCTGCTCACCCTTCTGCCAGGCTCTGGGAGGGGAGGGCCCATTGGTGCACACAGGGCACTAGGCACAAACTTGCCCAAATGTGAATGGAGAGACCTTTGGCTTCCTGAGCAGTGCCCTCCTTCATGGATTTCTGTTCCCTCTCCTTCCTCTTCTTCAGCAGCAACTTCTGGAAGGTGGCAATAGATTTGAGCAAGTCTTTCCCCTCCACCTCTGATGGGGGGATGACAATGCTGCAGTCCAAGAACTCGTTGATTGCATTGAGGAGGTCTTGACGATCATCTGCCATGTATGCAGCCTCATGGAAGTGCTGGAAGGGGCAGGGAAAAAGAGAGAGGGAGAAGGCTCAGACCAAGACTAGACCCAGCTACTGCAGCCTGGAAAGACAATGCTTGCTGTGACCTTTAGAGTAACATTCTCCCCCTCCATCCACTACTCATCTCCCTACTGCCACTCTGTGACCCACGCTCCTGAATCCCACCTCCTGTTTTGAGGGAGAAGCTGGTAGAGCCCTAAAGCATCACAGTTATAAAGCACAAGAACCATGAACTGAGCAGGGAGCATAAGAGACTCTTGGGAGTGTCCACATGGGAGACAGAAAGAGAGCAAGAAAATAGGCATCTACAGCATTAGGGAAGCCATGCAAAGGAAACTAGGCAGAAAAGGGGAGTTATTTCTGACAGCGAGAGCAAGTTAGCAAGGAAGGACTAAGGAGACCAGGCAGGAAGTGCTGGCAAACAGGTGGAAGTGCTGCACTGCCTCTGGAACACGCCTCCAGAGAAAAGGCTGGAGGATGATGAATGAGTGAACAGCCTACAAAGGAGGTAGGGGACAGCTAAGGTCCCTGCAGCACACAGACTCCCTGGAGCCACAGCTTCAATGTAAATGATACTGTGCTCTCTCCACGGCGCCAGGACTCTGTAACCTTGCTGTGGCTAGCCCTGGCTGCAGCAGCTGGTTCTGCTCTTCCAGCAAGAGGACCAGAGACTCAAATGAATGAGGTCAGCACACAAACACAGCATTGAAGCAGGAATGGCACCTCACCTCTTCTGCCTAAAAACACATTCTCAGCTGAGCCCCAGACAACTTCAGGGAAGGAATCTTTCAGTCTTGCTGGCTCTAATGCACTTTTTCTGATTGAGCCATTTAGTCCCCAATTCAGTGAAAGTTGTGCAATAGTGGCAGTACAGGAAGGTTTGTTACTTTGCTTATAGTTACATGGCACCAGCAGGAAGGACCTGTGAATCTCTGAACCTCTTGTGCTGGATGTATACAGCAGATGCTTAGATTGTCTTTCCTTTGCATTTAATTCCTTACCAAGGTAATCAATTCCACTGCAATCTAGTCAGATGGGGGACTTCTAGCAGTGTACTTGCTTGGTAGAAAAACTTTCCTGCCTCCTCATCTCTCCTATATGGATGTGCTCCTCTGCATGGATGTCCCAAGCCATGGGACTCAGCTAAAAAGCTTCATCCAAACACCTGAAAACACCTGAAAACAGTCCCCAGGAACTACTGGGTTTTTTGTTAGTGTGGTCCAGGCCAGGTGCCAAGGTCACAGGCATCACTCAGCCTCCCCACCTCTCTGTGAAATGTCGACTGAACATCACTCCTCTAACCCTGGGTCATCCTTTTCTCCTGCTTTTACACATGGTACACACCTTTCTTCATCCAGTCTAGCACACTCTGCCCCAGTCAAATTAAGTGTCCTACTCTTTGCACTGGAGCATTCTACCTTGGCCGAGCCAGGCTGATCTTAAAATTCCCAGGTGCTCACACTTGCCTACCCCACCTGTGCCTTTGCACAGCTCTCTTCTCAGGACTGTCTTCTAAGGAGCCAGCAAAGCTCCCTCATAGCATCAGTGCCCATCAGCTCCTCACCTTGTCAGACATGAGGGTGGAGATTGAGCGGCCAATTTCGTGGTAGTCCATGTTGGCCTGGCTAGGTCCCAGCAGCACAAAGATGAATCTGACAGGAATTGGGACCTCCAAGACAGATTCCAGGAAGACGGCCTCATTTAGTCGGACGAAGGCCATGGTTGGCTGCTCCAGAAACTGCACACAACCTGCCAGGGGGCAATGTTTGGAGCAGAGTTAATCATTGGAGTGAGCTGTACTGGGCTGTTTTGAACAGCAGATACAGGGGTTTTGGAGGTTCCTACAAGCCCTGTAGTCATGTACTTTCTCCAGACCAAGGATATAGCACTGAACTTCACACTAGGACTGCTCCAAGTGCTTCACTGATCATTCAAAGGCAGTGCTACTTTCTTTAGCCTCTCAGTTAGCCCATTCTCAATCCCTTACAGATGGGTTCTACTTACATTATAAGGGGCTAAGTTTAAATCAGAGTGTTTTTTCCCACTTATGGAAGGAAACCTCTTACATGTTACTTTTATCAAACAAACTTCTAATCTCATCAAAGAATGAAATCAGGTTTGCTTGACATGACCTATTTCCCATAAACCTTACTGCTTGGCAATAATTACATTCATATTCTTTAGCTCTTTATTAATTGAATCCCATATTAGCTCTGCCACTATGCTGGCCGAGAAGGATGTCAGGTTAAACAGCCTATAGGTACTGGCTCACTGTTCTTCCCTCCTTGAGCTAGGAGCTTTTTCAGTTACTTTGTATGTTCCCTGTATTCCTAAACTTTTTTTTTTTTTTCAGAGAAAAGTAAGTCAGGGCTCTAAAGACTCATAGGTGCAAACTGCACATTTTGTTTTACAATGTCTGCATCTCATCAGTGCTTGGCAGTCTCCTCGGTTCCTAACAGATTGGGAAGTACTCCTGCATCCTCCAGCACACCAGCTACTTCCTTCACATAACCAACACAAATGTTTATTGAATACTGGTATTTCACTGGCATTATTACTGATCTTTCTGCCATCTGTGTCCAGAAAAGAGCTGTGTTCTGTGTCAGGCTGGCAAATCTGGGCCTTCTGAGAATCAAAGCAAATCCCAAGACACAGCCTTAGCTCAGAAACAAGCCAATGTTTAGTTATTTGAGTACTCAGAAGTGCACTTATGAACCTGATTTGGCCTCATCGTGATTAAGCATCAGTTTGGTTGAGCTGCCAAGCCTCTTTGCCTGAGCTTTTAATCTACTGGGTAGACAGTGATATTTACTTGTCTTGTAGTGTAGTTTGGTTTGCTGAGAAGTTAATGCCAGCAAAATGCTGAGAGGAATACTCTTGCAATCAGAAGGCACCAAGCCCATTGATGCTCAGGCCTGCCTGCTCAAAGCCCTCCTGTACAGAGAAATATGTCCTAGCACTGCCACAGTCAATACCTGAGACCTTGCCACCAGCCAGCCTCCGCTTCTGTCAACTCAAAGCTTGCTGGCACACACAGCCAGCAGCCAACACTGGCCAGGGACAGGGCCCAGCTGCTGGCAAGGTGTTAAGAGGCCAGACAGAGAGCAGCAATGGTCAAAGGGCAGGGTGATGGCTTGGCCAGCAGTCCCTCAGGCACCACTCACCTACTTCTGAGTTGCAAAACCAGACCTGCTCAGGCAGTCTTAAGCCTGGCAAGACTTCCACCCTTAAGGTGGGTCCCAGCTCCCAGCAGCAGTGTCTATCAACCTCTTTTTTAATTTACCCTGGCAGGCCATATATTTGTTATACACAAACAGAACATGAACCATCACCAAAGGAGGGAGTGTACCAGACTCACTCCCCAGCTGAACATGTATGAGACGACCAAATATCCCTTGGGAGTGAAGGCACAGACCGCTGGGGCCACACCAGAATCTGCAATAGTCACTGGGGGACTCTACATGCTACCTCTTACCCACAAGGACCACTGTGGCCTCTGCATCTTCAGGGATTTTCTCCATCAGCTTCAAGTATTTACGATGGCCTTCAGAGTTATGAAGGTGAGGATTTTTCTGCCAGGAAAGAATACAAATAAGTAAGGGTGAAGTCCCCATGCTTTGGTCTCCCTACACAGCCTTGCACCCCACTGCACAAATGCAGCTGGGCTTGCCTTGGCTGCACAACCAATTCCTGCTTCACAGCAAGGCACCCTCACAGCAAAGGCCACCCTGCAAGTGCCAGGGCTGCTGCTGCCATTACATCTTCAAGCAGACATCTGCATACAGTGCAAAGCCAAAACTAGGTACCAAAATCATAATGCAGTGACCCAATTTCCAGCACTCCAGGTGATGCAGGGAGCTCAGTCCGTGCATTACAAGGTTTCCCCACAAAGGGGCTCAGAGGCAGGCACCATGGCCTGCTGTCAGCCAACAGCTGTCCCCAGAGTGTGGAAAAGGACACAGTAACCCCCCCCAGGTCACCCTCACCTCCTTGCACTCGGTCTCGTTGGCCTTGGGGTCAGCCATCTCAATGCGTTCTTCCCCCATGAGGGGCACGCATGTGTCTGTGGTGTGGTTGTGATGGTGGTTTCCCACGATGGAGTTCATGCTGGAGCTGGAGTGGTTCCTCGGGAAGAAGCCCTCCTTCTCATCATTGGGATGGCTGAGGGGGAGAGTGGTGGCCATGAGGGGACCTGCCTCCCTTGCCACCTGGGGCTCACAGATAACCCCCAGGCCCTGAGAGCCCACATCCATATCCACCCACCTGTGCTTCAGCAGCAGGGCACGCAGCACGTTGGCTCGATCTTCTGCCCTGATCTGGTCAGAGATGATCATGGTCTCCACCATGAGGTGAGCAATGCCAGGCAGAGTGGTCTGCTCCAAGTCAAGGAGGACGGCACCTGCCAGCATGAGGGGAAGAGCCCTGCTTCTAGAGTGCAACACTCGCCATTGCATTCACACTCTGGGACACAGCTATTTCACCAGGAGCCAGGCTTTGATTGGGGTACAGATTCAGCTGAGAAATGCCCAAGTGCCCCATGTCCTTTATGTAAACCCTTACCCCAAGAGAACCCAAAAGCTCCAAGATGCAGTGGTAATTCTGGTATCTCCTTTCACTTCAGTCTCCCACTCTGACCAAATTTGCCTTTCCACACCACAGATGGGTCCAAGGCCTGCTGGCCAAGGCACAGCTGGGGGTTGCAGCTTCCATATGCCTGAGACCAGTGAAGCAGAGCGTGGAACCAACACAGGCACCCTTGAGGTAATGCAAGCTCTGCCAAACAGGCTGCAGGATGTCTGTCTCCACAGACCCTACATGAAGCCTGGACACAGACGCTGCTTCGTGCCGCCAGTGAGGAACCTAACAGCGACAGAAGCTATCCAGCAAAACCTGTCTTAGAGCAAGAGACAAACCCTGGTCTGCTCTTCCTCACTCACCGTGGGCAATAGTCTTCCTGAGCTCCAACAGACTGCGAAAGGACAGTGAAGCCACATGGGGTTTCCCCCACCTTGCTGTATCCTCCTCCACATCCTCCTCAAACTTGATCCACCGGGCTGTCTCCCTCCAGTGCATCTCCTGGTTCTTATCCACCACCAGCTCATTCAGCTCCACAAATACCTAGTGTGGATTACGAGGACATGAGATGCATACAGCTCTACCAGCAGCACACAGAAAGCCTCAGCTCTCTTCATGAGGCACCGCCTGGTCTGATGTGCTACTGGAACAAACCTGCCATAGTTTAACCAGAGGTTTACTACACAGAAGCAGCCAGGATAAGTATCACTGACAGCATGGCAGGAGAGTCCATCAGCACATGGAGAACCAGAAAGTTCCAAGTCACATGGTGTGGGCAGAAAGGAGAGAATGATGCAATGCTGCATACCTTTCTACCAAACTACTGCAATTTTGTCCTCTACCTTCTTCTTGGTTTCCCCCTAAATTTCCCACACTTACCAAAGATAGTGATGTTACTGTGCTGCCAGCTTCCACAATAACATCATAATTTCTGTGACTTTTAATGTCTTCCCTAAGGTCAAAGCTTTGTGGTTTCAGGGAAATCTCCCCTTATATTGAAAAAAGTGTATTTTCAGCTCTCATGGTAATGGATAATAGCATGAAATGTCACCCTCAAGGTCATGTAAATAATTAATTATACTGAAACACATTTATCACTTTATAAATTGCATGTTTCCAGTCCTGATTTATGGCTTCTGAACAAGTGTGGGAGGACAGCACATGGATACCTCGTGGGGCTTTCTATCCAACTTCTTCTTCTTCTTCTTTTTCTTGACAGATGGAGTTGATGCTAATTTTTTGCTTGTCCTGGTGATCTGACTCCGAGATGGTTTTTTCATCAGATGCCTCCTCACACCCGGGTTATCTTCAAAGCGGTGGCCTGAAGTCATAGGAAAGGAAAAAAGGCCACCAATTTGTCTAGTGGATATACACTGTCTGGCAGGGAAACACATCCAAGCACGTCCTTCTCTCATTAGCTCAGGCCATCAAAGCCCTGGCAGCTGGAGAACACACCATCATCCTCCTGAACTTTGAAGATCCTTTCTGCCTCATCTGCCTACTTTTATCTCTTCCAGATGTCTGTGAGCTAACCTCTTCACAAAGAAGGCTTCTTCCTAGGCTGTGCATATACTTGGGGCTTCATAATAAATGCTTTTACTCATGGTATTCAAACAAGTGGTGTGGGAATCCTCCCCATATTCCCCCAACAAAACGCAACCTGCAGCCTTGCCTGCGCAGTTCTGCACCCACACAGCAAAGGCAGGCACCTGGCTGGGCCTCATCTCTTGCACCAGGGGAAGGCCTGGTGCTCAGCAAGCATAAAGGGCAGTGAAAGGGAAAGATATTTAGCTGCTGGTCTGGGAGACATAAGGAAATATCAATGTCTGTTTTATTTAATTGTGTGACGAGACTGGAGAATAACACTGCAGCCTGGGGCTGGCTCGGAGGCTGGCAGTGAAGTCGAGCTATTGCTGCTTCTAGATGATCAGCAGGGCTGCTGTAATGCCCTCGGAAAGGTCTGCGTTAGAGACTGGCTGGCTGAGGCAAAGCCTCACAAAGCCTCCACAGAGGCTGTTAAGGCTGCTCTACAGACCCATCACTGTGCTGCTGGCTAGCTAGTGACCACCAAAATGCAGCCACAACCATTGTCTTTTTGCAATGCCAGAGAAACAGCACCTGGGCAACAGCCTGCCAAGGAGAATTTCCCTGGATGCTACCCAGAGACAGCAAGCGTATCTTTCTCAGCATGGACAACCCACAGGAATGTGGAAACCCTCAGAGCCTTGTTTCAGGATGGGCAGGTTTGCCCAACTAGATTATGGAGTAAAGGCTTTTGCTCAGGTTTGCTCCATTGAGGTTTGTTGGCTGTGCTTGTAAGATAATGCCAAGGTCTTCTCCCCGGCAGAGCAAGGGCAGCTCTCCATTGGCTGGGGTGAATATTCTGCTTGCATATATCTTTCTGCAATAAGCTTCAAGACCTGCAGCTTTCAGGGTATGAGAGACAGTAAAAAGCACAGGGTTTTAAGTCTAAGTGGTTTCTTTGATGTCGCAGAAAAATGTCTGTACACATCTGGCACGGAAAGACACACCCAGCATCAGGCTAGGCATTACATGGCCTTGCACCTTGGAAATCTGGGTCGCTAAATTAAATATAAAATGAATCAATACTGAGCCTCAGGGCATTTTCCCCCATTGGCTGCCCTGCTGATGCACGCCCTGCTGATGGCGGGACTCCTCCCTGCTCCACTTACTGCACTGCAATGTCAATAGGAGCCAATAATGGCCCAATAACGACTACGAACGTTTCTGGGAGCCAGGCACGTGTGGGGCTTCCATGGAGTTTCACATGGATTTCTCAGTTCCTGCACGCACAGTAGCCACTTCAGCACACTCAGTATGAGCTCATGCATGAAACAAACAGTCCACCATGCATATGATCTTGGTATCTGGCACCTTTGCTCCAATCTCTGCAGCTTCTGAGTCTCCTATGCACCCCAGGACTCCTTCTCACTGTGTCCCTGGAAAACCAGGGCCCAAGTACGCTCTACCCAGCAATACGAGGACAGCAAGCTTTCCTTTCAGCAGTGACAACTTATTATACAGTGCTCTTCAACAACAGCCCTAGAAAGCATCCACAGGTGTCTAATCTTAGCCAGACAATGGCTGGAGATAAAAAGCAAGGAGCCACATTTCCAGACAGCACCTCCAGTGACTCCCACACTAACTGACAGGGACAGGAATCAGAGCGCTGCAGGGTCAGAGACCATTGGTGAAGGCACATCTCCAGATCCCTACCTACAGCAGACTAAGGAGACATCTACTTTGCTGCTCTTCCTTGGTAGTGTTTGTGGCTATTGAGATGCCAACTAGGGGCTACAACTCATAGGAGCAGGGTGGGCACCTGGTCTTAATATAGGAGAACCACTGACTTTGAGAGTCCCATGCAGAACCCAGCTCAAGTGCTCCAGACTGCTCTACAGAGACCTTTTCTGTGTCCTGTCAGATTGGTGCCTTCCCCAGTGAAAGTCAAGCTCAAGAGAGCACCTAAAAGTCCTTATTAAGGACAGGATCTTAGACTGAGACCAAAGGGTGATATGCTCAGGGTATATGTCCTTCCTTCTTGCTTGAAGCCAAACTCCCCAAGGAGTACTGCTCTTGTTGTAGGTCTTCTTCAGTGCTCCCCAGGTGTGAAGACAGTGACAATGTCAGAGGACAGAGAGCAATTCCTATGGTAGCTCCACTACAATGAACTGGTATGTCACCCTCCCACACAGCCTCTCCTACAGTCTCTTCCAGAAGATCTTGTCACGTTAGCTTCCACAGTCAAAATTTCTTCAGATAAGCAAGTTCCTTTTCCACCAGCTTAAATCTGAATATGACAAATATGACTGCACTGCTTAAAGTCTTCCCCAAGAATGCCTTTGCTAGCAGGCAATTGCTTTCAATTTACACCTTCAATAGCTCCTGCTCCCCTCCTTTCATTTCCCTCCATCCACAACAAGGAAGACCAGAAAGAGGCATCCAAGTATTTGTATCAGTACTAGAGAGCAACCTGCTATCCTGGCATCACAAGGATAATGCACACCACCCATCCACCCCAATGGTTAAGTTACAGCAAGAGAAAAGATATTTTAAACTCGGACTCTTGAAATATATAAAAAGACACTTAAAACTGAGATTCCTGAAATATTTAAAACTCGACTAAATGAAATGCTAATCAACATACTGCAAGACACAGCCCCATGCTGGCTTCTGGAAAAAGCTACTGCCCTGTCCTGCACTGAGCCCAAGTCTCTCCTGGCTGATTCTAAGTTCAGTGTGATAGGGATAGCTCATCCCTGCTGCCAACCAGGTGTCCAGGTCCAGCACTCCCCATGCTCCCAACACTTAAAGGAATGCAAGGAGACCAAGGACTCCATTCTGTTCAAAATATATTCCTCCTGGATCTGAGCTGGTCCTGGAAGAGGCATTGCCATGGAGTAAACAGCTGGGCAAGTGGCACTGGCTGAAAGTGAACTGGCTCTGCACAAAATAGACTCTGGTGTCTCAGCCATATCTGACTCTGTCATACCTCTGTGCAGGATTAATCCACAATGTGAATTCCTTATACAGATATAATTAAGAGTTGACTGCATAGTGCACGTACAGTATTAACTGTAGTAATCAATGAAAGTGTTAACTACTAGAGAGCTCAATTTCCCCACTTTGTAAGTGATGCATTATCACACCTTGCAGAGTGATCTGCCCCTTCTACCTTCCCAAGAATATCCATGTTTTCCAAGGAAAACCTGGCACAATTTCTTCACACTTTTAATTTACAGTTCATTCAGCTTGGGACAGTTGATGGGACCAATTTGCTCCAGGTTTCTATTTTGAACTTCACTACTATTATATGCTCTATCAATTTACAGTAACAAGTAGCAGACTTGTTACTGTAACAGCCAGAAGCTAATCCCTACTAGCTGGTCCCTGCAGAAGCACATAGGAAGACATCATTTTCCTGAAGGCTTATAAAGATGGAACAGATAACAAAGAGAACACGATTCTGGGACTGAGAGGTGGGGCAAATTAAGTTTTTTGCCCAAGATCAAACAGTCTGTGGCAGAGGCAGAAGCTGAACCAAAGCATCCTGAGCTTCTGTTACAATCACTCTGCTTTCCCACTTTTCTGTGTAAAGCTGTTTAGTGGATAGTTCTGGGACATCACCCTCCCATGTGCACTCCCAAAATCCCTTGAAAAATTAACACATGATCCAGATGAGGACATTTGTACAGTCACCCATGAGCCATGGCTATGAACAGTATCACTCCCAAGGTGGGCCACCTTTTAGCAGCATGTACCAAGGAAGGACCCCTGTGAGAGATGGGAGTGAGGCTCTGGTTTCTGCACGGTCTCTGAGACGGCTCAGAGATTGCTCTGCAAGGGATGTGAAGGTACAGAAACAGATGCAGAGAACAGGAAGACATTTTTGACTCTCAAGATTCCTATTCTCTCCTTCCCTGCTTTTCCCACTCTTGCTTCCTTTCTTTCTCTTTTCTCCCATCCAGGCACCCCAGCCAGCCTGCCATCAGCTAGTTTCACAGCCATGTTCAAGCATGCAGACACAAAGACTAGGTTATTTGTTTTTCTTTGGGCAATTAGGCTACGGTGCAGAGCTAGAACCTGATACCCACCTCCACTGTCAGATCTGCACCTTGACTCAAATTCCAGCAAAAAGAGATGCAGCACATTGTCACCTTGTACTACAAATGGAAGGGGAAATCTCTTTGTCCTTATACACACTTCAGAGCAGCTGCTTTTTTCTCTGCCCACGGCATGGGCCACATCCTGATAAGCACAAACAGCAAGATGCAGCTGCCTCTGGAGCTGCTCGAGCGAGACACACACAAGAAAGCACCTCAGCACTACAACATATCGGTACTAAGACCTCACACAGACACACAGGCATCAGGCAGCTCCTCTGGTGTCCCCACACAGTGGGGCAGACTGTACTTCCTCTAAACCAGAAGACCAACCTGACATGGAGAGGGTACAAACAACAAACACAGGAGGGGGTTATGCACTGTAGCTGAGGGCTCTATCTACAGCTGCAACCATGGGGTCACTGCTCTGGTACTTACAGGTGGGCTCCCCGCCTGGGTAACCCAGATGGTTTCTGATGGCCTCCCATAAATCATAGTCTTCAAAATTGAAGGCAAATTCATCAAAGTCTTCATAGCCAAGTGAGTTGCGAATACAGGTGCTTATCACTACCTCCGGGCTGCTGCCCCCTTCTGATTCCTTTGCTGGCCTCTCTCTCTCTTGAAGGGTTGTCATGTTGTCCTTGTGAAGGTCAGGGGTCAGGTGTCATGAACAACACGCCTTAAGATGAGGAGCCAGGGTAGCCAGGCTGATGTGTGGAAAGCAAGCTGCCCCCCTGGGGGGCTTCACCAGAGCCCTGGGGCCAGCCCCGGTGCCTCACTCCCCTGCTCACGGGCCATGAAGCTGCTGGCTGCAGCAGCCCCGGAGACCGATGAGGTTCCAGGAAGACTGGCTCCACCCAGGGTTGCTTCTGTGGGGGCTGCCCACCAGCTCCTCCAGAGCAGGGTCCTCGCTTTTCCGTGGGGTCTTGTGCCAGATGCCCAGGGATGCGGCACCCGTGGCCCAGGCACAGCCAGGCTGCATGTGCAGCACGGCTTTTCTCCCTCACTCCCCTCTGGTGTCTCCCTCCCTCTCCAGCCTGCAGAGCAACCTATTGAATTCTCCATGTCCTCAGGCCCGGAGCGTGCATTTCCATGACGTCTCTTGTCTCTGTCCTCGTGCCACACACAGGGGCAGTCCCCCTCTGAGGCGCTCCAGAGGAGGCAGCTGCCTCTGCCAGGAGAGCAGAGGAGAGAGGAGGCTCCTCACCTCAGGTTTTCTGCAATAGCAGAGCTGGCAGCGTGTCACACAGAGGGCTGATCACTGGGAAAGTGTGTCAGGAGAGGAGAGAGCTGGGTCTCAGGGAAATGCTGGGAACCCTGAACTGGAGAGGACAGGGGGGTGGGTGGTGGAGCAGGCATCCATGGGCTAGGTGGGAATAGAGATGCTGAAAACATGAGGATCAGCACTGTGGACAATGCAAAGCTGACAGAGATGAGACACTGCTGGAAAAGAAGGATCTGGGGAACAAGAAGGTGAGGACCAGGTCCTGCGGCAGGCTGAAGACCATGCCTGAGGATGCTAGGGGAGGGCAAGAGCAGCACGGGACAAAGGGACACACGCGCTGGTAACGCAGGTAGTGCTATAAAGCCTCACTTTTCATGCCATCCAAGTCAGCAGATGCCAGCATCTGGGCCTCGGCCTCGTCTGTGGGGACGCGCTGGTACGCCGCACTCTCCAGGGTGGTCATGCTGCCGATGCACATCCTCTCCTTCAAGTCGTAGGTAACCCGTTGTCCACTCGCCACCTGGCCCCAGGCCTTGCGCTTCTCCCACCCACGTGACAGACGCTCTCGAGGCCCGGGGGGGCTGTAGGAACCAAAGAGACTGACAGTAGTAAGCAGGGTGAATGAGAATGGGCAGTGGCCCTCAGGGGTTGGGGTCCCATGGCCCAGCCCTGACCAGCAAGCCCTTGAGAAGGAGCAGGGCCAAAAGTTTCCTGCAAAACCTGAAGGCTGCTCCTTCTGCTCCTCCTCTTCCCTACCACAGAGTAGGATCTTGCTGCCAGGACAGCTTGTGCCCAGTGTTGGGGACCTACGCCTGAGTCTACGGCCTCATGGTGCCCTCCTGGGGCTTCCCAGCTTGCAGCTCAGCATGACAGCACAAGTTAACTGGGAGGAAGGGTACTCCAGGTGTACCTGGAGTACTCCAGGCGTACCAGGTGTGCAGCCCAGTGCCTCTAACCCTGCACTATGGGGATCCCATGGACCCAGGGAGGTTGCAGGAGTCTCATGGAATCATCATCCCACCAGAGAGCAGCCCTCGTGCTCACAGATGCTCTCCCTCTGGGGCCCATGTCCCTTCTGACTCAGCAGGCAAGTTCAGTGGCTGTGCTTAGCCACTGCCCCTGGGGACAGACTCTGTGCAGTGACCTTGAGCTGCGGAGAGCAGCAGGCAGATTGGCACTGCTCACCTACCTGTGGAGAGAGGCAGGGCCCTTGTCCTGCAGCAGGTCAGCAAAGCGAGGCATGGGGGACAGGATGCCACACTCCTCCTCCACGTGGAACTGTGCGGGAGCCGGAGTGCTGCTGGACTCCTCCTCATCGCTGCCAACGGTGAACTGCAGAGACAACAGTCCTGACAGCAAGAGCTGGGCAGACAGCCTTCACCCCAGTCCCTGGCACACAGATCCTCCCCAAAATGGGCCACAATGACTTTCCCCACATGCCCCATACCCTGGGACTGGTCATATTGAGCCCTCCACTATACTATAAAACTTAAGAACTGACACATTGGTCTTCCCCCATGGGTCTTACAGCCCCAAAATGCTCATGCACACCCACCCCTGCACCCACACGAAGCAATGACTTACCTGTCAATGTCCTTTGGTGGTCATCTCTACTAGCAAGGACAAAAACCCTCTTCCCACAATACCGCACAGCTACAACTTCTTATCCCTGAGCAGCATACTTGCTGGCACCCTCCTACCACCTCCCTCCAGACTCCAAGCCCCATCCAGATAGGCATGTCCTGGTCTTGCCTTTGGTTTGCTTGGGGACTCCAGCTTAGGGGATGTGTCCTTCCCACGAGCTTCGGTCTCAGATTCTGCAGAGATTTCTTTCTCCTGGACCTCCTCTGCCTCAGATTCTCCTTCTTCCTCTTCTTCTTCTTCCTCTTCTTCCTCCTCTTCTCCTCCCTCCTCGTCCTCTTCCTGGATGGTGGGGGTCACCTCTGAGGGAGGTATTGAGGTTTTCTTCTTTTTCCTCCTCCTTTTTTTCCTCCTGCTGGCACGGAGTGGCCTCTTTTGGAACTTGAGGGCAGAAGGGAGGTGAGTGGAAAGGGGATGATGGATGTGGTGCGAGGTTTGGCGGTGGACTGAGAGAGAAAAAGAGAGTCAGGGGCAGGAAGAGGCTGGGAGGAACCTGCCAGGCGCCCCTCCAGGAAACAGCATGGTCTGAAGATCAAGGGCCAGGAAGGGCAAGGAGAGCCACCAGCCCACAGGGACATAGCTAAGCTCTTTCAGTGATGCAGCAGGCTGTGTCCAGCCTGGGATAGGTGTGGACACAGCCCCTGTGCAATGCCAAATCACCCCAACACAGCTCCACTGCCCTGGGGAAGGCAACACTCTCCCTGTGTTGCCAAAAGCCATTTGCACGGCTGTGCAGAGCTGCAGTGATCTGCCACAGGCAACATCCCCTTCCTAAACATGGGGAAATGTTTCTTGCATCCTCAAACAAGCATAATTTGGGCCCTTCACGAACTTTTTTGGGACTTTTTAGTTAGTAGTTAGGCCATGGCTTAGTGGTGGACTTGGTGTTAGGTTTACAGTTGAACTTGACGATCTTAAAGGTCTTTTCCATCCTAAATGATAATGATTTCTTTTCTGCATAATGTTTCTTTGAGTTGAATAGATGTAGCTTATTTATCCCCCAGGCTTTGACAAAAAGTTCCTCCTACACAACAGGAACAGCAGTGCAGAAGTAACCTAAGTCCAAATCCCAGGTACTTTGAGGGCATGTGTTGTACCAGCCTCTGAAATTCAGGTTCAGTTAGGAGGCTGTCTTTTAAAAACCAGGGTAAAGAAACAGGGCAGAAGGACTTTTCTTTAAACTAATCTACAAAGAGAAATTCATACAGGCTTGACCTGGGCGTCATGGGAAATACAGAATGAGAAGAAATTAAGGGCATTTCTGAGCCTTCAATCCAAAACAAAGGCAACACACCAGGCAGGGAACAGGGTAAGCTCAGCATCCCACTGTGAGAGAAAGAGAAGCCATTGCTGCCAAGGCTAGTTGCAGGCACAAAGCCTCCCACGGACAGTCTGCAGGATGCACAGGTCCTGGGACTGCACCCGGAGAGGCTGAAATCAGGGGGGCACTAGCCACTTGGCAAGGGGGTGTTGCTCAGCAGCTCTTCCTGAGCAATTGTTTCCAGACCGTTTAGATTTGGTTCCTTCCCAGCTTTCCTGTGACATGGCAGCAAAATCTGTTTATAGTGAAAACTACCTTCAAAGGACATTTTCAATGTAGGCTGTAACCTTCTCCCTGGGAGAGCCAGGCAGGTTCATTGTTCTGCTGTCATGTTTCCTTTCCTTTGGTTTCTCAAGTCTTTTCTCCCTTGTTTCCCCCCTTGGGAACAGCAGGGATATTTCACACACCCCCCTGGTTCAGAAGAAGCAGCTTGTGGCAAGATTAGAGGAGATTTAGAATAGCCAGACATCTGCACATTGGAAAGAGTTCGGGCACTTTATAAACACTTTTCTCTCAAAAAGTGTTTTTTTCTTTGACTTAACTGGGTGTACCCCATTTCATTCACAAGATGTGGAAGACAGACCCTCCTGTCCTGCAGCTGTACTTCCATAGCATGCCACAGGTAGGTCAGGCACAAATTTCTAATATAAGAAGCAAGGAAGACCCCAACTATACACACATTGCTCCTTCAACAGCACAAAGCTGCTGATGAGGACACGGCCCATCTTTCCCTTCTGGCTTGTTCACTTCAGTCCAAGACAGAAACATTTATGTTTTGGTTCAGAAGGAAACTGAAGCCTTGGGCTGCAGGGAAGGGCAGTGATGGTGTGTGATCTCGCACAGAAGAGGGAAGCACTGCTCTTCTCTTCACCCCTGCACTCAGCCTTCCTCAGGTCAATTAATCACATCTCCACAGAGGTGGTCTGGAGGTGAGAAAAACACACCTCTCACAAAAGGATTCATACCTCTTCATACCTCTTCTTCTTGCTTGGCCTTCTGTACATCCAGTCCCTGCTCTCCCTCCCTGCTCCCTTCCTTGCACTGCCTGCCTGTATGGAAAGTTACTGCCAAACTAGTGTCCCAGATGTTTGATTACATTTCTTGGTGAACTTGATACAAGACATATGAAAAATAATTTAGATAGGGAGCCCAGAAGGAAGAGCCTACATATTAGGAATTCCTGGCTTCGACTAGAGCAGGAAACATTTCTAAGCCCAGAGAACATTCACCTCTATGGGCTGGTATGTTATCTTTGGAAGTCTAATGACCTAACCAGATCTTCCAGCTTTATGAATACAAACTGCATAAAACTTTTGATAACCAGGGTTGATGTAGCCCTAGACAACAGAAATGCATCAGGAGTTCAGAGGAAAACAAGCTTGATTCTGACAAAAGAAAAATTATTCTCCTATTAATAAGGGGAAGAAACCCAACCCCAAACAGTACAAATCTCTAGTCAAATTTTCAAAAAGCTTCTGCCATGCATGCTCAAGCAGATCATCCATGTCCTCCAAGCCAACCAGCACACCTGTGCACACAGGCAGAGCTTCTGAGCAGGTAGGTCCTACGGTCACAGGACAGGAATTCAACCCACAGCAAAGCTATCAGCACCTTGCAGCCATGTGCATGAGTGACTGTGAGCCCAGATGGGAAGTGCTATTTGAATGAAGCCTCTGTAGAGAAATGACACAGGCAAAATACCAGCAGCTGAGGTGCACTACAGTAATAGACTTTTACAACAGCCATTGGAAATGAGTGGCCAAGCAGAAAACAGCCTGGTGATGTACTTGGGACATAATGTTCCCAAGGTCGTACCTCATCAAAGCCAAGCTGGAAAAGAAGCAGTATGTGACTGTGGAGAGCCAATGACTGGGAAAATCTCCCAACCATTGCTACGTGTCTGCCACACAAACAGGCTGCTGGATGGGGGCCTCTTCCTGCCCTTCACTGCTGTTACTACAAAGTAACATATCCCACCTACACCAGGCAATAGCTTATGGTCACTCCTGTTAGTACATTCTCATTTAACATCCGAAGTGACTTTGGGCAGACCAGCTGCCTTCATCATGAAAGAGCAGACAGAGGAATAGATATGCTGCTCAGATAAATTCATGTGAGATAACTACAGCACTTTAAATTCACACTCCATTTTTATTTTGCAGCTCCTTTCTTTGATCAGATAAGCCCAATGGATTCTTGAGTGCTATTTAGAAATACACAGGCATGTCTGACTGGAGCCATCTGCTTTCAGACTGGGGAGGACAGCCTGGCTTCTGGTCATGTTTGGATGTTTCTTTGCAGCCACATGGAAGAAAAAATATTCTAAACTGGAAATTTCAACTTGGGGAAGTAGCTGCAGAGGTCTCAGAGACTGGTCTAGAAGGTGAACGAACACCCTGGGCTGAGCTACGGCTGCTGGGTGAGCTGTGCAGCAGCTATGCCCATGGAGACAGAGAAAACAGGAACAGACTGGAAACAGGACGTGGGCACTGGTGCTAAACTGTGTGTACATAGCACCTTGGGAACGCTCTGGAGGAAGGAAGTGAATAGCAGGCTAATATAATCTGCAGTCCTGCCACAAGGCTACAGAGCAGGTGGGACTGAGTGAGGGCTGGTGGTGAGGGTGGAAGGGGGTACAGTGTTTCAAAACCTACATACATTCAAAATCTCTCTCACTGTAGCTGCGACTTTGCTTCTCCAGATTGCTTGATGCTGACTTGCTTATCAGGTCCCCAAATCTCTCGATTGACAAAGTCTTATCCAAGTCCTCATCGTCCTCGGCACCAGGAGAGGCTTTCTCTGCGTCATCTCTGCCCTGCACAGAAACCGCCAGGTAAGAATCAAACACGGCAGACCCCTAAAGCCCTCTAGATCCTCCTGCCCCTCCAACAGTGCCGGCTTGCTAAGGAGCACCAGGCTCCATACAACAGGCCTGGGGCATAATTTCTCACATAGAGGCACAGCTCTGCTCAAAAACAAGTGCCAGAACAGATCATCAAGCTCCAAGGCACACTCTGCAGGGATACCTTAGTGGTCCTCCACACCTCTCTTGAGTGGCAGGTATCAAGGGAATATGCCAGTGCCTGTTTTTCCCATTAGAGGAAATGCATAGCTTTTGTTTGGCTGGAATTTCTCTCTCCTCACATTTAACTGCGGCTCTCTGGTCTTTCCTTTGCCCAGTCTGCCATCTCTCTCCTTCCTAGACCTACTCTTTTTTTCCCCTTGGGAGACAGCATCCCTGCTCTGATGAGTTGCCCTCAGGTCAGTGACCACCCTGTGCCTTCCCACCTCCCCTCCACACATCTAGAGACTCCCCATTCCTCTTGGATACCTTCTTCAGGCTTTTCTGCCCATTTTCTTCCTGTATCAGGCAATGGGAACTTCTCTGCCTTTTGCTGGTGGAAGTGCCCTGACATGAGTATCACCAGGTGCCCCCTGGCCTTTCTTTTTTTCTTTCTTTCTCCGGAGCAGCTGCAGCTGGTAAAATTTTCCATCAATATAGCCAAAATGCCAGCGCGGAGCTGTTGTGGACTCCCGTGTTTCCATGGAAACAGGAGGAGGCCCAACTGTGACAAATCTGCTAGGCAGAAAGAGGGAGCAAGGCAGCTTTAGCTGAGAGATCCTTCTCCTCACATCCCTGCTCTTAGCTGTGGCCTAGGAGAAGCTTTGTGTCTGTGGGTGAGACTGCTTCTCCTCTCACCTTAGCACAGGTGTCCCAAGCCCAGCCCAAATGGGGACAGTCTGTTTTCAAGCTAATCAGCTCCTCCTGTCACTTGCGTACCCTACCCAATGGCATGTGAAGGCATAGGGACCTCACAGAGCAATCTCTGGCCCTTTCTGGGCCACAGTTTGCTGTCTGTGTGGAGAGGATAGGGGCTCGTGGGCAGCCTCGGGGCACGCTTCGTGCAGACCTGTCCCCGGTAAATGCAGGCTGTGTCTCCTACTGCAGCACGCTGCCAGGACACCAGTCCTGCTCTGAGCCGGCAGGAGCACGGTCCCCGGGGAAGAGACAGCCCCGCTGCTGCTGCTGCTGCTGCTGGATTCCCACCTCACCTGCTGCAAGTCGATGAAGACATCTCCTACGGGAGGGGACTCTCCAGCTGCCATTTTGGTTCAGGACCTAAGGGCCTGGGCAAAATATCAACCCTTCTCTTTCACCGGCAGGCACCCAGCAAACCTGGAGAGTGGCATAACCTGTGGAGAGAGGGCAGGACAAGGGAATGTCGTGGGAGACTGCTGGCCACTGCCCTCAAGCCCCTGGCTCCTGATCCAGAGGTCACCTCAGCAGCCCTTTGAGAACCTCCCTGGCATCACTAGGACAGGCCTCTCCCCAGCAGTGTGCAGGGGCAAGTGGCCCAGCCCACGCTGCTTTGGGCACCAGCTCCAGCTGATCAGGGATAGATGGGATCCTGTCCTTCTCTGAAAGGTCAGAGGGGCCAATGGAGACAGCAGCTATATATAGCTCCTGCATGGGCTATGCAAGAAAGAAAAGCTCCCTGCTCAGCCACCTCTACAGCAGCACACCAGTGCAAAGCTGGGGTGTGACTGACCACCAGGGAAAGAAAAAGTCGGAGAAATCAGGTGCTGGGAGTACATGCCAGGAGCAGGCAGCAGAGTGGTCCTGTGGCACCTAGCTTTAACTGGACAGATCCCAAAAAAGGCCAGAAGGAACCACAGAGAGAGCTGTGCAGACCACAGAGATAGGACGAGGACAAACAGTTCATCATTCAAACGCCACACACAAAACAATACATGTTACAGGCAAAGAGACCAACCTTCAGGCTGCAGATCTGTGCCCTGTCAGCACTGGCAGGGCTAAAGGACACACAAGTCCCTGAGGACAGCACAAAGGAACAATCTGCTCAATATCCAACTACAGGTGAGGAAGGCAAAGAGGTGCTACACTTGACAAGGACTGGGATACAGACTAACATAGAAGCACCTCTGGTCAAACCATCTACAGCAGCAGCACAGCCTAAGCAGCATGGGCTGCACAAGAGGAACTGGAGATGATACAGAGACTGGCACCGGGAAGACACTGATCCCAAAAAACTCATCTGAAACAGAGAAGGTGTAAGCATATACACAGTGATTTGGGCACAGGGAGAAGCAAAGTGTCCTCAGCTCACAGCACAAGAAAAGGGACATTTGTTAAAACTACAAGGGTAGAATACAAATGAATTCAAAATTGACAAAACATTTTTTCTTCAATGATGTCATCAAGGAGCAAAACACTGCAATGTCAGAGGATAGCTTGGCCATCTCTCTGGTAACGAGTTGTATTTATGACAAAGAAAATTAAGAGAAGTTAAACCCATCTTTCAGAACAAGCTACTCTCCAGCTATGAAAGCTTTGGAGTAAGTATTACAGTCTATGTCCTGGCTATCTGCTGAAGGATTTCTTACTGTCTCATCTGAAGTACCTAGCATGGGACACTGTTTAAGACAGGTGAGTAAAACACTGAGTACTGTCTAAGGATGAAACCAGTAAGGCCACTTCATCATCCCTTCTATCTTTGAAGATCTCCAGAAGGTCCACAGTCTGCTTGCTCTGCCTACATGAAGAGCTTATTCAAACCAAAAATCCCAGGGCCATCTTTAAGGCAAGATTTTGAGGAGCTAATATAACCACTGATGAAGGATGCTCCTTTGCTCTACCTTCCCAATTATCAAGAACAAGACAAAACATAATGGAAGAAACCCCTGAAACACACTTCATTGGACTCATCACTAATTTTATCTTCAGTAAGACATCAACAGCTCAAGAAAAATAGGCTGCCAAGACAGACATTTAAACAGCAAATGCAGCATCCAGGCCATCCTTTTACTAGGAGGCATGATAGAGAAAAGGTTAATACATGTCTTTTTTTAACTTTCTTTCTTTTTTTTTTTGCATTTTAATTCAAGAAAATAGTACAATTCCATGAAAACACACAGCAATACTTTTGAAACTGAAGGCAGGGAACATTTTATTCCAGTGGGAAAAGCTGTCAGGGGAACCTCACTTTGCAGGGCCATGGCATCACCACTGTTAAAGAAAGGATTGGACATTTTTAAGGAACAGAACATTCACAGCTACAGAGTGACTGCACAAACGTGTTGCAAGGACTATAACTTAGGGGGTAAAAAGATAATTGAGCTTTGGACAGCAGCTCCTGTAAAGGCAGAATCCCTAAGACTTAGTAAAACAGTAAAGGTAATTTAACAGAAGAAATGCTAATGCTCAGCTTCACCTCTGTGCTACTAACATGCCTTATGGGGCCTTTGAAGTAAACTAAAACTACCAGCAGGGTTGTGAAGCAATGTGCTTTGTTTCAGGTTAACCTTAGGTATGTCTGCAGCAAGGCAGTCTCCAGGGGCATTTTGTGCTCTGGGAGAGAGAAAACCCACATCCTGGGGAACTACTGGGTGCAACATATTCTGCTGATATCAGCTTTCTAAGATGTTTACTGAGTTTAAAACTACAGCCCGACTGCCTAAATGAAGTTAAAAGGGAGGGAAAATCCAGCACGAGTCTTTCTTTACCCATCAAAGCGGCGCATTCAGAATTATGCTGAAGACATCACTCTAATGAGGCTGAACAGCTAAAAGCCAGACAGCTATAGTAGCAGTAAGAGAGCCCTGGGGACTTGCTTTGAAATTTCAGAGGGACTGGGAGATCCCCATCGGGCTTCCATCAATGCCCCGCTCACCACCCTGTGAAAGCAGGATGCGATGTGTGGGTGCCTCAAGCCAGCAGGACTTGGGGCCCAACTGTTGGAAGGTTCTGACGCTTTAGGGACGAGAGAGAGGAGGTGAGGGTGAGAGGTGTGTTCTCCTACTCTAACCCTACCAGCTCTCCTGTTCCTGAAGAATGGAAAGCTCACAGCATGAAAGCACTGCTGCTCGCCTTCGGCACATCCACGGCTGTCCACGGCCACTAGAGGCCACTTGCCCCTTAATTTGTGCCACCTCTGGAGGAAGGTGGGATGGAAACCTACAGGATCCTGCCTGGCGTTTCTACCACCCTCAACAAGATGGAGTTCGGAGAAGAGCAAAATTTTGCCAGTGGGCCAGAGGGATTGATTTATAAGGAAAGGTTAGGAGCTAATTTTATCTAGCACAATATGGAATGACTAAGATGGGGATGGAACAAACCACCAGTCTGGAAAGATCTCAAGGGTGTAAAACACAACTAAAGATTAATTTTTTGTCAGGCAGCCCTTCATAAAGAGACTTAAGAATAGGTTAAAATTTAAAATAGAAACGTAAAAAGAGTATCAGGCAGAATTCTGCTAATAAGCACCATGCTGAAGTGCCCAGCCTGCTGGCATCACTGCCTGGGTTGCCGTAAGAAGAACATAAGATAAAATGGGAAACTAAAAAAACAAACACCACTAAAGAAAAGCAAACGACTGATACCTTCATCCTACTGTTTCTCCTGGTTATGGGGAGTACGTGATTCAGCATTCCTGCTAGAAGTAATTTTCAGTAATAGAAGCGTCATGCCAGCAGGCCAGATTCAAAGGGAGGCCAGAAAAATCCACAGCCTGCCAACCTGTGTGCAGTCAGTCACACATCCCCACTCTCTCCACAAGCACATCAGTAAACAGAACTGGCTCACAAAAATCACCAAACCTTGTACTGACCATCTAGGCTTAATGGATTCTGAAGGAAAGTGAGCAGGCATGTCCCTGCAATGCTGGCAGCTACAGCATCTCCCACATGTTGCTCACAGGGACTCCAGCGGGGCTCCCCCTCATCCCCAAAGGCTGCTTCACAGTGCCAGTGCTTCCCTGTTTTGCTGAGAAAAATGCAATTTGGCACATCTTTGAGGGCCGAGGTGAGCAGTTCACACTGTCCCTTTGCAACAAAGATGAGTCAGTAATGCTACAGGCAGGCTGCCCCAGCCCTGTGGGCCATTAGGTCCCACATCCATCTCCGCAGCTCTTCCTTAATCTCTTGGCCATTGGCTGAGAATAACTTAGCTGTGGAGTGTCTAGACTAGGAGTGGATGTTAAGATAAGGATAAAGCCACAGGGGCAAAGCTGGTTTGAGGACAGGGGAGGAGAAGGGACTCTGGCTGATAGACACAGATGGGAAGAGCTCACAAAGGAGAAGGATTAGAGGCCTTGGAAGATTTTCCTGGGAAGAAATACTGATGTGCGCGTCCACGGAGAAAAGGAGCAGGAGGGGTGCTGCTGCATACATCAAAGCATTTGGATGCTACTGTGACACTCACAGCCTCAAAGCCAAACGAGAAACAGGAGTGGGCTGCGCTGCCCCTACCTCTCCTCTGTCATGGTCGAGGAACAAGACACACATACCAGAATGAAAAGGCAACACATAAGACAGTAAACACACAAAGTTTTGTGGCATGAAGGTTTTAACCTGTGGATCTCTCTCCCACATGGCTATGTTGAAATTTGTATTATTACACAAACACTTTAGAAGGCTTAAATATTTCAATGAATCCTATACTCCACTGAACTACCCTTGATGAACCATCACAGCCATTCACTCCTGAAGCACCGACTGTTCCATGACTCTCCCTCACAACAGGCCCTTCGTAGGGTACCACACGGGACGGAGCCTGCATGGTCCACAGACACATAAACGAACACACGGAACAAAATTCACTCCAACGAAGTGCCAACGCCAGACAGCAACAATAAGCCACCCGTCCACTGGACCTACGGACGGCTCTGACAGACACACGTACAGTCGGGGAAGGAAAGGGACACAGACAGCCACGGGGGTCACTGCACCACGGCCGTGCCGTGCCTTGCAAGCCCGTACGGTGCGGAGCGCGGGACTGCTCCAAGCCGCGCCGCATCCAGCCCCGAGCACCGCGCTGCGTGCCGTGCCGTGCCCCGTGCCATGCACCGCCCCGACCGTGCCATGCCATGCACCATGCCCCGCACCGGCAGCCACCCGCACCGCGCCACGCACCGTGCAGCACCGGAGCGCTCCGCAGACGGGCCGGGACAGGGCAGCAAGGCGGAGCTGCTGCAGCCGGGGCAGCAGCCCAGGGACAACCCAGGGACAACCCACCCCCCCCGCCTCCGGCCCGTACCTCGCACCGCCGGAGCAGGAGAGCCGCCCGCCGCCGCCGCCGCGCCGCGCCCCGGCCCCGCCGCCGCGCTCCGCCCGACACGTGCCGTGCCGCGCCGCGCCGGCGGCGGGCGGCGCTGCTCCCCGGCCTCCCGCCGGGCCGGCCCGCTCCGCGCCGACCGCCGCCGCTGCCGGGCCTCCGCCGCTTACCGGGGGGGCTGCGGGGCGGCGGCGCGGGGCGGCGGCGGGGCGGGGGCCGGGGGGCGAGGGCCCCGCCGAGCGGGAGGGGGACGCTGGGGCGGGCTCCATGGCAACCGGATGTGAGCGGCGGCCGCCTCGCTGGTGCGGCGGAAGGGCGCGCCTCGGCGGTAACGCGGAAGAGCGGCGCAGCGGCGGCGGGACCGGCCGTGCCGGGCCGTGCCGAACCGGGCCGGGGTCGCCTCGGCCTCCCTGCTGCAGATGGCGGCGGCGGAGACGCTGGTGCGCGGCCTGGCGCGGCTGCTGCAGGACGCCGGTGAGTGGCGGCCGCCGCGGGCCTCGCTGGGCCGGGTCGTGTCAGTGCCCCCGGTGTGTGGACGCTCACGGCCTGGCCCGTCCTTTCCCTTTCCTGCAGGGGACCTCGTCCTGGACGGCTCCAGCACGCTGACGCTGCTCACCTCCACCCTGCAGCACCTCACGCAGGTCTTCGAACAGCACCTGGGCTCCCGCAACCAGAACCGGGGCTTCGTGGCGCTGCCCTCGCACCCCGCCGAGACAGCCGCCATCCTCCAGGCGCAGTTCCTCTTCGACGTCCTGCAGAAGACTCACTCTCTGAAGGTCCGTACATAGCGGGGCCGGGGGTGCTGCAGTGGAGGTGGCAGGCACAGCTTCAGAGCAGCCTCCTCTGGTGCCCGTTGTCCCCGTCAGACATGCAGGCTCCGTGGGTCAGGGGGCTCTCCCAGGGCTCTTGCGTGGAGTCGTTGCTTAGCACGATAGTCTATAGCTGCTTACCTAGGATCAGCCGTGCAACTCAGCGGAAAGTTTCTCAGAGTTAAAAATGGGGGCAGCAGGAGTTAATTAAGTTCTGACCTTGGTAAGGTGTTGTCATTGTTGGGGAAATGATTATTTCCTGAAGGGCTTGAGCAATTCAGGCAGTATCTGGCACCTGAGCACAGCTGAGTGCTCCCAGAGTGATGATTGATGTGCCCAAGGCAGCGGAGCCAGGGAACCTGAGCAGAGGGGTCAGATGTTCCGTGCACTCTGAGGCTGCTGCTTACTTCGGCAGCCTGAGCAGTGGTTCTGGTTGATCAGTTTCACAGCACAGGATATTTCTAGTAACATATCCTCATTAATTTTAACAATAAATAGGCTGTAGTAAAGAAGCTGTAATAAAGATAAAACTGCAGATCAAGAAATTCTTCAGAGAGGTTTTTGAAAGATGGCATGTGCAGTGATGCTGCATGTGCGGCACTGAGACATGCTGGGTGCGTAGAAGAGGTGAAAGGAGCCTGAAAGGGGAACAGACATTAGCAGCTGGTTTGGGTTCTACAGTGGGGCTCAAAAGGTATTGCAGCTGAGCACTAAAATCTGTGATGTCTTTAAAAACTTGTTTTCCCCGTGAGAGTGGAGCAGTATCAGAATGTTGTTGGGAGGATTTTGTAACAGAGTATTGAGTGGGGAGATTAGAGTCGGCCCCAGAGTCTGTGGAGAAACATGGGTTTCCCAGCAGGAGGAGGCAGGGAGGGACACTGCAATCAAGAGGATGCTGTGGTGAGTGCTCCTGTTCACTAGAAAATGTGCTCTCTCTGCAACAAGCCTCTAAAGAAGGGGAAGCTGCCCATTGATGTCTAGTAACTGGTTTACTTGGAAAAGCTAATAATTTATATCAGCCTGACAGATTTTTAAGACAGTGGAGGGAGAGATGATCAAGACACACAGCAAGAATGGCATCTGAAATAAACTTTGCTAGAACTGGTCATTAGAGCTTGCCAGTGCAAGCTCCCATTACAAATGCTCTTGTTCAATGTGCAGCATTAGTGCTGGCAGGCGGTGGGCAGTGATTCATTCCTGGCAGGGCTGTAGCTGTGGAAGCAGTAGTGGTGATGAGGCCTTAGGATGTCTGTTCTGCATCTAATGAGTCACTTCTGTGTGAGTGTATATGTAACTGGCAGAGATGGTCTTTCTGGTTGTACTTTGCTGTCTACAGTAGAAGTGGTAACTACTTCATTACTCACTTTCAATAGCAGCCAGAAATACTGTTAATGCACTGTCCATAGAAAGCATTAGAGGGTGGTTTTAATAGGCTGCTTTATGGTACATGAACACAGCCTAACTGCCTTGTGCTGAAAGGGCCTGTGGCTGTACTACAGAACACAAAGAGGAGGTTTGCAGCCACCTCAGTCTAACACTAACAGTGCCTTGGAGACCAACTCTGTTTTCCATTGTATCTGCTTGTGATTTGCCTTATTTGGCCTCTTGTGGTGAAATGCACATGCACACCTCCCACCAGCCTGCTAGTTCTACTCAGTTGCTTGATAAACATACCTCCAGCAGTTAGTTTTGTCTTTAGTAAATTTGCTGATTGTAGCTGATGAGAAATCCAGCTGTCAGACCTCCCAATGATGCTGAAAGTAGTGTAGCCATGTGGGCAGGGGAGATGGAAGAGGAGCTCTGTGGGCTGGCAGACCACACTTGCTAACATACTCTGTGGCCTCTATTGTACTATGGATCTGGGGAAGCAGTGCCACTACCAGCACTGGGAGAGAGCTTTTAAGGGATTACCCGAGCTGGAGGGACAGCCTGTTCAAGGTGCTGCAGTTGGTGCATCAGGTAGGTGGTAATGCAGCACAAATCAAGCTTGACATGAGACTTTTTTTCTCATTTCTCCAGCTTGTTCATGTTCCAAACTGTGTTTTGCAATCTGCTGTGAAGATCTTCCCTTTCAAGTCCCTCCGGCATCTGGAAGTAAGTACAGATGGCAAGAGTAGTTTTGAATCTTGCTGTTTGGGTTTTCTTGGCTAGTTTTGTGGTTACAGAATGCCTCTACTCCTAAAAACTGGGTAGGCTTTTGTGGCTTCCCTGAAAGGCTAAGACTGAACTCAGGTAACACTTGCTTGGGGTAAAACTTGGATCTGCTCCACCATTGTAACATTTTGATGTATGTTGTTCTTACTTTCTCATCGCTGCTGCAGTTGAGGTCTGTCCCTCCACACTGCCTCCGGGGACTGCGATTTGTCTATTCTCAGCTGGAATCTCTAACCTGTTGCAAATGTATCAGTACACTGGAGGTGAGTGTCTCTACACAGCTCATGGAGTAAATTGCAAGAGAAAGGCTGTCTTGATCCTACAGCTCTTCACACAGGGAAGATGTAGGAGACAGTGTTAGCCCTTTTATTCATTCATATTGTGTATGGCTTCATCTCCCTTCTCCTGTCTCAAGCAGTGTTGAAGGATTCCCTGCTTGCAAGCACATGTGCTCTGTAATCTTCTCTTTAGCTGCTTGAGAATTTCTGGTTCTAGACAACATTTGTATCAGCTAGGTCTGACAGCTCTGTGTATCTGGCTGTTTCCACATTCAAGGCCTGCAGCTGGTCAAGGTTTATTTCATTGTACCTCAGCAGCATTTTTAGAGTTTATTGTCAGAGGAAATGCTGTGCCCCAGTGTCTTACCTACGCTGCTGCCCAGCACATTTCTGAGACATGAAGGCAAGCTCCAGCCATGAAGAACTGAGTAGCATGTTCTGTGCTGGCTATGGGCCTCTGGGCTTCTCTCTGGGATGTAGAAGCAGACACCTGCTGGAGAACAGGGGCTGATGGTAGGGAGTGCTTGCAGAGCTTTTTTTATCTGTCAGGATACAAGTATGTATCTTGCTTTTGTTTGAGGGAGGCCTGAAAATGATTTTGTTAGCATGAATCTTTGAGCTCAGTGTTCTGAGCCTAAGAAATCTAACACATAAGATTAACTATTGTCACTTCAGAGTAGGAAACAAAAGCATCTCCTTTCTTTCTAAATATCCGGCCATGGGATTCCCACCACCTCCAAATACTTGAATTAGGGGCATAAAAGTCACTGCCTCTCTAAGCAAGACAAGGTTTGTAAAGCACAGTATGTCAGCCACCTTCTAGACTGTTCTCCTGTGTTCATCTGCTTTTACTATAACAGCTAATACTCACCAAGGTATGGCTCCTCTCCTTCTCCTAGGAAATAATTTCAGCATGCGGTGGAGATCTGAGCTGTGCTCTCCCATGGTTGGAACTGCAGACTGTGAACTTCAGCTATAACTCAATCACTGCCTTGGATGACTCACTGGTGAGTGGGGCATCTTTCCTGCATGGCTGCGGAGAGGAGAGGAGATGATCACAGCCAAGAGCCAGGCCTTCTGTTACTGATGCTGCTAGGTCTGGGTGGGAGGAAGTGGGCAGTGATAATTTTGCTGGCCTCTCCCAGCAGGAGAGGCTTTTCATGTTGTAACAGAGACAGTTGTAGGATCTGATCTAGTATCTTTTTGTCCCTCAGCAATTACTGAATGCTCTGAGGATCTTGGATTTGAGTCACAACAAGATCCAGGATTGTGAGCACTATTTAACGGTGAGTATTTTGGGCTGACCAGCAGAGTTTCCTCCTGTGCAGGGGATACTGCTAAAATTCTGTAGTCATTGACATCACGTTCCTACTAGGTGAGGTATAATAAAAGAAATCACCGATGTGGTGTGGCTTAGAATTAGCACTTGATGCCAGAAAACCATTGTCCTGTATGTGCAGTCTGAGTGCCACTGAGGCAGAGAAGGCAGTGTTCCTCACCTCTAAGACAGAGAGTTAGCTCTAGTTGTCACTTGGCAGTCCAGCATGGCTGAGTGGTAAATGCACTGATACACACAGGGTACTCTGTGTGTACAGCCCCTCACAGGGTGGGTACTCCACTGTGGCCAAGACTTTGCTGTAATCTGTGCAGCAGGTGAGAATTATGTAGCCAGGCATGGGGCTGTAGAAGCTTACTGTTCAGTTTGTTCAAACTGCTAGTAGCATTTACTTCCTGCTCTCAGAAATCAGTCAGTTACTCTAGAAAAGGAATAGTCCATCACAATGGCACGTGTGTTTCTGGGAAACAGCAGTGAAATCCATGTTTTGCTGGGCTCAATCTGTTTCTTTGAAGGAAAGCTATGAAACAGCTTTTCATGGAGTTGGTGGGGCTCACAATGTATCATTCCACATCATCTTTACAAAGGTAAGAAAGGGTTTATTTTGGTAGTTCACTCCTTCTGCTCACACAGGATGTCCAGTCCTTTCCTATGCTCCATCAAAGTTGGTGAGGAAAGAGGAAGGTGCTCCTGGCAAATTCTGTAAAGCAGTCAGATGAAGCTGAGTGCCCCTAAACAAACCACTCCCAATGTGAACATCAAACTCTTCCTGCAGAAACAGTCTAAAGAAACTCACTTGTTGGTTGACCTTGTTGGGATGAAAAAAATGGTAGAAGCTAGTGTCCTGCCTTGAGTTCAGGGCCAGGCTTTGAGATAAGGTCCCAACTGATCCAATGCTGCTCTTGTCTCTGAACAGACCCTTACAGAGCTAGAATACCTCAATCTGGCATACAACTTCTTGTCCAAGGTGCCAACCCTTGGCATCTTCAGCCGATCCAAGCTGGTGACTCTGATCCTGCGCAACAATGAGCTCGACAGCATTAATGGTGAGCCCACAAGGGAGAAGCGTTTCTGAGTTTGAAGCCTTCCTGTCGTCCTTGAGAACAAACAGAATTTGAAATCTTGGACACAAGTATTTTTACTAGGGTTTGGTTTTGGGGGAAGTTCCTAAGTTATGTTGTCTGGCATGCTGATGGCTTCTTGCTTTGTTCACAGGGGTGGAACAGCTTGTGAACCTGCAGCACCTGGATGTGGCCTATAACCTGCTGCTGGAACATGCCCAGCTGGCACCATTGTCCACTCTGCACTATTTAAAAAAAGTAAGCATAAAGCCTGATGGGTTGGTAAATTAGGGATTTCATGGTCAGGGTGTGCAACATGGAGACTTTGTGCTAACCAGAGAGTTTTGAAAGATAAGTTCAACTCTTGAGCATTTAATTTTATTGCAGGAAACTGATGGGGGAGCCTTAGACAGCTGTGTTTCAGCCTTCATTTTTAGTGACCCTTCCTATGCTAACCTTTTTTCATATATTCATCCCCACTTCTTTGCTCATCCTTTCTGATTTTAACATTGTCAAGTTCAGTAAAGATCCTCCCATAATGCTCTTGTGGATTTGTGTGTTCAGAGAAGTCTGAAGGAGCATGGCAGTCACTATAGTACTTGTGAAGGAAGATCATAGAATCAGAGAGTGATTTTAATTGGTAGGGGACCTCAAAGATGTAGTTCCAACCCTCCTGCCATGGGCATGGACACACCTCCCACTAGACCAGGTTGCTCAAAGCTGCATCCAGTCTGGCCTTGAACACCTCCAGGGATGGGACATCTACAGCTTCTCTGGGCCTGCAAAGGACTGTTCTTTCAACACTTCTCAGAGTCAGTACTGAAAAAGCTCATAATGATTTAGGTCATGAGTAGGAGGTACTTTAATCTGCTTCTCTATTTGCTGAGCTAAGTTCAAGAAGCATTTTAAAAGCCTAGTCCTCTCCTGGCTTGATAACTGTTCCACTGCAAGGATATTTCTTGAAGCAGAAAGACTGGAGCCTGCAGGTAGGATAGACTTGGGTAGAGAATATTGCTTCTAGTAACAACTTGTCTGTTTCCCTCACCCAGCTGCATTTGGAGGGAAACCCAATATGGTTCCATCAAAATCACCGATCTGCAGCCCTTGTCCATGTGTCTCCCAGGGCAGCCTTCTCCAATGTGAGTATTAGCCACCTGCCTTCTGCCCCTGCTGTTGAAGCTGTTGAAGACATAGGGTGTTCTAACACTCAGGGAAAATGAGGGAAAAGAAACTTGGAAATTTATTCCAGCTGTGTTGTGGTTGCTTTTTTTTTTTTTTTTTTTTTTTTTTTTTTTTTTTTTTTTTTTTTTACGTGCAGTAGAGTAGTTTAACCTTAAATTTTTACATGATGTGCTGGCCAGCATAGAGTTGAATACTGATCTCAGGTTTGAAACACCTCAAAACTATTTCAGTTTTGCTCACTGATGGAACTTTACTCTGTTCATGCTAGATAGTAACGATGGAGCTGAACTGTGCAAAGAAGGAACTCAGAGTCTTTGCCCACCTTACCAAAGTATGTACTACTTTGGCAGCCATAGCCACCTCTTTGTCTCCTTCACTCTGCTCTCAGTCAGGTGTCCTTACTGTTCCCTTACACTCCAGTGCTTAGGTCAGTTCTTGGTAATCTGATTTCAAATAAAGAAGCCAGCAAAGCCAGTGTTCTGGCAATTTAGCAAAATAAACTTACTTGCTAAGGGTCAAAGGTGTTCCAGAGCTGGTCTGCCCTTCATATTAGTGGCAAATGGCTGGATTCATTGTCTTCAAACTGCATCTTGGAAAAAGCTTTCACTCAGCTCAAATTACTGGTAGCTATGTGGAGTCAGGCTAGAAGTAGGATACAGGCTTTGAGGTGAAAGTGAGTACCTTTCAAAACAATTTGAGTTATTGTAGAACAATCCATTGTATCTCTTCCGTGAACTGTCTTGGATACGTTTCTGGAAGTTATGAAGTCTGTAAACAGGAAAACCACAATGGTCCCTTCTGGCCTTATATGCTATTAGGTCAGGTAGCTACAACTAAAGGAGTGGTGAATAGGCAGGAACAGGGTTGTTTCTTTGCAGTTTTTTTGCCAGGGATCCCAAGCCTAGGGTGGCCTGAAGGGAAGTAGGAGTCAGCAGAAGTTGTCCTGAGTATGTGCCAGCCAAATGGAATCTGACTGCAAATGGGTCTCTAATTACAGTTCTTCTTGGACGGGGAGCCACTCTCTTCCTCAGACCTAATGGTAAGTATAATTGTTAAAAACTGATCTTACTGGCTTTGGGACTGGGAACTCTGACAGGTTTTTGCATTGTCAGGTGTCCTATTAAATCTTTATGGGCTACCTTGACTTTGACACAGATCATTTTGTCTCAGTTCATGCTGATTCCTAATAATTGTTGGAACTGGCCAGTGTAATTTATTCTGGCTTTTGTAGCCTTGCAGGACTTGGAGCCTTGCCTGTTTCCTCTTCAGGTACTGTATGGTACTTGACACTTGCGCTACATGTCAGCAAAATAGTTATCAGTTTCCCATCTGCTATTTTTAAGAAAGGCAGAGAATGAGGTAAATGAGAGTGGTTGTGATAAACAATCCAATCAATCAGGCAGGATCTGTTGTCAGTGCTTTGAGATGGTGAAAGCTTGGGGTGAGGAGCAGGAAAACTGTCAGCCTGAGTTGTGGCTTATCTGTCCTTTGCACTCAGCTGGAAATACTGTATTTTTCTTGCTTTAGCACCTTCCAAGACTTGTGCAAAGTGTGTCCCAGTCCATCCACACTTCTACCTCAGAGAAGACTGCACTGGACCGCAGTGCACTGGAGAGCTCCTGTGCTGCAGACTTCAGCGACAGTCAGTCCCCATCAGAGAATGTGGCCGTCAGGGTCCCTCGAAAGAAAAGCAAGGTCTGGGAGTGACATAGCTTCTTAGCTGTGTAGCTGGCATGTTGGGTGAAGGGGATGCCTTGACATGAAAGCCTCCTGCAGTGAGATGTGGTCTGGTACTGACTGCATGGTTAGTGAGCCTCTACACTGCTGTGTGTTAGGAAGGGGCTTTAAAATTAATCTTCGTATACCCTCACAAGTGTGTCAGGGTGTGTCCCTACACTGTAACAGCTATAAACCCTTCAGCTTGGCGGAGCCCCTCACCAGGTGCTGTTTTCATTGTTCTAGTTCCTCGCAACTACTTTTATCCTGTTTTTTTCCAGGGAAAAGTCAAAGTGCGCCGAGCGAGTATTTCGGAGCCAAGTGACACAGAACACGAGCCGCAGGCATTACCCCTCTCTGCTGGTGAGGCTTGTCATCTTCCTTAATAACATAGAAGCTAAACTGCCCACAGTAAGAGTGCTCTGGCCTGGTGACTACCTTCATACTTCCCCAGTTTTCTCTTTGCAGGTCTGGTCCTAGAGCATCAGAAGGAGATGAAGCGCTTGGCCAGCTTCAGAGATCGCTTTGGTGCTGACTGGCTGCAGTACAAGAGACACCTGGAGGAGCATGACCAAGTGCCCGTCATGTCCCGCAGCCGTTCTGCAGATGAGATCACAGGCAGACCTGCTGCAATGGACTTGCAGAGTGAGAGCTCTGACCCAGAGCAAGGAAAGCCCCAAGTATCCCAGGAAGAAAGATCCTCTCCTCCGTTGGATGACACTGCAAAGGAGGAAGAGCCTCAAGTACAGCTGGATGAGCCTATGGAAGGAGAACAGAGAGGAGAAGAGGAGGCAGATGAGCTAATACTTGGAGAGGAAGAAGAAGAGAAGGTAGAAGGTAAACAGCTCCTTTCACTGCTGTTTTTAAGGGCTTGGATGACAACAAAATAGATTAATCAAATGTGATTTGTCTCTGAAGCTGTATCATGATGCCCAGTATTGTGGAAATACTTAGGACTTGAGTCCAGCAGGACTGAAGGCCTGCTGCCTGTACTGACCTGTATTGTGTCTTGTGTGGCAGTGGACCTGTGCCAGCCAGTGCTGGTGAGCCAAATAGAAGGTGAAGGGGACCCAGAGCCAGACTGGATCTTCCTGCGAGTCACAGCTAAGCATGTGATTGAGGTGGAGCTGAAGGCTGCCAGAGTCCTCCACAAGCTGGAGCTGAAATGCCTGAAGAATGTGGAGACCTCTGAGTTGACCTGGAAGAGGATGGTGAGTTACACTTCTCTGTGAGCCTTTATGATCTTACTCCCTGTGTATGGCAGCATTCTGGATTTGGGCTCCCGTTGAGAATCCTGCAGGTGTTTTCCTAGCTCCTGCAAAGCCTGACTGAGCGTTCCTTCAACCCAGTGCATGTGTATCAAATGGCATCTGTATTGCTTAGACTACCTGCGATAATGCAGCAGAAGCCAGCATCAAATCTCTTCCAAAGCTGGAATTTAAAGCCGATGGCTGGACTTGTTTTGGTGTGGAGGAATGAGAGACTTCTCAAGAGGAACTTAAATGAAATGGAGATCTCCTTCCTATCCATTCCTCGCTGCGATATCACCCTGGCCTTGGAGGACTCTTTGTGGATTGAATTGTTTCTAGAGCAGCACAGAGCCTAGTGTCATGTTTAAAAAGCTCCTGGCAGCTCAGTGGGCAGTTTGCCATCTGCTGTAGGTGCACACTTTAGCATTACCAGCCCTATTTGGCTTTTGTGGTTCTTTAGAAAGGGAGTTTGGAAATCCCCTTTTCCTTGTTGTAAGATTTAACATTCAGTCTGTATACAGACATATTCACAGGTTTCTCTAATTCTGTTTTCTCTAAAAGTTCCAACTCATTTTTAAACCCTGCCCTTGTGCCTTTTTGAATGTTTGTGGTTTGATATGCTTCTGAAATACCTTCATGAAAAAGGTGTTTTGTTTGAAATGCTTTGTTCTAGGCCTTGAGAGTTACTGTTGTAAATTTCAAGCGCTTATGCAATTTCTCAAGCACTCAGTTCAAGTCTTGTCAGCACTTACTAGCTTTATATTTGTTTATTTATTTCTGCCCATTTTACCAGACTCCCAAATGCTATCAGCTATGGAGGATGCTTAGGATGCACTAAATCAAGTGCTTGTATGGCCATGTTTCAGCTCTTTGCAAGCAAATGTAGTCTGTGACAGCTTCTCCCTCGTCCTAGAAAGGGTGTTTTCTGTCTCCTGCAGGACCTGGAGCGAGTTTTCCCTGTCCTCACGTTGCACTTCAGCTACATTCGCAAGGACCGGCAGAAGCGCAGATATGTGGTGCTTGACGACTGCCCGGAGCAGTGTCTGCAGGTGGGGGAAGCTTGGGGAGGGGGCAGTGTTACTGCAAGACACTGAATTCTTCCAGCAGCATAGCACTGCTGTTCTCAGAGTACATGAGCACCTGCTGCCCATGTCTGGCTTGTTGGGATTTCTTCTTTGCACAGATGACCTGTGGAGGGCCCTGTGAGCATGGTCATGGGCAGTGGAGCTCCCGTAGCATATACACTGCTCTCAAGGAGAGAGTCTTGCAGTTTTCTCCCTCTTGGGATGAAAAGTTTGCAGTCAAGCAAGTGATCATTACTTGTGCACATGCAATGTCATGTTTTGTGGGTGCTGAGTGATGTGCTGGCCTGTGCTTGGTCCTCTGGACAGTGAATGTCAGTGCTATGTCCACACAGCTGCTGTAGGGACTCTGGCCTCTAATTTAGTCATTTCTCTCAAGATATCATTTAAGTACATTTAAACAAATTGTTAGAGACAAGACACAAATAGATGGGACCTTTGAGATCAGAGTTCCAGAGGGAGCCTGTCAGTATGTAGCTCTCAGGCACAAACCTGCAAAAACCAGTTGTCTTGGTCTACTGCAGTGAAGCTGCATGCCCCTGGCAAGTCTTGCACAGCTGGGAAATGTTCTTGCACCCCGTACACTCTGAAATGCTATAGTGAGGCATGTGAAAAGACTTGCTGGTGTCAGAAGCTTGATTTTTATTAGGACAATCGTAGCTAGCTGATAGCATCCTTTTCTCTGTGCTGCTATTTATAGTGTATCCTTGAAGTGTTGTCCCCAGCTGTTGAGGAGAATCGGCGAAATCAGGACCAAGAGAAGGGATGCATGAAGCTCCAGTGCCTGAAATGCAAGCAGGAGTTTTCACAGTCCCTGCCCCCCTGGCATCAAGGTTCCTATTCTTCAGAGCTTGGAGACACCAGAATCCTGGAGACTCTAGTTGCCTCAGATCAAGGTAGGCTGTAGTGCCCAGAAGAAGGGTGTTTGCTAATTAATGCCCAGGCCGACTCCCAGAGTGGCAGCTGTGGTGCAGAGCATGGAATGTATAGGAGATGTGTTGTCTGTACTGGAATTTAAAACCTATTGTGGGATGAACTCTCACTTGGCCTACTTGGACTGGGAAAAGCCTGCCTTGTTTCCTAGCAGGAATAAACCACTGGTTTAAGGTCAAGCAAACAGCACTCCTGTTCTGGGTAGCCTAGGGGAACACAAGGGTGCTGGAAACTGAAGTCTGGGAGAGGACTTAAAGGTCATGTAGTCAGTTCTGCCACAGAGACTTTATTTGTTCTAAAGAGCTTTTGCTAATGGAAGCTTCCAGGGAATCTGCATCAGTATTTCAGGTGAAACTTTGGCCGTTAGACATCAGAGAAAGAACCAGAACCCTAATCTAAGTCTCCCTGTCTGTGATCTTAAGCCCATTCTTGCTGCCACTTCAGAGGAGCAATTTATTCCTTTCTTTGTACTTGAGGGCCATTGTTCTCTCCTGGCAGGTTTTCCTGGTTTCTGTCCTCTAGACTAAATAAGCTCAATTCTCTAGATAATTTACTTGTCAGTTATATCTCATACATTCAGTTTCTTGCTGGTCTTTGTACTTTTCCCCATTTGTCTACATTTTTCTTTGGCTGTTTAAAACTAGATGTGGTATTTCAGCTGAGATGTGGCTAGTCCTGAGTAGGCATCTTTTGATTGCTGTGTTTTTCAAAGCTCAGTTTATATTCGAAGTGGGGAGTGCCGTAGCTGAAAAGATGCTGTTTGACAAAGTATCCTGGGATTGAAGTACTGCAGTGAACACAGAAGTGCTGTCCTGGCTGCAGCATTTTCTCCACGCCAGGATACTTTCTTCTCCCTGCCAGAGTAATGGGAATCCCATGATCCAGCTGGGAGTCTGTTCTGGTGTGGGTGAAGGTAGCAACAGGAATCAGTGTCAGAAGGGATGAGGACAGCTGGGGAAGGGACACAGCATGCTGGGGATGGAGGTGGCTAAGGAAGATTGGATTGACTGGTCATGAGCTTGGGCTTCCAAGGTTATGTGAACACTTGCAGATGTGAAGTGGAGGAAAGTCATGAGACAAAGCCCTGATACAGTTTCAGTTGCAGCCACAGCACACACTGGGCACCCTAAATCTGAGCAGAACTATTTCATGTGGCACTGATCCAGAATTTCTGGTTGATTTATGAGGGGAGGTACGTAGAACAAGTTGCTCAACAAGCTGCTCAAGTCAGACTGTAACTATTCTCTACTTTGAAAAGTGGTTCGTGCTTTGCAGAGGAGGTGGGGGGAAGTAAAATCTTGCTACGGAGAGCTGTTCTGGCTTTTCTTTATACCTGACAAAATCTTTCACAGGTCCTGCAGCAGCTGGTGAGCCCATAGCCTGTCCCAGTTGTTCCAGTGACCATGTGGTCATTCTGCCTTCAGAGGAGTGCTCCAGCACACCTCTGCCTCCTGGTGCCGACAGCACGAGTGAGGACCTGTCAGACTCTGTGCTGGAGGGAGGCAGCCAGCAGGAGGGCCCAGAGGAAACATCTGTTCTGGCCAGTGAGAGCAGGAAGTTCTACATTGGTGGGGAGGACAGCTCGGAGATAGACACCAGCAACAGCCCCAGGAGCCCGGAGCCGAGCACTGAGCCTGACAGCACTCTTCATCCCACCTGCCACGGATCAGAGGGCGGCTGTGGGAAGGAGCAGGGTGTGAAGAGCCAGTACTTGTCCCTCAGCCACACGGACACCAACGGGGGCAGCCTGATGGGAAGCTACCATTACAGTGTTTCTCGGGGGCCCACTCCTTCCCCACTCTCTTTGAACTCTGAGTCCGAGGAAACATGGAATCTCAGTCCTTGTGAGTATGAGGAAGCTGTGCAGGGTTTAGGGGTGTTGACAGCTTGTTGCTGGTTTTATCACTAGTGCTTGCAGGGTACACTTCCTGTTGTTTAATGGGGAAGGGGGACATCAAGTATGAGCAGCCATAAACATATGGTTCTTACGAGCCGAGATTTTCATTCCCCTCTTTGTTAAATCCTCATGCCTGAAAAGTGAGTCAGCTCCTAATACCTATTATTGCTGAGACTCTGAGTAATAGGGTCTTGTTCTGGAAGCTGCATTGCTCAGTTATGGATACACTGGGTTCCTGTGACATCCATGAGCTGCCAGCTGGAGCATTACCTTTGGAGAATAGTATGCACAATTTGGAGAATAGTATGCACAATTCCTCTGTATTTATTCTTTGGCTTAAGTGCAGTGCAAGTTGCTGTGCTGGTAGGAGGCTCTGGTTTGTGGATCTACAGTTCCTTGTGCTTTCCTCACTTTTTTGTGAGCTTCAGATGACAAAACCTGTCCAAGAGACTGCATGCTGGCTGTGTGAGAGCTGTCATGCAAGACAGGAGGTCCACAAATTATTTTTTTGAAGGACCTTGGATTTCTGATGTAGCAGACTGCCTTTGCCTGAGTATCAGCTTGTGATTTGCAGAATAACAAGTTGGAAAGGAGCTGTGGAGGTTATCTGGTCTAGCCCAGCAAGTGACTCTACTGCAGCTGAGTGTAGTTCTGATTTATAGCCTATTGTTTTCTTCATCTATAGAGGTCTCCCTCAGTCCTTCAAGACTGCTGTGCCTCGAAGAAGAGTCAGTGTGGAATCACAGTTTTAAGGTTGCTATGTTCAGTCTTGTACAGTTGAAGTATGAGAAATAAAGCAGTCTCTTTTCTGGGGTCAAATTGTGAGGTCCCAATTTAAAACTGAGCCTATGGAAAGTTCCTTGTGAGGAGTGGTTGATTAGTGTAGCATTTCTGGTGGAGAGCAGGCTTTGCTGGCAAGTGTGAACTCTTGGGCTGTTGTATAAATTTTTTGGCTATACAGTTCCATGACAAACCTAATTATACTCTTTAGCAGTTTTATTTGTGTCTTCCTCAGGCCCCTTTAACCTTGCCGCGATCAAAGTCAGTTAAAAAGTTGACCTGAGCTGACACCAGCTGAAATAAGAAATACCTTTCTGGTTTTGTGATAAAGAATTGTCCTCTTGCCAAATCCAGCAGCAAAGCAGTGTCCTTCTGTGACTAAACAGCCAAGCACAGTTTGAATCTGGCTTAGACCAAAGCTTTGTATATCTGAAAAAAAAAAGCAAGTGTTTGGAGCAATGAATTCCTCTTTTATCTCCACATGGAGACCTGTGCAGGTTTGGCTCTTTGTCTTGAGGACAGACTTGATGGAAGCAGGTGTGCAGAGGGGTGACACTGCTGCCCTGGTGCCTGTCTGATTGCCCGGGCAGCCCCTGGTCGGTGGACAGTGTCATTGCTGCCCTTTGCTCTCCTCAGCTGTACACAGCGTCCTGAACACGAGGGACTTCCGGTCAGTGGATCATCGCCTGAAGCTGTACCTGGACATGGAAGTTTTTGAGGAGAATGCTGAGGAGTTCCAGTGCTTCCTCAAGGTGAGCTCTCACAGCACCACTCCTACAACTCTTCTGCTCTCCCTCTTGCCACCCTGTGAGTTCTGCACTGAGGCGGCATCTCAGAGACTGTGGGATGTGGAGGGAGCTGAACCGTCTTTGAGTCTGGCATTTCTGTGGATGAGCTGTCGGGGTAGGCCAAAGCTATGACGCACCCTCTGTGTGCTCTAGGTGGTCATGGTGAAATTTGGCCGGCCAGGAGAGTTCCTCTCAATCCTGGTTGCTTCTGATCTCAAGATTTATGTTCTGGAAGTCACTGGAGCTATCAGGTGAGGACCCTGCAACAAGTCTGTGAGTGTGGGGTAGTGCTGGCCTGTGCTAGCCTTGCTGCCCTTACCCTGGAGGGGTGGTGACATGCACAGGCTCTTCTGGCAAGCCCCCTGCTGCCGTCTGACGTGGGAGAGGAGATGGGGCAGCCTGCTGCAGCTGAGGGCTGTGCTCTGTGATTAGGGGACAACCTGCAGACTGGCTGAAGAAGAATGACTCTCACTACCTGTCTGATATTTCTCATCTGGAAGTGGGACTCTGCCACCAGACCTTGCGAATGGAGTTTGAGAACCCAAAAACTTCCTACAATCTGCTGATCCGGAACCAAAGCTGCTGTGACCAGTTCCTGCAGACCTTGACAGGTAAGAGTAGAACTATAGGGGCGTGGGGGAGAGGATTTGAAAAATTTGTGTTTGGGGAACTATCAGGACAGCTGTTGTTGGATATATGTTGGAAATAAACTTCTTGACAGGTCATTAAAAAAAGCTGGGAGAGAATCTCACTGCCATCATAACTTGGAACCTCTCTTGGAACAGTAGAGGTGTCCTGAACTGTTACGTACTGCCCTTGGGTTTGCAGTAAGACACCTGCCTTCTCCCCCTCTTTAGATCTCATGCAAGAACTGCCTGCTAAGCACAGGAGTAAGGTGAAGGAAATCCCCATTGTGGAAATGAATCCCCAACATTGGCTATGGTAAGAGCCTGTGAGAGGTTTGGATTTCAAGTAGAAAGGGATGTCTGCTTGTCCAGCAGACCCTGGGAAGCATGGTGCTGGAAACAGGGTAGCACAGAAGGAGGCACTACTGGAGTTGCAGCCAGGCCTATGTTAGTGGTTTAAGGCAGCTGTTTAAGGCAGCTGCTGCACAGAGGGTGAACAGGCAAAAGGGTGTCAGGGGCTGAGCTAGGCGGGGCAACTTCAGCTCTTCTGGAGGAGCCAGGGTATAATAGAGGGAGAAAAAGTGGGAGGCATAGGGCACCCTTCTTACTTGAAAGAAACATTTAGCTCCTGGCTGTCAAGGTGGTAGTCAGAGGACCAGGAGAGGGAGGAGTTTACATTATCTGAAGAGATATGGGTCCTTCCCTTCCCCAAGAGGACTGGGAAGAGTAGCTAGTTCACAGCAAACCTAGACTGGAAATAGAGTGCTTCCTTATCAGCCCACTGTTGTATCTCCTCCAGGCCTCTGCTGGATTCCAAGACCACAGATTCTGCAGCTGCAGATGACACTTGTTTCTTCTACCTGCTGGCATACCTGATCCAAGGTACAGGAGATTTCAGTAGCCAGATGTCCCACACGCTGTGCTGTCTGCTTACATGCTTGTGATTTTAGTGTACAGTCTGGAGGAAAAGAGCTGTGCCCTTTTTCCATCAGTAAAATGGGGTGGGGGCATGAGTGAGGGTTCTTTCGTAGTGTTGGGGTGTGTAGAATAGCAGCATATTTCTGTACATCCGGGGAATCTCCCAGTCCTTTTCTACATGGAAGTCTAGGCTCTCGGGAGCAGCTGGTCTTGCACACCAGTTTTGGTGACAGCTTGAGAAGCTAGAGATTATCTGAGGGCTGGATCATTGCCCTGATCTGAGGGAAAGATGAGGAGTCATAAAAACAGATGGTTTGTATGAGTTGCTGAAAGGCTCCTTCATTTGGGAAAACAGAAGTAGGTGTCCAGAACCTGAGATGATAGCACAGGAGGAGCCAGCTGGAGCCCTTCAAGTTTTGTTCCAGGCCTTGCTGAGGGACAGATGTGTTAAACTTGGGGTTTGAGTCTTCAGTGAACAATTCCAGCATTGTCATAGCTTGGGACCCTGAAAAAAACCAACCTAGCTCTTAATCACATTCTGACCAATTTGCTAAGCTTTTGCAGCCCTGGTCACCATTGACCATTGGGGAGGTATGAGACTGTGAGGATCAAAAGGAATCTGTGGGAAGTATGTATATTGCTATCCTCAAGCTGAACAAATAGTATGTGAGAGGGAGAACTTACAGTGCATTTTTCTTACTCTACAGTTTTTTCCTCTTTTAGAGTATGGTGCCCAAAACTGGACACAGTTCCAGCTGAGATCTCATTACCAAGTAGACAGGATTAATTAAACATCCCCTTTCTGATAGTCCTACTAATTCCCAAGAGTGAGATGTGATGAGAAAAGCAACATACTGCTGCACCAGCTTGTGATCCCCTGTGACTTCAGCCAGTTTTGCTAATGGTGCCCTATTACTGTGCATCTAACTTATTCCCAAGTTCTCGTGCTTTTAATCTGCATCTGCTGAAATAGCTGGATTATATTTATGTTCCCTAAAGTTTGTCAAAACTACTTTACTTCCTGTCATATTTATGATGCATCCCAGCTTGGTGTTAAACTTTATATGTGTGCTCTCTGTTCCACCCATCAGATATCTGCAGCCAGACAAATTCAGGCCAAAAAAGGCAGGCTTTGAGCTGCAGCTGTTAAATTTTAACTAAGGAGTAGTAAAATGTTGTTTAAGAGCTCAAAGGACTCAACTGACTTCTCCTGCCTCACTTGAGGGCATGGGCTGGACAAGCCTTGCTGGGCAGTGGTCTTTCATGTGCATGCTCCTGCAACAAGCTTGGATAAGCTGGTCAAGTCCAGCCACATTTCAGTACCCTGGTCCCCTCTTCAGTCAGGAAGCTGGGTAAAGTCGTGCACCCAAGTTACTGCTGCTGTAAAGAATTTCCCTAGGGAAGGAATGGAGAGCAAAGCTGGTTCTGTGGTGACTCAGGCTCTCAGCAAAGCCTTTCTTATTCCCTCATATCCTTTTAGGGGCATCTGCTTTTCCTGTGACCCTGCTGAGTACCCGAAGCATGCTGTTTTTGCTGGAGGAGAATCACCAGTGGCAGGTGCAGCCCTCTTTGGATGAAGACCATGAGGCAGAAATGCCTCCTAGGAGCAACATCCAGTTGAAGGAGAAGCAGCCAATCACCAGTATTAGCAATATCATAACCTATCGCCTCTGTCCTTGTGACATCAAGCTGATGCTTTACGATGAGGTAACCAGGAGCAGTCATGGGCTCAGCATGCTGGGGGTTGACTGTGCTCAGATCCTGTTCCTGCAAGAATGTCTTGGGGCAGTCATCTCCATCCTAACCCAGGGCCTTGTACCACAGAGCCAGGGAGCACAGTGGGAAGTCATGCAAGGGACACTCAACTGCTGGCAGCAGAGAGAGAGGAGGAGGTCACAGAAGAATTAGGAGGAGCTGGCAGCTGTGCTGGGGGATGGTGGCTCACGGCTGATTGGTGCCTGGCAGGCCAGTCTGCTCATTCACCTCTCTACCTTTCCTCCCTGCCAGGTACTGAAGCTAGAGAGCACTTGGCACATCCGCACAGAGTGCCCTGAGCTCCTGGTAGAGCTGGTGGAGTGGATCCGTGGGCCCTGGGAAGAGATGTTCTCAATCGAGCTCCGGAAGGCTGTGTATGAGGCACTGGAGTGAGCCTGGTGGCTGGAGCAGGCGGGACTTGGAGTCAAGTGCTGCTGTGCCAGCAGTGGTGCACAAGTGTCTCCCACTCCCATCTGACCTTGCTGTCCTGTGGCCTCTGCTTTCCACTCTACTCTTGCCCCTGGCCCCTTCTGGTGAGTAAGAGGGGAGCACATGATGGTTCAGACTGCACAGTCATTTATTTGCACTGGACTGGCCACTGAAGGAGAAGGTGGAGAATGTTCCTTGTAATAGTGTGTAAGCTACCCAAAGGCAGTCAGGTGCCATTTCTGGCAGATGCATTTGCTGCCTTCTTAGCTGTTTCAGGACAGCTATCATTATATGCTGATGATTTTTTTTTTCCTCTCCCTCCTTCTTGTCCGTGGTTTCCCTAAAGCTACCTGCTTCAAACCGGAGCCTGATTGCACAAGGGGATGAAGCATGTTGTACACAACCCCACAGAGAGCCTTTGCCTCTCTGCTTGATGGGGCATGGCTCAGTCTGCTGCTGTAGTCTTTCACTGTCACTAGGAGGAAGGAGCCTCGAGGTTCTCAGCACAGAAATGTGTTGCTCATTACTTAGGGGTCAGGACCTTGATGGGCACCAGCAAGTATAACCAAGGCTTAGGCTTTTTCTGAGAAGTCCAAAAGCAAGAATCTATTTTAACATGAGTTTTACTATTTTCTATTATAATAAAAACTTATATTTATTGAATTGTCATGTTTTCCTTGTTTCATTCTTTTGCAGTGCTGTAATGTCATTCTAAGGGCTTCCATACTAGCTTTGCTGCTGCCTCAAGGGTTCCCTAATATCTCACCGGATTCAGGCCATTCTCCCTGTCCTGTTCAGGGTGGGTGTGAATGGGCTGCTAGGCTAATCTTCTCTACCTTCCTGGCTTCCAAGCAGCAACAAAGGAACAAGTTCTAAACAGGATTAGACTGACACCAGGTACAGGTTGTGGTGTTCTCCTTTGACAGTTCCCTTCAGGTGGGCATCCTGTGGCCTTTCAGGCCCAACACACTGCTTACTGGCTGTACAGGCCCTCAGAGGCTTGCCTCTCTCAGGAGCTGTTGTTGGTGTGGCTGTGGAGGTGGGAGTGCCTGCCTCTAGGTTCTTCAAGGCTTTACCTTGTCTCAGCCTCTCCTACAGAGTTAAATGCAGCTCAAAAAATGCTGCTGCCTGGTCAGGGCTTTACTAATGTCATAGTCTCTGCCCCTGCCCAGTGAAGAGCAAAGATAGTGTGTGATATTTTGATGCAGTTGAAGTTCCCTGTGGGGGTGGGCAGAAATAGACCTGTTATATTAGGTGCTGATAGGTGTGATCTGATACTCTTAAGTGGGGACCTTTACTGATGATAGCTTTTCCCAGAACAGCATCTCTGTTTTCCTGTGAATGTCCAAGTCTGCAGCTTCAGGGCAAGTTTTCTGACTATTCAATCTTTAGTGACAAACCTCTATTTTATGTCAATGTGATCTTGATTTTTATAAAGATGTGCATTTGACATTCAGTGGCCTGATGCCTGTTTTCTTTGGATATTGAATATGGCAGCTATTCACAGTAGTCTCTATGACATTTAAATTTTCCACATGCCCAAAATTGGTGTCAGTGGCTTCAGTTTCTGTCATTGAGAAAACAGCAGGGACTTGGCCCCACTGCATCCTGTTGCTTCCCTGAAAAGATGCAATAAAGTTTCCCTTCCTGCTTAAACCCATCTATGCCATCCTTATAGCCTTAGGAGAGCAGGAAGTTCAGTTTCCATTCTGGATCTGAAGGCCACTCTTTCTTCGGGTCACTGTACTATTGGACATTCTTCTGTCACTTCCAGAGGCAATTGAGTTGCTGAAGGCCCACAGTGGCTAACATTTTTATCTAGCCTTCTACAGACTTGATAAGATCTGTACTGTCTGGAGGCAGATGTCACAATTCATCCCACTTTCTCCCCTCTTCCTCAGTTGGCATATGGCTGCTGCTCTCTGTTCCTTCGGGGATCTCAGACCTTAAGTGGGAGTGATTTCAGTCCCCAGCTTTGTCTGGGGGAAGGACTGAGAGAGCTGAGCCAGTAAACACCAGTAGGGTTTTATGTCTTCATCTTGCCATTTAAGGATCTTGTGTAAGTTCTGCATTCACCTTCTATAGTTGAGTTTTTCACAAAGGGCAAGAGTCAAATTTGGAGTTACTGGACTAGCTCCTTGATGTCTCTTCTGCTCAAGCTGATTCCCTGAGAAAACTCATCCCTGGAACTTGCTTTTCTGATCCTAGCCAAGCTACTACACCTTTGCTGCTCCAGTGTCTGAGTATTTGTTGAGGGGCCTGACAAAGTGTGGACTGCCAGAACCAAAGATTTTGGTTGTGTGCCTGTCCACAAGCTCTTCTCAAGCTCTCCCTGCTTTTCATTTCAGAGGTGACTACTCATTTGCTTCTCTTCTTTGCCATGGCTGTGGTGGTCTGTGCTCCCAGCTCAGCACCAGCCTCTTGGTCCCGTTAACAGGATCCTGCTTTTCGGCATTCCTTTGGCTGCTGCACTGACGGGAAAGCTCACATGCACTGCCGCAACCTGTCTCCTGCCTCTTCATTAAACACTTGCTTTGTTTTCACTTAGCCTTTTCTCCTGGTTATTACAGATTAACCCCTTTTTGGTTACTCCATGATCACAAATGCTTTGCTGTAGGGCCTCCTGCACCTGCTGCAGTGATTGCATTGACTGGTCTCCTTGCATCAGCTGGGTGTGTGCAAGGGCTCCCCTGACACACCTCCACCATCCCACTGATGGCTGTGTGGGAACTGGGACTGTATAGGACAGCTGGGGTTTGCAGAAGGGTGGAATGTATCTTGAACCGCTGCAGATATCTTCTGCCTGTCTCAGTTTTGATTATGCCATCTCCCAGCTGTGCTCTTAAACATTCTGGATTTTGCTCCTTCTTCTTCTTTTCTGGGTGCACTGGGCTCCAGCACTCAGCTGCTAGCACAGAGCAAGGCTGGTGTGAACCTCTGTTTCCCTGTCTATGCTTGCTTGTAGCAGTCTTTTCTCAAGGTGTATGTAGCTGAAAGGTTTCCCAGGCTGGGGTGGCCATAGAGCTCTAGAGACAGCCTGCAGGCAGCCGTGGGCTCAGGCGGGCCATTGCCATGAGCCTGAAGCTACTAGTCCTGCTATACTCTGCTGTTATCAATGAAAATAATGCCTTCAGTCATGGGTTTGGCTATTTCAGTGCTTCCTGCTGTATGTCTCTGCCCTCTAAAGCAGTACTGCCTTGAGCATACATAGCTTGTGGGGTAACTGTCAGCGCCCTTGCACTATGTCGAACTAGCGAAGCCTGGTGACTGGAGTGACTGGTCATTTACTTCTAGCAGAATATCCCTGCTGGCCTCATCTCCAGGAGACATGAGATGTAGCAGCAAAGGGCACATGTTCCTCATGGGTCATGGACCTGTCTGGCCAGCTTCATCCCTCCAAGGTACCAGTGATCCTTACCCAGCACACAGAGCAGTATCCATGGCCTGTGTAAAGCCCTTCCCTGTGGGCTGCTCTCCAGTTTGGCAGGCAGGAGAAGAGCAGCCAACACAGGCTAGGCTCGAGTGCAGAAGTCAGCACCCAGGAGCTGTGAAGGACACTGTAGCATAAGAGAGGTGAGCAGGGGTTGTGCCCCCACTGCCCCCACTGTACTGCATGATCAAGTGGGGGGATAGAAGGGAAGGAAACTACTTTAAAGCCATCTCAGCCTTTGCTCAGCCTCTGATGGAGGGCATGGTCATTGCCCTTTGTGATGCTGCAATGGAGTGTGCTTCTGCCTGTTACCAGAGGAAGGATATTAAGCTAGTTATGGAGCTGTCCTGTATCAGGACAAACAGTTCCTAATAGAGTTGTCTGCTCCCTGTCCCAGTGCCAGACAAGTTGTTTAATCTGGGAAGAGCGTGTTCAATGCCAGGGATGCGTGCTGCCTACCTCCAGTGCTGCCTGTTCAGCCCTGCTTGGAGAGGGTGGAGCTGGCTTCCTCACCCCGCAGCAAGCACACCCAGGGCGCCCAGCCCCACCATCTGCCTTACTGCCACTGTCCCCGGAAGCGGAGGCAGTCATAGCAGGACCCAGCCCATACTGCTGTGTTGATCAGAGCAGAAACTGAGGCTGCTATCAAGAGCCAGACTGGGTCCTGCACCCTCCCTGCACCCTGTGTCTGGTGGCCAAGGCAGGGGCTGGCACTGGTGTCTCAGAGGGTGCCTCTCTTGCAGCACTGTGCCTGAACAGGGAGGAAGGAGTGCTTGCACAAGCTCTTTCCAGTGTCCCTCCTGAGCTGCAGCACTTGTCCAAGAAGTGGATGTTGTTCTTATCCCTCTGCTTACACTCCCCCTCAGCCACTATCTCCTCTTTTGCCAGCTCCCCTTTGCTCTTGCTGGGCTGGGCAACTGCCCTTCCATGGCTGTGCCCCACAGACTCAGTGGTTTGGGGCTGATCCTGGTTTTTGCGGTTGGTGAAAGTGCCTCTGTTTCCTCTGCAAAGCTGGTCTTTGAGCCAGACCCCACAAGACTGCTGGTCTGTACATCCTTCCTGCCCACTATGCTCTGTCAGCCTCAGCTGATGTGGAAAGGGATGAGGGTGGGCAACACCCTTTGTCCACTGTCTTCCTTTCCCGGATGATGTGGGCTTTCCTTCTGCCCCAAGCTGAAAGAACGATGCCTCATCCAGGCATTTGGATTTTGCAAGCTTAAGAAAAGGGTAGAGTGCAGGAACACCCAGGGCAACGTCATAGGGGAAGCTGGAGGGCTCTGACGCCAGTGGTCGGATGCTGACAAGCACAGTAATGCCTGTCTATAGGCTGTGTGACACCAGCCCCAGGCCTGGCCTTCCAAGGCCAACCCTGCCCTGCAGCCCAGACGTGGGCTGAGCTGTGCTGTGCAGAAATGCTGCAGCAGTGGTGCCTGACCCCAGCGCAACAAGCACCTTCATTCTGGGCACAAGGGCTTCATTTTGCAGTGCCTCAGTGGTCACATTCCCCAGTTTAATGTGAGGCTGGTGAAATAGCGCCTTGTTCTTAATGTGCCAAGCACCAGAGTCAAAGGGTCACATAGGTCCCTTACCCCTGGCAAACTGCTCTGCTGCCTGGGGTTGAAGCCAGGCTGAAGGCAAGCTTTCCAGGCTGGAAACACTTGAAAACAAGTGGTTACTGTGGGGAAAGCCACAAGTCACTTTAACTGCCAGGCAAGAGCAGGAGGTTGAACATGTGCTGCTTGACCTCCCCAGCATGCTGGAATGCTGTCCTCATGCTGACAGACCACTGCCCTGTTCCCACCTCTCCATGCTGCACTGCAGGTGCCACTTCCCTGCAGCTCTGGGTTTCATTTCTGGAGCTGAAAGCTTCCCTACATTCTTCCAAAAGCTTGAGTTTCCATGCTCGGCTTGCTGTCTCCTTGCATCCACCTCTTCCTGTTTCTCCTGGCCTGGGATGGAGATTGTGACCAGAGTGCCTGTGCTGAATCTGGAATGCACTGTTCCCTTACAGAAAAGTTAATGCCACAGTTGCATGCATGAGAATGGGATTCAATGGAAACTATTTCTTCATGTCCTGGTCCAATTCCCTTCCATTTGCTGCAGCTCTCCCACCGTAGAACTTAATGTGTGACTTGGGACAGACCCATCCATGAGCTGGGGAGAAGGAAGGAGTGAGCAAGAGCCCAAAGCAGGGCCCTTCTCCCCAGCCTGTTGTGCACACACCTGCATCTCTGTCAGGGTACAGAACACTGCTCTGAAGGGTTCCAGTTGCCCTCACATGTAAGAGCACTAAGCCTGTGTCCAGGCTTTGTGGGTGCTGATGCAATGCCATAGTGGCATTGCTGATTTAGGGAAGCAGCAGGGTGGCTGCAGAATAACCAAAACTCCACACTGGATGTGATGGCCACAGTCCCTACAGCTCTCCTTGCCACAGCCTCCTGGCCTTAGCCCTCCCGCAGCCAGCCCCAGTGCTGCACCAGGGTGCCCGTTCATAGAAACCCTTCATCAGGAGGAGCACTTGTTTCAGTAAGGAGAAGCAGTGCTTCATGAGCTTACGCAGACACCAGCTTCGGCAGGACTATTTGGGTTGTGCAAGACTGCTCGGTATCCCTCCTCATCCCCACTCAACGGGGCCCAGGACGTCAAGGGTGTGGTTGGCCCAGTGTGGAGACTCAGCCCCGACAAAATTCCCACAGAGCCAATTTTAGCAGTGGGGAAATTGAGTGGCCAGGGTCCTTTGGTGAAAGGACCCGGCATGGCTCGAGGGTGGTGACTCAAAGACGCTGCTGCCATTGTGCTGGCCTTGGCGGTGCAGAAGGGGACTCTAAGGGCACATCTCGAGGTGCTGCATGCTCAGCCCGGTCCTGCTGCAGGAACTTGGCCTGGGACACGAGAAGCAGCACGGGCTTCAAAAGGCTTAAGGCACGTTACCACCACACAGGCACAGGCACGTCTTGTTCTGCGTTCCCACCACGTGTGAGGTCAACTCTGCTCTGTGCCACAGGATCTCTCCTTTCTTCCATCCTCGCTCTCCACTGGGCGGGGAAGAACGCTGTAAGGAACAGGAGGTTACCGTGCAGAAGACTCTCCGGCCGGAGCAGAGGACTCCCTCCTCTAACGCTGCGGCCGCACTCACCCCTGAAAGCCCCGCGGGCTGAGCCGCACCCGCGGTTCGGAGCGCCCCCCTACAGCGGGCAGGGAGCCTCCGCCTCGCCAGGCGGAGCGGCCTCCCGGGAGCCAACGGCTGCGCGGGGCGCAGAGACACAGCCGGTCGGCGGGGGCTGGACGGAGCTGCTGGGGCGGGAGTCGCGTCTGGGAGAGTTTTGGCCGGCGCCGGCCCCTGCCCGTAGCCCCGCGCGGCCTGCCAAGCCGCGGGCGGGGAGGACCGAGGGCGGCACCGCCCGACGGGCGCAGGACGTGCCGGAGCGGGGCGGGCCGGGGCCGCCGCTCCGCGCCGCGTGGCGCGGGCGCTGCCCGGTGCGGAGCGGGGCTCGCGTAGCGGGACACGCGGGGCGGAGATGCGGAGCGGGGCGGTCGGTACGCACCGGCGGGCGGGCGGGAGCGGGGCGGGGCGGGGCGGCCCCGGGCCCCTTTGTTCGGCGGGAGGCGGCGGCGCGCCGCCCCACCGCTTTGTCCGCCCTGCCGGCGGGAGCCGCTCGTCCCGGTGTGCCGTGAGTGGGGCCGGGGTGCTCCGGGAGCAAGCGGGCGGTGGGGCAGGGCGCGGCAGGTGGGCAGGGGACGGTGCCCCGGGCGGCGGGAGCCCCAGGCGTGGGCTGGGGCCGCGGGCGGGTGGGATCGCGGGCTGGGGGTCTCGGACAGGCCGGGGCAGCTGGGCTGGAGGCCCTCGGGGCGCTCGAGTCGGTGGGACCGGGGACCCTGGGAAGGCTGGGGTGGAGGACTGGGTCCCCAGGGTGGCAGGGATCAGTGGCACAGCGTCCCCGGATGGGCAGGAGCCGGTGAGCCCCAGGGGGGATGCCTGCTGCTGTGCCCCTGGGCAGGGGAAACCGGGGCTCTCGGGGCAGGCAGGGCAGAGGGGACTGGGAGCCCCATGCGGGGAGACTGGGGTCGGTGGGACTGAGGGGTAGGTGTAGGGCCCAGCCAAGGTCTGTGGTGCTAGTCCTGACTCCCAGCGTGGGCGGGAAGCCCTGGATGGCTGTGCTGCTTTGAAAACTGGCCTCTGGATACCTGCCCTGGATAGGGGACAGGCTGCAGGTAGCTCTGCCCTGGCTATGCCCACTACTGCTGCCATCCCGCGTTGCCAGCCATTCCCATGCTACACTTCCATAGCCATCACAGCAATGTCACCCTATGTTTTTGCTTTCCTTGGGCTTGGTACCTGTCGTGGTTTGACATAGCTTGGGTTTTAGTTCCTGGAACTGTCCTTCAGCCTCATCTTCTCACCTTATTCTTCACCCTGGTGTCAGGGTGGTGTGCTGCTATGACTGGGGTAAAGGCAGACACAAAGCATCCACCTTCCAGGGAGGTGGTGGGGGAGAGGGCCTCAAACCTGGGCGACAGGGCAGCAGTGAAACCTTGCAGGGCATATGACCACAGGAGGATGGTGGCCCTGATGGGCTGAATTTGGGTCCCTGGTGCCAGCCTGTGCCACCTCCTGCAGCAAGAGCATGTCCCCAGCATAGAGGCTTATGCTGGAGGGACTCTTCTGCTTAGGTGAGGTTGGCTGCGAGGCTGGCTGAGCTTAATGTAAAAGATCCTCTTGTTCTGGACAATAGTGGAATCGGTGCAGCATCAATCATCATCTGCAGGGACATGCCCTGGCCAGAGGTGATGGGATGGGGCTGGCAGGGGCTGCTGGTGGCTCTGTGTGGACACATACCCTCTGCTCGCCCTGGGCCATCTCTGCCACCTGCTGCCCTGGCTTGCATCATCTCGTGCACAAGCTGCTGAAACCAGGGGTGGCAGTGGGTGGTGTGGGTTTCTTTGGCCGGGAGATGTGACATGGTCCTTGTAATTTCCTCCCCAGTCTCTAGTGTCAGCTATTTTGCCAGGGTTTTGTGCAATTCCTTGGCTACCCCACACTTCCCCTTGCTATCACTGTCCAGTCCCGTTCCATTTCCCCACCAGCCCTTGCCTTGGAACTGCAGGGTGCTGTGAGAACTGCGCACTGCAGCCTTTGGGGGCTGGGGTCCTGCAGGAGAGAGGGCACAGCACTGAGGTTTGGTGGGAGAGTGATGCTGCATCTCTGCTGGCCCTCAGAGGAGAGCTGTGTGGAATGAAGGGGTCCTGGCTGATTAGCATGTGGTGGGGGATCCTGCTCCGGAGACCTGCCCCCTTCAGCCAGGGCTCAGGGCGGGCAGCTGCAGTGGGCCAGTGGAGCTGCCATGTGTTGCCTTCCTCCAGTGGCCTGTAGACCCTCGTGGGAGGGTGTGAGTGCTTTCACGGGGTGTGACACTGGTTAGGGACCTGTCCAGTGCCAGGTGATAAATGGGTGCTGTGTCACTAGGGGAGAAGGAAGTGGTTCTGCTCCTGCCTGTCCCCTCACAGTCCCCAGCTGGTGCTGCCCTACACTGGTATGTTTGCTCTGGTTGTGACTGTGCTCACTTTTCCCCTAGATGTGTCCCTGCAGGCAACCAGGATGTCCCAGCCTTTCCCCATTGCCTCCACCCACCTGGCTGGCGGCAGGGTTGGGAGCAGGATGCAGACAGGAGCACAGGGAGGCGGTGCTGAGCAGGGAATAAAGTTTTGGGGAGGCAGCTTCCTGAGCAGGGCTGTGTTTATGGATCTGTGGGTAAGGGAATGGACACTGGTGCTGGAAGAGGAAGCGGGACAGCTGGGCTAGCAGCTGGCAGACTTCGGGGTCCTGGTGAGGTGCATGCAGATTTGCTCAGTGCCTCTTTGCCTGCCCCTTCCTTACAGGATTTGAGTCAACTGCCTGGTCAGGATGAGCTGGAGTTTCCTGACGCGGCTCCTGGAGGAGATCAACAACCACTCGACCTTCGTGGGCAAGATCTGGCTGACCGTCCTCATTGTCTTCCGCATCGTGCTGACGGCTGTGGGGGGAGAGTCCATCTACTACGACGAGCAGAGCAAGTTTGTCTGCAACACGCAGCAGCCAGGCTGTGAGAACGTCTGCTACGACGCCTTTGCGCCCCTGTCCCACGTCCGCTTCTGGATCTTCCAGATCATCATGGTGGCGACGCCGTCGGTGCTCTACCTGGGCTTTGCCATGCACCGCATCGCTCGCATGCCTGAGTCCTCACGGCGCCGGCCACCGTCAGCCCGGCGGGCACGCATGCCGGTGGTGCGCCGGGGAGCCGGGCGAGACTACGAGGAGGCAGAAGATGACAATGAAGAAGACCCCATGATCTTTGAGGAGATCGAGGTGGAGAAGGAGAAGAGCCCAGAGGGCGGAGAGAAGCATGATGGCCGGCGCCGTATCAAGCAGGACGGGCTGATGCGTGCCTATGTCCTACACTTGCTGTGCCGCTCGGTGCTGGAGATGGTTTTCCTCTTCGGGCAGTACCTGCTGTACCGCTTTGAGGTGAGCCCCTCCTATGTCTGCAGCCGCAGCCCCTGCCCACACACTGTCGACTGCTTTGTCTCCCGCCCCACTGAGAAGACCATCTTCCTCCTCATCATGTATGCCGTCAGCGGGCTCTGCCTCTTCCTCAACCTCTGCGAGCTCTTGCATCTTGGTGTGGGGCGCATCCGTGATGCCCTGAGCCAAGCTGATGGCTCCCCACTCCCAACTGGCGACAGTCCTGCACCACAATACCCCAAGAAAGCCCCCAGCGCCCCCCCCACCTACCACTCCCTGAAGAAGGAGCTGCCACAAGCCCCACTGACCAACAGCAAGCTGGACTACCGGGAGAGCCTGGCCCAGGGGCGCTTTGCCCTGGCTGGAGCTCCCCCGGTGCATGAGCTGGACCGGCTGCGTGAGCACCTGCGTCTGGCCCAGGAGCACCTGGAGGTGGCCTTCCACCTCCAGCCCCCGCCACGGCCCCCCAGTCCTGCCCGCAGCAGCAGTCCCGAGGCCAACGGCATCGCCGCCGAGCAGAACCGCCTCAACCTCGCCCATGAGAAGGGGACCGCCGCCTGTGACAGGAAGACGGGTGAGCCGGGAAGGGGGATGGATCCTGCCCACCGGGGTGGAGGCATGGGGGGCTGCCCCGAGGCTCCTCTGGAGAGAGGATGCCATTCCCCCTGAGGTGGGGAAAAGCTAACCTGCTTTTTGCTCCCCACAGGGCTGTGAGTGTCACCAGGAACAACAGTGGTGTCTGCCGGAGTGGCTGCCACCACCACCGTGGGATAAGCGTCCTGCCAGGAGCACAGGGCAAAGGTTGCCACACGTCTGCCCAGTGGGGCAGTCTTTGCAGCCCTGTCCCAGTGGGCAGCAGAGGGGTCGGGGGCCATGGGGTTCATTCCTACTTAATTTTCAGAAAGGCAATATCTTATTTTTGTACGTTTTTATAAACTCATCAACATGTGCACCCTGGCATTTTTATACTCCATCCCAATCTCCACTCCGGGCCTGTACCCCCCATCTCCTGTTTCACCCACTTTTCCTCCTCCCACACCCATTTTCCCCAGCATGTTGTCCTCACACCTCCCTGTGCCCCCCATGCCCTCTACCACCCGCGGCAGCACCAGCTGGTGCTCTGCATGAGCTGGTGATTTTGGTACTGCCCCCTGAGGTGTGGGGGACTTAGGGGAGCAGGCTGGGGGTCTGGCTGGCCAGGCCAAGCGTGGGACAGAGTGCTGGGCTAGCATTACTCTTGGAGGGGGTGGGAGGGGTCCTGGTGGCGCTGCACTGCCACAAAATGACTTTGTGGCCTGGGGGGCCGTGCTGCGCAGCTTCCTGGCATGGGGCTATGAGTTGCAGGGCTGGCCTGCTTGGAAATGTCTGTGCAGAGGTCAGGGGCTGTCGTTCCCACTGCCTCCGCCCTGTCCTGGCAGGCCGCCCTTGGACCAAAACTTGTCTCCTCCCACTCTGGCTGCAGGGCTGGGACCCCCCTACACGGAGCCAGACCCTGGCCTCACAGTCTGGGGACATGGTGCCCCGAGCTGGGCTCGGCCGGGAGCCAGTGGAGCATTCCTCATCATCTCAGCCTGGGTCACACGGGGACTTTTGTAGCGTTGTTTTTTACTCGGAAATGATTGTCACTGTTTTTTGTTTTTTTTTTTTTTAATATCTATATTAGTAAAGGCTGAAGACGTTTTGTACTGAACTGCTGCATCTGCTCATTTGGGAGGAAGGGGTGGGAAGGGAATCCTGTACGTCTGGGCTGGCGCTGCTGTGCGTGCCTTGGGACCTCCCTGCTACCCAGGGTGACTCAGTTGTTCCTGCCGTGAGGAGGCGGCTGTGGCCGGGGAAGCCGTCATCATCCTGCTGGAGAGGGATTGCACTGGCCACGTTCCTATTTGGCCCTGTCACTGTCAAAGGGCCAGGTGAGGGACTTTCCTCTGCCTCCCCATCCTCCCACCATCCCCGTGTCTCCCCAGCCCTCTGCTGCCCCTGTTGCTGCACAACCTGTTGACCAGAGCAGAAGGGATGTTGCTCTGCTCTGCACACCCCTGCCTGGGGCAGGATCAAACCCAGCCACACCATGCCCATTTTGGCCAGCATACTCCAGCATGCTCCAAATCAGAGCTGGATGCCTCTAATAGTATTTGCCCATCCCCTCATTTCCCCGTCTAGATAGAAGCAGGCGTTTCCAGGCTGCTTTAGTAAAAGGGAACAAGTTTATTTCACTCATCCCATTAAGCTTTCCAACAAGCTATGCTGCTGGGAGAGGGCTCACTTGTGGTGCCACATGTGCTGCCAGCCCTGCCACGAGTGTGAGGTCCTGGCATGGGCTTACCCAGACACATCCTGATCCTGCTGCAGCAGTCTGGCCCTGCCTGGAGCACAGAGGAAGCTGTTGAACTCTGCAGCAGGAGGCAGACACCAATCTTTGTGGAGGTGTAGAACTGCAGGAGGGAAGCAGGTGGGGAGAGATGAGGGCTAATCTGGTTGCAGACAGCAGCCTGGCTTTGGCAGGGCGGTGATGCCTTTGCCGTAGGTTGTGCCTATCTGTGCCCTGCCATGCCCTGATTTGCTCTGAGCTGGGACTGGCCCTAGGGCTAGCCTGGCAGTGGGATGGTACCAGGGCCAGCCCAAAAATCTGGCTTGTGCTGGGAGGGTGGCACAGACAAACTCCCCCATCCCAGCAGCCAGGGTTCCACTGGGAAAGCAACTCCTCCTGGGTGGGATCACGGTCCGGGGCCAGGCTGCAGGATGCCCTAGACACAGGTGCAGTCCTGGGCCAGGATGTTGGGCACCGTCTCGTACTTGAAGGAATACCCGCCGTCAGAGGTGGTGCGGACGCGCAGGGAGCGCATGGTGCCGGGCAGGGCAGCGCAGCAGAGCTGCACACCCAGCCGGTGGCTCAGCCCGTGGCCTGCAGCGCAGCTCCCGTGGCAGTAGTGGAAAACAAAGCTGCTGGGATGCACGATCCACTTGTCCCAGCCCAGCTCCTCAAAGGAGATGTTGAGGGAAGCCCGGCGACAGTTGGTGTGGGCAGCTAGCTCCTCAGATGGACGCTGCAGCAGGCTTAGGGCGGCTGGGGACCAGGGCATGGCAGAGCGACGAGCCCTCTCACTGCTCTTGGCCCGGGTGGTGGCCACCAGGAAGGGCATCTTGTCCCCCTCAGCCAGGCAGGGGCAGCCAGGGCAGCGCACCAGGAGCACAAAGAGCGGCTGCCAGAGCTGGGGCAGCAGCACTGGGGCCAAGTGAAACACTGTCCAGTGCTCAGGTGTCCGCTCCGCCATGGCTGTCACCGGCACCCGGCCCTGAGGGGACAGAGTCAGCACGTCAGGGATGGAGTGGTTGGGGGCAGCCGAGGGGCCCGTGTAAAACCAGAGCTGGGCAGAAGTCACCACACGGCTCAGGGTGTGTGCCGAGGGCTGGAAGAGGTAGGTGAAAATCCCTTCTTCCTCCAGCAGCTTGTCTGGCTGTGTGGGCTCACAGGGAACGTCTGTGGGGGGGAAAAGATGATCAGGGTGTGCACCCAAACCTGGGGAGAATCCCCAGTGCCAAAAGGCAAGTGGGATGTTGCAGAGGTCCCCGGAATGCAGGCAGGGCTCCTGGCTGCTGGCATAGGCTGTGGCAGGGTGCAGAGGAGCCGGTGCTGTGCAGCAGCTTCTGTGCTGTGCCCCACAGCTGATCTCTGCTGTGCTCTAGGCTGGTCCATTACTGTCACCCCTGTCCCCCAGTATCCTCCCCCATAGCTGGTTGTCTTGCCCCTTTCCCCCAGAGTCCACATCATGCCCTGTCCCCCAGCATTCAGCCCCATAGCTGGCAATCCTGTCCCCTTCTCCCACCCTCTGCATCCTGACCATCTCCCCAGCATCCTGGCCCATCTCCCAGTCCTGTCCCATAGTTGGTCATCCTGCCCCCTTTCCCCCAGCATGTACATCCTATCCCATCCCCCAGCATTCTGCCCCATCTCCTGTTGTTATCCTGCCCCATGCTTCAGCATCCTGCCCTGTCCCTGAGTATCCCAACCCACCTTCCAGTATCCTGCCCCATTCCCTAGCATCCCACCCTATTCCACCCCGCTCCTCAGTCCTCCCCGTGTCTCTGCATCCTGCCTGGGCAGCTGTTTCCCAGCCTCTCAGCACCCTCTTGTGCTGCCTGTCCCTCTGCTGCCTGTCCTAAAGTGTTCTGCCTGTCCCTGCCTGCCATACTTTTCCATCTCCTGGCTCTCCACCAAATCTCACTCATGGCCATGTCCCAGACTGGCATACCTTTTTCCCCTTCTCTCACGGAGCACCACATCAGCCTCTCCATCCTTCGGCATCTGCATTGCTCCAACCCCCCACCCTGCTTCACCCTTTGATCAGGATGTTCTCACCTGTAGCAGGGAATAAGATCACCTGGGAGGTGTCTTCCAGCTCCTCTGGCTCCACTTCAGTGTTTTCAAGGACGTCTCTCCGGTGTACCCTCCTTGCTTCCATCTGTGGCTCCTCCTGGAGAAGGGGGGGACTCAGATGTTCCAGCACCCGAGCCCGCACCTTGGCCAGGATGAGCTGCCGGTCGGCACCCGCCCCGGTGCAGCTGGCCAGGGCGGCGGTGGGCAGCATGGCAGGCAGCAGGTGCAGGAGCAGCAGCATGACCGTGGGGCACACAGCAGGGTGGTGGCTTGGGGGGCTCTGCCGCGGGCTTCTGCCTGCCTGCCCAGCCCGTCTGCCCACTGCGCTCCCCCCGGGGCAGGGTGGCATTGAGATCTAGCTGACACTGACGCAAACGTCTGCTCGCCGTGAATATTATCTCTGAGCTGTGAAAGCGCTGAGACGTCTGGAATGCGAGGACTGCAAGGACAGTGTGGTCTGGGGGGGGCCGGCGCCCGGGCAAGGGGGTGTGTGTGGGGGCTGCTGCCGGGAGCGGTGGGTGCGTGGGGCTGGGGAGGCCGGGCTGTGGGCAGGGTGGTGCCGGGAGCCTAAGCTGGCAGGGATGGAGGGGGGGACCTTGGCTGAGCTTTGCAGCTGCTGATGCTAGGTGCTCCCCCATGGCGGAGGAGTTGAAGGTCTAGGGCTTCTGGGGAGCTAGAGGGAAGTGACAGCAGTTGTGCACAGCAGGGAAATCTGGGCAAGGAGCTGGTGGGGATCAGAGGCCTGTGAGGCTCTGGCATGGGGGAGGCATTTTGCAGGTGGCAGTCCCCAGGGCAGCCAAAATGTGAGGATGGGGCCTTGGAAAGGGCAAGCTGAGGGGCAGGGTGGTTGTGGCATCTCCACGACAGTCTGGTGATTGGCAAGGTCCTGGTGACATGAAGCAAGAGAGATGGCAAAAGGTCCCTGCTCTACCTGGGGCTGCGGAAGGCTGGAGAGAGGGGAGAAGAACAGATGAGACAGAGGCAGGCCAGCTGGAGACCCTGCAGCCGGTCCAGGAGAAGGATCCTAGGGTGCAGTTTGGGCTGTCTAGCCATGGGTTGGCTCACAGGGTGGGAGTTGCAGGAGAGGCATGGGCTGTAAGGAGACCCAGTGCCCTTCCTCTCACCACTGCCTGAGGGGACAGTGCCAGGTGTTCCCTATCCACTAACCCTGCCTGCCCTGTGGATGGTGGGCAGCCTGTACATCCCCTCTGTGCCTCTGGCAGCTCAGTGTCCTGCCCATCCCATCCAATACAGCCTGGCATCTCATGCAGCATCCAGTGCAGCACATCCCCCCCATGCAGCATGTCCCGTGTGACACGTCCTGTCTCACTGCAGTCTGGTGTCCAGCTCAGTGTGCAGCACACCATGCACCCTGCACCCCATGCCATGCTCTCCACAGGGCACATCGTCTCTCGCTGCTGGCTGAGCCAGCAGAGAGGCACAGCCAGGCCTGCAGCACCCCTGCAGCTCTCTGGGGTGGCTCCTGCCGGGCTGCTATACATAGGTAGGCCAGCCCAGCCTCGGCGAGGCGCAGAACGGAGCAGGCTCACTCTTATCAACCCCGCGTGTCATCAGAGGGTATTTTTGGGGACAGCAGCTGCAGGCATTTGTAACATTTGGTCCCTGCGCACTGACACCCAGAAGGGGAGCTGGGGGAAGAAGCAGGAGCTGGGTGCCGGCACTGAGAGACGCAGGGGAGAGGTGGCAGAACGAGGTACATGAGTGGGGCAGGGGACTGGGCTGGGGGGCTGCCTGGGGCAGGGAGGGTGGTTGGGGAAGGGAGTGGTTGAAGGGTGCAGTGGTGCAGCCGAGCCATCAGAGCCGTCCCTTTGTGTCCAAAGGAGCTGCTGCGGGGTGGCCCACGGGTCAGGGGTGTGTGGATGGAGAGATGAATCTGAATAGGTGCACTGTCCCGGGGGTAGGGCTCTGGGAGGAGAAGCTGGCCACAGTCCCTGTCGCTCCTTGGGGACCAGCTCTCTCTTACCCTCTGGCACATTCAAGAAGTATTTTTGTTTCCCCTCCCCCTGCCTGAGCAAGTCAGAGACGACCCTGCCCCAGCCCCAGCCCCAGCCATGGTGCGGGCAGAGGGTGGGGTGCACTCACCGGGGAGAGGCACAGAGCACCCTGACCTGCTCCTGTCACTGACCGTGGGCACGGTTACCCACAAAGCCGGGGATGGAGGCAGTGCCCTTCAAAAGCAGGACCCACCTCCCTGGCTTTCATTCTTCCCCTGGGGTTGATGATTTCCAGCTGTGGTTTTGAGTGCACAAGGGCTGGATCCTGCCTGTGGGACTACTCTCTAGAAGGGGGACCCTTTCCCCAGAGCCCCACTTTGCGCCAGGGCACGGCCCTGTGGGGCGGCCACCCCGCACAGGGGGTCCCAGTCCGGGTCCAGCCGGGGCCTCGCGCCCGTGACAGCCCCGTGTCAGCACCTGCCCGCTGAGCCGGCCCAGATGCTGCAGGAATGCGGCTCTGCCACCACCCGATACTGCAGGAATGTGAATGCCCGGCGGGTGGGGAAGGGGCGGGCGGGGCCCCCTTTGCCTCCGCTGTCCCCCAGCCCCAGCACCCAGCAAGCAGCTGCCCATGCTCCCTGTCTAGGCAGGGGTCCCCCACCTCTGGAACTGGAGTCCCCTCTGCAACCCTGGGAATAGGCTGCAAGTGTCTCAGCCCCCCCGGCGTGCAAAGAGCCACCTTTTGTCACCTCTCTTATTGCCTTGGGCTGGGATGATTTGGGTGACACTGGAGCAAATCCAGTGGGGCTGCTCTGCTCCGAATGAGGGTGATGCTCCTGAAGCAGGGGGTCCATGATGGGGATTTTGCTCCAGGTGTGGGTGCCCCCTGGTTGGAGGCTCCACATTGGTCCATCTCTTTGATGAAGCCTGAGCCCCCACTCTAGTCTGTCTGTACATCCCCCCAGGCTGATGGTACCTGCTGCTGCTCCAGCCAGCTGTCTGCCGTGAGCCTAGGGAGTTGGTGATGGAGGGGTTCGGGGGAGCCCCCAGGTTCCTGGCCTATCCACGTGCCTTCACGGTCCAAAGTGGCACCAATGCAGTCCTGAGCTGCCAGATCATGGGTGATCCCCAGCCAAGCATCCTCTGGGAAAAGGACAAGGATACCATCAAGCCCTCGGGCCGTTTCCATATGGAGTCCAAAGGGGACCTGTACAGCCTGCTGGTGTCCTGTGCCACCCCCGAGGACAGTGGACTCTACGTCTGCAGGGCCAAGAATAGCGTTGGCGAGACTTATGCTGCCACCGTGCTCAGGGTAGAGCCAGCGGAACCGCGAGAGGGGGAGGGATGCTCAGGCAGTGCCGCACCTGCCTTCCTCATTGCCCCCTCGTCCATGCGGGTGTGCCGGGGGGAGGACGTGATGTTCACCTGCAGGGTGTCTGGGCAGCCCTGCCCTGTGCTGGAGTGGGAGAAGGATGGGCACAAGCTCTCCGAACTCTTTGAGAGCAGCCACTTTGCAGTGGGGCAGAAACCAGAGGACTGGCACTTCCTGAAGCTGTTCAGTGCCCGGCCCCAGGATGGGGGAGTGTATGTCTGCCGGGCGCGCAGTGGCTCCCAGGAGGCCCTGGCTGCTGCCGTGCTCCTGGTTGAACCCCAGGCACTGCTGGATGGGCTCCCCAATGGCTCCCCTGCTGATGGTCCCGAGGTACTGGCGGAGCGGCAGCGGTGGCGGCGGCACTCAGCGGGACGGCGCATGGGACCGGAGACCTGGGTGCCCAATGGCGTCATGCCGGCCAGGGTGCCAGGGGCCAAGGCATTTGCTGTGAGCGCAGGGAAGCACGCCAAGTTTCGCTGTTACGTTACTGGCAAGCCCAAGCCAGAGATTATCTGGCAGAAAGATGGTGAGCCCCTCGCCCCTGGCCGCAGGCATCTCATCTACGAGGACCGGGAGGGCTACTTCATCCTCAAGGTGCTGTACTGCAAACCTCAGGACCAGGGGCTATACATGTGCACCGCTTCTAACACTGCTGGCCAGACCCTTAGCGCAGTGCAGCTCCAGGTGAAAGGTAGGAACATGTCCAAGGAGTGTCAGAGGTGGCCGGGCTCTGGGGGACTCAGGGAAGTTTGTCTGGCAGGGGTTTGTCTGTGTGAGAGCCCAGCATCAGTGAGCTCCTTCCTGCCCTGTGCAGCCAGGGTCACCCCAGGCTCCTCGGGACAGAGTTGTGGGCTGGAAGCAGGGGATGCTGGGCTTCTCCAGGAGCTGTGTCCTGCTCCGTGAGTCTCTTTCCTTGCAAACAGAGGTGTGGCTTCTTGGGATGACTGCAGGTGTCCAGCCACAAACAGGGAAGAGGGACAGTGTCTTGGTGACAAATTCCCCTGGAAGTGCTGAGTGATTTTGGCAGCCAGCCCTGCAGGGCACAGCTCCAACAGTCCGCACTGGCAGCTGCCCAATTCCCCCCGAGCCATCCAGCCAGCTGGGGACAGCCCATGGCTGGGGTTACCCAGGAACTGGTGCAGCCCCTGCCTACACCCCACTGCTCCCCTCCACTGAGATGCCTGCTTCAGCATGCTGGCTTCCATGCTCCTGCATCCCCCACAGCTTCCTGCTGAGATACTGGAGGCATCCCTGTGTCTCCCCAGGCTGTGCCCTGGTCCTCCCTGCTCTGAGGGATGTGCTTGTCAAGACAGTGTCTGTCTCATGGAAGCCAAGGGAGAGGGAAAAGGAGGGACAAGGGTTTGCTGCTCTTTGTGAGCTGAGTTCACCTTGAGCAAAGGGCTGACAGTGGATGCCCTGTCTCTTTCTGTGGCAGAGCACCGTCTGCGGTTCCAGGTGCAGCTGGCAGACGTGGAGGTAGCAGAGCGGGAGGATGCAGTGTTGGAGTGCCAGGTGCCATTGGAGACCATCCCCACCTCCTGGTACCTGGAGGACAGGGAGCTGCAGCCCAGCCACAAGTATGTGATGGAGGAGCAAGGGGTGGTGCGGCGCCTGACCATCCGCGATGCCCGCATCGATGACGATGGCATCTACCTCTGCCAGATGAAGGACAAAGGACGCAGCATCGCCGAGGTCTCTGTCCGAGGTGGGTCAGGTCTCCAGTAGCACAGCTTTGCCTTCCTATTCCCCTCCTTGCCAGGGTCCCCACTGCCCCCTGCATTTGCCTTCCCTCCTCTCGGCTGGTGCCGAGGTGGTGCTGGGCAGCAGCCCCTCCTCAAACTCCTCCTCCTCCTCTCCCACATCAAAGAGCCCATCCTGGTCGCCAGAATTCCTCCCTGGCCCTCATATATCTCTTCCCATAGGGGTGATTGTGAAGCGGCTGCCACGGAAGCTGGATGTGATGGAGGGGGAGAATGCAGTTTTCTGTGTGGAGACACGGGATGTGGTAGAGGGCAGCTGCTGGAGCCGGGATGGGCTACAGCTGCGGGAGTCACCCCGTACCGTGCTTAAGAGCTTCAGCAGGACACACCTCCTGGTGCTGGTGCATGTCACCCGCCAGGACGCGGGCATCATCTCCTTCACTGTCGGGGAGTCGCAGACATCCTCCCAGCTCCGAGTCAAGTGTAAGCTCCAGGCTTGAAGGGGTCCTGTGTCCTCTCTCCTGCCTGTTCATGAGGGGTGATACAGAAGAGGGGATGGAAAAGGCAGCCAATATGCTGGGGGTGTGATGCTGCAATATGTTTTATGGGAAGGGGGCTTTGAGCAGGACTCCAGGATCCCAGCCTCACAGGCATTCACAAACCCCTGTAGCCAGCAGCATGCTACATGGGAGCAAGACCATCCTCTCCATCAGAGAGAGAATCCCCAAAGAAACAGGCTGTTATCCCCATTTAACACTTCTATCACCCCATCTAGAGCCTCACTGCCATCCCCAAGCAGGCAACCTGGGCTGTAACTTGCAGGTGTGAAGCACGACCCTCCGAGTGCACCAGTGGCAGCTGAGATGAGCGTGGTGGAGACTAACACGGCTCTGCTGACTTGGTGTCCTGCGCCTGACTCCCACCTCCGCCCCGCCAGCCACTACCTGCTGGAGCGTCGGGAGGCAGAGGGAGGGGAGTGGGTGCAGTGCCTTGCCACCGACCTGCCCAGCTGCGTGCGGGTGCTGGGTGACAGTGTGCCTCGCGAGGCCGACTACCGCTTCCGTGTCTCTGCCGCCAACAAGCATGGCAGGAGCAGCCCTGTGGAGTTCCCTGGCTCTGTGCATCTTGGTGAGGAGACAGGCAAAAGCTGGGATGTTGTGCCACACACAGTGTGCTGGTAGTCAGTGCCACTGGGGCTCAGTCCGACTGTGCTCTAGCCCCAGCAGCTCGTCTGGAGAGGGGTCTGCAGGACACGTGGGTGAGGGATGGTGAGGATGCACAGTTCTCCCTGGAGCTGTCAGCTGCAGTACAAGGATCCTGGTTCCTCAACGGTGCCAGGCTGGGTGAGGAGGAGGATGCAGGCGGCCGGTGCAGTGTACAGCGCCATGGGATGGAACACTCGCTGCTGATCCGAGGAGCACGACTGGTTGACAGTGGGGCCCAGGTCACCTTTGTGTCCGGTGGTGTGCGGGACTCAGCTATCCTGCATGTGCAAGGTGATCAGGGCACTCACCCTGGGATCCTACCAGGACCCCAGCAGCAGGGGCTGTCATGCTGAAGGATGCTTCTCACTGGTCCTCAATGTCTCTCAGCCCCACAGGTCCACATTGCCCCAGTGCCTGAGGCTGAACGGCTCCGAAAAGTGCCAGCAGGGATGCCTGTGCTGCTAGAATGCCAGGTGTCCACCCCAGATGCCCCTGTCTGCTGGCTGAAGGATGGCAAGGCCGTGCCGCTGGATGACGTTATCGCAGTGCAGGCAGAAGGCTGCGTGCGGAGGCTGCTGCTCCGCTCAGCATGTCCCTCAGACACTGCTGTGTACACCTGTGACGCTGGGGATGATGCCGTGAGCTTTGTGGTCACCGTGACCGGTGAGCTGGGGACTGTGTGTGGGAGCCTGGCCACTACCTCCTGATAGTGCACCTGCCATGCTTCTTGCCCCCATCATGCGGCTGAAAGCTGCAGCCAGTCATGCTGAGGCCCACATTATCCCTGGCAGAGGTGCCGGTGAGGATCATCAGCTCCAATGAGGAAGCTCCCCACACCTACATGGTGGGACAGCGTGTGGAGCTGTGGTGCCAGCTATCCCACCCAACAGCCACAGTGCACTGGTACAAGGATGGAGAGGAGGTGGAGGTGGGTGAGAGCCTGGTGCTGGAGCAGGAGGGGCCACGGTGCAAGCTGGTGCTGCCCTGCGCTCAGACACAGGACACAGGAGAGTTCGTCTGTGATGCTGGTGGGGACTCTGCCTTCTACACCATCACTGTGGCAGGTGAGTGTGATGCAGGAGGGCTGGTAGGGTCTCAGGGGGCTTTCTTTGCTAGTGCAGGATGCCACAACGTGTGTGCTGTTGTCACTATTGCTGTCACTTGCTGCGGTGGGATACTTGTCAGACATGCTTTTGCCAGGTGCTCACCAGCAGTTTGGTTGGTTGCTCAGTTGGGGTCCTTGTGGGACCCAGACCAGCTGCCAGATGGAACAGCTCACTCAGCCTATCTGAAACACTAGAGCACACGAGAGCACCCAGCACCTGCACACCAGGGTGTTTGCCGGACTTCTGCCATGGCTAGTAACCAAGCCCTCCTGCAAGGTCCTAAAAATAGTGGGCCCAGCACCTGGCACGGGATGACTCATAGTTGGTCATTGCTCTGATAGACAGTGTTAATTGCTGACCTGGAAATTAGCAGTTGCCTGGAGACCGATGGTGGTGTTTGCTGGATGGGAGCAGGCTCAGCATACTGTGGCGGCTGCCCCGGCTGTGGAGTGATTGCTGGCATCACTGGCTGGCAGAGGATAATGAAAGCTGAAAGCAAGTGAAAGGCTTCCCCTTGCTGGCCCCAAAATCCACATCCCACAACCACAGGAAGGCAATCAGGGGCAGAGCTAAAGCCCAGTTGAAAGGTGATGTGACCACAGTGGTAAAGCCTCACTGTGGTGTTAACACATGGCAAAGGGCCAAAGTTGATGGCCAAGGATGTAGGAGTGAAGATAGGATGAGTGATAAGAGATGCTGAAGTCAGTGGAGTGGTGACTGCTGGGAGGGTAAGGAAGGGAGGGGGTTTTAGTGAGATAAAGGCAAAATTGCCAGTGGGAAGGACAGGCAGCATGGGCCTTTGGAAGAGGCAGGAGGTCGTGTGCTGTGTGGGAGTGTGGGTCATGGAGAGCTCTGCTTCCCTAGGGTGGGAGAGGGAACACCATCTGCTGAAGCTCAGCCTTTTGGCTGAGCAGATTTGCATCACTTTGACAGAAGGGTCTTAGGGAGGCCGTCTTGGTTCAATCTGGATTTGGACATCAATGTCACCAGCAGGGCTGGGGGTGGGTGCCTGGAGGCTCAGGCTGACACCTCTCTGGCACAAGTGCCAGGCTGGCTGCTGCAGTCAAGCACTGCTGTGGCATGCTTGGGTTTCCCTGAGGCATCTCAGCTATCCCCCATAGGGCTGTTGTGGCATGTAGCCTGCCTGCCTCAAGCTCGGCCATCCCCAGCAGCCTCTGGGTTTTCTGTCAGCTGTTGAGCACTGGAGCTCCCTCAGAACTAGTGAGAGGCTGAGGCGAGAGCGATGCTGCCCACTGAGGGCTGGCACATTATCCCCTCACTTCAGTGCTGCTCAACATCTCCAGCTGCACTTCAGCAATGTGATTGCTTTTAGCAGGTCCAGGGAGAAAGGCAGCCACCAGTCGTTTGATCAGGGAGCTGGGCGGATGCAGGCTCAGCGTGCGGCAGGTTAATCACTGCAAACTGGCGCCGCACTGTTCCCGCACGCTGCGGAGCAGCGGTGCGCTGCTGGGCCTGGGCATCGCAGCTGGAAACTGTCTGGGAAGCTTCCACCCGGACGCCCAGCATGGAGCAGCTGCGGGCTGTGAGAAGGGCAGGTTGCTGCTCGTCCACCATTGTGCCCCAGAGCTGGCTGTGCCTTGCGCCCGCATGGAGCCATGGGCTCGATGAGCACCCACGGCAGAGTCCAGGCCAGCTACGGCTGGCTGCAATGTGTACGGCCAGGCAGGCAGTGCTGGCTGTAGGTGGCATCCTGAACTTCTCCCAGGAGAGAGGAGGGCTGGTCACCTAAAATTTGTGTTGGGAGCCCCTCTGTCGTTAGAGCTCTGACTCAATTCAGAGGGGCGGTGTGAGCAGTGGCACACATTTTATGTGGCAAATTAATGGTGATTTTAGTGATGACTGCAATCCAGAACTGAGTCCTGGGTCCTGGTAAGCTGCAAGCAAACCACATGCCTGCGCCACAGTATAAGCAAATGCCACGGCTGAGCCATGACAGACGTGCCGGCTGGCACCTGGTGGCCTCTGAAATGGGGAGATAGGCAGAGGGAAGGGCACACCCTGGAAGAGCAGCTGCAGGGGCTGGTGCTGGCACCACAGACAGTGGTTATCAGTGCTGGGGCTTGCCTCTATGCATCCTCCCTCCACAACCTTCAGCTCCACCACAGGGCAAAGCAGGGCAGGTACCATGGGAGCAAGGGCACGGCAGCAATTTACAGCCAGTTCAAAGCCTGGTGCTCCTCCTGGTTGTAATGTGTGAGGAGAAGAGGGAGACCCAGGCACAATGTTCCAGAAGTTTGAGCTATGTAGAATGTGGATGATGTGATGCCTTCCAGCCTTAAAGCCAGCAAGTGGTGAAGCCATCACTCCACACAGGGCTGTGATGGCCACCATCACTGGCTCTGGTATTTATGTCCTGGCTGAGCCCCATGTCTCTCCGTGACAGAGGAGCCAGTGAGGATTGTCAGCTCCAATGAGGGGGCCTCCCACACCTATGTGGCTGGACAGCGTGTGGAGCTGTGGTGCCAGCTATCCCGCCTGGCAGCTCCAGTGCACTGGTACAAGGACGGGGAGGAGGTGGAGGCATGTGAGAGCCTGGTACTGGAGCAGGAGGGGCTGCAGCGCCGGCTGGTGCTGCCCTGCGCCCGGCCACAGGACACAGGGGAATTTGTCTGCGATGCTGGTGGGGACTCTGTCTTCTACACAGTCACCGTGGCAGGTGGGTACAACAGACACCTACATCCCACTCCCCCTTCTCCCTCTGCCCCAGCTCCTTGCTCACACTGTGGCTTCAGCACCTCGGCTGCCTCTCACCTCCTTGAGAGCGGTTCCTTGCCCATGCCCCTGGGTTGGAAGGGGATGTGGTCAGGAGCATACAAGCTGGTCTGTCTCCTCCCAGAGCTCTGTATCACACTGTCTCCCTACACTCCAGAGCACAACCAGCTGCCTTCCTCTGGGTGATGCCACCTCACACCTCAGCCCTGCTGTTCCCTCAGCTTGCAGCTACCACCACTGCAGGGCTGAGATATCCATGGCCGCTGCTGCCAGGGCAGGTGGGATGGGAGGCCAAGTGACACAAGGTCTTGGTCCTCTCAGCCCTGAAGGTCTGCCTCACCCCGGTGCTGGAGGCAGAGCAGCTCCAGGAGGTGCTAGCAGGGCTGCCCTTGGTGTTGGAGTGCCAGGCGTCCCCTGCAGATGCCCCTGTCCACTGGCTGAAGGACAGCGAGGCCATGGTCCCAGCACAGGTCCTGGCCATCTGCTCAGAGGAATGCTCCCAGAGGCTGCACATTGCTGCAGCTGCACTGTCTGACTCAGGGGTGTACACGTGCCATGCCAGGGACGATGCTGCCAGCTTCAGGGTTACCGTGAGCAGTGAGCTGCCCAGGGGATTCATGTCCTCACATGGGACTCACCCAGCACCACACCTGAGCCCTGCCATGTCCCCAGCAGAGGCACCAGTGAGGATCGTCAGTTCCAACAAGGAGGCCTCTCACTCCTACGTGGTCGGACAGCGCGTGGAGCTGTGGTGCCAGCTGTCCCGCCCAGTGTCCCCAGTGCGCTGGTACAAGGATGGTGAAGAAGTGGAGGTGGGCGAGACCCTGGTGCTGGAGCAGGAAAGGCTGCAGTACCGGCTGGTGCTGCCCTGTGCCCGGATGCAAGACACAGGGGAGTTCGTCTGCAGTGCCAGCGATGCATCTGTCTCCTACTCCATCTTGGTGGAAGGTTGGTGGCACAGCAGGGATATCCTGAAAAGGGCAGCACTGCCCCAGCTCTGTGCTCTGGGGTCCCCAGCCCTGCTCCCTGCCCTCGGCATTGTGAAGGAGGGCATGCAGTCGCATCTCTGTGCCCGCTGCCCCTGCCCCTGAGCAGTTCTGACCTCTTGGTACTGGGGTGAGAGGATGTAGCTTCCATACAACCCCATGGGGACAGGGACACAGGTGACAGTAAATAGACACAGCAGAGCCAGGAGCAAAGCAGCGAGCAGGTCTCACACTCTTCCTCTACGTCCCCAACAGAGCCACCAGTGAGGATCCTGCAGCCCCCACAGCGCTCACTGGAGCTGCTGGTTCAGGCACCAGGGTGCGTGGAACTGCGGTGCGAGCTCTCTGTGCCGGATGCTCCAGTGCACTGGTTCAAGGATGGGTTGGAGGTGGACGAGACTGATAACCTGCTGCTGCTGGTCGAGGGGGCCTGGCGCTGTCTCTTCATCCCCAAGAGCAGTGCAGAGGATGCGGGCGAGTACATCTGTGAGACCAAGGATGAGGCCATCTCCTTCGATGTCAAGGTGTCAGGTCAGTGGAGGTGCTGATGTGGTTCTGGCCACCAGTGGATGCCCATCCACTGGGCCACCCAGCACAGGAGCTTACCTGGAGCTGGCAGCAGAGGAGTGCCCAGGGCTGTGTTGTCCCTGCGCTGCTTTGTATCACAGATGTGCCATACCTGCAGAGCCTCCGGTGAGGATCCTGCAGCCCTGCAGACCTGTCCCTGTCATGACTGTGTCCCTGGGGGAGACGGTGACACTTTGCTGTGAGCTGTCGCGTGCGGATACACCCGTGTGCTGGGCAAAGGAGGGTGTCAGGCTCGAGGCTGGGGGCAGCCTGGTCCTGGAGGAGGAGGGTGTCCATCGCCGGCTGCTCATCCCTGCTGCCCAAGCTGAGCACTCTGGAAAATACACATGTGACACCGCCAGTGACACAGTGACTTTCACCGTCCAAGTGTTGGGTGAGCATGAGGGTAGGGAAGACCCTGGTGTGGGGCACTGGGTGCACAAACCCCAGAGACCTCAGCTCTGTTGGTGCTGGATGCTGCAGATTCGCTGGTCAGGATCCTGGAGAAGGATGTCCTGCTGACCCACCGGCGTTGCCAGGCCATGGAGGACCTGGTGCTGGAGGTGCACCTCTCGCACACCCATGGGGAGGTGAAGTGGTACAAGGATGGGGAGAAACTGCAGGACACGGGGCGTGTGCGGCTGGAGGAGGACGGGGTGCGCAGATCCCTCGTGATCCTGGGCGCTACGGGCAAGGATGCTGGGGAGTATCTCTGTGACACTGGTGATGACAGTATCGTCTTCTTCATCACTGTAGAAGGTGAGCAGGAGGTCCTGATGGGGATGGCCAGGGGGACAGGAGTGAGGTGGGTCTGTGGCTGCTGCCAGGGTGGTGTGAGGCTGGGCTGGGTGGCAGTAAGCACAGGGAGGCTGGTGAGGGGCACATGGGGAGTGGGCTGCATCTGTGTGGTGGCCCTGTGGAAACCCCTGTGCTGCTCAGCTGCAGCCAGAGGAGTCTGGACAGGGTCTGGCCATTGTGATACCTGGCACAGGCTGCTTTTGTGGTGACAGCCCATCTCTCCAGTCCCAGAGCCACCGGTGACCATTGTGGGCAGCACAGGCACCATGGTACATCGCTGCCTGGTGGCCGGGGAAGACCTGGTGCTGGCTTGTGAGATCTCTCGGCCCGACGCCATTGTGCGCTGGCTCCGGAACGGCCAGGAGGTGCATCCAGGTGAACGGGTGCAGGTGGAGGCCCGTGGGGTGCTGCGACAGCTCACCATCAGTGGGGCACAGCCCAGCGATGCAGGGTGCTACATCTGTGATGCTGCCAGCGACCGCATGGTGACAAATGTGGAGGTGTCGGGTGAGCTGTCTCAGAACCTCAGGGACCCCCAGAATGGTGGGATCATGCCACAGACACAAGGGGAGGGGAAGCCTCTGTCACCCTGCTGATGCAGAGGATAGGGTGGCAGCATGGCAGGGAAGGGTGGGAGCCCTGTCCCCAGCCCTACAGGAGCCGTTGGTCAGAAAGAGACATGTCAGGGTCGTGGCGAGACATGTCCCTGCTGCCTCCCCCAGCCAGGGGCGGTTTAAATTTAGCCTTGGCTGGCTCCCAGGCGCCGCTCCTCCTGCTTTGGCTGCCAAAGGCTGAGCTCAGCCTGGACCCTTATCAGCCAGAGATGGAGGGCTGTGCAGGGTGGGAGGGGGCCTGTTGCAGGCGGGTGTCCTGACTCCTCAGCAAGGTGTTCTGGATGGGGGGGTACATTGAAATTAATGGTGCCAACATGGCAGCTGTGCTGCCTGTACAGGGAGTGATGCGGGAGTGATGGGCTCTGCTGCTGCCCCTTCCCTGAGTGAACCCTGAGCTGCCAGACCTCTCTATCCTGCATGCCTGCCTCTCTGGGACCCCTGTCTAGTCCCACCATGACCCCCAGCCAGCCCCACAGCCCTTCTGCCCCACAGTGACTCACTGAGGGATCACCTCTCCACTTGAAGCAGTCCTATCCCTGCACTGCCCCACATTGTAGGGACATCCCTGAACCCTGCCTTGTCCCCTGCGCCCCTCAGCCCGGCCTGTGTGCATTGTCAACAAGGAGGAGGCGCAGAGCCCGCTGGAGGTGCAGGAGGGGGACAGTGTGACACTGGTGGCTCGGCTGTCCCCGGAGACAGCGGCAGTGCAGTGGCAGAAGGATGGGCGGACGCTGTGCTCAGGTGGGCGGCTCCTGGTGTGCAGCGAGGGTCCCACACGCAGCCTCACCATCAGGCAAGCAGAGCTGGGTGATGGTGGCATCTTCCTCTGCGACGCCGGTGATGATGAGGTGCATTTCACACTACACGTGAAAGGTGAGCCGGGAGGTGTCCCTCGCCCACGCCAGGGGCAGGAGCACTCTCATCCTGCCTCACGCCGGGATACTTGGCACCCCCATCCCATGCTGGTGCCACTGACAGGGCCACAGCTGAGCCCAGTGCTCCTCCGGCAGAGGCACCCGTGCTGTTCGTGAACAAACGGGAGGAGCAGGAGAAGCTGCTGGTGCTGGAGGGCGGCAGTGCTGTGCTTTCTGCCGTCACCTCCACGGAGCGATCTGATGTCACCTGGCTGGGCCCGCAGCAGGCGGCAGTGGCCGGCGAGCGCTGCGAGCTGCGTCGGGACGGCCGCGTGCACAGCCTCATCATCCACAATGTGGCCATGGAGGACGCTGGCACCTACACCTGCCTCTCACCCCACGACCAGATGCAGTTCGACGTGAACGTCCGAGGTGGGTGGCAGGGGGGCAGTGGGGGTGCCCGGGGATCCCCCTGCAGTGGCAGCGGGTGCTGATATGGGGGGGGTTGACTGTGCAGAGCTGCGGGTGAAGTTCCTGCGTGGGCTGTCGGACGTGCGAGCGCGGCAGGGTGAGCGGGTGGTGCTGTGGTGCGAGCTTTGTAAGGCGCGGGGCGACGTGGTGTGGCGGAAGGACGGGCGGGTGCTGGCGCCTGGCCCCCGCCGGCAGATGACGGCAGAGGGACGGGAGCGGTCGCTGGTGCTGAGCCGCGTGGAGCCCGGGGATGCCGGCGAGTACTGCTGCGAGACCAACGACGACCAGACCCTGGCGACGCTGACGGTGCAGGGTGAGCCCAAGGCTTCCCCACCACCTGGGGGAATCCTGTTCCGTGGGGGTGGTGGGGATGCTGGCCCGGTGATGTCAGGATTGCAGGGATGCTCAGCATCTCTACATGACAGGAGGTCCCTTTTGCTGTGCCCTGACAACCTGGCTGTAGTCCCTAGGGTGGTGGAGATCATCGTGGAGCTGCACAGCCTGACAGTGCTGGAGGGGGAGGATGCCACCTTCAAGTGCCTGGTATCCCCCGAAGATGTGGCTGTGACATGGCAGCTGAATGGCCAGCCCGTGGTCCCCAGTGAGCGCCTGCTGGTGTCAAGGAATGGGCTGTGCCATAGCCTCACCCTCCGGCAGTGCCAGACAGGTGATGCAGGCACTGTGACAGCCAATGCCGAGGGGCTGGTGAGCACAGCTCGGCTGAGTGTACAAGGTGAGGGGGAAGGAGAAAGCTGGGGCACTGCCCAAGACACAGCCCTGGGGCCGGCTGCTGACCCAGCACACGGGCCATGCAGAGGCAGAGGTGCTGTTTGTGCGGAAGCTGCAGGATGTGGTGGCAGAGGAGCAGGGGGACGTGTGCCTGGAGGTAGAGGTGAGCCACGAGGCTGCCGAGGTGCAGTGGCTGAAGCAGGGCATCCTCCTTCAGCCGGGCAGCAAGTACCTGCTGCAGGAGTCGGGGTGCCGGCGCACCCTCACCATCTGCTGCCTTGGCCCTGCTGACCGCGGCACCTACCGCTGCGAGAGCCTGCATGACCGCACGCAGGCCAAGCTCCACGTGGAGCGTGAGTACCAGGCTGGGGTTGGGGATGGAAGGCAGCGGGGCTGTGGATGGGGACAGGGACGGCACCCAACTGCTGCAATGGGAGCATGTGGGCAGAGCTAGTACTTGGCTGGAAGGGGTGCTCAGAGAGGTGGGTGCGTGGGCAGGGGTGGGAGTCCGGTACAAACAACTGGATTTAGATGAACACTCCAGCAAGTACAGACTGGGAAGCCAGGGGCTCTGCGGTGGAGCAGACACCTGCTCACAGACATGGGTCCCTCACAGCCCGGAAGGTGTCGATTCGGACACCAATGGCAGATGTGGAGACCTTTGAGAAGGAGACAGCCACCTTTCACCTGGAACTGTCTCACCCTGGCGTGACCGGGGTCTGGACATGGGATGGCATCCGGGTGAAGCCCAGCAGCACGTGCCGGATCAGTGCCACAGGCTGCAGGCACAGCCTGACACTGGAAAGGCTTGCACTGGAAGACTCAGGCACCGTCACCTTCACTGCTGACACTCTGCGCTGCAGTGCCCACCTGCGTGTGCGGGGTACGGTCCTTGGGGCAGGCTGAGGGGTGTGTGGCACTGGTGCTGTCTGACCTGCAGCTGTTCTGTACCGGGAGACACCGAGGCTGAGCTGGGCCACCCTCGGCACGTGTGTTCCCCTGTCTTGGACAGGGGTGATAGTGTGCTGGCAAGTGTCCCCTGTCCTCAGGGAGGAGATGTGAGCTGAGCAGTGGGGACACCCAGCCAGGGTCCAGAGCCAGCTGGAACACCACTGATGAGTGCTTGCCCATGGGTGGTGCCATTCTCACCCCATGCTGAAATGCCCCAGCCACAGCTACTCTTCCCTGCAGCAATAAGTCCATGCCTTTTTCCTATCAAGCCTTCCTGACCTGTGTCCTGCCTCCTCAGAGCCTCCAGTCACCATGGTGAGGGTCCCACGAGACCTGGGGGTCCCAGAGACGGGAGTTGCCAGCTTTGAGTGTGAGCTGTCTCGCCCCAATGCAGAGGTGAAATGGTTCAAGGTGAGGATTCACCCTAACCCCCTCCAGCAGCGCCTGGCCATGTCCTCCTCCTTGTTTTGTTCCCTGGCTGCTGCCCTCTCTGCCAGGGCTGCAGACAGGGCAGAGGGGCCAAAGCAGTGGGGTGCTGCCTGTTTGCTTCTGTGCAGGATGGGCAGGAGCTGCGGCCAGGGCCCAACTGCCGCATCTACTCAGCGGGACGGCGCCGCATCCTGCAGCTGAGCCGCTGCGAGCTGACCGACACCGGCAGCTACACCTGCGATGCAGGTGACTGCCAGGCCTCTGCCATGCTGCATGTCCAGGGTACGGTCACCCAGCTCCCAGCAGTGTGTGCACCCCTAAACCCTACACTGCCTGCTCCCCTCATCCTTGGCTGCCCTGGCACCCTGTCCATTTACCTGCAGAGCGCCAGGTCCACATCGTGCAGGAGCTGCAGGACGTCCAGGTGCAGGAGGGTGACAATGCAGTCTTCACCTGTGAGGTGTCACATGGGGATGTGAAGGGCGAGTGGTTTCGGGACGGGGAGAAAATCAAGGTCTCCAGCACAGTGAAGATACGGCAAGAAGGTGGGGATGCAGGTGGTTCCACACCTGGTTTGGGGCTGGGATAGGGCAAATTCAAGCGAGGGGAGTTTGTGTAGACAAAGGGGGGTCCCTGCCCCCCTGCTTACTATGGGTGTGCATTGCTGTTGCCTTGAGCCAGCCTCTCCCTCCCCAGGGACCCGGCATTTCCTGCTGTTCTGTGGTGTGTGCCCTGAGGACAAGGGACTCATCCGCTTCACAGCCAGGACAGTCATCTCAGAGGCCAGTCTGCAGGTGGAAGGTAGCAGTGCGGGCTGCGAGGTCTGGCTGGGCTCCAGCACCAGGGCTGGGGTGTACCAGGTCAGCTTGCGGTGTCCCCATGGAAGCCTGCTCACCCCACGATGCTGATGCCTTGCCCCCACCTACCAGCACTGCCAATCCGGATTGTGAAGCCACTGCGGGACAAGACGGTGCTAGCGAGGCACAAGGCGACACTGGAGTGCACCGTGTCCCACGCCCGGGGCCGGGTGCGCTGGCTCCGTGGAGACACCGAGATCTTTGCTGGTGACAAGTACGAGATCTGCAATCTGGACTGCTACCGCACACTCATCATTCACCGCGTGGGCCCTGAGGACGAGGACTCGTACACCTGTGACGCCTTCGATGATCGCTCCACTGCCCGGCTCCTTGTGGAGGGTGAGTGGGCACTAGAGGGGCACCATTGGCAGCTGCCAGTGCTGCTTTGCCTTGCAGTAAAGGGACACCGGAACCCGTGTCCCTGTCCCTCATTGCTTGCAAGAGTCTGAGCGCTGGGCTGGAGGGAGCAGGTTGGTCAGGGGTCTGCTCCTTCTTGTCTGGGATATGCCTTTTGGGTGCCCCAGCTGCTCTGGCAATGCCCCAACTCACTCTGACTCCCGTTGTTCCCACAGGGAGCTAGAAGCCAGGATACAATTCTCGGGGCCTGCATGCAGACGCACGGATGCCACTGCTGAGAGATGGGGTCATGCTACCCCTGGCATGGACAGACACATGGACACCATCCCCAGCCTGCTCCAGCCTCAGGGTTCTGCATTAAACAGCCTTTTTTTCTTCCACACCAGCGAGCTGGCATCCCGTTAAGAGAAAAGGTGGTGGCACCACTCTACATCCTGCATCCCTGGAAGCCCAGCCCTCTGGGCCCCCCGCACCCCTGCCCCCCCCCCAGTCCTTGGCTTTGCACGCCAGACTCCGAAAGGCTCTTTACTGTGTGGCTGAGGCCTCAACAGCGTTTGGCACATTTACAAAAGAGACTGAAAAGGGGGATGGCAGCACAACGCTGCAGGAAGGGGGTGCCTGGCAGAAACATGCAGTTCCTGGGGCAGCGGGGCCAGCTGGGCTGGGCTGGTGGGGCTCCCAAAGCAGAGGGCTCCCCCATCCAGTCTCACCACCATCCTGCCTGCCTGGCCATGGGGAAATTCTGGCTCACTCCGTAATAAGTTAATACAAATCACAGCAAGAGAAATATATACAAGGCGTGAGCCTCTGCCCGCAGCAGTGCTCTGGGCAGGGGCTCCTGCCCTGCCCTGCCCCAGGGTCCCCCGGCCACTATAAAAATCCAGTCGCCAGCAAAACAGCGACGGTCTCTGATGCTGCAGGGGTCCCCGCATCCCTGAGGCAGCCCAGCCTTTGCCCAAAGGCTGGAGCCAATGTCCTGTCTCCCATCAAAACATTTTGTGGGGGATGCACCTTGCCAGCGCAGCTCTTGCTGGACAGGCACCGATTGCCAGCATCACCTTGGTAACCACCTGGCCGTGGCAGTCTCTGCCCCAGGACCACCCCGGTCCAGCTTGGGGGAAAAGGAGTGGCAAGCTGCTCTGGGGTGTAGGGAGGGTGGCTAGGGCAGGAGGATCTTCTGAGGAGGCAGGTTTTGGGAAGCACTGCCTGGGAGCTGCTCTTGGGGACAGAGTGGGACAGGGCTCACATGCTCAGGGGATTCCCTGCTGGGAAAAGGGCCATGGGACCTGTTCTTTGAGGAAGGAACATAGGGGACAGGCACTTGGGGAGTTGCTGGGGTGCAGTAGGGTGGGGAGCTGCTCCTGGGAAGGGGGGGACTCAAATATGGGGAAACGTTAGAATGCAGGATGAGCGTGCCTGGGCCACAGGGTAATGCACAGCAGTGGGGGCTCAGGGACCCACCACCCCAGCAGAGCCACCTGCACTGCACGTCCATGGGTTCTGGTCCTTGGGCTGAGTCCCTGCCAAAGGGCTTCCCCAGCACCTTTGGGCCCAACTGGCAGCTGGGGCTTCCCCAGACAAGTCCCATGTGTCTCCAAAAGGGTTTCCATCTGCAGCCCCAAGCCCCACGTGGCCACTTGGAGCCGAGGGCAAAGCCCTGCCTGTCTCAGAGGTTCTGTCAGAGCAGGCTGGGGTGCTGGTGTTGCTCGAGGTCACTGGGTTGGCTTATACCCTCACAGCAGGGCCAGAGCCCGAGGTGAGGGGCACGGTGGAGCTGCAGTCATAGTCCACGTCCACCACGGCATGGGAGCTGGCGATGAGACTGTTCAGCGATGGTCCTGTCTGCCGCTCTCGGAAACTCTGGATGTAGCTCTGTGAGAGAGGAACAGAAAGTGAGGGGGGCTCTGCTCCTGGACCACTCCACCCCACCCTAAATGCTGCTGCAGCTCCTCCCTGCCCCCCCCGCCAAAAAAACAGCCCAGTGAAATCCCCAGCACTCGGGCCCTCCAGTGACTGGCCACAGCAGGGAGCACAGCCTTATCCCTCCCCTGGGCATTTTGCACCTTGCCTATTGCTTATTTCTGCTATGCCAACAGTGCTCTTGGCCAGCAGTTTTCATTTGCTTGCAAAGGCTGAAGCGCTCCATGGTAGGAATGGCCCATTCCAACTTGAGTTGCTCAGTCCCTGGGACACCCCAGTCTCATCCCTCGAGGAGCTCAGATGTTAGCTGGTGCCTGGGCACCTCTCCATGCCCCAGCCCACCGATACGGGGAAGGAATGACTCTGGAGACTGGGGGAGATCTCTACCCTGGCTGCGGGACTCACGGGGGAGAGCACGTCCCCATCAAAGCGGCGCACAGGGTTGGGCTTGCGGCGGTAAGCAGGCTCGGGGGGGTGGGCTTTGTGCTGGTGGGGTGGTGGGTGGTGGGGTCTCCGCTTCTTCTTCTTCTCCTTTCGGTCTTCCCGCTGCTTGATGCGCATCAGTTGCACGCGGCGCTGCTGCCGGCTGATGATCACTGTGGAGCAAAGCAGCCTGTGAGCACAGGAGAGCACATCCAAACGATCCCCGCAGCCAAACCAGCACCAACTTTGTGCAACCAGGTCTCCCTTGGGTGGTGTGCCGCCACAGAGTCCTGAACCCCGTATCTGTCCTTGTGAGCCACATGCTGGAAACATCCACCCCAGTCCCAGTCCCCATGTTCCCAGTTCCTACACTCACCCTATACCATGCCCATCTGGCCCACTCCCACACACCTTCTGTATGGGAGTAGCCCTCAGCTGTGACCTTCCACTGGACCAGGACACCCAGTGTGGTGAGGAGCGGCCAGATGCCCAGGATGACCCAGCTGTACCAGCACACAGGGCGAGCAGGGGCCACCTTGATGCGCTCATAGATGTACTGCACCAGGAGGAAGAGCTCGATGAAGTAGTCGACAGTGACGGTCATGATGGCGCTGCCGAAGACGGCGGTGGAGAGGGTGGTGAAGAAGCGCTGCCACTGCAGTGTGAGGACAGCAAAGAGCATCCCCACGCCCAAGAGCAGTGCGATGGGGATCCACACCGTTGGTGGGTGGTAAAATTGCTCCATCACCACCAGCGTGGCCACCGCCAGCAGCAGCCCCAGGAGCAGCCCCACCATGAAGAGGCCAACGCTGCGCACCAGCATGGTGACCAGCCCGCACAAGACTCCAATGCCCAGCCCAATGCCCACTGAGGCCTCCACGCTCAGCTGTGTGTCCAGCACCCGCTCCTTGTAGCACAGCATGAAGATGATGATAGAGCCGAACATCAGCCCCGTCAGAAACATGACAGCCTTGAAGCAGCGGTAGCCTGTGGAGAGACCACCACAGTCAGGGAATGGATGGCCAGCACCCTCTAGCTCCCCTCTGCTCTCCTCCCCACTTGCCCCACCAGCAGCCGGGCTGGCCTGGCTCACCGAAGAAGCAGTAGATGATGCCAAAAAGGCAGCACATGGCGCACACCACTGAGGGCACCACCTGGTAGCGACGCTCAATTTCCTGCTGGCAGTTGTGTCCCCACTCCTGGCCTGGCTCGTGCGGCAGCAGCTTGAACCGCAGCGTCTGCACAGTTGCAGTCATGGCTCTGGGGACTCCTGGGAGAGGCATCAAAATCTCCACTCCTGCCTCATAGCCCGCCGGCAGAACTGTGTCCCGGCACTCGCCCCACCTGGTGGGAGAGAGACAAGGAGAATGAAGGAACTGGTGGCACATGCCTGGCAGCGATCCCACCACTCAGCACCTGGCTACCAGAAATCCTGCTCTGTCCCCCCACTATGTGGGTAGGAAGGGAGGGAATGGGGGAACAGCCTTATCAGTGGGGGTGCGGACTGTCACCCAACGTGTGGCTGAAGGGATGTGCTGTCCCCAGAGAGTCTGCCTGAATCCCTGGGAACGTTGTGTCGCTTAATAATTTGTCTGTGGCTTCAATTTCCTGCCCATGCCTCTCCGGCACCCTTTCCCTGTTCGATTAACAGAAGACTTCCACAACTTGGTATTTTCTGCCTGTGAAGTAATTATGCTCAGTAATTAAGTCACCCCTCAGTCTTCTATTTTTATAGGCTAAACAGATTGAGCTCTTTAAGCTTGTGCTCCAAGGCATTTTCTCCAATCCTCTAATCATATTTCTGGCTATTTTTCATCTCTGCTCCAGCTCCCACTGTCCTTGTAAAAACATATCGGGCCTTCACACTAGATCCAGCCCTCCCATGCCAATCCATGGGGCTGGAAGGGCACCAGCTGTAGCTGGCACTGCCCCTTACCCAAGGGCTCACCTGTAATGCTGTGGCTATGCTGAGCAAACAGTTACTGGGCCCCCTGCAGCGTCTACACAGATGGAGGGGTCATAATCCCCAGCAAAGTCTGATCCAGCTTCAGTTTAAACCTAATTACAGCATCCGTCTGTCTGCTCCCACCTGGAGCCAGTTCCATCACCCCTTCACTCCCCTAGTCCCTTTATAGGCTCAGTTGGTTTAGAATGGGTTTATTGTCACAAATTGTCCCCAGGCCAGCATCACTCCTGCCAAGTGCCAAGTTTATGCGGCCAGTTCAGGACAGCTCACAAAAACAGCGCTCTGGGAAGGAGCTGAGAAGAGGGCAAAGGCTGCAGGCACGGCTTCCTGTTGCCCAGCACCTTGCTGCTGCCCAGACGGGCTCCACTGGCATCCCATCCCTTGCCGACAACCTCCTTCCTCCCTTTGGCTGGGGAAGGCAACACCAGCCACGGCAAATCCCCGTGGGGAAGCCGAGCACACAGCCTAATCCCAAGGAAGCAGGCGGGTAGGGAGTGGGCAGCCAAGCGCTGGGCCCCTACTCGAGCCCGCGGGGGGAAGCTAAGCAGGATTGGACTTTACCCGCAGAGCCCAGGAGCGACGCTCCGGCCCTGCTGGGGATGGGCGATGGTGTGTGGAGTGAGAGCAGGGCTCTACCGGCCCAGGGGACCGAGGACACGGCATGGAACGGCTGGCCGGCCGGTGTGGGGATGGCATGGGACTACACGGGATGCCGGGCAGGGCTGCGGGCAGCGGTGCGGGCGGCTCGCGGCGCCCATTGGCGCGGGCACTGTTGCTAGGGGAGCCCAGCGCCTGCTCATTGGCGCCGGGACCTACCCACCTGCTGCCGCCCGCCCCGGGCCCCCGAACCCCCTCCCCTGCCCGCAGGCCACGGCGCGGCGGGGGCCGGGAGCAGCGCCCGGGCCGCGGCCCCGCCGCGGCGCCCCCATCGCCGCCCCCCGGCCGGGCCCCGCTGCACCCGCCGGGCCCCGGGCCGGGCGCGGCGTTGCCGAGCGACGGCCGCAAAGGCCGCCGGGGCGCGGGGCCGCTCCGCCCCTCTCTTTGTTCGGGGCGGGGGTCCCGGGGGCGCTACGCCCGGTCCCCCGCACGCCCATACGAGGTTCCGCGCTCGCTTCCTCGGACGACGGAAGGATCGGGAACCAGGTGCCCCAGCCCTTCCCCCGAGGGGTCCGGCGCGTCACCCGCCTGCCGGATTCCCTCGTGCTGCCCCCCCCTTGCCGGTCCGCCCGCTCCCACCTGCGCTCCCGGCGCGGCAGCGGCGGCGGCCCCGCGGCGCCCGGCGCTCCCGGCGCTCCCGGCGCTCCCGGCCGCGGACCCCGCGCATGGTGGCGGCGCGGCCGCCGCGCGGTGCTGAGCGGACAGCTCCGCTGACGTCACCGCGCCGTCACCGCGCGCCGGGGGCGGGGCCCCGGGCCCGGGGCGGGGCCTCTGCAGGGGCGGGGCTGAGGCGGGGTAAATTGGGGTGCGCGGGGTGCGCATGGGGCTGTGGAGTGGGGGTGCACATTGGGGTGCGTGCGGGTGCCCAGTGGGCTGTAAAGTAGGGTGTAAACTGGGGGGCGCACTGCAGTGTACATTGGGGTGTGCACCGGGGTGCGCACAGGGGTGCCCTGCCCTGTGCGTGTGGCAGGGACTCAGCCCAAGGCTGTGTGCGCAGCGTGGCGCAGCGCACGCCGGGCCGGGCCGGGCCGTGTGTGCCATGTGCTCGGCACGCAGCGGCTGCGAGGGCCGCAAGCCCCACGGCACAGTGTGCAGGGACAGAGCAGTACGGGGTGCAGGGTGTGGATGTGGGAGCTGCAGGATAATCTTGTGTCAGGTGGGACCTGACAGTGCAGTGTGCAAGGGGCTGCGCCAGGGCCACGGGGACTGGAGTGCCTGCATTCAAGAGGGGCAAACGCACGTGTCAGGGGCATCTAGAGCAGCTGTCCATCTGTCCCCCATGAGTGGATGGGAGATATGGCCGTGGCAAGCAGGTGGGGGGACACGGTTCTCTGCAGAGGCAGAGCTCTCTGGAGTTGGCATCTCCTGGCTGTAGAGCCTAGGGACCCCCAGGAAATCCTGGCACACAGAAGACTCTTGGCAGCAGCTGCTGTTCCCTCTGGCAGCCCCTTCCCAGCCCCATGCCAACACTGGGGAGACAAAGGCGGGAGCTGCAGCTGGCAGGGGGCTGAGAAGGGGCTGCTGGAGGAACGGCACTGCTGCCTTCCCGCTGCTTCCCTGCAGAATTTTCCAAGGCTGCCAGGCACGGGGGCCCTGGGCTCAGCCACTGCCTGGCAAGCCCTGGGGAGGTATGTGCTCTGCCCTCAGCTTCCCATGCATGTTTCCTGAGCTCAGACTCTGGACACTTCATTACTTTCTCTATCTCCACCTCTATCTAAATATAAGTTTAGATCAACAGGGCCATTTCAGAATGAAACCTCTCATCACTCACATAAAATGATCTGGGTTTGTGTAAGGTGGCTAAAGTTAAATATTCCAACCCATAAAAGAAATCAAATACCTCTATTTCTAATGCATTTTGCTATGTACAGAAAACAGGATACTTTGGCTTTTTTATCATCACGGCTGTTTTTTGACCTCTGTGCATGGAAGATCTCTGTTCCTTTCTTAGCTCTGCACCTTTTTTTCCTTGTGGTATCTCCTCATCCCATCGTGTTCTCTCTGATTCTAGTTTTTATATGTTCTTCATTAAACTGCCATCCACGTGATTGCTTTTGCCTATTGCTTGTCTTGGTCTATTCAGGAGTAAAATGGCCTATGAAAAGCAGCCGGGCTTAGATGATGGTCTAGTATCTCAGGGGGGTGGGATGCTGCCAACTGCTTTCCAATGAAAACAGGCTGCTTTGTTTTAGAAAATGAAAGAGATCCTGGAGCTGAGTGGGCCCCCACGTGCCCTCAGTGCCCTGCAGTGCTCTGTGGCTGCTGGTGCTCGCCAGGGCAAGTGGGCTGCGTTTCATGGGGAGGGTGGAATGGATTGCCCACCCAGAGTAAATCCAGAGGCACTTGAGAGTCCCAACGGCTGCAAAGCTTTGGAAGTGAAGCCATGGGCTGGGAATGGGCGGAAAGGCCAGATCCTCCTTCTTGTCCTTATTCAGCAATGCCTGGCACTGAGCAGCCATGTAGAGCTGCTTGCCTTGCAGCTTCTGGGTTGGATCATTCCTGTGCTGGAAGCTCCGTTTGTGCAGCAAACTCTGCCCTGAAACAGTTCTTTCAGCTCTGTCTGCCCCAGGGGCTCCTTCTGGCGGCCGGTGCGATGGTGCATCTAAGCTACAAGACAGCTCAGAGTGGGCTGGTGACCCGACCCCAGCTGGAGGAGCTCCATTTGCTCCCGTTTGAAACACATTGTAAAGGCCCCTGCTGCCGGGATCTCCTGGTGCCTGCCTGCCATCCTCCTGCCCCGGGATAGTTTGCTTCTGTGCATCCAAAGGTCTCCCGGCCGCCGTTTCTCTCCTGATATGCCTGCTCCCCAGGCACCCGGCGTGCCCAGCTGCCTCCTGCAGCCCGCAGCCCACACTGTGCTGCTCTGGCCTCAAACACTCAGCCCCCACTAGTCCCCCGACGACTCAGCCAGCAGCCACACCGAGGGGACGACCCTCGGGCAGCGGTTTGGGGAATTTGGCGGTTCAAGCCCACCATGAATTTACCAGCGCCGTGGTTTGGGCTGTCCCGGGGAGGGGACACGGGGCCCGGCGGAGGTCCTCGTGTCCCGGGCACAAAAGGCCCGGGAAATCCGCCCTAAAGCCCTCTCAGGTGCCGGTCCCCGGCGGATGCGCCTTCCCCTCTGTGGGCCCGAGGCGTTGCCCTGCTGCCCCGCAGCACCGGGGGCGCTCACGGCGGCACAGCCGGCGCCGCTGCGGGGCGCGGGGTGCGGGGCGCGGGACAGCCCCGCCGCGCCGCCCCCGGCCCGGCCGCTGCCCCGCGGTCTCCCGGCAACCTGACCCCGCCCCCACGCTTGCCCCCCTCGATTGGCCGCCCCGCCCCGTGACGCGTCGGTCGCAGCGCGGGCCATTGGTCGGGGCGGGTGACGCGCGGCAGGGCGGGGCCCGCGGGTGACACGTCGGACGGCGGCGCCGCCAGCGGCAGCGGCAGCCGGCCCCGGTCGCGGTCCCGTCCCGGCCATGCGGCTGTCGCTGGTGTTGTCGGTGCTGCGGCCCGCCGGGCCCGTCGCCATCGGCGTCTCGCTGGGCTTCACCCTCAGCCTGCTCAGCGTCACTTGGGTGGAGGAGCCCTGCGGGCCGCCGCCGCGCCCCGCCACCCGCCCGCACCCGGACGGCGGCCCCGCGCCACCCCCTGGCCCCGCCAACGGCAACGCGGCGCGCAGGCCCAACGCCGTGCCCGCCGCGCTGGGCGCTGACAACTGGGAGCCCCGCGTCGTGCCCTACCGCCCGCCCAGCCCCGGCAGGGCCGCCAAGAAGGCCGTCAGGTGCGGGGGGGCCGGGCCGGGCCGGGGGACTTGGGCCGCCGCTCAGCGGGGTTTATCTGGGGGTAGCTGCGGGTGAGCTTCAGGTACCTGCCTTGGCGGGGCTGGGGGACTTCAAAGCGGGGCTTTACAGAAGGCTTAGCGGTATGCTTTGCCCTCCTTTCAGCCACCTAGGGCTGCAGATGGGTTTTTCTCACTGAGAAAAGCTGCTTCCTTTCCTTCCCTGTGCCCGACTTCACCTTAACCCCAGCCCGCAGCGAAGAGCCTCCTGCCCATGCTGGTGCCCGTTGTGCGAAGCTTGCCTGCAGCAGCACGTGCTGCCGGGTACCCCGCGACGGTCCCCCTCTGTCTGCGAGGGACCTCTGCCGTGGTGGCACATCCCCACCCAGTGCTGCAAACGCCAGCCTGCTCCGGAGTCGGCTGCAGCCCCATCCCAGCGTCCCCTGGATGACAGGGAACAGGCAGTGAAAGGGCCTCCTTGTCCTGGCGAGGTGGTGGGCGGATGAAGGGGGCTGAATGGGGCCACTGTGTACCAGGCGGCGGTTGGGGGACGTGTTGGGGGGGGTCGCTTCCTGCTACTGCGCCAGACTGGGAGAATTAAACCTGAAAGTCATTGTGAGTGCGACAGCTGGGGTCCGTGGTGGGGAGGGGGACACAACCAGCCCCCTTGCTGGCTTCAGCAACCTGTGTGGGGCCTGTCTTCCCCAGGGAGAGCAGTGCGGGCTCTTCTGCCTGCCTGCTTTAGAGTAGTATGACTGGCAGAGGTGGCAGGAAGGTGCTTCCCAGTTCAGACCTGGCTGGGGCTAGCCTCATGGTTGGGGTGGGTCATGTCCCTGCTAGAGCTAGATTGTGCAGCCCTGTTTCCTGCTTTTAGCTGTGCTCAGCCTTTTGAGAGCATCTGTTTAGAGCTGGACTGGTCAGCTTATGGCAAGGTAGAGTCTCCTTTGATGTCAAATTGATGGGGAACTTCAGCAAAGCGCTCTGCAGTGCCTCTGAGACAGGTGTAGTGGCAGCTAGTGACACTGGGGTGATGTCTTTTGTGTGTGGCTGAAGCCTGGGAGCAGTTCCTGCAGAGGAACTGAGGTCGGTGCTATTGGTTAAAACAGGGAGGTGCAGGCTGGGGTGGGTTGCAGTGCCCTAGGAGCCATATATTGTCTTCTTCTTGCAGGACCCGCTACATTAGCACCGAGCTGGGGATGCGGCAGCGGCTCTTTGTGGGTGTGCTGACCTCCAAGAGCACGCTGAACACACTGGGGGTGGCTGTCAACCGCACGCTGGCCCACCGCCTGGAGCGCCTGGTGTACTTCACCGGCACACGGGGCCGCAAGGTGCCCCATGGCATGACGGTGGTGACACACAGTGACGAGCGGCCCATCTGGAACATGTACCAGACCATCAGGTACCTTCTGGACCACTACGTGAACGATTTTGACTGGTTCTTCCTGGTGCAGGACGATACCTACACGGAGGCGCACCGCATCAGCCGCCTGGTTGCCCACCTCAGCATTGACACCCACCTCTACCTGGGTCGTCCTGAGGAGTTCATTGGTGGGGACACTGAGGGACGTTATTGCTATGGAGGGTTTGGCTACTTGCTGTCCCGCAGCCTCCTCCTGCTCCTGCAGCAGCACCTGGAGAGCTGCCGCAATGACATCCTCAGTGCCCGGCCTGATGAGTGGCTGGGCCGCTGCATCATTGACTACACAGGTGTCAACTGTGCTGAGGAACATGAGGTAGGTCCTGCAGCAGAGATGGCTGGATCCTGGCCCAGTGTTTTCCCTCCTCCTTGTGGGCTTTCTCAACCCTGGGAGGACTAGCTGTTGCACCCTCACATCCTTTGAACTTGCTGTTCTGGCATCTGGTGGTGTGGGAGTACAGGTTGGGGCTGGCTGTGACCTATCTTTCCTGGCTGGCACAGGGACTGCATTACCACTATTTTGAGCTGGGGAAGAACGCAGACCCCGAACGGGAGACCGACCTCCGTTTCCAGAGCGCCTTCACTGTCCACCCTGTGCTGGATCCCCTCCAGATGTACCGGCTGCACAAGTACTTCGCACAGGTGGAGCTTGAGAGAACCTATCAGGAGATCCAGCAGCTCCAGGTGAGACCTGGCTTGGCTGGGAGGGTCTTGGTTCTGTTTGTCATCCCTGTGGGCTTTCTGGTTTCTCACCTGATCCTGCTGTTAGACAGGATCAGCTGAGCTCATGTGGCTACAGAGGCAGTGGTGCTGTCTGGGAAGCAGCTTTGGACCTAGATGGGTCCTGGAGATGCAGTGGTGGTTGAGGGTGATGAATACAGAAGGGTGCAGAGGTCTGTCACAAAGGCCGGGTAGAGTGGGGAAGAAAACCTGAGATGCTGAACAGGTGTCCGGTTGAGGGCTGAGTTGTTCTGGCACTGCTTTTTGAGCCAGCTCTGCCTAATCTCTGTGTATCAGAAATCAGCTTGAGTGCTGCCAGAGCTGGAATTAGCTGGTGCCTGCCTTGGCTCTCACTTGTCCATCTCTTGTCTTGCAGATGGAGATCCAGAACGCCAGCAGCCTGTCTGCGGACGGGGACCACATCGCCACATGGCCCATTGGCATCCCGCCCCCATTCCAGCCCAAAACTCGCTTTGAGGTGCTGCGCTGGGACTACTTCACAGAGGAGCAGGTCTATGCCTGTGTGGATGGCTCCCCCAAATGTGAGCTGCATGGTGCAGATCTGGCAGATGTGGCTGATGTGGTGGCCACGGCCATGGAGGAGCTGAACCGCAAGTACCAGCCAGTGCTCCACGTCCGCAAGCAGCAGCTGGTGAACGGCTACCGGCGCTTCGACCCCACACGTGGCATGGAGTACACGCTGGACCTTCAGGTGGAGGTGGTCACCCAGAAAGGGCACAGCCGCTCCGTCACTAAGCGAGTGCACCTGGTCCGGCCCCTCAGCGAGGTGGAGATCATCCCCATGCCCTATGTGACAGAGGCCAGTCGCATCAATGTCATCCTGCCACTGACGGCCCATGACCGGGACTACGCCGCCCGCTTCCTGGAGGCTTATGCGGCAGCCGCTTTTGAGAGCAGTGAGAATGCAGTGCTCACCTTCCTCTTCATCTATGACCCCTTTGAGGCCCAGCAGGTCACCCAGAATGATATCTTTGCCTCTGTGAAGTCCCAGATCACCGAGTATGAGCGCAAGTATGCAGAGGTAAAGATCCCCTGGATCAGTGTTAAGACAGATGCGCCCTCCCAAATCAAGGTCATGGACATTATCTCCAAGAAGCATCCTGTGGACACACTTTTCTTTGTGGCTGGCGTGGGGACAGAGGTCACCATTGACTTCCTTAACCGCTGCCGGATGAACACCATAAACAACTGGCAGGTTTTCTTCCCCATCCACTTCCAGGGCTACAACCCAGCCATTGCTTACCACAACCAGGTGCCACCCACCACACTGGACCTGCTGAGGGACATGGGGCGCTTTGACCGTGACGTCTTCCATGAAGCCTGCTTCTACAACGCTGACTACATGGCAGCACGCACCCGCATGGCGGGGGACGTGCAGGAGAATGAGGACATCCTGGAGACCCTGGACATCTACGACATGTTCATCAAGTACTCCAACCTCCATGTCTTCCGGGCCGTGGAGCCTGCCCTGCTGCAGCGCTACCGGCACCAGGCCTGCAACCCCCGGCTCAGCGAGGATATCTACCACCGCTGTGTGCAAAGCAGCCTGGAGGGCGTAGGCTCTCGCTCCCAGCTGGCCATGGTCCTTTTTGAGCAGGAGCAAGGGAACAGCACCTGAACCCTGGATGGAGGGGCTGGCCCTGGCATGTTACGCCTGCCTGCCCACTCCACTTCTTTTTCTGCCCTGTCTTCCTTCTACAGCGGCTGCAGGGATTGCTGGTGTCCAAGCTCGTGACTTGCCCCACTGGGGGCTCCCCAGGCCGGGGTCTGCCAGCCCAGGGTGCCTGGGTCTTTCTCAAGCAGCCATGGCTGTGCAGACCCCAGGCACGATGGGGTCAGAGTCACTGAGCTGCAAGCTGGAACGCCTGGCTCCTCATTCAGAGCTGGTGGCTGCTGGCCCCATTCTGGCCCTGCTGCTGAGCACTGGGGAGATGGGCTGCCGTGTCTCTTGCTGTCCCACCTTAACTGGGGGAATGTAGAGCCCAAGGTCCCCCTTCTGCAGGGCTGTAACTGCCACAGGGCCTGGAGTGTTCCCTTGTAGTTCTCCCAGTGTCCTGGGACAGGAATGCGCTCCTTGCTCCTTTGGAGCATTGGCCTGGTTGTACAGGGAGGAACATGTCCCTGTGCCTGCCACAAGCTTGGACAGTGGAATGGGGCACATCCCATCCCAAAAGAGCAATAAGGATGTTGTTTTTGGGGTTTTGCCACTTGGCAATGAGCTGGAGTGCTCCTGGCTGGTTGGGGTGTGAGGAACTTGGGCCCCTGGGGCTGGGGGGTGTAGGGGGTGCCAGAGGGGATCCTGCTGATTTCATGTACCGTGAGCTGCTCCCCATGGGAACCATGACCCAGGCCGCTTTGGCCTTCGCAGTATTGATAGGACGTTGGAGGTCACAGCCCTCAGACGAGAGCCTCCTGACAGAGGTGGGATCCCTCCCCGCTGTGGGGCTGCCCTCAGCGTCGAGGAGCATTGTGCCTGACACTGATGGGCATGGCAGAGGGTTTGGCTGTGCATCTCCTAAGGAGAAAGCGACTGAGGAGCCACTCACTGCTCCTGGTTTGTATTTAATAGGGGGGAAAGGAGGGGGGATGGGGTGCATTTACACTAATAAAATGGAGAGATGTACTGGTTGGTCTGGCTGATTCTCTTATGAGGCAACTATGGGTGTTCTGCTGGGGGTCTTCATGGTGGTAGGTGCTGGCTGCTTGTTTAAGTTCTGTCTGCAGCTGGCTGGACAGTTTCCTTACAGAGATGCTTCTTTCCCCAAGCACCTGCAACAATCTTTACCTGAGCAGGGAGATGCCTGCTTCTAAAGGAGGCTGTGGGAGCCCATTGCCTTATGGACAGGCTGGCAGATGTGCCAAGCAGACACTTGGAAATACCTGCTTGAACCCCTGCAGCTTGCAGCAGGAGTCCTGCACTTCCTCTGATGCTCACGATCTCTGGGGCTGTCCTGCTGTAGCTGCCTGTTGCCATCACTGATGGTGTGGCAGGATGCTGAGCCCCTTGACGTGGGAAGTCCAGTGCAACGTGCTGATTGCTCTGTCTTTCCTATTGCTGTAAACTTGTGGTCCCACTGACCAGCCCTCCTCAGCCCTGTCTATGGGTGGAAAAGCACCAGTAAAGGGCTGGTGGAACTGTATGTCCTCCCACATCCTGCTATCTCTGTAACAGCCTTTGTGGTCTGTATGCAAGTAATGGGGGACTCCTGGCCTATGTCACAGCAGATGGTGGCTGCTCAAGTGAGGTGAACTCTGCTCTCCAGGATCTGGGATCAGTTCTGAAGGAAGCTCCCAGGCCAGAAACTGGATCTGAGCACTGTGTTGGATCACTGGTGCCGGATCTGCTCTCTCTGCATTGCTCTCACTCTTTTTTGGGCTGTTTTACATCTCAGGGCTTCTCAGCACTTGTGTTTTCCAGTTCTTAGTTGGGTAGAGCACTGTGGTCCTGTCCTGGACTGTTTCATCACCTACAGCTCCTATTTGCATTATGAGGTGTGGGGACTTACTCATCATGTTTTACTGCTTCATGAAACACATATCAAAGAGACACCCCCAAGAAAATTAACTGAACCTACTCACTATTACTTATCAAGGCTGCCAGTGCTCAGCAAAACTCATGGAGGGCCCCTGGGCTGTGTGGTATGCCTTTTCCAAGGATACCTCATTCATCTCTTCCTGCTCCAGTCTCTGTATCCATAGTGTAGGAGTGTATATGTTTAAATATAGTTTTATTATATTTCAGACAGTAACTGTTAGCTTGTTCTGAGTATTTCTATTTTTGATCTTCCCTGAGCACATCCTTAATTTCCTTCAAGTGGAAATCTGGGGCAGAGGGAGCAAGGCAGGTGCAGGTGTGTTACAGATACATTTATCCTTTGAAAAGTGGACCAAGTAGTAAGATGTGATTAGTCATTAGAAGGGTATCCAAATGGTAATAAAGCAGCTTCAAATCAAGTTGGCTGTGAAAAGAAACCCATAATTGTCATTTAGTTATTATGAGACTGTCAAGATAAAGTTGCTGTTGCCTCACTGTTTGCCCAGACCAAGTTAGAGGTATTTGCATACTTAACACTCTGCACTAGCAATACCAGCAGAGGCTTCCTGCTCTGGCATGTGTATGAGCAAATAACTGCTTGTGGCACTCTCAGCACAGTTACTGCTCCCTTTTCAAGGGAGCTCGCAGGGTTTGAAGCTGTTTTAGTGTTTGCCAGGCTATTTGCAGCATCAAAACATGAAACCCCAAAGAAGGATGTGCAAAACCTTGGGAAGGGGGGTTGGTGACACAAGCAAGGTGAGCGCTGGCTGTGAAGTGAGCGCTGGCTGTGCTCACTGGGACATGGCAGAGACCTGTGACAACAGGGGCATGGACACAGGTGCACTGCCCCTCTCCTGCCCTCATAGGGCCAGCAGGTGCAGGCAGGGCACCAGACCAGGACAGTGACACCTTTGAAAGGGGCGGGAGGAGCAGCCCTGCTGTGAGCAGATGAGAAAAGAGACATTCTGTGATTCCTCTTCAGGCTTGACTGGTACTTTCATACAATGTGTGGATTTTTGCACTTATCCAGTTGCAGAGGCAGGGCAGTGAAAGGTCAATTTTACAAACAAGGCAGGAGAGAACTTGTCTCCTGCATTGTAGACTTCTGCTTCCCTTGCAGAAATTTTCAAAGTGTTACTGGCTCACCACAGCAATCAAGAGAGACAGAGCAACCTTCTCTTGGGAAGTTTTTCAGAAGAGAGAGTGAAGGGGTGGTTCAGAGCACTTTGAAGCACAAAAGGGAATGTCTGAATACACTGGGCATGGGTGGGCACTTGCCTTTCCTCCTGCCTCCTCTCATTTTCACACTGTGGCAAGGAAAGAGACTCAAACTCTGGAAAACCCAAGCTACAACTGTTCTCCCCCCTCCTGTGGTTTGTTTTCCTGTGTATGCAAACACAACAGTGAGCCTGTGAGCAGGGAAGGCAAAACCTATTTCTCTAGCCCTGCTTGGGTCACTTCAGGCTGTGCTCAACTCTGTGGCAAAGCTACTTCAGCCCCAGCAATATTAGTCAGTTTGATGGCTGACCTTTGGGAGGATATGGGAATTGCAGCCATGCCATGAAAGGGCTGGAGGGCAAGGGGAAATGCAATGCCCTTTCTTCCCTGTGCTTTCTTTGGGAAGGGGCCAGTGGTGCCTGTCCTGCAGAAGCAGCTCCACTGACCACAAGCCAGGACCTAATTCCAGCAAATAGTTCCTCCTGTCTCTAAGTGAAGGCAGAAGAAGCTGGTCTGCTTGAGGAGGAGCAGACAGGAAAGTACCAAGCTGTGCCTGCATCCAATGCCTTGGCTGTCCAATGTACTGTTTAGCCCCTCTGGAGGGTGTGAGGTGCTTTGCTTACAGTTTTTTTCTGGCCAAGCTCAGGGAAATCAGAGCATTTCAATGAAGAAGGAAAGCTGTAGTTGCAGGCAGAGCTGCTGTCAGTGTGTGCTGCCTGCAGGGATTTCCTTCCATGGGGTGTCGGCATATGTAGCTATGCCCAGGGATGTTCCCTCTGGGGCCACACCACCCCAGCATTGGCAGAATGCAAGATCCTGAAGCTCTGGCTCTGAGGGAAGAGGCAGGCAGCTTGCTTGAACTTTTATTTTAATTGCCTCCTTGGTTTTTCCAGCCTCCTTGCCCACTGTGAGGGGCTGAGTGCTGGAAAGTGGGTGCTGTGTGTCCCTTGCCTGGCCCAACTGATTGGCACCACCAGTCCATTTTTCCAGCAAGGGGATCATGGGCAAATGATCAAAGAGCAAAGCAGTGAGCTTGGCATGTGCACATCATACAGACATGCTGAGAGTCACTCCTTTCTCCAGGTGTTGCCTGTCACCATCAGCATCTCCAGGCAGGAGATGCTTGGGTAGAAGGTGACAGCAGTGAGGCCACATGTCCCATTGCATTTCAGGGCTTACTTCCAAACCCTCTGCTCCCAAGCTGGAGGTTTGTTTTTTTTTTCTTTGAAATGCAGCTTTTATATGAGAACAGCTGTAATTACTGTTTGTGGCAGTGGAGGCATGTTGGAAAGTGCCCAGAGGAGATGCCTGCCCCATAGATGGAAGAGATCCTTGCTGCCTGCTCCATCCTGGTGCCTACTTCCTACTGCCACTCCTGCTGTGTCTTCTGGGGTTGTCACCTCTACGGTGACAGAAGCTGTCGCCAGTACAGCCAGTCCTGCTGTGATCAGGTACTTGGCATTTGTCCAGAGCACTGTGCTCATTAAAATTAAGGGCCTGTTTCACTGTAGTGGATCCCCTTCTAATTATGTCCCAGCTATTTCATGTGGTTCATTACAGGTGTTTCAAGCAGTGTTGTGCTGGGTAAGCCCCAGCTGGCAGCATCTCCATCTCTGGGCAGGACTAAGCCCCTGGTGGCCCTTGAACAGGCACAGCATGGGAGGGGGCACCCAGGAGCCACAGCACTGGGGGATTGTTGTTGACCCTGGGGTGCTAAGCCTGGGTTGTCCCACTGGCCCTCCTCAGCCCAGTACATCTGTGCCGGGACATGAAGCATGTCACAGTTTGGGGATGTTGCAGGGTTCATATCGTCTGCCTGTCCTGTTTGGAGAAGTGGAAGTGACAGGAGCTGCCACTTCCAGATAGCACCTGGAAGCTGTCAAATTAAAGAGCAGAGGTGCTGAAAGCAACAGAGAAAAATATATGTCAGATCTTTGTTAGGTTATCACTACAGGGCTCCTGGGAATGGTCCTGAGGCTGCTTTGTTGGCATAGAAGCTTAGCCTTTCATTCTGCTATGCTTCACTCCTGTGCATGGTGCTGGAGGAGCTGGAGGACATAGTGAGGAAGGACCTCTTGAGCCCACCACACAATCCTGCTCTCCTTACTCGGCTCCTGTGACACATCTTCACTGTAGAGCAGGAAGCACCATGAGCTCCCAGTTATTGTCTTGGTGCAGGTGAAATGATGGGGCATTGTGGAGGGGCAGATGGGTCAAAATCTGGTGGCAGGAACAGTCTCATCCCAAAGGGATCCAATCTTCTCACTTGACAATAACAGGATATGGAGCATGTAGCTATTTTCCTGCTTTTCTCTTTAGCACCGAAGCTCAATGCTCTTCTCACAGGGCATGGTGTGAGCTGTGGGATGTGGCCCTGTGCCCCAGCTGCACCCAGTTAACTCAGGCTTTTTCAGCCCTCACTGCTTTAGAGGGAAACCTGTGGGGCCTGGTGCTGGCAGCCTTCACCAAGAGGTCATCTTCTGTTTCCTACTGTGTCCCCTTTGTGCTGCAGGGTAGCTGGGGCAGATGGAGAAAGTTTTGGAGAAGGCGAGAACTGGAGGAGCACCTCTGCCAGGGAAAGCCCCAGCAGGGCTCCCTTTCCCCTCCCCACATCCTCTGTCTCCTCTGTTTCACCCTGCACCCCTCGTACATGAGTGCAAGGCTGTAAAGTGTTCCCTGGGTCCCACCACCACCTCTCCTCTAGGGTGGTGTCTCACCCATCTCTCTGCCCCATCAGCCCTCAAAGGCATCTCTGAACCTACTTGTGCCTCTTTATTAGGGAGCATTTGTACATTTATAAAACAGTGACGCACATCTCTCACGTTCACCAGCACGAGGGCAGTTTGTGCTGGCCCTCCCACCATGGTGCCCATGCCCACCCCGCTCAGGGCCTGCTGCTCCAACTGGCAAGAAGGGGACACATCCTGCGACCCCCCCTTGCCGCGGGAGACCTTGGTGTAAGGCTGGCTGGCATGGCCGTGGCACGTTTCTGGGATAACATGTGGCACCCCTCTGGGAACCCTCCTGCTTGCAGGCTGGCGTATGGGAACCCCATGGGGACCCAGCACGGGGTGCTCTGGAGGGCTCCCTGGGGAGCACCAGTGTGGCTGGCCTGCTGGGAGGCTCGCTGTGTATCCCCCCCCACAGGGGAACACGGAACAGCACGCAGCTGGGTGCTTGCACCCACAGGGAACATGCTTACACGTGGGTGCATACTTCGGGGGAGCTGTTGGACCATGCATACCCAGAGCCAGGGCTGCTGATGCCCTGGTCCCTGCCCCGCGCCTCCCATGTGTGGGGCCTTGAGGGCTGCAGGGATGATGGCTCCTCCTGCATCTATGGCTTTGGGCATGGCACAACATGGCCATGATCCATCTGTGGGCACCAGGGATGGGGACCAAACCAGCAGGGTCAGAGGCTGCCTGGCTCAGCCCCAGCCTTCCCCAGAGGTCCCAAATTCCTGCCTTGGGGTCCCCCTCTGCCAAGTGTGTGTTGAGGGGGGCTTTGCCAGCTCGCCCCCCCTCCTGAGATATTTTGGGGCAGTTTGCCCTGCGCTGGTGTCTGCTGCTACAGTGGAGGGGGTGGAGGCAATGTACAACAGGACAGGGGAAGTGCTGTGGGTCCTGCCGTGCATCCTGCCATCTCAGGGCAGACAGGAGGACTGTGGGTGGCAATTTTGGCCAAGGCTCCGGCCAGCGGGCTGGACTGTGGCTGTCCGGACAGGGCTGGGCACAGAGCACCCTCCTAACCATGTACAGTCTGGGGGAGGCACAGCGGGTGCTCAGCACCTGGGGCTGGGAGCATGGCAAGCGGTACGTGCACGGTGCAAAAGAGCAGCGACAGGCAGGGGAGTGAGGGCAGGACCCACCACGCTGCCTGGGCTGTACCAGGCAGCTACACCAAGGGATGAGCCACTCTGGGCAATAGCTGGGCAAGGAGAGGATGGGTTCGCAACAGATTGGGGCAGGAGATGGGCGAGGCAGTAGGTTTGCAGTGCTGAAATGATTGGGGATTATTGGGGGGCCAACACTGGAGTGGCAGGGAGATTCACAGTGCAGGGGTCTGGCTGGGAACAGTGATGGAGGGGCTGCAGCCCTGAGAGACTGCATGAGGTTGGGCAAGGGTGGGTAGATGTTTAGGGGCGTGTCACAGTGGTGGTGGTGGTGCCAGGGGTCAGGGTGGTGCCATGCAGGTGTGGCTTCAGTTGGGGTGTCCCTGGGCTGGCCACGGGGGCCATGCTGCTCAGAGGGATGCCCTGCAATGCTGCCCTGCCCTGCAGCAGGAAGGGGAGGAGGTGGTTCCCGGGCAGAGGGAAGCTGTTCCAGGCATGTCTCTCTCCTAGGGAAAACTATGCAGGGCAGAGACCACCACCCAGGAGGGGGTCAGCAAGGGAGGGCTTGGAGGGGCTCACAGGAACCTCAGCTTACCCCCTTCATGCTCTGCAGCACCAGGGCCTGTTTGGCCCACACCTGCTGCTCCCTCAAACCCCCCTGGCTGCCCATCCCCCTCCAGGCTGTGTGCTTGAAACTGGGCTGAGCCCACGTGCTAGGGGCAAGCAGAGGGGACAGGCAAAAGGGCCGGGGGGCTGCTCCAGTGCCGGTGCTGAGGCAGCTCCAGTGGCATCACTGGGGGAGAACAGTGTGGCTGGTCCTGGCAGTGGGGTGGGGGAGGAAGGGGCCTGTGCCCACCACACCCAGTGCCACCGTCCCTCTCAATGAGAATGCTGAGGAGGGGGGTGACAGGGGGCTGCCCCCCCAAACCCAGTCTTGCCTAGCAGGCGAAGTCCTCGAAGACTCCCTGGTGAGGGTAGTGGTGGCGGTGGTGGTGGTTGGGCAGGATGCCCGCGTTGTAGGCGCCCTCCACGTGCCGACCCAGTGTCTCACAGGGGCTCTGTGGGAATGGCAGTCAATAGGGTGGGCACAGACTCCATGCATCCTGCCACCTCCCTAGACCTCCCACCCATCACAGCCTGTCCTCAGAGCTCCCCAGGGGACATCAAGCTCCCTGCTTCCCTGTGACTGCCCTGACTCTGCAGCCTGGAGGCACCAAATGCAGAGCCACACAGACCCTCGATCTTGGGATGATGTCCTCTCCCCCTGGAGTGGTGGCAGACAGACAGCCAGGCCCTGTCCTCACAGCCTCCAGGCAGCCCAGCCCTGCAGGGATACCTGGTCCTTCATCTCCTCCAATCCCAGTGTGGCGATGCTGCCCGAGGGCTTCTTCAGAGGTGGCTTGGAGCGGCGCAGGACCCGGCTCACCTTATCTCGGATCACCTGGGTGCAGATGGGGAGTCAGACCGAGACCTGCACACAGGTAGCACCCTGTGTGTGGACACCTCAGTCTACAGAGAACTGCTGCCTGCTCCCCTTCTCACTCAGGGACAGTGGGTCAGTACCCTGGCCCACCACCCTCCCTGTCCTCAGGTCACTGAGGAATGCTGGGGGACTCATTCTCCTCCCACTGCCTTCCTCTGGGTGTTCCCTAATTTGGGGGCTGCTATAGCCCTCTGGGGTGGCCACACATTTTATGCTCTCCCCAGGAAGCCCATCTCTATACCCACTGCCAAGACACATCCCTGAAGGCTAAACACACCTCATAGATGTAGTCCAGGATCTCCAAGATGGTGAGGATACTGGCACCGATGAACAGGCCCATCTGCCCCCCGATGTCCCCTGAGGAGGAGGAGGGGAAGATGGTCACCACGAGATGCTGTGCAGCCCACTGGAAGCCTGGGGTGGGCCAGCAGGGCAGTAGGCAGTGCCAGAGCTGCCAGATGGTGGGGCACAGAGCAGTCATGGGAGCAGGCTCAGCAGGACAGAGGGAGTGGGGGACATGCAGGATAGGGGACAGTCAGCAGTGTTCCACCCTTCAGCCAGCCTGTGGCTGGCTGCTGCTCTGTGTGATCCCTTCCCCACCAGACCCTCATCTTCCCAGGGCTGGGACCCAGAACTCCGCGCCTTTGGGCCCCACAGGAAGGCGAGGGGAGTCACCGAGAAGCCCAGCAAGGTCATAGGCTTTCTTCTGCTCAATGGCTTCGTAGTTGAGCGCCTCAAAGAAGATGTCCAGCACCAGGAAGTTCTCCCTGTGGGGACACCATTGTGCTGAGCAAAAAGGGCTGGTCATCGACCTCCTGCACCACTTCCCGCAAACCTCCCGTATTCCCCAGCCCTCCAGCTCCTAGATGCTCCCACAGCCCTTGTGAATTATTTGGGCTGGTGCAGTGGGGACATGGATGGGACATGTCCCAGGCCAGGAGAGACAGTGGGGTGGGCAGGTGCTGGCAGGAGGGCTGGGAAGATTGGACAAGTTGGGAAGAAGTTCTAGTGAAAACACGCCTGCACAGAGGATGCTGCAGAGACCAAGTATGCCAGGACCCTCCCTCAGCATGCTGCCAGGAGTGCAGTGGAAGTTCCCCAGGTCCCCAGCCCCCTGCCCACCCCCTGGAATACCCCAGTGCTGGCAACTCACCGAATGTAGGTCTCGTTCTTGTTGTACTTGCGGGCGAGGTAGCGCGCTGAGCCCTTGTTGGGGATGCGGACCATGGAGATCTCTTTGCCATAGCGTGTCAGGTTGCACGGTGTGGGGCAGCTGCAGCGCTCCTGGCTGTCCTCCACTGCTGCGTCTGGGGGCAGACACCCATTGGCACAGCCACCATCTCCAGCCCCCTCCCTGGGGCACTCGGCCGGCCCCTAGATGCCCACCCACAGCTGCACCTACCCAGTGTATGGTCAGCACACTCGATGTACACATTAGGGGAGCAGATGGACTCATTGCCTGTGGAGAAGCAGATGGTTGGGAGGGGGGAAATCTAGCCAGATTCTGCCCCCCACTCTTAACTCACTCCCTTGGAGGCAGTGCAGAGGGCAGGGTGCAGAGAAAATGGGGATGAGTGACCCTTGGGTGCAGGTTGGTTGGGGCAGATGTGGCCCAGGTACAAGGCAAACAGGGAAGGTGCTGACCTGTGGTGTAAGGAGGGTAGGACAGGGGCTGACACAGCATGTGGAGAGGATGGGGTGGTCCCTGGGTGGAGAGAGATGTGGCCAGGGGAATCCTTGAGTACAGAGTGTTGGGGCAGAGGTGATCTTTGGGTGCAGACTGCAGGGAGTTGGAGCAACCCAAGCAGGACTGTTGGGGCAGTGGGGCGCCCCTCACACCATCATGCACACCCCTCACCTGGCATATGGACCATGCGGCAGTGGCAGCTCTGCACCACGGCCTCCTTCTCACACTGGAGGCGGCAGGCAGCGATGCTGTAGGTGTCATAGCCAGGCAGCAGCTGCTCCCCCTGCGTGCTGGCCCGGCAGTTCCCCCACGGCTGTGGCAGGTAGGTGAGCTGTAGGGGTGAGAAGGACGTTGCTACGGGGCTGTGCCAGGCTGAGTGCCTGCAGGCACTTCCCTGGGGCTGTGGGGTCCTGCCTTACCCGCTGCTCCTGGCAGGACACAAAAGTCTGGAAGCCAGGCGAGACACCAAAGCCTAGCTGATGGATATAGGGTGGCTCGTCCTGGCTGTGGATCTGGACCCGGATGCCAGCTTCAAATGATGTCTCATCTGTAGGAGTACAGAAGTGCTGCATTCCTGCACTGACCCAGCACCTGCACCCCTCTGATGTCCTGCTTTATCCATAGTCCCCTCACAGGGTGCTCTGCTGTGCCCAGCAACCCTGTGTCCTAGCACCCGCCACCTGTGCCCTGCCTGAGCCATAGCCCCACTTACTGGTCTCTCTCCAGATGGGCAGGTACTCTTCCTGCTGGATGTCCAGCATGATCTCCAGCCCGTTGCCCATGCCGCCTTGGCGGGTCACACGTGGATTCCTCCGATCCCCATTGAAGGTGTAGCACTTACCATAGCGTGTGTAGACCTGGGGATGGAGAGAGCAGTGGTAAGGGAGCAGGCAGGGATCTGGTTGAGTATTCTGCAAGCGGGATGAGGTCCAGAAACTCCTTTCCAATTCCATGGAGGTGATGGAAGGAAGGTACAGTCTTGCATGACCTTTGGAAAGGCTCATCTCAGCCTGACTCCCTACTCTGCCACCCCTCCACCCTTGCTGGGGTGGGGGTGAAGCATAATTCCCAGTACCCATGGGGCAGCCCAGCTGTCCTGCACCTTCCAGGAGGGAACTCACAGGAGTGAAGTGCTGGGGGCCGCAGCGCTCTCCCTGAAAGCGACACTCCACCAGCATGTCCTCGATCTGGTGGCCCAGGCGGTGAAAGAAGCTCTGCATGGTGCGCTCGGAGCGGCGGGGTGGCAAGAAGCGCGAGTAGTTGGCCAGACGTGTCAGCCAGGCACGCTGGTCCTCCTCCAGCACGGCCAGCATCTCGGGCACCAGCGAGTGGTTCTCCCGGGCCAGCCCCAGCCACTCTCCCACTGAGTAGAGGTCAGGTTTGGTGAGGTGCAGGAAGCGTGCCCGGTTGGGGTTGCAGAGGGTGACAGCTGGAAAGCGGAGCTGGGGTGCCCAGGCGAGGCGTGCGCGGGTGTGCACGGGGCGCGAGAGCAGGTGGTGCAGGCGGTCGGCGGTGCCGCCGGCCAGCAGCCCGGCAGAGGCCAGGAAGGCCAGGCTCCAGAGCAGGCGGCGCAGGCGGGACTGTGGCCGGGTACACATGTAGTGCAGCCCGGGGATCCTGGTGGCTCGCAGGATGCTGACAACGAGCTGGGGCGTGCTGCTGTCCTGGGGTCGTGTCAGAACTTCCCCGTCCTGGCAGCAGGCAAGGGGCAGCGGCATGGCTGCATTCAGGGTGGCTCCTCTGGAAAGTGGGCTGCAGGCTGCCCCTGAAGCTGCCCAGGGTCCCTGGTCCCCTCCAGGGATCTCTCCCTCCTGGGAGGCTTTTGCTCTGCACCTTCCTGGAGACAAACAAGGCAGGCGCCTTTCTGAGCTGCTTCGGTGATGGGTGAGGGGAGGGAGAGGAGGGGGTTGCTGCAAACACGCCTTTCCCCAACCTGCATTCGGGAATGGAAAATTCCTTCTTGAGCTGGGCTGGGACAGGGGTGTGTGTTGTCTTACCCCAGGCAAGCTGAACTGGCAGCCCCCAGTGTCCCAGCATGGTGGGCATCTGTGTCTGGATAGCAATGACCTGTCTCAGGCACACCGTGTGAACCCCGTGCCTAGGAACGTTGCGCCTCTGCTCTTCCTCCTTGTCCCTTAGGATGCATTTCACTGCAGTCACCACAAAATATTGCCTGGACCTCCAGGGTCCCCAGATGTGTCTGCTCTGCAGCTGGGGACTCTGCCCCACAGAGGCAGGACAATGACAGCACTGGGAGGCCATCACCTACTGTCAGTGCTGCTTGGGACCTCGTCTACCTTGTACTTTGGTATCCCTGTCCCTGGAGCTGGGGACATCAGTGCATCTGGGCCAGGTGGGGCAGGAGAAGCAAGACTGTGGGTCAGGAGGAGTGGAACCATGGGGTGGGAGGCTGCATGACAACACACCTGCGCCTGGCGGGTGCTTTGAAGTGACGGTGAGGCTGTGATCAGAGCGCAGCAGTGGCGGGGGGGGGTGTGTTTGTACCCGGCTGTCAGTATGGCTGGCAGCGCCCCGACAGCTTGTCAGGTGCCTTCAAAGCTCAGCACTGTACTCTCCTCAGCCTCTCATCTCCTGCTGCTGCTGCTTCCAGGCACCCACCTTCGGCACTCACCCACCGTGGGCTGGCCTGGGGAGGGGAGTGTCCCTCATCCTCCACAGCTCCAGGACAAGTCAGGGTTACTGGGCCCAGTGAAGAACAGCATCCTTGAGCTCCATCGCATCAGGGCAGGAAAAGGCCAGTGGTGGCAGGAGGGATTGGAACAAAGGGACCTCCTGATGACCTCAGCAGTGACTCCCCAGCACCATCCCTGACGCAGGCCTTGCTGCCTGAGCAACACGCAACTATAGCCACCATGGGGACACGGCCAGGATCCCATCTGGCAGCTTGGTTACAGCTGCAGGAGGACTTCAGGCAGGTCAGAAGCAGGAGAGGCCCCGAGGGGGGCGTGCGGAGGCAGCGGGCAGCGCCCAAGGGTGGCAGGGCCGCGCCCGCCATCCCTCACAGGCCGTGCCCGCGGCGCCGGGCGGCGGGAGCCTGGCGGGCGCCGCCCGGCAGGGGGCAGCAGCGCCCCGCGCTCGGCGGCCCCGCGCCCCCGCCGCCCCGGGCCCGGCCCGGCCCGGCCCCGGCCTCAGGGCAGCCCCTGAGCCGGACCGGGCGGCCGCTGAGCTCTCCGGCTCCTGCCGTACACCCGCCGACGAGTCCAGCGCTGGCACCATCCCCGCCGCGGACCCTCCGCTCCCTGCATCCTCGGGACCCTGTGGGTCACCCCACCGTACCGCCCTGAGCTGTCCCCTCCGGCCGCTGAATCCCCGCAGCACCGCCAGGACACGGCTCAGCCCCTCTCTGTGCGGCGGCTGGAGCCGGCTCGGCTCTTCTCTGAGATTTATCGCGGCTGTGAGCGCCGCCGGCTGCCAGCCTGATACCATCAGCCCCGGCACACCAGGGCAGCTTCTATATTAGTTTTCTTTAAACGGAGGATAAGCTCCCCAGGCTGAAGAAAATGTCATTTCTGTGAACGCTTCCATCTCGTGTCAGTTCAGACATCTCCGGGCGGCATGGCAATCACCCTGGAGGGGGGTGAGGAATGGGGATGGGATGCAGAGGTTGTGGCACGTGGCGACAGATCTTAGGGACAGGGACCAGTGTTGGGCAAGATTGCAGGAGAAGGTCCAGCTGTGGGGGTGGCTGTGTTCCAGGCAAGTGGGCACGGCTGTGGGGGAGCGTGGGGAGTAGGGGTGCCCATGGCATCCGGCTGAGTTACTCACTTATCGGCTACTGGGGTGCCGAGGCCAGCTGTGAAATCACACTGGCGAGAGCACAACACAGTCCTGGAGGGCTTTGCCTTTCCAGCATGACAAATCCAATTAGATAACAGGGAGTGCATGAGGAGGAGGAGAAGGAGGAAGAGCAGAGGAGAGTCTGCCTGCACCAGGAACAGGATTTTCTTCCTGCAGCTGACCCAGAAAAGTACCTTACAGAACTGAAGCACACATGTCTAGCCAAGGATAGCAACTGAGATACGGGCCCTTGGGCACCCGGCTCTGCCTGCTGGGCACCCACACATGTTGCAGTCTTAGGGCCAGAGAGGCAGCATTCCCGTGTTACGTGCCAGTCTCCTTGCTCAGCCAGTGCATGCCGGCATCCCCACGCCATGCTCACATGCAGGGGAGACCCCATTAGGGAAGTAATTTCTTAACATGATGATTCCTCATTTTCCTCTCTCTCCCACGGTGACACGCTGACCTTGACAAAATAGCTGCCTGCGCCTCAGCAGGCAGATCCCAGTCAGATATTGCTGGGGACCCCAGCATCTTCTTCCCCAGCCCACACAGTTCTGGGGCCCCCCAAGTGCCCTCCATGCTCCCACGACTTGCCTCCCAGCCCCCCTGCTGTGGGGAGCCTTTTGGGAGCAAGATACTGACCCCCAGCATCCTCATCCTGGCTCACACCAGCCCACCTGTGAGCACTGGGGGCATGAGGACCAACATCAGGCATTCCCAGTCCCCCATCCCCAGTGCTGCCAGCCCATTGTGCCAGCCTCGGGCTGATCCCAGCTCATGCAGGTATTTCCATGGCTTACACGGCTCCCCACGGTATTTAGCCTCTGGAAGACGACGTTAAACATTGCAGGCAGTGACAAATCCTGATTGCTCTGAGAAGACAAGAGGCCGCACTAAGCTTCCAGCCAAATGTTTTCATGCAAGGGGAATGAGCTGCAACATGTGTGGTGCCAGTGGGTCGTGCTGCTGTGTGCCTGGGCCACCCAGCCCTGTTCCCACATCCCCACCAGGACAGCCAGCTCTGCTCCCACGTACCTCCTCGGGCATCCAGCCCTGCTCCCACATTCCCACTGGGACATACAGCTAACGGGCAGGCCCTGCGCATGGGCACACAACACAGGAGCAGCCACCCCAGCATAGAAGCACCCCTGAGAACAGTCACCATTGGGGCATAATGGGGATGGGGACAGGAATGGGAGGACACCAGAGTGCTGCCCACCTGGACTTGGTGGGGATGCCAGCCCAGGGGTAACCTTGTCCAGATACCTGAGCCCAGAGAGCAAATTAGCATGGGCAAGGCTGTTGCATAAAGGAAAACATCCTCCAAAACTGGAAATACTGTTTCCTGAGTAAGTGCAGGCAGCTGGAGCACAGGGATGTTCCTGGACAGGAGACATGGCACAGGAGCTGGGGCCAAACTGGGATGACACTGGTAGAGCTGGGGCAATGGCACACCCATGCACCGTGCCTCCTGCTCTGCTCCTGCCCCACACTGTGGCCATCCCAGCTCTGCTGGAGCCCCTCACCATGCCAGAGGCCCCCCCCCCGAGGCAGCTCCCCCCACACAGCACAGCCAGTCCCGCCTGGGTGCCCCGGGAGGGAAGCCGCAGCGCTGACGCCAGCATTACAACTGCCCGGGATATGAGATCCGCTTGGATTCAGCAATTTCAACTCATTTCAAGCCCGATTCTGCAGCAATTTTCTGAGCCAGTGGGATGTTTTTGCCACTGCAAATGTCCCTTCTCATGCATGGTCGCACCATTTCCTTTCCCTGCTCCCAGGAGGATTTGGGGAATGGTGCCAGTTTGGCTCGACCCCAGCTCTGGCAATAGCACAACCATCTCCCACACTAGCAGCCCCTCAGTGCAGCCCCCTGCCCCACATGAAGCTGCTGGGATGCCTTCTGCAGGGCACAGCCCTGCATATGGTGTCTGGGGCTGCTGCCTCCATGGGGCACCAGAATCTGCATCCTCAGCACGAAGAGAGCAGGGCACCTTAGGCACAGCACACACGAGTGATGGTTTAGGCTTCTTGTTTCCCCCATCCTGTGAAGGACTAAACCCTGGAATATCTCCTGTGGCTCCCTGATCTGCCTCCAAAGGAAGAGAGAACACAGTGTGGGGCAAGGGGGCCAGAGGCTGCTGCTGGCATATCCCAGAAAGGCCAGGACCCCTCCTGCCACTGCAGCTGTGCCTCTCTCTGTGCTACAGGGCAGCCCTTGCCAGCTGAGTCCCTTGGCTAGGCCTGAGCCAGCAGAGGAGATGTGGGCGTGTGGGGCTGGCAGAGCCCCTTTCATGCCAAGCAGGCTCGCTGCTGGAATACCAATTGCTCAGCTGTGCTGCAGGCTGTGCTGCTGGCCGGCCAGAGCAGGGGAGACACTGGGCAGGGCAAGCATGTCACAACCAGGCTGCTGCATCAGGGACAGCATGCAACCCATGTCCCCAGGAACAGGTAGGATCTAGACCAGGGCTTCCTGCTCCTGGTGGCTCAGGAGCATAGGGACACAATGCAAGGCAGAGGGATGCACCATGCACATGGACAAGGACACCCTCCTGGCGTATGTGGCCTGGTACTGCCAGTGGCCGTTAAAGCAGAGGGACATTGGCACCATCCAGCTTTCAGGATGAGCATCTGTGACAGTATGCCCAAACTCACGTGCCAGAGAAAGACCTTTCCTTGCAAACCATTGCCCCCGGAGTCCTGCCCTGGCCAAGCCAGAAGCTGGAATGAGCTGTGCTGTTCACGCCACATGGAGCCAAGGTAGCTGTGACACAGAGGGGAGTAGCTGGGGACCCCAGCTCTTGACTTCACAGCACAGGCATGGCAGCACACTGCACACACATGACAGCCTGTGTAGCAGAGAGCATGCCATCATGTAGTTGTGCTTTCTACTCCTGCTGCTCCTGGGGGGAATTTGTCCCAGAATTTCACTCATTTCCAACCTAAATTTATTCACGGCCAGTTTTTACCATTTGTTCTCATGCCAGCATTGTCCCTTAGCCTAAATAGCTCTCTTTCCTCCCTTGTGTTTACTCCCTTGATGTATTTATAAACAGCAATCCTATCCCCTCGCAGTCTCCAGCCTGCCAGCCTTCACGTGCCAATTGCTTCTGGTTTCCTCTCCCAATTCAGCCTCTGCCTGCCTGCACAGCCCAGCTGCCCAGCACAGCATCGGCTCCAGCTCCTCAGCCCTTGCTGCCCAGGGCTCGCACACAGCTCTCCCCTCATTCCACAGCAGCCATGGGGCACCATCCCAAGCCATTCAGGACCGCTGCCCCAGCCAGGGCTAACCTGTTCCCTGCAGATCTCCTGGCAGCTTGTGCTTTCACACAGTTTGTTTTCATTTCCAAGAAACCACCAAAAGTGACACCTGGGCAGGTGAAGGAGCCAACACCAAGGGAATTGCAGAAGATGAAGTGCCGGTGGCAAAGGCATGCTGCAGTGCAGGGCAGGGATACGAGGGGGAGGGAGGGCAGGAGAAGTGAAATGAGGGGGCAGGGGCTGGGGAAGTCCACTTCATCCTGTTGGCAGCTGGAAAACCCCTCTGAGTTACTGAGCATGCTGTCCACCTACCCTGGTCTCTCCTTTAGTACGAGTGGGGTGCTGGAGCTGCAGAACGTTTCTGCCCCATGTTTCTGCCTCCTGCTTCAGGAGGTGCTCAGGGTACCCACAGGAAAGAGTGCACCAAAGCTGCACCAAAAAAAATGCCAGAATGAGTTTGTCAAGCTGCTAACACACCCCCTAGCTTGGGTTTGGACTGTGCTGAGCAGCAATCCTGCCATCACTCTGTGCACCCTCCGGCGCTCTTCAGCCGGCTTCCCACCCTCAGACACCCCCGCGCCAGGCACGCCGCTCCCAGGCACACAGCACAGCACGCTAGGGATAAGCACTGGGATGGGCTGCAGCTCAGCCTCGCTGCTGCAAACCCAACAAAACACTCACATACACGGACAGCAATAATGATGGGTTTGGGTAGTGGGCTCCCCTTGGCAGCTGGAGGAGATTCAGCACCATGCACAGTACTGTACAAACACAGGTGGCCCGTGCCACTTGTCCTCAGGACCAGAGAAGGATCCCTAGTCCTGTGGTTTTGCAGAGATGCAGCACTGAGCCCACACATCTTGCAGGCTGGAGGAAGCAGGGAACATCAAGGATACCCGAAAGAGGGGTATGCGATGTCCCTGGGGCTCCTTTGTGGAGCTCAGGCAGCCTCTGTTCGACTGTTGTCACCTCACAGGAGCCCCAGTACATCAGTGCCTCTGCATGGTGCTGGTTGGGCGCTGGTGGCTTTTTGGGTGCTGGGCGCTGCAGATCCTGGGCACCTCCGGCCCTGTCTTGCTCTCCTTCGCATGCGGGGCCCTGCGGGGATGTGGGCTCGCAGCCCCCTTTGGCTCCGCGGGCAGCGCATCCCCCCGGGACCGCTTCTCTTTGAAAGCAGCCGTACAGGGAGCTCTGCCGCCCGTCCCCAAAGGGTTAACAAGCAATTTCCTTTGCTGACAGCTCGGAGACCGTTCTCTATCGACTGCGGGAGAATAAGAGGGGAGAAGCAGCGAGATAAAAAGGCAGCAGAGCTGGCACCGCCTGCTTAATCCCAGCGTTTAATCTGCTGGGGCAGCGCAGGCAGCCTTATCTCGCCGTCCTTCTGCTGCTCCATCTCATTACTGCTCCCACGGCTGCCGGGAGATGGGGGAGCTGAGCCGAAGAGCGGGGCCCGGGGCAGGGATGCCGCCTGCCGCCCCGCTCAGCAGCCCCCGCTCCTGGCACCACCGCACCCCTCGCTGCCCGGCCGGAGCGGGGGGAGCACACGCGGGGATGGGCACACAGGCTGCACCCACGAAACATGCTGGCTGGCGCCAGGCGCTGTCACACGGCCTCGGGGACACACTGCCAGTGTCACACACTCAGTCACACGTTTCCTGATCACTGAGCTCTGCTGGTCCAGCTAGTACGATGCCCAAGCTCCCATGGGCTTATGAAGGATGCGGGCTCCATCGGACAGCGTGTGTAGAGCACCGTAGGGTCAGGACAGCAGCCAGGGCAATGCCATCTTGTTCTGCATGTGCCCTTCCCTCCATCCTCACCTATCCAGGTATCCCCCTGCCGAGTCCCAGACCAGGCCCGCTCTTCCCACCAGGCACACCATGGCCATTGTCCCTGGGACACACCAGCCTGGACCTGGCAGCTCCCGCAGCCTCAGGGCAGGGTTAGGAGAGAGGGGAGAGGGTCCCTCCAGCCGTGGCATTTATCTGTAAATCCTCAGCACTGACACGGTGAAGATGAAGCCTCTGCTCTTGTGGGGTTGTCACGAGGGTTATCCTCCTGCCTACGGATGGGTTTGCACTGATAAGATTTATTGTCACCCTGGCTGAGGTGCCAGCACCTCACTGCCTGCTGCTCTTGCAGGGCTGTGCTGCCTGCCAGGGGGTGTTGTGAGGGGAATGAGCAGCACCGCAATGAGCAGTTGTCAGTAGAGTGGGTCCCCAGACAAAAGGACAGCCAGACATGACCCTCTGCTCCCCGCTGCCGGGGCTGAGGGGTTCCCTGCCCACCTGTTGCAAGGTGCTTCACACACTCTCTGACCATTTCAGCAGGATGTGGGGGGATGCTGGTCCCTGAGCGGGACCATGCAGAGCAGAGCACACATCTGTGCTGCCACAGATTTGCTGACAGTGCTGGCATTGCAGCTCCTGTCACAGCTCGGCAGCTTCGCGGCACTCCTGCATAGTGTGGGGTGACCAGGACTCGCGGGGCTGCTGGGGCAGCCGTGTGTGGAGCCACCACAGGCAATATGGCCTGGTGGGGAGCAGGGACAGACTGCATCCTGCAGCCTGAACTCAGCACCATGCAGAAGCTGGCAGAGTGGCTATGGGAACCAGGGCTTCATGCACCCTCGTGCTCCGGGGTGACATGGGATGAGCAAGAAAAGGGGACGACCCTCGAAAGGGGAACTTGGCTCCAAAACGCTCTGCCATACCATGATCCCTCACCCGCCCCCTGCTGCCTGCCCCCAGGCCACACTCCCCACCACTGATTTCCCTGGGGCCAGCAGAGATTGTCCTGAGCCACCTGGTGGAACCAGGCAGGGGCTGAACCAGGCTAAATGCCGGAGCAGCGGGAGGGGTAGCCACCTGCCAGCATCCTCCCCGTCTCTGAAGGCACCACATAAGCCCCACACAGCTCTCCCACCACCCTGCCCCATCCAAACTCCCACCTCTTCCCTTTCTCCTCCCCTCCAGCTGCTGACCCCCGGCACTGCTGTGGGCTCCACTCTCTCTGACAATACGAATTTGACTCCAATGTGTCAGAACTGAAGGAAACAACATGCGAGCAAACAGCCTGAATGAGCCCTGGATGCACCCTCCTCCCCAGGGCCAGGGATGCACCCCTCCTGGGGGCCAGTCGGCCAGTCGGGATGATGGTGTAACCTGACAGCACACAGGGAGTCCTAGTGAAGTGGGGTGATCACAGCTCAGTGGGAAAGGGCTCCTTAATAGCTGAGTCCTTTTAGCAGAGATTAGGGAGCTGCATGGCTTTGATCTTTGATTGCCAATTTGCATCTTGAAGGCGCTGGGACCTCATCCAGCCTCAGCGCAACCCTTTGTGGTTATCTCGTGGCTAATGGATTTGTTCTTAATGCCGGAGCGTGCAGGCTAAAGGCTGATTAAACCCTCTCCGCGGCGCTAAATCAATGGAACAAACATGATAGGGGTTGGCTTTCCCCAGCCTGGGTGCTCCCAGGCGGAGGGGCTGATCAAGAGAGCCCCCACACCCTGGCACTGACAGGGGCTCCCTCCTTGGGGCTGCCAGGAAGGGAAGAGGTGCGGGTACTGGCAGTGACAACCCTGCAGCCCATATCCTTCTGAACCTGTTATCCCCATTATCTGCTCTCTGTGTGGGTGATGGGCTGGGTGTCTCAGCACTCTCAAGGCATCTGAGTGTTTGGGCCACATTGCCCATGTGCTGGTCCTTGGCACCTGCAGGAACTCTTCAGTTGTCCTCTTCAGCTCCTCCCAGCTCCCAGGGCTTGCTGTGGGAGCAGGGACATGTCCTGGGAGGAATGGGGTAAGGCAACCTGCACCTGCAGCTGGGAATCTCCTTCTCCCCTCTTCATACCCCTTTGCCTCCCACACAAAGAGGAGCAGCACTGGCAGCTCCAACCTCCTCTCTTCAGACCATTTCCCCATGCCCCTGCTTGGATCCAGTGCCTCATTCCCAGGACTGTATGCTGCTCCTAGCATTCCACACATCACATGCTGTGACCAGGTATATCTGTACACACTTTCCATAATGCCTGAGGTGTCCATTTCATAGCCAGCTTCAGAAAAATACAATTCCCATTGTGTCTGCAGGCAGCATGAACAGAGGGGTCAAAATGCACGCTGCTCACTCATGCCCCAGGAACAGCTGGTCCTTCATCCTAATCGCTGCCTGGGCTGTGGGCCTGGGGATGGGAGCTGAGCATATGAGACAGGCAGGACTAAAGTTTTGGGGACTAGGAGCTGTGGGGAATAGGAGTGAAGATGAGGGTTGTGTGGCTGCAAGCTGGGAGGAGACTGTCAGAGTATTTTGCAACTTTTGCTTTTTTGGGGGCTTGTGGCATTGGCCTGGCTGCTGCCAGGTCAAAGCTACCTGCAGGTGACAGGAGCCCTGATCAGGGACCGTACTCCAGAGCCCTGCTCCTGTGCTGGAGGATGATACATAACCTGCAACACAGGTAAGCTCAGAACAGCACCCTGCTGGTAACCAGACCGTGGGGAAAAGGTGTTGGAAGTGGCCCCATGGGCCCCAGTCTGTGCCCATGCCAGGTTCGGTCCCGGTGAGCAGCTGTCTCAGAGGCAGCTGAGCTGGTGCACAGCATGGAGCTGGTGGGAACACACACTGAGATTCCCATCGGCAAACCTCACTATTGAAACATCTCCTCTTTGCCAATATTTGCCAGCACAGGAGATAAAGTGGCTATAAGTCATCAGTGCTGGCATTTCAGTCCACTAGGGCTGGCAGTGGAGGGGCAGCCAGGCAGTCAGGCAGCTTCCAGGGGTGGGAGGTCCTGCCAGCTCAGCCTCCTGAGCCCCCTGCAGCAGTGCAAGGAGAGCCAAGATCCCTCCATTCTGGAGCATAGCACCTCTGGAGCCTGGGATGGATGCTGCTGCCATGAGCACCACTGCTTCTGCCATCCTGTCCTGGGCATCAACACAGCCCCCTCTCCTGCCAGAAGCCCCACCTCTGCACCATGACAGCCATCTCCACCAGGTCAGCATCTCCCTGAAAGTTTCTCTGCAGCACCAATCCCCTAGCTCCAGCGCTGGGCCATCCACTCCATGTCAACCCAGTGACCCCAGGATCACTGCCCTGCCCTGCCTGCAGCACACATCCTTTCTCCCCCTTGCTCCAGGCTGCCTGTGCAGTCTCTGCAGTGGTCCATAAGAGGATGAGGCAGGACACAATGCTGAGATACAGCTCCTGGAGGAGAAGCCCAGAGCATTATCAGCACAGGGAGTTAATTAAGGTCATGTCAGGCGATAAGGAAACAGGATGTCAGAGAAGCAGCAGCACAGGGGGGTCAGAGCCTGAAAAACTCCCTCTGAAAAGCAGCTCCACTGAGATGTGATCAGCCAGGTGCTTGGGGACAGAGCAGCTGTCATGGCCACACAGGCAGGGCTCCATGTATGGCATTGTACATGCTGTACCACGTCCAGTACAGGCTAGAATGGTATGGGGTGAAATGGGATGGGATGGGGTGGAATGGGATGGATATGGGGATGGATGGGGATGGGGATGGGCAGGAGGCCTGGTGATACACCATTTCCTGGGCCAGGAGAGCCTACTGAACAGTCCTGGTTATTTCCTCCTGTCCTCATGAAGAAGCAATGCACCTTGATGTGACCAGTGTCATGCCAGCAGGGCAGGAATTACTGTGAACCCCTGCCCATAATTAGCACATGTAATTGCAGACACTCTCTAATTAGCAGGACCTCAGAGCTGGGTATGGCAGACTGCTTGACAGCGCTTACATTGCTCCTGCCTCAGACTGTTCACCCTCCTGCTCAATGATGACTTCACTCCTGAGCCAGGCAATGCCATGGGGCTGGGAGAGCCAGGCTGACCTGGCATGGCACACCACAGTCACAGCAGGGTGTTGGGAGCAGGCTGTGGACAGGGGGACAGGCATAGGGGACACACTACCAGTGCAAATCCATCTTTGCTGCACAAATTGCGGCACGACCTGTTGCCCTGCCTTGCTGGGCAAGAGCTGAGCTGATGGGACATAATTAATACTTGCATCAGTCTCAGCTGGATTTGCATAGTGCCCTCAGTCCCGTGCTGCTCGGAAGGCGGGCTGCTCCCAGCCTTTCCCAGGGGCAGCAGCACCAGATGCTGGGCTGGCCCTGCCTCCTCTGCAGGAGTCACAGCCCCAGCATGGCCCCTGACTTGCCCTCACATGCACCCTAGCCCTCCTTCCCCACTGCAGTGGGGACACCTGCAGGCCCCTTCCCTGCCCTGCTCCAGCCACTGGAGCATTGAAGACAGATGGGGATGCTTCTCTCTGGTGTGGTCTCTCCCTCACTCCTTGTGCCGTGAAGAAACTGTGGAGACGGCAGCTTGGGAGTGAAGGACACAGCAAGATTTGGAGGGCAAAGGGATAAGGCTGAGTTGCAAACACCCCCTGGCAGCTGGGAGGCATGGCAGTGCCCACCTCTGCATGCCCAGATGGAGTTTAAGGTCCGTGAGAGAAAGGCAGCATCCACAGATGGTGCCTCTTTCCTGGAACACACAGTTCCCTCGTGCCCCTGTCCTGCTCCCATGGCCCAGGTGAATTCCCCCATCCCATTAGTAAAGGGGTCTGGGAGGAAGAAAAGCCAGGGAGAAAAGAACCTGGGGTGGTGGCAGGAACACCAGAATGCAGGCAGAGACCACAGCCCTCACCTTGCTACCCTGTGGGTGCACATTCAGGTGGTAGAGGGACGGGGCAGTACAGGGTGTCATTGACCCCAGAGATGACAGGCTGGTGACATATCCTCGTGCAGCCGAGCGCAGTGCCTCTCCATGGCTGCTGACACACTGACAGCTGCTCCCAGCCCCATGACACCGCAGGGACCGCCACACTCCAGGCACAGCCGGACTATCGATGGATACAGGAGGAGACAAGGGCACATCTCCAGCCCCTGGCCCTGCTCACAAGCTCTCTGTAGCCACTGACATCGATGTGTTTCACCCCTGCCTGACCAGAGGACCCACAGCATCTGCAGCACCTGCATCACCTGTAGTACCTGCAGCACTTGCTATCCAGCCCACCCTGGACACGGGGGATGTGGCCACTGATTGTGACTGTGACCCGAGTTGGGGGGGACGCCAACTGATTGCAGCTGCCCAGATGAGTGCATCCAGCTCAATCAGAGCTGCACAGCCCTCCTGCATGCCGGGCACTGGGAATTAAACTGCTAATGAGCTGCTGGCTGGAGGGCCGGCAGTTAGTGATTAATCAGAGGCTCTACTCTGACAAGGCTGTGCCTCCTCTCCCTTCCTGCCTTGCACATCCAAAAGCAGGCAGCCAGCAGTGACCAGTGTGTCCCCCAGCCTCTGCTCCCTGCCTGCCCAGCCATTGTGGGCAGGGGACAGCCTGACTCAGCTCTCCTACACAAAGAGGTGTCCCCAACCCCCATGCCACTGGGACACAGTGCCCACAGGTTCTTCCAGCCACTGACTTTCCTGTCCCCCAGCTCCTCCTGCACTCATCTTCCCCAAGCTGCCATCAGGTGAGAACATTTTGTTCTACTGGAAGAAAACCTGTTGAGCCCAGCTGAGCTCAGCTGATGCTCATCATGTGCAGAGCGTGCTCGTGCTCGGGCTCCTGTCTGAGAGCCTAGAGTTGGGCCAAGAGATCTGGAGGGCATCTGCACAGGGGCTTCATGAGGGTGGCAGGGGAGGGGCAGCCATGCAGCCAGTGACATCTCCTGGGGACAGAGCAGGCACATGCAGGAGCCCTGAGTCCCAGTGCGTCAGGGTGTAGGTCCAGTCCCCCTGACCCAAGCCCAGCAGCACAGTGCCATTTGCCACCCTCACCTCCTGCCTTCTGCTGGCACAGTGGTGGCATGGTGGGTGATGGGGCTGGCGGAGCCCTGCCTGTGCCTGGCACAGCGCACTGGGGCATGGGAGAAGGCTTTGCAATATGAGCAGGGGACAGCCACCCTCAGAACAGTGCAGGGAGCTGCAGGGAAGCTACTTGACCTTGAGCCTGACTTCTCCCTGCTGGGACCCTTCATGGTCATGGCAGAGTCAGGACAGGGCAGGACATGGCAGAGGTGTCAGCACCCTCCCATCCTCACACCCTCCCTTGGCTGCATATCGGGGCAGTGCCTGGGAGAAAAGGCCAGCGACTGGCAAGGAGCAGGTTAGAGAGGCATGTTTTCCCCTATTGCACAATTAATCATGAGAAGTTTTTCCTCCTTTCGTGCATGAAACAGAATTTGGCAGGGTGCTCTGATCACAGGGACTGGCTGCATGCTCTCCAATAAAAACCCAGCCACATCTGGCTAAGAATTAACCTCAGAACATCCCTGTTTGTACAGGTGGAGAGAGACAATGCTGGGCCAGGCAGAAAAATCCAGTGGGGTTTGGTTCACAGCCACTCATGTAGTGAACATCTTCAGCTCCTTGGTTTTTGTCCCCCCATCCTCATCCCCCAGCACACACATGACCATGTTGAGTTGTTGGTGCGTTCATCCCTGCCTGCAGGCCCTGTTATTCCAGTCATGGACATAAAAATGCCTAGGCAGGGACATCCACCCTATGGCAGCATCCCTTGTGTGAGCTCTCATCCCACCCTGTCTGCCTCCCCCTGCCCACTCCATCCACCAGCCTGACTGGAGCCTCAGCCCATCCTTTCCCAGAGGGAAAGCAAGCTGAAGCCTCCCCACCAGCGTTCCAGTTATTTGTTATTGGAAAAAGGGGGAAATACGTTTTTTGACAATTATTGTTTTTTCCACCTGACTGGCTGCAAACTTGTTAATTTTTTTCTTTAATGTGTGAACAGTGTCGACGGCAGCTGCATGTCAAATGACTCTACGCCCTATCTGCGGGTCCCTGGCTGGCTTTCAGCACTCGCACCGCAAACATTGCCTTCTATAAATAAAGGCCTATATCTCATCAATGGCAGAACAGCAGAGCTTTATATAGTCGTCTTACATAAAACCGTCTCTCTTTATGGGCTTCAAACCATTTGCGTCACTTAGTGCAGCTCCGTAAACCTCCTTCTCCAGACACTCCCTCATGGAGGGAGCCCCAGCACAGCTGCCCCATGCCCCAGTGAGGAGCTGGGATCCCTGCTCTGCCTGGGGCCGTCCCCCAGTGCTTTCGCAGGGCCAGGTGGCAGCTGCATCCTTGTTCCCCTGCCCCACAACCTTGGCATGTGCCTCCCTCCAGCCCGCCCAGCTTTGGCACCAAGTGCCAGGATGGCAGCTGGCACTGCCAGGCACTCCAGAGCTTGGGGATGGTTGGCCAAGGGCCAACATCACTCACCCTGCCCTTGTGACCCTGTCCCTGACAGCTGCCCTGGGGCAGCACAGTCATGGATGCTGGGAGGTGCTGCTCTGTCCTCCCTTGGGAATCAGGGACCCGAGGGCATAGGGTGACTGGGGACACGGTGCCACACTGGGTGGACAGACCAGCTCACAGTAGCTCTAACTCTGACATGCAGAGAACACAAGTCTGGCCAGTGGCTTTCAACCTCACTGCCCAGTGAGCATCTGTAGTGGAGGATCCTGGGGGCTGCCCCCATGGCCACAGGTCCCAGCCCCAGGCTCCTGCAGTCCCCAGGGCCCCTGGCTCCATATGGCAGAGCCTTCCCTCCAGCTCGCCGCAGGCGCTCGCCTGCACGCAGTGATGGATCGTGGCGGGGTGGCAAGGGGGGTGGGGGCGCAGAGAATCCTACTGGGGCTGCAGCAATGCCGGCCTGCAGGAGGCAGCCCGCACCCCTTCTGGGACTCCAGGAGCTGGGGTGGTGGGGGGAGTGACAGAGCTGCAAGAGACCGTGGTGACAAGCTTTCATTTACCTCCATGACAGCCCAGCTGCCTGCCCCAGGTGGCTGGAGCCAGAAGGAGACAGGGATCTAAACAGCATCACGGCGCTGGAACCTGTGGTGCATTCTGACCCATGGCTGTCCCCAGTGCTGTCCATGGGACCCCTGCCACAGCTGGCATTGGCATAAAGAAGCAGGCCACAGCAACGCCCTTCAGCAGTGGGGCCACATGGCATGCAACCATGCTGCTGGCACAGGGCACCTGCACCCCAGCCAGCCCTGCCCCGTGTCCAGCCAGCCATGCGCATCCCATGAACCCCCCTGCCCCATCTGCCACCCTGCACCCTGTCAGCCCCACTGCCCTGTGTTCCCATTGCCCCACGGTCTCACAGCCCTGTGGCCCCAGGCACCAGCAAGCACCAGCTCCTGCAGCCAATCCCCTCTGCGTATCTTGTCCCCATTCCTCTCGCAGCCGCCCGAGGTGCCCAGCCCCCTCTGCAGCCAGCAGTGCTGGAGGGGCACTGTCCCACAGTCACCCCACGGGTGCCCTGGCCCCAGGGGGCAGCAGTGTCCCGCTCCACTCAGCCTGGCACGTGGGCCCAGCCTCATGGCACGTCCCACATCCCTGGGGAGACACACCAGGCGCGGGCATCCTGGCCGCTGGCTCCCCCCGTATCGGAGACAGGCTTATTAAGTGTGTGATATTAAATTACCCAGATAAGAGCATAAGAGCTTTTAAAGTCAATTCATTAAATATAATTATGAAGAGAGCTTTTTTATGCTCACGGTGATCCGATCTCAATCAGGGAGACGGTGGGAAAGCCGTCGGCTCCTCCAGCATCTCTGCTCCCCCGCTGCGTCGCCTCCGCACCCCCCTGCTCCCCCGCCTCGCCCCCCTCCTGCAGGGAGCTGGCACCCACGACCATGGCTCTTGATGCAACCCCCACTGCCTTGGCACCCTCTCTGCAGTGTTGCTGCTGGTGTGAGTGCCACCCCACTTGGATGGAGGTGGCATGGGGGTCTGCTCAGCAAAGGGGTGGGGAAGGGAGGCAATGGGTGTGAGATGGTTGGGGCAGTGGCATTGGAGTGGAGGGCAGCAGGGTATGGAGATGCTCAAGCACAAGAGGCAGGGGTCTGGGAGCTCAGTACAGGTCCTTCCCAGCCATGGATCCCTTTGTCCCCATGATCCATCCCCCTTGCTGTCCCCTGCAGACCAGCCTCCTCAGACACCTAATGATGCATCCCCACTCCCCGGGCAGGAGGGGTGCATGCTTGCCTCCCATCTCACATTCATTAATGGCACTCTGTAACCAATTAATTCCTGCCAACCAGGTGGCACCTGCCCTGACCTATGGCTGGACCCCTCATGTGCAGCCCAGATGGCTACATGCCAGGCCTTTGCACCAGGCATCCCTCTTGCTCCATGCACCCCCAGCCACAGCCCATGGTGCAGCTGAACATGGGGCTGTTCCCAGATTTATTGGGGGAATCCATGAGGAAGCAGTGGTCCCAATGACTCCCACACCAATAAAATCTCCCCAGCCATCTCAAAGAGAGATTGCCAAGACTCCTGCTTGTTCCCTTGTCACCCTGCCCACTGTCATGAGGGACTTTGCAGTGACATCCCTAGGCACATCCAACCCCTTGTTCTCCCACCACAGTGTTCCAAAATCCCATTATCCCCAAATCAACACACTTGCTGCCAGAGCCCAAGCACCTGGGACAAGGAGTAGCAGCATGGCTGGAAGGGAGCAAGGTGGGCTCCAGACTGGGGTCCCTGCAGAAGGCTTTGGTGGGGGCTGGTGGGAGCAGCTACCCGCTGCTGGGAGCTGCTGGACTGACATTTATTTTTAGACGTGAATTGTATAAATTAGCATTTCTCAGCGGATTAAGCAGCAGGAATTGTGTAAAATTAAATGGCAACGAATTGCATTAAAGTCCCCCGTTTTCTGGCACAAACAGCGCCTCGAGCCGTGCCCAGGCGGCTCATGTGTAACAGTGCTGGAGATGGCGCTGCCGCTGCTCAGGACAGGAGCATGGCCAACCTGCGACATGCCTGCACTACCCAGGACATAGGCCTGGAAATGCTCAAGCACAGTGGCCAGACTGCAAGGATGGAGGGTTCCAGATGAGCTGTGAGCCCCTGCATAGCTGGCTCAGGCGCTGGGCTGGGTCTACAGGATGTGGATGCAGTGAGTGGAGTGCTGTGACCCAGATGGGCACATATGGGCTCAGCTGAGCAGCTCACAGGCCTGGGATCAGTAAGGGATGCTCCAGCCTCTCCTGGGCACTGACATCCCCAGCCCAGCCAGTCCCTGCCAGGCATGGCAGGACACCCATCACAGTCACAGCCATGTCACCCTCCAAAGGAGATGATGCTGTGCTGGGACCTGTATGGCACTGCCTGGCCCAAGAGCCACTCTGTGCCTCAGCCAGGGCAGGTTCTGCAGTGGCTGGAGCCCACTGAGCAGCTGTGGGGGGCCCAGCCCTGCCCAGGAGTACAGGGAAAATGGAGTGGTTGAATGCCAGGGGCTGAGCAGGCACCAGGCAGGGCAGGTGAAAAACAATCAGTCCATCTCTTTTACCCAGTGAAAATAGGCTGAAAATGTGACATTTATTAAGTACAATTCTGGTGGAAAGGTCAGAGAGTTCCCATGTCAGGAACAGTAGGAGAGCCTTGCTGGGAGGAGGTGACAGTCTGCTGCCCCTGCCCACCCCCTGAACCAGGACCTCTCCTGTGCATGTGGAATGCAGCTGAGGATGTTGCCCATCTCAGCACAGGGCTTCCCCCTCTGGGGTCTGCATGGGGTGCTGGGGAGATCCCTCACACAGCCCAAATCCCAGGCAGGCAGGAGGCCTAGCATGGAGAGCCGGGGCCAGTGCCAGCTCCGAGAGGCTCTGCCAGCTCTCAGCAACCTCCCTGCTCCCCCCCAGCTTCCAGCCCCGGCACAACTGGCTTCGGCAGCCACACATCACAAACAAAAGGCTTTTGACAACGAATGAGGTTTTGAGAAAAGCACTGGGCTCCTTCCCGGCTCCTGCTGCAGCCACTGCCGGCAAACAGGCGGGATGCTGCTGCCAACTGAGGGGGGCCCCTTCATGCACTTCTTCCCACAGCCCCCAAACTCCTGCACACCCCATCTGCCTGTACCCCCATCTCCAGAGCACTGTCGGGATGTCGGGAAGGCTCCCTCTTGCCTCAGTGCCACCTGACATGGCCAGAACTGGCCACGGCTTGTGGCTGTACGGGGGTGCCAGGCAGGGAGGTTAGGTTGAGTGCAAGCCACCCGCGGTAGCTCAGCCCCAGCCCTGTGGGGACACTTCCCAACCTCGTGCTGAATGGCATGTAAAGAGCACCATGGATTTCCTGCACCGGCACTGCAGCTGCACTGGCCCAGCCAGGAGTGCTCCGTGCCCGGCACCCCCACCGAGGCATCCATAGGACAGTGTGCCAGCGGGCACTGGGCAGTGCCCCCGAGCACTGCAGAGTCTGGGGCGCTGTAGAGCGCGGCGCAGCTCAGTGGGGTCAGAAGAGGCTCTGCCAAGGCTCCAGCACAGCCCTCTAGCAGCCGGCACAGGGGGCACATTTGTCAGCAGGGCTGCAGGGAGCCTCGCTGCGGCTCAGGGTTGTCCCTGCCGCTGGGGAGATTTACAGCCCAGCCGGGCTTTATTACATGGAAGATGCTTACGCTGGGGATTTTTTTTTTCCCAATAGTTTCTTAATTTGCTGTCCCATAAAGAATGTGGATTTGTGACGTTGAATAGGGGAAGATCATTTACCACTCACGGCTCTTACTTAAAGGATCCGCACGAGTTATTTATTGTATGAGCACAGGTTGCAAGCAGCAGCGCGAGGGGACATGCTCCAGCCCTGGCGCTGCTGCTGCTCCTGGACAGGCAGTCAGTGACAGCCCCACAGCTTGGCCACTCTCGTGCTGAAAAACTTCCAGCCTCTGGACAAAGTCCACCTCATGCCCAAAGGGAAAGAAAGACTCCAGCACTCCTGCAAGCATGGCTGCAGGGAAAGGTCCTTCCCTTCTCCAGTATTGCTGGGGCACAGCCTCTGCTACAGAGGCTGCTTGCTGTGGGCTGGGTGTCCTGGGACCCCAAGCCATTTGCCCTACTGAGATGTGCTGCACTCTGGGAGCCCTCCATCACTGCTAGGACATGCTGTGACTCACACTCGCCCACAGCACAGCAGGTACAAAAGCTTTCTGAACATGACGGCTAACATGGGGACTCAGAAATGGGACCAACAAAGCTTGGAGATCCCTATCACATGAGCAGCCTGGGTGCCCCTTCACTGGGGCCACAGCTACAAGGCACAGGAGTGCCCAGGCCCACACACACAGCTGGGACTCAACCCGCCTGCCAAGAAGCCTGTGTTGTGTTTCAGTCATTCCCAGGAGGCACAAGGGACCGATTTGGCTTAGGGAACAGGAGTAGAAGGCTCCAGCTGCAAATGGTGTGATGCCTTGACAGGGTCCCACTGCTGCCTGGCAAGGCTTTGGGACAAGTTATGTGGCAGAGAGGTGTATTACATCTTCACCCATCCCTCCCCAAGCCCATCTCTCCAGCCTGTCCTGCCCCAGGTTCACCCCTTTGCTCCAGGCAAGTGAGAGGTGACGGGTACACCCCTTTCTGCTGACAGCCCCTGATGCCTCAAAGGCCAGAAATGTTGAGCTGTGGACAGGGTGGGTGGAGGCTTTAGGAGCCCTATACTCCCCTTCTTTGGCCATAAGCTCACAGGTCAGCTGGCATTAACCATTCTCACACCTGAAACCTGCTCCAGTGCAGGGTGCCAGCACACCAGAGCCTGGCTGCCTGGGCATCCCCAGGGCATACTCGTAAGCAGATGAGGTAGGCAAGCCAGCTGGTCCTGCACAGCCACATGCTGAGAAACTGGGTTCCAGTGACTGTCCTGGTGGTCACCCTTCACTGCCACACAGCACAGCACATGCCACACACTCTGTCCATGCTGTGGGAAGCCTGTACCTCCCCATCCACCTGAGCTCTGCCCTGCCAACATCACAGTGCGGCTCAGCACACATCAAATCCCATTGCTACGCTATGCCACTGCCCAGCACAAGGCTGGGCTCGCTGCCTCCCTCACAAACCACAGCTGTGCAGGATCCTCCAGGAGGATCCCAGGGCTGGAGTCAGCATGGCCAAGCCACGTGCAGGACTGTCCAGCACCAGAGCTTCCTGCTCCAAACCCTGCTGAACCACACTGCTCCCCGGCAAACTCAAGCAGCTGGCGTAGAGCAGGCACAGAGCCCAGCAAATCCCCAGGAGAAGTGGGGCTGTCTGCCCGCTGTCCCCTGCTCCTTCCCACTCCACTGCAGTGCCCCTTGCCACCACCAACCCCTTGCACAGGGCAGCCCCCCACCCGCCCTGCAAAGTCTCTTTCCCAGGGACAGCATCACTCTGCACATTGAGCAGGCGTTGTACCGATGGGCACGAAGTGAAACGGAACATGCTGCATCAGCCATTTCCAGCCCCACGGAGCCTCCTCTCTTCCCCGGTATCCTGCACAGCCCATGGCATCACGCCCCACTCCCCGGCACGGAGCGGGGTCCGGCTGGCAGCACAGCTCCTGAGAACGCCGCCGGAGCCAGCTGAGCAGTAGCCCCTGGCAGCCGTAGGAGAGAGGCGGCTCATTTCCAGAGTCATTAAGGTCTGAAAAGGGTCCCATCAGGTATTCCGCCCGTTCAGCACATTTATTTTCCCAAACCACAGCGGGAATTTATGATTCCAGGCTCAATATTGGTGAGAGCTGCACACTGGCGGAGGTCGGCCAGGGGCTTTCTGCCTGGGCAGACTGGGCACTGCTTGGAAGAGGCCCTGCTGCCAGTCCCGGGCAGTGAGTGGGCAGCCCCGGGCAGCCCCCTGCTCGCCCAGCTGTAGCCGTGCCTCCAGAGTGGAGCGGCTCGGCATTTGTGCTCGGCATGTGCACACGTGCGTGTGCAGTGCCTGCAGTCTCCACATTTACACACATCCCGGTGCTAATCCCGCAAACGCAGGAAGGCTCCCCTGTGTGCAAAGGGGTCTCTGCCTGCCCCCCTGTTCCAGCCCCCCTCGCTGAGTAAAGCACCCTGTGTCAGGGCACTTCGATCCGGGGGAAGAGCAGGCTGGAGCAGGAATCTATGCCATAGCTTTCTTCCTGGCCACTGCACACCCACCCTGGGAACTGCTGAACCCTGCTGCTCACCCACCGCGGCTCCTGAGCGTGAGCCCCTCAGTCACAGACCTGCCGACAGCCCAGTCCTGTGGCGCAGAGCCCTGCTGAGAGCTCCCACGGAGGATCCTCTCCCTCTCTCCATGTGAAACTTGGAGGGAAACTCAAACAGAGAGAGATGCAAACTTCAGCAGCCGGAGTGAGCCAGGGAGCCCTGCTCCGGTGTGATGCGGACGGGTGGGTGCCCCCCGTGCCGGTAGGGGCCCCTAGGGAAGCTGAGCCAGGTGTGCACTCACCACAGTGAAATCTCGGGATGAGCAGTTCTCGCCGCTGAAGTTGCAGCTCTTGAGCATGTCGTCGAGTTGGTGGCCGGTGCGGTTGACAATGTCAGCCATGTCAGGGTCAGGGTAGAGCAAGTCCGTGGCCTTGTGACCATCCCGGTCCTTGGGGGGCAGCCCGGTCATGTTGGCCAAGTGAAAGATGTCGGCGTCGGTGAGTGCCGAGTGGCGGTAGCGGTTGATGTTGCAGATGGTGATGGCCGGGAACACCATCTCACGGATGGCCTCCTCGTCCAGGGCCATGACGTGGGGGTGCTCCAGGTAGAGCAGCGCTGACTTGGCCGCCTGGTAGAGGAAGAAGGCGAGGGAGACCAGGAAGGCAAATGCCCAGAGGGTCTGGCGCACGCCCAGCCGTCCCGACCGGCAGATGTGTCCCAAGCCGTGCAGCGTGCTGGTGCTGGCGAAGGTGGCCAGATCCCGGGAGCGGGGCCGGGCAGGCTCCTCGATCAGGCTCTCCTTGTCCCCTTCTTCTTTCTCCTTCTGCTTCTCATCCTCTTCAGCAAATTTGATTTTACACACGATCTCAATCGGCATCTGCCCCGTGCAGCTGGTGTGCCCAGCCAGCGAGCTGCCCCCTGGCACAGGCACCGGCCGAGAGCCCGGCCAGGCGCTGGGAGGGGGTTCGGGTCCCCCCCAAGCCCCAGCACGGCACCGGGAGGGCCGAGCCGTCTCGGGAGGGAAGCGCAGCCCCTCTCAGCAGCTCCGAGCCGCCGCTTCTCTCTTGTCTCACTAGTCGATCGTCTCCTTGTGCCTTCGCTTATCAGCACAAATACAGCTGTCAAAAACCCCTCTCTCTCCTCTCCCTCGCTCTGTCTCTCTGCCTCTCTCCTTCGCTCCTCTCTGGTTAAGACCCCAGCAGATACAGGCAGCATTTAGGCATCATGTGCTAATAAAATCCAGGGAATACTTAATAATTCAAGACATGTCAACATTATTTCATCGTCAAATAAAGAGCAAGCGTCAGAAAAAAAGAGGCAGTGTGAAGGGCCCGGCTCCTCCGGGGCAGGGAGCCACGCTGCGCCCGCTCCCCAGCTCCGGCCCCGAAGTGCTGCCGGAGCCACTTGTTTGAATGGCTCGGGAGCTGCCGGAGCCGAGCTGTACCGAGCGGAACCGAGCCGTGCCGTGCGATGCCGAGTCGTTCGTGCCGCGCCGCGCCGCGCCGTGCGATGCCGAGCCGTGCCGAGCCGTGCTGTGGCGGGCGGGGCACGAAGCCTGTCCCCCGCCGTCGCCGCTGCCGCCGCGCTCTCCGCCTGGCCCCGCCGTGCCCCGCCGGCCCGTGCGCCCCGGGGCAGAGCGCGGCGCGGCTCGGCGGGGGCGGGCAGCCTGCGGGCAGCTCGCCCGGCGGCTCCCTCCTGCTCGCCCGCCTGCGGACTCCTCCTGCCTCGGCGGCTCCCTGGCCGTTAACCGCCTCCCTGCCGCGGCCCGCCGCGACCCACGGTGGCCAGCGCCGAGTCACGGCCGTCCCGGCCCCGGCCCCGGCGGTCCCGGCGGGATCCGGCCGGCGAGACGCCGCCGGAGCGGGGCTGAACACGGCGCGCCATGGGTGCACTTTCCCGTGCCTCCCCCCGCCCCCGCCGTGCTTCTCGGTGCCCCGGAGCCAGGAGGGCGGCAGTATTGCCTCCCGCGCCCCGTGTCCGCCGCCCCCTCTCCACTGCGCTCGCTGTGCATCCGGGATGGGCTCCTCCGGCTTCATTTCTGCCCCCATTCCCTCCCTCCCTCGCTGCTCCTCATTGTTCCACGGCAGCGCACAAGAAGTGGGGAGCACCACAGACAGTGACCAACTCTGCTAGAAAGGCTGAGCCGGGGTAGCCCTCACCCTGTCCTGCCCTGCCGAACTTTTGCTCCTCCCGGAGTCTGCTCCCTCCGGGACACGCTATCGTCGACCCTCGCACAGCCGCAGGCAGCACCCAGCCCCCGTGGCAGCATTGCCCTGCAGGCAGCATGACAAGCAGGGTGTCCTCCTGCCCCGTCCTGACCGCGGCAGTGGGGCTCTGCTAGCGTGGCTCAGTCATGAGGTGATGGGTTCAACCTTGAGGTACCAACCACATGGAACCTGGGTCTGTCTCTTCCCAATGCACAACACCTCTGCCAGCAAGTTTTGATCTTTCCCAGTTTCCTGCCTTGGTTTCACTAGCTGGTGATGGAGGGTTTGCTGAACCAACCCACTCACTCACAAGTCAAGCAACCCTCTGTGATACTGTCTTGTGGCACACTGGTGGGGGAAACGCCAGCTTCCTGTGCCCAGAACAAGCCCAGCCTGGGTACCCCCCCCAGCAGACATGGCTCTGCTGAGAAGGTGCGTGCCTGGCAGGAAATCCAGGGTCTCCGGAGGACAAGTGATGAGACAGCCGCCCATGAGCGCGACAAGAGGCCTCGCCTCTCCTCGGGGACTGCGCCGCAGGTCAGCGTGACCTTCACTGTGCTGCCAATGCCAACGGCAAAGCTTTCCCCAGTCGTCCGGCAAGCGCACATGCATCTTCAATCTTCCCATCGATCTGTGCATGGCACACATGTTTCTGCCTCTGTGTGGGTCAATACAGCATGATAGGCTGCCTCCGGCAAGCAGCACGCACAGCCCCAGCCGCCTGTTTCTCCCTGCCCAAGGGATGCAGCATGCACGTGCCAGCCCTGCACCTCCAGCTCCGAAGGACAAGGTAGGAGTAGGCTGGGCAGGTGCCCCAAGTGCTGCTGCCACCACAGGTGCCCCAGCCACACAGCCACCAGACCCCAGATGCTTCCACAGGGACCCTTGGCCTCTGGGGGGATGCTTGGCCCAGCAAGGACCATGGGCAGAAAGGGCCTGATCCTGTGGCAAAGAGTTTCCATGGAGCCAGGCAATGGCCAGCCCTGCATCTTTGGTTTGCAGGGCTGGATGTGTAGTCCCTGCCTGCATCTCTCAGATGCTGTGCTGGCAAGGGACATGAGGGCATGGAGGGTCTGCCAGGCAGCTCACCCCATAAGCGCAGACCCTGAGGTACAGGGCAAACTGAGCTGTGTGAGTGGGGACCAGCTGGAGGCCAGTGTCCTGTGTCTGGACAGTCATGGCATGGGAGCAGGACTGCCCCTTGGCTCCCCACAGGACCCTGTCCACCATACCAAGGGGATCACATACCCCTGCTTTCTCCGTCCCCCATGCCAAGGGGATCACATACCCCTGCTTTCTCTGGGCATCTTCAGCTCCATTATCAACTGCCACCTGGACTGGGAGCATGTTGCAGCACCATCCCCAGAGCATGATCCCCTCCTGTGTGGCCAAAGAGGTAAGTCCTCTCCCGTCTCCTTTCCTGGTTCTCCTCTCCTGTTGTACTCTGCTTCTGCCTGTCCACCCAGCAAGGGCAAATGGGTGCTGGGGACTCATCCCCTTGCAGGGTTACCCAAGGCTAGAGTGCAGCCAGGATGGGTTGGGATCAAGCTGTGCCCAAGTGAGTGGCACCCACAGCACAAGTCCCATTCCTAGCTGCAGCTGCAGGCCTTTCACAACCCATGGAGAGGGGAGGACTATGGCTTCACAGCCAGGGAGCTCTGGAAGAGAGAGCATGCTGGGAGAGAGAGTGGGATGGAGGTGCAGGGAGTGGGGAAGCAGCACGGCTTGGGAAGCTGGGTAGTAGGGTTTAAGGACTGCTTTCTTCTCAGACCAGACAAGGCAAAGAACAAAGCATGAGCTAGGAATGGCTGGTGCTGCCCCTCTGCTGATATGTCTGCAGGTCCCCAAGGTTCCACACCGGAGCCTCTCACCTGTGGCTGAGTGCCTGCACAAGGGGGCATGAGGCCACACGGGGGGACTCTGTGGTGTGTAGTGAGGCTCATCTGTCCTTTCACCTGGCCACATGCAGCTACAGAGTCTGTTTGCCCCCTGATGGTCCCTCATCCAGTCCTTGGATATGATGCTAACAGTCAGGAGAAGCACAATGCCCTGGGCTCCTGTGCTGACTTCACTAGCCACCATGCAAGCAAGCCAACAGGATGGGAGAGCCAGCCAAGAGCTTGCCAGCAGATTGGGAAGTGGAGTCTCTCCTGCTTACCCCTGTGCCCCCCAGCCAAGGGAATGCTGATTGTCAGGGACTTGGCACAGGGCCCATGTACTACACTCAGATGATGGGGGGAGGCTGCGGGTGCCAGGGAAGACAGGACTGGAATTCAAAATGATGTTGACAAATTGGAGAAATGGCCTGAAAACAATCCGATACAATTCAAAAGGACAAGAGCAGGGCTGGGGTGGAAAGCAAATCTGCCCAGAAAGCAAAGGGCGAGTGGCTGGAGGGCAGGGCTGCCAAGTGGGCAGGAGGACAGGACAGAGCCTGCCTCAGCAGTGGGCAGCAACATCAGCTTGTCTGAGTTTAACACCAGACCCCAGGACAATCCCAGGTGGATAAACAAGGCATGCAGAGGGGTGGAACCCTCAGACAGGACATGTTCTGCAGATGCAGTTATCTGTGTGAGCAGGAGCTGTTTCCAGATGCCCAGCAGCCAGGCAAATGCTTGGAAAAGCAGCTGGGAGTTAGGGGAATAGGAGAAACCTCATTCATTTGGGATATGGGATGTATCAGTTGGATATGGGATCTCTGGCAGTCCTGCAACTGCACTGAACTCAGTGAAAAAGACAATGTTGCTCAGGGCTGCGTGAGAAGGAGAATCATTGTGAGGCATCTGAAGCGTTTGCTGGCGGCAAGGCCTTACTGGGAGCCCTGTGTCATGTCTGGGACACACATCAAGAAAAATCCAAACTAATTGTAAAGGGTTTAGAGGATGGCAGTAACAGAGAGCAGTAATGGAGACTGGCTGGAAACACTGGAGGTTTGGGTGAGAGCACAGGAGGTTAAGAGGCTGCATCCATGGACAAAATAACAGCACAGAAGGAGGGGAATTTCTACAACATCAGGGCTCTGACACATCCACAGAACACAGCAGGAGACAGGTGAAGCCTACACATGGGAGAAGCTGGCCCCACAGTCTGGAGGGATGCTTGGTGAACCTAACCCTGCTGTGGTGCCCTCCAGCACCCTCATGGTGATTCATCCCCTCCAAGACACAGGCACTGGCTGTTTCTATTCTTAGCCCAGTACAGATGTGGGTTTGGATTTCTCTTTCTTGCCCCCCAGCCAATGGATTGACTCTTCCATACCAAGACCCAAACTCAAAGCACTCCAGCACTGGTGCTGTGCCACTGCAGTGAGCTCACCCTCCCAGCCAGCCTGCGGGCTGCAGCTCCTCAGGAGGGATGCTGGGGATCAGCTCAGGGGACCAAGAGCGACACGGCAGGGGCAGCCCTGGAGGGTGGGGGACATGGGTGACCAGACAGTTACAGACCTGGGTGGTCAGCAGGCAGCTGTTCAATGGGAGACCCCCATCAGGGAGCTCCCACCTGATACTCTGCTGGCCAAACTGGCCAGGATATGGATCAGGCTTGCTGAGTGCTTCTACTGCCAGCCCAAGCCCATGAGCTGGCTGCTACGTCTTCCTCGCCAGCTCCTCACACTCCAGAGCTGGCGCTGGCCACGGCCCCATACCCAGAGGGAAGTGGATCTGGGGCAATCATTACTTTTGATCTAATTGAAGGGAACATGACTGCAGAGCCCAGCTGGCCGCAGCACTCAGCTCTGCCTCATGCAAGTTGCATCCTCTGAGACCCTTGCAAACACGTTGGCTTAACAAGAACAGCCTCCTTCCATGGCCTCCCCGGCACACTGCCGGCGCCTGCCCAGCAGGTCAGGCTCTGCAGCAAGGATGGCAAGTGCCTCGGCTGTGGGGAGATGTGGGATGACAAGATGTCCACTCCAATTACAGGAGAGCAGGGCTGGCGACAGTGTGATGAGCATGCCAGGCATCAGTGCCTGCTGTGGAGCTGGCTGTGGGGGGGCCACAGGAGCAGTAACACTGCCTGCATCCCACTTGCTGAAACCTCTGCAGCATCCTCCTGCACCCACTGGGAGTGGTAGGGCTGGGAATGGTTGCAGGGAGCTCTATGCACCAGGGTAGGAGTGGAGCCATTGATTTGAACACTGTTACTAGCTGCATCATGCTGGGATGGGAAAGATGGCAGCTCCAGTGCTGCAGACCAGCCTCTCTGGTGGTTCTGGTCCCCATTTTGGCCCACTGTGACAGATAAAAAGTCTGCCAGGGTCAGCAGATGCATGGGAGATGTAGCATCCCATTAACGCACTGACCCTATTTACGTAAACTACCCCCATTAAACACAATACACTATTAAATGCTTTACCCCAATTAAGTGCAATACCTTAATTAATGCAACACCCCAATTAAAGACAACACTCCCATTCAATTTATTCCTTCATTAAGCACAAAACCTCAATTACAAAGTCTCTTTTGTAAGCTGTGTGCATGAGCTCGCACAAGGTGCCCTGGACACCTTTTGCTGCTGCCAAGAAAGCAACACTGAGTTTATGTGGCTTTTGAGGTCCTGTCTCCAGGAACGTAAGGAGTGGGTTTCAGTAGGATCTGGGTGTAGGAATATCTGTTTGACAGCTGAGAGGATAATGCCTGCATCAGAGCTGGGTGAGATCCCATGGACGCGCAGTTGGATGATGGGTCCCATCCCTGCCTGATTGTGGGAGAAAAGGGTTTGTGTTGAGCTTAGGATGATTTCATGGTATTTAACTCTGGTGAGCAGTGAGATCTCACTTGTCACCCTCCTGAATTCCTCCTCCCAGACATGCTCACCCAGCCAGCTCTTGCCCCTGTGCCCGGGAAGAGACACAGACAGTGGACACTGTGGAGTTTCCACCCATGTGCAGCAGCCCCTGCTTCTGGTCTCCACCTGAGACACCCCACATGCCATGGACCTGCACTGCCCTGGTTCTGCCAGGCTGAAAGCCAGCACCCTCTGTCCATGTTTTTCTTTGACCCTGTCAGTACAAACCATCCCCACACTGAGCCAGCCACCTGATTGCACTGCACAAACATTCTCACAGAGAGAAAACAAATCTAAAAGCCTCCCAAATCCATTCAGAGGAGCAAAACAGAGTATCCTCCCCAGGAGGATGCCCAGATGTCAGCACAGAGGGTGTTCAGCTTCCCCAGGAGGATGCTCAACCCAACTCCCAGCTCCTGACTCCGGATCTGGCAATGCTCGCAATGCTCGCTGGCCCGTGACCAGCAGGAGGTCAGGCTCGGCTGACGTTGCCCTCCAATCCTGCGTGGGAGGAGTGGAGGAAATGGCCTCACCGCCCTCAAAGCATCCCCCACGGCTGGAAAGGCTGTGGCAGACGTGACCAGGGAGCGGCTGTATGGCAGCAGGAGCCCTGGCTCTGGGCATGGGCAATGGGATGTGCACAGTCCCTCCTGCCCTCAGCACTGTTAGGAAGGGGAAGACACCCTGGGAGCCGTCTCTGCAGTGTGCAGAGACAGTCATTTGGTTTTATAGCCTTTTATTGCTGCAGCTGGTTGGTCCTCCCTTCTCCCTGCCATCTTGAGGAGGGCAGCAGGGCAGGCTGGCACATGGCCCCCCTGTGCTGAGCAGCTTGGCAGTGGTGCACCCTCCTGGGGTGCCACTGGGCTTGCACTGCTAGCAAAAACACCAGCACGGCAGGGAAACAGGCTCAGCACCTTGCTGGGACATTCGCCAACACTATTTCCCTCACAGCCCCTCTGTCCACGGACTGAGACCCCCCCCAGCTCCACCACTTGTCACCTGCCTGGTGGTTTATAAAATTTTAAAGTTAATGGTGTAATAAACTCCAATAATTATATTGCAGCTGCACTGGGGCATCCTGGGATGAATACATTATGGAAGCTGCAGCAGTTGGGCAGAGAGGGCAGCACTGGGAGATGCTCCAGCCAGTGCAGCTGGAGATGGACAAGATTCACCCAGGTCCTGCTGTGAGCAGGGCAACCCCTTGCTTAACTCCCTCCCAAGTGACAGCTGAGCAAAGGTAACTGGAGGGTGGGCAGAGTGGAAGGGTGATGAACACTGCAGAGCTGAAGGCCAACCCAACAGTGTCAGGAAGCCCAGCACCAGGTTCTTCAGACACCTCTGGAGAAGGGCAGCCTGCAAGTAGCCCCATTGCAGGGCACAGGAAATGCTGGCACTCCAGGAGCACTCACACTGGGCAGCAGGGCTGGTACCCATGCACCCCACTCCTGCATTCCATCTCTGGCCCTGAGGAGTGAGAGAAGCTGGATGGGAGCGTGCCCAGCCAGCAGAGCATGCGGATCTGCCCTGAGAGACATCATCCAGTTGCTCCCTCACACTCAGCTGTGCCCAGAGGCCCCATCCTGCCCCAAGCCCTGCAGTCATTGCTACGCAGTGCTGGGTCAAGCGCCCTGTGGCTCTTCCTGGCCCTGGACTGCTTCTCCTGTCCCATCTGCTGTCACCAAGGCAGCTCCTGCTTCCCATTTTGCTTTCCTAAAAACAACAGAGTCATAAACTGCCAGCAGAGCTGCCTCAGCACAGCAATAGGGCTGAGGTTTTAAATGCACCCAAGTCAGGAGGCTGGGAGTTATGGTTCCCCAGACAGCCATAGCTCAGCTGCATGGTGCCCATGACGGTCCTGCGCGTGCACAGCCGTGCGCCACGGGCAAGGGGCAGAGTTAGTGTTACCATGGGAACCATCGCTCCCCATTTTCCAACATTTGTGCGATTAAAGCCTCAACCTTAATGCCATAGCTCCATTGATGGCATATATGGTGGTGGCACCATGCCTGCCCTCTCCAGGCTGCTGGGCAAAGGGGCTGGGAGCCCAGGACTGCCCCTGTCCCCGATGGCTGATGGAGATGTGGTAGACAGACTGCAAGGTGAGTGGGAAATTGGAGACAGTCACTGGGAAGGGGTCCCTGGACTGAGTACAGCACACATGTGGCCAGCGAGCACACTGCATGGGCCCCTACGTTGGTCATGAGCACTGACAGCAAGGCAAGTGCCCAGCTGGCTGTAGAGCACACGGCAAACACAGCACATGCGCTGTGCCAGGGATTGAGGAACTGGTGCCTTCATCACCCTGTGTGCTCCAAACCCCAGGCATGCTGCTGGCACCAAGTGCATGTTGCAAACTCCAAACAGCTCATTGGTGTTCATCTGCAGCATACTGCAAGTAGGGAAAACATCTGGCTGCGGAGCATCCTGGAAACGTCTACCTCAAAGGTGAGCTGGGCCATTGCAAACATATCACCATCAGGCACCGAGAGCCATCTCCCTGCAAACTGGCATGTGGTGCTGACCATGGAGGGCACCACTGGACTACATGTGCCACAGACACTGAAAACTGTGCTATGAGAATGGGACGCATGACAGACTGTGAGTTCTGAGTGCACTGGAGTGAGCCTCAACAGGAACAGCACAGGCTGGTGGCACTGCTAATGCAAGAGCTGGTGCTAGCAGTGCACACAGACTGTGCAGCTGCTCCAAACCGGGCCAATATCCAGCACCAAGCACAGGCTGGACAGCAGGTACACCACTAACACTGTGCAGCAAGCTCTGCAAATGGCAGAAGCATCAGGAACCTTGTGCTGACCACATTGTGGGCTGCACTTACAGAGCACGCTGCGAGTGAGCAGTACACTGGGCACTGGGGCAGGATGCACAGGGCAAGCGCTCACACCTGCGGGAGCAAGCAGGAGCGTGCGGGCAGCAGGAGCATGCTGCAGGCACCAAGGATGAGCCCACTGTGGGCACCAAGGCTGAGCCCGCTGCGAGCACTGCACATGCACTGGCGCTGGGCACCAACCACAGCGCCAGCAGTCTGCTGTGAACACTCACCACAGGAATCAAAACACCAAGCACAGCGCCGAGAGCTGGCTGGTGCGAGCACAAGCTATGCTGCAAATGCCAAGTCGAACAGACGCAGGGCACACCTTGAATGGAGAGATTGCTGAGCGCTTGGCAAACACAAAACCACAGCTGACACCAGATTCTGAAGGTGCTGCGAACATCATCAGCGGCGGGGTGCACACTCTGAGCACACTGTGGTGTATGCCGAGTGCTGCTGACACTGAGTGTAAGGGCTGTGTAAATAACAATGATGCCACAGGTATTAAGTGCTGAGCATTCTGCAATTATCAAGCAAACCGTGGGCATCAAGCGCTGCACACACCATGACTGCAAACACACTGCAGGCACCAATTTGACAAATACACTCCTGATAACAAGCATGGGGCTGGTGCTGAGGGCATCGAAAAGAGCGTGTGAGTGTGGGTAGAGAGTGCCACGGGCTATTGCAAACACCAAACCTGGCGCAGGCACTGGGAATGCTGCACACATCCGCTCAGGCATTGTGTGCATTGCAAGTACCCAATATAGCATGGGCACTGAATGCCAACCAAATCCTTCACTGGTTCCCAGCTATGTGCTGTGCTATAAGAAATATGCCAAGTCACCACCCTCTAAATGCATTGCAAACACCAAGTGGATGCAGACACCATGCAGTCTCACACTGACCATCGAGAGCTGGTCATGCTGCAGCCAGCCCTCTTCCTCTGCCAGCCTCAATGCCCACTGAAAAGAGCGGCTTCTCCAGGTGCTGCGAACACCAGAGTTGGTGGCACCTAGTGCTGACACACTACATGTCACAAACCCACCCCAGGTGAGCACCAGCAACTATGGTGAAGGCAGCTCAGCCTGGAGGCTGCCAGCCCCATCGTTCTCCCACACCAGGGTGCGTGGGGCCCTGCCTGTCTCTTGGGGAGCGACAGCCATGCAGTAGTGCCAACAGTGCGGCGTGTGCCGGTGTGCTCAGGGCCTGTTATTTCATTTTCACTTGTCCCATCCCATTAGCACAGCTGTCTGCCACCAGAGAAGGGAAAATTGATGCTAAACGGGATATCAATTTATCATGGAGTGTGTCACCCGCCGCACGGCTCTGCCAGCCGAGCAGCAGAGATGCGCTGCACCAGCCAAGCAGCACCTGTAATTAACAGCTCGTCAGCCTCCCCCTCGTGCTGCAGCCTGGGCACCAGCTGGTAGGTGAGTTACGGGGAATCCCAGCTGCGGTGCCACCCTCCACCCCTGGCTGGGACCCCAGCATCACTCCTCAGGGCCATGTGTGCCCACCTTCCAGCCAGGACAGAGGCAGCAGGTTGCATGTGGGTGTACCGGGAATGCCAGCCTGAGGAATGGCTTGGAGAGCCAGCTTAGAGAGAGAGGTTTGCCCCCTGCCCCAGCCCTGCCTCAGCCGTTTTCACCCCTGCCCTGATCCCTCACAACTCAGGTGTCCCAGCAAGAGGCAGAGCTGTAACTCATGTGGTGACGGTGCCCAGTGAGTAACAAGCCGGGAGCCCGGCTCCCGGGCGTGAGTTACAGCTGCTGCCTGTGCTCAGTGAGACATCAATCCCGTCAGGTGGTGGGGATAGAAATGTAGAGTTCAGCGTGCCGGGAAGGGGCAGCAGGATGGGCCATCAATCCTGGGCAGGAGAGTGTGATGCCATCACAGGCAAGGCTGGAGTGCACCCACTGAAACAACCCCTGCCCACATCCCCATGTCTACCCCTGGTGCCCCTGGGTGCCCCCAGCCCCAGGAGAATGCAGGCTGTTGTGCCCAGTCCATACTGCCTAGCAGGAGGGATGGGCCAGATGTGGCTTCCCCCAGCCCTGGGGATGCCAGTGGCCATACTGTGGGAACAGAAAGGAGGGAAGGGCCCACTGGGACAGCCTAGTACAGAGCCAGGAATGAAGTCTCAACCTGGTGCCAGCAAAATCTCTAGGTGTTTTTGTATGAGCAAAAACATCTCCATCCCTGCTACTCCAGGTTGCTCAGCTGTGCTCCCACCTCCCCTCAATGCCTCTGCCATACAGGGATGTTGCAATCACACAGCCACTTCCCTACTGGAGATGGCAGGAGCAGGCCCGAATCCCACCCAGCCTCAGCCAGGCACCATCACCCCTGCCCTGCACCCCACGTGCCCGAGTGGTGCAGCAGTGGCCATAGCAGTGGCTGTGGCCGTGGCAGTGGCCGTGGCATGGCGGGAGGCAGCAGGCAACGCAGAGGCCAGCTGAGCTGAGGCTGTTTGCAGCTTTGATGTTAAACACCCAGAGATGAAATGCATGGCCCGGGGCTGGGTCCCTTGCAGCCAGCCTTTGGCCAGCCTCTGGCTGCGGAGCCGCGCCAGCGCTGGGGCCGATAATTGGATGCATGTTTCTTCCAATGAGTTTGTATCATTTTTATGTAAATTTGACATTTTCCTGATGTTCTGTAATGTGCACAAAGCAAGTGCCGCTCCTGCCGTCGGCAAAGCCTATTTCCTTCCTGTCTGAAGTGCTGTGTTGATTTAAGGGCCTGCTAATACGCACAGCCAGGGGCCCCCCCATGCACACACACGTGCTCACACGTGGCTCGCTGGCTCCGATCTCTCTCCACCAGTCTCACGTGCTGCTCCCAAGCACCTTACCCCATGTCCAACCCAAGGCTGTCCTGCACTGGGACAGCATGGACCTGGGCTCCCCAGGAAAGTAAAGCACCTTCTTTATCCTTCTCACGTGCCACCAAATGATGCTGCTTGGCTGCTCATTTCATCCTGATGGAGGAGAAGAGGTTCCCCCATGCCCTACGTGGAAGGGACACTGCCAGCAGTCCCTCAGGGCTCTTTCATCTCCTATTGGAAATTAGGAGGAGTTCGGAGCCCAGGAGCCAGAGCAGGAGGAAAGGAAACAGCGACCAAGAGTCACCTTACTGGTAGCACAGGGAGGTGCTGCCAATTAACCACTTTCAGGGGACCGTGCAGTGGGAGCTTTGGACATTGCTGCTTGGGAGCTGCCAGAGGGACTGGGGTGCCTCTGCCCAGGCATGCTGTGGCACTTCTGGGCAGGGCTCCCATGCCTTGGTCACAGACCACCTGCCTATGGGCAGCAGCTGTGGCACTGGGGGTGCCTTCCTTGGGGTGGGGACACCCCAGCTCCCATATCTCTGGTTTCTTGTGCCACACAATTTCCCCGGGCTCTGTCTGTGGTGCAGGCGAGTGGGTTTCAAAGGCAGTGCTGCTATTTAAAGCCCTTATTGTTCGCGTCCTTGACACCGACAGCTACATCCTGCTGTCGTTCGATGTGAGCGCATCCTGGCCCGGCCAGCCAGAGGAAGGCAGCTAATGAAGAGCAAGTGCAAAGACGCCTCTTCTTTGTCCTGTTCACAAAGCAGCTTCCCAAACAGTCCCCCTCCGCCCTTCACTGAGCAGCTATTTATAGTTCCCCTTCCCCAGGGCATGCTGGGAGTTTCCTCCAGACAGTGATGCCCTGGGATCCCTTCAACGGGCCACAGGGATGAAGGCTTTGTGACCCCTCAGCCCTGAGAGCTGATAGCAAATCCCATCCCATCCTTGCATGCTCCCCTTCCAGGGGCAGCCATGAGGACAGCTGGGTCAACCAGGGCCAGGGAGAGAATGGGCTTCCCACAGGGTCATCTCCCTACCCAGCCCTGGCAGCCAGTGGTCCTGGGGGAGCTTCTCCATCTGGGCAGCATAGCTGCCTCTCTCCTCTTCATTCCTGTAGGCAAGCATACATCTGCTGCTCCCCTGCCTGCCTCAGGCACAGGGCTGCGCAGCTGTGGGACACAGCGGAGGGCCAAGTGCCCCATCTGAACTCTCTGTGCCCAGGGCAGCCTGTCTCCTGGCCCCCCATCACAGCGGGCATCTGCTGTACCCCCGTGCCAGGTGCTGCTCCCTCCAGCGAGAGGCTTTGACAGGAAATTAAAGTTTAATGTTCCCTGCGGCACCTGTGCCAGCGGTGCCCACGGTGCTGAGGACGTGCCCAGCATGGCGACCTGGGGGCTGGGGGGGGTGGTGTGCAGGCAGGGGTGCCTGGGGCATTTGACCAGAGAGCAGAGGGGCTAGGCAGGGGGCAGAGGTGGGATGAGGAGGGAAAGAATGTGCCCTGTGCCCAGTGCCCAGTCACTTCATTGGGCATCCAGAGCCAGGCAGGGAAATGCCCCTCTGCGGGCAGGGCAGCGTAGGGGTTGAAGGGGCTAGAGAGGCAGCTGCAGAGGATCACAGGTCTGGAAGTTCTGTGCAGAGCCCTCAGCCCCTTCCCTACCTACTTCAGGATGGGGAGCCACCAGTCCCTCGAGGGGACACCTCAGGGCAGGCCAGGGGATCCAGCATGTGGCTAACTGGCCACCTGGCACAGCGAGCGAGCCATGCAGCTGAGCAGGCAGCACGATGCCAGGAGCATTTCCTCCCTCCCACTGGGAGGGGATTAAGCTCAGCCAAGCTCTGGCTGGCAGTGGCCATGCCCACACAGCTGCATGTGTGGCTGCAGCTGCCTCCTCCACTCCCAGTGCAGGCGGGTATTGCACCCTGCTGCACCCACCGCCTGCTCCTGGGGCATGGCCCCCCTGCTCCCAAGGCACCGGTCTGTGCCAGATCCCACTGTGCCCTGTACCAACTCCCACAGGCACATACTGAGGCCCACGAGGGTAGTGGCACCTCTTCCCCCACTGCCTGCCCTGGACATGCACCCACCACAACCACGGGTCTCTCCCTGCAAACACTGGGCACCTTGGTGTGCAGGGCTATGGTTTTGTGAAATATGGCCCCTATAAATCCCGTCGTGTGCGTGCCATAATTCTCAATATATTTTCAAATATAGTTCAATTATTTTTCCCATATATCATGGGGAAATTGCATTGGCGAGTGGCGGCACTAAGCAGGGAGCGCGTGGCGGGGCGGCATTAATAGGATTGTGCATGGTATTATGCATGAGGTCGTTCAGGACACAGTGGGGAACCTCCTGTGCTCCAGAGAGACGGGAAGGAATAAATCAGGCTATTAGCCTAGCACCTTGCTCAGGTCTGCAGGGGATTAATCTCTACAGCGTGTAGAGATCCCAGCTGGGCTGTCTCCCTGGGAAGTCTCCCTGGGCTATTCTCAGAAGTTCTGTCCCATTCTCTGCCCATGTCTGCCCAAAGCACCAGGGAGCAGAGGCAGTGCTCAACATACCAGAGTCACCAAAGTGGATGTGACATCTCTCTGGGGAGCTGTTTACTGTGACTGCATGCAGGGCAGTCCCTGGGCTGTGTAGAGACTGGTGTGACACTCTGGGAAAACCCTGGGTATCTTGGGACTTCTCTGGAAAAGCCCCATCCTTGACTCCAGCTTGCAGCCCTTGTTCCAGCCGTGTGTGAGGCCCTAGCAGCTTCGTGCCCCACGCTGCAGGTGGGCAGCAGGGGCCACCTTGCCGTATCTCGCCGTAAGTCAGCGGCTCGGCCAGCAGTACCAGGAGAGAAGCCGCAGCCTTCAGGACAGGCGCGTATAATCAGCCAGGACAGTCACATTTCCCCCAGTCCTCCATGAATATTTATGCAATTTGTGCAGAGCTGCCGGAGCCGATCTACTGAGCCAGAGGGGAGATGGCAGCCTGGGCCCCCAGCTTCCCCTGGGTCCCGTGGGAGCTCTCTGGGGCTGGTCCCTCTTGTCTGTGCTGCTGCACACACCTCCAGGACACCACTGCAGGCAGTGAGATGGGAAGTGAGGGTCCTGGAAGCAGTGACCTTGGGAATGGATATAAGGGACCTCAGTGTTCAAGGTGGGGCTGGCCACTGCTGTGCTGGGTTTGCAGAGGGAATGCTTGAACTAGCTGCTAACCCCATGAACAGCACCAAAAGCAGGTCCTGGAAACTGGGCTTGTGGACTACTCACCTCCTGCCTCTTCACCTGGGAGCGCCCTGAAGCATTAGCACCACATGAGCTGCTGCCAGCTGAGAGAGAGCCCAACATGCAAGCAGCAGGAGAACTTGGTTGTATCTCTCCAGGGTGTCTCTATGTGAGGGCAACTGGAATTACTGCAGAGGCCAGACATCCAGGGCTGCCTGTACTCTGGTAGCATGCAGGATATTCGTTCCTGTGCATAGGGCTTGCCCCACTAAGAGCAATGAAGGGGCTCCTGGTGCTTGGCAGATGACACCCTGGCTGGGTCCTTGGGCATGCCTGGCCCTGCAGTGGGTGGCCCAGAGCAGGCAGGGAGGTGAAGGACCTGCAGGGCTGGGGCATGGGTGCTTCCCAGCAGCAACGGAGCTGGCAGTGCCAGAGCAAGCAGCGAGTGCAGGTGAGGTTTACAGTAAAGGGAAAAACAAATTATTAATCATGAGAGCAGCCCCAGCCGGGCTGTCAGGGCCGCATGGGCTCATGAATATTCAGCATCGGGCTGAGCACTAAATCTCATTTAAATGTCAGGGACCATTAGGCAGACAGTGAGGGGGCTGGGATGGCAGCTCCCCACTCTGTGCCAAGCCCTGCATCAGACAGAGGGGCTGGGACTGGGGTGCTGGCACCCTGCTGGCATGGCTTACGCTAGTGCTCTGTGTGTCCTTAGTCCAGCACCTGGGTGCTCCTTGGGGGTGTCTGAGACCCCTTGACACCTCTGTTGACCCCAAATATTTTCTGATTTCTGATGGGGGTTGAAAACCCACACCAAACAACCTACAGATGCAGACACTGTGAACTGCATGCTCTGCTCCCTTCTGACAGAGGAACAAACCCTAAAGGATGACCAACCCGGTAGGTTCAGCCTGGCAGGACAGTTTCCTGGCCCCTGACATCCCAGCCAATCCTCCTTATTCCTCAAAGGACATACAGGAGCATCTCCATGTTCTTGCCTGGACACAGAGCTGGTGGGTGTTGGAAGAATGCCATAGGGGCATCCAGAGGGATGTCTGGGAGGACTGAGGCCATGCCAGGGAGGTGCAGGCAGCACACTCAGGGCTCTGCACACTTGAAATTCTCCTTTGGAGCCCATTCTTTGTCAGTGCCTGGGCACCATCTCTCTCGAGCCACCTGCCATCCATGCTTAGGGTGGTTGGTGGCTCTCAGTGGTGCCCACAGTGGTGGCAATGGCAGGAGGCAGCAGCAGGCAGCAGGAAGGAGCAAGCACGCCTGGGCACCGCCTCCCTGTGCTGGCACTCACACTCTCTCCAGCTCAGCAGGGGACTGGCAATTACACGGATACGTTTAAGCTCTTAATCCTACTGAAGATTATTCCAAGGTCGGGGCACTAGACAGGTCCCCATGCACTGCCAGGCTGTGACGCATCCTTGCTGCCATCTGCCGAGATAGCCCAGCTGAGGAGATGCTGGCACCCTGGCACACAGTGGCTCTTCCCATGCCTGGGCCACTAGCATCCCTCCATCCATGGAATTGGCCAAAGTCTTGAGCCTGCTGGCATCTCCTGAAGGCTGGTGTGGGTGACCCTGCTTGCAGGCTGTCCCAGGTACCAGGTGCCAGCCACTGGCACCTCCCCCAGCTCTCCAACCTCCCAGCTCCATCAGCTACCTGATTTTGTCCCATGGTGCTCCATGGGAAGCATGGATGGCCTGAAGAAGAGATCTCTCCAGCAGGGCACAGGAAATGGATGTGGCTGGGGATCCAGAGCTGCTGTGTGCCCATCCAGGGTGATACTGAAGGTCAGAGCTGCAGAACAGTGCCTTAGTCTGGGTCTGAAGAACCTTGTTAGCCAAAGAGATGCCTCACAAGTTCTAAAACTTTTATAATTGCTGGCATTGGCAGGTGATGATCTAAGAACCACAAGTGGCTCAAAGATGACTCAAACCAACCTGGGAGCAGATCTGAAGCCCACTGCAGAGCGGGACCATTAACTGCAGCAGCTCATTCCCTGGGCCATGCTGGGGTCTCCCCCAGACCCCTCCAGATGAGCAGGTATGCTTCATGGGGCCATGGCCCAAGCACGAGGCAGGTAGTGTGATTGATTATAACTAAAAGGAGAGAACGTGCCCAAATCAGGCTTTAGGTACTCAGCCTGGGCAGTGGCACACGGGATTCCCCTTCCTGCCCTCTGCATTGCTCATTGGAAATCAGCACCCACTCCTCAGCATGGCCTCCGTTCTGCCCTGCCTGCTGCTCACAGCTGATGGAGCCCTGCAGGACCTGGACTTTCCTCCCTGGGAAGATGTGTAAATGCTGCAATCCATCACTGTCCCGTCTCCTGTGGCAGGCCAGCTGGCCAAGGACAGGGCTCTAGGATGGGCTGTGGTGTCTGGCATTACCAGCTGGAGACAGTGGGACTCTTTGGGGCCAGTCCCAGGAGACAGGGAGAGGATGATGCATGCTGTGTGTTTGGGTGCTGTGTGTGACCACACCACACCATCTGGATCCACAGCTGACGTCAGGCTCACCCTGCTGGGCAGGAGCAGATCCCAGAGCAGCATTTTGTCCGATCGTCACCTCCAGAATCCCAGAATCCCCTCAGCAAGATGCTTCTCCAGCTTGGCACCCAGTCCCTCCTGCTGCAGGGTGTGCCGGTGGCCAGCGCTGGGTTGCTCTGCTTTCCCCTCCCAGCAGTGCAGCCATCCCACACACCGCACACAGACACAGTCACCTGCACCGCATGGCACACACACTGTCCCCCCTCCTCTCACACCCCCAGCCCCTGGAGCTGCCTGCGCCCCAAACCCCTGCATCTCCTCCTACTACTGGTTGGGAAGGTAAAAGAAAATATTAATGATTATTAGGAAGAGCTAAAGCAGAATTGCAAATGTTATTTCTCTGGTAGATGGATGATAGCAGGATGGATGATAGATAGCTGGATGGATGGATCTCTTTCCCTCCAAGCTGTAACCCCCATTCCAATCGCTCCCTCTGGAGCGCTGCTGTCACCTTGTCTCTGCTCAGAAGGGCTTTTACTGGCTCACTGGGGGATGCACGAGAACAGGTTATTAATACATGGAGAGGGGGATGGAATCCATTTGACTTGAAAATAGCTGAGAAACTGAACGGCACTTCTAAAATCTGCTTTTAATCAGAAGGAAAAGAAGAGAAGTTTGAACAATTAGGGAGTAATGAAGAGCTTTGGAAAAAAAAAAAAAGCTCTCTGAAGATTAGCTAAGACTTTTACAGCATTTCAAGCATTTAAAGAGCTCTGCTGGTATTGAGCAAAACAATGCAAATATTCCCTCTGAAAATCAGAGGTGATGGGATTGACAGTGAGTGCCAGAGCCTGGATGTCCACAGGCAGGCACAGCACCGGTTTGCTGCAAGCAGTGGTGCTGTGCTGTCTGCCCGGCACCCAGGGCAGGCCAGCAGGTGACAGCAGCAGGGCTCACCTGTGCCACTGCCCGTGAGAGGTAATGGGAGCGTGGCCAGGAGGCAGCTCCAGCTTGGCTGTGGATGGAGAGCCATGGTGGAGTCTCAAGTAGAAGTGAGGCATGGCAAGGCTGGACCCATCCCAAGCCCTTGGCAAGAGAAGGAGGAGTGATCCCCTATGGGTTTGGCTTTTGGCTTTTGTGGGTCCAAGGATGCCCAGCAGATGGTCATGGACAGGGACTGCTGACAGCATATCCCTGAAGGAGAGCACATGGAAAAGCTTCCTCAGGTGCTCCCTGAGGCTCAGAGAGAGGATGGGCAGCCGTGACACCGGCATCCCCTGCCCTGAGCCAAGCCCTGGCCTCCACCACGCGGGGAAGCCGCCAGCCAGCCCGTCCGTCCCAGCCGAGCTGGCGGCTGCTCCTTCCCAGTACCTGCCAAGGGCCCATCACCAGGAGGTGAGCGTGGGGGCTGCACAGCCGTGCACAGCAGCAGCTGGGTAATTTTCATGCTAAGTGAAAAGTAAAGTGCACAGACTCTTTATTAGAGTGAGCACGGTGCGGGGAACAATGAAGGCAGTGATGATCGTTAACTTTCTAATCGGAGGAGAAAAGTCCTCAATGCAATTTTTATGGTAATAACATCGACACTAAAGATAATTGCTCCCCGCGTCGCGCTTAGCGCCAGGAAACTGTTTGGGAAAAAAACATTAATTTGCAGGAACTGAGCCAAAGTTTCCTTAAGGCATCTGTTCTCTGTGCCACCCTGTCCCCAGCCTATGCCGACACTGGCCGCTGGCCGACCCCTTGCCCTTCCACCTCTGCCCGCAGTGACACTCCTCATCCCTTGTGCCAGCCAGGCTGGGTTTGCACCATGCCGGTGCTGTCTTTCACAGCATCGGTTCCTGGGGCTCAGCTCAGCAGGAAATGCTGGAGACGGTGCAGCCCACCTCTGCGGTGGTGGAAGAGGGCCAGAAACATTTTGGGTGATGTGATCGAGCAGTGCTCATGCTGCAGGAAAGGGGACGGGCAGGGCTGCCCCATGTGCCGCGACCACCGTGAGCAGGGAGGAATGGGAGCTCGCGCTCCCTGGGGAATAATAAACACAGGAGAAATTACAGCCAGGTGACATTTTAACGAGCTGGCGTCCTGTGTGGCATTAATATTCCAGGGGCTGTAATTCCCTCGTGGGTGTTTGAGAGATGAAAAAAAAATCCCAGCCCAGTAAAATCAAATAAATAAATCTCTGCCTAAGCGTGGCGTCTCCCCCGCCCCCGGCACGGAGCGGGTGGCACGCGGTGTGATTTCCCCTGTGATCCCCCGCCGCCGAGCAAGCAATCGTCTCATCTTTGAGCGTGGCGGCAGGATGATTTATCCTGGCTCCCGGCGCCCTGGCTGGGGCGAGAGCGTGGGGCCGGGGATGATGCATTGGGCAGGAGCAGAGGTGGCAGCGGGGGGAAGGCAGGAGAGCAGGGTGCGCACACAGGCCACCACTCAATTCCAAATTAATTTTAATATTTGACAAATCAAATCTACTTGGGTGAGCCATGGGCCATGCAAAGGAGATTTATGAGGGTTTGGGGCTGTCGGTTGCACGTGTAGCCCTTATTTGCTGCTGCCTGATGGGGTTCCAGCACTCACAGCATCACTAGCTCCCCCCTCCCCAGGAGCAGGGATGCAGACAGTGAAACAGCATAACAGTGGCAAGAAAAACGTCCCAGAATCTAAGTCCTGGCTTATGAGGCTGGCAAGCATGACAGAAACTTTGCCTGCCCCAGCTCTAAGCCCACTGGCAGAGCTGGCAGCCTGGGCACAGTCCTGGCTATGGCTGGATGTGGTACCTGATGCCCAGGATGTCCCTGGAAACTCCAGCTAACCTAGAGAAAAGAAGCCAGTTCCAGCCTGCTGGGGATGATGCTGGAGCAGTTTCCCATGGGCTGGGGGGATTATAGGCCTGTGGAGAGAAGAGCCATGCAGGGAGCAGATGGGGGTGTGCAGGGTGTGCAGAGCCATTCGCCTGCAGGACCATTTCAGTCCCAGCTATGTCAGGCCTACAGATTCATGGGCCCTGGGAGGTGACAGGAAACCTGATAGGTTTTAAGACAGCAACATGCCCTGAATCTGCAAGGTGCCTGAGCAGGCGAGGCAGGGAATCCAAAATGTTTACAGCCTCAAGGGACTGCGGAGCAGTGAAGGCAGGCTGGGCTGCCTGGGATGAGATTTCCATGCTGGGGACAGACTGCTGCCATCCCTAATGTGCTGCTGGAAATCTCTCCCTCAGTATGGGCATCCCCTCAGCAGCTCTGCAGAACTGGTAGGGGAGACTCAGGGAAGCCCACTGCCCCTGAGCTGAACCCACTCCCATGGGAAAGCCCCAGCATGGGGGCTCCCCTGTATTGCAGAGGTCTTTCACAGTGGTGCTAAGAGGGGTTTTTAGTGCTTTCTGCCCTAATACCCCTCATACCTGCCTGTGGGTGAGGACCAGCCTGCACTTGTTTCTTCTTGCTAGTTACTTTACTTGGCACAGTCGGGCAGCCGTGCCCCAGTGCTCAGGCAGGGAGACCAGGGCTGCCCTCCACCAGCCCCCACCTGCAGCATGCTATTACAGAGATGTAGATGGGCTCTGTGCTGCAGACCAGCCCCATGTCTGGCTGCAGCCTCAAGATGGAATATCTCAAGGGACCTACAGTACATCCCTGTGTTGAGGGACATACAGTGGTCCATAGCCCATGGCAGGGCAGGCAGCCTTTCCAGTTCCTCCAGCAGCAAAGAGGCAAGTGGTGCACAAAGCTCAGGCCAGCCCAGAACCCCTGGTGGCTCCATTTCCTGTTCTGCCTGAGCCTCCCCCAACTCTCACTCTAACAGTGGCAGAGCCCTCAAACTGCCCCAGGTCTGCCAGAGAGCTGCCAAGGGCCAGGGGAGAGATGTGAGGTAAAGACAGCCTGTATGCAGGGATGACAGGTACACCTACACCTTGCAAGTCTAACAGTAAAAAACAGAGACCACAAAGGTCTCAGAGGACTTTAAGAAATCTCTACAAGTTGCCTGGGCCAGTAGGGACCAGATTTAAGAGGTGATGAATGTAAGGAGAAGGCAGTTTCCAGCCCCTGCCCGGCCATGTGCTTGGTCAGGCTCCCAGCTGGGCATGGGTGGCAGCTGCTGCATGCCAGCATATCCCTGCACAGTGGTATGAAGTAGGACGGATGGAGGACCATGCCCCTGGGGCCGTGAGCTTGCAGTGAGCTTCATCCCCACAGTGGCACACAGTTCCTGATGGGCCTCTCCAGCCCACCTCCAGCCCTACAGTTGCCCCATCCACAGCAGAGGCAAACAGTGCCAGCCCTGTCCATGGGAATGTGTTACAGCTCCAGCTCTTAGCAGAAGCGTATGTTCCCATAAAATATCTACATTTGGATGCAGAGATTTTCAGGGATCCGAGAACGCTGTGCTGATAATTAAACATCTGCTCTGCATTTGTCTGTGTTCCTGCCACGATTTCACTCCAGCACTTATTCTCCCCTCCCTGTCCTCTGGCAATCAGTCTGGACAGCATTCCCTGCTCAGTGCTCTGTCCTGGCCCTGAGCCACAGCATCCTGGGCCATGGGTCCTGGAAGAGAGATGGCAGCTCTGTGCGCCCTCGGAGCAAACAGCAACTTCACTGCCAGCACCCACAGTCTTTGAGAGGCTGCAGAGACAACAGCCTTCTCTGCGGCTTCACCAGCCCAAACAGTTTCTCTGAGTCCCACCAAGCATTGCCAGCCAGTGCTTGTCCATGCACAGTTCCCCTGGGCTGAGCAGGCACCTGCCACTGCCATGCTGCAACAGGAGAGCATCAAAACAACCTCCAAATTGATCTCAGAGACTCTCCTGCAAGCCCCAGTCATGTCCTGCTAGGAGCAAGCGTCCGCTCTAGTTACTGTCTCCTAGGAGAGTACCGAGGGCTTCAGGCTGTCACAGGAGGAGCAGACCCAAACATGACATCTCCATGGAGCCCGGACTATGGCAGGGAGGGCCACAGCACCACTGAGCAGATGGCACCAGGACCTGGATCGATGGGAGCTGGCTGGGTCCCATGGAGGCTCCACCAGCTCGTACAAGGCTGGGCTGGTGGTGGGATGAGCTCGGGAAAGGGCTGGGTCCCTTTCCTAGCTGTGGTACCCTGACCCCAGCTGTGCCCCTGCCTCTGGCCAAATACCCAACAGGGCTGAGCTGAGGCAGATGTCCCTGCCCACACTGGTGGCCCTGAGGAGCTGCATCCTGCCTGCCCTGACTGCACTCCCTGCCTGACCACTGGTGGCAAGCTGGGGCACCTGCAGTGCTGTGCCAGATGGGCACTGCCAGCAGCCACCTCTGCCCTGGGACCCAGAGCCCAGCGGGGTGCCAGCATCCGTGGGGACTCAGAGTGGGGTTCCAGGAGCCGAGGTGGGCACAAGGATGGGGGAGGCTGTGTGGGGTGCACTGCAGAGCACCTGGTGCAGCACTCCAGCACGTGCCAGCAACATGCCCCCCTTCAGCAGGGCTGCCCTTCCTGCCATCCTCTGTCCCCTGCCTGCTCCCTGCCCTGCCTCCTGGCCCACACACTGTTTGTCACACTTGTCACCATGGCAAGGGAGAGATTAGCCGTAGACCCTCCGCTCCTGCCCCAAGCCACTGATTCATATTCATGAGACTTCAAAGCATCTCTCTGGCTCTCCTGCACCAAACCTAATCCTCTGCTGCAGCACTGTGCCAGCAGCCCCAGCCCTCGCTCTCAGCTCCAGGCTGGGAGCTGGCAGCCCCACAGCCCTCCTGCCTGGCTGGCCATGGCCATGCAGCCACACTCCCACCAGCCCACAGTGATGGGGGAATTCTGTGCACCGTGGGGTTGCTGCTGTGGGAGCCACAAAAAACAGGGGTTAGGAGCACAGAGGTGGTGGCTTTTGTGTCCTCACCTGCCCATCCCTCCACCCCTCAGGGCTGTCCCTGCAGTACCCTGCCTGGACTGCCAGCCCAGCAGCATCCCTGCATGGATTGCAGTCATACCAACAGTTCTCTGTAGGGGATGTTTGAGACAGGTGCCCCACAACCCCCTACAAACCTGCCACCATCAGCAAGCAGCAGGCCTTGGACAGACACTACTGAGGGGCAGCTGGGTACTCAGAGCACAGCCTTGCTGGGCAGTCTTCCTGCACCCACCTGTGACAAATCCTGCAGCACGGTGTCAGCAGAGAAGTGGCAGGGAGCATGCCAGAAGCATTTGAAAGTGCAGGCAGGACCACAGTGAGTACCTGCTCCCAGCCTGCTCCTGCAGAGTTGTGCAGCAGAGGATGGGAGGAAAAGGCACCCAGGAGTGCTCTCCCCTCACCCCACTGCAGTGTGGGTGCGAGCAGGGCTGCAGGGCCACCCTAGGACTAACTGGGCCACCTGCAGGTACTGCTCATGTGCTCCACAGCAGGATGACATCGGGGTCAAACACAGGCAGCCCCACAGAGAGCTGGTGGTATCATGGGGTACCAGCCCCATGCCAGCACTGGTGCCGGTGCGGTTCTGGTTCTGCACACAGGCCCTGGCTGTGGGCGGGCAGCGGGCGCAGGTCCCCCACGGAGCCATCTCCTCCAGATGGTGAAGGCCATTAGAGCCGCTCTCATGCGCATGGAGCCATAAAGTTTATGGGGCTCATCATTTAGCTGTAATGGAAATAGTTAAATCTGTCTCTGTTTAAGCAAACTCTGCCCTCGTGGGAGCGCTCAGCACAGGCAGGCAGAAGCCTCCAGTGGCCAGCGGGTGCCTCCGCTCGCCATCCGTCACCCATGCATGTGGGACATCCGACCCTGGCACTCCCACCTGGCACCTGGGACATCCCTGCCATGTCAGGATGGGGACGGGCTGTGATCCCTGCACTACCAGCCCTGGTGCCTCAGTTTCTCCTCAGTGCAGACAATGCTAGAACCAAACTTGGGGTGACCCGGCAAGATTTGGGACTGCATAAATTCCCTGAGAGCAGAAGCTGAGAGGTAATGTGCAGACAGGTAGGCAGAGAGGGCAGGGAGCTGCAAGAAGGATGACGACTGTCTGCTTCAGGCAGGGCCCCTGCAGCTGTGTAGGGGTGAGGTGGATTTGGCCAATGCAGACCTGCCCCGCAGGGCCTTGGCCCAGCAGCCCCAGCAGGACTCAGCCTGGGGCCTGCCAGAGCGCACTGCATGGGGCAGAAGTGCAGGTGATGCACCGAAAGCCACTTTTCATTCCTCACAGGCACCCGCAGAGCTGGGCAAGGAGATATGATCCCAGCACAGCCCAGGTCGTGAATCTTGAAGCAAGGGCTGGTCAGGGAGAAGGGTGAGAGCAGCCCCTCAGCGTGCCTCACAGCACCCTTCAGCCCTGGCCTGGGGATGTGAGGCTGAATGCCCAAATGGTAAGCTGTCGGCATGGTTATGGAGCGCCAGTTCTCCCATGGGATGGGTGGGGGTGCTGACCTGAGATGGGATGAGACCCTGGGGCTGCTGCCACTGCTGGAGCCACCCATACTTAGCCAAGGTGGTGCTAGGAGCTGCCCCCTCCAGCATGCAAAGCATGATTAATTACAGAGTAAGTCATTAATATTCACAGCTAATTAAAGATCCTTATCATGAATAATGGAAATAACTCTCCAAATTATGGGACAAAGATGGAGGAGGGGGGAAAAAGCCATTTGAGAGGTGTCTACAAAGGGGCAAAGCTCTCAGGCAAGGGCATATAGGGTAGGGGTCGTACCCTCCTTGTGGGAGACGTGGGTCTGGCAGTGCCCTGGTTGGGATGCAGTGGTGGGCAGAAGCCAAGGCAGTGGGCATTGGAGCTGGCAGAGGATTCAGCCACACTGGAACAGGGCTCAGGAGACCTCAAGGGCACCAGGCAACCCTGCCTGTGGATCTGACCTGCCACCCCATCATGTGCAGGACCTGGTCTTGCACACTTTTGCTGGCCCAGTGTTGCACATCTCCTGGAGCAGGGATTGTCCTAATCCTGTGTCATACAGTCTCCAAGCCAGCTGGCCCCAGCAGCCTCCCAGAATGAAGATGGGATGGGGCTGCCTGCTCCTTGAGGGGCAGGTGGGAAGGGAGGGCACCAGCACTTTGCCTGAGCTCCTGTTATACAAATGAAAGGTTTTTAGTGGGAAAGTCTCTGGGAGAGTAATACATCTCCCATATTGATCGCAGGCCAGGGACCAAGGCACGGCTTAAACAGTAATTGATTTCTAGCCGCCTAGATGTGTTGGGGAGCATTGATTTAACAGCACTGCAGACACACTGCTACTAATCTGATTAAAGTATTTAGCAGAAATGTTATTCTTTTAAAAAAAAACAGAAGGAGGTGACAGTGCTGCCTGGGGCTGAGGCAGGCCTGTAGAGCAGGGACAGCCTAGCACCCTGCCAGCGGGGACCTGGGGACAGCTCTGTGCCTGCATCCTGGTGGGGGTGGCACTGGGCACTGCCTAGGCACATATCGCCAGCCAGTTGTGCTTGCAGCCATTCCTGACGAGGCTGCCAAGGATTCCTGTGAGCCTGGCAGGATGCAGGCAAGGCAGAGCCAAGGATGTGTGCTGGGAGTGTGGACAACACGTGGATGAGTGCCAAGCCAGTGACCCTGCCAGTGCAGCCACCAGCTGGGCTGGGGACAGGGCAGGAGTGGGAGGAAGTAGAGGCAGCCTGCAGAGGTAGCCCTGGCTGGAGGAACAAACACATGGGCCCCACCAGAGCTGCAGCAGCCAGGGAGGTGCAGGAGCCAAGGTCTAGCAGTGCCTGGGCTTGGAGGAAATGCTGAGCAAGGGGGACCATGCAGGGACCATGTGCACTGCTGGCCTACTGGCCACGCAGCACCCCATGTTCAGCCTTTCCCCACATTGTATCCCGCCACAGTTGGTCAGACCACCACCAAGAGCTCTTGAATGCTGTTCCCTCCTGCCCCTGTCCTGCCCCACTGCTGAGGGTGGGGATGGATGCTGGGCTACTGAAAATGAGACTCCCTTATGCCATTCCCAGCCCTTGTGGAAAGGTACCAAATGAACAGGTGGAAGGGTTCCTGCCACTCCCCATCACACTCATCAGCCCAGTTAATTAACAGGCAATGTCAAACAAATAAATTATTCCTGCTTCCTATTGATTCTAATTTACTGGCCCCTGGAGAACCCAGCATCGTTTATCCCACCTGTCACCCCTGCACAGCAGCTGCAGTAACATCTGCCCTGCTCCCTTCACCTCTCCTGCCCATCTACCTTCAGGGCAGAGCTGGGCACAGCCATGGGGCCCATAGTGCCCTACATCACTGCCTGTTGTACCCCAGAATGCAGTTGAAGCCAGGTCTGCTTCTTCTACTGGGAATGGCAGATACGCTACTGCCAGCAAGCATGGGAGAGAAACTGTCAGCCCATTGTTGTGGCACTTCTGCTTGCCTGGGCTTCAGCATCATCCAGGGGTTCCCTGGCTCCTGCCAGCCCTTTCCCCTCCCCAGCAGCACCAGAAAAGGTGTGGGTGTGAGTTGTGGCTACCTGAGCACCCAAGCCCCCAGCCCAGGCCATGCCCACCAAGACAACAGCCGTATTTCCCCGTTGTCCCAGAGGGAGGCCCCTGCTGCCCACACAGCAGCCTTTGATGCCTGTCTCCTCTGCAGGAGGCTGATCAAAGCCTGAGCCCCTCCCAGCTGCCACCCCTATGGATGCTGGATCAATAAATCAATGCCAGCTCAGCTGCTGACTGCACAGTAAGCTTGGTTGGGAGATCCTGGTGAGGAACCTCCTGGCATCCACCCCTGCCTGCTTCAGGGCCTCAGCTCATGGCTGATGTCACACTGGGCTAGTGATGCACCACACCAATCCAGGCTCTCAGGCAGGATGGGGATGGCTGCCAGCCCTCAGCAGCCAAGACTGTCTCCTGCTGGGGTCTGGGCAGCACCCAGTGCTGGTCCTCCCCTGGCCAGGGCACCACTGCCCAGTGCTGCCTGCAGCAGGAGGCTGCAGGAGCCTCTGGGCCTACATGCATCGGTGCAAGTGACAGCATATTGCCCTTCTCTGGCCATAGGGTCATCAGCTGGCTCAGCTGAGGGATACTCTGGGCAGTAGCCTGCCAGCACAGAGCAGCCCTGGCCTCACCACAGTTCCCATAAATGACAGACCACACCGTACTGGGGCAGCTGGAGCCTGGCCAGGGTCATGGAATGAGGTTGTGGGTTCAGCCTACCTGCCCACCTGCCTGCCTGCTGCTCCAGGCACTGGTGCTTTCCAGATCTGGATGAGCTGGATTTCCTTGGGTTGGACATATTAAATTGATCCCGGCCAGTTGCCAGTAGCAGGCTGCTTGCCACATGCCTATAGTCCGAGCCTGCCTGGAGCGTTTGCTGCTTGGATGGGGGTCACCTGGCATCTGTCTTGGGAAGGGACACACAGGGCACTGGACTCACTATTGACAACCCTGCCATGTGTCTTGTGCCACCTGTTCTTCCACAAGCCCTTGGACATCTCCTTGCAGCTCTTCCCTTGCAGAAAGGGGAGCAGCAACAGCCCTGCTGCTGTGCCAAGGGGAGGGTGAGGAAGCGTAGTGGGTGCTGCTGCCAAGCTCTGCTGCCAGTGTGGCCAAGGCCAGGGGGGCCAGCAGGTGACTCACTCGCCCCGGGTGATTCATCTCAGGTGGCTGGCAGGAGCAGCCAGAGTGGCTTCAGCTGTTTCAGGATGTCTGCCCAGAGCCAGTCTATCATCCTGGCCTCCAGCCCTTGTCTGAATCTGCATGCCTGCTCCCACAAAAGTGGTCCTCATGGATGCAACCAGGCTGTACCCACGCCTGGGAGCTGCCAGCCTCCCCACCCCTGACCCACCACTCACCCTGCGAGGACTGGGGGGTGCCTGGCGGGGCGGGAGGCCGCAGCTCCCATCCAGACCGCCGTGCTCTCACGGCAGTGCGCGGTGGGGAGCATGTCGGAGCAGCGGCTGGCAGCACCGCAGCTGGGAGATAAGCTCCCTGCTCATCCTCATCGCATGTGACGGGAGGGAGATTTATGGCTCCAAGCCGCTATTTTTGCGTGGCTCCAGCACACCGTATTGATCACTCCTGGTCGCTCCTGCTGCTCCCTCACCTCCCAGCCCCTGCCTGTTAACTCTTCTAGACCTGCGGACCCCTGGGGCCAGGCACCCTTCTGTGCTGCAGCAGCTGGTGCAGCAAGGAGCACCCCAGGTTCAGGCTGGCCGGGATGCCAGGGCCCATCTCCTGGGAGAAAAGCAGAGTTTTTCCTGGCTGGGGCTCAAAGCAGAGCAGGCAGGGGGAGTCTGGCTGGGTTGGCAGTTAGGAGCACTCCTTGGAAAGGAGAAGGGCCAAGGGGGCAGAGAGAGGCTGGAGGAGCCAAGGGGACAAGGATGGCAGTCAGTGATAAGGGAGCAGTGCAGGGGGATGAGGCATCGTGCCAAGGATTAGTGCTGAGCGTTCGGGGACGGCAGGTGGTGACAAAGGAACGGTTCTCAGGGGACAGCCATGCGATGGCCACGGGCAGTGCCAAGGGCACATGGACAGCAGTGTGCAGCTAGCAGTCCCAGGGCCAGCTGGGGGGCTGATGGCAAGGGGATGAGGATGGGGGCAGCCGGCGGGGGACGGGGATGGGGCTGCAGGTGGCTCTGCAGCAGCAGCAGGAAATGATGTGTGAAATGAAGAGTTCCTGCCCAGTGCCCAGAGGGAGCGTGCAGCATACTGAGCAGGGCTGGGGCTGAGGAGGGGGCTGCAGGGGGCGCACGGCTCAGGGGGTCCCCAGCCTTGTGTGGGGACAGAGAGGGCTGGCAGAGGGGGCTGCTCTGCAGCATGGGGCTGCCTCCTTCCTACAGGAGAAGTGGGAAGGGGCTCTTGGCATGGGACTGCTGAGTAGCTGCTGTGGGGCTGGAGGCTGTGTGGGGCACAGCTTTGCTAGATCAAGCCCTCACTGCTCCCCTGCTGCGACGCCCCAGCACCATGTACCCGCCACCCCTCCCTGCTCGCTGGTTTCCCGCTGCTCCACGGAGATAATTAAATCCGCTATTTCGGCAGGTTCCGCATCCCCTGCCAGGCGGATCTGCAATCAGCCTCGAGAGGGCCGGGGGCCACCCACCTGCGTCCCTCCACCCTCACCGCCCCCACACTGGGGCACCTTGGCTGGCCCTGACACCTCAGTCTGCCTCGGATCCCTGTCTGCACCCTTGGGAACAATCCTGGGTGCTGTGGGAGGGGTAACACACTCCCCTCCTGTGTTGGTCATATCTCCTCCCCAGCTCCAGGGTTGCAGTCCCATGCCAATTGCTCTTGAGGGCTGAGTCCTGTCCCCAAAGCCAGCCTGGCTGCAGAGGGGTGCTTCCAGGGGCGTCACAGACCCTAAGCATGGGCAGGAGCTGCTCCCCACCAGCTGTCCAATGTCTCCAGCTTCCCATTCTTCCCCAGTTCTGATGTTATCTTCCTGCAGCACCCCGAGAAGCTTTAAATAATTCACGGAGGTGAGCTGGGGCACAGGTGCTCCCACAGGCAGCTGGTGCAAGCGGGCAGGCAGCGGCTGGGCGGCAGAGATAGCATTGCTATCCCCGCTGGCTGCCCAAGGCCTGCTGGCATCTGCCAGCTGGGAAGGAAGGGCTTGGGCTGTTCACAGAGAAGAAGCACTGAGAACGTCATTCTGAGACAGTTTAGCAGAGTCAGGAGGTGAGCAGGGTTCACAGGCAGCCCCACACTGTGCTGCCCCCATGCCCAGCCCCACACCATGCCCCCTGCCTGGCTAGTTGTCCCTTCTGCCTCCCTTCTGCCCCCAATCCACTCTGCAGGATGCCAGATTGATTCCTGAAGTTGGCAGCTCTGGCTGTAAATTTTGATCAATAATTTCAGGGGGTAAAACTATTAATAGAATATTAAACTATCTGCTCTTGTGTGATGCGTGAAGGTGGGAGTGAAGCTGAGGCTACCTGGATGACCTGCACAGCTGCCTCCTGGTCCAGCCAAAAACCCCAACACTATGTTTCCAGTGCAGTGGGGAGAGTGGCAAGCATTGCTGTAACTAATTGTGGGGAGGGCAGCATCCGTCAGAGAGTGGAGTTATTGATGGACTCCAAGGCTGCTATTACCTGCCAGCCCTGCTATTACACACACCATCACTCAGCACGTGGCTGCGGCCACCACGCCAGCCCCTTGGTGGTGCCTTGCACCGTGCTGGCCGGGAAAACCACTGGAACCAGGTATAATTACACAGACAGTGCCCACCAGGAGGGTTTCAGCTGCAGCTCCACTACCTGTTCTGCTGGCTGCACATCGCACTGATGCTGTTCAGTGCTGCCTGAGTTTTCCTCTAGGTCTTGTGTCCCCAGCCCCACAACAAACCAGCGCTGTGCAAATCCCATGGCACATATCTGCCCCACCCCAGTGCCTTCTCCACATTTTGCAACCAGGTTGGCCCCACAGAGCCTGGCTGAGCCACGGAAAGGAGGCAGCCCCTGCCATCCTGGAGTGGGGAGCTGGCCGTCACCGCCAGCAGGTGATGCCCTTGGGAGCCACCGTGCTGTGATGCTGAGAGCCCACCGCAGCCTGACTCATTCCGGGAGGATTAGTCCCTGATCCCCCACTGCCCAGACCCAGGGAGGGCAGCTCTAGGAAGCGAGGAAGTGAAATCAGGGAGATTAACCTTGTTCCCCGGTGGGATGGAAAATGGAGGCACATCTGCTCATCTGGATGGAAGGAACAGCCGCCCTATGGGGGAGCAGATAAAAATAGGCTGACATTTACCTGCCAGCCCCAAGCAGGGCAGGCGGAGGGCGCCACGACCAGCCTGTGTCCACAGAGGGATGCAGGCATCCGCTCGAGTGCCGGGCACTCGTCACCCTCTGTCCTGCTCAGGCTGCGCTCAGGCTGCAGAGACAGCATGAGGCATTCAGCAGTGTGGCTGTGTGACAGCGGGACAGTGTCCTAGGGCAGCACCAGTGATGGGTAGTCCTGCCAAGGCGGGAGTGCCTTCTGGGCACACACAAGCACGGATGCTGGGGCAATGGCACAGCAGGTTGTGTGAAAGGGACTTACTGTGTTCAGGGCTGCCTGTGCATGGAGGTGGGCAGCAGGGTAGCTGGCAGTGAGCTGGGAAGCTGTGGCATGGGAAGGGCAGCGAGCTCAGATTGGGCTGGTGCCTGAGCCTGGAGCCGCTTGGGGTACTATTGCTCCTAGAGGGGTGGTAGTGAGAAGAGCAGGCAGAGCTGAGATCCACAGTAGAGGTGCTCAGGCAGATGCTCGAGGATGTGAAAAGAAACCTTTTACCTGGGCATCCTTCCCTACAACCAGCCTGAAGAAACCTTTTCACCTGTCCAAAGCTCTACAGTCTGGGCTGCCAAGAGGGGCTGATGGCACTCTCTGCTCTCCTAAGCACCCAGGGGATGCTATGGCAGCTGTTAGAACCTCTCCTCTTGCCTGTAGCAGTCCTGTTTTCCCATGCACAGAGCAGAGTTGGGCATCCTTCTACAATGGCTTTCACATTTCCCAGCAGTGCTGGAAGCATTTCCTTGGGATGACACTTGCCTCTTCACAGCCATCTCCAAACAGCGGGGGCCAGCCACCCTACAGTCATAGAGGTCAGGATGCCTCCTCCAGTATTGCCAGCTTGGCATCACACCTCTGACAGGCGTTTACCTTGCTGTGTGCCCAAAGGCTGAGTGCCTGCCCAAGGCACAGCACCATCCAGCCCAGCTACAGTGAGTCCAAGCTGAGGCACCAAGAAGCCAGCACATGGGTGAGAAGGGTTAACTGCTGTGAGAGCAGAGCCTCCCCTTCCTCCCCCTGCACTGTGTTTTACAGGCCGGAGCTATTACCAGGAAATGTTCCCATCAGCACCATTGATCCCCTTGTTTACAGCCCAGTAATCCTCCGATGTTGACTCAGGAGCAAAAAGGAAAGAAGGGAAGGGATGGCTCCCACTTGAGCATTGCCTCTGCCCTGCCTGTATCCCACCCAAGCTCGCCTGACACACTGGGGTGACCCAGCCACACCCGGCTGGGCCCTGGAGCCTCTGCAGCCAGTGGGAAGGCTGTGGAGGGTGGCACAGTGGCAGGAGTCCGACAGTGAGAGCAGCCATGGCCCTGCAAGAGCTGGCTCACACAGGCGGCTGCAGGTCCCCCCTCACCAGCATTGCCCTCCTGGCACACGGCCGTGTCCCCCGCTAGCTGCCTGACACCTGGTGGAAGGGCCCAGTGTGACAGCCCCACTTTGTTCTCATTAGGGTGATGAGCAGAGACGTCATGCTAGATTAGAGACCCTCCCAGCTCACAGCTCTGCATATGCCAAGCTGGAGCAGCTGCCAGCTGGGAGAGCCAGTGGCAGTAGGCACTCATGCACTGCCGGGAGAGGCTGCAGCCCCCAAGGCTGCCCAGCAGGCTGTGGGATGGCAGGGCTGGAAGGACTCTTGGGGTGGGCACTGGCCTTGCACAGTCCTGCCTGCTACTCCCCCTGTGTGTCAGCTCTCCCCAGCCCAGGAGGGCTCGGAGCTCTAGGCCAGGGCTGTAGCTCTCCCTCACCCTTGGCCCGACCAAGATCCCACAAACCTGCGCCAAGCATCTGTGCCAAGAGCACTTGTGTGGTGTCCATCAGTGGGACTTCCATGAGCTTTTTACTTCTTCTGGCTCTGATAACACCAGAGGCTCAGCCACCTCCCTGTGCCCATGTCCCAAGCACATCCCCATGCTGACTGGAAGGGCAGGATTGTGCTCACTTACACTACTGCCTGGATTCAACCCATCTCCTGGTACCTGTTCTGCCAGGAGGGGATATGCTTTGTTCCCTTTCAAAACCCTCCGGGCCCGGATTTACCATCCCTCCCTCTGCAAGCCCTCAGGAGCCTGGCTCCCCGCTAGAGCCCGTGGCAGAGGTAAGGAGCCAGGCTTGCCAGGCAGTGTGGTGCAAGGCTGCGGGTCACAGCCTGCCTCTGCTGCTCCAGTCTGTACAAATCCCAAGGCTGGGCCCCCCAGCCCACCCTTTCTCTGTGCCTCTCAGCCTGGCTTCACAGCACAAGCACTGCCAGAGCCCCCCCACCCCGCTCAGCCTAGTGCACCCCAGCTCTGCATGGGGCTCTGGCCCAGCCCCAGCAAACCCAGAGCCTTACAAGCCCACCAAAACTGGTGCCTGACATCTTTCCCCTTCCCTGATTCCTGCTCACTGGGGGCTAGGATCTCCTTATCAGCACCACAGCAGTGCACTAGGCTGTTGGGTGCCAGCCCGGGGGGCATGCCTAGCCCTCCCTGCCCCCACCACTGGCCACTCACTGTCTGGAAATCGCTGCTGTTGCAGTCCTCCTTGGCGAATGTGCAGTAGACAAGCATCTCCCCCAGGTCCAGCTGGTGGCCCACACGCTCATAAAACTCCTCCAGGTGGAATGGACGGCTCTTCTCCTCCTTGCTCACAGCCAGTGTCCCCAGCAGAGCCTCCAGCCTGCTCCTCTCAGGGCTTTCTGGCACCAGGGGCCGGCCAGCACTATCCAGGAGCCCCAGCATCTCCCCTGCCCAGTACAGGTCGTGGCTGGAGAGCTGTGAGAAGCGGGCAGGGTTGAGGTTGCAGATCGTGACAGCGGGGAAGATCTTGTTGTGCTCCGTCTCCTCCTCCAGCTGGGTGCTGTGGGGGTACTGGAAGTACAAGCCCACACACTTGGCATAGGCATGAATAAGGAGGGCCAGCGAGCCCAGGAAGGCCAGCAGCCACAGTAAGTTGCGGACGGTGTAGCGCCGGTGCCGGAAGATGTGATGGATGCCGTGGAGGGTGGAACGGCTGGCAAACTCTTCCAGGCTGCACGGGGGCTGCCGTGGGGCTGGAACATTGCGTGCTGGATGCCTGTCAGGGCAGTCCCCCTCAGGAAGGGCTGCAGAGGGCCAGGGGTGACCCCAGGTGCGTGGGGGAGGCCTCTGCGCTTCCTCCAGCCACATGCTGCCGGCCGGCCTGCCTCTCCCCGCTGAGTCCGAGGTGCCAGACGAGGTTCGAGGGGTGGGTGACTGTCCCAGCCCCGGGCGGCCGGGCTGTGCGGCGAGTGATGTGCAGCAGTGCCGGGGCGGGACTGGTGCGGGGTGGTGCCGCCCGCACCCTGCCCCGAGCGGGAAGCTCGCTGAGTGCCGAGATCACAGACGTACTTAGCGATCACCACATCCTGCAGGAACTGGAGCCAGAGGCTGAAACATCCTGGAAAGCTCAGGGCACTCTTACTGCTATCCCCCGGGGTTGTGGGCAATTACTTGGAGTCCTGCTCACTTCCACCCTCTCCGTGCACTTAGTGCGGGCTCCTCAGGGAAGGGGGAGACAGGCAAATTCCTCATTTTCCCCTGCCAGGACATGTAGATGCCACCTGGGCAGAGCTGCATGGCCCTGGGCTCAGGAGAAATGCCTGGCCAGGCATATGTTGGGGGTCAACCTGTCTTTGGCCATGGGGATGTGGGGGAACCCCAAGCTCTGCACCAGTGTTGCAGATGCACAGCTCTGAAGCACAGCTCGTCAGGCTGGCCAAGGAGTCAAGATGTTGGGTGTCACTCTTGCCACAGCTCCTGCGCCCTTGGACTCAAACACCTCCTCTGGGATCCCCAAAAGCTGAGAGGGCCCAGACTGCCATGAGCACAGGCAAGAGCGAGAGGTGGCAGAGCGCATGGGAACAGTGGCACAGCCCTCAGGGGAGTGCCAGGTGCTGGCACCACCTGCATGCCACCGCAGGGATGATGCCAGGCTCTCTAGTATGGTGCTACCTTGAGGCCAGGACATCTGACATGGTGGAGGGGCCAGCACCACACAGCACCCCTCACCTTCACAGTGCACAGGAAGATGCAAAATCTTTTATGAGGCCAGCGTCGAAGCTGAAAGAAACAGTTGCTTGTGAGAGCTGAGAAGCAATTGTGTACCCAAAAGCTTGTGTCCCTTTCTGAGCAATCTCAGCTGGTCTAGTAAAAGATGCTGCTTTCTCTTACTGGCCTCGCCCCTCATGGACCTGTCTGAGCAGATCCCACAGCAGACCCTGGTTTGCTGACAGTGGAAGCAGGGCAGAGGCACAGAGCAGAGCTCTCTCTGTGAGGCCAGGGAGGGCACACAAGCTAGGACAGCAGGCTGTGTTCTCCAGCCTCCCAGGAGAGATGGTGGGGAAATCAGAGGTAAGGATGCTCAGGCACAGGGAAGAGGTGTTTCCCAGGCCCAGTGGGGCTGGAGGGGAGAAAGAGGACTGGGTTCTCTCCTGCAGATGTTTGGCCCTTGCTGGGCACCCACAGAGCCTCAAGAGTGCAGCAAAAGGCACTGCAAGACTCTGGCGGTGTCTGTAGCCATGGGCTGGCGACACTGGCCCTGCCCAGCTGTGCTCCCCTGGCCTGTACTCCCCAGCACAGCTTTAAATCCATTAGCTTTGCATAATTAGATTTTTCTCAATTACCAGATTATGATAATTAACAGCTCATTTGTAGGAGGCAGTGCCTAATCCCAGCATCATGCCTGGCTCGATGCCAGCCCGGCTCTTGGCTGCTGGTGCTGGGACAGTGGGCAGCAAAGCAAACACCAGGACAGAGGAGCCTCAGGAATGCTCCCAAGACCCCCCAAAACCTCTCAACCACTGCTGACCTAGACCTCCCCTTCACTGGCTGGCCAACACAGCCCGCATGGAGGAATTGGTCCCCAAAAACAAGGGGAATGAGAGCCCAGGCAGGAGCAGCATCCTCTGGCAAAGGGAGTCAGCAGAGTTTTAGAAATAGCTCAATCACCCACATGGCTCCAAAGATGCAAAAAACATCCTGCAATGCCTCCTCCTACAAGCAGCCACCAAGGCAAAACATGGAAGAGGTTAGCATTGTGGGCCGGGCTGGCACGGCTGCAGTCATTAGGAGTCTCATTAATGAACTTTCCTAGTCAATAATGCTGTGATGAAGGACAGGAGAGCAGGGAGGCAGCTGCTGGTAAGGTACCAATCTTCATCACGGGAAGGCAGGGCAGTTCAGGCAATTACTGCCCATCAACAGAGCTTCATCCCTGGTAACATAATAGAGCAAATATTAAGAGAAAAATGCTTCTGAGGACCTCAAGGGCAAGGGAACAGGGAGCAATAAAGATATGCTTGGAGCTCACACAGAATAAATCTACCCAGTCCATCTTCATAGCATTTTTTTTTGGGTAAAATTGCTAAATAAATTGATGGTGAAGAGACAAGAGGTATGAAATATCAGGCTTTTATTAAAGCATTTGATATAGCATCTCAGGGAACTAATTCCAATTGGTGGGGACAGCCATCCCCCACTTGGGCTGGGTGCAGTTGAGGAGGCAAGGGAGATGGGGTGGCCCTGGGCACAAGGGGAGCATGGTGGCATCCTGTGACACCAGTGATTGCAGTGCCAGCAGGGCAGCCCCTCTTCTCCTACCCAGGGGAATGTGCTGCAGCTTCTGCTCCATGGTCTGCCTCCTGGGGTGGCTGTGACGGGAGCACCAGTGTTGCATCTGGCTAATCTGGATGCATCCCTATGGGAGAGTGCCCATAGCCAGCCCAGTGCCCCCATTGCACTTGTTTGGGGCCACCATCTCCACACGCCTGAGGCTGCTTCAGGGCTCTTCTGCCCCTGCCATGGGCTCTGCTTGCAGAGCTCTGGCTGGGAGGAGGCACTGAGCGTGGGTAGCAGTCATGGCCAGCCAGGCATGACTGGATGGGATGTCTCAAGCTGTTCCCATGCGTCTACTATGCGTGGCATTTCTGCTGTTCTGCAATGAGCCTCTCTAGGCGGGGGATCTGGTCCTGCCTCTCCCCCCAGCATGGACTGCAATTTTGGCTCATGCAGGCAATAAATCAGCCTGCTTGCCCTGAGGTGGCTATGTGGCCCCTTGCTGCTTCAGCTCACATTTCCCAGCCTCAAATTACCCCAGACTGCCAGAGAGTTGGATGATTTTGTGCCGCTCCTTCAAACACCCCCTGCTCTGTTTTTGTTGCCAGATTTTGCCAAAGCCCCTCGAGTATCTGCATGTCCAGGCACAGCATATTCCAGCACATGGTCCCAACTGGCAGCCCTTCTGGGGAACAGGGCTGCACCAGCCCCGACTGCTCAACACCACGGGGAGTAAGATGAGTCTCGGCAAGGCAGCTTTATTCAACCACAACGGCATTTGCTTCTCGACTAGATCAGGGTCAGAGGTCTCCTGCCAAATTTTGACATGTTTTTCTCAGTGGGGGAGCAGCCCAGAGAGTGTTCTTTGCTGGAAACCACCTGGAGCTTTTCTTAGTTAAAACAGTTTTTCTCAATGGGGTTCCTTTGATGCTCACACTGGGAGCACCACATGCAGCAGTTACAATCCCAGCTGGAGTCTCCTTTCCCCTCACTGACGAGTCCCTCTTTCTGTCCCCTTCAGCCCCTTCCCCTGTCCCAGCAGTACCAAGCAGCCAGGAGCTTGAGGGGCTGGAGGCGATGGCAAGCTCTCTAATGGAAAAAGCCCTGCCACGGGGCAGCAAGTGAGGGAATCCTTCTACTGGCAGCACTCACAAAGTGTTGGGGATCATGAGATGCTGGGGTAAGCTTGTGGAGCAGGGGCTCATGACAGCACAGCTCACCCCAGTGCCAGGCCAGCCAAGCTGCCCCATAAGAAAAGCACTAAATCCTTGAGACTAGTCAGACATTGCAAGTGGGTGTGATGAACAAAGCACAGTGATTCGGGGCCAAACAGAGAGAGGTGATCTGTGTTTGTGCAGCATCAGCAGATTTCCTCACAGCCCCCATTTTTGGGGCAACAGAGGAAGCTATTAAATGAGGCAAATCCACAGTGGTCCCAGAAGGATCCACTCCCCTGCATGCTATCTCCCCTCTCCCTACAGCCTGGCTTCTTCCCACACCAGCCTCTTTCCAGCTCCTTGCACTGGTGCTAATCCCCTAATCTGTGCAAAGCAATAATTTTCTGCATGGCACAGTGGCTGCTTTTAGATCTGCGTCCCTCCTCCTCCAACAGCCAGTTCTCTTATCAAGAGCAGGTATCAGGTGAGCCAGGCACCATCTACTTCTGATAAACCCATGTTTTATTTTGCCCTATTTCCATTAATCTCCAAGCCTGTAATTATCCCTCATCTCGCAACGCATTGTACTGCCTTGCGAGCCGAGGCATGGAGGCGATGCGTGCTTTGCTGGGCAGCCCTGAACCAGAGCCTCCTGCCAGCGCAGTGCAAGGACCCGGTGGGATGATACAGGGGCATGGGTCCTGCCCACCATGCTGTCTGCAGAGCTGTGCTTCCCTTTCTCCACACCCGAGCTGCGTTCCCTTTAATCTCGCACAGCGGTGGAGATGGATTTTCTCCCCGTGAGCCAGATGTGTTGCACGGAGCATAAACACCCGCGACAGTTGTTGTGCTCCTCGGTGCGAAGGCATCAGATGTCTGCATTAAAACAAAGCTCTCCACTTAATTACTCAGGCTGATAATTCAGCGCGTGGAGGCGGCTCTGGCTGAGAGCAGAGGGCTGGATCACAGCTGGGACTGGAGAGCCTTGGAGTGCACATTAATCCTGGCTCTTGCAGCCCTGATTAACGGTGCTGGAAACCTGCCCGCCCCATTCATTCCCAGGGGAAGGGTCTGTTACTGCCCCACCAGAGGGGGCCCAGAGTCGTGCCCAAGAGGCCCTGCTGACCCCTCACTGGGCCAAGATACTGCCTTCCCAGTGTCTTCAGGGTGAGGTGGCTGAGGATATGAGGCACCATTGCTCTGAGGGTACTGTGCTGCCCTGGGAACACCCACCCACTACATCTGAAGGCCACAGGAGCTGGGTCCAGGACAGTGAAGTTCAGGCAGGACCCGAGGATCACCTTGTGCAGGAACCTGCTGCCAGAGCACAGCTGAAGAGAGCTGGAGACAGACCACAGCTGGGCTTAGAGCAAGACCAGTCATACCACCCAAGGCTTTCCCTTTGTGACCAAGGCTGTTTGCTCCTGCTATCCTGAATTTCTCCTTCCAGGACCAGCAAACACCTTCTGCAAGTTATCTTTGCTCCCCTCAATGATCACCAGGTCCTAGGAGGACTCCTGGGGAGTCCCCCACTCAGCCATGTGCCCTTGGCCCATGAACACCCAGCTGGCTCTACCAGTCTGTCTGGATGTGATGCTCCCTTGGACCTCTCTCCCCTGCTCTCTCCCTCCTGCCTGTTCCCCAACCCAGCCCCTCCCTCCTTCCCTCTCATCATCCCTCTCTCTCAGTGCCTGGGCATCCCTCTCCCAGCAGAGCCCCAACCCCAGAGCACTCCGTGGATCTGCCTGTGGGGTCTTGTCTGTCCAGGGAGACTGATTTCTCCAGCCCTCTTATCTCTCCTCCCTGGTGTGCACACTTTGCTCTGTGGCTGGGGTGAGTAGGAGCAACAGACCGTATCCTGCCTGAGCTGAGCACCCACGCTGGTGCTGGGCACACAGGGCAGAGGGGCCCAAAGCAGGCAGCAGGCAGCTGCAGGCAGCATATCCCAGTGGGGCCTTAAGAGTTAAATTGTCATGTATTCAGGGCCATGCGCTGGCCAGGAATTACACTTTTATCGGCATGCGGTGCTGCCGCCACTTGAATTGGGACTGGGAACTCTATTTCCGAGCTCACCCAAATTATTCTCGAAGAGATAAAGCGCGGTGCAGAGCAGCGCCGGCGCTTCATTAACATTCCCCAACCCATTCAGCTTTAAACGAAGATTGCCTGCCTCGGAAAATGATAAAATTGAACATGTGAAGCAGGGCATTATGTTCCATCAGCCGATATTATTTCCCACGCAGGGGCCGAGTGGAGACACAAACAGCTATTTATGCAGTACCTGGCCAAGCCAGGGTGGCTTAGGAGGGGGTAGCAGGCGGTGACGGGAACACAGGATGGGTGGCAAGGGCCCCCCACCCATCCCTGGGCATAAGAGGGGATGCCTGCATGTTGCCAAGGCCACTCTGCCCTCCTGCGGGTTCCCAGGCTTGTGCCCAGGGTGCAAGGTGGGTCCAGGACCACAGACCTGCTCCATGCATTTGGTATGGAAAAAGGTTCAGGGGTGTATGTGTGTGTGTGTTCCCATGGGCAGCACTGGAAAGGCTGGGGCATCTCCATCTGCTGCCCTGCTCCAGGAATGCTTGTCCCCTGCTAGGGCTGAGCAAGTTGGGTGCTGGCTCCATATGCAGGATGGGGTCTTACCCCACCATGGCTGGGTGCTGGGCCAGTGGGATTGAGAAGCATCCACAGAGAGGCAGCACATGCCTCCCCAGAGGCAGGCAGGGAGGGCTGAGCGGGCAGGGAGGGCTGAGCAGGCAGGCCCCCGGGGCTGCAATTGGATTTTGCTCGGCCATGCTGAGCCTATCGATCCAGTAGTAATTAAAGTCGCTCCAAAACCTGACTCATATTCAACCTTGGGAGGAAGGAGCTTTGCTGAGAAGCACCCTCTGTTCCCCATGGTCTGGCACAGGATGGAGCAAAGTCTCGCCAGGGTGCTTCCAGCCTGTCACAGCCCCCGATGGTCTCTGTCCCAAAGGGGGACCGTGCCTTGGCACTGTCTGGGGCCCAGGCAGCAGCACCCATCCGGCAGTATCCTGGCCAGTGTCTCCAGTACCACACAATGTCGGTCACAAATGCTGATTAGGTTCAGCCCTTGGAGTGACATGAGCCCTACAGTTATTTTACACATCCTGGCTATTTTCTCACCGAGTGCCTGAGACACATCCCTGGCACGTAATAGTACTCTCCCATACCCCTTTCTTGTCACTATCTAGGCTCTGATTGAGGGACTGGCACAGAGAGAGGAGCCTGTTGAGCCCACATCCACTCCCAAGAGTCACGGAGGTATTGGGATGGACCTGATGCTGTGTGTCCACAGGGTGCAAAACCTCTTCTCCAGGTCAGTGTCAGCCGGGGAGGTGTGAAGACCCGCGAAGATTCTGCGAGCTGTTCATGTGTATTTGTATGTGTGTGTGTGTGTCTGTGTGCGCAGGGACTTGCACGCCCAGCCCTGCCGCCAGCCCCGCTGCTATTCCCGGTATTCGCAGCAGGTCGGGACAGGCACCGGCGAGGGGGAGCTGCATTTCACGGGCGCCCCCCGCACCCTGCCCCGACCCTCCTGCGAGAAAGCAGGACCGCCAGGGCGCGGGGGCTGCGGCAGGGAGGGGGCACGGGGCCGGGGGCAGCCCTGGGCGCCCCCCGGGCATGGGACCCGGGGGCAGAGTACGGGCAACGCGCGCAGCGACGGGGCTTTGCGGCGGGGAGGTGGCTCCATCTGCAGGACACGGACCAGGCCGGGAGACTCGGCGCGGGGGATCCCCGCCGCCCCGCCCGCCGCTCGGTATGCGGGACACAGCGCTGCGGGACAGCGGACAAGGACATCGGCTCCTCCGGCCTTACCCGCGCCGTTACCGGGATGAGGGCGTGGGAAAGTGGTGCCCCCTCCAGCATCCCTGTACCCCAGCGCTCCCACGCCCGCTGGTCCCCCCGATGCCCTTGCACTCCCCGAGCACCCCGCACCCACTGCCCCTGCACCCCTTATGTGCTCTCATCAGGTACACCCAGTGCCTGGGCATCCCCCGCCCCCAAAGGCAACCCTCACCTCCGCAACCCTGCAGCCAGTGCTGCCACCCGCACCCCGGGGCATCCCACGCCCTAAGATACCGGGAATGCTCCACCGCACCGGCAGCCGCCGGGGCGGCGGGTCGGACCCCGGGGGCGGCGGGAGGCGGAGGCGGGGCCGGGACGGGCTCCACCCCGGCCCCAGGCCCACATAGGCCGGCCGGGAGGGCCCCTCGCCCTCTCGCCTGCGCTGTCCTGGGGCTCCACAGTGTATCCCGGCGGTCAGAGGAAAGCGTGGGGCAGGAGCTGCGGGTGGATACGTGGAAAGGGGGTGCCTGGCTGCGGGGACCCGGCCCCGTCCCGTCCCGGGCGGCGGGATGCTGCGGCAGCGTTGCGGGCGGCTCCTGGCCCAGCTGGAGCAGGGGCTGCAGCTCCTGGAGCTCGGCGGCAGCGTGGAGGAAGGTGGGTGTGTGTAACCCTTCGTCCCGGGGCACATCGGCACCCCCGTCTCTGCCGCCGGCGTGGTCTGGGGAAGCTGGGGGCTGGCCCGCCGTCCCGGCTGACCACCCACTGCTGTTGTCCCCAGACTACATCCGGATCGCTCGGTGCTTTGAGGCGACGCGCCAGAGATGCTGCCGGCTAGAGCAGGATGGGCGTCGTGCCCGCGAGCAGCTGGCCCGTGTGGAGGCCGAGCGGGCAGCACTGGAGGTGAAGCTCAAGCACGCCCGAAACCAAGTGGAGGTGGAGATGAAGAAGCGGCACCGGGCAGAGGCTGAGCTGGAGAAGCAGGTCAGGGGGCCGGCCGCAGGAGTACCCTGTGGGGCTGGCTGCGGGGCCCTTCGCCTGCTCACCACTGCCCTGTTTCACTTGCAGGAGCGAAAACTTCAGCTGGTCCTTGAGTTGCTGATGCGGGAACCATGGGGACACGAGGCACTGAGCAGGGAGCAGTGCTCTGTTCTCAGTGCCCTGGCTGGCCGGCGCCTTGGGGCAGCCTTGGCACCCATCAGGAGGTGAGCAGGGGTGGTGGTCCTCACCCCAACCCCTCGGGCAGCCCTGGGGTCAGCTGTGCCCCTCTCCCCCTCATCATTGCTGGGCTTGAGGGGCTGGCTGAGCAAGCAGGTGCCTGGGCTCTGCAGAGGTATCAGCTGTGGGTTCCCAGGAGTAGCTGCACAAGTAGGCTGAGAGGGCAATTGCTCCAGCTGAGCTCATTCTACAGGTCATCTGCAGTGGATGAGTCGTGCCAGTCCCTCCTGTCCCACTCGGATATCAGCTATGACCGCACTGAGGATGATGTGGTAAGAAGTGTTCGGCTGTGAGTCTCAGGATTTACCCCAATAGTGAGGGTGTAGTTTTGCTCTCACTTCTGCAAGTGGCACAGCCCCATGGTTCGGGGTGGGCTGCTATCAGAGCTGGAGATGAATGTTGGGGATGCCCCTGGCCTGATGCAGCCTCAGACTCCCTGCTGCCTTTCAGGATGTTGATATGACGGTGGTGCGGACCCTGAAGCGCAAAGCTCCGGACAGGCAGGTACGAGGAAATGCTGGGATGTGGCAGTTTTGGGGGCTGGTGTTGAGGTGGTGTCTGTGCCTCTGTGTGGGTGGGGATCCCCCAGCTCTGATCACACTCCTTCAACATGCCCTTTGGGTCCCTCTGCCCATCAAGGTCCCAGTGTGCATCCCAGGCTGGGATGCTGGCCCTGTGCCATGCAAGGTGAGGACACCCAGATACTTCTCCATCCCAGTACAGGAGGCTGCAAGGAGCTTGGCAGAGAATTTAATTTACTGATGCTGTGCTGGGAGCATCGTCTCTCGGCAAACCTCCCACAATCAATAGAAACTCCATTATGCTCCACCGTAGCCCAGCTGGGCTCCTCAATAATTCATCACCATGTGCAGGCATCCCGCACCCCGCTCTGCTCACACCTCTGCATTGCAGGCCTGACCTGGCTTCCCCCAGCCCCTGGGCTGGCTCTGGTGGGGAAGCCTGAGTCCCCATTATGCCTGGTGTGGGGCCTGAAGTGCTTGGGGAGTAGGGTGAGACTGGGACTTTTTGTTGGGCTGAGGCCACTTGGCTTGGGTTCTCTGGGGAGTGGGGAAATGTCAGGGAGGGGGGGTGTCTCTGTCTGCTCTTCATGCTGTCTTCTGCTTCCAGCGTGTGTCCCTGGCCCCTCAGGTTGGCCCTGTGGTGATGGCAAAGCGGCACCGTTCTTCTGTGGTACCCCATAATGCTGTGAGTAGAGACCCCAGTGTGCCCTGGGCAGGGCATGAGGTGCATGGCCTTTCCCAGTGCCAGAAGGCAATGCTGCAGCCCTCAGTCATGTGGATGCTGTGGGGACAGTGCTCAGCTGTCTCCTCTGGGTGCCTGTGTCCTTCAGCCTGTATCACCTTGGTCCCAGTGGGGACAGCATCCCTGGCTATGCTGGACCACTGCCCTGAAGCCCACATCCCCCTGTACCCATCATCCCTGCCTGTGCAGGACCACAGGGATGGGGATCAGGTGGACCAGAGATCATGTGGGAGATGTTGGAGAACTGTGGGGCTGCAGTCACTTATCTTATTGGTCTCCCATTTTGACAGGTGAGTGTCCCCTCTATGCCCCCTCCTGCTGAGGTCCCAGGCCCTGCTGACAGCCTCCAGCCTGCTGTTCTGGTGCCTCAATGCCGCTCTCGCCAGGGACATCGTGTCTCCACACGTGCAGGTCACAGGAAGGGCTGAGAAGGGGTTTGATGGGTGCTATGGGACCAGCCTCAAGGTGCTGCTGTCACAGGGGAAGGAGGGGATCTGTTGGGGGATGCTTGTCCCCACTGTGGAGGCACTGGGGCCCTCTGGACATGCCAAATGCCACTGTCTCGTGCAGAGATGCCTTGGGAGGTGGGAAGCCTCCTCACATCCTAGCTGGTAGATGGAGTGGCTTGCCTTTCAGGTCTCCCTCCACGGCCTCCTCCCTCTGCAGAGCTGACCACAGTTTGGGGCACCAGTGAAGATCTGGGCTGCCCTGCTGCAGGGCACGAGAGCCACACTGAGGGCAGCTCAGTGGGACAGCCAGCACCAGCCCCCTTCCCCTCACCTCCACAGAGTCTCCCACCAGTCCAGCACAAGTTCACCTCCAAAACGGTGCGTGACCCAGCCTCGCTCTCCTCTGGGGAGGTGGGCAGGGGAGAGAGTTATGCGGTGGGGGGCAAGGCTGTCTCCTTCATTCCCCAACCCCTTAGCTCTGCCTGCAAGGGGAATGGATGGAGACAGTGGGACCTGGCTGGGAGAAGATAAAGGAGTGTTACTGGGTATCTGCAAGAAGGGGGGGGCCCTGATCCTGTTCCCCCTCTCCAGGTGATCCGCCCTGAGCCATGTCGTGTCTGTGGTTCCCGCATCCGCTTCGGGAAGACTGCCATCAAGTGCTGCCAGTGCCAGCTGCTGCTACACACCAAGTGTCGGGAACAGTGCCCCAGCCTCTGCACACCCAGGCCTCACCACCACGCCTGGCCCCGGGAGGTGAGGGGGGCACAGCAGTGCTCTCCATGTCCTCATGAGGCTTCAGGGCTACTGGCCCTAGGATGCTGAGCCTCTGCCTGCCCTGGTTACGAGGCTGGGTGGTGGGCACAGCGCAGGTTGGCATTGTTCTCCCCAGGGTGTGCTGGCTGACTTCGCGCCGTCCACGCCGCCCCTGGTGCCCACACTGGTGGTGCAGTGCGTGACTGAGGTGGAGACACGAGGCTTGACAGAGGTAGGGGCCAGGATGGTGAAAGTGGCAATGCTGTGGTTCCCAGGGGCTGAGCCCTTTTCCCTGTGCCCCAGACAGGGCTGTACCGGGTGCCAGGCGCGGAGCAGCTGGTGCGGGAGTGGAAGCGGAAGCTGCTGCAGGCTGGGGGCACGCTGCCTGCCCTCAGCAGTGTGACTGACATCCATGTTGTGTGTGGGGTGCTCAAGGATTTTCTGCGGGGACTCAAGGAACCACTGGTCACCTTCAGCCTCCACCCTGCCTTCCTGAGGGCTGCTGGTGAGCAGGGGGTCCCAAGGTGAGGGAGGGGGAAGGGACTGCTTCTCCCCTAACACTGCTCCCTGGGACTGCCACAGACATCCCCGATGATGCTGCCAGTGACACAGCCCTGCGCCATGTGGTGAGCAAGCTGCCCCCAGCCAACAGGGATACCCTGGCCTTCCTCATGCTGCACCTGCTCAGGTGAGTGGCTTATCCTGGCACAGGTCTGTCCCCATCTCCCCATCTCTCTGCCCCTCCCAGGCTTTGCGCCCTAGAGCAGGGAAGCTGTGGATGAGGAGCCCCTGGGCTGGGCAGCATACTCACGCCCTCTGTCCCCCCTTGCAGGGTGTCACACAGCCCTGACTGCAAGATGGATGTGCTCAACCTGTCCCGTGTGTTTGGCCCTACGCTGGTGGGACACAGCACAGCCAACCCCACACCACTCGCCATCATGGAGGACACGCCTCGGCAGTGCAAGGTGTGAGGGGTCCCTGAGGTGTGGGGTGTACCCTGGGCACTGCCAGTGTCCCCATCCTACACCTCTCTCTGCCCAGGTGGTGGCTCGTCTCCTTTCACTGCCACCCAGCTTCTGGAGAGGCTTTGTGGAGACAGAGCAGGAGAACCTGGTGCCAGTGCCAGCCCTGGGACGTGAATGTGGTGAGCACAGGAGCCCCAGCCCCCACCCACCGAGGCCTTCAGCTTCCTTGAAGGGTCCCGGTTGTTCATGGCTGGGGTGAGATAGCTGTCCCCAATCTGTCTGCAGAACAGACATTCTTCCAGCCCACTGCCTGTCCGGAGCCCAAGCCAGGCCAGCTGAGCCCGGCTGGAACCTGCTGCCTCCCCACCACCCTGAGGAGCTGCGTGGGCACGGCCACCCGGCCCCCGTGAGTGCTGTCGGGTGTGGGTGGGGGCCCAGGGGAGCTCGCTTTGTACCCCTGACTCATCTCTCCCCACGCAGGCAGGGGCCAACCCCGAGGAAGGTGGGCCGGTTCTTCCCTTCTCTTGTGTAGCCTGCAGCAGTGGCTCCCTCGGGACACGGAGCTGGCACTGGAGGAGGAGCAAAGACTGCAGGACAGGCAGCTGCCTGTGGGGTGACAGTGCTGAGCTCAAAGCTCTCCTCTGCTTCCCTGGGGTGCCTCCCTGGGGACAGGGGAGCAGAGCTGGCTCTGTCCAGCTGTGGTGGCAGGGACACTACACTAGTGCTTGTAGTTTGAATCAGGTTTGAATTAAATGTTTGCAGCAAAACACACCTGGCTGTGGCTGCTGTCTGTCCTGCCCTGCTGCTGTCAGGTTGGGGCTCACTGGAGCCTGGCTGTGCAGCAGACAAGAGCTGAGCAATGCTCCACAGAACCTCTGCTTTGGGAGGGCAGGCAGAGCCCCCTCCCACCTGAGCTGAAGCCCTATTCTTCTGCTCTGGAGCCCCGGATGTGGGAGGCCCCTCTCTGAGCCCAGATGTTGGCCTCAAGTAATTGGAGCTGTTGCTGCTCAGGGCAGGACAACCTTAAAGTGTTTCCAGACTTCCTGGCACCTCAGTGGAGGCCTTTTAACTCCTTCCTCCCCTCCAACTCAGGCAGTGCTAGAGGTGCACAAAGCCCAAGCAGGGCTGGGATGTACAGCTCTTTCCCTCCAAGAGGGGGAAGCAGGATCATGCTGTAATGGAGCAATGTCCCAGGCAGGGCTTGTCCCCCAGATAACTCTGCAGAAGGGGCAACCAGTGCAGAGGGAGTTTAGGGAAAAGAGGCATTACACAACAGGGATAAGAACTGCCCCTGTGCCACATCGAGCAGCCAATAAACCTTTGTCCCTATTAAAAGCCAGACTAGATGGGGCACATGAGAGAAAATTCATGTGCAATCCTGAAAGCAAGTACTTTGGCTCAGTTTTCCCCAGAGCAGGAGTGTACACCAGAGGGCAAGGAAATTAACGCATCCAAGGCAGAGGCAAAACTGAAGGAGTTTAATGTGCTTAAAGCTAGGGAACAGCTAATCCCTGCCCAGGACCACAGGAGAACTGGCACAGGAAGGCACAGGGCTAGGAGCAAGGATTTACTCCAAAACCATCGAACTGGGATGGTACTGGATGGATGGAGAGAGAATATCTAATACAGTGCCTTGCTGAAAATGAGAGGCATGATGGAGCCCTTGGTGGAGTGCAGGGCTTTAGCACAGAGTTCAAAACCAGGGAGGTAAAAAGGATAAAGGGCAGCATTGGTTACTGTAGACAATCTATGCCAGGCTCAGGAGGAAACTGCCTTCCATTAAATCAGGTTTTTGACACAAAGTGAGGTGCTAAATCTCTGCCACTTGCACACAGTCACTAAGATGATTGCTCTGGTGCCCAGTGGATGAGGCTGGTGACAAGGGGAGATATGCAAGCTCCAGCCATGCTGGTGTGATGGAGGCTGTTGGCCCACCAGGGTAGCAGGGGCTTGCTGCCCTCACTCTGAGCCCTGCCTAGACAGCAGGCACAGGTCTCAACCTGACAAGAGCAGGCTTGATAGGGCTGGCAGCTCTCCTGGCTCGCACTGAGCCCAGGGGGCAGAGGTGGTACTGGGGGAAGGGGTGTTCTTGCAGCTCCCTCCAGGGCCAGCAAGGCTGCTAGTCCGACCCAGCCCTCGTGTGTGCCAGTGCCCTTAGGACAGCCTGGCACTGCTGTTTTCCCATCAGTAGGCAAGGAGCCCAGCTCAAGCTGTTGCAATCATGCTGAAATAAAGAGCCTCAGTCTGTTCCTATGGGGTGAGCTGCCTACACATGACAGGCACATTCAAAGCCCCCAGGTCTTGGAGACAGGCCAAGACCTTCCAGGGAGTTGCAGACAGCAAATAGTGCAGGGTAGGAGTGGCAAGGTGGTGCTGGTAGTGCCCTTTGGTGGAGAAACACACAAAGTTGGACCCAAGACCCCGCACACAGCAAGTGCTCCCTGTGTATGCACACAGGCTTGTGCCAGGGTCACCTCCTGTTCCCAAAGCCTTCACCCTGGCCCAGGGCTGGTACGTGGGCTGCAAGAGAAGCAGCAGGCAAGGCTGACGCTCATCAGCTTTAATGTCTGTCTGGAGCAGTAGTCAGGCACTTGCAGGGCTCCTGGCCTGCACCTATGCCTCTGGGGGTGCTGAGAACCTCCCAGGATGTGAGGCCTCAGTGCAGGCTCTTGTGGGGCACAGGAGGGAGCAGGGGGCTGGTGCTGCCCATGACTCACAGAATAATCTGGTTTTTGTAGCTTCGGCTCAGCTCCTTGTGAGGAAGGACAATGGAGTTGAGAATAACGACCTCAGCCGGAATGGTGACACTGCAGCCTGGGAGGGGAACGCAAAGGGTTTAGCTGGAGGGGACAAGCTGCCTCGGTGAGCAGGCCCAGGGTGATTCCATACAGCAGCAACGTACCCAGGATTGTGATGGATGGTGTGAGGCGCCCATCCCGGAAAAGGGTCTCGCTGTCGATCTTGGCATAGGGATCGTTGGGGTTAGGGTCGCTGGGCGTTCCTTCAACCCGGGCCCAGCGCCCAATCGTGCTGTCCCAGCCCACAATGGTATTGAGGACACAGGTGTGGTCCTGGGGTGAAGGAGAGAGGAATGCAGGGTGCTGCTGCTTCCCTGCAAGGGGTGAGGGTCAACACCTACTCCCTCAGGCAAACCCCACTTACATGGAGTGAGGCTCCATGCAGGACGATGGACTCTCGCACACGCACACCAGCGCCCACTGTCACACCCTCCCCAATGGAGACGTTGGGGCCCAGCTGTGAGGACAGAGGCAGATGATGAGGACAAGGACAGTGATGCCTTTGACATCCCTGAGCATGTCCCTGCCCTAGGGCCCCCCCAGCCTGCACTCACCACTGCAGTGCTGTCGATGGAGGCTGTTGGGTGGATGTACACATTCCCTGCAACACAAGGCAGAGGATTCAGGGGAGGCAACCCACAGGAGCACCTGCCTCTCAGATAAAGGGGTGTCCCACTCGTGGGTCCCACCACCTCCCTAGGCAGCTCCAAAAGCGTTAGTGTGTCAGAATGGTACCTCGGATGACAGGGCCTCCAGGTTTGTTCTGGGCCAGTCTCTCAGGGTGGCTTTTGCTGTACTGGTTCAGGTAAAGGCGGCTGGCATAGATAGCAGAGCTGGAGGAGGAAAAGCAGAAGATTGTTATTGTCACTCTGGCACTACCAGGGCAGAGGAGGATCCAAAATCAGCACCACCCACCCACCCCCAGGGCTCTGCCTGAGCACCCTGCACTCCCAGCCATGATACAGATCATTCCCATCCCTGGTACAGGTCACTTGATGCTCCTGCTACACCAGCTCCAGCACTTACCCAGCTGACTTGATCTGGCTCCAGAAGCCATCAGTTTTGTAGACATACAGTTTGCCACTCCCAGCCAGGGCCGTGAAAACATCCTGCTCTAGCCGGATCACTTCTGCACGCTGCCAGCCGTTAGAATTTTCCTCTCTGGAAGCAAGAGTCCTATTAGACACCCACCCCAGCCATGGCCTCAGCCAAGGACCCCAGCAGACCTACCCTCCCCAAATTCAGGGACTCTGACAATCCTGGATTCCTACCCAGCCATGCGCTTCTCCCCGAAAGTGGGGAGAGTGCTAGTTGTCAGGCTAGGCTGGGACAGCCTCACTGAGCCCCAGAGCAGCAGAAGGACAGCCAAAATAAGCTCTCAGCCAAAACTTGATGGTGCAAGAGCCCCACCTAGTCCAGGTGGGTGTATGATCCTGTCCCCAGTCCAGAGCCTGCACAGCTGGATTTTAACTTGGGTGGTAGCAGAGATATGAGGTGACAGGCTGGCTGGTGCAAAGAGCTGGAGAGGGGAGGAGAGCATTCCCAGGTGAAAGGCTTGCTCAGCCTCTTGTTCAGAGCTGAATGAGAATGGGGTGGGAGGAGAAAAAGGGAGAGGGAAAGTCTCAAGCTGACCAGGAGCAGAGCAGAGGAAACAGCAGCCTGGAGAAGGGAGGGAGAGCATGCATTACCACTAGGATCAATCCAGCCCAGAGAGCAGCGAGTGCAGACACAGAGGGAGACTTACCCAAGGTAAGGACAGCTGGTGCAGGACCAGGAAACAAGTGAGTGATGGCAAAGGAGGAGAAAAGATAGAGAAAGTATGGAGGATGAGTGTGCTGCTGCAGCCCCAGGAAGCAAGGGGGTGGGAGGGACACAGAGCACAGTGAGGCACTCACAGTGCTAGCTCCTGTTGGTTCCTCTGGAAGACCTCGCCAATGTGCTGGAAGATGGCAGGTGTGAAGAGGTAGATGCCACAGTTAATGATCTCACTGACAAACGTGCTAGGCTTCTCCACATAGTGCTGAACCTGGAGGCGAGGGAAGAGACATGAATCCCAGGGTGCAGTCCCTCCATCCAGCACCACACCCTCTGTGACACACTAGGACCACAGACCCACGCAGGTGACACAGCACCTGCCACCCACACTGTGCTCGACTCCCCAAGGCCCTCCAGTACCTCCTGTGTGCCCGCATTTGCCACGATACAGCCATAATTCAGTGCCTGTGTCCTGTTGGCCTAAGAAACAAGGACAGTGTTAGCAGTGGTGGAGCAGTAGGCACAGGGAAGCAGAGCAGATGAAACTCGGACCTCACAGACTGGGACCCACCCACCACAGGAGCTGCTGGCTTCTAAACCCATGGCAGAGCACTGCAGCTCTTCTGCTCCCCAGCACTGCCACTCACTGTGGTACCCAGAATGACAAAGCTGTGCACGTCCCCATGCTGCTGCCGAAACTCCAGCATCTCCTGTAAGGGGAACTCTGAGCACACATCTGCGTTGAGGACAAAGAAGGCCTCAGCACCACCTGACAGGATCTGGTCTCGGAAGTGATAGATGCCACCACCTGTGCCCAGGGCTGCATACTCCTGCAGATACCTACAAGCCAAGCAGGAAAAAGGGAGGGCTTAGGGAAGCAGATGTCTAGTGGCACCAACCGGCAGCAGGATTGGGAAGGACTGGAGAGACATAATCATGCCATTCACTGATGGGTTTCATGCAGGCATTGCACAGGAGGAGGCTGTGGCAGCTTAGAGCTGTGCTAGAGAGGCATCTCTGGAGCAGGAACCATCCAGGGCAGGGGCCAAGGCAAAGGCAAAGTGGCAGAACTAATTGGGGAACCAAGCTGCGCCCATCCACAGTGCCACAGAGCCCACCTGCCCAATGGCAGAGTGCTGACTGGGGGCTGCCTGGCTGGGGCAGGCAGGTGAGGGGCTGAGCCAGGCTGTGCCACTGTGTGTGCCCTAGGAGTGAGAGAGCTCCTGCCCACCTGATGGGAACCTTGAACTCCTGCTGTGCCGATACGAGAAAGCGGCTGAGGGCCTCGTTGGGCTGGTAGAAACCCATCAGCAGGATCTCCTTCATGCCGGGCACCTGGGGAGGGACGGAGGAAGGGATCAGAAAGGAAAGGAATGGCACTTCTCCCTTGCCTCCACGGCCCCAGCCCCCCGGCCTCGCGTACCTTGGCGCAGGCCTCGATGTGGTGCTGCACCATGGGCACTCCGGCCACGGGGAAGAGCGGCTTAGGCACCTCGAAGGACAGCGGCCGGAACCGGGTCCCTGTGGAGCAGAGCGGGGTCGGCCGGGCACTGCGCCGGAGGGACACCCCGCGGGCCCGGCGCACTTACCCTTCTGCGGGCCCCCGATGAGGATGACGGCCTTGAGCGGCATCGCGGCTCGGCTCCGCTCCGGCGGTACCGCACCGAGCCCCAGCTCGGCAACCGAGCCCCAGCTCCGCAACCGAGCCCCGCAGCCCGGCCCGGCCCCGCCGCCACTTCCGCGCACGTGGCTCTGACACGTCAGCGCCGCGCCGGGGCCTGCTGCCGGCGCCGCTCCCACCGCCAGGGGGCGACCGCGCTCGCTGGGAGCGCCCGGAGCCGGCGGGGCGGCTGCGGCCGTGAGGGGGCGATGGTCAGTGCGGGGGCGATGGTCATCGATGGGGGGCGATGGTCAGTGCGGGGGGCGATGGTCAGTGATGGGGCGATGGTCATTGAGGGGGGCGATGGTCATCGATGGGGGGCGATGGTCAGTGCGGGGGCGATGGTCAGTGCGGGGGCGATGGTCATTGAGGGGGGCGATGGTCAGTGCGGGGGCGATGGTCAGTGAGGGGGCGATGGTCAGTGCGGGGGCGATGGTCAGTGATGGGGGTGATGGTCAGTGCGGGGGCGATGGTCATTGAGGGGGGCGATGGTCAGTGCGGGGGCGATGGTCAGTGAGGGGGGCGATGGTCAGTGCGGGGGCGATGGTCAATGATGGGGGCGATGGTCAGTGAGGGGGGCGATGGTCACTGAGGGGGGCGATGGTCAGTGCGGGGGCGATGGTCAATGATGGGGGCGATGGTCAGTGCGGGGGCGATGGTCAGTGATGGGGGCGATGGTCATTGAGGGGGGCGATGGTCATTGAGGGGGGCGATGGTCAGTGCGGGGGCGATGGTCAGTGAGGGGGCGATGGTCATCGAGGGGGGCGATGGTCAGTGATGGGGCGATGGTCAGTGCGGGGGCGATGGTCAGTGCGGGGGCGATGGTCAGTGATGGGGGCGATGGTCAGTGCGGGGGGCGATGGTCAGTGCGGGGGGCGATGGTCAGTGAGGGGGGCGATGGTCATCGAGGGGGGCGATGGTCAGTGATGGGGGTGATGGTCAGTGATGGGGGTGATGGTCAGTGCGGGGGCGATGGTCAGTGAGGGGGCGATGGTCATTGAAGGGGGCGATGGTCAGTGATGGGGGCGATGGTCATCGAGGGGGGCGATGGTCATTGAGGGGGCGATGGTCATCGAGGGGGGTGATGGTCAGTGCGGGGGCGATGGTCAGTGAGGGGGGCGATGGTCATTGAGGGGGGCGATGGTCAGTGCGGGGGCGATGGTCATTGAAGGGGGCGATGGTCAGTGATGGGGGCGATGGTCAGTGATGGGGGCGATGGTCAGTGCGGGGGCGATGGTCAGTGCGGGGGCGATGGTCAGTGATGGGGGCGATGGTCAGTGCGGGGGGCGATGGTCATTGAGGGGGGCGATGGTCAGTGCGGGGGCGATGGTCAGTGCGGGGGCGATGGTCAGTGAGGGGGCGATGGTCAGTGCGGGGGCGATGGTCAGTGCGGGGGCGATGGTCAGTGCGGTGGCGATGGTCCATTCCAGTGTGCGGGGAGCGGCTGTGGCCGTGCGGGACTGTGCAGCGCAGCGGGAGCGTGCGGAGCAGGTGCTCTGGCTGTGTGTGTGCCCCAGCGCGTCGGTGCGCCGTGCGGGGACACCGTGGGTTCTGACACGCCCTGGGACACAGGGCCGTGCGGCAGGCACCGGTCTGTAAGCACGTGTGCGTGTGTCGGGAAGCGTGTGACTGCCCGCGGGCGCCGGGCGCTGCGCGTGTGGCCCTGCCCACAGCGGCGGGCGCAGCACCAGCGGGCCGTAACCGGAGCAGTCCCTGCCGGCACGGCACGGCCTCATATGGGTAGCCGGTATTTATAGCCAGGCATCAGGTCCCTCACCGGCACCTGCCATGCCCGCAGCAGGAGCCCTGCCCTGCCCTGCTGTCCCGCTGTCCCAGCCACCATCGGGCCCTTTGGCACTCCGTATTTTCACTCCATGATGTGAGGGCCATATGAATCAGCCCCGTTGCGCTTGCCCCAGGGCTTCACAGTTTCCCTGACTTTTTCACCAGGTTTCCAACATAGAAGCCCAGCCTCACATGGAATACTTTCTGGACTCGGGTCCTTAGGTTTTGGGGCAAAGACCCTCCCGAGATACCAGGGGCTGCACTTCACAATCGTGCAATTCCCTCCCAGGAAGGCACTGAAACTGGAGGGGCTGCTCAGGGTCTTTATTGCTGCTCTGGCATGTTGCTTGCTCCAAACCATGGGGACATTGGCAACTCCAGAGCCTGGCAGAGAGGAGGGCACAGGAATGGGGACTGGAATGAGCAGACGCCTTCTTCTCAAAATCAATAAATAAAGCCCTATCACTACAGCAGCATGAGGAAGGTGAGTGCCCAGCCGCTGTTCCTGTCCCCCTGCTCAGGGCACCCCGCATCGTGCCACCTGCCGGGGAGGGCTGAGGAGGGGGCACAGGGCAGGGCAAGGCACCTCGGGGTCAGGTGGAAGGTGTGAGGGGTCTGGGGCAGGCTGGTAGTGGGGTACAGGGCGAGGTCTGGAGTTGGGTGGGCAGAGCACGAGCAGCGTGGGACTGAGCAGACACAGGAGGTGTGCATGGCACCTGGGTGCCCCCCTGCAAAGAGGGGCTGCCTGCCAGTCCCCCACCCTGGTACCAGGTGCAGCCGACAGCCCCAGGGAAGGCACCGGCATCGGTCCTGGAGCCACAAACCCACTTGCCAGGACCAGGGCTGGGAGGAGCAGAAGGTGGGGGGCTGGCAGCCCCCCCTCCCAGCTGTAAGGACTGGGGCTGTGCTGGCTGGCAGGGGATTGTGAGCAAGCCCCTCTCTGCAGGAACCACTGGAGCAACCTCAGTCTTCTGGTGCTGGTGTGCAAACCAGGGGGGAGCACGAGGACTGCCACACCGTGGCCAGGGGCAGCTGCAGGCTGCAGTGTAAGGCACACGGCTGATGGGACCCATGTGGCCAGGGCTGACTAGCAAACTGGCAGCTCTTCCCCTCCCACCCGGGGCTTCCCTTGCCCCTCTGTCTGCATCCCATTCTTCCCCCGACCCTCTGCCACATTCTCTGTTCCTTAAAGCAAGGCTTCCCACCACCCTCCCACTGCCAGATCCCACAGCTGGTCTGGCTGCGGCAGCACCTCCTCTTCATCGGCACTGCCAAAATGATGCTGCTGGCCACCATCATCCCCGACAGCAGCACGTGAGGTCCATGGACTCATCCTGGCGTGTCCTGGCTCCTCCTCAGCCGCCCTGTACTGCGGCCCATGGAATGTTCCTCTGGCTCCCCGGCCCCTCATGGCCGTGGCCAAGTCACCAGTTACTGTGGCCCTGGTGGCTGGCCGCCCTGGTAGGAGCGGAGTAAGACCTTGTGCTTTGTGACAGCCTCGCCACGGCGCCTCTGGTGATCCACTAGGAATTCCTTGAGGCGGTTGGTGGTAAAAGTCAGGGTCTGGCGGCGCAGCTTCATCAGGTAGGCATCCTGGAGCCAGGCATTGGCGAAGCAGTCCTTCACTGTGGGGCGGCTCCTGGGGCAGAGCCAGCTCTGCATCAGGGACTGCCAGGGGTGCCCACTGCTGCTCCACCCCCCAAACTCAGCCACCACCCTTGCCCTGCAAGACCCAGGGGGTCCCAGCCCTCTCCAAGAGCAGTGATGGACTCTGGGCTCCCACTGATGATATCTGGAGGGGTCCCATGTGACAGGGCGTTGGCTCAGTCACAGGCACAGTCTGGTGCCATGTGTCCTCCCTGGCTGGGCTGGACACTCACCATGGGTGGACAGTGAGGACCTTGCGGATGAAGAGGGCAGCAGTCTGCGAGACGTTGGGGTACAGCTTGAAGGCATCAAAGCGCCCTGCCAGGATGCGGTTCTCTGTCTCGATGGGGTCCAGTTCAAAGAATGGTGACCGCCCGCTGAGCCTGTGGTGGTGGAGGGGGTGATGGGCTGGGGGGACAGCAATAGGAGGGTACTTGCTGTCCCAATTCCCCCCATCCCTGGTTTGAAAAAGCCACAGCTACCCAGGATGACTTCATCTTCCCATGTCCAGCTGGGAAGGGTCTGCTGGGCTACAGCATCCCTCAGCCCACCATCACTGGTGTCCTCTGTGGCACCGAGCCCTGGGTGGGGCTGACTACACTTCAAGGTTCTCATCCCCCTGACCCCTTCTCTTACATGATGTAGGTGAGGACGCCAACACCCCAGACATCTGCTGCAGAGCCCACCGGGTCCCCCTTCACCACCTCTGGCGCTGTGGGCAGGGAAGCAGGTCTGTCATATACACAGAGACACCAGCCCCAGCATCTGCAGCAGCCCCAGCACACACAGCATCCACAGTATCCCCAGCACCTACAGAAGTCCCAGATCCCCAGGATCCCCAACACCCACAACATTCCCAACACCCATAGCAGCCAAGCACCCACAGCAGCCACAGCACTTCACTACTGCACCCTCCAACACCCCTCCCTGACACTGCAGCATCCTGGCAGAGCCCAGCCAGCCTCCAAGGATACCCCAACTGCCCCACAGCACGCAGACTCCCCCACTGACCCCAGCGATGCTACAGAAATTCACAGCTACAGACACCCCCAGCACTCCAAAGACCTCCCACCTTCCCCAAGGACACAGTTCCTTCCCATTCCAAGTCCCCCAGAGCATAGGCATACATGCACACCTTTGGGAATAAGCATGCCCCAGTTGGGTCCCTGTCCCACATGCCACTACACCGGTGGTACCCCACTCACACATGTACTCCAGAGTGCCAGCACGCCGCCCCAGCTGCCGCAGCACAAGTGGGTTGTAGGTTTGGGCACTGCCAAAATCAATGATCTTGAGGGCATTTGTGCCTGAGACGATGATGTTATCTGGCTTGATGTCGAGGTGCACAATGCGGCGGCCATGCAGGTACTCAAGGCCCTGCAGGAGCTGCAGTATGTAGCTCACCACATCATCCTCTGAGTAGCGAAACCTGGGGGCAAGTGCCATCAGCAGGTAGTCCCATACCAGCAACTGTCCCCGGTGGCCCTGTGCCCACCTGTACCTGTCCACGATGCTGTAGAGGATCTCCTTGCCAGCACAGTTCTCACAGATGAGCACCAGGTAGCGGGGGGTGATGTACGCCTCATGCAGGGCCATGATGCGCTCGTGGTGCAGCGCCTTGAGGATCTCATACTCCTGCAGCACGCTCTGCTTCCGCTCTGCCTCATAGGGCACAATCTTGGCCATAAAGTGTTTCCCTGTGGCATTCTCCTTGCATAGCCGGATCACCCCGAAACGGCCTCTGCAGCACAGGGCAGGATTCAGCATCCCTGGTGTGGGGTGCTGCAAGAACACCCCTGGCAGAGCATCTTGTCCTACCACTACTCACCTTGCTTTCTCGTCCAAGAAGGTGTATGGCTTCTGGGGGACACCCTGCCGCAGTGCTGTGCTGTCTTTTGCCCCTGGGACCCCACTAGCAGCTGGGGGCTCCTTGGAGGGTGGGGGAGTGGTGGTGGGCTCCACCGCAGGGGGCGATGTGGGAGGCATGGAGATGAAGGAGGTTACCATGTAGGGAGGCATTTTCCGTGAAGGTGTGGTGTTGCGGGTGGGAGATGGTGTGGGGGCTGAGCTGGCCGTGGTTGACATTGGGGAAATGGTGGGGGACTTGGAAGGAGACAGAGCCTGGGGCGGGGGGGAAGTGTCCGTGGGGGGTGCAGGGGAGCCCGGAGTGGGGGTGTCTGTATTAGGAGAGGCAACAGTCCGAGGGGGGGTGAACATCAGCTCAGGAGGCACGTAGACAGTGATGTTGGGTGGAAGCTCAGGATCTGGTGGCACGCCCTCTTCATGGGGTGCAGGAGGTGGAAGGACCCCTGTAGGCGCACCTTCCTGTTCTGCTCCGGCTGCCTTCTGTACCACTCCCTTGTGCTTGCGTGGCGGTGTGGTGGGAGGGGCCCCTGCAGCCACTGGCTCCAACTGCTCCTCGGGTGTCTGGGTTGACCGGCTGGAAGCCACCTTTTCAGGAATGGGGACAGCAACATCCTTGGCTGGGGCAGCTCGGGCATCTACAGGGAGCAAAGGGAGGTGTGAGCCAGGTGGGGGCAAGCTAGGAGTGGACTTTAAGTGGCACCTCATTTCCCAAAGCCCTGGTGGGAAGATGCCATGGGACTCAAGGAATCCCAAAGCACCCGAGGCCACAGGTGGCCCCATGGCTACTCCATGCCCATGGGACAGGGCTTGCTCACCTGCTGCCTCAAGATGCACCTTTACTGAGGGGTTGCTGTAGGGTCCCTGCCCAGCCTTGTTGACACAGGCCACACGAAACTTGGCAGTGCTCCCGGGAGGCAGCTCAGTCACATTCAAGTAGCAGTCAGTGATACCAGTGCTGACAATCTTCCACTCATGCTCCCCTGCCAAAGCAGCAGTAAGGTAAGGTGAGGGCAGAACAGGGACAGGGGCAGCCCACTGTCTCCTGTCCTTGATTCTGGACAGCGAGGACATTGGGCACTTTTGTCCTAGGTGCCCCTCTGTGAGCCCATATTCCTGGCTGTGTCTCCCAGGGGATGGGAGGCAGTACCACATACCTTCCAGTCTGCGCTCCAGTGTGTAGGTGCAGGGGGCTTTGCTCTCAGCGGGCTTCCACAGCACCAGCACCGTGTTCTTGTACTTCTGGGGGATCTCCGGAGTGCCTGGCCGCCCAGGGAGCCCTGCAAGGGTACAGACAGGGTGGGCTGGGTGTCCAGCCAGGGGCAGAGCAGAGCTGCTGCAGTGAGAGGGCAAAACAACACACGGGTTCAGCATTTCATGCTGGAAATGCTCATGTAATACCAGCCTGTCCTCTTTCAAAAGCCCTAGTCTCTTGTAGATGTGGAGAGCAGTACTCAAGTGACCTGCACGAACTGATCCCCAGCCATGTGCTCGACTTGTGCCTTTCCTGTCTCCTGAGGACCCCCAGCCTCCTTACGTGCCACAGCGAGCGTGCAGGAGCTGATGGCTGTGCCTAGGATGTTGGCGGCTGCACACTCGTACAGCCCTGCATCCTTCCTGGAGACCTTGGCAATGGTGAGCATCTGACGTCCGTCCTTGCAGGAGACGACGTTCAGCCCACTGTCCGGCTGCAGGGACCTCTTGTCTGTAGGGGGAGAAGAGGAGTGGCATGATACGGTGCCTGTCAGAGCCCACCCACTGAGGCAGTGCAGGCGCGCCCCACCTTTCATCCAGAGGATCCGTGGGGTTGGGCTGCCAGCAGGAAGGCAGCAGAGGGTCAGCGCCTCGCCCTCCAGCAGCACCTGGTCCTTCAGCTTGATGTGGAAAATAGGGGGGAAATCTGGAAAGCCGAGTGGGGGGTTAGGCTGGGGTGGGGATACACACCCGCCATCCCGTCTTGGGGCTGCACCTACCCGATTCACTGGGCGTGTGTGGCCGGCCGGCGGCGAGTCCCTCCTCCCGTAGAAGGCTGGAGGGGATGCTGGGCTGTGAGGCCATCTTCTCCTTCTTGCCCCGGGAGAGCCCCCAGCGCTCCCAGCGGGACCTCTTCTGACTGTCACCCCCACCTGTGGCCACCCAGTGCAGGTGAGAGCGGGGCCAGGCCATGGTGGCCACACCTGCCGTACCCACAGCGACTGGGCCATGGGTTGCCAGCAGGAGTCCCCGGCGGGGTCGCCCCTCTTCGCTCACCTTTGGCAGAGGCGGAGGAACCTGTGCTGGCCTCGGAGCGCAGGGACTCAGAGGAGGGGGCGGGGGCGGGGGCGGGCCCCGGTCGCAAGCTCTCCCCCTCGGAGCTGGCGCGACGGAGGTGCTGGGACCCCTCGCTCTCCGGCCGTTCATCCGACACGCTGCGTAGCCGCGCCGAGACCCGCTCCATTGTGGCACTGATCTTCCTCCGCACAGCCACCGCCGGTGACTCGCTCTCCCCACCACCCCCCGGCTCTGACTTGAGGCTCTCTGAGTCCCTCCGCTCCCTGGAGCTGGCCAGAGCCATGCTCCAGGAGAAGCGGCGCCCACCAGACGGGGTCTCACTGCCTCCGTCTTCCCCCGTGCTCTTCTTCCTCTCAGCAGGCGGGGTCCGCTTGAGGAGTATGGACATCCTCCGGAAGAAGCCCCCATCCTTCTCCACCTCATGGAGGTCCTGCACCGACTTGGACTTGGCTACCAGTCCGGTGGGCCGGTCCCTGCGCAGCTCCAGGGGCACGCCGGCGGGTGTAGGACGGTAGATGCCCTCGTCAGAGACTGGGGGCCCGGCCAGGTGCCGGTCCTCGGAGCGGGAACGGGTGAGGAGCTTCAGCCCCCGGGTGAGGGATGATTCGCGGCCCCGCTTGAACTTGGCCTCAAAGACCTCCTCCGAATCAATGTCCTGGATGACCAAGGAGCTGGAGGAACCGGTGGGTTTCACCTCCCTCCTTGATGCTAGTGCTGGTGTAGGGGGCTTTGCAGGACTGGCTGGTGGGGTCTCCTTGATGTTTGGTGGGGGCTCATTGGTGGTTGGTGGGGACTCCTCAGTGGCTGTCTCCCCACCTTGAATGGCTCCCATGACTTGCATCATCTTGGCATAGGAAGACTTTATGTGGGTTTGGGGAACAGGGGTTGTGGACTTTGGTGGGGTGGGAGCTCCTGTCCTGGCAGTCCCCTCCCCACTGGCTCCAGCAGCCTTGGTGGGTGTCTTCTCCTCCTGTCCCCTGTCTGTGGGCTTCTTCCCTGTGGTGGTGGCAGCCTTGCTGGCCCCAGGTGGGCCATGTTCCTCAGGGATGTGCCTCCTCCCTGAGGCAGCCTTTGCGGGGGCGGCCTGGGGAACAGTAAACTCTGCTTGAGGCGGTGTTGGTGTGCTTGGGGTGTCTGATGGTACTGTGGGCCGAGCATCAGAGAGGGCAGAGAGAGAGGGGGACTCCTTGAGCCGTTGAGCCTCCAGGCAGGCCACTGGGATCTCCAGGGGCGCACCGGAGCGTCGGTGCCGGACGACAGGCTCAGCATCCCCATGGCTGAAGGAGCTGCTCTTCTGCAGCCGGCACTCAGTGGGGAGGAGGCGTGGCGAGGTGGCTTCACTGGAGGCTGCCCGCACCAGCCGTGGCACTGCTGGTGCCTCCAGACGGGCTGACCGTGAGACTTTCTTGTCAGGGCTGACCCCCAGGGTCTCCAGGAGGGGACCCCGCAGGCCACTGACCTTGCTGTCCCCAGAGCTTCCCCGCAGCAGCCGCTGGCGCATCAGCTCCAGGCGCTGGGCATGATCATCCTCCCCCCAGACCACCTTTCTCCTTGGCAACTCCATGGAGGCTGCCTTGGCTAGGGCCCCACGGGGGTCCCGGGCTGCCTCAGCCCCCTCCTCAGTCCCTGGGAGCTGTTGGAGCAGCAGGGCGCTGTCAGCAGAGCTGCCCCTCTTCAACTCTCCTCGACGGGCACTCCCTGGGGACTCCAGGCTGGAGCCCTTTCTCATGGCTTTGCGAGGATACTCCAGCCGCTTCTGGGCTTCGGGTGCTTCCTCATCAGAGGAACCAGGCGCCTCCACCTCTGCACATGGTCGCCGTGGCCCAGCACTCCTTGGCCGCTTCCCCAGGGCCACCCCAGGCTTCCCTGTGCCCTGGCTCTGCCACTCCATGGTGGAGGCATCCCCCTCCGGCTGCAGCCCCTCGGGTGTCCCAATGGTCTCATCGTCTGTGGGGATCTCATTGAGTGACATGCGGGAGCCAGAGAACTCCACCTGGTGTGGCATGGGGATGAAGGGCAGCTCATCCAAGTCATCTGAGTCTGAGGAGGATGACAGCGCTGGTGACTCTTTGAGATGCCGGGGCACGGCGATGGAGAGGTGGTTGGACGTGTCCTCCAGCAGCTCTGGGATCGGCCGCAGCACCATGTTGCACTTGTAGCTGATCTGTGAGCGCTGCAGCCAGCAGAGTGGGCTGGGTCAGGTTCAGGTACATGGCATCATCCTGCCATTACACATCCCCCTATCCTGCCCAAGACACAATCCCACCTGCCCCCTCCCTCCCCAGCCCCTAACTTCACCTGCCATTTCCGACGGGAGATGAAGAGCTTGAGGTGGTCGGTGCTGATGACCTTCCCCTTCGCCAGTGTCTGTGGGGTGAGGGAACAACGGTGTCCCTTGGAGCCTGCAGCAGGCTCAGGGAACCCCGTGGCCTCTTGGCATTGGTTCCGAGCACAGGCTCACCTTGAACCATGGATGCTCCAGGGTCTGTTCTGCATTGGGTCTCCTGTGAACCAACACCATTGGGTGAGAACCACCCAGGCTCAGAGGCTTTGGTCAGAGGGAAAATGGCAGGAGAGTCTGGCTGCCCATGGTGCACTCCAGCAGAGCCATGTAGCTAGCCTTGCCCTTGGACACCCTGATGCCCTTGGACACCCCACCCTCCCTGAGCACAAAGTTCATGCTGAAGGGGCAGGGGCTGCAGTACTCACAGCTTGTCATTAACCAGCACTTTGATGACAAAGCCCTTGGCTTCCCTGGTGAGCCCCTGGAACATCCTCTCCTCAAAGGCCACATTGTAGTTGCGGATGTTCATCAGCGTTGTCTTGTCATTCTCTCCCACAAAGGGGGAGATCCCTGTCAGGCTGCCAAGGAGGAGACACTGTCACTGGGCCATGGGGCCATGAAAAACAGGATGGAAAATACAGAGAACTGGGGACAGGACCCCACACCCCATCTCTGGGGTCACTGGGACATGGGAAACAGCATGGCAAGTATAGCAGGCTGAGGACAGGACCTCAGACCTCAGCCCTGGTGCCATGGGGAGGGCAGAGGTAGAAGCAGCTGGAAGGGAGGCTGAGTCTGTAAGGAGTCACGTGCATGGTCACAGTCTCAGCTCTGGAACTGGTGAGGGAATGGAAGGGGTGTCCCTCATGTGAAGACACACCAGGGCACTTACCAGAGGTATGCGATAACCCCCACAGGCCTGCAGAGAGGAGAGCACAGTTACTGCACATCACAAGCCCTCCAGGGTGCCCTGTCTCTCCTGGCATAGCAGGGAGCCCACCGACCACCCAAAGGCCACCCTTACCAGATGTCAGTGACGCTGGAGACAGGGGTCTGGTTGACAATCTCAGGGCCCACGAACTCAGGGGTGCCATACTTGCAGTACTGTGGCTCCTCAGACGTCAGCTCCTGCGCGTTGCCGAAGTCACAGATCCGGATCTGCTCACTGCTCAAATCTGCCATCAGGAGGTTTTCTGGCTACAGGATAGTGCAGAGCAAAGGGGAGCTTGGCAGGAGGCAGGGGCTTTCCCCAGGGAATGAATGTTCCCTGTCAGCAGGACCACTCCCCACCCAGTGCACCAGGAGCCCTTCACTGGAGGCAGCGGGCAGGAGGAGTCTGTAAAGACTCTCACTCACTTTAATGTCCAGGTGCAGGACACTGTGCTGGTGCAGGTAGCAGATCCCTTCCAGGATCTGCCGCATGTACGACCGGACCTGCAAGAGATGGAGTGAGGAGAGTGGGCAGCCTGAACATGAGTCAGCCACACACTGGCCCTGTGCAGAGGACAGTGTGGGCTGTGGCCCCCTTAGTAGCCTGATGCAATGAGCACTACACATCTCTAGACTGGGACAGACACCACTGTCCCCAGGATCCCTCCCTTCCACATCACTTTGCTCCCACAGCGTTCACTCACCTCCGATTCACACACTGAGGGCTTCCTCACCATCCTGTCCAGCAGCTCTTCTTCAGAGCAGCTGGGCCCCAGTCAAGGAGCATAGAAATTCCATGCTCCATTGTGCCCCACACCCAGCACCTCTGCACCCACTCTGCCCACCTGTTCCCCGCAAAAGCCTCCCCTCCTCCTCTGTGCTATGCACCCATGGAGCAGTGCCCAGAGGATACAGCTCCATGACCATGATGACGGCATTCTTCTTCTCAAAGGCATCATGGAAGAAGACAATGCGCTCGTGGTCCAGCTGAGAGAGAATGTGCAGCTCCCGCCGCGCCGACTGCTTGGCCTTGGTCCTCCCAGGGATGAACTTGGCGGCAAAGTCCAGCCGGGAGCTCTTCTCTGTCACCCTCCGCAGATAGGAGAAAGCCCCCCTGCAATTCAGCAGTAGGGGTAAGGGAGGATAAAAAGGTGCATGAGCAGGAGACCTCCCCCTTCCCTGAGCAGCTGGCACAGGCACCCACTCTGCAGGGAGCTGCTTGCAGCCTCAGCTGCCTCTGTTATCATGCACTGGTCAAAGAGCCCCCAAGCCTGGCTTTTCTCTGACCATGCCAGGTCCCCACCCTAAGCTGGCACAGGAACGTCCACTAACAGCTGAGAGGAGCCCCAGCACCCCAGGATCTGGCATATAATGGAGCTTAGTCCCCTACATCGGAGCCCCAGGGTGCAGCCTAGCTCTAGTACCCCAGTCCCTGCAGTGCCCAGGATGCCCCATCATGCCAGCCACCTACCTCCCGATCTCCTCGTGCACATCATAGTAGTCGGTCAGGCGTCGTGCCTTGTGCAGCGCATCCTCCTCCATGGCGGCATCAGCAGTGGGCTGGGCTGGAAGAAGGAAAGGCGCTGGCAAGGGGCAAGCCAGACATCCAGGCTCTACGGTCAGGGGCTGGGGAGCCAGTCAGCCATACCTGCCCGCACCACCAGCTCTGCTTTGCAGGAGACCTCCCCAGCCAGATTCTTGGCTGTGCAGGTGTAGACGCCACTATCAGGCTCGGCAGCACCCAGCACCACCAGCGAGCACTCATTGTCCTCATATACGAAGCTCAGGTGGCTGCTCTCCTCCAGCAGGTCCCCATCCTGGGGGTGGCAGGGGTATTGGGGGCGTCCTGTCCCATCCCTGACCAACTCCCACCACCCTTTCTCCATGGGTAGGGCATGGGACACATCCTTGATCACCAGTGCAGCAGCCCCGGTGAGGCAGTGAAGTGTGCGGGTCTGGTGGGAATAAGGCTCAGGAAGGGGTTTGGGGCTCCCAGCCCACCTTGTACCACATGATGTCTGGCAGCGGTTTCCCCTCCACCACCACAGCGAATCGTGGCGTCTCCCCTTCCTGGGCATCGATGTCCTCCATGATGGACTCAAAGCGTGGTGCCTCTGCCAAGAGAGGGGGCATGGGGCACCATGGGGCAGTGCCAGCCCCCTGCCAGTGGCACAGAGTGTACAACTGTGAGGCGCTGCAAGTAGGGGTAGGGGCATGCAGTGACATGGGGCAGTGCCACTCCAATGCACATGGAAGTGGGACACCTCTCCAGGGCAAACCACTGATGGCATGTGTCTGCGCAGTACCCCACTGGAGTGGGGCACTGTGGGGCAGTGCCATTCACAGCACACAGGCATGGAGCACTGCGGTAATGCATCTTACATTACATATGGATGTGGGTACTATGGGGCATTGTGGAGGTGTCCCTTATGGTTCTTGGCTATAGGGCACTGGGAGCAGTGCCTCCCAATCACACTCAGGGATGGGCCACCCTGCAGCAGTGCCACCCACAGTATCCATGGCCAAGGGACACCATGAGGCACTGCCTCCCCATGTACACAGTTATGGGACACCTCTGCCCAGGTCAGACATGGGTATGGGACACCGGGCAAAAGTCCCAATGCATGGTTCATGGTTTATCATCCCCACGATTGCCACCTTACAGATCGGCATCGCCACAATGTATGAGCGTGAAGGACTGAGGAGCAGCGTCATGCTGTGAGGCAATGCCCCCGTGGCACATGGGCATGGGGCACTATGGGGCAATGCCACCCTCCAGAGCAATGTCCCTCCCCAGCATATGGGCTTGGAGCACCACAGGGTGCCACCCCCCAGCAGACAGACACGGCCTCCCAGTGCAGGGGCACCTACCTGCGAGGCGGAGGCGGAGGGTGCAGTGGGCAGTGCCGTGGCGGTTGCTCACCTCACAGGCCAGCAGCCCCCCAGCCCCCCGGCCCACACGCAGCAGCTGCAGGCAGTGCTGGTCGTCGTCTGGCATCATCATCTCACACGTGCCCTCCAGTTCCCCCAGCACCTGCCCACCCCTGCAAGCACAGCAGCTGTCACATCACAGCTTCACAGGCAGGACCACTGCCCCATTGATAGATCCAACCCCACAGCCCCAGGACCACCTCCTTTCCCACAGTCAGTTCCCACCCTGCAGCCCCCACAAAGCACTCACATCCCATTGCTAGTTCTGCCTCCTCAATGGCTTTTGCCCCTTAATACCCTACAGATAGCACCCACAACCCCCCGCCCCCCCACAACTCTTCAGAGCCCTGGACATCATCCTTGTGTGCACACCCAGACCAGCCCCAGGGAAGGAGCCCCCCCCACACACAGACACATTGGGCTGCATGGAGAGGTGGAAGTCCTTCTCTATGCATCCTGTGGGGTGATTCTAGGCACGGGGCAGACAACAAGGCAGAGTGCCATATTCTACCTCTTCCAGGTGACGGTGGCCTCCACATGGTTGATGGTGATGGTGATGGAGGCTGGTTGGCCTTCTACCACATACACCACATCTGGCTTGTCCAGGATGACTGGGGCTTCCTCCAGGTAGGGACCTGCCAAATGCATTTTCACCAACCCCTGCCCCCTCCATGCTACCCAGCTTTGGGCAGCTTACCACCCAACAAGGGACAGAGACCTCTACCCAAGCTACCCACGCCCTCCCAACTGCCCTTCTCACCCCGGTCCAGGAGCTGCACGGGCCCCACAGGTGGGGAGGGCTTGCTGTTGCTCTTGGGAGTGGCAGTGATGACACGAAAGAGGTACTGGGCACCCTTGGTCAGCCTGTGTACTGTGTAGGTGGTGTCCTGCACACCGGTCACCAGCACCACCCACTGCATCGTGCCCAGCACTTGCATTTGCACCACATAGGTCACCGAGTTAGGGTCTGAAAGGGGAGAGGGTCAGTGCAGAGCCCCTGGCATGGAGCTATACCATGCACCCCATCGTGGCATTGCCCACCCCCTGCCATCTTTCTGCCCATACCCTGCCCCCTTACCTATGGCAGCGTCCAGCCACTTGGGCTTGTTCCAGGTCAGCGTGATGGCTCTGCCAGTCACTGAGGCCACAGTGGGGGGCCCATCTGGGGGGGTTGGCACCACATCTGCATGAGGAGGTAGGCAGGGATGTAAGCATAGCCACTGCCCCAGCTTATCAGGGCATCTGCCTCACGCTCTGGGAGATACTGGCTGAGGGGATGGATGAGACCAGTAATTCTTTCTGGTTTCCTGGTGGGGGGCTCAGCCTGCCAGCCCCTGTGGGACTGGCACTGCCAGTAAGCTTCATGCAGGACCTAGTGGTCCAGGGATGGCTCCTGACCACACAAGATAAGAACTGCACTTCTGGCCCTACGTTTAGGTTGGATTAGAGACCTCCTGAAGTCCCCTCCAACCTAAACTGCCCTGTGATCCTATTCCCCTAGGACCTCACGAAAATCAGGGTCACAGCCTGGCAGGGTGGCTGTGATTGGCCACACATCCCAGGTGGTGTCTGCTGCTGCTTACCAGTGACATAGAGGTGTGCATAGCACGTGGCCTTCCCCACTTTGTTGGCAATGACACTTTTGTAGACACCAGCATGTGCGTGGCTGACGGCCGTGAATACCAGACGATGGATATCTTTATCTGGTGGAGAACAGGGGGACACAGGTAAGACCCTACCAGCTAAGCAACACAGAGCTCCCCTTCCTGCCTCATGGGGTGTAAAGGTCTGGGGGGTGATGCCTCCTCCAAGAGTGTTCCCCTTTCTCCCACCCCATGTAGAGGGACCCCAGGGGGTGGGGAAGGCAACCAGGAGTCCTACATTGCATCATCTTGCGGTCATCAGTGCTGTCAATTCGGGAGCCATTGTGGTACCAGGTGATGGAGGGGTAGGGCATCCCGGCCACCTGGCACTCCAGCACGGCCTCCTTCGACTCCACCACGTCCAGGTTGTGCAGTGGCTTCAGGAAATCAGGCATGGTGAAGCACTCTGTCTCTGTCTCCACCTGCTCTGGCTCCTCCGGAATGGATGGCATCTTCTCCAGCTTAGAGCTGTAAGAGCCCACACATGCTCATCATGTGAGTATGGTGCAGTGCCCACAGCTCAGCCCCAGCCCTAGGCTTTGCATAAGCCTGTTGTATACCAAGTCCCAGAGGGGAGCAAGCAGGGGGAAGCAGATTCCAGTGACCATCCAACTCTTACATCTGGGAGGCTGCAGATGACCGCGGCTCCTCCACATAGAGCTCGGCAGAGCACTCCACATGGCCATGGGTGTTCCTGGCGGTTGCCTTGTACTGCCCTTCATCTTCACTGCCCACGTGCACAATGACCAGTGAGTGCAGCCCTCCATCCTGCTGAATCCTCACGTTCTCCCCCTCCTGCACTGGCAAGCCTGTGCAGAAACATACACCACCATCAGCAGCAGCATCCCCTCCAGTCCCAGCCAGGTGCAGCCTTTGGGTGCAGCCCCCAAGGAGATGAGGAGATGTCTCCCTGCAGGGCCCTGGGCAAGCTCTCTGAGCTTGGGGGTTACCAAAGTGAGTCCAGGTAACCGTCGGAGGGGGTGTCCCACTGATCATGCAGACAAAACGTGCTGTCCGCCCTTCCACCACGTCCACATCCTCCAACTTGCGCGTGAAGAGCGGCTGCACAGAGGGCTGCACCGTCAGTCGGGCACTGCAGGTCAGCTCATCTGCGAGGAGAGCAGGCACTGGTGAGCCCCCACAGCACATACCTGTGCAGGGCAGGAGGCAGCCCAGAAACCAGTGTGGCTGTGGGTGAGCATACCCCATACATGGTGTGGGTTGAGCCCAGATGTGTGGGGTTCCAGGCTCTGTCCCTGTGCAGGGCAGGGGGGCACAAATGTGTGCAAGGTCCCCATGCCCACGGCTGGGGCTCTGATGGCAGCAGGCACCTCTTTCCTTTCTGCACAGCAGTACAGGTGCCAGCAGCAAGGTGGGATGAGAGGATGCCCTGTCCTCCCCATAGGGCAGGAGATCACAGCTGGCCTATCCCCTTGGGGATGGGAGAGCAATGCTTAAGCAGGTAGTGCCAGCACATGCAGCATCCAAGGAGCAGCATGGGGACATGAGCAGGCTCAGTGCTCCAGGTGAGGGGATTTCTAGCAGGGACCACTTTGCAATGATGGTGTTGTCACCCACCCTGGGTAAGGATGAGCCACACCGTTTTCAGGCACACCCTCACCTGCCTGAGGGTGAGTTTGCTCAAACTGTTGCTACCTTCAAAGCCCCACGGGAATACAGTCTCCTTCATGGAGGATTGCACAGGCACCAACCATAGGGTGCAGGGAATGCTGCTTCTTCCTGCTACGTCCCCCCCAAACCCTGCTGCCTAGGTGGGCAGCAGAGTGGACTCTGTGTGGGCCAGAGCTGTGAGCAGCATGCAGAGGCACAGGTGTGTCTGAGCCATGGGACAGAGGCCCATGCAATTCTTGCTGAGCTGCTGTCAGTGATGGTTTGGTGGGAGAGGTTGGGAAGCCCTGACTCCCTACCCATTTCCCCACCACCTCCCAAGCCAGCAGAGACACATCAGTACTGGAGCAGGATGCCCAGAAGCTCTGAAGCCAGGGGACAGAGACAGCTGGACTCCAGGCCTGCATCCACCTGGTGCAGCCATGGAACAAATGCATCTTCCCATGTTTCAGGGAGCCACATGCATGCTGGCAGAGGAGCTGAGTGGAGTGGGGTTGGACAGAGCTGCAGGTCTCAGGGTACCAGAGTCAAAGAACTGATGCACACCAGGTTTCCCTGAGAAATCTTCCCAGCGCCTGGGGCACCACCCACTCCCTATCCCTCTGTCTCCCTGTACACCTGTATCTCCAGCACTCACAGCTACATCCCTGGGAACAAGAGCCCTGAGCCCAAGGTGGGGGGCGGGGGGGTCTTTCCATCCCGCTAGGGTCAAGCCCTGAGTGGGAACCCCCCCTGGGGGAGCTGCATGCCCACCACTTACCTTTGGCAGTGCTGAGCTTGCAGGTGTAGATTCCGCTGTCATCTTCATGCACAGAGGTGAGCAACAGCTTGCACTTGCGCCCATCAAAATGCATCTTGCATTTGAGCAGTGCAGGCTGGAGCAGCCGGCCCCGGGACAGCCAGTCTACGTCCATGTCTGGCGGGCCGGCCACTACGCACTCAAAGACCGCCAGCTCCCCCGCCCCGACCACCAAGTCCTGCAGGGGAACCACGATGGCCAGGGACTGGCACTCGGGGCGAGCTGCCCGGGGAGCGGGGAGAGAGAGAAAGAAAGAGAGAGACGCATCTCAGCAACTGAAAAGCAACCATGAGAGGTAGCAGGGATGGAGTGGGAGTACATGCAGGGCAGTGGTTCATGCAGGGAGGGGGCCTGGTGCAGCGGGCAGGGAGTGCAGCAGGGAAGGGTGGGATGGGAGGCAAGATGTGGAAAGCAGAGCTGAGCAGGGAGGGGGCTGAGGGTGAGGGGAGGTGTCCGTGCCAGGAACACACCACACAGCGCTTTACCAAACAGATTTTATTAGAGCTACAAAAAAAAAAGGGTCACGGCCTCGCAGCCCGCCCCCCCATCAAGCCCCCTCCCTGGGAAGAAGAGACCCACAGCCAGGGGATGCTCCTGAGGGACCCAAGCCCTGGGGCTACAAGGGATGTGTCTTGGTGGCCAAGCTGGCACCTGAGTGGCCACCGTGAAGCCAAAGGGGCCAATGATCTCCCTCCCCACTGCACCTCGCGCAGGGTGTTCCCCTGTGGGGTCCCTGGGGTCTCCTGTCTCCCGTGCTCCAAGGTGACTGTCACAGAGCTGCCACTGCACTGCAGCTCCTTCCCTACAGCCCTGGCCGGCACGGCGGCAACTGTGGGCTCAGCTCCCTGCTCCCTTTCCCTGGGCAGCAAGAGAGAGGCAGCAGAACACACAGACAGGGACAAACGGATGGAGCAAGAGACAAGACAGCATCATATGAGCACCCTGGCCCGGCTGAGGGGGCGCCTGCTGCTCCCCTGCTGCTTCCCCCACCCCGCCTCAGTCACGCATGCCCCGGCTATCTGGCGAGCCCCGGCCCGCAGTCGAGGGCCCGCGCGTCCCCGCGGTGTGTCCAGGACGAGGCGGCGGATGGAGAAGGAGGTAATAACACAAGGTGAGGTCCACTGCCTAAGAGGTGTCCAACTAAGAGCCCCGCAGCCGCGGCTCTGAGAGATGCACCCCCTTATCGTACTCCCCCTGCGTACAGACAAAAACCGCAGTCAGCAAGCAGAAGGGTTAGTGCAGCAGCCACGGGACCGGACACACATACCAGCGCCAGCACGAGGGGTGCGAGTGGGCAACGAGGCACGGAGCCATCTGCTGAACCCCCCCAAGAAGGGCTGGGGTTAGGCCATCACCCCTGCAGCCCAGCTCCTGCCCGTCGTGGGACACTGGGATGGCTTCCGCTCCCACCCCCGTGCCGCCGTGCTTTGCTGTAGGCTGGGAGCATAATCCCGGCAGCGTACAAGCGGTGCAGCCAAGGCCGGGGTGGGATCGGCACAGCTTAGGGGGGCTCAGGCAGCCATCAGCAGGGAGGGCTGGGGGGAGCAGGGCACACACAGCAAAGGGCAAAAGGAGGGAGGCAGCATCACTCATCCCCACAGGCCCCTTCCCCGGCCTTGGGGATACCAGGCAGAGCCTGGCTATCAGTCCTAACTCCCCCCTCACCCCCTCAAAACTGCACACATACTTTGGGGTCCTAGAAGGACCACAGCAGGGCTGGGGAGCTATAGCAAGGAAAGGGGAGTGGACAGTGAAGTCCCATGCTTATGGGACATTGCTGGAAATGGGCAGGGAGGGACCCCCTGCAAGTTGCCCTGTGCCTGGCACAGAGCTTGCAGGTAGCCTGGGGCAAGGAGGGAGCAAGCTGCAGGGCATGAGGACATGTTCCCTACAGAGCCCCCAAGGCCAAAAGCCCTTCCTGGTCAGCCAGGAGCAGCACTTCGCCCCGTAAGTGTGTGTGGGGGGGGGGGGGTGGGGGGGGTGGGTACGTGGAGTGAAGCTGGACTTTGAGAAGCAGTTGGGTCTGGGTCAGATCAGTGGGGCTCTGGATCAGCAGGCAACAGGTGGGACCCAGGGCTGCACATCTGGATGAGACAGCAAGGCAGACTGCCTTCTGCTGCAGGGCCAGCTCTGCGGACAGCCCCAGGCACGCAGCTCCACTCTCCTGCTCCCCGCCTGCGCCACCACCGGGGGATCTGGCTTGTCTCTTCTTATGTCCCACCACCAAGTGGAGGGCCTGCAGTGGTCCCTTCCCCACAGCTCATGCAGGGCACTAGAGCCAGCTGGCCTCTCAGGTTCTTGGGTGACATACTCAGGGAATTTTACCTCTGACCTCCAGCTTGGCCTCGCACTGCTTGGTGCCATACTCATTGACGGCCTTGCAGGTGTAGAAGCCGGTGTCAGTGTGCTCCGCCGCCAGGATGTGCAGCGTGAAGAGCCCCCGCACTCCCTCTGCCTCCTCCACGTGGTGCCGGCGGCCATACTTCACTGGCTGCCTGTTTCTCAGCCTGCTCCAGACAGAGGCAGAGCATCATGGCTCTGCACACCCATCCTGGCTGTCCCCAAAAAAAACCTTCTCCAACACTCTCTGCTCAGGATCAGAGCTCCATGCAACCATCCCCCAATGGAGAGGTCACTGTGCCTGTCCCCTCCTTCCCTCCTTTTCTGCCCAGATGTGACCCCAGAGAGCAGCAGGACTCACCAGTAAATGATGGGCTTGGGCTCCCCATGGACGCGAACGCTCATGCTAACATCCTGCCCCTCCAGCACTGACTGGTCCGACAAGGATACCTGAGGAAAGAGGGGTCAGAGAGCAGCAAGCACCGTCTGCACACAGGACCATGCACCCCCACCACTGCACCCAGGGCTGTCTGTCCCCTATCCCAACAGGAGTACCAGGGAAGCTGGTGGGGTGGAGGCTGCCCAGACATCAGATCAAGGGCTAGGAAAACCTGACCCAGCGCCTTCTGGCACCCGAGGCCCACGGTACCGCATTTACAGGGCACTGTACCCCTCTACCAGTCCTGGGGGATTTCCTATCTCACCTCAAAGGTGGGTGAAGCCTTGAAGGTGGTCTCAGGGGAGCCGCGGGCAGCCCCATGCTCTGCTCTTGGCTGCAGCTTCATGGCCGGTCGGTGTTGGGGGGTGCCGGACTCGGGGAACTCTTCCAATGGGCTCAGGTACTCCTCGTCCGATGTGATGGGGCTGGCCTGGCCAACGGTGGGGGGCAAGTTCCCATGCCGCTCCACAGCGGGTGCTAGCACAGAAGAGGCTGGATAAGGAGCTGGCAGCAACTGGAGCTGGACAGGCGGGTTAGGGTACCCCTTTCCAGTACCCTGCATTACAGGGGTGGACACCCACCCCGCGGCACATCCCGGCTTGGCAATGGCCGGCAGCGAAGGGGTGCGTGGCCGCGCCGGGGGAGGGGGTGAGCAGCACGCCGCGGGATGATAAGGGGACGCGATATTCCGCAAGGCGACAGCAGGGCTCAAGTGGCTCTTACGCATCAGCCCGCGCTCCCATCCTTAAGCCGCCCGGATTCCCGGGATGGCTGTCCCTGCCCGGGCCGGCACGGCTGAAGGTGACATTGGCAGCTGCGCTCCCCGCTGCAGCCCGCCCGCCCGCTGGTCCGCGCCATCGGGGGCCGGACTGGGGGACTCGCGGGCTGCGGGATACAGGGGCCGGCGGGGGACGGGATGGGGAGCGGCGACCGGCACGGGGGACTGACGGAGCCCAGTCGCCACCATGGGGGTGCTGGCCCCCTCTGGCCGGCCGCCGGAGCGCTCTCAACCTCCCTGCCCTGCGCTGGGGATGGCAGGCGGCCTTCCCGGTACCGGGCAACGGCTGTGTCCCCGCGCCTCCGTGATTCCCGCGGGCAGCTTCCAGCGGAGAGCTGGGAGCCTGAGCCCGACTTCCCCTGTCCGCACCCTCCCCCCCCCCCCCCCGCCCCCGAAGCACCCCGCACTCACCGGGGCCACGGCAGCCCCGCGAGCCGACCCGCGCCACACCGCCGAACCGCCCTCGGTGCCGGTGGCGCTGCCGGTGCCGGGCGCCCCCAGCTCGCAGCGCCGTCGGCCCGCTGAGCCCTCCCCGTCCCAGCGCCGGCCGGCCCCCGGGGCTGGGCCAGCAGCGCGGGGGAGGGCCCGCGGCGGGTCGGGGACTGCCGGGGCCCTTCCCGATCCCCCACCGCTGTGCCCGGCTGGCCCTGCCCGGCCGCGGCTGCCCCTGGGTGTACAGTCCTAACCACGGGTGTACAGTCCTAACCCAGCCTAACCACGGAGCGGGGAAGTTTTGGGTCCTTCCAGCTCTCGGGGCAGCTCTGAGCCTCTGCCTGCCGCCCAGAGACACTCTCTTGGAACGGGGAGGGCTTTGGGGCTGCAGCGGACTGGGTATCCCGGCCAACGGCGGGGGGTGAAGTGGGGTTCTCCCCCGCTAGCAGCTTGGTGGGCAGGAAGGGTGACCCCACAGCTAATAGTTTGTGGGGCGGGGGTCTCTCTGCGGCTGGCAGAGTGGAGCGCAGGGACATACCCACAATTTGCGGGTTGGGGAGTAGGCTGGGCTATCCCCACGGCTCACATCTCACATGCTGGAGGTAGGAGTACCCACATGGTCTGCAGGCTCAGGGCAGGGGTACCCACATGGTCTGCGGGGTTGTAGAGCAGGCTGATGTACTCCCATGTCTAGCGGGACACAGGACAGGTGTGGGGGCCGGACACTGGGCTACTTGCTGGGCGCAAGGGGATGCTCACAGCCTGACCCCGCTCCCCCCACGGTAGGATCTTTCCATGGCTGCCGGGAGCACGTCAGCTGCTTTGGTTCAGACAGAGCCTTGTAGGGTAAGGAAGCCGGTTTCTTCCCAGTGACAGCAGCGGCAGAGCTGGCAGCCAGCCTGCCGCGGCGCCAGCCCTCGCTCCCTCCCTGTCTGCCTCCCTCCTTCCCTCCCGGCGTCCCTCCATCCGCCGGCCGCGGTACTCACCGGGCCGCACGCTGAGGATGGCACTGCAGCAGGTGGCCCCCACCTCGTTGGCCGCGGTGACAGTGTACAGCCCGGCGTCGGCCACCCGGGCACTACGCACCAGCAGCGTGTGGCGCTCGCCCTCCGCCTTGATGGGCCGCGTCGTGCTGCTCCGCAGTGGGACCCCGTCCTTCCTCCAGGACACTGCCGGCAGAGGCGGGGGTCACGCGTGGGCAGGACAGTCTGAGCTTTCCCGGGCTCTGCGCAGGGTCCCGGAGAGGCCAGGCGCTCCTTTCCCTGGCCTGAGGACCCATTTGCTATGGGGAGCAGCCCCGGGATCCCACGGCCCTCTGACGGAGAGACCGTGGCTGGTCCCTATCCGCTTCCTGACATCCTCCTGCCCTCCAGTGGAGGCTGGAAGAGGGAATTAAAGCGGCTTGGCTTCTGCCTGGCTTTGGCGACTGGCACCGACCCTGCCTGCCCAGCTGCCCCCGCACACGTCCTGGATACAGCGTGCCCGGAGGCCATCAGCCCGAAGCTTCTGGCCCCGGGAAACCACCTGAGCTGCCCCAACAGCAGCCCAGAGCATTAGAGAATCATAGAATGGTTTGGGTTGGAAGACACCCTGATGATCATCTAGTTTCAACACCACCTCCCCCGGCATGGGCAGGGACGCCACCCACTAGATCAGGTTGCATCACCCGTCCCTGCCCGCGCAGCGTTCAGTAGCCCTTCTCCCACTTTCCCAACAGTCCTGCCCAGCACTGGGGGTCAGCAGGCACCCTGTCCTCTGCACCCTGTCCTGGCAGGCAGGGTGCTCCCAGGGTGGGCACATCACCTCCCCTGAGATACCCAGCTCAGTGCTGGGTGTCCCACTCACGCCGCACAGGTGGGACATGGATATGCAGAGAGTCCCTCTGCCATGCTCGTGCCCCTGACACCCCGCTCCAGGGCGGCTCACCTTCTGGCTGGGGGTTGGCTGTGACAATGCACTTGAGCAGCACCTCTGCCCCCACGACAACTGCCATATCCTGGATGGGGATCTCAAAGATGGGGGCTTCCAGGGGGTCTTCACCCGCTGAGACATAGGAGTCATCTGAGGACTCTGCACAGGGAGAGATGGGCCCCATGGCTGTCAGCAGGGTGAAGTGAGTGGGTCCTGTGCCATGCTGGGCTGCATGCAGGCAGAGCATGGGTCTCCCAACCCACTGCTCAACCACACCCTCTCTGGGGCATTAGCAGGTACTCGGGCCATGCAGTGGATGAAAAGGCCACATCAGGATCCACCATGGCACAGAGCAGGCAGTGGGGACAAGACAGGGGACCAGGAAGGGGCAGGAAGCATACAGCTTGTTGTACATCCCTATAGGGCATAAGAAATGAGGTGAGTGGGTGTGGAAGAAGGACGGTCCTATATCCTGCTGCACCCCCCACCCTGAACTTCTCCTAATACCTCATGGGATGGTGGCTGCTGCACCCCAATACATCAGCAAGCACCTCCCAGCTCCCTCCCCTCTCATGGCCCCAGCATATGAACAAAAGTCCTGGGGCTGTGCCAGGAGCCTCAGACATATGGGCCTGGCACTTCTCTGGCTAGAGCAGAGCCTAAAAGCTCCCAGCACAGGTATAGTCTGGTCTAACTGCTGCATGCTGGGATGGGCAGGATACCTCTCACCCAGCCAAGCCACCTTCCCCTGGGGAAGCTTGGGCTGCATGCCCTGCCTGGACCACTGACCATGGCCCAGACAGGTCAAGTTGCAGTGGGTGCCCTGTGCCCTAGACCAGGGCTCTATGCCACAAGTCAGTACGCTGTCTTTCCTGTGCCAGACAAGAGGTATGGAGAAGATAGCAAGTGTTGTAACCTCAAGGCCCAGCAAACTGGCAGCCACGCTGGTCTGTCTTATGGCACTGCTTGGTGCCAACTACCCCAGCCTCCAGAGTCATGTCCCTCCACCCCTGGGCTCCCCACGCCTCTCAGGGGCAGGATGGAGGTCCCCCAACCCACTCGGGGGCTGGTCAGACCAGCTCTGTGCCTCAGGAGGGCAGAAAGCCATGCCCCTACCTAGCTCTGGAGAAGTGGGCCTGGCTCGGCGTCCCTTCCCCTTGCTCCGTGTGCTCCTGCCTTCTTGAGCCATCCGGCCACTCTCTTTCTTCTCTGACACTTTCATCTGCCTTCTCTCCACCTCCCTGCCCACACCATGCTGTCCTGCCCAGCTTCGTTCCAGACGAGCTTCCTGCTCCATCCCCGGCTTTGCCCAAGGCAGGAACCGCACTTCTGTGGGTGTCTCTGGCCGCCGGTACAGTCCGTGGGGCACAGCCAGTCGGGCAGCCAGAGCTTCGCTCACTGCCCCCAGGCCACGGGCAGGGCCTCCATCTGGGTACAGACTGGCTTCGGCGGGACCCGCCTGCGAGAGGACCACCCTTCCCTGCGGGCTGGCTTGTGCCAATGGCCACTGCTCCTTCTTCTTCACTTCCCCAGTGCCTTCTTGCTGTAGACCCTTCCTGGCACCTGCATCCTCCACTGAGCTGGGCTGTCCAGCCGCCCCACCCCCCCCCACTGGGTCTCTCTTCCTGCGCTGCCCCCCTGGCGGTGGCTCCCCGTCTGGTCCCACCAACAGCACACTGGAAAGTGCCAGGTGCTGGATAACGTGTGTGCTCTCTGCTGGCGGGCAGGTCTTGGGTGGCAGTGCCTTGCGTCCGCCGGCGCCCTGAGAGGAAGAGGTGCGGGGGGCACGGGGTGCTGGGGGCTCGCTGCTCGCTGGGGGTGAGGGTGCCGGGGGCAACCCGGCTTTGCACAGCTCCTGGGAGCGCCGCAGCTGCTGCTTGGAGACTGTCCGCTTGATGCGGGTCAGCTCCTCTGCAAATTTGTGCTCGATGGCATAGACACGATTGGCGAACTTGCCCCGCTCGTCAAAGGATGCGGCTTTCTGCCGGAAGGCCAAACGCCGGCACGCTGCCGTGCTGCCCGGCTCCCAGCGGCCACCTTCCCGCAGGTCCTCCCGCGAGCCACCTGGAGTGCTGGCACGGCGCATGCCAGTGCCAGGCTGGTCAAAGGAGCGCGTCTTGCGCAGCGGCAGGTTGGAGCGTGCGGGAAAGGGACTGTCCTGCTCCAGGCTCCTCTGCCGCTCCTCAAAGTACTGCAGCCTTTCAAAGATCCTGGAGCCAGCACGCACCAGCTTGGGGGATGCCCGGACGGAGATGCGGCCGGAGGTGTCACTCATGGGTGTCTGCGGACGGGACTCCTGTGTGCTACCCTGTGAGTACCCAGAGGACTTGGGTTTCTTGATCTTCTCCTCGTACTCCTCAGGAACGATGTCCTGGTACTCTAGTGGCACTGAGGACTTCTTGCGAGGGGTCACGGGTGTGAAGGAGGGGACACCAGGGCCACGGGCAGCAGGCTGCGATACGATGCCAGTGGGCGGTTGCGGACATGTGCCAGCACGAGGAGATGGTGAGCGGACGATGGGTGGCTTGGCAGTCAGCGGCAGAGCAGCGGGGGATCTTGGGGGCTCTGCACCAGGCTTTGGAGAGACAGAGCCTCTGTGGAGGTCATCTCTCCGGTAGCCTCCCTGGGGGATGCTGCTGCAAGGGCAGAGACAGAGGAGCATGGCTTAGAGACCACCCTTGTAACTGCTTGGCTGCATCCCAGCTTCCAGCCTGCACCACAGTGCCCAATGGGGCATGGCAAACGGGTCAAACAGTCAGGGCAGCCTTGTCACTGTGGAGACTCAAGGGGTCCCAGCAAGGACACCTAGTCACCCCAAGACCACTGGGAGCTGGCTGGGTTAGGTGAGAGTCTTGGGCTACTGGACCCCTTGCCCAGGGGTACTCATGTGGAGCAGCAGGGTGATGCTGGGATACCCAATGAGTCCCCTCCCCAGGGTCACCATGCAGACAGGACCAGGGGCTGTGGGGGTGCCCCAGTTTGCTGGGATGTCCTGGTGGGCTGAGGCAGTGCAGCCTGGCCAGAAGGGGTCCCCAAGGCTGCAAGCCCTGCCTGTGCACATGCTGTTGTGGGCACATCTTCCTATCCCACTGCCCCCAGAGGGGCTCAGCAAACACAGAGTGGAAATCATAAGGTGGAGATGAGGTTCTGGTGGAAGAAGCAGCCTTAAACAAAGAAAAAAAAAAAAAAAAAGAGCAAGATGGAGGTCAAAGGAGCAGGCCTGCAGGTATGGGAACCAAAGGCAGCAGGGAGGGACGGGGGCTCTGAGCACATCAGCAGGATCTGGGGAGGCAGCATGTCCCTGGACCCTGCTGCCACCCCTGTACTGTGGGAAGACACTTGCCAGTGTGTGTCCCAGGCTACTGTGTGCCTCCAGTTCACCACACAGTGGGCTGCACAGAGCACCATGGTGGGGTGGAACAGGAAAATACCCATGGTATAATCTGCAGGTGGGATACTGCAGCTGAAGCAGTGGCATAGGGGATACACCCAGCCTCAACCTGGCCACAGCAGAAAGGGACCCCACTCTACATCACCCCCAGGCTGCATGGCTCCCACCTCACCAGGAACAGGCTGCCTACTGCTCAGAGTCCCCACTCCTCATCTGGGAAGGTGAAGGCAAAGAAAGCCCATGTGGAGGGAAGGAGATGGCTGCAGGGGTTGGAAGGAGATGGCCCCAGCACGATGTCCCCTCCGTGTGCTTCCCCTGGCTACTTACACATGGAGCGAGAGCGCCCGTCCTCGGTACAGGCTGAAGGCGCTGCCGTACGGGTCGCTGGCCACCGAAAGGCTATCCTCTGACCCCCAGCTCGTGCCCACCAGATTAGCCCGTGATGCCCGCACCAGCGGCTCCACGCCCAGGTGCCGGACCTCGGCGCCACGTGGGGCCGGCGTGTTTGCTTGCCTTGGGGTTCCCTGCGGCTGCGGCCAGGCAGCGGGACGGAGGTAGGGTCCCCGTGCAGAGAGGCTGGCATCCGTCTCCTTCTCCACCACGGTCTGCTGGCTGCCTGACCAGCTGGAGCGCTCCTCTGCCTGTGATAGGGCCAGCACTGAGGTCGGCGTTGTGTTCATGGAGGCGTCCACGAGGGTGTCAGACCCACCTGAGTGAAGAGGGATGAGCCAAGACTGTGTGCCTGTGAGGACAAGCTCAGCACCCTGCTCAGAGAGGGCTGAACCACCATGGCGTGTCCCAGCATGTCCTGAGCAGCATCCTGCTGCCTCAAGCCCTCTCCCCTTTGTATGGGTGGATCACAGCTCCCCCTCCATGGACACCCCCAAAGCCTGGCCAGCAGAGGCCTTGTGGGGAGTCATGGCCAGCAGCCAGTGTCAGGGCTGAGTGCCAGCCAGGTGTCCCTGCTCACCCGTGGGGGTGCTGAAGGCCGTCTCATCCTGGAGATCACTGCGCTGTGTCACCTGGGGGTCGCTGGATTCATCCTCACCTGTCTCCGAGTCTGGGGTGGGAGGGGAGAGTAGGGAGTGAGGGTAACAGAGAGACAGCAGACCATACTGGTACTGTCTCTTGCAGATCCATTGGCTCCTGGAGCACGAGAGCAGTGCCCAGGCAGCTCCAGGGCAGGAGGCATGACTGTGACCTGCAGGGACAAGCTGCCAGTAGGGAAAGGCAGGACTAGGAGTGGGAAAGTCCAGCAGGGCAAGGGCAGGCAGGAACAGTGTTAAATGACGGGAGGAAGGGAGGCAGTGCCAGCAGTGGGAACGCAGCTGGCAGAGGTGGCACGGGGACAAAAAAGCGGAGCAAGGGGACAGTGGAAGTGACAGAGCAGGGTGTCAGGCTGGGGCACAGGGTCCACTATGGGGACAGTGATGGCATTGGGAAGGCGTCTTCCTACCGTAGCTTTGTTTCCTGCAGGAGCGGAAAACTTCGCTTCCATAGGGGCAGCAAGAGAGAGAGAGACATCAACACCCGGTTATCGGCCCGGCCTGCGGAGACGCGGGGGGCAGCCGGGGGGGGCCGTGTCCCCAGCACTTCCCCACCATGTCTCCACTCTGCATCACATTCACTGCACACCACTCCAGCACTCCAGCGTGTACACAGACCCTCTCTCACACACACCATCCTACCTGTGCAGCACCATTCCCTCCCTGTGCCACAGCCACATCCTGCCCAGCAGGACAGCCACCCCCTATCCCTGGAGCTGCTGGCCTCACCGCTGCAGTATCCATACATGCCGCTGTGCTGTGCAGTGCATCTCAGCCTGGGGCTGGACCCTCCCAGTCTGTGCCCCAGCTGGGCAATCCTGGGGGTGCTGGAGCACATGGACACGTGTCCATATGCACCCAGCCTCCTCCTGGCATGTACAAGTCCATCCTCTGCCCCACCAGTGCAAGCACTGTACAATACAGCTGTGCTCCACAGCATAGCTGCGGTTGATAAAGCCAAAATTCTCAGGGCAGGGCATCACTAAGAGCTGACCCACTGGGCAGGATGTGGCAAGGCCATTTCAGTATCACCCTAATGTCCCATTCCAGGAAAAGTAGTGCCATGCTGCCAGGGGAGGACTGACTTTCCTCCTTGCCACTGCCCAAGCCCTCACAAGCTGCAGGAACAACCCCTGCAGTGAGAAACATGTCTCAGCCCCACCACTGCTCCTCTACATCGCATTCTTAAGGTGTGCGGGGGCCACACTGCTTCCCCCCACTCCAAGCCACCCCTCTGCAGCCCAGCACACAACCAACTGCTTCATGCACTGCTAGTGCATCAGATTCCCAATCCTAGCCACAACAGTCTGGCAGCCCCTGAGCAAGTAGAGCTGCAAGGCCAGGAGCAGACCAGCTGCATGGGGGACACTGAGCTCCTGGCTGACTGGGATCCTATTTTGTGGCTGGCAAGATGCAATCCAGCCCTGCCCAGCCTCTGCTCGCTGCCCCTTGCAGCATGGTGGCGGGCTCATCCCAGCACACTTGAGGCAGCAGGGGGAGTCGGGTCCTGGTAACTCAACGCACCATGCGTGAAGCGCCCGAAGCGCCGCGAGTGGCCAGTCTTCTGCAAAGGAAAAGAGAACAGAGCATTACCCGTGGCATGGTGATAGGTTCCTGCCATGGACTCACACCGCTGCCACACCACGCCTCGCACACACGCACACACACCCCCCATCCCTGCACACGCAGCACTGCTCACACCCACAACCTCTCACACGCACTCTGGCATGACATACGTCGCACCACTCACGCCCTCCCACTGGCAGGGCACACCTGCCACCGCTCACATGCACCCTCGTTGCACACCCACGGGTACCCACAGGCACACGCCCCCGCGCACACGCAGAGATGGATGGTGTAGGTGGGCACGTGTAGCGCATGCCCAGCCACGCACACTCACACACACCTGTGCGCACGCGCGCACGCACACGGAGTCCCCTTGGTGATGGCACTATGCAGCCCTGCCCTGTGATGCAGCCCAAGCCCAAGAGTGACAGTCCTGGGCATCCCAGGTGCCCCAGAACTGCTGCCTGCAGCTGGCATAGCCTGCAGCCAAGTCTTTGCCTGGGCTGCTGCCCAAGTGCTCTGCAGCCCCTTGAAAGCCACCCAGCCAGCATGGGGATTTGGCCAGCAAAATGTCTTCCAGGCACTGGCCCAGACTCCACCATGGCCACTGTCCCAGCATGGGGACAGCATCCTTCTTCCCCTGTAGAGGTCATGCCAGTTGAGAGAGAGGCTGCCTGGCAGCACGGGACTGGCCTGTCGGTGCAGGGGTGGAGGCACAGGGGCTGCGCTCACCCATGCTGTCTGGGCGGGCAGGTGGGAACCGAGCATGGGGTGGAAGCACCAGGAGCTCCCTGCCAACTTGGCTGCCCTCTGTGCTGCAGCCCAGGGCTGGGCACTTACGTGCCGGGGAAGGGACCAGCTGAGGGCAGCCTGTCTGCCAGACCCAGTGTGCACTGACGCCATATCCCAGGAAAGCAGAGGGACGAGGTGATCTCCAAGGCAAGCAGGAGTGGGAATGTGGAGTGCAGACAGGCAGGGTTGGGCTGCCAGGACTGAGCATCCTTCCCAGCCAGTCTAGGTGACCGGGTCTCCCCAGGACACTGATGGCCCATGCCCTGTCTCCCCAGTGGGGAGCCCAGGGCTGGACACCCAACTGTCTTGAAGCCCTTTGCTCCACCAGCCCCTCCTGCCCCACCATCCCTCCAGCTTCCAAGCAGGTCACAGACAGCCATACCCCAGGGACAGCCAGCCACCAGGGATGGACAGCCAGCCACCAGGGATGGACAGCCAAGCATGGCAAACAGTTAGTTGCCCTTCAAGGGCAGCAGGCTCATTTCACAAGTCCCAAAGCTGCTGCCACTGCAGCGGCAGACCCTGCACATGGGCAGCACTCGCGTTCCCATCAACCCCCCTGCCTGCATGCAGTGCTGGCCAGAGGGCAGCGGCTGCACGAGACACATTTGTATTCAGGCTGAGCCAGGCTTCACCTCCCCTTCTCGGCTGACTGTGCTGGTTCTGGCTGGCAGCCCATCTTCCAGGCCAGGGAAAGATGAGTGATTAACTGCACCATCGGCGGATAATTCCCCCATTAAAAAATGAAAATGCAATTGAGTGCCATTATCGGGTACTCTTCTGGCTTCCCCAGGGACAGGCGCCATCGGCTCCCCATCAAAATATGGTGAGTGTACCCAGAGAGCTGGGCTCCATTGCCCAGAGCTACAGAGGGGCTGAGCCCCCTCCCCTTCACCTCTCAACAGGTCCCTACAGGATCAGGGCACCTTGCAGGATCAGGCCACCCCGCAGAATGGACCCACCTCAAGCACAGCACCCACCTGCAGCCCACTAGGGAGCAAGTGCTGGGTGATGCAGGGTCAGCCCCAGGCCAGGAGATGGAAAGGGGGCAGGAGCAGCTCAGGGCTTGGTGTGGGATCAGAGTCTGCATGAAGGGACAGAGAGTGGGGGTAATCCTCCTGCGTGGGATTTCATTTGCATGTTGGAAAAAGGGGTGGAGGAGCCCCAGGAGCACACTCTGTGCCACCCAGCCCAGAGTAGAGAGAAGAGCTGGCTGGGATCCACACCCAGTTTCAACCCTGCACTACGAGGCAGCTGGCTGAGTCCTGGAGGTGTTTCCTTCCCCTGTGCTAGGCATGGATCCACCTGTCCAGGCTGGGGTCCTGTGCTGGCCCAGGCATGGTGCATCCCTCACTATGGCCATGGGCCAACAGGGAGTGAAGGATCTCCTGGGACTGTGGAGCTTGCCACCACCTAGCACATGGAAGCCAGCACCACATGGCACTGCTGCCTATTGTGTGAGACAGGCAGACAGGGAGCAGGGATGGAATGAGGTGGGGAGGGAGTGAGTAACTTGCCTGGTGCAGAGAGAAGCCGCTGTGGCTGTTCCGATACCCCTCCTGAGTTCAGCCAGCAGTGCAGGACCCTGCCCTGCCACACAGGCAAGCCCCTGGACTTGCTGCCCCCAAATGCAGATGGGGCAGCCAGGCTGTGCAAACCACCCTGCCCCAGAGGGACCCTCAGCACATTCTCTCCCTGGGGACCTGTGTCCCATCGTGCATCTTCCACCCCTGGGAAGGTGCTGCGCGTGACAGCCCCTTCCCAGTCTCCTCTGGGCCAGCAGGCAGAGTGACAGCGGGGAGGCTATGCGTCCGCATTGGGCTTGTGTGCCTCGGGGAATTGGGAGCGGGGGGCTTCCTGGAAGTATGTTCCCCATCCTCCACCCCCCGCTGAGGCCAAGTGACGTCCTTGTTCCTTGCTCGGCAGCGGAGCGTGCGGCGGGCCCGCGAAGGAGCCTTGCCTGTGCCAGGCATGCTCCTGACGCGGAGGGGATGACGCATGCAAAGCCTCGTCTCCAGCTCCGTGACCACCGGCAGTGGGGCTGGGGGGAGCCATGGAGCAGCCTCCATTTGCTGCCCCGACTCCGGAGGGCAGAGAGGGAAGAGAGGGGCGTGGGGAAAGCCCCGGCGGGGGTCCCAGCCCGGGTGTTAGCACAGGAGGTGCTCAGCCCCTGCCCTCTGCCCCTCCTGCCCGGGCTGGCGAGGCCAGGCAAGCAGCTGGCAGCTCTGCAAGCGGGGCTGAAGCTGGTGCTGTGCAAAGCCCTGGGGAGCCCCAGGGGGCAACGGAAGGGCTGGAGGGACATTCCCATCCCCAACCTTATTCGCATCCCCATTCCCGTCTCCATCAGCATCCATTCCCATCCCCAGCCGCTCTCGGCACTGCCCCCTTCTCCCGGCGCCCGCCAGCACGGCAGCCTGGAGCCCTTACCTGGAAACGCTTCTTCACCCAAATCTTCTTCATGCTTCTGCAGAGCCCTGCTAGCCCGGTGACACGGACTCAGGCCCGGCAGGACGGCAGCCCGCTCCCGGCGGGGTCCCCGCTGTCAGCACGTCGCGGCAGCAAGCGATGCTCCGAGCATCCTTCACCACCGGCAGCCGGGAACGGTGGAGGGAGAGGAAGGGGCTCGCCAGGTTGGGCTCCCGGGAGGGCTGGAGCTTTGAGCATGAAGCATCACTGGAGTGCTCCTCCCTCCATCCTTCCCCCGCCTGCCTCCGCCTCCGCCTCCCCGCCAGCCCTGGCACACAGTGACAGCGGTGGGGGACAGGCAGGGCACAGGTGGTGGGGGGCGAGGGCCACCGTCGTAGAGGGGAGGGAGGGGGCGTGTCTGAGGCGGGTACATGGTTTCTCCACCTCTGGCTTTTTCTACACGGCAGGCAGGGGTCCGAGCCCCCTGCCAGGCAGTGCAGCTGTACCACTGTTCCCTGTCCCCTGTCCATCCTGCCCCACTGCCCAGGACAGGGGTTGCGCTTCTCTCTTAGGACACAGCACCCCCACTGCAGCCCCCACATGCAGACCAACTGGGATGGAAACAACACAACACAGCAGCGCTCTGTGTGCTGTCCCCAAAGTGCTCTCAAACAGGGCAGACTCAGTGCCACAGCTGCCAAAACCCTGCACCCAGCAGCACGTTTGCAGTGGGCCATGGCACTGCCCAGCCAAGATACAGGCTCACCATCACTCTGCCAGCCTCTGCTCAGTCCCCCACATCCCCCAGTCATCAGTAATACAGAAAGATGCCCTTGCCAAGACACGGGTGTGGGTCACAGCACAACGGTACATGGGCAGGAGCTAATATGGGCACAGTGGTTCACATCAATTCCCCTGGCAAACCACACAGCCTCCAGTCTTAGTGTTGGTGCCAAGAGAAACCTTGTACCCTGCCCCCCAAGTGCCTCAGGACCCACATGGGTTTGCAGGGCTGGGCTGCTCAGCCCTGTCGTAGCATCACTGCTCTGTGGCTGATGGGGAGACAAGCTTGACCTGGGAAGGTAGGTTGCTGTCGCTGTCCATGTGGCATGACACACACTAGACCTCCCTTCATGCTGGGGTGAGGACCCACAGCACAGCTCAGAGCAGGACTCTGTGCCCAGGACCGAGCTGTGATGGGCTCCTGGGATGAGGGCAGAAGCTGTGGGTGGGAGTCCCCATTGAGACTGCTCAGGAACATTAAGACCTATAAGTGCTCCTGGGGTGCTGGCACAACCCTGGCACACCTTCCCCAGCTGACCATTCTGAGCCCTGCTGCCTGTTCCAGTTTTCTGGGTGATGCTACAAATAAGCCAGAGGGGCAGTCCCAGCCTCACAGCCTCAGCAGGTCTTGCATGCCATGCCCCTCACAGCTCTTGGTGCCCCATAGCTCAATACCTTCCCTCATCAACTCATCAAGCTTTGCAGCATTCATCAGCCCCCTTTCCAGGCCCTTGGAGAGGCTGCCAAGGTCCTGGCCTCACCATCTGTTTGAGCTGCCCCTTCCCACTGCAGAGCATCCATGGGGACGCTGCTGGAGGCCTCCCCACCCAGCGCTTGTCCCCACGCTGCTCACCTGTCCCCTGCGGAGCCAGCTGCTCCACAAGGAGCTGCTCACAGGCATCATGCTCCCCATGATGCCTGGCAGCTCTGGTAGCTTTTCTCTGCTTCCCCTCCCAGCTCATGACTCCAAACGTGAGGCTTTTCATGGCTCCATAATAACTTGCAAATTACCCAGTACAAAAGGAGCTGTTTATACAACATTTCTGTCAGTCCCACAATTCGAGTGATGCTGCGGGGTTTCCGTGGAGACCCTGCACGTCAGACAAGTCCTACAAATGCTACAGCTGGCATTAAGGGAATCTCCTGTCAGAGACAGAGGTCTCTGCTGCCCCCCTCACCAGCCCTGGGTGGGGACAGAAATGCATACCCTTGAGCCAGAACTAGGTAAAGAGGTGAACTGTAGGGCTCATGTATGTCAGGGTACCTGCACCCAGGGCTTCCCTGCCAAGGACTCTCACCCTATCTGTGCACGCCTGTGGTTCTGCTGCAGACACACAGCCTGTGCATTCTTTTCACACTCAAGTCTCATTAAAAGACTCATCAGGGATGCTGGGAAGAAGCACCAAGGCTTTGACGTGTCACACAGTGGTGCCAGGGTGAGGGTGCTGTCACCAAAGCACCCACAAGGACAGCCTCAGGTCTGGCCCCAGGGAGGACCACCTTTGTCCAGCCAAAACACAGTCACTTGTATATTCTCCAACTATCCTACATCTGCTGCCCATTGGTCACAGCTCATGGCTGGCTGGGCGCACAGCTCTTCCCAGCAACCGTGACTCTGTAGCCATCCCTCAGCAAAAGCTTCAGCAGTGATTCTGGGCTGTCCCAGAGATGCTGAACCTTTGGGAACAGCTGGTCACTTCCAAGAGGCTGTGCCTGTTGCAGGCACCAAAAGTCCTTTTCAGTGGCAGCAGCACCTGCAAATTGCCTCACCAAGGCAAAGCCGAAGTCACTGCAGAAGGTGTCCTATGGGAGGTGATGGTCACCTGCAACTTGGGCTGCCCTTCTGCCCTGCCCCAGCCCAGGGGCAGCCCTTACAATGCCCTGCTCCTCTGCAGGTCAGGGGCCTAGGACAGAGAATGGCAGCCAGGGCAGCTCTGGCACGGACAAGAATCAGACCTAGAGCAGGTGACCCCACTGCCAGCCAGCTCTAGCTGTGCCTACTGGACACACATCAGCCCCAAGCAAAGCAGACAGCAAACACTTGCTCAAACTGCAGCATTAATTCCACTGTTCCAAGAACCACAGCCCTCCACACCTTGCTGGCCTCCCAACTGCTCTGCACAGATCCTGACCCGGTGCCACAGCTGTGGCCTGGCACCAACCCCCTGTCCCTGGTCACAGCCAGCAGCCCCTTGTCTCAGTGCTTGAATAATTGATGGCGGTGTGTGCATGCGGCGTCTCGAGTAGGAGGAGGTCTGGCCATGAATCTTTCATGTGTTTGCACCTCCTGGAGCTGCTGGGGATGGTCGGCGGGAGGTGGGGATGTGCTGGGAGCCTGGGTAGGTGGGGACCTTCCATAGCTCTGTCCCCAGGGAAAATAAATACAGCAGCAGAATGTCCCCTGTCAGCCAGCAGGGCAGCGCCACAGAATCCTTGTGACCCTGTGGAGGAGCAGTGCTGTGCTGTCCCCCCTCTCCCAGGGGCTGCCCTCTCCAGATTTGCCTCCCTTTGCTGCCACAAGAAGGATGCCTGAGCACACAGTGCTCACTGCAGGCGGGAACACAGGGATGCAAAGCAGCAATGTGACCTTGGCTCTGGGCGTCTGGACATGGAGCGGGATGGCACAAGGCATTACATCCCTGGCCTGCCGACGTCTGGCATACCCCCCAGCTGGGAGTGAGGGGCTGCATGCTGTGGGGGAAAGCAGGCAAGGGTGCAGGCAGCAGGGTGGAAGCAACCAGCCGCTTTCAGCAACCTGTTGTCAGGAGGCAGGAAGGGCAATGGGAGTGATGGGCAGCCCGGGGAGGAAGAGGCTGTCGTCCCCTCATGCAGTCCCGAATATTGGTGCTATATTTACCCAACTGCAGGCCTGGGTTTCGGCCTCTTGCCTGTAACACAAGCCCTGCAGCCTGCCAGAATCCGAGAGGATGGCACATTCCTCAGCAAAAATAACCCTCCAGCAGCAGGCGAGAGGGCAGGGGTGGAGGTGACTGACTGGACAGCTGCACTCACCACCCCGCTCACTGGGAGCAGACGTCTCGCTCTGACAGACCCTGGGATGGCAATCTGGCACACGTGGACACCACACCAGACCCCTGCCCAGGTGGATGGGGGCAGAGGTGGGAGCCACTCTGGGGCAGCTGGCATTAAACATGGGCACAGTGCTGCAAACTATGGGACTAAAATTAGGCACTGAGATAAATGGCCAGAGATGCTGAGCCACCAGGGACACTGTCAGCACAGCCATCCCCAGTGGGCTCCATTGCCATGCACCATCAGCTGAAAAATTATGCCCACTGTAACTCCTCACATCAGAAGGGTTTGTGCAGGGCCACCACACACAGGAAGTTTCTGCCCCCTTTCCTGCCCCAAATCCAGGCAGGTGCAGGCTGTTTCCTGGACAGAGGGAAGGCTCCAAAACGGTTTGATTGCTGAGTGCAGGTGGAGGCGAATGGAGCAAGACCCTGCACTGGGAACCCAAGATGGACACATTCAACCTTGAAATGAGAGGCAGCCTGGGTGGGGAGGATCAGGCAGTGCTGGCACAGTGAATGAGGGCTGGGCTCTAAAAGGAGATTAGCTCGGGTTCTTAAGAGGTGATTTAATCCTGTTTACAGGGGAAAAAATCAGGAGATGCAGCTGAGAGGTGATAAAGGCTTTAGCAAGTCTAGGAGCAATGGAGCTATGGTAGGGGCCAGGGCTGTCTGGAAGGATCTGGACCATCTGGACCAGCCTGGTTCTGGTGTGAGAAGGGTCAATGCTCTCCACCTGTACCTATGGAGCTGGGGCATTCGGGAGAACCTGCAGCAGGAGAAGGGCAGTGAAGTGGGGCATGGGGGGGACAGCGTGGGACAGTGGGGATGGTGTGCCCCTGGTAGTGCCTGCACCAGCCTGGCCAGCCCCGTGCATGCTCTCCCCACTCCCCACAGTGAGCACTGACACACTCAGGGAACCTGGGAGAAGAGCAGGAGAAAATCATTAGTGGGGTGGAGCGACAGATTCAGGGCAAGAGATTAGAGAAGCTAAATCGGGCTTGTGTGAACAAGGGGGACTGCTGAGCTGGTGCAGGAGGAGCTTCCCAGGCTGAGTACAGAGATGGGCAGCATGGAGCCCCCCAGGCCACTAGCAAGGACCCGAGCCACCTTGGGAAGAGCCAGTGCTGGCCCCACAGAGATCTTCAGCCTGGCAGTGCAGGGAGAAAAGGGGCTCTGTGCCCACCAGAGACCACTACCCATCAGAGGCAGATGGAGCAAGGACACCACAACACCTCCAGACACAGAGACCAGGACCCCAAGTCCAGAGAAAGAGCTGATCTTGCCAATGAAGCAAGGGCATTCCAATACCTCCAGACACAGGGGCCTGGAATGCCAAGTCCAGAGAAAGACTTTGTTGTGCCTGATGACCCTGCACACATCCCTCTTGCCCTAGAAGTAGCTGATGATCTAGCTCACAGAGTGCCCCAGGGAACAAGGATGGGATGTCCCTTCCCCGTACAAGGATGGTGGAGCTGTGAGTGGAACTTCCACGATTCCCTGGAGATCTGTCCAGCACCTGGTAGGATGTGGCACTCTCTTGGCACTGCCACAACACACCACAAAGACAGTTCTGTGCCTCCACAGTGACAAAGCCACACGAGGGGCTGCCCTGCTCCTCGCTCAACCCAGTGCCCCAGAGCCTGCACGGTTCCAGAGGTGTCTTTGGCCCAGGGCTTAATGGTGGTGCATCCATGGCCAAGACCCTGCCGGGAGGAATGCCCAAGGCAGTGTGACATTCACACTGCAGGTTAGGCAATCCTGGCTGCTCCGTCCCTCCCTCAGCTGCCCCAGAAAGGCGGTGGTAAGGGCTGGCGGCTGGGAATTGGGAGCAGGAAAGAGTGCGTCAGCACAACGGGAACAGGCACCTGGGGAAATCAGACTGTGCCGTGCTGCTGGGCAGCAGCAGTGGGGCCCAGACTGGTGTGGCCATGGAGAGGTGCAGCTGCACACCAGAGCATGGAAACAGGGTGACCCACCTGCTCTCTGCCCAGGACAGGCTGCCCCTCCCCCGGGGCAGTGCATGTCTCCCATTCTGCACACACTTCACCCCACACCCAGCTGCACCATGCCATGGTCCCCAAAGGTGTGATGCACAGTGACTCCACACAGACTCACTGCAGGGCAGAACCCCTGCTGCACACCCTTCTGCTCCTCCTGCTACCCCACCTGGCTCCTGGCCTGCACATAAACCTTCCTCCATCCTCCAAACACCACTTCTCCAGACTCCTGGCTCAGTGCTCCCCTTCAGCATTGTGAAGGCTCCTTCTGACCTGCCACAGTCATCCAGCCCCCTGTTCAAGGAGCAGCATCTCTGGTGTGCCTCCTGTACTGCAGAGTCCCAGGGGCAGCTCCTTCCCTGCAGCCTCAGGGCTCAGTGTTGCTTCCCTCGCTCCCTATCCTCACTGTCCCCATGCAGACAGCACATCTCACATCTCAGAGCACTGCCACCCGCCTCCATGCTCCCCAACACTCAGGCCTGCAATGTCCTAGGGAGGGGGCATCCATCCTCCCCGAGGGAGAATTTGTTCACCAAAAGGGTTGTGAAGTACTGGAACAGAATGGCCAGGGAAGTGGTGGAGTCACCATCGCTGGAGATATTCAGAAAACACGTAAATGTGGCACTTAGGGACATGGTTTAACAGCAGACTTGGCAGTGCTGGGTTAAGGGTTGGATCGATGATCTTAGAGGTATTTTCCAACATAAATAACTCTATGATTGCATGATTCCATGATGAGGAGGCAGAGGGGGCTGAACCCCAAACCTGCAGGATGAAGCCCACCCATGCAAGGGCAGGAGTCCCCATGCACTCCCTCTCTGACTGCTACACCCTGGGGTGATAGTGATGAGCAAAGGGGCTGCCACTGGGATGAGCAAATGCTTGTTAATTTGCCTTGGCTAATTGACGACCAGGTCTCGCCCATCGAAGGGCACAGGCTCCACCTAGTTATCAGCCCCACCTCTCACATTAGGCTCCTCCTCCTAGCCCTATTGGCGTTCCAGTTCACTCCGTGCATTTCCAATGCCTGGTAAAGCTATTATGGTGAGACTACGGGAGTTCTGCCCGTGGGCAGCTGGTGAGGGGGTGCTGAGGACCGTGTTGGTGTCTGTGGTGGGTGGTACCACCAGTACCATGTGCCCAATCCCCGTCTCTCTCTCTCTCTCTCTCTCTTCTCTCTCTCTCTCTTCTCTCTCTCTTCTCTCTCTCTCCTCCTGCCCCAAGCAGGCTTGGCATCACATGCTCCCAACACCTCTGTGCCCAGTCCTGGCACCCAGTCTGGCCTGGCAGCGGGTACTGCAGCCACATGCTCGCTCCAGGCTGGAGAGCCGCCCCAGTGCTGCCGGCACTGGGCACCCCAGCCTGCAGCAGGGTGGGCACAGCAAAGCTCAGCAGACCTGCCTGGCCCCAGGGCACGCACTGCAGCAAGAGCCTGCAAAGCACTGCTGCCACCCTCAGCAAACCTGTGCCAAGGTCTGTGCCAGCACGGCCGTGCTGGTGGCCACGTCACCCTTACCTTCCATGTCAATGATGGCCAACACAGCACTGGTCATGGCCTCTCCCTGCTCATTCTCAGCGACGCATGTGTACACACCGGCATCCTCCTTCTTGCTGTCCCGGATCCAGAGGGTGCCATACTCCTCCCCGCCCTGGGCCAGCTGCTCCTCATTTCGGTACCAGCGGAGGCTGGGCCGGGGGTTGCCCACCACCACCACTCGCAGCCGGATGTCACAGCCGGTGCCGATCGCTGCATTCTTCAGTTTCCTCACAAAATACGGTGCTGCCAGGCGAGCTGAGCCCTCCTGGGGCGGCCCCGGTTCTGCTGTGACCTTGGCGCGCTTCGGGGGGATGCCAGGGCTCGGCGGGGCTGCCCGAGGCTCCCCAGCAGCCCTACTTGTACCGCTGCGTCCCTGTGCTCGGTGCATAGTCTGCAGCTCACCCGCCACCACCCGCGACCCCTGTCACCCCAAACCAGCAAGCTGTGCCCTTCTTCTCCCCCTGCCTGCAGTCTGGGGGTGCTGGGTGCCTGACTGGGGACCTGGGGCAGTGGCGACCCCCCAGTCCAAATACCGTCCGGTTCGGTGCCTCCCCCCACAGGCTGCAGCCCCAAAGGTCGCAGCGCTGTGGGCAAGCAAGGGACTATATTTAGGCTGGGACTCGGGTTCCTGCTCGCCCAGCCGCCACTCACCAAGCGCCCGGTGCAGTGTGGCACTCACACCCCGTGCTCTGCTGCGACCCCAAGCCCGCCCAGCGCCTCGGCACCTGCTCCTCGCCGGCCCGGGTGCGAGTCCCGCGGGTGCTGGCCGCTCGCTGAGCCGTCCCCGTGCCGGGGCCGTGGCGTCCCCCCCCTCACCCGTCCCGTCCCGTCCCGCGCAGCCCCCGGCGAGCTGCGCTCCCTCTGCCCCCTCTCCTGAAGTGGCAGCTGCCTTTGATATGTCACATTCCTTGGCTGGGCTCCCCCTCTCTGCGCCTGCTGCCCCGTCCCTGCAGCCCAGCTCCACTTGCAAAGATAGAAAAGGGCCAGCACCTTTCCATATTAGCTGAGAGGCTCGGGGGGGACCCAGCCTTCCTCCCCCGCTTCCCCTTCTCCGGCAGTGTCATTGGATCAGGGCAGAGAGGGACCCTGACGGCATGTGGAGGGAAAGGACACTGTCATGCTTCCTGCAACGCAAGACCCAGGGCAGGAGCCAGCCCTTCAGGGCCCCTTAGCTCCGTTTCCAGCAGACAGCAGAGGTGGGGATCCCAGCATCCCTGACCACCACAAATCCTCCCTGCCCAGAAGGCTGCAAACACATCAAGACTCCATTTCTCTCACTGGGCCCCTGCCTCTCTCTGGGCAATGTGGCTCCCGGCCAGCCCTGCTGGAGCTGCTCGACCTTGGGGCATCCTGTGGGAGCTACGACACGCTGGGCTCCAGGCAGCGAGCAGTCCAGGGACAGTCTGTGCCAAATGCTGCCTGGCTATCCCTGGGCAAGGCAGGGCTTCCCCATCTCCTGGAACCACGGCAAAGCCTCGGCACCTGGCCCCAGCTGCCCTCGCCAGGGGCTGTAAATCTGCGTGAGCAGGAGGCCAGCGACACGACACGGTGCTTCCCAGGCTCAGGCCAGCCCCGACGGCTTTGGCACAGCCCATTGCCACCAGCCTAAGGGTGCCAGCATCAGTGGAGCATCACTAGCAAGGAGAAAATCCCAGGATTTCCCAGCTTGGATGGCTGGGGCACAATGGAGTGGGATGCCTTGCTAGACCCAGAGCCTGGCTGCAGTGTGGCTGAGCCAGCCCCAGAAGAGGCCTGGGGGCCTCTTCCCTGCCCTGCAGGCAAAGGAATGCTTTGTCCTCAGCCTGCCCCCAGGGGCTGAACTCTGGCGCAGCCAGCCTGGGCCGGCAGGGAGGGAGGTGTCATCCCAACCCAAGGCAACCTAGGGACTGTCCTCGATGTCACAGGGCCACCTGCTGGAGATATCCCTTGAGATCCAACACCTCCCAGCTGGGGTTTGCCACGCTGGCCTCTCTATCAGGGACACCCCCAGACCACTCCCCACTGCTGACAGTAGCACATGCCTTGTCCCTAAAACATCACCCCGTGCCAAGCCCACTGCCCCCTGACATCTGCTGCCTGGCGGAGTTTTGTGGACCCTCCAACATGTCCCAGGGCAGAGCAATCCTGAATTGCTCTCCCACATGGGATGCTCAGCTCTGGATTCCACTGCAGCATCCCCCGTTGCTGGGATGAAGGCACTGAAGCCAAGATGGCCACAACCTGAACACAGGGAAAGAGGCGTGTGTGTTGGGAGGAAGAGAGCATATGGTGTTGTCAGGCTGAGGCTGGAGGTTGAGCCTGGGATGCAAGCATAGGGTGGTGGGTCTGATGCTCACAGAGTGTAGGTCACTTAGAGATGAGGATGAGGCTCTGCTTGCAGGTTGGTGACACTTGGAGGGGCTTGGAAAAGTCCCAGGCAGGTGTGGATTTGGGTAGGTCCCAAGTGGGAGTAAAAAGGAGGTGGCTGTGGAGCTGAGCCACCAGGACATGGTAAGTGACCCTGGGTGTGTGGGGGAGATACAGGACCATCACCCAGAGCCCCTTCGAGCCTGCTCAGGGCTTAGCTGTCACAGTTCCCTGTGCCAGCAGGACTTTCCCACCCAGTGCAACTGGGAAACCCACCACCTCAGGCAGCAAAATGCATGAAACCTTCAGTGTGAGAGACATGGACCTTTGGGCGGGGGGGGGGCAGCAGCCTAGGGAGGCGACTGCCCAAAGAGTTGCTGGCTCATCCGTCCACCTGGCCTTTGGGATGCCTCCCCCAAGTGCTGCCTCCCCACCACCCCATCCCCTCTCTGCCCCAGAAATGCACTGAGACAACAGGGTGATGCTCCGCTGTTTATTTCAGCCGCCTGAAGAGTCTCATACACGTGGTGGGGTGGGGGTGCATTGGGGCAAGGGTTGGGGATGCCTGCCCTAGCCCCCCGGGCCTCTCTCCGGCTCCTTTCATTCTCTCCCCCCTCTCTCCCATTCACTCACTCCTCCACTCTCCTGTGTCCACCTACGGGTACCCTCTCGGCTCATGAGCCCGGCCCCGTGCAGCCTCCTGCTGCTGGGGGTCCCCGCCACGGGGAGGGGTGGGCACTGCCCTCCTCTGCCCCACGGGACTGCCTCTTGGGCCGGGGGGAGCAAAGGGCCCGAGCGCCCCTGGGCTGGGGGGGACACGCAGGCTGGGCCCACCCCCGCTCTGAGCTGGGCAGAGAATAGGGGGCTCAGCCCAGACCATGCCTAGCTTCTCCCCATCCCTAGCATCGCCGCCATGCACCTGGAGAAGTGCCAGCTCCAGGGGGGCAGCGGTGCTGCTGGAGGGGGATGGGGATGGGTCCCCACTCGTGTGGGATGAACCCCAAGCCTGTGCCCAGGGTGGGAAGGGGCCTGTGGGGGGATCCAGAACCTGCTGCTGGGACCGTCCGGCTCTCCATGGAGCTGGCCCAGGCCACCACCTGCTCCCCCCAGCCCCTCCCACCTGTCCCGTCCCTCGCTCCTGCCGCCCCCCGGCCCTGGCCTGATCCTGACGCTGGCGTTGCTGCTGCGAAGCTGCAAAAGCAGAGCGAGCCTTTTGAAGCCGGAGGAGAGAGCCCAGGGGGTGTGGGGGGCCCAGAGGCAGCTGCATGGGGGAGACTCCTCAGGCAGTGCCGGGGGAGCGCCGAGAGGCGAGGTGGGGGGCAGGAGGGGGGCATGGCGGAGGGACGGAGGCAGGGACAGAAGGTGCCAGTGGGCTGCTGGAGCAGCCTCCTCTACAGCACTTCATGCTGCTGCTGAGTCGCCTCACTCACCACCTGTGGGAGAGAGGCACCGTGAGACGCCATGCCGTGCCACAGCAGAGCCCCGAGCGCGGGAACAGGCGCCATCCTCGGTCCCCTGCCTCCCAGCCACCCTCGGGTGCCACCCTGTGCTCACCTCCCCATCACGGGTTTCGATGGTTTTGATCATCACGGTCTTTTTGGTGTGCACCTCGGAGCCCCGCTGCTCTGGGCTGGTCTCTGCAGGGGGAGGACACAGAAGATGGCACCACAGGGACAGGGACGTGTGGTATGGGGACACAGCCATGGGGCTGGGGTCACTGAGGAGCTTCAGCAGCCTTGGTTTAACCCCCTCTCAGCTCACAGCAACACCCAAACAAGTGCCCCCATACCAGGGGCTCTGTGTGGCACCTGTGTGTTCCCAACATGCTAGCTTAGCTACAACCCCCCAGGAGGGACATTTGCCCCAAAACTGGGGGACACAGGAGACTTGTCCCAGATCCCCCTCCTCACGGAGTGAGACTCACCTCGGAAATTGAGTGCAGAAGCAAAGGTCTGGTGCATGGGGATGCTGATCCTGTGGGAACACAGAGGGGAAAGCTTAGCGCCAGCCAGCCCTAGCCCTGAGGTGTGGCCTCACAAAGTTGGACCCCCAAAAAACCGCTGACCCTGCTGGTCCCCCCAGTTTGTCCTGCCCCCTTTCCACTCACCGGCTCTCCTCTCCCTCCAGCAGCTTGCGGTATGTGGCGATCTCCACATCCAGGGCCATCTTGACATTGAGCAGGTCCTGGTACTCACGCAGGTGCCGGGCCATCTCATCCTTCAGGTGCCGGATCTCCTCCTCCAGGCGGGCAATGGTGTCCTGGTACCCACCGGCCTCCCCTGCGAAGCGCTCCTCCATCTCCCGCATCTGCCGCATCAGCGAGTCATTCTGGAGAGATGGGGTGCTCAGTGAGGGGGGAACCCAGAGGAGCCAGGGGTCACCTGGGGTGGGAACTGGGGATGCCAGTGCATTCTGGTTAGAGCCGTGGTCAGCCCTGGGCTGGGTTCAGCTGATGTGGGACCATGATGAGTGACTGTAGCCCTCCACCTGCCCAGCGCTAGGCATCAGGGACTCACGGGGGCAAGCTGGGCATGTACTGGGCAACCCCAGCATCATGGTGCCCAGGTCCCCCAGTAAAACCATCCTACCCCAGAAAAAGGGCACAGAGAGCTGCAGAAGCACTCAGTGGCTGCCTGGGGGTGGCACTGGTGGCTGGTGGCTGGCTCCTGAGACCATGACTGTGCCAGAATGGGACTGTTGTGCCCTGCTTGTTTGCAACCACCTTGTCAGCCTGCAACCAGACACCCTGAGCCCTGTGCCCGCCTGCCTGGAGCCTCCCAGGCTGGGTCACATTTTACAATCTGCACTTTGATTCCAGGACTCTGCCAAAACACTTTGCAGGAGTCCAGGCCACTGCTGGAGGAGGTGCAGCCCAAATGTGGGGTACAAGGCCCCCTGCAGCAGGAACTCAGAGAGCTGGGAAGAGCCCCCCACCCCAGAGATGTCCCTAAGCAGCCTTGGAACAGCAGGTCCCTGCAGGGAAGCTGGGGATCTTCTCAATGCTGCCCTTAGCTCACCGTTCCCTTGAGGGCATCAATCTCGCAGGTGTAGGACTGGATCTGGTGCCGGTACTCCAGCATCTCCTGTTTGGCCTGCCTTAGCGCATCGTTGTTCTTGTTGGCCGCCTGTGTCAGGTCAGACACCTGGGGAGAGACCATGGTCAGTGGGGATGGCCCTGAGATGGACCCCGCTGCGCTGGGGCCAGCCCAGAGCCCGCTGCCTCCCACACCTTGGACTTGTACCACTCCTCGGCCTCGGCGATGTTCTTGGCAGCAATGCTCTCGTACTGAGCACGGATGTCCCGCAGCGCAGCTGTCAAATCAGGCTTGGAGATGTCCATCTCCACCTGGATGTGCTGCTCCTGCAGCTGTGCCTGCAGCTCCCGGATTTCCTGCATGGACAAGGTGACATCTCAGGGCACCCACTCCATTTTCGCTGCCCTGTGAGTGCCATTGGAAAAGGGTGCCACTTCTGACCTACCTCTTCATGCACCTTCTTGAGGAAGGCGATCTCCTCCTGCAGGGACTCGATACGTCTTTCCAGGTCAATGCGTGCTAGTGTGGCTGCATCCACGTCCTGGGAAAGACAGAGGATGAGGGCTAGTGGGGGGTTGCCGGGAGAGCACGAGGGCTGGAAGGTGCAAAGCTGTGTCCGGGACCGTGCCCTGGTGCTGTGTCCAGGCTGCTGGGGGAAGATGGGGGCGGGAAGGAGGGTAGGGTTCCCATGCCACACCAAGGGGACAGGTACTCACAGCTCTGAATGCAGCGAGGTTGTTCTCAGCCTCCTCCTTCAGCTGGATCTCCTCTTGCAGCCTGTAGGCAGAGAAGGGAGGCTAGGGAGGTCTGGAGGAAGCTGTGTCCCTCCGTGGTGATGTCCCCCTGAGCTGTCCTTAAGCCCCGCATGGCCCAGTAGGAAGAAAACAGATTGTCCTGTGTTCCCGGCAGGCAGCAAAGGACTGGCGGGGGGCCAGGGGCTCTTCCTCCCATTCCCTATTATAGTCAACGCCAGAGAGATCACAAAGACATGAGGTCAGCTCAGTGCCACGCACACTGCCCCAGCCCTTATAGGGGAGAGTGACCAGCAGCTGGGGGGACAGAGTGCAGGATCCAACACAGGGAGTCCAGAGATGGCCACCAGCTGAGCTATCCCAGGGAGAGCAGGAGCACAGACAGGTTTCAGCAATGCTGTGGGATGGGATGTGAAGTGGGGACTGCTGTGGGGGAGGCTCAGGTCAGGGCTGGAGAGCCAGGCTTGTGTCAAGGAAGGGAACGGTACCACAGGCTGCATGTCAGTGGAAAGGCAGCGGGGAGGAGATGGAGGCGCCCAGGTGGTGCTGGCACATGGGGTGGCAGAAACCCAACACCTGTTTGTTCTGGGCCCTGCTCCTCCCCTGTCACTGAGAGTTCCTTCATGCCACCAACCCCCAGCTCCCCAGCACCAGGGAGGACCCCAGCACTGTGGTGGTGGCTGGGGTTACAGAAGGAGGCAGCAGGCTGTGTCACCCGGAGGGAATGGTGTCCCCAGGGCACAGGGTCCGGGAGGGAAGGTGCAGACCATCATCAGAACATACAGCTCTCCTTAAGTATCTGCCCCTACTGCCAGGTTCCTCAGAGTCATCAGTTCCTGGGGGTTCCCTCAGCCTGGCCACCCTTGTGCATACTCTCCACTCTTCCCCAGCACCAGTCAGGTCCACAGCATCTCTGAGGTGTCCCACTGCTCACAGGGCACCATGGACACTCACAGCAGGCCTGGAGCATTCCTGGCCTGTGGAAGTGCAGCTGCTTCCTCCCCTCCCTCCTTCATTTCTGGAGCTGATGGAGCACCTTCCCTGGGTTATCCATCCCCTCACTTCTGCCTGCCTGACTGCATCTGTCTGTCCATCTATCCCACAGAGCTCAGCTCACCCATGTGCCCAGCAGCCCTCCCCTGTGTGGGCAGAGATGGGGACCCCAGGGTGAGGTGCACTTTGATCTCCCAATCCTGTGGTGTTACAGCCCGGCTTCAGCCTCACTGCAAGGGAGAGCATAGGGGACACCCCTGCTGTGGGAGCCACTCTACCCTCTGGGTGCTGCCCAGAAAGTGGTCAAGGGGGACAGAGCACTGGAGTCACGATGGGCTCTGAGCACGAGGCACGAGGATAGCAGTAAGCACCTGAAGAGCTGCCAGGGCAAGCTCTGCTCCCACCCACCCCTAGGGATGGAGATGCACGGATGGATGCACACAGGGACTCTCCAGGCCCCCCCCTACTCACTTCTGCTTGAGCTTCTGCAAGTCATCGAGCAGGTTGTCACGCTCAACCTCCACACGAGCCCTCTGGTTGGTGAGCAGGTCGATCTGGCGCCGGAGCTCCCGCAGCTCCTCCTCGTACATCTCGGCCACGCGGGTGGGCTCCTTGCCCCGCAGGCGGTTCACCTCGGCCACCATGAGGGCATTCTGCTGCTCCAAGAAGCGCACCTTTTCGATGTAGTTGGCGAAACGGTCATTGAGTTCCTGCAGTTCCACCTTCTCATTGGTGCGGGTCTGGAGGAACTCCTGGTTCATGGCATCAGCCAGGCTGAAGTCCAGCAGCTCGCCAGCACCCTGGTAGGCACTTTGGTAGGTGCGCAGGGGCGTCACGCGGGTGGTGCGGAAGGTGGACAGGCTGGGGACGGCCGAGGTGCGGGACACCTGGTAGACGCGGGAGGTGACAGAGCTGCCGCTGCTGCCCTTGCCCCCGAAGGAGGCACGAGAGAAGACCGGGGAGCCGCCAAAGGTGCGGCGGTAGGAAGAGACCCGCTGGCTGGAGGAGTAGGACTGGCTCATGGTGGCGGCGTGGGGAGGCGAGGCCGGAGCAGGGAGCAGGCAGAGGGCTGGCGAGCGGCCGGCACAGCTCGGAGAGGCGTCGGGACGGGACCGCGCGCCGCTATTTGTATCCTGCTGACATCACCCGCCCCTCCTGCTGCCGGGCAGCCGGGGGATGCTGCCGCGGGGGACGTGGCCGGCAGCCCCCGCCCACTGCCCCTCACCTGCACACACCCCCCGGCAGACAAGGACCCCTGCGCCCCCCTGGGCGTCTCTGGGAGGCCTTGACACCGGCCCCCACTGCTCTGCCCCGTCCCTGGGACTGCGAGGGCAGGAAGTGGGGCAGACTGGTGGTGAACCCCCTATCAGGATGTAGTGCCACCCAAAGGGGGCCCGGACAGACAGACAGACAGCCTAGGCTGATGCCTTGAAGGGAAAGAAGGGAACCTTCACACCATCACTTGACCCCCTTGAGCCAAACCCCATGCCAGGTAGCCATGGTCCCCAAACTGGTCTTGAGCACCCCAAACAGCCCCTGATGATGCCCTGACCCACCCCCTGGCAAGAGCACCAGGCTCAGGTCTCCATGTGGGGCCAGACTCCCATCCAGAAAGTGAGCAATGAAGGGCCCTGGAGAGGGGTTGATGTGGGGAGACCCCTGCCCTGAGTGTGCTTCTACTGACCCACCTCCCAAACCCTCTTTCTGATGTGGGGGGCTGAGCACTGGCCAGGGTCTGGGTGCTTTTGGAGTGCTGCTGAGTGACCCCGAGCAGGTGCTGGGTCCGAGCCCCAGTGACGGTGACGTCAGCCCCTGTCCTCGCTCCGGCACATTCCCAAAGCAGCAGGCACTCAACCAAAATAGCCTTCCCAGCTCATACTCGTGGGGTGTGGGACATACAAACGTGGTATTTATAGTGGGGGAGGCACTCTCTTAACCCTTCTTGCTCCAAGCATGTGGAGAGCACAGCTGGATGGCGACCCTGCCTAGAGCAGCCCTAGCCCCTCTCTGATCCCCATCACCCTAAGAGCAGAACATATTCCCTAGGTTATCCCAAGGCACAGCAGGCTCTTCCCTGTCTCCTCAGTTTCCCCCTTGGCCAGGAAGTACACTGGGGATCAGAAAGTCCAGCCCAGCTCCCCAAATACTCACAGAATGGGGAATTTCTAAGTCCATCTGAAAACCCCCACTATGGCTTCCTGGACAAGTGGTGAGTAAGGCCAGGGACCCTCAGGGCCTTGCACAAACCCATGACAGCTGAAAAGGACATCCTGAGGGAGGGCATGTGTGCTGGAGGAAATCTTCATGAGGGTTCCCCTTGCCTGGGCAGCACCCCCTCTTCCCCAGACTCCCCAGCACACCCGGTGACCCCCAGCTCTCTCCAAGCTGGGCTGTTTTGGCTGACGTCAGCTGGCTCAGCCCCAGTGCCTTTGTCCCTGAAGGCCCTGGTGGAGGGGACCGCTGTGCCACTGGGCACAGGGTGACTCAGCAGCAGGACAGCATTCAGCCCTGCCTGGCCCTGCACCTCCCAGCCTTCTGTCCTGGCTGTAACACAGAAGCCAAGCAATGCCATTGTTCACCCATGGCAGCATCACCATCAGGCAAAGGCTCAGGCTTGTTCATGGAAGCATTCTCCACTGCCCTGTCTCTGGGAGGAACTCCCCCCTGCTGCCTCCCTGTTCCATGTCACTTGGGCAGCCAGCTAAAGTCTGGGTCCCACAGACATGCAGGTGGGCAGATGCACAATGCCTTGTATCCCTTCTGCTCCTCCGAGCCCCCATCCCTGGAGCCTCTCCCAGCCACCCAATTGTAGAGTGATGTAGTTTCTTCCCAGAGAGTGCAAGCTGCCTGGAGGAGCCTGCCTTTAAAAGGGAAGGTATTTCCAGATGAGGTTGTTTCATCCCAGCACAGGGAGAGAATGGAAGAAAGGGGGGGCTTGTGGGGGGAGAGTAGATGGAAAAACAGACAGCATCCTTCCTCCTTCTGGCCCCATTCCGAGTATGCCCTGCACATCCCAGAGCCCTGCACGTGTGCCCTGCCTGTGCCGCAAGTGTCAGCAAGCCAGCCCTTAGCTGTTGTGCAGAGGGGCAGGTGGGTGCCCCATGAGGGGGACTCAGGGCATCTGGGACAGCACATCACCAGGAACAGAGTTCAGCCATCCCTTTCCATGACCCCACCCCACTGCTGTGCCAGCTGGGACTCTGGGGAGGATGGACTCCTCGGGGATACTGTGTTCAGAAGTGCCTGGCACCCTGCCCTGGTAGGTTTCAGGTAGGTTGATTCAAATCCCATCTCAGGCCTGGGTAGCCCTCGTTCCCATCCTCATCCCACAGAGCAGGTGGGGGCAGGGTTGGAGTGCTCCAGGGAGGGGAAATGCACTCTTGGGCACTGCTGCTTGGAGGGGAAGCAGCTCCGAGGGGTTAACCAGGAGCATCCTCCTGACCCTGCTCTAGGGCAGACTGTTTGAAGTGGCCTTTCCTTAGCTGTGGTGACAGCCTTCCGGTATGGCTCTGGGCAAGCAGGGGCCCCACGTCTTGCAGAGGGTGGACAAGCCTCTTAGGAAATCCCTGTCTGCTTGGGGGACCCAGCATGCCAGGAAGGAGGGATGAAGTGCAGGACCCAGAGACCCTGCCTGAGTCCCATGGACAAGATGCCAAACACTCTGTGCCAACTAAAGACCCAGAGGCTGCAGAAAGTGAGGAGTCTGCAGAAGCCAGACGTGCAGGGCTGCCTCCTGTCCTGTCCAGCCCCGTGCAGCCTCCACACAGCTCCATCCCAGGCCGGGCTGACCCAGTCCGGCGGAGCCTGGGAAGTGGCTCCTGAACCCCCGCACTGGCCTGGTCCCAGTTTCGATCAAATCTTGGATGAGACTGCTGCCGGGAAGGCGTTTGGAGCTGGAATGTCAAACAACTCCTTCTGGTCATGACATCCCTGTGAGCAAAGCCAGCTGCATCCTGCAGCCGCCCCTCCTTCCTGGCCCTCCCTCCCTGCTGTTCCCCCAGGATTTAAACCCAGCACAGCCTCCTTGGGCTGTGGGCGTCTCGGGGCTTGAAGCTAGACAGGATGTGGGGACAGGGTGCTGGCCCTTCCTTGTCCCTATGCCCTGACACCAGGACCCAATGCCCCCTTATGCCTGGCCTTAGCTCAAGGGTGAGTTGAGGAATGGGAATGGGAATGGGAATGAAGCAGCGGGGGTGTCCATTCCCCTCCCTCCTGACCCCTGGCTGTCTTCCTTCATCCCACTCCTTTTACAGCCATGAGCCTCCCAGGCGCCTTTACCCTAAGAGGGAAGGACTGTGTGGCCCATTCCCCAGTGCTGACGGATCCAGGGTGCATGCTATTGTCTAAATAGGAGGTGGTTCTCCCTCCCTGCCTGGACCAAGGCCCAGCCTGGCCTGATGGGGTCTCAGGAACTGGGGGGTAAAGTCTCCAGTCCCCCCACATCTACTGTTCATCCCAGCTGCCCCCGTGCCTCTGCTCATTCCAGAGCTCATGACCAGGGGGTGCCTAGACTGACTGTTTCCTCCTGGTCCCCACCCCCATAGCCCCTGGTGATGGGGGTGCTGAGGACATTGTCCTGTCTGTGAATGGCACAGAATGCTGGGGTTCCCTGGATGCCCCCACGGTAAGCATGGATGCCAGGGGTGTCCAGATGCAACCTGTATAACTGCTGGAAGGTGTTTGCTCACCTTCTTTGGCCTTTGCATGTCCTCTGGGTGAGTTGTTGCCTCTATATTTCACAAGCATGTTGGGGGTGAGCTGTAGATGATGGGGGAGACCAGCTACTGCCATGTCATGCGGTTGCTTGACTCATACACTTGCCCCATCACTCATCTACAGCTGGCCCTGTGGTCCATGGGGATGTTGGGGATGTGCCCCCATCCCTGCTGCCTAGGGGCAGGCTAAAGAGTGTCCTGCCTTCATGGTCCATGGGGACATTCACCTGCCCCAGCGGTGTGGAGCTACTGAAGATGCCCAGCTGCCCTTGTGATCCACGTGGACGTGGGGGTGACAGAGTGGCTGAGCGGTCCATAAGAATGCTGCAGGCCTCGATAGCATCACCCATGCCAGTGAGATGAGGATGCATTACCCGCTGCATCGCTGGTGGCTCACGTAAGGCATGGCGGCCGCTCACTCAGCCTCCAGCAATTCCTGGGCGCTGATTTCACTTTCCCATGCTCAGACACGTGGGCCGGGATGCGGGGACCGCCTCGATGGATGCCATCCCTTTGCTCATCCTGGCAGGGCTGGCAAGGGGGGGTCCAGGCAGCCTGGCAAGCAATGGGAGAAGGGGGTGGCACTTCCTGGATCTCTGCTGTGTTTACAGTCTTTGTCCTGGGCCATCTTTCTATTAACTCCTTCCAGCAGGGAGGGCTAAGCACTGCCTGCCCATCCCCAGAGCCTACTGCCAGCAGGGAACACTTGTCTTACAAAGCCTGCCCAGAACCCCACCTGAGCTGCCAGGGGACATAGGAAGGACCACAGTGCCCTGTCCCTACTGGCCCTTCCCTGCCAGGCACCCCTGGGCACACACGTGAGCCCAGCAGCGGGGTACATACATGCAGAGGAGGAGCTGATGCCGTTTTGGAAGGGCTGCCTCTGGCTCCTTGCTGCACTGGATGATCCGTGGGGCAGCACGGGATGGGGGACAGAAGCACTGTCTTCCTAGGAGCACGGTGATGGGGTAGGGGGCAACCATAGCAGGTGCTGTGCAGCCCTTGGCACCCAGCCTGGGGTGAGTCACAGCCCACCCGGATATAGCCATCAGGAGCTTTTTCTGGAAGTCCCGCTGTGCTGGGAATAGCTGTGGCACGCCAAGGCACTGCCCTTTGCTCACAGCGGCAGGGCCAGCCGAAGGCCACACCCGGCCCTGCCACTCACTCCTGCTCTGACACCCTCGAGCCAGGCACGCCCTGCTCCGGCACACACACACCCCAGGAGCCATCCGCCCTGAGCACCCACTGGGTACCATCCCCTCTGGGCATCCACCGCCTGGGGAGCCAGGGCCTCTAAATGTCCTCAGATGTCCCTCAGGCACAGCCTGGGAACCATTCAAGAGCACCTGGCCCTGAGCTGGGTCCCGGCAGCAGGGGGGGTGATGCTGGCAGGAGCAGCGTGGGGATGGCTGCCTGGCATACAAGTCCCTTTGACACATGTATCCCAGCTCTGGGCTGGAGTGCTGGGTGCTCCCAGCCTGGTCCCAGCCTGGCCTGGGGGGCCTGGCCCTGTGTTGTGCTGTGGTTGACATGGAGACCCTCCAGCTGTCTGTTTGCAGGGTGCCAGGCAGTGGGAGTGCTCATTCCCATTTGGTGGTGAGGAGAGGCAGGTGTTGGGGGCTAGGGCATAAATCCAGAGCTGTCAGGAGCTCTCAGCATGACAGGTCACAGGGTCAGGGGCAATAGGACCACCAGTTTCCAGTCCTCAGAACACGGACAGCGTCTCCAGCTAACAGGGTGCCCACACGGGTGACTCAGGAGCTGGGAATCCAGCTGGCACCCAACACCTGGGCCCCATGCAGCACTCACAGGCTGCCACGTCCATCTCCCAAGGCCACATACACATTGCTAGGAAGAAAGGATCCTGCTGGGAAATGATGCACGAAGACTGACTGAAACCCAAAACCTTTCTGCTGCATCCAGCCCAGGAAGGGAACCCAGACGAGGGGAGGAGGCACCCTAATCCATGCAAGACCAAGGGGTCCTATCCCTTGGGAGTGCCCCTGGGGCTGACAGGCAGCTTGGGTGCTGTCCTGCCACCGTGCCAACTCCCAGAACCCAGTGCATTGCTGTCATTCAGAGACATTTGTTTCCAACATGGCACCAAGGGTTTGTGTCTTGTTTCCTGTGAGGGCCAGGCAGTGCCAAGGCAGGGGAGCAACAACGATGGGGGGCTGCAGCTTGGCTGTGACCCACCCCAATCCAAATATACCTAGCCTTGAGGAAGTGAGTGTGTTTTCCTGTGCACCTGCACCCCTCTGCAAGCAGGTCAAGCCCCATTTTGGGGCAGCCCCTGCTCCCCCAGTTAGCCCTAGAACTGGGGCACACCGGGGCAGGATGGGTGACCATCGTTGCGGATGCCCCTTGTTTCCCACTCCCACCCCTCCTGGCTGTGTCCTTCTTCCACCCACCCTTAATTCAGCTCTACCCTAGCCTTGTCAGGCACTGTGCTGGTGTGGCCCGGACCAGGGTGCGGGGTGAGGGCTGCACGGCGTGGATTGCACGGTGTGGGGTGTGGGGTGAGTGCAATGTGCATGGCAGGGGGTATAGTGTGGGAGGTGCAGGGTGTGGATCGTGGGGTCGCAGGTCGTGGGGCGCAGGGTGCACATTGCCGATTGCAGGGTGTGGATTGCGGGGTGCAGTGCTGGGTGCACGTTGCGGGGTGCAGGGTGCGGATTGCGGGGTGCAGGGCTGAGTGCACGTTGCGGGGTGCAGAGTTCGGAGTCCGGGGTGCAGGTTGCGGATTGCGGGGTGCAGGGTGCAGATTGCGGGGTGCAGGGCTGGGTGCACGTTGCGGGGTGCAGGGTGTGGATTGCGGGGTGCAGGGTGCGGATTGCGGGGTGCAGTGCTGGGTGCACGTTGCGGGGTGCAGGGTGCGGATTGCGGGGTGCAGGGCTGGGTGCACGTTGCGGGGTGCAGGGTGTGGATTGCGGGGTGCAGGGTGCAGATTGCGGGGTGCAGGGCTGGGTGCACGTTGCGGGGTGCAGGGTGTGGATTGCGGGGTGCAGGGTGCGGATTGCGGGGTGCAGTGCTGGGTGCACGTTGCAGGGTGCAGGGTGCAGATTGCGGGGTGCAGGGCTGGGTGCATGTTGCGGGGTGCAGGGTGCGGATTGCGGGGTGCAGGGCTGGGTGCACGTTGCGGGGTGCAGGGTGTGGATTGCGGGGTGCAGGGTGCGGATTGCGGGGTGCAGTGCTGGGTGCACGTTGCGGGGTGCAGGGTGCGGATTGCGGGGTGCAGGGTGCGGATTGCGGGGTGCAGGGCTGGGTGCACGTTGCGGGGTGCAGGGTGTGGATTGCGGGGTGCAGGGTGTGGATTGCGGGGTGCAGTGCTGGGTGCACGTTGCGGGGTGCAGGGTGTGGATTGCGGGGTGCAGGGTGCGGATTGCGGGGTGCAGGGCTGGGTGCACGTTGCGGGGTGCAGGGTGTGGATTGCGGGGTGCAGGGTGCGGATTGCGGGGTGCAGGGCTGGGTGCACGTTGCGGGGTGCAGGGTGCGGATTGCGGGGTGCAGGGCTGGGTGCACGTTGCGGGGTGCAGGGTGCAGATTGCGGGGTGCAGGGCTGGGTGCACGTTGCGGGGTGCAGTGTTCGGAGTCCGGGGTGCAGGCCGCGCATTCCTCCACGCCAGCAGGGGGCGCTGGGGGGAGCGGCGCGGGGCGGTGGCGGCCATGCAGGTACCGGGCGAGTGGCGGGCGCGGGATGGGGTCTGGTCGGTGCCTCCCGGGACGGGGTCCCCGGTCCCGCGGGGGTCCCGGCCCGGGGTGGGGTTTTGCCGGCGCTGTGCGGTGACGGCGGTGCCCGCAGGCGGCGGCGCAGGGCTCGAAGGCGGCGGCGCAGGAACTGGTGAAGTTCGTGAACCGCAGTCCGTCGCCGTACCACGGTGAGCACCCGCCCGGTCCCCTCCCCGGCCCTCTTCCCCTTCCTCGCGGGCGGCCCTGACGGCTCTTGCCCCCACAGTGGTGGCCGAATGCCGCAGCCGGCTACTGCAGGCCGGCTTCCAGGAGCTGAAGGAGACGGAACACTGGGACGTGCGGCCGGCGCAGAAGGTGGGCCCGGCTGGGACGGGGCGGCGGGAGCCGGGGGTGGACGGGGCACCTCACCCCTCACCTTTACCCCTCTGCCTCCAGTACTTCATCACCAGGAACTACTCCACCCTCATCGCCTTCGCCGTCGGCGGCCAGTTCCAGCCTGGGAATGGGTTCAGCCTGCTAGGGGCCCACACCGACAGCCCCTGCCTCAGGGTAAGGTCACCCGGCTGGGTGCTGAGTCCTTCTCTGGGGTCCTCCAGTTTCATGCCACAAGCAAAAACTATCCTGACTACCCCTGTGCCCTGCAACATCATTGTTGTCTCCCTACACCTCCCAGAGCAGCCCCTGCATTGCTCTGCCTGCTGCTGTCTCCTCTGTGTCCCCGGTCCTGCAAAGCCCGTCACAGCACCCTGTGCTGGCAGCATCAGCAGCGAGGCTCTGGGCATGAGCTGCCCAGTTCCCACCAGCTGCCCATTCCCCAGCACTTCATGGTGCCAGCAGTGACACCTCTGCTGTTGCCCAGGTGAAGCGTCGCTCTAAGCGGGGACAGGTGGGCGTAGTGCAAGTCGGTGTGGAAACCTATGGAGGGGGCATCTGGAACACCTGGTTCGACCGTGACCTCACCGTGGCCGGGAGGGTGATCATAAAGGTGAGTCTGGTTTAGGGCATGCATGGTCGGATAGCCGTGTGTCTCTGGTACTGGGTCACTGACCCCCACACAGAGTGGGACCTGTTGCAACCTCTCAGCTCTGCGGGCCTGGCGCCAGAAGTCCTCCTTGTGTTTCAGGATCAAGCCACGGGGCGCCTGGAGCAGCGCCTGGTACGTGTGGAGCGGCCCATCCTCCGCATTCCTCACCTGGCCATCCATCTGCAGCGCAGCATCAATGAGAACTTTGGGCCCAACACCGAGCACCACCTGTAAGGCCTGGCTCAGCCCTGACTCCTGGCCAGCCCTTGGGAGGGTGGGGACCCAGCTGAAGCAGAGCCCCACCTTAGCTCTCCCTTTGTCAGCCACTCGTTGCAGTGGGGAGATCTGCAGTGGCTTTTAGCCCCATAGAGTACTTCCAGGAGATGCTTCCAAGCATAGGATTTGGGAAAGGACACTGGGGTGTCCTGAGGTGGCACAATAGATTCGTGCTTAAAATGTGCATTCTTCCTCCATTTGGCATATCAGTCATTCCCTGCAGGAGCAAGTCAAACACGCCAAGAAGGGTTGGCAGTGTGTGACCCAAGCAGGTAAGGTGAGCGAAGCTCTGCTCTAATGTTGCTGACCCCCACAGGGTTCCCATTCTGGCCACTGCAGTGCAGGAGGAGCTGGAAAAGGAGGTGCTTATGGAGTCCACACCTTGCAGTGCTGCGGCCCAGGTAAGCTGTGTGCCAAGGATCAGCAGCGACGCTTACAATGACCTCATACTTGTCACCTTTGATTTTGAGTCCTCAGGGACCTGCCACCAGGTTCCCCTTCTCCCTTTGGACTGCTGGTAACCTTCCACTCTGCCTCACGTCCGTGTACATGGCACATCTGTTCAGCCATCTCTCTCTTCTCACCCTTGCCTGCAGCCAGTGTGGAAGGGGTGCATCTCCCTGAGGAGGCAGGGCAGGGACGGGGGGCTAGTACAGGGGCATAGAGCTGTCCTGGGTGAGGTGGGGCTTGAACATGGGAGATGTTAATAGGAGAGAGGACTCTGCCAACATAAGCAGGGTCAGGGACAGCTTTGCAAAGGGAAACCAGGAGTTTCTCCTGCCATCCACTGCCTGCCCTGCCCACGGCTCTGCTTTCTTCCCAGGCAGAGCGGCACAGCCCTGTTCTGCTTTCCCTGATCTGCCCCCAGCTGGGGGTGAAACCAGAACAGATTGTGGAGCTGGAACTATGCCTGGCAGATACGCAGCCAGCGGTGAGTAAGGGCAGGAGCCTCCCTCTGTCTGCGCACAGCCTACAGGCTGGCACTACACAGGTGTTACCTGGCACATGTCCTTTGCCTGGGGCGTGCCTGGACTGGGAGCTGAATGGAACTAGAGGGAGCTGCTCCTGAGGGGCAGAGATAAGGGTACTGGAATGGGAACCCAGTGGCAGGTACTTTTTGGTAACCCAGCGCCTGTGCCCTACTCCTCTTGGCTCTCTGCAGACGCTGGGTGGTGCCTTTGATGAGTTCATCTTCTCCCCACGTCTGGACAACCTGCACAGCTGCTACTGCGCCTTGCAGGTGAGAGGGGAAAGAACCTGGAGAGTGCAGTGCACCCCAGCTCAGCTTTGGGCTGGCCAAAGGTTCTGCAGGGGGTTGTGTTCTCATGGAATGGGTCTAGATTGTTGGAGGACCTGGAGTTGGATGCCCCCTTTGCTGGGTGTGTGGGGGGTGTCCCAGCAGCTCCCAGGGGTGACTCCTGCTGTCACTGGGCAATGTGTGTGCCCACAGCTCCCTTCCTCCATGCTTTGAGCTCTCCTGCAGGATTTCCTGATGACTCAGTCCTGAGATTCCCAGGATGGAACGGCACTCAGACTGGTGTCCATTCCCCCCTAATCCTGCAGGCCTTGATTGACTCATGTGCAGCACCCTCGTCCCTCTCCCAGGAGCCCAATGTGCGTCTCATCGCGCTCTATGACAACGAGGAGGTGAGCGAGGGGCACAGCCATGGGGTGGCTGGCACCAGAAGGGGCTCCGTGTTCTCTGCTCTTCCCCAGCCATGCCTAGCAGGAGAAAAATCCCACACCCCAGTGGAGGAAGCAGGGATTTGCTTACACCCACATGGATCGTGGCCCAGGCAGGGGTGGGAAGCACTGGTGTGTCAGGAAGCTGCATTGCTGGCATTAGGGAGCACCCTGTCACTCCTCTGGCCCCTGTGGTGCTGCGGGGTTGTGCTGATGGTGATCCTTGGCAGGTAGGGTCAGAGAGTGCACAGGGCGCAGAGTCCTTGCTAACGGAGCTGGTGCTGCGCCGGATCTCTGCATCGCCACACAACCTGACAGCCTTCGAGGAGGCAGTGGCCAAGTCCTACATGATCAGTGCTGATATGGCCCACGCTGTGCACCCCAACTATGTGTGAGTAGTCTGAGCCATGCCACGGGCCTGACCCTAACCCTGTCCTGGCACCTGTGGGATGTATCCCCATCACTCCCCAGGTAGTACAGACAGGACAGTCCTTGTTGCAGCAGGGAGGGAAGGCTATAGTGTGAAACTTTTACTTCTCTTTTGCAGGGACAAGCATGAGGAGAATCATCGTCCAGCCTTCCACAAGGTGAGGGCAGCCCTCTGCTTTGATCTAGGATGGTTGCTGTCTGTCCTGCAGCGCTGTGGATTGTCTAGCATTCAAATAGAAAACGTTTATCCTGCAAAGGGATTTGACTATGCCACATGTCTGATGTTAATCACTTGGGATCCCAGTCTTGTCCATAGAGCTCCTCCCTGCTCTGAGCTGGGGCTGACCCCATGGAAACACTGTCCCCCATCCCCATGGGCTCACCCAGGAAAGGGAGGATGAACTGATATGTTGGGGTGGTACGGCAGTGCCTGGGCACGGGTGTTTCCAGGGCCACTGACTATTCCTGGGTCCCATCACGGGCCTGCGGTGCCTCCTTTGTGCAGGGCCCTGTCATCAAAGTGAACAGCAACCAGCGCTACGCCTCCACAGCTGTCACTGAAGCCGTAATCCGGGACATTGCTGCCCGCGTGGGTGTCCCACTGCAGGTGAGTAGGGCTGGGTGAGCCCTCCTTGAACATCAGGAGTTTGGGCTGCAGCCCTGCCCCTGGGTTCATCAGAGGGGGCCTGTGCCAAAGCTCTGTTACCGTGTCTGATCCCACTGGGGTCTCTGCTGCCTGTTGCTCTGGGGCTCCAGCTGCAGGACTGCCTCAGAGAGCAGGCTGGTGAACAGAATGGAGCCTGGCCTGAGTGTGTTCTATCTCTGGAGTGTTCTTTGAACCCTGGCGTGGGTCGGTGCTGCTTCCTTGCTCCAAGTCGCCTCCCTTCAGGGCTGAGGGCCCGTGTGGGAGGCCATGGGGTAGCATGTGGAGCTGCTGAGGTCTCACCTCCTTGCAGGAGTTCATGGTGCGCAATGACACACCCTGCGGCACCACCATCGGCCCCATTCTGGCCTCCCGCCTGGGGCTGCGTGTGCTGGACATTGGCTGCCCGCAGCTGGCCATGCATTCCATCCGGGAGATGTGCTGCACCTCAGGGGTGCTTCAGAGCATCACCCTCTTCAAGGTGAGCCCTGTGTCCCCTATCCTGTGCTAAGGCTCGCTCCCTGCTGCTCTACATCTCCTACATCCCCATGTCCTCATCCAGTCCCTGCTTTGGGCCTGAACCCAACCATCCCACAGAGCTCCCCAACTCTAGAGCAGCTCAGGTACTGGCTGCTTCCGGAGGTGCCCCCTCTCATCCCAGCCTTCCCCAGTGACTGCCATACCTAAGTAGTTCCTATGGCAACCGGTGCTAGCCTTGAGTCAGCGATGGGTTACTATGGCGACGCGGTCCTGCTCTCTGCAAGTAGCTGCCTGCTATGACGCTGTGACAGGGAGCTGCTGCCTGCCCCCACTGCCGTTCCCCCCACCCCACCCCACACTGCCTTGCTCACCCACCCTGACAGCCTCTCTTCTTCCAGGGCTTCTTCGAGCTCCTGCCGACAGTCAGCAGCAGCCTGGTGGTCGACTGAACGTGGTGGGGAGGGAGTAGCAGTGGGTTTAGTCCTGGGGCCATTAAAGCATTTCTGTCTCACCAGCGAGTGGTCCATGACTGTGGCTGGGGGCTGACGTACGTGGCTCCCCCTGGGGACTCGCATGGTTCCTACCTGTGCTCTCCCCTGGAACCGTGAGCGAGACATATTCACCCATCCACAATCCCTTGTCGAGGGGTGCTGGGGGTCCCAGCTAAGGTGCCGAACAGGGCTCGGCTCTTGCCCAGGGAGAGATGGCGGGAGGATGTCCCCTGTCTCGTGCAGCGCGGGGGACGCCCCTTTCCCCAGGAACGAGCCTGCCGCGTGCGCAGGGATCTGCCGGCACCAGACGCGAAGCTGCTCGCCGGGGCCGGGAAGGGGGTTCCGGCCCGGGCCGGGGCTGCCTTCTGCCCGCGGCCGGGGCCCGGGCGGTGCCGCCGGGCGGGGTACGAGGGTGCGGCTCCACGCTCGCCGCTCATTGGGCGGCTCTCAGGGGCGTGTCCCACGCGGGAACCAGTGCGGCCGCAGGGCTGGGAAGGGGCGGGCGCTGATTGGCGGGGGCGCTGCTGGCGTTTGGCACACCCCCGGGGGGCGTGACTCGCCCGCGGGGACGCTGCGATTGGCGGGGCGCTCGGCAGCGTCTCCCCGGAGCGAGGCGTGATTGGCCCCGCTGGACAGCGGGGGGCGTGAGCGCGGCGCTGAGGGCAGCCGCGCGGGTCTCTGATTGGCCGCGGCGCGGAGGGGCGCGGCGCCGCGGCAGCGCGCAGCGCGCCATTGGCGGGGCGGCGGCGGCGGGCGGGGCGCGCGGCGCGGCGGGGAGCGGGTTGGCGGCGGCGGCGGGGGCGCGGCCGGCGGGTGCGCCATGGTGCGGCCGTGAGCGGAGCATGGGGCGGCGGCTCCTCCGGGCGCTCCTCTGCCTCCTCCTCCTGGCCGGCCGCGGGCAGCTGCGTGACGGTGCCGCCGCCGCCACCGCCGCACACGGTGAGACCGCGACCCCGGCCAGGGCTTTGCCCCGGGCTGCGCGAGGGCCGGAAGGAGATTCCCGGGGAGTGGCGGGGCACGGCAGTCCGCGGCCGGTGCGGTCGTCGCCGCTATAGGTTGCTGTCACGGCGTGCAGCGGCGAGTCCGGTCCCTGGAGGACAGCGGGACAGGGCGCGGGCCGGCACCGCGAGTCGGCACCGCGGGTGCGCCATTGGCACCGGGGGCGCCCTTCTCCCGGGGCTGCCGGGCCGGCGGGTTTGCTAAACCCGGGGCACTCCGGCGGATGTAGAGGTGCCGCCCCGCCGGGCCCGAGAGCCAGCAGCTACGGGACGAGAGCAGAACGGTGATTGCTCGTGCCCGGGGCAAAGCCGGTGCCTGGGGCTGCCGCAGGGATGGGGAGCCCGGGCCAGCGGCCCTAAGCGTGGCTTCCTCCGAGACTATGCCGCCCTTTAGCCGCCCTCCGTCTGTTAGTGCGGCCCGCCCGGGCCGGTGCACCCGCTCTTCTCCAGGTTGGTCCGTGTGGTCCGTGCTTGGTGCTCTCGGGGACCCGAGTGTCGTTGTCGATAGCAGGGCTGCAGCCCACCGGCACGGCACGGCACGGCACGGCACGGCTCCGCTGACTCACTACCGAGCGCCCGAGGCTGCTGCGCCCCTCGTCCTCCAGCGGCCCGGGAGAGCCGGGATGGATCCGGCTGCACCGCGGGGGCCCGCTGCCCCCGGGAGCAAGCAGGGAATGATACCGGGACGGCCGCGGCCGAGCACCGTCTTGGCCGAGGGAGCCTCCCGGAGCTGGGGCCGCCGCCCCTCCCGGCGGAGCGCGGCGTCTCGGCGGGAGAGCGCTGCGCCGTTTCAGCACCGCGGACAGCGCCGGCCCTGCCGGCCCGGCCCGGCCCCCCGCTGCCGCCGTCCCTGGGGTCTCCCCTGGCAGTGGGGTCCTGTGCCCCGCACCTGCGGGGCCTCCGCCCCAGGGGACGCTGGCCCGAGGGTGCCAGGGTTTCGGGGACCCTCATCCCCACTAGCCCCCTTCCCCCGCGGCGGGCTTGATGGGCCCCTCCCTCCCCTCCCCCCGGTTGTTTTCTCGTTCCTTCCTTGCCATCCGGGGCTGAGTCATCGCCTGCTGCCGTCTCGCTGCTGACGGTCTTGGACCGAAACGGGGGGGGGAGAGGAAGGGGGAAGCCGCCCCCTGCCCAAGTGCTGCCCGCCGAAGGGGTTGGAGAGGTACACACCCCACACCCCCGACACCACTACATCCATGCCTTGGGGTCCGCCTCACAGGGAGAGTGGATTCCGGTGTCGCTGGGTTGCATCCCTTCCTCGTAGTGCCACATGTAGGAGGGCAGCAGATGTGGTTTTGCAGGTCTCTGCTGCCTCAATCTTACCTTCCCAACGGCCAGCACCCCAAAAACCTCCAGGCCTTCCCCACTCTCCAGAGCCAAGGGCATACTTTCTATACAGCCCCCATCTTGTCTCTGAGGGGCAGAAAAGACTGGCACCGAGCCTCTGCTATGGGCTACAAAGCTGTGTCCCCTCCCACCATCACCACATTGCACGCCTGTGCTGCTTTTCTGGAGCGTAGGGATCCCCCAGGCAGCTGGTGATGAGCAGATCCCATTGGAGTCCCCCTTGAATGCTGTGCTGACTGGCCTGTCTGTCTGTCTGTCCCAGGCTGCCTGTTTGACCGAAGGCTGTGCTCCCCGCAGGAGGTGTGTGTGCAGGGTAAGTGGCTAGCAGAGGTGCAAGGATCCCCTCTCCCTTCCCAAGTGTGTGTGAAGGGTACAGGGATGCCTTGCAGGGGAACCTAGGGTGCAGTGCACGGAGGCATGGCAGGAGAAAGGTGGGGCTGTGCCTGGAGATCCTCACATCGAGGTGTTTGTTCATCCAGTCCCGCTCACTTCCATCTCTTGCAGATGGGCTGTTTGGGCAATGCCAGGTGGGCTCCGTGCAGGACAGACCCTACTTTCAGGTCACATCTCCTGTGCTCCAGCGTCTGCAGGATGTCTTGCGGCATCTCATGGCACAAGGTGAGCGGGACAGCACGGGGGAAGTCGCTGTGACCCTGCAGGGAGGGATGTCAGGTAGAATTGCCTTGTGGCTCTAGAACTGTCTGTGGTCCTGCTGGCCCAGAGTGGGCTGAGGAGCAGTGGGGTCAAACCCAGGCCATGGGACACAGGGTCAGAATATCAGGACGGCATCCCATGCACTCACACCATGGTTCCCGGGCTGCCTTCATGTCTCACAGCCTCCTCCCACGGCAGGGCTCTCGTGGCAGGATGGCATCACCCAGTATGTGATCTCTCAGGAGATGGAGCGCATACCCCGCCTCCGCCTGCCGCCCTCGCTGGAGCCGGTGGCCAGGGACAGGTAGGACAGTGCCAGCAGAGCTCAATGGAGCAGCGAGGGCTTTCTCCGGCAAATGGGATTAGGGAGGGGACCTCCTCCTTTACCCAGGTGAGTTACCCCAGGGCTGTTTGCCTTCGAGGTTCCTGCCTCACCGCAGCGAGCCCCGGCGAGCTGCACTAGCTCCAAACCCTGGCCTGCCAGCAGCTCAGCATTTGGAGCAGCCCCCACCACTGCTGCTATCCCCTCTGGTGCAGCGGTACCTGGAGCACGTCCTGCTGCCCTCCCCACCCCAGCTGGGCTACGAGGAGGCTCTGCTCAATCCCTACTCCTACCACAAGGTAAGCTGGGGGGTGAGCACCTTCTCCTGGCCAGAAAAGTAGAGATTGGCAGGGAGCTGCTGCACTCCCAGCACTTTTCTGCTGGTGCTGGAGTACCCCCTGCCTCCACCATGGGGTGACAGGGGACCTGTGGGGTTTCACATGTGTTTTGGTTGCAGTTCGGCTATCAGGATGGTGCTCACCAGCATCCCAGCAGCTCAGCCAGGCAGAGCTCCGAGACCTCCTCGCTGCTGGGCCGGGTCCCTGCCCAGACCCTTTTTGGGGCTGGCCCTCTGCCCTCCTATGGTGGGCAGCCAGGAGTGGATGGGGGGCATCTTTTCCAGGACTTGGGCATGCTTTCCCTGCCCAGAGAGAAAGCTGGCCGCCCGGACCCTGCCAGCACCAGGCTTCAGCACAGCTTGCGGCTCCCCAGTGACTACAGAAACATAGAGGAGAGGGAGCAGCAAGCACCCCTGGCTGCCCAGCCACCCTCTGCACAGACGGGTACCTTGTTCTCCAGCCAGGCACCAACCCTTGTCCCTATCCTGTGCCCACAGCCATGAGTTCCTCGTGGCTCACACTTTCCCTCCTCTTTGGGTTTATGCCCATGGGCAGAATATACCCGCAACCTCCCCTACTCCATCTGCTTCATCCCTGGCCCCTGATCTCCCTGCAGATGCAGAGCATCCAACCTGATGCTACATCCTCTTGCAGATGCTGCCCTGAAGAGACTGGCTTCTCTCCTGGCCAGCTATGGCCTGGGGCTGCCAGAACTGAGTCCCCAGCAGATAAGCAGCCTATCCACCCTCCTCCAACTGCTCCAGAGCTCTGGTGAGCTGGGTGCAGGGATGGGACAAGCAGGGACTGGCAGCAGCAGGTGCTAGCATGCCCTCTTTCAGGGTAGGGAGTGTTGCCTTTTGGGGTGGGTGCTGCAGGACCTCTGTCTCTCTCCTTTCCAGGTGTTGTTGGCCCTGAAGTGCCCACAGCGAAACGGGTGGGTTTGCAGCAGGGTGATGCTGGAGGAGGTGCCATGGCACAGGTGGGATGAGGGGGAGAAGAATTTCCCCAAGGTTCTCCTCAGAGATTCCAGCTTCTCCCTTTTCCTCCCTTCAGGTGATGGAGGGGGACATGCAGCATGGAGAGGAGCCAGTGCCCCCTTCTTCCACAATGCCACCCCCCAAAATCCCAGCCAGCAGCTCCCCAGGAGATGGAACGAAGGGCAGGGCAACATCCTCACCAGCTCCCCAGGCTGGGCCACAGCAGGGACAAAGTGGGGATGCACTCAGCCCTGGAAAGCACATTGTGGTGGAGAAGAAGAGCTACACAGAGATGAAGGACAGTGGGGCACAACAGGGCATGAGGCCACTAGACGAGTATGGCTACATCATCACAGATCAGAAGTGAGAGCTGGGGTCATGCAAGGGGGTCTGCCTGTGTGAAGGGTCTGTATCTCCCCACCAGCAGCTGTCAGAGCTTCACATGCTTGACTGAACCTGTTGGGTCTTTGGTAGGGTTGGGTTTCTATGGGGTCAACTCCCACTGATGCGTTCTTTATGCACAGCCCTTGTTCCACCCCAAAGCCTTCCTTTCCCAGCCCACACCAAGGCCAGAGCTCACTGTTGAAGGATGGAAGGCTGGGAGTGTTTGTGCACGAATGTCTCTGTGCACACTCGTGGGCAAGGCACCACCACCACCACACATCACCACACTCTTCCCTCCAGCCCAACCTGACACCTGCCCTTGCTGTGTGCTTGGGACTCCCTGAGCCTGCCTATCCATGTTCCCTAGCCGTGGGGAGCACAGGGCTGTCCCCTCACCCCTGCTACCCTCTCCTCACCCTGACACTGTCCCCACAGGCCCCTGGGGCTGGCTGCAGGCGTGCAGCTGCTGGAGCTCCTAGCCAAGCACCTCCACCTCTCCACCGCCAGCTTCATCAACATCAGGTGAGGGTACTGGTGCCATGGGCTGCTGCTGCCTGAGCCCTGGCCATGCTCAGCACTCCCAGGCAGGGGAACAGGAGGGACTGGGCTGTGGTGAGGGTGGGTAGGGGGTCTGCATTTCCAGGTCTCACACTGTGTCTCCCCTCTCCCCGGCAGCGTTGTGGGTCCTGCACTTACCTTCCGCATCCGACAGAACCCCCAGAACTTTTCACTGGCAGATGTGGCCAGCCAGACTGGTGAGTTGGGCAGTGTCCCCCTGATCTTGTTCCTCTCTTCCCCTCCTGCTTGTGGAGTGCTTCTTCCCAGGGACCAGGAAGAGAGGGCTCCTACTGTACATCCCTCTGCCTTTGGCTGAGGTGGGGACCTGAAGTGGGCAGCTGTCAGAGCTATCCCTTGGCTCTGTTTCTGGGGGGTCTCTTGTGTGGAGGGGAAGCATTCCTCTGACCATCTCCTCCCTGTCCACAGAGCAAGTGAAGGGAGAGCTGGAGCACGAGCTGGGCCTGAAGATTGTGCAAACAGGAGTGGGAGAGGTAGGAGTGAGTAAGGATTCCGTCCCTTGGGGCTGGTGAGCCAGGGATAGGGGAGTGGGGGTGCTGGCCCTGGGTACAAGCCAGGAGCCCCCAGCCCTGGGGTACAAGGGTCTTTGTGCGTGAGCTGTCCCTGCAGGTCTGTGGGGCAGCTGAATAGTAGAGGAAACTGGGCAGTGTTTGGGATGCTGTGTTGGAGATAGACTCCAGTCCTGTGTTGGAGGACTCCTGCTGGAGACTGCTCCAGTCCTGTCTGTCCATCATCCCCCTCCACTGCCTGGCAGCATGATCCTGCCCAGGGCTCTCAGCTCTTTTCAAAACAAAAGCTCCACAATGTTTGAAGGTGGTTTGAGTCAAATTCCCAGAGGCTTTTCTTCCCCCCAAGACTTGGGGACTGCAGGCTGTGTCCCTCAAGGCTTATCCTCACCCTTGCCTCCCTCCAGCCTGCACACCCATCTCAGCTGTGGCCTGGGCACCCGAGCACTGGGATGTTCCCAGAGAACTCCACAAACCATAGCTAGGCAGGCAAAATGTCATCATGGCCCCAGAGAATGGCAAAGCAGCTGGAAGCAGGGATGGAACAGGAACCATCTGTTTGGAGAGGGGTTACCCCTCCCCGTGCTCCTCTGGGGAGCCACAGGAACAGTCTCCTGGGGCAGGGAACGGGGGTTGGAGATAGGGACCAAGCCTAGCTCCTGTGTTTGCAGCCTGAGGAGGAAAAATGGTGTAGCACATCCCCAGCCCAGTCCCCATTTCTCATTTCTTGTCATGTGGCTGTAGTTGTGAGCAGGGAGGGAGGAAGGAAGGGGGGAACTTTGGAGGAGGCCATGAAGAAGGAGTGGCCTGGCCACTGAGGCAACCTGTCTCTTTCAGCAAAATGCAGAGTGCGTCTATGGCAATGCCTTTTGATGAGGCAGGTGGCAGGAACTGGGATAGATGTCAGAGATTACCAAGATGGAGCTCAGAGGAAGCTGAGGCAGCTTTGCCAGCCCCTTTTTGCATTGACCTTCCCAGTTCTAACCAGCTTGTGCTTTTCCTTCATTCCCTCCTGGCTCTGGACTTGGTGGGACTGGTGCAGGATTTGAGGAAGAGGGATGTTGGGAGGCAGGGAGATGGCAGGGCCTGGGCAGGCCTTGGGAGAGGAATCCCTTCTGTCCCTCCCTGGCTCTGCTGACACCTCCAGGGGCTGCAGGGCAGCTCCTGCTTGGGTGCTCCGGGGAGCTGGGAGGTGCTGGGCCTGGTGGGTGCCCTGGCTGCAGGACTGGCTGGACCCTGATGGCAGTCCGGTGCTGGGGGGCAGGTGGCAGCAGGGACACCTAGGCCGGGGACATCCCCAGGCAATGATGATGATGATGATGTAGTTGATGATGGTGCAGTGTTCCCTCAGTACTCCATCAGGCTCACGGCCAATGGGAGGCTGTGGCAATGAGGTAATGCAGGGCTCTGGCGGCTCATTGGGCACAGGATGTCTGAACTGGTGATGCCCCAGTATCCCTGTGCTGCCCTAGCGGGACCTAGGCAGTCATGGCATTGACAGGAAGGTCTTGTCCAGCAAGGCCTGAGCAACATACTGTTACAGCATGGGACTGGCATGGATTGGGGTGTCTCTCACAATCACAGGGAAGGAGCCCTAGAGACACAACCTGTAAGGTGGCAGCGGCTGCTCTGTGTCCTAAATGAGGAGGGCAACAGGGAGGACTTGTCCCCTAGCTGCTACAGCTGGGATGGTACCAGCAGTGCTGGCATATGCCCCACCCTGCCTCCCTCAATGTTCTGCTGTGGAGCAGTGGCTGCATGGGAGAGCCAGCCTCAGCTGGGAAAGTCCCCTGGGAGTGGTGCACCCAGTGCTGCGGTTGCCTATCCTACACCATTAACTCCTTGGGCTGAATTCAGCCCTTGTTGATCTCCAGCTGGGCAGAAGGAGGCCGTGGAACAAGAGTTCTAAGGGGCTACTGCCTGCCTTGTAGAAGGGCAGTCCAGGCTGGGTTTGCCTCAGGCAGCAGCCCTGAGTGCTGGAAGCAGGGAAGCAGGAAGTCCCTGCTACCTGGGTTTGGTCAAGCTCCTCCAGCTTCAGAGACACCACTGTAGCAGTTCCCCATGTGACACATAGGTGGGTGCACTCTGCCTCACCCCAGTGACAGCAGCTCTGCCCCAGCTGAGGGTGCTGGGAGAATCAGCACCCTCAAGAAGGGAAAAGAGCCCTTGTTCTGTTTTAACCCCCAGCAACCCAAATGTGCAGCAGAATAGGGTCTCTGCCCCCCCAGCCCGTGCTAACTAACCCTTACTTGGCTTGGTCCCCAGCGAAATGAGGCTGCTGCCTACTCACGCCCGTCCCGCTTCGGGGATGGCTTCCACTCGGTGCTGCTGACCTTCATCGCCCTGGCCTGCGTGGCGGTCATTGCCATCGCAGTGTCTGCGGCCTTCTGCCTCCGGCGCCACGCCAAGCAGAGGGAGAAGGAGCGCCTGGCTGCCCTGGGGCCAGAGGGTGCTGCTGACACCACCTTCGAGTACCAGGTAGGGCCCTGCGGGATGTGGGACCCCGCAGGATGCGTCACTGCCATGTGTCAGCATCATTTGGGGTGCATGGAGCTGCCCTATGGCGGCACGGTAGCCAAAGGACAGGGCTCTTGCTGGCCTTCCCCAGGAGCTGTGCCGCCAGCACATGGCTGCCAAGTCTCTCTTTGGCCGCACTGACGCACCGGCGGCACCAGCAGAGACTTCAAGGGTCAGCAGTGTCTCGTCCCAGTTCAGCGACGCTCCACAGCCCAGCCCCAGCTCCCACAGCAGCACACCTTCCTGGTGCGAGGAGCCTGTCCAGTCCAACATGGACATCTCCACCGGACACATGATCCTGGTGAGCCAGCCTGGAGGGCTGCCAGCCCCCTCCCCAGCCCCGGATCTGTCCCTCTGCTGCTGGGCTGACTCCCGCCCCTCTGCCCCAGGCCTATATGGAGGACCACCTCCGTAACCGGGACCGGCTGGCCAAGGAGTGGCAGGCACTCTGTGCCTACCAAGCTGAGCCCAGCATCTGCTCCATTGCCCAGAGTGAAGCCAACCTGAAGAAGAACCGCAACCCCGACTATGTGCCCTGTGAGCATCCCAGCCACCCTGCCCCAGGGATCAGCCCCAGGGACCAGCTGTCCTGCTGGAGCAGGGTGTGGGGCATGGGGATGCTCTGGGCCATGGCTGGTTGCAGCATTAGTGTGCCTGCAGCTCCTCTAGCCACTCACCAAGTCTCCTGGCCTGTTCCCCCAGATGATCATGCGCGGATCAAGCTGAAAGCCGAGAGCAACCCATCCCGCAGTGACTTCATCAATGCCAGTCCAATCGTGAGTAATCACTGGGGGCTCCTGCCCTGCCACCCTGCTCCTTGATGTGCCCATCCTAGGTAAGGTTTTCACTCTGGGATAGAGCTGGACTGAAATTACATCCCTCAGGGCTACAGATGTGAGCTTTGTGTCTGCCCCATTGCTCAAACAATTGTTAAATCCCATTTTCATCCTGGCTGGGGCACCTGAATCTCCCTTCCCAACCCTCCTATCACCTCTGGAGTATCCCCCTACTCCTTCAAGTGTCACCAACCCCTGGCCGAAGAGCGTGAAGTGTGATACCCCCTTTCCTGCTCCAGATTGAGCATGACCCACGGATGCCAGCGTACATTGCCACGCAGGGGCCACTGTCCCACACTATTGCTGACTTCTGGCAGGTGAGTGTCACGCAGCTGTGCCAGCCCATTGGGGTCCCTTTGTGTGCTGCCCACAAAATGGGTCGCAGGGGCTTTACTGCCCTCCCACATGGGCTGTTCCCCAGCAGTGAAACCCCCCTTGCCTTGCCCACAGATGGTGTGGGAACATGGCTGCACTGTCATTGTCATGCTGAGCCCCCTGGCCGAGGACAGTGTCAAGCAGTGTGACCGCTACTGGCCAGATGAAGGCTCCTCTCTTTACCACATTTATGAGGCAAGTGTGGCAGGTAGCCTGGGGCGTCCTCCAGCCCCTGTCCTCCCGAGCATCAGTGCAGCACTTGCCTGGCTCTGATGCCCACGGTCTGCCTCACTTGGGCAGGTGAACCTGGTGTCAGAGCACATCTGGTGCGAGGATTTCCTGGTGCGCAGCTTCTACCTGAAAAATGTGCAGTCGCAGGAGACCCGCACCCTGACGCAGTTCCACTTCCTCAGCTGGCCGGCCGAGGGCATCCCCACCACCACCCGGCCCCTCCTTGACTTCCGCAGGTGAGCGCCCACCTGGCACCGTGCCAGCCCTTTGGGAGCCAGCGGTGATCCCAAATGCAGGACACTGATGGGCGAGGTGAGGACATCGCTGCCACGATGATGAGGGTCGGGGCCATGGCATGGCCCAGGTGCAGGGATTAGGAGCTGCCATGGATGGGAGGGAGCAGAAAAGACAGGTTTTGGCCAACTTGGGATAAGGCTCAACAGAGTTTGGCGGGCAAGAAACCTCTGGCTGATATTGCCAGGGCTCTCCAGCCTTCACAATGAGGGTGGGAAAAGTGCTCTTCCCCTGAGCTGGCACGGAGGGCAGCATTGACTGGCACCTTCCCTAACCATGGGTGCATGAAGAAATCCCCAGAGCCAGCTTTAAACTGGCAGTGACCTATTGCTCCCAATGCCCTGTCGCCAGTGGTGGATCCCCAGCTAGCCCAGGGCAAGGGCTGCAGGACTGGGACTGCTCCCAGGAGACTTGCCTGCCCAGGTCTTTAGGTCCCTGGTGGTGGTGGGCTCTTGCCAGGCACAGGCTGCTCACTGTCCCTGGGTTGTGTGGGGCAAGAGACCCAGCCTAGGGCAGTAGGGGGGTCTCTGAGCATGTCGCCCTCCTCTCAGTCCCGCTCACGCTCTCTCTCTCTCTCTCTCTGTCTCTGCCTCTCTCTCGCAGCTGCCGGCGTCATTTTTGTGATTTGCAGCTAGTAATCTGGCTCCAGTTGCATAGTCACAAAAGTGATCGTTGGCAGCCGTGCCTGCTGCATGGAGCATGCCAGGAGCCCCACCGGCGCCTGGCCCCCAGCTTCACGCCCCACCGGACCAGAGCTGCTCCCTGGGGGTCCTGCCACTGCTCCCCTCCCCAGGCTGGGCTCCTGAGGAACTGAGCTCCTTTCCCTGCCCCAGCCACTTTCCACTCGTGGTCCCCATCCCATGTCCAGCACCATTGTGGAGGCAGGAGGAGCCATGAGCGGGACCCCCAGGGCCACATCATAGTGTGCTGCTGCCCTGCCCCACTGAGCACAGCAAGGGACACCTAGCACAGCCTTGACCCTGGCACAGCAGGGCACTGATCTGTTCCCTCTTATCCTTGCAGGAAGGTGAACAAGTGCTACCGGGGTCGCTCCTGCCCTATTATCGTGCACTGCAGGTACTGCAGGGGATGGAGGGGTATTTGGGTTTGAGGGTGACTTAAGGCTGGGACCTGCTGCCCAGGACCAGCCCCACTGGAACCAGCTCCCCTGGACCAAGCATCTGTGTTTTGCAGTGATGGTGCAGGCAGGACTGGGACCTACATCCTTGTCGACATGGTCCTGAACCGAATGGCCAAAGGTAGGTGCAGGGAAGCACTATTTCTGCCCTGTCCATGAGCTTGGCCTATGAACTCCCCTCCTAGCACCCCTCTCTCCCTCTGCCCCAGGGGTGAAGGAGATAGACATAGCTGCTACGCTGGAGCATATCCGAGATCAGCGGCCTGGTATGGTGCAGACCAAGGTACGCCCCAAAATGGGGATCCTCTCCCCCCACATAAGCATACATAACCCCTGGGGCTGAGGTGGCAGGGATCCTCATGACTCCTGCTGTGCTCCTGCAGGACCAGTTTGAGTTTGCACTGACGGCTGTGGCCGAGGAAGTGAACGCCATCCTGAAGGCACTGCCGCAGTGATGGCAAGGAGCCCTCCCTCCCCTCTTGTCTGCTCCCTGCCCTGCGCTTCGCACTCTCCTCACCAGCCTCTGGGGCTGCTCTCCCTGTAAAATGCTGTCTGTGCTTCTGGCTCTGCTCCCCCTGCCCCCAGGCGCCCCTTCTCATCTCCCCAAGGACACTGACCTCAGGCCCTCTGTGTGCAGGAATCCCATCACACCCACTGTCACCTCAGAGGGGACAGGGCTTGTGGCCCTTAAGACCCGTGGAGGGGGACACCAGGTGGTGCTGCTAGGAACTGGCAGGGGGACTCCCCAACCTGTCAGTTCTGTGTTAGCCCTCTTCCTGTACCCATGTGGGGGGCAGAAGTGGGGGCAGGGGTCCTCCACAGCGGCGGGGGAGCATGGGGTGCAGGGGGGCCTGGCCCAGCCCCACTCCAGGTCCCCTTTGTGTGCTCCCTGCCTAGTCACTCGAGCAGAAGAAAAATTTCTAGAGAACTATAATTTTGTATCTTGATGTGAATAAAGTTCTTGTGTCACGTTCGTGCAGCTGCAGCCAGGCCTGGCCTCTGACTGTGTGTATTGGGATAGCACGGGGAGGAAATGTGACGTTCATCCATCTCTATCCCTGCACTCTGCAACTGCCAGACAAGTACGGCTCACCTGCAGGCAAAGATGAGAACCCTGCATCCCCAGCCCAGAAAGTCCCCACAGGCAGAAGCTACTGCAAACAGGTTTATTGACAGCTGTTAGCAGAAGTGGGGCAGAGAGGGGGGGCTTCAGCGAGGAGGGGGGCTGAGCCCAGCCCTGCTGGCTGAGCCCAGCCATGCTGCCCCTCGCTGCGTACAGCCAGCAGCCTAATCTACAGCAACCCCCATCACCACCCTCTCCACCACCCTGTGGTGCTCAGGGCGTCTCCCCCCAGCCCCACGTATTACTCGGCCACAAGCCCTGCCATGCCCCCCCTCACCGCATCCCACGGAGCCAGAGGGTGCTGGGGAAGGGGGTGGCAGGGGGTGGCCGTGCAGGGAGAAAGCAGAGTCCTGGCTGGGAGAACCTCCGTGGGCGAGTGGGCGTGCGCGGTCCCCGGGCGCAGCAGCCTCAGAACACACCTGGGGAGACAAGCGGAGGGGGGTACACAACAGCACCTGTGAAATCCTCCTCGGCCAAGGGTTGGGGAGAGGCAGGGATGGAGGGAGGAAGGTCCCAGGCAGAGGAGGAAGACAGCCAAGGCAGAACTACGGGCAACGAAGAGGGTAGGAACACTTGTGAACATCACGGAGGGTCACTGCTGCTGTGGGAAGCAAGGAGGGACAGTGCCCGGGAGGGTGTGCAAGGCGTACGGAAGGGAGTGACCAGGCAGAGTCTGCAAGGAGACAGAGGAGGACGGAGTACAGGCAGGAGCAACAGCATCCAGAGGGAAGAGACAAGACACAAGGCACCAGGCAGAGGCTATGTGCACAGCCCTCCTTGCAAGGAGGGGAGCTCAACTCAGCACTCCCTGCAGCCTGGGCAGGGGCAGGCTGCAGCCAGGGAGATACTTGCTGGAGACCCTGCCCGCCTGCAGGGCTGGCAGGGAGAGAGGGGCAGGCAAAGCCAGAGCATGCCTGCCCATGGGCCCCCCACACTTCCAGCAGCCAAGGCAGGGAGCTGCCCCTCTTCCTGGGACCCCATCAAGGGGGCTCCTCTTCAAGCCACTACCTTCAAGTCTGGAAGCCTCCAATGCTGGGATGCCACTAGCCATCCGCTCACCTGAGCAAGGAGGCAGTGCAGAAGAGACCCCCTCCCTTGCTAGGGGAGGCAGGAGCTGAGTTCCAGTCAGCGAGACTCCAGCCCTGCTTTCATCTCCCTGCCCCACGCTCAGAGCAGAGGGCAGTGCCACAGCTTGACTTTGGGAGCAGGTTCGTGCCCCCCTGTAGCAGAACTGCTGGTCCCCAGTGGCTCCTGCTCCAGCCTCCCCCGGGCACCACGGGCTCTGCGGGTGGAGGACGGGCTGCTGTGGCTGCCCCCCGGTGCTGACAGGGAGCCGGGGCTGTGCCCACCTGCTTGGTGGTGCCCTGCAGCTTCCATCTCAGAGAGGCTGTAGGCCATGGCCAGCTGCAAGTCCTCATCCTCATCCTCACTATCCGTGTAGAGGCAGACAGGTGAGGAGCTCGAGGTCTGGTGTGGGGCCGGTGCTGGCGGTGAGGGAGGCCGTGGCCTGGGGAAGGCTTGCTGCTCCCGCCGGCTCAGCTCCAGCCCCAGTGCCATGTCATCAGGAACACCTGTAGGGACACAGGCAGGGACTCGGGGACTCATCCACTCCAGTTCCCGAAAGCTGGCATGAGGCCCTGGCACCTCCAACCCACCCCACCAATCCTTCAGAGCAGAGATCCAAACGAGGGCCATCCAAGGCTCAGTGCAAAACAAAGCCTGGATGCAGCACCACCCAGACACCCCAAAGGGAAAGGGCACAGATCTCAACAACTCAGTCTGCAGTGCCCCTTCTCACCATCGATGTGGATCGACTTCAGCTCCCCATCCTCCTCCACTTCCACCCGCTCCTGCCCGTTCTCAATAATCCTGCAGACAGACAAACAAACAGATGGACGGTCAAGGGCCATGCAGCCAGTGCACCACAGCAGGAAGTTGCAGGGTTGGAGGCCTGCTGATGGAGGAAAGTCTGTGGGAGCAAGGTGGGCTGGCACTGCCCTCACCTCTTGGTGGTGATACGCCTGCCGTTAACAAAGGTTGTGGAGGTGGAAACAGAGCGGAAGCCCAGTCCTGCGTCTGCACCAGAGCTGAAGGATGAGGCAAAAAAATCTAGAGAAGGGAACAACAAGGTTGGTGCCAGGAAAGGTGGCAGGAGGGCAGGGGACAAACTCTGCACAGGGGAACATGGTGCTCTAAGACTCCCCTGCTGGGAGGAATGGCAGCATCTCCTACCTGAGGATCCTGGAAAGGGGGAAAAGAAGTGGCCTCCCCCATGGTGCCGGGGGCCAGGTCCTCGCAGCTCAGAGAAGGGCAGCATGTCATCTGAAAGGCAGCCCCCCCATCAGTATTACCCCATCAGCTTGGTGAACCAGAAGCAGGGCACCGATGCGAGGACCCTCTGCCAGGCCCAGCCGTGAGCTCTATCCCCAAGCTCAGCAGCTGCCCCACAGAGAGAGAGATGTCCAAGACGCAGCCTCCCCTGCCCCACACGCACCAAAGAATTCAGCAAAGGGGTCTCGTCCACCAAAGAACTCCCGGAAGACATCGTGAGCGCTGCGGAAGGTGAAGGTGAATTCAGGGGCCCCAGCACTGGCCCTGGAGCCGCCTGGTCCTGCTGGAGGGAAGACACTCAGTGTTAAATGGAGCCCTGGGTGACATCTCCCCTGAAGGGTAGGGACGCTGGTGGTACTGACCCACATCGGGTCTTCAGACGGGGATGTATCCAGAGGTGCACTAACCCCCACAGCCCCACTCACCTGCTCCCATGAGTCCGTCCTTGCCATAGCGGTCGTAGACATCGCGCTTCTGCTCTGGAAGAAGAAAAGGGGCTGCGGGGAAGCTGGCTGCCAGGTGGGGACAGGAGCACTGACATCTCTCCCAACTAAGGGAGGTGCAGAACAGCAGGGAGCAAGAGGAGGTGGTTGGCACAAGCCCCTGCCACCCCAGCACTGCACCCAAACCAAAGTAAGGCCACTGGGCAAGAATGCAAAAGCTTCAGGCCCACTGGGGAGAGCCCATTGAGGATGGCAACAGCTCAGCATCTCTCCCAAGGGCTCTTTTGGGAGATGTGAGGAAGTAACCAAGCTCCAAAAAATGTGTGGTAAAGCTGTAGGGACCCACTGCCTCCAGGGGACAGCCAGGGATGCAACCTGGGTGAGCCCAGAAGCAGGACATCCCAGTGTGAACAGTTCCAAGGGCAGACACACACACACAAGACATCACTGTGGCCTCTTACTGTCCGACAGCACTTCATACGCCTCGGCGATCTCCTTGAACCTCTGCTCAGCATACTCCTTGTTGTCTGGGTTTTTATCTGGGTGCCATTTCAGCGCAGCCTTCCTGTACCTGCAGAGAGGGGCAGTGATGGGCACACAGCAGCCCTTGGGCTCTTGGGCCAGCAACCCCCAACTGAACATGCACCTCCTAGCCTGTGGGCAGGAGCACCCCAAGCCTGCTTCACCCAGCACCTACAGTCTCAGGCACTGAACAGGAGCTCCTGGACTAGTTCTTCCTTCCAAGAGTATGTGTTTTCATATATAAGTATATATAAACACATATATATAGATATATACGTATTTATGCATACACACACCAACACACACAGACTAAACAAACAAAACAGAAATTACCCCAGAACTGCAGCACTACCACAGCAGAGCAACGTGTGCCCACCTCAGCTGCCCTCATCGATGGCTCTGGACAATGCTCACAGGTTTGTTCTGGAGCCTTCACGGGCTCCACTGTGAGTGCGCATGGACCAGGGGTTGCTAGGGGCCCCCTGGGGCCAGGAGAGCACCAGCTGCCCTCTCCTCCCCACTGCAGCTAGCTAGGGTTAACCCATGCTTCTCAGCTTCTGCCACTCACTCTCAGGAAGCCCCTCACCGGGACCTCTGCCACCTGTTGGCAAGCCGGCAATCTGCTGGCATTCTCAGGTGATGCCTCACCCCAGTGAGAGCAGCAGCAGCTCGGCAGCGCACCAGGCAGGAGTTGCAGAGACTCAGGAGGCTCTGTCAGCTCCTCAGTAGTACCTGAGGCAGAGCAACAACCTGTACACAGGGCCACATCCCTAAAAGGGGACACGCTGCTCTTCACTCTGTGATCTCCAGTCCCCTGACTGATGCCAGCAGAGTCCTTGTGCCCCAAGCATGTGCCATTCCTGCACCCTCTGGCAGAGGGAGAGAGGGGAGCCTCCAAACACCACTGAGACTTGCCTCCAGCCCTAGGCCAACAGCAGGGAAAGAGGAACCAAACCCCACCAAAAGATGCCTTTGTATGGCAGCAAAGCCCAACCCCGCTCTGGCATCCATGCAAAGGAAACAAAGGCTGAATTGTCACCTCTGCAGCTGGGCCCTGTCCCCACAGGCCCCGAAGGAAGCCCCTGCTTCTCTGGCATCAGGTGGGGGTGGCTTGGGGGACTCTGCCCCACAGGCAGAGGCACGCTGCCATACACTTACGCCTTCTTGATGTCCTCAGCGGTGGCGTTGCGGCTCACCCCCAGCGCCTCGTAGTAGTCGACCATGACGTGAGCTGTCCCACGGGGTCACTGCAGTGGGAGAAGGCAAAGTCAGGGGTCCACAAGCACAGCCTGGTAGTGCTGGGTGTGGGACAGCAAGGGCAGGTTTCTTACCCTCTCTAGCGCCCCGGCCACCCCACTGCCTCCCGAGAGCAGCTCAGCTCTCCCATGCCCAGCTCCCAGCACCCTGCCCGCACCTCGGCCACCTTGGGAGCACCTACAGCCCCAGTCGCGGGGACCCTTTGCTGCTGACGCACCGCCGTCCTGCCGGCGTCTCCCCAGCTTGCCCAGGCAGGGGGAAGGGGTCCCCGCTGCCGGCGCCGCTCCCTGCCCGCTTCCCCGGGGCTCAGCGGCGGGGCGGGGGGGCAGCGGGACGGCGCAGCCCGCTAAGGTGCTTAGCGGCTGCAGCGGATTAAGGGCTCAGCGGGGACCCTCCCCGGCCCCGGGCACGCCGGGACACTTCCATCGGCCGACCCGCTCCGGGGGGGGGACAGGAGCAGAGTGCGGCCGCTGCAGCCCCCCGCGACCCCCCGGGGTACCATCCCACCCCCGGTACTCGCCCCCGGCCCGGGAGTCCCAGCTGACGGGAGGGCGGCGCTGGCGCTGGCACCGGCACCACCGCGGCACTGGGACCGCCCCCCGGCCCGGCCGTAAACACGGCGCTCCCGGGGCCACCCGCTGCTGCTGGAAGTTTCCGCACCCCGCCCCGCCGCCACCGGCGGGCGGCCCTGGGCTGCGGCCAGCGGATCTGGGGCACCGGGAGGGGCGGTGGTGGCAGCACGGCAAGGGACGGCACTGGCCCCGCTCCCCCCGTGCGCCACGGTTCGCCTCTCCCCGGTGGCCCCTTGCGCCCCGCTCCCCCCGTCCCGCCCCGGTGCCCACCTGAGCGCCGCCGCAGAGCCCTCCCCGCCCGCCCGGGCCGCCCGCGGCCGGTGTCGCGCGTCCCCCGCGCCCGGGCCACCGCGGGCCTGGAGGCGGCTCCGCTGCGTGACGGGCGGCGGCCGCAGCCAACCGCGGCCCCTGACGTCACGGCCTCGCCGTTCGCCGGGTGACGTCACGGGAGGCGTGTGTGAGCCGGGAGCGCGGCCGCTCCGCCGGTCGGGCCCTTCGCAGCCCCCGCCTCGGCCCCGTCCTGTCCTCACCCCAGTCTCGTCCCCGCGCCTGCTCTTCCGCTCCCAGGGCCGCGCGTGGGCCCCGGGCAGCGGCAGCAAGGTGCGGGCGCGGTGGCACCGGCCTGTCCCGCCGGTGCCGGTGCTGACTGCGCGCCGCGCCGGGGCACGGCTGCGGCCCCCGGCGCCGCGTGCCGCTGGCTTCCCGCCGAGTCAGCTGCCCGGCCGGTCCCGCCGGGAAGGAGGAGCCGGCCGGGGGGGACAGCTGAGGTGACTCAGCGCTTTGTCGGGGCGGGGGACGTGCCGGGGAGCAGCTTGCCAGACTGGCGGGCACAGCTCCCTGCCAGGAGCCCGGGCCGCCTGGCACCACTGTGGCACCACTGTGGCACCGGCAGCCGGGAGCTGCAGGCCACGCCGAGCACCAGGGTGCCCAGGGCCCGGAGAACCGGCACCATGCACCAGGAGCTGCTTTGTTGACTTTTCTCGTTCATGGCCCCTGCCAGGACAGTTGCTGCAGAGGGGCTGTGCTCACCCATTCTCAGGGTCCTGGGCGGTCTCGCTCACCTGCACCTCTGAACGTGTCCTCGCCACGGAGATTTAGGATTTCCTCTTGCAGCCTGGATGGGAGAAGGAGGGAGCTTGTTCTCTCTGCAGGGTCAGAGCTTTTTGGATCCACTGCCACACCTACACCACAGCTGGAAGCTTCCTCGCCTCCCATAAATTCCTAGCTGGGAAGCCTGGCAGAATGAGGAGGCCTGAGTCTGAGACAGGGCATTCCCAGCACTCCTCAGGGACAAATTTCAGGACAGATGTGCCCGAGAAGAGCCTTCCCCAGCCATGAGTCGTGCGCCTGGGGTGGATGAAATGCCAAGGGCGTCATCTCGTGTGCCAAAGGCATTTCTCTCTCCAAGGGATGGGAGACCCATCCCCTGCCATCAGATAGCAACTTGCTTATTTCCTTCAACAACGGCTTGGAGTATCTCCTGCCACTGGGGATTTTTTCCCTGGAGGCCACTGCAGCACTGTCCTCCTGTACCTGTTTGCCCACGAGCAGGGAGGGGTTCCCTGGGGGCTGCCTGTAGCCAGGGTGCCCCCCCCGGCTGCCGGGGCTCTGATCTGGCCCATCTGCCCAGCAATGGGTGCAGAGCCGGCATGGGCACTAGATGGAGCCACAGGCTGCTGCACAGGGATCCCATCCTGCTGCTGGGAGGGCGAGGAGGAGCCACCGGGGTGTACCTGAGGCTTGGCACCTTGCTTTCCTTTCCCTGGGTTTTGCAGCTGGTGTGAGGACAAGGAGGCCCACGAGATAATAGATCTCAGCTCGCCCTGTGCACACCGGTGGGGAGGCCTCTGTGCTGGGATAGGAGAGAGCTCCACATGCTGGCTGTGAATCTGGAGCCGGGGGAACACACTGCTGATGCACGTTCATGGCAAAAGTCTCCCTCGTGCCTTGAGATCAGGATATGGACTGGGGAGGACTGACACCTCCCCAGTATTCTTAGGGGAGGCAGTGGAGAGTTGAGCAGTAGCCCACCACAGCACTGGTAGGAGAGAAGATGTATATCAACCACACTTCATCCCAGACCTGCCACAGTCACTCTTCTACTCAGATCTGGCCGCAGCCAAATAAAAGAAGCCCATCACCCACTGGTGCCTCACACCTTCAGCTGCAACACCCTGCCCTCTTTACCTGCCCTTTCCTCCTAGGTCTGCCTGAAGTCCTGATGCTCACATCAGCTTTGAATCAAGCACAGGCATCTTAAGTGTGTCTCAAGAAGACCCTTATTTCTTAACAAATTTTGGGGATCTCTGTGTTGCAAGCTTGTTTTCAGCTTTCCAGGGTCTCAGAAATGCTCATGAAATACTCTTGAGGCTTTCTGAGGAAAGAGGTCTTAGGTGAGCAAAGCAGGATGCCAACGGACCAAATGTTTTTATCCCAGTTACCCAATCTCTCAGGAAGCCAACAGAATTGCATCATAAACCCATGATATATTATTATGCAAACCACAAATTAAGCGATATATTTTTTTCAGCACTGCACAACATTTCAGCTTTTGATTTCCACATGAAAACACAAGCTCTTTCACAGCCTTAACAAAACTGGCAATTACGTACTGAAAATTTGTATTCATGGCAATTTTTGAGCTAGGAAGTGCTCAGCAAGTCGTGTGCCTGCTGCTCCCCTCATCACATGCAGCTGACTCCCTTCTTCTTCTCCCCATTCCCCAAGGGAAGGTACCCATTCCTTGCAGTGGAGCTGCAGCAGGGAAGGAGCAGGAGCCAAAGCCACTAGGATGGAGTGAGAGGGTTTGAGCAGAGTGAGACAAGTTCCTGGGTGCCATTTCTGTGCCACCTTCCTCTGCCTGCCTGCTTCTAGGACAGATGGTGATGCTGGCCATCCCTTGGCATGACTACAGCACCGGTGTAACCCCCAGGAAAGGGGTCAGTGGGAACTCAAGGGCTTGCTCACCCCTGAAAGGGCTGCATTAGATTGGGGACCCCCAAGTACAGGGGGCTGGTGAAGACATCACTTGAGCAGGACCCCCATTTTTAAAACCCATATTGGTTCTTTTACTCAGAGTCCTGCTGTCTCATCCAAAAAGCCCTGTCCACCATCCCTAACTTCCCTGCACAGCCAATTTCTTCACACCTTCATGTTTTTGATGCTCTGCATGTTCAGAGGCCAGGCTCTCAGCCACCTGCCGATCTCTTTGTCCACTCTGTTCTCATCTCAGCTGGCTGTTTAGAATTGTACCTTCTAGAGACTGAGGACAATCCAGGGAGGCAAAGTCATGCAGCTGCTCTTAGTTTGCATAGCAGAACAGAGAAGTGAGAAACAGCGAAGTCAGGGTGACTTTCGTTCAAGCAGGGCGATGACTTTGAGCCAGATTTAGCAATGTGTCAGACCCAGGCTGTGTGTCCCAGGCTCTGCCTTGCAGGCATGCTTGCGTGTGCTGACAATGGGGATGCTGCCCCAGCCAAAACCCAGGCAAAACTGAGGTGCTTGCAGATTTTAAATCAACAGAGTCAGAGGCTGGCAGAGATGGCAGAAGCCCATGACTAAACAGGTTATCCATGATGAGCAGGCACACGGGCACAGGGAGCAGCTGAGCCTCATGGCAGCAGGGTTTTGCCCGCATCCCTGGCATGTGGTTGGTGACAGGTTGGGCTGGATAACCCTGTGGGGTGCAGGAGCAGAACACCCCAAACTCATCCATGGGGGAGCTGGGAGTTGCCTGGATCAGATCACAGGGGAAGGGAGATGAAAGATAATGAATAGACTGATAACACACACCCCCTCCATATGCTAGGGAACACTCCAGCTGCAGAGGGGAGTGGAAGCTGCAGCTGACACCAGACAGGAAGGGATTCTGTTGTGAAGCAAAATCTGATTTTGCTCATGCACACCAACATGTCCATGCCCACACTCTCCCGAGCTCCACATCCCTCATGTTTATCTGGCTTGGCCAGGATTTTCTGCAGTGCCTGGTTGGACTGGGGTCACAGGCTGTCTGGTCCTCACTGTGCCCTCCAGCTACATGGCCAGCCTTGGCCCATTGTCTTCACCTAGGCATGGCTCAAAGGCAAACAGTGAGCCAAGCAGGGACAAATAAAAAAGGATATGGAGCAAATGCATTTGCATGAGAAGAAAACAAGAAAAAGGAAAACAGAATGCCAGAAAGCAGATTTTTGTTTTCTGTAGCTCTTGGTGCCTGCAGGAGTGCTCACCAGTGCAGGAGTGGAACCTTGGAGAGAGTGCTGTGGATGCAAAGAGAAGACTGCAGTTTGGATGCCATCTGTAAACGTATTACCTGCTAAAATTGACATTTGCTGCTTGTCAGGCCCTCACTGAGAGCATTAGTGGGCCTATCTGAGGGTCTTGCTTGCTGCTGATGGCATTTTTTAACTGAGCTAGGAAAACCGGTGTAATTCCTAAGAACTGAAGAAATCACTCCAGTCATTAAGAAAATAAACTGGTTGACCCAGAAAACTCTAGATTACTGATAATACCAGAAAGAAATAATAGAAGAATTAATTTTTATTCTATCAGCAGAAAACTAAATACTGAAGAATGTATTTGCTACTGATATCCTTGTCTCAGGTAAGGAAGGTATTGCTTTGCAGACTTGTTATCACCTTCAGCACAATTACATGTCCGGCTGATTCAGATCAACACCGCTGGTATGACATCCTCACTTGGAAGCTGGCAGGAGATAATGCTAACTGTATTTGCATAAATCACAGCATTGCTGCAAAGAGGAGTGAAACAATTAGTTTTCTGTGTCCACAGAAGGAAGCTCAGAGCTGCTACCAGTGATCTTTCCAGATCTACTTTTTGTGTTGCTCCTATATTTATTTTATTTGAATATTTATCTTGGTGTGCCAAGCCAGCCTGTTTTGCACCAGAGGCATCAATAGGAAAGGTGTGCTTGTTAGCCAGGAGCTGTACTGCTGAAGGCCTTTGCAGTGAGGATCCCCAGGGCTGATTGCAAGGCCCACCGTGATAAGAAATGTTTACGAAGAAATATTTACTAAGAAAAAATTGGGATAATGCTAGGCTTGGTAGGGTAGTAACTATTGAAGGGGACAATTAAATCTCAGAGATGGTTAAGATTTGTCTGATTAAAAGGCCATATTACAGCAAAATTGCTTGAAGCAATTAATTTGAGAATTTTAGGAAGGGGCAGTTTTGTCACTTATTACTCTGCACATTCTCTTGCCACCTTCACACTTTATCAGCAGCAGTGTGGGATTCATTTCAAGACCCGTGATCAAACCATGGAAGCCAGGGGTGCCTGGCAGGAATCCCTGCACAAACCCAGCAGCTCTTTGCTGATGATTCACTGTTGCAAACCAGCAAATGGGTTCCCCCCGGCTGCCTCGCTGGGCACCACACCCTCTTCACAGCAAGCAAGCCAGTTACATCCCTGCCTTTTTTTCCTGAGCAGACCTGTCATCTCAATAATTGAACAGGATTGTTTGGCAAGTGGGTCTTCCATGTTAATAAGGATGCTGAGGGTGCCCCAACATATGCAGGAGTGCTTAGTGCCCAGCTCTTGCCAGACTCTGCATCCTCCTGCCTGGGAGGTGGTGAAGCTCTCCGGAATGTGTCCAGTGCCAGGCTATTAAGTGGCAGAACAAGAGTCACGCTGTCCAGGCCACACCATCGCAGGGAAGGGTACAGCAGCCCTAGCTGTCCTCAGGGTGCCTGGAGGTGGCTTGTCCTAATGAGGAGGGCCACTTTAAGCATGAAAATTCAGCAGATTTGTGCTCCAAGTCCTTGCAACTGGAAAATTCTGCGAAATAGCTGTTATTTCACATGCACAGCCTCTCATCATATGGCTTAACTCTGCTAGGAGGCTCTCAGATACTAGTTTGAGCCAGGCATCCTCAAGATGCCCATTGAACTCAAGGTGTCAGCCCAGTGACTTGAGGCCACTGGCTCCCAGCAGCCAGGCTCTGCAGGGAGGAGCAGGGAGGACAGCCCTTGTTTCACAATATCACACACTCTGTGCACACAAACAGCTCCAGGCAGGAGCACCCTGGGAGCCATCACCCAGCTGAGTTATTAAACTCATCTTTTATCACATTAACTGTTTCCCTCTGACTTCCAACGATGCTTGGCCAGCTGCCAGATCTTCCTTTCCACTTTTAACAGCTCTACAGCAATCCCCAAGACTCCAGGCTAGTTTCTCCAGGCCCTGCTCTGCCCTTGGCTTGCCCTGGGGCCAACAAGCTGTTTGCATTTTTATACAACTCACTTCTACATGTAAAACAAAACACCTTGCAGACATCTCTCCAGCCATGGCATGCTCAAGTGATCTCCAAAGGCCAGGGCACAGCAGGGCCACCATCAAGAAGCTTCTGTGACAGGAATTATTTCCTTTCCCAGTGGGTGCGGGACTGGCCCACCTGGCCGTGGTTTACGTACCTCAGAGGAGGGGGTGCATCTGCAGAGCTGCCCCATTGAATCTGACATGTCCCCTCTGCTGCCCAGGGGCTTGGCTGCTGTCCCACAGGCAATGCTTGAGCTCCTGGGAGCAGGGGAAGTGGTGTCTGCTTCTTGCCCCATCACTGCCAGCTCACAGGCTTGTCTTTGGCATTGCGACAGAGCTGGCCACAGCTTTGTTGCAGTTCTGAGAACTTGTAAGACAGGAAGGCCTAAAGGGCTGGGCATGAAGACATCACCATGCCTACACTTCTGTCTGGTGTATGGAGAGCCCCTTCAGCCTTCTGGGGTAACCCATATCCCTCCAGGAGCTCCTACCATCACACAACCTTGCAGAATTCACCACACTTCCATTTCCAGGTATTCCTGCACTGCTTGTGCCATCACCAGCTCTGAGAGCTAATGAAGAAGAGGAAAAGCACCACTGGCACCTCCACAGAAGCCCATCATCACTGCACACTGGTATTCCCTGAGAACATGGGCCACCTCAGCAGGCTCAGTCCCTCTGTCACCCGCCTGGAGGCAGATTGTTCACACCAGGCATGCTCAGACCTCTGACATGAAGTTACTGCAATTAGACAGGTGAGGTTTTATTTTGCTCCCGTGGGTGTGTAGCTGCCTTTCCCAGGACATGAAGAAAGGCAGGTGACACCGGCAGCCATGGCAGCTGGCTCTGAGCCAGGAGGGCTGCTCACCCAGGGCCTGCTGTGCCTGAGAAAGAGTTCGTTCCAACTTGTCCGACAGCCCCTTTTAGCCTCGCAGGTTGGGGCTTGGCTTGTGGGACCGCCTTGTGTCCTGGGGAGTGCCTCTCCTCTCTTGCCACTGCCCTGTGATTCAGGGCTTAGGACTGTAGTGAGATCTGGAATTAGCTTTATTGTTTCTGCACTGAGGCACACGCTCTGGGCAATGCAGCAGGCGTTGCACAATTGACTTCATTATATCTGAACCAGCAATTATGCTGCTGTTGCTCAGCTGCAGCAGAGAAAACTTCTGTCAGATCACTACTGCGCCCTACATCCCAGAAGGTCTCTAGAAGTAAATGCCACGTGTGGGTTGCTGAAGATGTTCAATGAGGCCGTTATTGAGTCTCTGCTTGGTTTTCTGATTCTCCCCATTCTTTCCTTACATCTAGCCTTCCAGTCACCCTTCTTTCTTATCTCTGGATCAGCTCTACCTTCTCCAGATGAAGGATGAGGTACTCAGAGGGCCCTTTCTGACCTAGGCAAGGCATGCATATCTTAAGGAGTGGCAAAAGGAGCATTTTCTGCCCATCTCCATGTTGTGCTAGAACTTTTCAGGGTGGCAAAGTATGTCCCAAATGCTGCCATAGTAGAACCTCAGCAGCACTCGGACATATGATGCTGGGCCATCAGCAGGAGCCAGCTGTGCTTTAGGGACCCTGCACAATGCTCAGTGGGATATTGCTGAAGCAGTTAGCACCACAAGGGCCTTGCTTGAACTCAAATCTGCAACGTGCAGTCGAGCTCTGTGCTTTCAACAGACTTATTAGTTTCACCAGCCAGCCTTGTCCAGCCTGTGCCACTGCTGGAGAGCAAACTGCACAGGGCACTGATGGGCTGGAGGTATATCCTGGCTTCTCCACCTCCCCACCTGCTAAGAGGATTAAGGGCAGAGCAAGGACAGAGTGAGGGGTAAGCAGGGCAAGCACAGATACAACCTCTTTGGGAAGCTCCCGGCTGAGATTAGAGACACAGACAGGAGCCTTGCTCCTGAAGCACCTCTTACCATCTAGTTTTTGCTTAAAAGTGGAGAGTTTTTACACACAATGGGCTTCCTTGCCAAACCCACAGCACAGCTCTGCTCTCTTCTACCTTCCCAAGAAGGCCATGTCCCCAAACTGCCCCATGACACTGCTCTGCCTGGAGCAGGCAGGGTGAAATTGAGGTCTGAAAACTAGGAACAATAGTTGGGGCTTTCCTCAGCAAAGAGGGCAGGGAACTGGGGTGTGGATGGGAGGTACCAAGCTGGGCTCTCAACTCATCTCCTGCCCAGTTTCAGCTCTGGGTGCTTTAGGTGTGGCAGTCTTTAGCATACCTCTGGAAGACAGCTACAGAGAGAGAGAGGCTTTGTTTGGGTAACTGCATGTTTTGCTCACAGGTGTTCCTGTACCAGCAGGTACCTGCCAAGAGCTGGCTGGTTTCTGACAGTGGCAAGTAGGGGCTTCCCCTGCAGTGGGCAGGACTTTGCCCCTCAGGTATTTTCAATATTTTTCCGATCCTTCAGTAAAGAAATGATTGTATTCTGACTCTATAGCCTAGAATTTTCCTTGCTTGCTATTTGCATCTCTCTGGTTGCTGATGCAGAGTCTAACTATGTTCTGAGCATCAATGAAAATGTTTCCTGGGCAATTCTTGTAATCTTGTGACTTCTGATGTTGTCTGAAAAAATTGCAGGGCCTTCTTAGATGAGTGGGTAACATCTCTGTGAGAGAGGGGTCGCCTCAGGACAAACCCAGCCAGAGTGAGCTCAGCCTCCACTGTGTGCTTTCAGGCTGCTGCTACCAGCATCTGGCAGGCTGCTGAGCAGTTAGGCACTGACAAGATGCAGCTGATTGGTGTTCCCTGGGTTTAGCCAGATGTTCTTAAGCATTTCAAAAAAGCTTAGACATCTGTTTGGGCATTTCAGATCAGAGGCACATGGGGATGCGCAGCTCCGAATGACTCATGGCTCTCTTGTCAGTCATTCCCACTCTAATTGTCCAACAAACAGCATCTGAGTGGGTATTTTCACTGTGAACAGACATTTGCAGCAATGATGAATCAGGGACATTTCACTCTCAACCCTCCACCACCATGGTACGTAAACTGATCCATGATTTTGCACGCCTAGGCAGCACCAGATCGTTATGCGAATCTTCAGAATCTGGGTGAACTGTACAGCCTGAAATGCTGCTGGCTGCCTTGCTCGGCTTCCAACCATGCTGCAAGGCATTCATGCTATAAATGCCCCAGAATTAATCGGCACCGTGGAATTGAGGGTTCTAGGACACACCCAGTGAGAAGTGACTCCCTGACATCCACTACACGTTACAATTAATACCTTGGTGAAGATTTTCACAGGGAAGATGATACCGTCACTCCTTTTCACTCCAATTAACTTCTGGGGCTCAAATTTTGATGCCTCAGTGCTACCAATTACTCTCTCACTCTCATGGACTGTCTGCATCAGCATGGTCTGTGTTATCTAGTGATCTCTGAGGTCACTCAAAGGACATTTACACCACAGGGAGACATTTCCAGAGTTATCCAGTCACCACAGAATCCTGTGCAGGTTCAGCAGCACTTACTAGCTGGGGCATCTCTGTGGGGGAAAAAAAAAAAAAAACAACAAAAAAAAACACCAACAAACCAACCAAACAAAAACAAACAAACAAAAAAACCACAAAACACACACAAAAAAAAAAAAAAACCAACAAAAAACCCCTAAAAAAACCAAAAAACCAACTCAATATTTTCCCATCAACTTGATTAAACCCACTATATTCCTCTGGCTCAGCCATTTCTGCAGGTCTCAAAAATATGTTGCTTAGACACCAGCACAGGCTTTGCAGCAGTACTCTTGCTTTCAGTCACTTTACACATGCTCATCAGTGAAGGTGACACTTTCCAGGTGACTCAGGCACAAAGAAAGGCTATTGTGGGTGGATAATTTAGGTCCAGCTTTCAACTTTCAGATCAAGCAGAGAAATGACAGCACTTTTCAGTGAAAACTCATTAAGTCAGAGCGCTGAGGCAGATGCAGGGCTGGTTCTGCACCACAGTGGATGCTTTGAGTATTTTGGAGGGGGTAGGACACATCATTCGTTGTAGTAAGGCCAGACATCAGTGAAGTCACTGTAGACTCCAATAAAACCCCTCCAAGGTGCTCCAAGCTCTCCCTGCACCCTCACTATTCATTTCATAAAGCTTTGTGAAATCAGATCAAACCAGTGAAGGTAATGCAGAGCCAGGATGGAGAAGCAGCCCTTTGGCAGGCAGGGCTTTCAACACAGCCCCGGAGCACAACTGTCCCTGAGGGCCTTGACACAAAGGACAGGATTGAGTTTTCCTGATTTTTTTTTTTTCAGTGATCTCCAAAGAGGAAAGTTTGGGTTCATCTCTGGAGGGTTTCCTCCGCCAATGTTTCCTCCAGAAATTCTCCCAGTTGTTTTTCAAGAAGCCTTGGGTGGCTGCCAGAGACCTGGCTCACTCTTTTCTCAGGGATCATATCAGCACCTAAGCCCACCAGGAGGGAAGACGTGGGCCAAGTTCTTTACTGGCTTTCTTGCTTCAAGCCCCGAAGTCTCTCCTGGTTAGTGCCTGGATGGTGCCTTTCACCAGCAGGACACCAAGCTGGAAGGTGCCACCTCTGTTCCCCTGCAGAACCCCTCTGCCAAGGCTGGCAAGCATAGCAGGAACAACATTTATGCCCCACTGCCCTTTCCTCGAGGGGACCCCCCGGTCTCCCGTGCCCCAGTCAGGGGATGCTGCTCCCTGAATGCCCCACCAGTGCATCCCGCCAGGCAGCATAGCCCCATCGATGCAAATATATGCAAATATGCGCAATGCACGCAAATCTACGAAAGCGCTCGGGGCTGTCTCGGGCGGGGCGGCCCGCCCCGGAGCGCCGGTGCCGCCCCCGGTATAAGGCGGCGGCGGCGCGGGCGTCCCGGAGTGCGGAGCTGCGGCAGTCCGGGGACAGGCAGGTTGTGCGGCAGCGGCGGCATCATGGTGAGTGCCAGCCCCGGCTGCTCTCTCCCTCCGGTCCCGCGAGTGCACCCTGGAGCGAGCTGGGGTCTCCGTGGCTTCCCGGGAGGGCTCTACCGGGAGCCCAGAAATGCGGACAGCTGGCGACGGGATTGCCGGCTATGCTCGCCATGCCTTTGCCTAGCTTCAGCCTCTTCCTGAGCTGCTCCTTCCCCGGCTCTCAGCAGCCTCCCTTCTTTGAGCATCCCCTTGCACCCGTGGCAGGGAGGCCACCAGCGAGCCCCGCCGGCGGCGGAGACCGGCGCTCGGGCGGACACGTCACGTCTCATCCCTCTCCCACTTTTAATAGTGTCGGTTCCTGCCCGTGTCCCGCGGTACCATCCCCGGCTGCTGGGAGTTCGCCCCGTCTGCCAGCCCCCCACGCTGCCGACCCACAGCTGAGCTCCGGCAGTAAGCTGTGGCTTCCTTCACCCACTGCCCTGCTCCAAGGATGTGCATCACAGTGGCTGGGCTTCCAGGCTGCCCTGCCGCCGTGGTCCTGCGGCGATCTCTGGTTCATGAGCTCTCCAGCTGCCCTGGAGAGCATCCCAGCCCCAAGGTTTCCCGGGCACCCTGCCTGCTGTCCCGCAGAGCCATGCTCCCATCCCTTCCTGTGCCAGACTTTGCCGTGAAGAAGGCAGAGTCTACTCTGTTGGCTGTTGACCAACACTGCTGCGTACTGCTACTGCTGGGCTCTGCCCAGCCTATTGTCAGTGATGGGTCCCACAGAGCCAGTCCTGGCTGCTGCTTGTTAGGATGAAGTGCAGTGAGCAGCATAACCCTCTGCCACCCCCACGCTGATTCACAAGGTCCTTTGCCAGGGAGGAGTCCTCTCGCATCTCCTCTTCCTTGAGGTGCTTGCATCTGTGCCAAGTGTTTTCTATGCCCTTCTGTAGAGGATCTTGGAAGACTTACCTCAGGTCTTAAGTCCTCAGGTCTTACCCTTGGCTCCTTGTGTTACACAATGTTTATGGACCTGCTGGGAGGGATAGGTGGGATATTGCTTTGCTCTTCTTGCACCTCAGCTTTGGGAAGGGTGAGGAGATGGGCTTCTGCCTCTCACCATGGGTATCAAGGGCTTATTTTTTTGCCATCCTCCACTGTCACTGCTGCCTCTGAGAGGCAGCACTGAAAGCACTTTAGATGCAGAGAGCCAGGACATGCTGCATCCTGTGCAACTTTGTGCGACAGCAGTCATTGCCCTGGTCCTGAGTGCAAAATGGCTGGTTCCACCGGCTTCCTGCCGGCTGACTCATAGTGGGGCACCATAGCTCTGGAAACCCAGTTTGATTTGGATGCTCCTCTGAGTCAGTTGTGCCTGATGACACATCCAAATCCTTAGCAACAGCAGGTCTAAGGCACTGAATACTTTCATTCTTACCAAAAGAACTGCAGGCTCTGTGGTGCCTCATCTGAAGGGAGTGAGGTTGTAGAGCCCACCTTCACCTGGCTTCTCCTGGGGGGCTTGAGACTACCCTTGAAGCTGTGAGCTAAGAGACCCTCCCCCCTCAGCTTTTCCGTTGACTTAAAAAGTTCCGTTGACTTTAAAAGTGCAGCTAATGCTTCCTTCTCCTCTAGAGCTAATTTAGGGAAGCTGAGCCTCAGAACATGGCAACCATTCATGTTTGTAAATCCCCTCACTTGCTGGGTACCTATCCTCAGTGCCCTCAGCTCCCAGTGTCCTGGGAGTGCTCTGCCATCTCAGACTCCAGCTCTATTGTTGGAATTGCAACAGGGACAGTGCCAGATGCTGCTGGGCCTCAGCCCTTAAGCCATATGGATATTTGGGCAATGCAGAAGATGCTCCCTGGATGCTATCCAGGGCTGTGGGTGGGGCCAGTCCAGGGGATGGATGGCCTGATATCCTGGGCTGCTACAAATGGGTCTCCATCTCCTTGGGCCCTGAGGTGGTCAGTGCAGTGATGAGAGGCAGAGCACTAGATTTGGGAGAAAGCAGAAAACTGAAATGGACACAGGGTACCCAGGCACGAGGGCAGTGTGGCTTGCCCAAGCTGGCTAGGGCCAGAGCTGCCCTTCCAGGGCTGTGCACTTGCTGCAGTGATTGCATTTCTGGTCTCTGCTGGGATCTGACCCTGCCTCCCCCTCCCCAGCGTGAGTGCATCTCCGTCCACGTCGGCCAGGCCGGCGTCCAGATGGGCAACACCTGCTGGGAGCTGTACTGCCTGGAGCACGGCATCCAGCCCGATGGGCAGATGCCCAGCGACAAAACCATCGGTGGAGGGGATGACTCCTTCACCACCTTCTTCTGTGAGACTGGGGCTGGGAAGCACGTCCCACGGGCCATCTTCGTGGACCTGGAGCCCACAGTGATTGGTGAGTGCTCCCTAATTGGGCAGTGATAGTGGCCATTATTTTGGGGAACAACCCATTGCAGGAGGCTCCCAAGAGTGCTCCCCTACCTTTCCCCAGATCCAGTCAGCTAATCTATTTTGCCACTCTCTCCTAGATGAGGTTCGGGGAGGAGTCTATCGCCAGCTCTTCCACCCCGAACAGATGATCACTGGCAAGGAGGATGCTGCCAACAACTACGCCCGTGGGCACTACACCATCGGCAAAGAGATCATTGATCAAGTGCTGGACAGGATCCGTAAGCTGGTAAGTGACTGCAGAGAGGGGATGTGTCTCCCTGGACTGGGGTTCAGCATCATTCAGGAGGGGGAAACAGCACCTTGGGAGGAATCAGCAGTGACCCAGACAAGAGTCTGAACCTTCCCTGCAGCCAAGTCAGTGCTTGAGGGAACCTTACTTTTCTCTCTCCACAGGCTGACCAGTGCACAGGCCTCCAGGGATTCCTGGTGTTTCGTAGTTTCGGAGGTGGCACTGGCTCTGGATTCACCTCCTTGTTGATGGAGCGACTCTCTGTTGATTATGGCAAGAAGTCCAAGCTGGAATTCTCCATCTACCCGGCACCACAAGTCTCCACCGCTGTGGTAGAGCCCTACAACTCCATTCTCACCACCCACAGTACATTGGAGCACTCAGACTGTGCTTTCATGGTGGACAACGAGGCCATCTATGACATCTGCCGCCGGAACCTGGACATTGAGCGCCCAACCTACACCAACTTGAACAGACTCATCAGTCAGGTTGTCTCATCCATCACGGCATCATTGCGGTTTGATGGAGCCCTGAATGTGGATCTGACCGAGTTCCAGACCAACCTGGTGCCCTACCCTCGCATTCACTTCCCCCTGGCCACCTATGCCCCTGTGGTTTCTGCTGAGAGAGCTTATCATGAGCAGCTGTCAGTAGCCGAAATCACCAACTCCTGCTTTGAGCCGGCGAACCAGATGGTGAAGTGTGACCCTCGCCATGGCAAGTACATGGCCTGCTGCCTGCTGTACCGTGGGGACGTGGTGCCCAAGGACGTCAACGCCGCCATCGCCACCATCAAGACCAAACGCAGCATCCAGTTTGTTGACTGGTGCCCCACGGGCTTCAAGGTGGGCATCAACTACCAGCCACCCACGGTGGTGCCGGGGGGGGACCTGGCCAAGGTGCAGCGCGCCGTCTGCATGCTGAGCAACACCACGGCCATCGCTGAGGCCTGGGCTCGCCTGGACCACAAGTTTGACCTGATGTACGCCAAGCGTGCCTTTGTGCACTGGTACGTGGGTGAGGGCATGGAGGAAGGGGAGTTCTCCGAGGCACGGGAAGACATGGCCGCTCTGGAGAAGGATTATGAGGAAGTGGGCCTGGACTCCTATGAGGATGAAGATGAGGGTGAGGAGTAGAGAAGCTACAGGCCTGAAAAGGACCATGCTTCCTACCCGTGTTACCTGCAGAAACCCTTTGCAATAAACCATTTCAGAGCCTCCGTGTGTCCCAGTATCCCCCCAGCTGTATCGGTTTCATGCCAGGTCAGGTGTGTGGTGAGTGCTTCATCCCTGCTACTGGTGCTGCTATGCTTCCTCCCAGTGCTCTCCTCTGGCTCCGCCTCCACCTCTCCCCTTAGGTAAGAGCCCCATACCAGTGGGATAGGTCCAGGACACATGGCAGGCTCTAGGAAGGTGCCGGAGCATGTCCACCAAAAGGATCTGCAGGAGTGCTGCTGATGTGGTAGCAGAAGTACCAAGCTTAGGCATGGGGTCCTTTGTCTTCGAGTACCTCTGCCCTCAGCCTGCCCTGCTCTGCCATTGCTCTGCCTTCACCCTAGGGCATGTGGCCCCACTCTACCGGGCCTGGATAATCTTCTTCATTGTTCCCATTCTGAGTCCTCTCATCGCCCTTCCTGGTGGTAAGGAGTCCCAGCATCAGCTCCTGGCTCCAGCTGCAAACTGGAGATTTCTGTTACCCATTATCCAGTGTGCTGTTTCCAGAGATTAATTTTCCCCGCTTACCACTAATGCTCCAGCTATATTGACCCACAGGGGCTGTCCTCCCCTGCCCTCCTCCCAGCATGCAGCCGTGTCAGCTGGAGGGGAGAGTGGGGGCCAGCCCTGGCTGCTGGAGCGCAGCCAGGCACTCATCCCTCTGCGCAGGGCTGCTGGCACTGCTCTGCTTGCCTGTGACTGGAGTGGTAGGCTCATACTGAGTGGTGCCTGCTGCTGCTATGCCAGGGCAGGAGTCACTGCCCCTCACATCAAGTGCTGCTCTGATCCCCTCCTTATGTCTTGTCTGATTATGGGGAAAGGAGGGAATCTGCTCCTTCAGAGTAATTGCTGACATCTCCCTGTGTCTTCATAGACGTGGCTGCCACCAGAAGGATGTAGGAGTTGGAATTGTGTCCTATAGCTTTTTCTAAAAGTTATCCTGCACCTCTGTCCTGGACAAGGGTCCCAGTAGTGTCTCCTGGCACGCTGCTGAGCAGCAGAGGCCCATCCATACCCATGGCCAGGGAAGGGTAGCTGTGTGACCCCAGGTACTGACATTAAAGACAGAGCCCTCTCCCTGCTCAGGCAGCATTCAAGGCTGAAGGTCCAGGCATCCTCAGCAGCAGGATCAGCCCTAGCCTTGGCAGGGGTGGCTGCACTGGCCAGGGCTCAAACAGAGCTGCTGCTCTGAATGTAGTCACAAGTTATTAACAGCAAGCAGGCTGCAATGACCCTTTTTTGGCAGCCCAGATTTGTCATGCAGATCTGCAGCCTCACAGGGTAGTGCAGTATTGCCTGTCTGTCCCCACCGGGAGAGAAGGGCAATCCTTGGCTGGAGCTTCCCAGAGCATCGATGCTGAAGAGAGGTTTGGGGTACAAAGTGGGCTCCAGAATCTGATACGTGTCTCTATCACGTTTCTCCTCCTTTCTCCTGTTCTAGAGGCCCAGGTAGACTCGGGGTCTCCCCACACCCCTGGGGGAGCTGGTAGCAGAACAGGGACTGTTCTACCTGCTCTGTCTCCGGTGCTGGTGGCTCAGCACTGCCTGTCACCCCTGAGAGCTGGTCCCCAGGCCTCCTGCCCACAGCCTGGACCGATGCCCCCACCTTCCGCCCGGCAGAGAAGGAGGAGCAGCTTCGGGCCCCCCACCTCGGGGTTCCTCCGCAGCCGGGAGGACCCCTCCAGGCTCCCGCGGCCCCCGAAAGGGGTACTCCCTCCCCGCATGCAAGTCTACCCAAATAAGGGGGCGTGGCGGCACCGAGCCCCTCCCCCCTATAACAGAGCGCTGCGGCGGGGATTGCAGCAGCCGCAGCTCCGCGCCGAGCCCCGCCGCACAGAGCCGCCGGGACAGCCCGCACCACCCGCAGCAACATGGTGAGTGCGGGCCGGGAGGCGGGCACGGCGGCGGGGAGGGCGCCCGGCAGCCCCCCGGCAGTCGCCCCGCAGTACCGTGCCCGGTGCAGCCGTCGCGACGCGCCCCCTCCTTCCCGCCGTGACCTTGGGCAGCCCTAGCGGCCCCTGCCCGGGCCAGCCGCGCTCCCATCGCCCTGTGCCCCCACTCTCGCCACCGGCGCTGGGGCGCCTGCCCCCCCTCCCCGCCGCCGCCGGCGCAGCGCGGGGGGGGCGCTGGGGATGGAGGGGGTGACCTCTCCGCTGGAGAGCGGTGGCCGCGGATGGACGGGGACAGCTGCCGAGGGTGGAGGCGCCCGCCGGGCACCGGGGGCCGGAGCTGGGCGTTCGGCGGGGCTCTCCCCGCGGCAGCGGGCGCCCCGGCGGGGTTGGCGACCGGAAACGGGTGTGGGGATCCCGTCCCTTCAGCGTCGTCCCGCGGGCGTCCGACAGCGGCGGAGCGGGCTGGGGACGCTCTCCGAAGCGGGCAGTGGCCGCTGCCCTCGCCCGGGGCCGGAGCCGTCTATATTTAGCGGCTCAGGAGTGGGCCGGGGCCGTGCCAGAAGGCGCAGCGCAGCGGTCTGCCCGCCGCAGCGCTGGCCGGGCCCTGCCGGGGAACCTGCCTCCAGCTGCCCTCCCTTCCTCTCTGTGGCTGGGGCTGCTCTTGGCCCTCCCGCAGGAAGAAGGAGCCCTTGTCCTACCCGGGCGCTGGACCGGGGCACGGACTCCATCGCGGCTAAGGACACTGTGCTATCGGGGAATGCAGGAGTGAATTGCTGCAGGACCTCGAGGCTGAGTCGGGGTGTCCTGCTCAGGGAGGCAGGGATGCCGGGAGCAGTGAAACTGGGATGCTAGGAGTAGCAGAGGCGGGATGCCAGGGACAGCAGAGAAGGGATGCTGGAGTAGCGGAACAGGCCTGCACCTCCTGAATGGAGTGCATGAGACACATCTCCAGCTCACAGCCTGCTCCTCAGCACTTCTGCCAACACGGGTTTTGCAGCACAGGGCTGGGACTGTGTAGCCCAGGGAATCTATGTTGCCTCACAATCTGCTGGTCTTCATTGGCAGCCCTTACCTGGCTGTCACCTACCACCCTTGCGTCCTCAAGACCACTGACTCCACAATACTGCTTATCTGGCTCTGGAGCAGCAGGCAGAGGGGTTTGCCCATGCTGATTGCCCCTCATGGGTTAAATGTGTGTACCTGTCAGCTCAGCTCCTCACTGGACTGCTGTTGCATGGGGAAGGGGCTGAGGCTGCCAGGGACCCTGGCAGAGTAGGTGGGCCAGGCTCTGCTCCCCTTACTGCTGGAGTACAGACCCAGCCAGAGTCCATTGAGCTGGTGGCCCCCAGTGAGGGCAGGGCAAGAGGGATGCCAAAAGCTGGTTCTTGATCCGGAATGGAGCCTGTGCGTGGCTCCCAGCTATGGGGAGTCCCCCTGGGTGATGCAGGAGGTCACCCAAAGGAAAATGTGCTCTCTGGGACCACTGACCAGAGTGGGTCCAGTGTGGGTGATTGTGTGGCTGGCACCAGCTGGCAGGCAGCTGGCACTCAACTGGCACCAGCTAGAGCCCTCCCTGGAGCAGGCAGGACAGAGCTGTGCCAGGATCTGACCCTGCCTCCCCCTCCCCAGCGTGAGTGCATCTCCGTCCACGTCGGCCAGGCCGGCGTCCAGATGGGCAACACCTGCTGGGAGCTGTACTGCCTGGAGCACGGCATCCAGCCCGATGGGCAGATGCCCAGCGACAAAACCATCGGCGGAGGGGATGACTCCTTCACCACCTTCTTCTGTGAGACTGGGGCTGGGAAGCATGTCCCACGGGCCATCTTCGTGGACCTGGAGCCCACAGTGATTGGTGAGTGCTCCCTAATTGGGCAGTGATAGTGGCCATTATTTTGGGAAACAACCCATTGCAGGACGCTCCCTGGAGTTCATACAGCCTAAGGTGCTCCCAGGGGTCGGTAGCAGGCAGCTGGTGCTCGTGGTCTTCTGACAATATCCTGCACTGGGTTCAACCCCGAGGGCCCTTTTTTTCCCCCAGGAGAAGCCACAAACATGAGCACCTACTTTTGTTCTTGAAGTGTCCTAGAGTCAGCAGTGCTTGTACCACATGTGCACAGAGAGAAACCAGCCCAACCGGCATGGCAGCTCCTGCTGCGCTGTAGGCAGGCAGCTCCTGAAGGGTGAGAGAAGCTGAGCTGCACAGAGAGGTGGCAGCCACCTCCTCATGCCAGAGAAACCTGATGCTGGTGTTGGCTTTGCTGACGTGTGGGTCCTTGGCCATGCCACGGGCAGGCGGAGCCAAGGTGAGGGATGGCTGCTAGCACCCACGTGTCTGCTTGGCGGCCGGCTCAAACCAACAGCCTCCCCTGGGCTCAATCTGCCCCTGTTCTCTCCTAGATGAGGTTCGGGGAGGAGTCTATCGCCAGCTCTTTCACCCCGAGCAGCTGATTACTGGCAAGGAGGATGCCGCCAACAACTATGCTCGTGGGCACTACACCATCGGCAAAGAGATCATTGATCAAGTGCTGGACAGGATCCGTAAGCTGGTAAGTGACTGCAGAGAGGGGATGTGTCTCCCTGGACTGGGGTCCAGCGTTCTGCTGGGGCTCAGAACACAGTGCAAGCTGTGCTGCGCCCTGGGTGGGATTTGCAGCTGACCAGGGCAGGAATACACCAGGTCCTGAAGGGACTTGTGGACAGCCAGACTGTCACAAAGACATGTATCTCAGAGCAATCTCTCCTCGTCTCTCTCCACAGGCTGACCAATGCACAGGCCTCCAGGGATTCCTGGTGTTTCACAGTTTTGGAGGTGGCACTGGCTCTGGATTCACCTCCCTGTTGATGGAGCGACTCTCTGTTGATTATGGCAAGAAGTCCAAGCTGGAATTCTCCATCTACCCGGCACCACAAGTCTCCACCGCTGTGGTAGAGCCCTACAACTCCATTCTCACCACCCACACTACACTGGAGCACTCAGACTGTGCTTTCATGGTGGACAACGAGGCCATCTATGACATCTGCCGCCGGAACCTGGACATTGAGCGCCCAACCTACACCAACTTGAACAGACTCATCAGTCAGATTGTTTCATCCATCACGGCATCATTGCGGTTTGATGGAGCCCTGAATGTGGATCTGACCGAGTTCCAGACCAACCTGGTGCCCTACCCTCGCATTCACTTCCCCCTGGCCACCTATGCCCCTGTCATTTCCGCAGAGAAGGCTTATCATGAGCAGCTGTCAGTAGCCGAAATCACCAACTCCTGCTTTGAGCCGGCGAACCAGATGGTGAAGTGTGACCCTCGCCATGGCAAGTACATGGCCTGCTGCCTGCTGTACCGTGGGGACGTGGTGCCCAAGGACGTCAACGCCGCCATCGCCACCATCAAGACCAAACGCAGCATCCAGTTTGTTGACTGGTGCCCCACGGGCTTCAAGGTGGGCATCAACTACCAGCCGCCCACGGTGGTGCCGGGGGGGGACCTGGCCAAGGTGCAGCGCGCCGTCTGCATGCTGAGCAACACCACGGCCATCGCTGAGGCCTGGGCTCGCCTGGACCACAAGTTTGACCTGATGTACGCCAAGCGTGCCTTTGTGCACTGGTACGTGGGTGAGGGCATGGAGGAAGGGGAGTTCTCCGAGGCACGGGAAGACATGGCCGCTCTGGAGAAGGATTATGAGGAAGTGGGCCTGGACTCCTATGAGGATGAAGAAGAGGGTGAGGAGTAGAGAAGCCTCAGCCAAAAAAGACCATGCTCCTTCCCTGTGTTACCTGCAGAAACCCTTTGCAATAAACCATTTCAGAGCCTCCGTGTGTCCCAGTATCCCCCCAGCTGTATCGGTTTCTTGCCAGGTCAGGTGTGTGGTGAGTGCTTCAGCCCTGCTACTGGTGCTGCTATGCTTCCTCCCAGAGCTGTGCTCCAGCTCCAGCTTGCTACTTGTGCAGGTAAGAGCCCTGGGGTCTAGTCCCTGGTGCCGTGACACACATCCCACCCCACTCGTTGCTCCAGCCAGGGGTGGGTACTGCTTCCTCATGTGATATATGGCCCCGTGTTGTATCCTGGAGCTCAGGAGAGCAGATTTAGTCTGAGCAAGAAAAGAGTGGCAGCTTTTGGGTCTTCTCCTCATGTGCAGCCCAAGTGTAGGTGGGCTCGCCTGGGAAGATAGTGGTTGAAGCAGTGGGAATAATCTGGCAGCCCTGCCCCTGTGGTCACCATGCAGGGCAAGGAATATGCCCGTCTCTCTGGTACAGTGGGTGCACCCTGCAATGGCACCCAGCATGGCACGAACCCCCGCGGCTGCTGTTCTGCTGTGTGCAGTGAGAGGATTAAAGGAGGGGAATGCTCCCTGTGAAACTGCTTGTCTGCATCTCGTTTTTTACCCCCTCTCCGTGGGGAGCCCACCTGCTGGAGCCCCAGTGAGCCCCTCCAGCCAAGGCTCCCCCCTGGGCTGGGTGTGTCTTCAGTGGTGGTTGTGCGGTCCCCATGCTCTGCATATCCCCACCAGAGTAGAGCTGCTGCTCCTGCCTCCCAAGGTCTGGCAGCTTCCCAGTCTGGGCATCTACCTCCCTCTCCATGGATAGCAGAGAAGTTCTGCCTGTGCCCCTGCCACTGCCTGCCTGCCTGTGCTGATCCCTGTCCCGCAGTGCCCAGCTCCGGAGGCTCTGAACAGCGGGGTCTGGCTCCAGCTCTACAGTTGTGTTAGCTCCCAATAGGAGCATTCTGCGGCCAGGGATTAACTTTCCCTGCTTACTGCTGATGCTCTGGCTATGCTGCCTCGGCTGGCCTCTGCTGCCCTTCGCCTCCAGCAACGCTTGGCTGCTTAACCCAGACAGTGTGCCCTGCTCTTCCCATGCCCCGGCAGAACCCCTCCCTGCAGACAGGGACACAGCCACATCTCTGCAAGAACATACTTTACTTCAAACACAAGGCAACATCGGTGCCAAGAGCAATGGCAGAGTGGGCACTCCCTCTGCCTCCCTCCAGCACAGCACCGGGATCCAGCCCGCAGCTCTGCTCCGGGCAGCAGCAACCTTCCTGGGGCACAGGGCTGCAGGACAGTGGCTCCCATCCCCAGGAGGGGTCCCACAACATCGTCTTCTGCCACCCGCAGGGAAGGTAGCAGATGGCAAGGGACCCATGTTTAGCAGCAGATCACATATCCACAGCTCAGGGGCACAGACCAAGGCCCAGGCAGCAGCATCCAGGGTACAGAACACTCCAAATCCAACACACCTCCAGCACAGAGCAGCAGCTCTCCCCCAGGGCATCAATCCCCTCTGCAACAGGTCTGCAGGGCAGCCGGGATTATGGCAGCTGCTTTTCCCCTGGCTCAGCCTCAGGAAGCGTCACCACTGGAAGGGGATGGGCTCAGATCTGTGTGGTGTCCTGTCCTGCTGGTGCTGGCTGCAGCCCTTCCAGTTGGTGGAGAATTTCATTTATGCTGGGTCTCTCCTGGGGGTTCACTGTCATCATGGAGAAGAGCAGGCGTTGCAAGGCAGGCGAGTATCTGGAAGAAAGACAGCGAGGGGAGGACCCATGCGGTGCACAGGACAGGGGGCCACCCAGGAATGGGGTCACCCTCCCCAGCCCCTCACCTGGTTGTGGAAGGCAACGTGAGGGGGTTCTGAACCGCCAGAGCCACACTGTCACCCTTCTGGAAGATGGCATCATAGGGGCCCTCTCCAAACATCATGCAGTACAGCACACAGCCTAAGGACTGGAGTGTGGTGGTGTCAGTGCAGCCCTGTAGCAGTGGGATGGGGGAGGCCAGAGGGCTGGATCCTTACCCAGATATCCGTACGCTCATCTATGACACACTGGCTCGGCACCGTGAAGAGCTCAGGGGCACGGTAGGAGATGGTGCAGCGCTGGGCAGCCCAGTCCTGCAAAGAGGAGGATGGGGATGAAGGGACTGGAGCAGGGACAGGCTCATGGGGTGACATCCCAGGCCACCCACCTGCACAGCCATGGCCTCCCGAGAACTGTTGACTTCGATGCGAGCTTTGTTCATGGAGCCCAGGTCCATCAGCACAGGCTGGTCATCCTCATCCAGCAGCACATTGGTGGGCTTGAGGTCCCTGTGGGGATGGACATCATGAATGTCCACTGGGGCCCCTGCCAATCCCCACAGCCTGTGCTGCCACCCCTCACCTGTGTGCATAGCCCTTGCTGTGGATGGCTTGCAGCCCACGGCAGATCCCACGGAGGATGAGGAGGATCCGCTGCTCTGGCATGAAGGTGCCTTTCTCTCGCAGTGCTTCCACCTCTCTCCAGAGGGTTCCCCCCTGGCAAATACAAGCAGCTGGTCACCACTGCTGCTCCTGGGGTGGTGGGGCAGCCAGGAAAGTCCCCCTCACCTTCACATAGGGCAGGAGAAGCCAGGCTTCGTGCTTGGTGCCCTTTTCCACCATGCAGTGGGCCACCAGGCGCAGGATGTTGGGGTGGTCGAAGAGGCCGTGCATCTCCACCTCGTGCAGGGCGGCCTGGCGGTCTTCCTTGTCGTGGCACAGGATGCGCTTCAGGGCGTAGAAGCGCCCATCCCGCAGCCCCTCCACCAGGTCCACATAGCTGAAGCCCCTGCAAGGAGTCAGGAATAGCATGGGTTGTGACATCCATTGCTGGGGCCCTGTGCCCAGTCTCGTCTATGAGCACCCAGGGGAGGGGGACAGAGGGCAGCAGGAATTCCCCAGGTATGTGTATCTCCCCATCTTCTGGGCACCCACTTCTGAGAATGACAAACCCCTCCTGGTCACTCAGCAGGAGAATCATCTGTCATGCACAAGCACCCCCTACACTGAAGCATCATCCCTCACCGAGCCCAAGTACTTCCCCAAGCCCCAAGGTGATCTGAGCTCAAGCATCTCCCCACCCTGCCCGAGCATCCCGTGCCTGAGTGTCACCCCATGCCCAAGCATGTCCTCACGCACAACCATCCGCCGTGCCTAGCATCTCCCCACGCCTGAGCATCACCCCAACGCCAAATCATCTCCCACGCACAAGCATCCCCGTGCCCGAGCATGCCCCCACACCCAAGCACTCCTGTACGAGCACCCCCAGGCCCGCGCACCTCCATGCCCGAGCATCCCCCTTGCACAAGCACGCCCAAGCATCCCCCCCACGCCCGAGCACGGCCTCGGCCCGAGGACCCCTCCTTGCCCGAGCATCCCTCCCGGAGCACGGGGACCCCCCGCCCGAGCCCCCCGCGCCCCAGCCCGCCGCGCACCCCTCTGCCAGGCGGTGGAGCAGGAGGTACCGCGCTCCCCCCAGGCTGACGGTGCCGCGGGAGCAGACGCACAGCGCCTGCCCCATCGCCCGTCCGCGTCATCGCCCGCCGCCGCGCGTCACCCGCGCGTCACCCGGCGGGCGGGGCGCCACCGCCTCCCGCTGCCCGCGGCCGCCGCCTGCGGCCCCTCCTCCTTGCGGCGGGCTCGTGCTGTCCTGCAGCACCTCCCGACGACCCTGTCACGGGCTCTGTCACCAGCTCTAGCCCTCGGGCGGGGACGTTTTTCTTTCCCTCACCCAGCAGTAGCAGCAGCCCTCTAACATCACCGCCTCGGATGGAACAAGCGGGCTGAGTTCAATGGAAGGCTTCTGCCTGGTGGTGACACTTTTACGAGGCTCCTTGTCCCCTCACTTTGATTGTCACCCGCACCCCACTGGGCGCCAGAGGCGTGCCCGCCCGGCTCGGGCGGCGCTGTGCCGCCTGCATCCCCTGCTGGGGTGGGCTTTGCGGGGGCTGGTGCGCGGCTGGCAGATGTGCAGGGTCGGAGCCGCCCGCCCCTTTCCCATGGTCCCGCCCCAGCTGTTCCAGCTGCCTGCACTTGGGAGCGGAGAAGGAAGCGCTGGCCGAGCGCCTTCCCGGATCACGTGGGGGAGGTGGCCACGTCCAGCCTCGTCCCCCATCCCGGGCCTGCCGAGCACCCGGCGAGGATGGGACTGCCGGCCCTCGCCCTGCTGCTGGCAGCGGGGCTTCTGCACACGCAGGTTAGCAAACAAGGGTGGAAAGTCTGGGAGAAGCGCATAGGACTGAGCTGTGAAGGAGCGGGTGGGACGCCTCCCGAATCTGCCTTCCCGATCCATCTCCCTGGCTCGTCATGCTATAGGTCCCTCCTGCAGCAGCCCATGTCCTGCCACAATGTCCCAGCTTGCATTCCCAGCTCCTTCCCTGCCCTCGCAGCACCCACCCCGGCAGCACCGTCCGCACAAATGCCACCAGCTCAGCCGCCGGCTGTTTGATTAGCGCCTCCCTCCTGCTCTCCCAGGACTGTTTGGCACCCACTTCGGAGGAGGGCTTCTCCAAGCCCCAGAAAGCACAGGAGGGGGCAGCTGGGCTCGGGGAGGTTTTGAAAGCCTCCAGCTCTTCCCTTTACCTGCAGGCTTCCCCTTTGGCACGCTCCTTCCAGCTGGATTACGAACACAACTGCTTCCGCAAGGACGGTGCCCCTTTCCGCTACATCTCGGGCAGCATCCACTACGCGCGTGTCCCGCGCCCTGCCTGGAGGGACCGGCTGCTCAAGATGTACATGAGCGGGCTCAGCACTGTGCAGGTGTAAGCCATGGCGACAGCGCTGGTGGTGCCCAGCCCACAGCCACCACGGGGTTTCTGGGATCAGTAGGAACAAAGACAAGGGTGTTGTCTGACCACGGGGAGCAAGCACCAACATTTGCACTTGGCTGTGACCCCTCCACGTCACCCCTGCCAGACACAAGCATGAGTGTGGGCTAGTTCCAGTCCAGCCGGAGTTGCCATACTCAGCTCAGGCTGCAGGCCACCTCACAGAAGCAGAGGAACCAGCTGGTGGGATGGTTCCCTGTCATGCTGGGGTGTGCTTAGCCCCCACATGCTGATGTCCCCTCTCACCTCAGCTACGTCCCCTGGAACTACCATGAGACACTGCCTGGAGTTTATGACTTCACTGGGAACCGGGATGTGGAAGCCTTTCTAGACCTGACAGCTGAGCTGGGACTTCTGGTCATCCTGCGGCCAGGGCCCTACATCTGTGCAGAGTGGGAGATGGTGAGCCCCGGCCCCCAGCCTGGCACAGAGGGTTGACGGGTGGTCTGGGAAGGGCACAGCAGGGTTGGCCCTTCTGGCTGTCATGCTGACTCCAGTGCCGTGTGCGCTGTGCCCAGGCTGCTGCCCCGAAGGCCGCAGGCCGTGCTGGTGCAAAGCGCTAGCATTGCACTGGCCGATTTCAGCAGTCTGCAGGCCCAGGCTGCTGAGCAGTTTCTCTGCCTCCCTCTCTGCTGTGTGTGTTTCTCCAGGGTGGCTTGCCTGCCTGGCTGCTGTGGAAACCAGACATGATCCTGCGCACTTCTGACCCTAGTGAGGATCAGCACAGGGCTCTGGCCACCATGTCCTTACAGCCTGGTGCCAGTCCTGGCATTGTCTCCACACATCTGCCAGCTCTGCCTCTGTGGTCTTTCCCATCATCTTTCCCATCCTTTGAGAGCCCCATATTTTGTACTCCATCTCCACTTCCCCATCTCACTTGACCCTGCCCCATCTGCTGTGTCTTCCTCCTGGCAGGCTGGCTGCAGGTGGGCTGGGGTGGATGCTGCAGCCAGCCCCTGCCCTGCCTCTCTCTCTCCAGCCTACCTGGCAGCTGTGGACTCCTGGCTCCATGTCCTGCTGCCCAAGATCAAGCCACGCTTGTACCACCAGGGAGGGAACATCATCAGTGTGCAGGTAAGATGCTGTGAGACCCAGCCCCGTGCCCTGCTCTGGGTTGTCTTTGGATGTGCTCCAAAAAGCCACCAGTATCCCCTACACAATGACCTTACCCAGGAAAACTCAGATAAATCCCTCTCAACTTCTGGACCTAGATTTAAATTCAAGGGCTGGGAATCTGAGGTACCTGCCATCATCACAGCTGTGGTTTGAGGGACACTGACAGAACTGGAGCTCACAGTGGGACTGGAAGGTCATGCTCAGGACCCCCCCGGGGGTTGTCAAGACATCTGATGATGTCCAGAGGAAAGGGGGGAGGTTGGTGCTCATCCCAGTGGGCAGTGGGATCTGTCTGCAGTCCTGCCATGTGCATACTGCATACCAGTCCCTGCCCTGCTCACAGGTGGAAAATGAATATGGGAGCTACTATGCCTGTGACTCTGGATACCTACGGCACCTGCTGGGCTCCTTTCGGGCACTGCTGGGGAGCGAGGTGCTGCTCTTCACCACCGACAGCACGCGAGCGGAGGAGCTGCGCTGTGGCACGCTGCAGGGGCTCTACGCCACCGTCGACTTTGGGCCAGGTATCCCTATGAAGGAGGAGGAGGAGGAGAGAGTGGATGTGGGTCCCTTCTCCGTCCCGCTCAAACCTCCCTCTCTCTACCTCCACAGGATCCAATGTGACAGAGGCATTTGATGCCCAGCGCCGTGTGGAACCGAAGGGGCCCCTGGTGAGCTTGGCACGGATGCTGTGGGGGGAATGACCCACAACGGCTTTGGGGAGGCAGAGGTGCCAGGCAGTGAGGCAAGGAGGGGCTCTGGGCCCAGGCTGCAGGTGACAGTCTCTTTGTTCTCCAGGTAAACTCTGAGTACTACACAGGTTGGCTGGACTACTGGGGCGAGGCACATGCCAGCACCAGCGCAGCGTGGGTGGCTCAGGTGCTGGAGAACATGCTGCAGCTGGGAGCCAGCATCAACATGCAAGTAGTCAGCTGGCAGAGGGCACAGCCACCAGGGGAGTGGGCATCACCTCTTGCCTTCATCCCACTGGGATCAGGCCAGCAGGGACTGTGGGTGCTGGAGGGAAGGGGCAGAGCCTGGTGAGCCCCTGCTGGGTCTGTGGGGTTGCTGACCAGGCTCTCTGGGGTGTATCTTAGGTACATGTTCCATGGAGGGACGAATTTTGCCTACTGGAGTGGTGAGTAGAGCCTTGCTCTAGAGAAGGAGGGGCACACTGCAGGGCTGGGGGGCTTTCCTTGGCCATCCCTGAGAACCCTCCTTCAGGCTCTTGTTCTGTCCCATGGGGCAGGTTGTCACATAGCCAAGGGCCCTTGAACCCAAGCTTGTCTTCTCCTGGGAACTCCTTTTGAGCAGGGGCTCAGTTCTGGGTCATGCCCCACAACATTGCACTGCAGCCAGCCTGGGGCTGGGTTCCATGCCCTGGGCTGTGCCACAGCCCCTTCGTCCAGCTCACATCACTTCCTTGGCCAGGTGCTGACTACAAGGGCCAGTACAAACCAGTGACCACCAGCTATGACTATGATGCCCCCCTCTCGGAGGCAGGAGACCCCACTGAGAAGCTGTTTGCCATTCGCACGGTCATCAGCAAGGTAACAAACCTGGCAGGAATAAGGTGACAGTACTGGGCACTGCTGCTTGTGTACCAGCAGGGCAAGGGACATCTCCCTGCTTGCCATGGGGCAGCTGACAGTCTGCTGTTCAGTTCCAGCCCCTGCCAGTTGGTCCGATGCCACCTGCCACCCCCAAGTATGCCTATGGCTGGGTGGCCCTGCGGAAGGTGAGTGCCTATCCCGAAGGCTGTACTGCCCCATCGTGGCACTGCTCAACTGCCCAGCACCCATCCCTCTCTTTGCAGTATGCTGACCTCCTGGATGTCTTGGATGTGCTGTGCCCCTCTGGGCCCATCCAGAGCCAGTTCCCTCTCACCTTTGAGGCCCTAAAACAGGTGAGAGGCTGGGTGTAGTGGTGGACACTTGAGGAGATGCTGCTGTCTGCCTGGCCCTGGCTCTGGGGCAGAGGAGCAGAGCTCATTTCCAGCTCTGTTTCCCTTCCTGTGCCACTGCACTGTGTCCTGCAGGTCCATGGCTTTGTAGTGTACCACACACAGCTGCCCTGGGATGTCCCAAACCCGGCCACGCTGGGTGCTCCTCCTCACAGCATCTGTGACCGTGGCTACGTGATGCTGCAGAAGGTGAGGCTATGGGAGGACACCAGTCCCTGGGACAGTGCTCCAGAGGGCTGTGGGATCTGCTGGCAGTGGGGCTGTGCCATGCCAGGGTCCTGGGGATAGCCAGGGTGCTAAAAGCCATACTGAGCCTTTGCGGAGTGGCTCTTGGGCCCAAATTTGCCTCCTTTGGGAGCAGAGAGCAGCCCTGGCTCTGGTGGACTGGCAGCAGGATGGTGTGCCTCCTGGCAGTGTTGGGGGTGGTGGGATTCGAACATGGGCCAGCAGCACCGACTTTGTGGCTTTAGGAGTACCAGGGAACACTGGAGCGGGACGGGCAGACAACACTGCTTGTAACGGGCAGGGCAGGGGACACCCTGGACATACTCATGGAGAACATGGGCAGGATCAGCTTCGGGGCCAACACCAGTGACTTCAAGGTAAGGGGAGAGGGCCCTGAGGCTCCAGAGGGGCTGGCCGGGCAACCCATGTGACCAAACACCCCCTCTCCACTGCCACCTGAGATAGAGTCCAGCCTTGGTGGGGGTAATCCCAGTCCTGCTCCCTGGTTCATCTCAAAGCTGCCAGCACAGGGCTCAGAGACTAGCACTCCTCTCCCACTCGTGCTGCCACAGCTGCCAGGGCCCTTCACTCCTTAGAGGGGATCCCATCCCACCTTCACTGCTGCCAGGGGGACATGCCCTAGGGTTGCCAAGTGTCCTGACTGTGGCAGATACTGCTGCTTCATTTCCCGTCCTGTTCCATCTCAGGGCTTGCTGGGAAACCTCTCACTGAACTCCAGGCCTCTCAGCAGCTGGCTGATCTATCCCCTGGCCATAGACACTGCAGTCCAACAGGGCTGGCCCCACGCTGCTCTGCCAAAATCAAGCAGTGAGGGCCAAATGGGGCCAGCCTTCTACACTGGGACTTTTGAGACACCTGGCATTGCCTGGGACACCTTCGTGAAGTTCCCAGGCTGGAGCAAGGTAAGGCAATGCATAACTGGAAAAGGGGTAAGAGTGGACCAGGACACAGCTCAGTCTCATCTCCATCATCTTCCAGGGACTGCTGTGGATAAATGGCTTCAACTTGGGCCGGTACTGGACCTGTCGTGGGCCCCAGCAGACCCTCTTTGTGCCTGGCTCGGTGCTGCACGCTGGCCGCCCCAACAACATTACAGTGCTGGAGCTAGAAGGGGCACCTCCCACTCCTCTCCTGCTCTTCCTTGACCGACCCCTTTACAACAGGACACTTGGCTGCAGCACCACGGCCACAGAGTAAACACTGCTGGGCACTGGCCTTGCCTCTCACTGGGGCTGGGGAGATGGCAGGGGGCTGATGAAGCACACAGGGGCTAAGGAAAGCGGCACAGGTCCTGGCACAGACCTCTGGGGACAGGCAGGGCTTGTGCTAATGAGTACTGGACCCAGGACTGAGCTTGATTTGCATGTCAGTGCCACACTCATCCCAAATAGTTCCAGTGACCATGCTGATTCCCCCATGGCCAGGGGGTCAAGGCACCTCTTTATTGACAATGTAGGCAGAGGAAGTAGATGCTAACATGATGGCTGAGATGCTGATGGCAGCCAGGAGAGGAGAGGTAAAAGCACAGCCTTGATGGTATCCACAGGCATGGCTGCAGGTAGCTCAGGGCTGCAGGGTCTGTATGTGTCAGGATTTGTCCTTACACCTACAGACAACAACCTATGAGGTAGCCGTGAGAAAAGCTGGCAGCAGGACCTCTGGCTGAAGCCAGGCCACCAAACAGTCCCAGCCCCTCACACTAGCACATGGAGACCTCTGTTATTAACTTTGCCAGAGTCACCACCCAGAGTGATATTCATGCCTAGAGCCTTGCCAGAGCTTTCCTGGAGAGTGACATGGCCAGGTGAGTCCCTCTGACCATCGCTGCTCCAGGCTCATTGCTGCTCCCTGCTGCAGGTTCTCCCTTGCTGCACAGCCAGTGCTCAGCCATGTCCCCACCACACTGGTCCTTGGCAGGTGGCAGCAGTCTCCAGCGTTAGGTGCGGCCAGCCTGGGCCCGGCGGTGCGTTTGCAGGCAGGCCGTGGAACAGAAGGAGAAGTCGAGGTAGTGGAAAGGGATCCGTCCCAACAGGGACTCTCCACAATGCCAGCAGCGGCTGCAGGTAAGAGCAGAGCTGGCCCTGAGCAAAGGGGACACTTGCAAAAGAGTTACAAAAGGAAAGGATTCCCTGTCTAGACTGTGACACAAGACACCAGCAGCATGAGGGAGCTGGGGCTCCTCTGGTCTCACGGGGCTGATGTGCTCACCCAATGGCCTGGGCAGGACATACTCCCTGGGGGAGATGTTCTGTTGGAGCGTGATGTGAGGTATTTTGAGGCAGGATGAACATGTAGGGGCTTGGCCCTATAAAGGTTTTAAAGCCACTGCCCAGATAAGCATAGGGAGTGCTGGCTTGCCAACAAACTGGTGGGGTGGCAGAGGAAAGTAAAGAGGGACGCAGGAATGGCTGGGGCGTTGGCTTGCTGTAGATGTGGCTGCAAGTCAACCAAGTCATCCTGAGCAAAATATTTTAGGGGGGCAGGGCAAGAGAGGGAGGAAACATTTACATAAGCACTACGGGGAATTGAGTGGTCAGGAATAGCTTTGGACTGGAAATGAGAACTGGAGAAAGAAAGGCAGGGAACAACTGTACTGACATGGGAGAATTTGTCTTCAGAGCCATGCTGCTGGGATGGTTACCTGATGTTGGCAAGAGTCGTGCCGGTGTCCTGCAGCTGTGCAGCCAACCTCCGCTCAGCAGCCAGTGCCCTCTGGGGAACAGAGACAGCTCAGCCCCTGCAGCCCCTGGGAGTTGCTCTGCCCAGAGCCCACCCCATCAGCACTGCCCTATCTGGGCTGGATCCCCTTCCCAATCCTCACCTTCTCCCTGTCAGACAGAGCTGCAAACCACTGCTTCTTTTCCTGCTCCTGCTCCCAGCGGTGCTGCTCCTCCCGCTGTGCTTGCTCCCGTTGCTTCCGCTGGGCTTTCTGTGCCCGCTTCTTCTCCAGCTTCTTGGCCTCCATCTCCTGTGTCAGGGGCCCGGGCACCTGAGGGCAGACAGCATCTCCCACTGAGCCTGGGGCAATGCACAAGTGGGAAAGGAGAGCTTTGCTCTGGGGTCCCCCTGCCAGTGAGGGCAGAGGGCAGGCACCCACCTTGGCACGGCTGTAGTCGTACTTGTCTGGATGGTCCACCATGAACTTGCGGAAGGCATTGCGGGTCCGTCTGTCAGCAGAGATGCAGTATGGGGTCCTCTCCTGCCTGTCCCTGTGAGACAAGGGAGACCAGCTCGCTCACACTGCCATCTTACTGCCGCTCCAGTAGGCAAAATTCATCTGCATCCCACTGGGCTGTGAGCCCAGAGACCCCCCAGAGATGAGCAGTGTGTACTGCAGGCCACAGTATCACAGCCAAGGAGGGGAAAGTTCCTTAATCCTATACCAGAATCCTCCAAATCCTCCAAGTCCTTCTTGCCTCTCAAAGCCCCTGCGTGGGGCTTTTGTCTCATCCTGGCCCTTGCAACTGCCTACCAATAAACCTGGGTGCACTTTGAGGCACTGTCCACCTGCTGCCATGCCAGACCAGGCAGGCAGAGAGAAGGGCGATTCAGGTCCTAGGCCTCCCGTAAAAACCCAAGACATCCTGGGTCACAGAGACCAATACTGGCTGTCCCAGGACAAGAGTGGCACCAGTTTCCTGTGGCTGAGACAGGAGTGAGTTGCTAGACTCCCACTGCAGGGGCTGTGAACCACTGGGTGCCCTGCAGCCATACCTGAGGGCAGGGTCTGCCCCCGCCTCCAGCAGCAGACACACAGCCTCAGCCCTGCCAGCCTGTGCTGCCACGTGAAGCAGGGTGCAGCCGCGCTCATCCACAGGCTGGTTCAGCAGGGAGCGGGCCATATCCAGAGACTCCTCATCCTCACTGGGCCCTGGCAGGCCCCCATTCTCTGGCACACCCAGGAGGTGCCGCAGTGTCTGCACATCCCCTGTCTTGCAGGCAGTGAACAGAGCATCACAGAGCTGGGTCTGAGGGTCTCCTGTGAGGGAAGAACAGGAGGGGAGTCCAGTGGGCAGCCTGGGCAGAGCAGCACTGTGGTCTGACTAGGGAACAGACAAAATGCATCAGCTTGCTAGCTGGATTTGGGCACTGCAGGATCTCCAGCACCTTCAGAGTCTGTGGCCATGTGCTATGGCATTGCTAGGCACAGTTGTCAGCAAACAAGTCTCCTCCTGAAGTAACATCCACTCCAATCCCCCCAACACACCTGGCTTAGCCAGGTGCTGCCTGACCCCTTGGCTCCAAACACACAGCTCACTCAAAGGCACAGGACTGCACTAAAGACTTCTCAGACCCAGCTGTTCTGGGCATCTGCATGACAATGTGCTCTTCACCCCACTGAAAAGCCACCAGTAAATGGGGCAGGCATCCAGCAAATGCCACTTACCTCCATTGCTCCAGGGAAGCAGCCCAGCCTCAGCCTCCTCCTGCAGCTCTGTCACTGGCTCCAAGCCAGGCTGCCCACACTGGAATCCAGTCTCTTTAGCACAAGGTCCTGCACAGGCAATGTGAGGAAGAGGGTCAGAGTCTGCCTGCATCCCAGCCATGGCCTTGCTACACTGTCCCTACCAGTTCTTCCCTCACCTTTCTCCACCTTCTTGTCCCTCTTCTTCCTCCTTTTGCGGTTTCGCTTGGGCATCACTTCGAACTCTCGGAGGTCCAAGGTCCCCAGTGTCACTTCCACAGTTTCCAGTTCCTCTGCAGGGCTTTCTTCCTCCTCTTCCTCCTCCTCCTCTGGGGCTGAGTGGGGTGATAAGACTGGGGCTAAGGCTCCACACACAGAACTAATCATTGAGGGCTCTTAGCCAAGAACACCCTGTCTTTCTTCTGTCCAGCCACACTCTGTAGCTGCAAATCTGGCCCATGCCATAACATCAGACCCTTCCTGCTTGCTCAGTCATGTCTCCCTCCATGGTTCAACTCACCAGTTGTGTCCTCCTGCGGGGGATCCACCTCTGCCTTCTGCTGCCTCTTCTGCCACACTTTCCGGGGAGACCCAGTGATGTCCTCCAGTGGTGTGTCCTTCCCTGGGCAGCAAGGGTGCTCCCGTCATTGCCTGGGGACAGGGAGCACCCCATGTCTCCAGGGACTGAGGGCTGAAGAGCTAGCACCTCCACGCCATAGGGCAGCGTCCCCTAATGCACAAGGGACCACATCACCCTACCTGCCCTGACCCACAGGCACAAGGACTGGTCCAACTCACCATACACCTGCAGGCTGGCCAGCGTGGCATGGACGCGCAGCACCTCTCGCAGGGTGGCCCTGCGGGTGCTGAGGGGGATGTGGCAGATGCGAGGGTCCCCTCGGGTGAGGGGTGGGTTCCTGCCACCAAAGAGCAGCACACGGTTGTGACGAGGGGCCCGGAGGAAGATGCGCTGAGCTTCACTCAGGTGCTGTGCCCAGGCTGCCAGGAGGTCCTGAATATCCTGGGGAGAAAGAAGCTTTATGGGATCCTGAGCACACTATGTGGGCAAACATAGCTCTGGAGCAGGGACAAGTCCAGAAGAGAGTAGCCTCAGTTGGGCCCTGGCCCTTTTCCAGAGCCCACCGCCCCTGCCGTGCCCTCCAGCAGCAGTGTGGTACCACCTGTCAGAGGCAGCCAGGAGCACTCTCCCTGCCAGGAGCCCGGCGCTGCGGTGCATCCTCACCTTGAGCAGTGCAGCCTCGTTGTAGCGGCGCAGAGAGGCCCCCGCCGATCTGGGTGCTGACCCCGGGGTCTGGGCATCCCGGAGGCCCTGGGCTGTGCCCCGCCGTGCTCGCACCGTGTAGCGGTGGAAGGTCTTGTGCTCCTGCACCTGCAGGCTGTGGAGAGGGGCAGGCATGAGCAACAGAGCTTAGTGTTCGTGGCATTCACATGCAAAAGCAGCTGCAGCTGACTGTGCCCAGAGGGACAATCCCACTGTCCCCCTGTACTCACCCCCGGAACACTGCTCCTGCGAAGTGCCCGCCACCCATCATCAGCACAACCCAGCACGTGCTTGCACTGAGGCTCTGCAGTGATGCTGTCAGCTCCACCGGCTCCTCAATGTCACCCTGATACACAGACACCCTTGCTAGCACCCATGGAATTACCTCCTTACCTCCTGCTGTCCCCAGGACAGAAACCAGCCTCTCTGCTAGCACCAGAAGCAGGTTTCTGGGAGCACCCCAGAGCCAAATAACAAGCCACCCACAAATCTGGGGCTCTGACCTGGCACCAGAGTCCACCCTTCCTATCACAGGAGGTTGGAGACTGTCAGAGAGACATCTACCCCCAAGTGCCACCCACCTTTTCTGGACTCCCTCTCCCAAAAAGCTGGGCTGTGACTTGCCTTCCCAGTGACCAGCACGCAGCGGTACGCAGAGATGAGCTGGCCCTTCGCATTGCGGAGCAGCACTTTGTGGGAGCGGGGAATCTGGGGGGTCCGGGTCGTGTCACTGACAGAGGGCAGCAACTCTGACTCACTGCTCACATCAGAGCTATCTGAGTCAGATCCTGAGATGCTGGAAACATCACCTGCAAGGAAAAGAAAAGATGCACTGAAAGAAAGCAAAAATTATTGAATAGCCTCCCCAAAACTCTGTAGATGACTTCAAGGGCACTTGCAGAGTGCCCACAACCCCAGAAATGTTCTGTCAAATAACCCTATATATCACAAACAGGCTGTGACCTGGGGGAGATAGGTGTTTGGAGCTCTGGATCTCCAGACATGCTTAGGCAGGTGTTCAGTTAAACACCCCCTTCTGCCTATAACAAATCCTAACAGCTAAGGAGCAGTGCTGGATCCCGAGAAGACTCCATAGGGACAGAATAAAGGAAAGCTGCGCCAGCAGAGGGCTTCACCCCTATACAGAAGAACCCCAGTGAGGTTGCTGACAGCCCAACTCCTCACCTGTGCAGGTTTTCTCCTCAAACACTTCTGCGGGCAGTGTCCGGCGCCCCAGGAGTCGCTGTTTCAGGTTGAAGCGGTGCCAGTCAAGACGGTAGTGCTCAGTCTGTGGAGCAAAAAAGTATGAGCTGGCAGCATCTTGGTGGTCCATAAAAGCCATCACCACCAAAGGGTGACCAAAGGTGACAGACCCCAAGGACTAAACTGATGCTAAGGACTAACTGACCCCAAAGACTAAACTGGGCTCCTTCAGCGGTCCTGATTGGAAAATCACAGTATATTAAGGAGTTACCCATGAAACAGTTAACCTGAACAAGTACAGGCCTGTGCTGCACTTACCCTTTACTTCCAGTAAATTATACCTTTAATTGATAACATACAAGGTTTGAGTGCCAGATCCCAATAGGTCATGGGCAAACAGTGGGCAAGCAGCACTGGGCTGCACCATGCTGGGGCTGAGCTTCCACAGCAGGATCCCACCAGTCGTGCCAGCCCCACTCCCACTTCACACTGCTCAGCCCTGCTCACCTGCTCCTCCCGGCTCCCAAACACCTGCCCGCAGGTCAAGCAACACATCCTCTCTGGCACCTCGGCGACCCCAGGGGCCTTCTCCTCACAGCTGGCTGCTGCAGGTTTCTCTGGAAGCACGAGGAAGGGCTGTGCACAGGCAGCCCCGCAGGCTGCACCGCAAGGAGTGGAGCCTTCTCGGTCCCTCCTCAGCCAACCCAAAGAAACCTATGGTTGAAGGAGCTTCGGGGACCTTGGGGTGTCACCAAAAAAAAGCCCATTTACCCACCCACCAGGTAGCACGGCCAAGCTCCGGGGTGATCGGCCAAGCTGAGTTGGGGACAGAACACCAAATCTGTGGCGGACACGAGCTTAGTCAAATAACTTCCCTCCCGCCGTTCCCGCGGAGCCCCACGCACCGTGGCTCGCAGGTGCCAGCTGGGCAGCACCTGCATCCACAGCAACTCCGGTGACAAGGGTCAGTCCGTGCAGGAGTTCAGGGTCCTGAGCGGCTTCAAACACGGACCTGCTCTCCGGCATCGCTACTGCTTCCAGCGGACGGGACAGTGCCTGAGTAATGGGCCCGTCGGGAAGCACCCGCCGGTGACCGCCCCGACACCCGCCCCACGGGCCCGCCGCCCTGTCCCCGTCCGAGCTCTCACTGGGTTCGGGACAATCCCGCACCGCGGCCGGGACCCGTGCACGATCCCCCTTCCCCAAGCCGCCGTACCCCACCGCTCCCGAAGCCGCCGTACCCCACCGCTCCCGAAGCCGCCGTACCCCCACCGCTCCCGAAGCCGCCGTACCCCCATCCCCGTCCCAGCCGCCGCATCCCCACCGCTCCCGAAGCCGCTGTACCCCCGTCACCGTCCCAGCCGCCGTACCCCCATCACCGTCCCAGCCGCCGTACCCCCACCGCTCCCGAAGCCGCTGTACCCCCGTCACCGTCCCAGCCGCCGTACCCCCATCACCGTCCCAGCCGCCGTACCCCCACCGCTCCCGAAGCCGCTGTACCCCCGTCACCGTCCCAGCCGCCGTACCCCCATCACCGTCCCAGCCGCCGTACCCCCGTCACCGTCCCAGCCGCCGTACCCCCACCGCTCCCGAAGCCGCTGTACCCCCGTCACCGTCCCAGCCGCCGTACCCCCACCGCTCCCGAAGCCGCTGTACCCCCATCCCCGTCCCAGCCGCCGTACCCCCACCGCTCCCGAAGCCGCTGTACCCCCGTCCCCGTCCCAGCCGCCGTACCCCCACCGCTCCCGGAGCCGCTGTACCCCCATCCCCGTCCCAGCCGCCGTACCCCCACCGCTCCCGAAGCCGTTGTACCCCCATCCCCGTCCCAGCCGCCGTACCCCCACCGCTCCCGGAGCCGCTGTACCCCCATCCCCGTCCCAGCCGCCGTACCCCCACCGCTCCCGAAGCCGCTCCCCCGTGCCCGCCCCGCCGCTCACGCGCGGCCGCCGCCGCCCGGCCCGGAAGCGCCGCTCGTCACATCCCGCGCGCCCATTGGCGTCCCGCGTCCCGCCCCCCGCTCGCCACTGGGCGCCGTGCCCGCCAGTCGCGGGCGGGGCCGTGCGGGCCGCGCCGGGCCGCGCCGGTGGCGGCGGCGCGGGGTCCCGCCATGGCCCACTTCGAGACGCAGTACCAGCGCCTGGAGAGCTCCTCCACCGAGTCTCCCCCCGGTGGCGGCGACCTGCTCGTCCACGTCCCCGAGGGCGCCAAGTGTGAGCGATGGCACCGGCACCGGGGGTTGGGGCCTGGCCGGCGGCGGGGTGCGGAAGAGGCCGGGGACGCAGGGGAGAGGCTAGACACCAAGGGGAGCCGAGGTGGCGGCTGCGGGGCTGGTTTGGGGCCTCGGGTGCCAGGGGCAGCGGGGGAAGGGGTAGGTTGTGCTGGTCACAACACCAAGGGTGGGTGTGCCGAGGACCCCTCACCCTGTGCTGCTTCTTCCTTCAGCTCCGTGGCATCACATCGAGAACCTCGACCTTTTCTTCTCTCGCATATCCTTTTGTAGGGCGAGGGTCAGGCGGGATGTATTCCCTTCGTCCCGGCTCTAAGTACGGGGAAAACATGGAGCTTTGTGTAACTTGGAGCTTGGGCAGTGTCAGCCATCCCTGTAGGACGCTGCACAGCTCCAGAGGGGCTGACAGAACCCCCCATACCTTGGGACGCTGTCACTTGACACAGGGTCATACACGTGCTTCTAGGAATTCTTGGGAAAGTAACCATGGTACTGTTGTCGTACAGTTAATGCCTTATATTCTTAACAGGATATTATTGCTAGCGTGGCATTTACAAGTAGTACAGGATTTCTGTAGGCAGAATCAGTATAGTACAATTTTATAAGTAGCAGAGAACAGAATTTTATAGTATCTCTTAGTTTGTGGTCTCTAATCACCTGTACTCTTGACAGATCTGGACGTATCTTAACATATGGTTTGCTGTATCAATATAGCGATCGTAATGTAGACTCAAAAAAAAGAATTTGAGTAATTCACTTAGTCCTCGTTAGAAGCACATGCCAATAGGGGTATGCCTGGCTACTGAGGGGTCCTCGGTCTCACTGTCCGCCAGCAGCTGTGATACAGGTTCCCACTTAGGATTTGCAACTCCTTGATTTTGTGGATATGCTCTGGGTGCTGTTAATGCTTCCCTCTTCTGTGATGGGGTCATCACCTCTGTTGGGTTGGCCAGGTGCCTGGGACCTTCAAGGACAGCGCGGAAGAGAGTAATCAGCCTGGTGCCAAGGAATCTTGAGGCCCATAGGGAGGGAAAGCAGAAACCCGTTTGATTTATCTACTTGGTTCACAGGACGTTCAGCGCCTGATAACTGGGGAAAGGGTGACCCACTAATAGGTGACACCCTCGCTGACAGAGAAGGGCTGCTTGCCTTATGAAATGGTGTTAGTTATGCTGACCACATTGCTGAGGGCAGGAGCAGATACCAGGTGCCACTAAATGCATTTTTGTCTGTCTCTGTCTTGTCCTGCCCTACCCTGCCCTGCCTTATCCACCGTTGTGCAGCCTGAGTGCGGGCTGAGTTTCTGCTCTGTGCTGAGCAGACCCCCGCTATGGGTGTTGAGTGCAGGAAGAAAGGAGCATGAACAAAGCCAAGTCCTTCTACCCCAGCTATGCTTTACCTAGGCAGAGTGTGTTTTCCTGCAGTGGGGAACCAGCTTGCTGATGAGTAGAGGTGGGAGAGATTTTTTCTTGGTGGTGAAGGGAGACTTGGCTGAGGAGCTGTGGAAACCAGTGGGACAGAAGCCTCTTCATCCTTCATCTGAAAGGAGTCTCCACGCGGTTTTCCTTGACTGTAGCTTTCACGTCTATAACCTGCATCAGAAGAATGGCTTCACTTGCATGCTTATTGGAGAGATCTTTGAGCTCATGTAAGTGCAGGTTCCCCTCTGCTGTGGCTGTGACGGCTGCTGGAGGACAGCCACAGGCACTTGTCAAGCATTTGCAGCTGTGTAGGTGGAAGGTCTCCTTTCATAATTGTCCTGTATCCCATTCATCAGGGTTTTCCATGCCCCAGACCTGCATTTCACTTTGAGGAACTGTTGCTTGTGAGCATTCCTGCTGCCATGGCTGTGGGATTGCATCTCCGTGGCATATGCCCCTGGCTGCTTCACGTTTTGTGGTGGAGCAGAAGGGTGATTCTCTCACAACACTTCTCTTTTTTCACAGGCAGTTCATCTTTGTGGTGGCATTCACCACCTTTCTTATCAGCTGTGTTGATTATGACATCCTCTTTGCCAACAAAGCATTAAATCACAGCCAGCATCCCAGCGAGCCGATTAAGGTGACTCTGCCAGATGCCTTCCTGCCTCCAAATGTCTGCAGTGCAAGGTAGGGGCAGTGGAGGGCATGTTAGCCCCTGCTCTTGTTTTCGTAAGTACTCAGGGCTCCTGTCTGGGCCTGTGTCCCACTACTTGCCTCTTCTTGCTTGCAGAATCCAGGCAAACAGCTTCCTCATCTGCATCCTAGTGATAGCTGGGGTTTTCTGGATCCACCGACTTGTCAAATTTGTCTACAATATTTGCTGCTACTGGGAGATTCACTCTTTCTACATCAATGCCCTGAAGATCCCCATGGTAGGTCGCTGTTCCAGGGGCTGCATGCAGGGCTGCCGAGGGTCATGGCAGGCATTTGCTGGTGGTTGCAACTTGCCTTCACGCCTCTCCTCTTCTCAGTCAGACTGAGCATTCTTCCCTCTGCTCCATAACCACATGATCTCCTTTCAGCCTCTTTTCCAGCAGCCAGTTTATTCTGTGTTAACCTCTCTGTGCTCAGTCTGCCTCTCCGCCTGCTGGCGCATGCCTCTGCCATATGCCACCCAATATGTGTGTTCTTCAGCGGTGGCCTTTTCTGTGATGCCTTCCACAGAAAAGGCATAAGTGAGGATATCCTCATACCTTCCCTGGGATATGGACAGCCTCAGCTTCCTTGTTTACTTGGGAGGCTTGGAGCTACTTAGTTGTGAAGGTCACACAAGGAGATCAATGTGTTACAGATGGAGTTTGAGGCTTGTATATACATCCTAGTCCAGAGTTCTTGCTCTAATGAATAACATGAAAAGGCATTTGCGCATCCTTTGGAGGGAGAAAGTATCTTGAGAAAGGTGGGGTGAGCTGAAAGGCTTGGTTTGTCCCCAGTTTTTCCATGGGCTCTCTCTGGGACACTGCTGAAGTCCCTTCCGTGTTTATTTCTCCCTGCTGACTCCAAATGGCAGCTCTGGGAGGAACAATGGAAGCCTGGACCTGTGTTTATGTCTCCAAGGAGCTGGTGCATGAGTGGCTGGGAAACAGTCATCTGTGCTAATCTAGGGGTAAAGGGCACCAAGGCAAGGTGTGGGGTTTGCCTGCTGCAGGCTGAAGTGGTGCCAGAAGGTGCCTCATGTCCTGGTGTTGCATGCACTTTGTCAGCACCCCAAGGTGTGTGCTGGGACCTGTACTTCAATGGGCTGAGCCTGGCTTCTGTCCTTGGATACTTCCTGCTCCTAATCTTGCTGCTTGTCCACCTTCCAGTCCACCCTGCCCTACTACACCTGGCAGGAGGTGCAGGCCCGCATTGTGCAGATCCAGAAGGAGCACCAGATCTGCATCCACAAGAAGGAGCTGACAGAGCTGGACATCTATCACCGCATCCTCCGCTTCAAGAACTACATGGTGGCCATGGTGAACAAGTCACTGCTGCCCATCCGCTTCCGCCTGCCCCTGCTGGGAGACACCGTCTTCTACACGCGTGGGCTCAAGTACAACTTTGAGCTCATCTTCTTCTGGGGTCCCGGTTCCCTCTTTGAGAACGAGTGGAGCCTGAAGGCTGAATACAAGCGAGCCGGGAACCGCCTGGAGCTGGCTGAGAAACTCAGCACTCGCATCCTCTGGATTGGCATTGCTAACTTCCTCCTCTGCCCCCTCATCCTCATCTGGCAGATCCTCTATGCTTTCTTCAGCTACACGGAGATCCTGAAGCGGGAGCCGGGCAGCCTGGGTGCCCGCTGCTGGTCTCTCTATGGCCGCTGTTACCTCCGTCACTTCAATGAGCTGGATCACGAACTGCACTCGCGCCTCAGCAAGGGGTACAAGCCAGCTTCCAAGTACATGAACTGCTTTATCTCCCCGCTTCTCACCATCGTGGCCAAGAACGTGGCCTTCTTCGCTGGCTCCATCCTGGCTGTGCTCATCGCTCTCACCATCTATGATGAGGACGTGCTTGCGGTCGAGCACGTCCTGACCACGGTCACCCTGCTCGGGGTGGGCATCACGGTGTGCAGGTAAGGTGGGTCTGTGCTGCCCCCAGGCTCCTGGCAGTGCTGTAGGGAGCAGTGGGGCTGGCAGCAATCCATTTAAACATGCTCTTTGCTTGCAAATGGATGTGAATCTGTGTGAATGAGGGGCATGGCTGGGGAGAGGTAGCGATCCTGGCTGCAGTGGTTGTATGGTGTGAGGGGCTGGTCTGGTTGGAAGGTTATAGGTAGAGCTGTGATATGGGCCAGTCACCCTGCCCACCCAAGATGACATCTCCCAGGAACTGAGGTGTAATACTGTGATGTTTCCCTGTCCTGTTGTGCAGGTCTTTCATCCCTGACCAGCACCTGGTCTTTTGCCCAGAGCAGCTGCTGCGAGTCATCCTGGCACACATCCACTACATGCCTGACCACTGGCAGGGCAACGCCCACCGCTACGAGACCAGGGACGAGTTTGCCCAGCTCTTCCAGTACAAAGCGGTGAGCTTGGCTTAACTGTGGGGCTGGGGACTTACCCCCATTACAGGACGGAGAAGGTGCTGGGGAGCTCAACAGCTCCTGGGTTCATAGAGCAACAAGGCAGCATCATCAGAGATACCCTGCCCCAGAAGATGGAGGGCTACCTCTGTGGTCTGTTTTGTCATTGTGGTTTTTTTGACCCTCAAGTTTGTGCTGAACCCATCATTTCTGTGCTCAGGTCTTCATCCTGGAAGAGCTCCTGAGTCCCATCATTACCCCTTTGATCCTCATCATCTGCCTGCGGCCCAAGTCCTTGGACATTGTTGACTTCTTCCGTAACTTCACCGTGGAGGTGGTGGGTGTGGGTGACACCTGCTCCTTTGCCCAGATGGATGTGCGCCAGCACGGCCACCCTGCGGTAGGTCCCGTGCAGCCCACCAGCATGTCTGGTCCTTTAGACCCATGAGAGGCCCGAACTCACCACTCCTGGCAGCTCACAGCCCAGCCACCCACCTCTTGCTAGGGTGTCTGGGTTTGGCGACACAGGTCACCAGCTCCAGAAGGCTCTTGTGGCCCAGCTGTGATTATTAACCAGATGCTTTGGGAATCAGGCTGTATCATTCTTTGATGTCATTGCCTGTTTTCACAGCCAAGGGTTGTGTGTCCTCAGGACAGTGGAATGTGGACATTTAGAAAGTGTGATCACTTCTCTCCTGCTTATGCTCAGGAGAGAAGTAGTCTAGCGGAAATGGGAAGCATTTTCCATTATGAAGAATCTACGATGGAGGGAAAAGGGGTCCATGGATCCATCTGTTTTGTGTGCCTGGGAATTTAGGTTACTTGCCTTGGGAAAGACTTCCTAGTGACACAGTCATGAACTAGGAAGGAAGTGAGCTCATCGTGGCAGGAAGCCTTTAAGAAGAGTTATTTGTTCACTGTAATTGTTCCTGTCTGTGTGATTGTTCCCAGCTCCCCAGTTCCCTTGCAGCAATTCATGTTCTGGGATGGAGGTGGAACAAACTGTTTTTGTTGCTTTTTCTCCAGGCTGAGATGGCCAAATGAGTGTAGGGACTTCTGGTGTAGCACCTGCTACATAGGGAGCCATGGCCTTGCATGGCCTGGCTGTTGCATGCTTTGCCCAGACTGATTGCAGGATTCCCAGGGCTGGCAGGGTTGTAAAGCAGATCCTGTCTCTCATTACCTGTCTCTTGTCCACAGTGGATGTCAGCAGGAAAGACGGAGGCCTCCATTTACCAGCAGGCTGAGGATGGCAAGACGGAGCTATCCCTCATGCACTTTGCCATCACCAACCCCAAGTGGCAGCCACCCCGTGAGAGCACAGCCTTCATCGGCTTCCTGAAGGAGCGGGTGCACCGGGACAGCAGTGTGGCACTGGCTCAGCAGGCTGTGCTCCCTGAAAATGCCCTCTTCAGCTCCATCCAGTCCCTGCAGTCGGAGTCAGAGGTGCCCAGGCTCAGGGCATGTGGGTTGTTCTTGGGGTGCTTTCTGCATGCTGGCAAATTCATCATCAGGCCCTCTGGGTAATTTTGCCCTTGCCTGGGATGTATCCAGGGAGGAAAATGTAGATCAGCACTATCTGGGACACTTCTGGGTTTCTGGAGAAGATAACAGGCAGTCCTAGACCCCTGTGAGATGGGAGAGGGGCCAAGATAGCCCAGCTCTGTATGTCTGGTGAGATCAGTCCTCCAGCTCTACATAGCACAGTGACTCTCTTTCAACTCTGCAGCCTCACAGCCTGATTGCCAATGTGATAGCAGGCTCCTCAGCACTGGGCTTCCACATGAGCCGGGATGGACAGGCTTCCCGCCATCTCTCAGAAGTGGCCTCGGCTCTACGTTCCTTCTCCCCACTCCAGTCTGCCCAGCAGCCTTCCAGTGGCTTCCAGACATCAGGAAGGGATGGAGAGGGAGCCCAGCCTCGTGGTGCCAGTGCCATGACAGCCTCTGGGTAAGCTGCTGGCTGGAGAAGGGCAGCCAGGTTTCTTTACCCTTTGCCCAAATGCCATCCTGTTGTCCTAGATGCATGGTGGCATTTATCTCTGCAGCCTGGGCAGCAAGGGACATACACATGCAGAGTTGGACTCCGGTCTAGGCGCTGGTGCCAGGTGCTAAGACTGGCCCCATAGGATAGTGTCAGGGTCCTATTGTTCTCCTGTAGGTACTACACTGGTGAGAAACCCCTGTGTAGAGAAGAGACAGTGCCATAGCAGGGCTTGTGTATTTTGCGAGATGCTGTAGATGGGCCTCTTTGTACCCAGTTCAGGAGTAGATCTCTGTGAGCCTGACATTAGAGTGGAGAGGGGCTGGGCATTGTGGGGGCACCTGGGCAGGAAACGCTACTGGTGTGTTCCGTGGCAGTGCTGATGCAAGGACCGTGAGCTCGGGGAGCAGCGCCTGGGAGGGTCAACTGCAGAGCATGATCCTGTCGGAGTATGCCTCTACTGAAATGAGTCTTCATGCACTCTACATGCACGAGGTGAGCAATCCAGAGCTGGGCTGGCCAGAGTGGCATGGAGCAGGGCAGGCAGGACGTGGCTGCCCTGTCCATTGTGATGAGAAAAACAGTGTGTATGCAGTGCTGCGGAGAGGGTGTGTTTGGGCATCTGGTTTCTCCCACACAGCTGAGTCACTCATGTTTTGGCCTGCAGTTGCACAAGCAGCATGCCCAGCTGGAGCCCGAGCGGCACACTTGGCATCGAAGAGAGAGTGACGAGAGTGGGGAGAGTGCCCACGAAGAGCTGGAGGCTCAGCGGGGTGGCCCCGTCCCCATTCCCCGCTCTGCCAGCTACCCCTTCTCCTCACCACGGCAGCCTGCTGAGGAGACAGCCACACTACAGACTGGTTTCCAGCGGCGATACGGTGGCATCACAGGTAAGGGAGCCTGGGCAGAGGTCTGAGTTGGGGCAGAGGTCAGAGCTCTGTAACCGATGTCCTTTATGGACTGGCACAAATAGCCTGCCTGCTGCTGGACACTGGCAGTTCCCCAGGTAGCTAATCTAATTTCTTGCCTCTCTTGCAGACCCAGGCACAGTGCACAGAGCCCCATCACATTTCTCCCGCCTCCCTCTGGGGGGCTGGGCCGAGGACGGGCAGTCAGCAAGGCACCCAGAGCCTGTGCCAGAGGAGAGCTCGGAGGATGAGCTTCCGCCACAGATCCACAAGGTAAGGGTGATGGCTGTGGCTGAGAGGGGCAAGGTGTACTCAGATGCCAGGTTGGGGTGCTGGCAGCTGGTCCCAGTAGGTGCCACATTTTCTCTCTGTCTTGCAGGTATAGCCTGGTAGACTGGGGATCTCATGGGGTTTGCAGATTGGGAGCCACCTGGACAGCAGGATGTGGCATGGGCTTGATTCTTCTCCTGTACTGAGTGGACATTTTGTTGCCATCAATTACCGAAGAGACAAAACTGCCAGGCCAGCATCTTTGCTGTGGCACCTTGTGTCTAGCTATGTGTCAAGTCAACGCCACTCTGACTTGTGGGGTGAATGCGTGTGTGAGTACATACCTGTGTCTGTGTTCACATCTGTGTCGTCCGTGTCAGAGGATCTCTGCAGAGCCTGTGGAAACTGATGTGACGGGACTTGCAGTGAGGAGCTGCTGGAGGACTGGTTTGGAGGTGGCAGCAGCAGCTGCTCTTCAAAGGGATGGGAGATGGCGTCAGCTCCATCCAGACATGCACCCAAAGCTGGGACTTGCCATCAAAATGAGGGCAGTAGTTGTTGAGGGTGGTCTCAGGGAGCTCAGCCTTTAGCACCACACTGCCCTGCCTGCAGCCCTGAGAAGGTGCCTAGGACCACGTTAGTCCTCCCAGAGAGGACCAGTGTTGTGCCTCTCAGCTCAGAGCAGGACAACGGTGGGGCACTCACCCACCCCTCTGTCCCAGCACCCTCCAGAGGGATGGGCCTTGGTGGCTGCTGCTGGTATGAGTACAAGTGAGATAGAGAGCTGGTGGAAACAGCTCTGGTTCGATCCAGGGATGCTACAGCTCTTCCCTGACTCATGACAGCTGGCCCATTCCCTGCATGCAAGAAAGGGTCATTGGAGTGATACTTCTGTGCCAGGGCAGCAGTATCCTCCCCATGTATGGCACCTATGGGATGTGGGCTACTAGTGGGCCCTCCTGCAGTGTCAAAGAGACCCCAGTGTGGAGCAGCCTGGCATCTTCCAGGAGTGCTCACAGCCCACTCAGAGCCCAACCTGAAGGTCTTGTGCTCTGTGTGTTAGTTCCTTTTCTCCAGGCACAAAAAAGGCCTTTTTCCCCATGCCCAGGTGCTGTATTGGTTCTGTCCTTCTGATGCAGCTGTTCCTGTGGAACTGGGCCTTTCCTCTTCCCCAGCAAAGGCTTTGGCTCATCCTGAATCTTGCCCAGAGGTTCCCAGCTCCTCCTTTCCTCCTGAAACCTTCCTTTTGCTTACAATGTGGTTTCAGCTTCTGTGGAGACCATGCCTCTGTCTCATGCCTGGCAGAGCAAGGAGGGGCATCTTGAACCCAGAAGGGAGAGGCACACCTCAGCCCAGGCTCCGGGTGGTGGTGGGGAATTAGGATCCCAGCTGTGCAATGTAGCCTCAGACAAGACCTTCCCACCATCCTCTGTTTTCCCCCTTTTCTCTTTGCAGCTTCTGGGGAATTGCATCCCAGCTAACTCCTGCCTACGACTTACTTTCCATTCATTCCCCTTGCTTCTGGCAAGGGCTGCTTGCTTTTGTCATGCGCTCTGCGAGCACTGCTCATCCTGCCCTGCTGTCTCTGGAGTCCAGAGCCATCCCTCTTCTCTTGCCAGGGTTATTGCCCTCTGCCCTTTGAACCTGGGACAGCTCTAAGCCACCTGCTGCCAACACTTCTGCACCCTGGTAGCCTGGGCATGAGCAGGGCCAGGGGGCTTGCACAAGTGCAGGCTCTTTGGGGTAGTGGGGTCCTTATTACTGTGGGGAGGGCTGGGCAGGGCTGGAGCTACTACTGCTCTGGGGTCTGTATGAGATCAAAGAGAGTGTTCTAAAGCAGAGCTCAGGGTGGGGATCAGCTCTTCAGTGCTGGGGTCAGGGCTCTGTGGACCTGGGTGCTCTGGGCCTATGGGACACTGTGTCTGGGCTTCCTAATGGAGGTGCTGCAGGTCTGCACAGCTGAATGGCTGAAGGCAGTGCCCTGGGGCAGGGGGAAACTCTGTATCTTTCCCTGGGCTGGCAGGAGGGAGAGGTCAGACATAGCAGGCCCAAGTCTTTGCCGCATGTTTTGCTTGTGTCATCAGTGTCCCATGTGCATGGCGAGCCACTCTTCCTCATCTCCTCCTGAGATGTGCGGGCACGGAGGTCCCTGGGGAGTGCAGTATTGTACCCCCGTGCTCTCGCTGTACAGCTGTATAGCCGTCTAATAAAGATGGGGTGTATCATCCCTGCCTGTGTCCGAGTCTCCCTTCGCTCTGTGCAGCCCACCCGGGCCTGGCCTGCCATGGCAGCAGAAGGCTGGGAGGAGCCTGCCGACTGCTCCGGCGGCACTGGGAGCTCCCAAGAGCGTAGTAGCAGCCGCGGGAGGAGCAGGGGCTATATTTATCCCCGTAAGGCCAGTGTCCCGTCCTGCCTGACCTCTGTGGCAGGAGGCCCCGCAGGGGCTCCTGGGGCTATCGCGGCACCGCACGGCCGGGCTGGCGGCGGCGATAAGCGAGAGCGGGGCGTCTCACATCGGAGGCGGAGACCCTCCGCGGCCACCGGCCTGGGAGTGTGGCCCACGGCACCGACCCCTCCCCATCCCCGGCGCCGCAGGGGAGGTCCGTGCCGCCCGGGGCTGGGCACCGGGGCCCGGGGAAGGGACACGCGGGCGTTGCGGTGCCGGTGCCGGGAAGGAGGCGGGCGGGCAGGAGCCGGCGGTGCCGGCGCGGGGCGGGGAGCGGGGCGGGGCGGGGCGGAACGGCGCTGGGGCCCGGCTGGCAGCGGCAGGCGACGGCGCGGGGCCGGGACCGGGCCAAGGCCAGCGGCCCAGGGCAGGTGAGCGGGCGCGGCGGGGCCGACAGGGCGGCGACGGGGCCGCGGCCGCTTGTCCCGGGCCTGAGCGGCGCCGGCACCGCCCGGGCATTCACCCGGCGCGGTCTCTGCCTCGCCCTCCGCGAGTTTTTTCTTGATGTGTCCCTGTCTTTGCCCTTGCCTCTCCGCTGCACGGCCCCGCGGTTCCCCGAGCATCCTCCACATCCCCGCCCGCTCCCCCACCTGTGCCCCTGCCGCTGCATCACCGCCGTTGCTCCCTCCCACTTGAGACCGTTCCCAGCTTCACTCTGCCTTCCTGTCCCTGCGGCTCCCGCTGTTCTCGTCTCCGAAGGCATCCTCAGGGGCCCGAGTGGCTCTGGTGGGCCCAATCTAATGTTGTGCCCTCATCCAGGGCACACAGTAGGTGTGGTGCTCATGGCCATCCCCATGCAAAGCTGGCCCTGCTTGCATGCACCGCTTTGTGTGTGCTGCATGCCGCGTGTCATGTGTCCATGTCCAGCAGTACTTGCCCCTGCCCTGTGAGGGCCCTTGCTGCTTGGCCATGCCACCCCACTGTGAGTCCCTCTGTGCAGCTGGTAGCACAGCTCATCCTGAAACCTTGCCACAGGCTCTCTTCTCTCCACAGCTGGTGACCTGCCAGGATGGCCATGCTGGGGGGCTACTGTGAGGGCAACAACTCCATCACCCAGGCCTGGGTCCAGCAGGGCTTCCAGCCCTGCTTCTTCTTCACGTTGGTGCCATCTGTACTGCTGAGCGTCTGCCTGTTGCTGGGTGCCCTGCAGTATGCCTGCTACGCCCGCTTCAGCCGTGCCATGGAGCCCAAGTACATTCCCCGCTCTCACCTCTACCGTGGCCAGGTCCTGCTGTCCCTGTTCCTGGCCCTGCAGCCCTTTGGTGGGCTGCTGTGGCAAGGAGTGGGGCTGAGACAGCTCTATGGGTATATGTTGCTGTATGCCTGCCTCTGGGCCCTCAGCTGGGGCTGTGCCATTGCCCTCCTGCAGCTGGAGCATACCCGGGTGCTGGCCCATGACCGAACACGGGGCCATGGCACTGTCCTCCTCCTCTTTTGGGCACTGGCCTTTGCTGCTGAGAACCTGACCCTGGTGTGCTGGAAGAGCCCTCTGTGGTGGTGGGCACTGGAGGACACCAATCAGAAGGTGGGCTGGGGGTCTGTGGTTAGGGAAAGGGAATGAGGCACTTTTGGAGGTGGGAGGGACTGCAGAATTATGGTGTGGGGATGGAGTATGCATGTCATAACCTGCCATGCCCAGGGTGTGTACAGTTCTGGGTTCTACCCACAAACCTGCCAGATATTTCAGTCCCAAGCCCAGTTATCACACATCTCTCCATGTGCCCACATCTCTCCACGCCCCACCCAGGTCTGCTTCTACCTGGCTCAGACCCAGGTGCAGAAGTAGGGGTGTTTCCCTGCTTCCCACAGCCCTTTGCCTCTGTGTACCCCTTAGGATAAGTGCACCTTGAGGTGCAGAGGGCATGGAGCCAGATGATATAGGGAGGAAGGACAAAGTCTGGGTGCTGCCTGTCTGAGGTGCTGTGCTCAACCAGGGACTCCCACTGAGCTGCATGGGGTCTCCCCTGGCACACTGCACCCCATCCCCATTCTCTGCTCATTGTCTCTCTCAGATCATACCCATCCCATGCTCAGGGTTGTGCTGGGGGCCAGCTGAGATGCTGAACTTTAACTCTCCATTTAGGTGCAGTTTGGCTTCTGGCTGCTGCGTTACATCTGCACATTCATGCTCTTCATCCTGGGCATGAAGGCCCCGGGGCTACCCCACAAGCCCTACATGCTGCTAATCAATGAGGAGGAGCGGGACGTGGAGAACAGCCAGGTGAGTCCTGGGACTGAAGCAGTTTTAGGATATGGCCAGGAGGGAGCTGGGGATAAAATGGAAATACAGCTGCCCTGGGATCAGCATCTCCGTGAGATGTGGGAGGACAAGGTTTAGGGCTGCCCAATCTCCCTGCTTGATGTCACTAGGATGCAGCCCTGTTTGGAGGATGGAGTGAGCACTCTGGAGTGGAGCTGGTTTTCTTGGGGTGTTGCCCAGGACCACTGCCAGCTGGATTGGGGTGCCAGGGCAATGACTCCTTGGTCTGCTCTCCCCCAGCCACTCCTGACTGATGCCAGCAGGACCACCTCCACCTGGAAGGATTTCCGGAGGAAGCTGCAGCTGCTGGTGCCATACATGTGGCCAAGGGGCAACCACCTGCTGCAGGGGCTTGTGCTGTTCTGCATGGCACTCATGGGGCTGGAGCGGGCCATCAATGTCTTCGTCCCCATCTACTACAAGAACATTGGTGAGGCACCTGGAGCTTGGTGTGTGAGGCTTGCCACAGCCTCACCAAGTTCTGGGGGTGTTAAGGTGACCTGGAGGGTTGCAGGGGTTTGGCAGGACCAGAGTCCAGGGGGTCAGGGTCCAGCACTGGGTGCTGGGGCTGGTTCCCACAGGCACCCTGGGATGCTCCCTGTCCCTCCATCCTGACCCTTGGCACACTTCCCACAGTGAATGAGCTGACAGTTGGCGCTCCCTGGCACACCCTGGCCTGGACTGTCTGCAGCTATGTGGGGCTGAAGTTCCTGCAAGGTGGAGGTGCTGGTAAGGACCATTGGGAAGGATGGAGCACTGATGAGAGATTATATTGGGCACATCATACCCGTGCTGGGGTGACCAGGGAAGCCCATATGCCCCATCACTGCTGCTCTCTTGGAATCAGCAACCTGGGCTGGTCCCAGGTTAGGGGGATTGAGTGGGCTTCATCCCAAATCCCCCTTTCCCAGCTGGACTTTTGGAAGTCTTCTGCATGCCCCAGTGGAGCTGATCTCAGCTGACCTTTCCACATTGCCCTGCAGGCTCCACTGGCTTTGTGAGCAACCTGCGCACCTTCCTGTGGGTGTGGGTGCAGCAGTTCACCAACAGGCAGGTGCAGGTGCAGCTCTTTGCCCACCTGCACGGGCTGTCCCTGCGTTGGCACCTGGGGCGTCGCACCGGTGAGGTCCTGCGTAGCGTGGACCGGGGCACCAGCAGCATCAACAGCCTGCTCAGGTCAGAGTGTGCCTGTGGTGGGTGGGGGGTTGGCTGGGCAGCCCCACCGAGCTGGGCTGATGCCCCATCTCTCCTCCCACCCCCCAGCTACATCGTCTTCAGCATTGTCCCCACCATTGCGGATATTGTCATCAGCATAGTTTACTTCACCTCGGTCTTCAGCGCTTGGTTTGGCCTCATCATCTTCGTGTGTATGAGCCTGTACCTGAGTGAGTGGGGAGGATCACGGCACAGGGCTGCCAGGCTGTGGGGTGGCAGGAGCCTTGCAATGCAGCTTCCTCCTGTCCACAGCTCTGACCGTCTTCATCACTGAGTGGAGAACCAAGTACCGTCGGGACATGAACACACGGGACAATGAGGCCAAGTCCCGGGCCGTGGACTCACTCCTCAATTTTGAGACGGTACTGTAGGAGTTTGGGGGGGGTCACAGAGGACTGCTTGGGTGCTGATACCAGCTCTGCTCCTGTAGGTGAAGTACTACAATGCAGAGAGTTATGAGGTGAACCGCTTTAACGATGCCATTGTCAAGTACCAGGTACGGGGTGCTCAGCACCTTTAGGGGCACCAAGGGGGAAGAAGCCAAACCTCACAGGCACCTTTGGGGATGATGGAGATCACCATGGGTCTGGTTTGGAGGCAGCAGCATTCCACAGGACTTTGTCTCTTCCAGGTCTCAGAGTGGAAGGTCAGTGCCTCGCTGGGCCTCCTCAACCAGACCCAAAACCTGGTCATTGGCCTAGGGCTACTGGCAGGGTCCCTGCTCTGTGCCTACTTTGTCACTGAAAACAAGCTGCAGGTAAGGCTGGTGCCAGCCTGTGCAGACCCCTGCTCAGGTGGGGCCCTGGGGCTGGTGATTACAGACCCCTATACCCTGTCCCTTCCAGGTGGGAGATTTTGTCCTCTTTGGCACCTACATAATCCAGCTCTACACGCCGCTCAACTGGTTTGGGACTTACTATAGGTAATGCTGGGAGGTGTGGAAGTGCCTGGTGTCCCCCTCTCCATGGGTGACTGGGTCGGTATGTGTTTCCCCAAACCCTTTTCTCTGGTCTTTGCCCTCTTCAGGATGATCCAGAATTCCTTTGTGGACATGGAAAATATGTTTGAGCTCTTTCACGAGGAGCAGGAGGTGGGTGCCACTTTTCCTGGACCTTGCTCCCTCACTGGGCCTGCCCTGGGGATTGGCTGGCTCTGAGCCTGAGCCTCTACTTCGACAGGTGAAGGATGTGGTGAATGCTAGTGACCTGCGCTTGGAGGCTGGGCAGATTGAGTTTGAGAATGTGCACTTCAGCTACATGGATGGGTATGGGGTACTGGACACAGGGTGGGACCTGCTATAGGGATGTGGGGCAGTGGAGTGGTCCTGAGCCCCTCTCCATATCCCTCTTCCAGGAAGGAAATCCTGCAGGATGTCTCTTTCTCTGTGATGCCTGGGCAGACCCTGGCTCTGGTGAGAGCGGGACTGTGAGTTCACTGTGGGAGGGAAGGATGGGGGTAGAGAGGCTGGAAAATATGAAGGTGGGAAGAACAGCCCCCAGCAGGACCAACCCTTTCCTGTACGGCCCCTGGCCTCCAGCAGCTGGGAATTTGCCATCTCCAAGTCCCTTTTCCTTTTTGTGTAGGTGGGACCTTCAGGCTCTGGAAAGAGCACCATCATCCGTCTGCTCTTCCGCTTCTACGATGTACAGGGTGGCTGTATCCGCATTGATGGGCAGGACATCTCCCAGGTGAGGGGCGAGGGCCTCCAAGGACGGGGGAGGACACACCAGCTCATCTGGGCCTTGCAGCACTGCTCAGTGCAGGCACTGGCACCTCCCCAGGGCAGGGGTGAGCATGCAGCCCCCACAGCCTCCTTGCAGGCTGACGGCTGTGCCAGAAGTGGCAGAATGGAATGACTCTGGGACCCCAGGCTGAAATGTTGACTGGGGCTCCCTGGGAAGGACTAGGGCACTGTTAGGGCTCCCCACTGCAGAGTGGAGATGCAGCTGAGCCTGTGGTGCAGGGCGACCCTACAGCACATAGCTTGCAAGGAATGGGGCTCATGGCTGAGGGTAGGATTGGGTTTTAGAGGGATCTTTGAATTTGGTGTGGGTCTGCCTGAGCCCTCTCCCCTGCCTCCCAGGTGAAGCAGGCTTCGCTGCGTGCTCACATTGGGGTGGTGCCCCAGGACACAGTGCTCTTCAACGACACCATCGCCAACAATATCCGCTATGGACGGATCCTGGCCACTGACCAGGAGGTACAGGAGGCAGCCCGGGCTGCTGACATCCACGACCGTATCCTTTCTTTTCCTGATGGTGAGACCCCTGCAGTTCCTGCCATCCCATGATCCCCTAAGACCTTCTAGTTGCCCCCACAGGTATCCTTGGGTGACACCTCCTACGGAGACACCTGCATGACTTTGTGTCTTGCTTTGCCTTTCCCTACCTTCTTTCCAGGGCTAGATCAGCCCCTGGACAGGGATAAGCTGAGGCTCTACCACATGGCTGTGTGGTTGCAGCAGGACCTCCCAGGGCAGCAGGTCCCCATCTCCATTGCAGAGGGCACCAGCACATCATGTTTCTGCTCTTGTGGCTGCAGGATACAACACCCAGGTGGGAGAGCGGGGTCTGAAGCTGAGCGGAGGTGAGAAGCAGCGCGTTGCCATCGCACGCACCATCCTGAAGGGTCCCCACATCATCCTGCTGGATGAGGTAACAGCAGTGGCCCCGGCCCAGCCTTACCCAGCTCTGCAGAAGCCCCGTGCCTAGCAGCTGCCCACACAACCTCTGTCCCTTCCTTATGTTGTGTCTCACCTTGCAGGCCACATCTGCACTTGACACAGAGACTGAGAGGAACATCCAGGCTTCTCTGGCCAAGGTCTGCGCCCACCGCACCACCATCGTTGTTGCACACAGGTAGGGACAAGGGGAAAGGGCTGATCCAGGAGGTGCTGGCCAGACCCCACAAACAGGAGGGGCACACAGACCTGCCCCCTGCTCAGGAGGTGAGAGCCCTTGGGGTTGCATCTCCTGGCACTATGCAAACCCTCAGGAACCCTCTCCCACCCAGCTCAGGGTAACACCTGCTTTTCCCTACAGGCTCTCCACTGTGGTAGGCGCAGACCAGATCCTGGTGCTTAAGGATGGGCACATTGTGGAGCGAGGGAGGTGAGCACAAGGGGAGGGCTGGGGGAGGGAATCTCCTCTTTGGCTCTGGGACCAGCTCAGGACCCCGCATCCCTCCGCTCTCCTCACAGGCATGAGGAGCTGCTGCAAAAGGGTGGTGTGTACGCCGGCATGTGGCTGCAGCAGCAGACTGGGGACGAGGGTGAGAGCAAGGAGCACCACACTGAGAAGCCCCAGAGCAGCAAGAAAGCATCATGAACATGACCAGGAGTTTGGCTGTGACACTGACTTGGGTCCAGGCCCCCACACTGCCTAGGAGTCTTTTGCTGGCTGCAGGCAAAGGCCTTGTCTGCCCTAGAGCTGCAGGGGCTTGGTTGGACACTCCACTACATTTGTACATGTTTGTTTTGCTGTTGTGTAATTTCTTAAACCAGGTCCTTCCCAGGTCCATGCCTGTGTGCTCTGGGCAGGGTATGTGCCTCTTGGTAGGGGCAGGCAGTGTTAGTGCCTATGCCCTTGGGTCAACTGGCAGCTCTGCCACAAGGTTGAGCTCCTTGGGCTTAGGTGGGCAAGGGGTTGAGCAGGCTGTCAGCACCTGCTCCATGCCCATTGGGGATGAGCTTGGCAGGGGGCTACATCCCAACAGAAGTGGAAGAGCAGGGCAGCTGGTGTGCCCTCACCCCTATGTGCCCCCCCCACTTCAACCACCTTCCACAGAGACGTGCCACTCTGGGCTGGACACCAAGTGACTGCTCCCTCAGGTACCTCTGTACCTTGTGCTATGCTTTTATTTTCTCCCAAGCAGCACTTTGACAAGTCTCTGCATTCCCTGGACCCCGCCTGAACCCCCCTCCCTCAGCTGCTCAAAGCAGGACAGCCCAGTCCTGCAGAAGCAGGCACAGCCCTGCAGGCAGGAACAGTTACAGCAGCAGGTGAGAAAGCAGCACAGCTCTGCATGGCTGCAGACCCCCTGCAAGAGGCCAGCAGGATAAATCCCCTCTGCCCAAACAGGCTCTAGGCTCAGGGCTTTGTCTGTAAGAAGGGGTTCTGTGCTATTGCTATCCAGGAGGGGATCTCCAGCAACACAACTGGAAGAAGGGAGGCATTCCTACCCCAGCAGCATTTAAACAGGGCCCTGTTTTAAGTTTAGGGCAGCAGGAAGGCAGCTGCAACCACCCCATGTGAGCGACGCTGCCATTCAAGTCACTGCCAATGTTACTTATTATATTAAACCCGGAACGAAATGCAGCTCCATTCAGTCTCAGAGAGGTCTTGTGCCCTAGCCGAACAGGGCAAGGCCCAACGTGCTCTTGTACATGCAAACAGCAGGGAGGCACCGAGAGTGTGGGGAACAGGGAAGGGGCTGTTTTCACACTGCTGGGAGGCTGCACATTCATCTGTGCCATGCCCAGGCAAGAGACTATTCCAGCCACATTTGCTCTTTGCTGAAGGGCTGGCCCTTCTCAGAGCATGGAATCCAGTTCCCCACTACAGAAGCTACATCCCTACTGTATGTCTGAGCATGCAGAGATGTCCCCACACAGCTCTGCCCTCGCCCCACAGTCCCAGCAGTGTTGGGACATGGCTGTGGCAACTGCGGGTAAGCGCAGACCTGGGCTTCTGCTTGCTTTGGTGTGTACCCAGCCCCGTCCTGTACAGTCTTCACCTCCCCAGGAGCATCAGCAATTTGCTGCACTAATTTTATATAGGTACTAGGGCAGAAGTGTCAGTGTATATTTGGTTGCTTACAGCTCCCAGGGAGACGAGCTGTCCTTGGCAAGGGGCTCTTGGTACCAGTGTCCAGGCCAGAACCCCACGGCATCCATGTGGGAGGCCAGAGCTGCTCCTCAGGTCACAAGCAGGTTCCTGTGCCTGCTGGCACACCCCGCCTCACCTGCCTACGACATGCTGCAGTTTGATGGCTTTGAACCGTGCGCCTGGAACAGAAAGAAGCGCTCAGTGAGCAAGGGCAAGCAGGCTTCTTCCTCTCTCCTACAAGAGGGCACATCCAGTGCTCAAGTTCCCAGAGATGTGTACTCAGCAGTGATGCTGCCACTGCCCCAGGCTGGGCTGCCCTCCTGGTGAGGAAACCCAGGCTAGACAGAGCCCAGAGTAAGCAGAACCCAGGGAGGCCCCCTCCCTCAAACAGCTAGGCCAGGATCAACCCCACAACAGCGCAGAGCCCATAGCCAGCCTCACTCACCTGCCGCTGCGACTGCTGGTACTCGGCTTCACTCGCTGACAGTGCCTGGGCCAGTGCCAGATCCTCCTCCTCCTGTGTGCTGCTGGGACAGTGGTGCATTGTGTGCCTCAGCCTCATGGCCTGAGTGCTCAGAGCCCTTCTGGGTTTCAGCATCTCACTGCAACCCCTCAGCATATCTTAAGGCAGGGAGCAACTGAGGATAACTTTGAACAGGCAAGGGGCTGGAGAGGGAGCAGAGGATCCAGCTAGGGCTGGCAGCCAGAAATCTGGACCAAGGAGAGCCATGTTAAGTCCAATCAGTAAGATGGTGCTTTTAGCAGCACTGGGCACTGTGCCTGGGGACATGAGCTCCCTACTCCACCTATCACACTCCAGCCAAACCCATTAGCTGATAAGTGGTCAGACAATGGTTTGCCCATGACAGTCAGTCACTGTCCCCTACCAGCACCCCTAGGGCTGAGGGCTTGCTTGCTGAACAGAGTTCCCTATTGGCTCTGGACTCTTCCTTTTTTTCCCTGTCAGCCAGAGAAGTATCATATGGAAACACGTGCTGAGAGGAATGTTATCCCAGAGCCACATGATGCTTCCCCAGGCAACTTTCACACACAGGATGGGTGCACAACACACCACACCACGTGTTTTGGGGCTGTACCTGGGCTGCTGTGCTGAGCTGCGTGCCGACTCTGCCAGGGACATCTCCAGAGCTCGCTGCAGTGCCTCTTCCTCACTCTGAAACAAAACACCTTGTCACCAGCTTGGCCAGGGTGGGGGGCAGGAGGCAGCCCTGAAGCACATGTGGTAGGTAGTCTTTCCTGGCCAAGAGTGGGCAAATCTTCTCTCCAGGAGACCAGACAAGCCAAGGTGAAAAACTGGGGCTCTGAACACACCAGCTGTGCTCTCCCCCTGCCCAAGGGGATACATCCCTGCTTGCTAATGCAGGAGTATGCCAGGAATACCAGTGGAAAGCAACTTCCAGTCTCCTCCAGCCTTTGCTTGTACTACAGAAAGACAACACCCAAGGAAAATGGCTGGTGCACTTTGTCCCTTTGAGGAAAGCTAAGCAGCAAGCACAGCTGAGAGCTGTCACTCACAGGCACCAGAGCAAGCTCTGATTTCCCACAGAGCATTCAAGATCACTGTCTGCCAGGGAAGACACAGCTGGGAGCACAGTCACCTACAGAGTGTGGGCTAGAAAGCATTTGCTGCAGTCACTTCCTAGAGGGCACAGAAACCACCCCAAATGGCCAGGCCAAGCCACTCACCAGCCCATTCTGCAGCATGACAGCTGGAGGGGAGGTGCTGCGAGTCTGCGACGCAGCTGCTCTGCCTTCCCTGCAAGCAGAAGAAAAGCTGCATTACTGTCAAGGCAGGGAGCCCTAGTATGACTATCAGTCCTGCTGAGGCACAACAAGAAGGGAGCTGTTACTCTGGCATTCCACACAGAGCCAAAATGAGCCTGGTCACACCCACCTCAGAATTACAAGTCAGGCCATCACCTTACCTGGCACAGGCCAGGGAAGAGGAGCTGTCTGCTGGCCTGGCAGCTCCACTGCTTGATGCGGTGACTATTTTGGAGGAGGATGCCTGGGCTCTGATAACTGCAGCATGCCTAGGACACACAGGACACCTGTGAGAAACTGTTTACCATCATGAGCAATTCCTAGGCATTGAACACCTTGGGATATCAAGCTGGATAAACAAGACACCTCCCTGGCTCCTCTTCCTCCCATGTTGTGGCTGTTATTCCCAAGAGTTTCAATTGCTGTTTCTCTCCCTAAAACCATGTACCAGGACAGGCAGAAACCACTGGCTACAGAATAAGGGGCTGGGGAAAGAAGCAAGAGCAAAGCAGTCAGCAGGCAGTACTGACAGCTTTTTGCTGCAGGAGAGACTGTGTATACTGGTGTGCTTGGTGCTGCAGGAGGATACCCTGGCACACAGGGCAGGGAGGGTGAGAATGCAGCAGTCCCAGACAATGGGTCAGGAGGAGCTGGGCTTCTTCCCTATCCCCAGTCTGGCAAACACAGCCCCACCCCTCCCAGCCTGTCTGTTCTCAGGCCCTCACCCTGCTTTGGAAAGGGGATGCCCTGCCCCACTGCAGTCATGGTCCAGGGGGTGCCGGTGCTTGAGGCAGTAGTTCTTGTGGCACTGGTCACAGATCACCTTCATCATCTCCTTCTGCTTGCAGCCAGGCTTCAAACACTTGTTGGTGAAGATCTGAAAGACGACACAACAGTGGTGAAAAGAAGCACATGCTGTGGGGTGTCCCTTCTCTCCATGCCAGGCCCTGGGCAGAGACCACCCTTCCCCACCAGTGCTAACCTCTGCAAGGCACTGAAATTTGTCTCTGAATACTTTCTTAGATGTCTCTGAATAATTTATTTAGATAGTTCATTAGTAATTCACTGGTTTCTCAGTCTCCATAGAGACTGGAGCCTCAGTCTCCATAGATGAGAGTCTCCACAACCACAGAATGCACAGCAGGAGAAAGAGTGCTTTGCCCAGGGACTCCTGCCTTCCATGCCAGTGCAGTGGGGATAGCCCAGGGTATTCCAGCTGTTACCAGGCTGGATTCCTGCAGGGCCAGCTCCCTGCAGCAATTTCATCTCCTGGCAAGATGGGGTAGCTAATTGCCAACTGCATTTTCCTAATAGCAGCATGCAGTTTACCATCCTTATGTCCCAGCTGGCTGCCCAGCCCTACTCCATCACCACCTTGCTTCTTCCCCAACAGCCTCCACAGAGCCCTGCAGATGCTCACACCTCCAGCTCACCAACCCTCCCTGGATCAGCCTGTGCCAGAGATAGCACCAGGCAGGGCTGAATCTGTGTTGTTTTCATCCCATGCCAGGCTCCATCAGAGACCTGGCAGAGCTCACCTGGCACAGCCACACAGTACATACCTTGCGCTTGCGTTGTGCAGGGTCAGACTTGCAGTCACGATCAATGTGCTCACCCACCACAACATCAGGCATCTCCCCCCGCCTCACAGGGACTGGGGTGTTGCAGAGGGGACACACTGGGACCTGTACATCCTGCAGAGACAACAACAGGGAGCTGGGAGCAGGTAGCCCGGCAGCCTTGAGTGCTGCACAGTCATCTCTCTCCCTTTCAGGACCTGCCTACCATGGCTTCCACAGCTTCAGCTGCAGTTGGAGATCCTGCTCATGACCCTCCAACCAGCTTGCACAGCAGGTGCAGAGGCACAGACATACACTCTGGGAAGATATTGTGGCTGGGAGATGCCCAAACCACTTCATCCACTGGGAGAGGGAGAGCTGGATGTTTGTGGCACTAAGATGCAGATCCTGGCTTTCAGGTACATCTTCAGCCTCAGTACACATCCTAGTGGCTCAAGTGACCAATTATGATGATCGGTGGCTAGAAAAGCTCAGCAGCTCCATGCAGGAGAGTGGATGAGATCTGCTCCCTGCACTTACCTTCTTGTAGGCAGAGGTGCAGTCGTGCTGGGCATAAGCGATGTGGTCGGTGCAGAAGATCTGCTCGCAGGCATCGCACTTCAGGGGAAGGAAGTCTAGGAGCAGGATATGGCATGGGCAGAGAGCATGGAGATCAGCATTGCCCACCCGCAGCCCGGGGGCCTCCCCGACTTCCCGAAGGCAAAACAGTGACCTGAGGCAAAGCCAGGGCCGCACCTCTCATCCCCCAGCACGAAAACAAAAGGGCTGCAGGTCCATAGCCACGTCTTCAGAAATACCCAGGGCTTGTCCTCAAAACGTGCGGTCCCCGAGATCAGGAGTAGCATCCTGAATCACACCAAGCTCCCCGCGGGCTGCCGGCTTCAAACCGGTGGGAAGTGATGCTGCCACAGTCGCTACGGGCTTCGCCCACCGGGATAGCCGGGGTATGGACGGGTCCCGGCGGCCCCTCCGCGTGCAGTCTCCCCAGCCTGCAGCACCGAGGCCCGACAGGGGGGTGCCTGTCCGGGCCCTGCCCCGCTATTCCCAGGCAAGAGCCGCTGCGCACCCGGGTAGAGCCGCGTACCCGGACAGAGCCACCGACGGAAACCCGGTCTAGCGGCACGGACAGCCAGCCCCGCCCTAGCGGGATGCCCGCGGGGAGCCGGAAGGCTCGGGACCCCCTCGCCATGGGCAGCACGGGCGACACGTCCCGCCCTTCAAGCCCCGCTACCGAGCGGGCGCCCGGCGCCGCCCCCCCGCAGGCCCGGGCTGCCCGCTCCGTGCCGCCCAGGCCCAAGACCGCGGCCGTCTCGCCGGGGTGCGAGCCGTGCCCACCCCCCGGGTTCTCCCGGCGCTCACCCAGGCGCTGGCAGGCGGGCCAGGAGCAGTGCGCGCCCAGGTCCGGGAATTCCATGGCGGCACTGCCGCCACCGGCACTGGCGGCCCCGCCGCGCCCGCTTCCGGCGGCGCGTCACAGGGCGGGACCGGGCACAGCCCCGCCGCGGCGGCCTCGCCCCGCCCCGCGGCGCCGGGCGGCCCCCTCTCCCCTCCGTACGCCCTTCCTCCGGGAGCACCGCTGGGACCCGTGGGAAGAGCAGCTCCAGAGACCTGCCCGGCGCCGGGGAAAGGCTCGGGGCAAGGCGGAGTCCACGAGGGCCATGGCCAGAACCATCCTGCCCTGCCAGGCCAGCAAGAGGTGTCTGCCGCCATGGGACAGCTTGAACTTATCCCTCCATCCATCCTCCTCTGCCCCAAGGGACACAAACCACGGATCCTGCCGTGTAAGAAAGCTCCTGGCCCTATTCGAGTCACCTCGGAGTCTCCAGGTGCCATGCTAGGATGCCCAGCAGAGCCTGGATGGGGTGCTGGAAGGGTCAGTGGTGTGGAAGGTAAGAGATGCCACAGCAGCAAAAAACTGGAGTACTGAACAGGGCCAGGAGTGAATTTCATTGATTGCAAAAAAATCAACTCCACAGCCACCCAGTAACAGAACTCAAATGAGACAGGGAAAAAAAGCACGTATCACCCAACACCCTGTTCCAGCAGTGACACAAAAGACAGTAACAGTCTGCAGAAGAGGTTTCTTTGCACAACACTTGTCTGCCCTTGCCCCCTTACTGCTACCCTCTGCTCCAAAGACCCTTTTCCCTTTGCTTGCCCCTGAGAGCCACATTTGACTGTGCACCCCGTCCCTCCCCCCAGACAAAACCAATGAAAGTTAAAATTATTTACACTTTTAGCCATTTAAAAACCCAATAAAATAAGATTGCATATGTCCTACTGGGGATGTGGGTATTAGCAGCAGCTACAGCTAGCTCAGTACTCAGCGTGCAAAACAAAAGACAAACAGAAGACAGACCGAAATACTGCACCATTACTAGGAAGCGTTTGCTGGGGTTGGTGTTTCAATTGTGGCATAAGGCTTCTAGGAGCCGGCTCCTCCCCAGCTGCAGGGCCTCCTGCTCAGCCAGTGAAGGCCAGGCTCTAGAAGGATGGAAAGGATTCATTATTCCAGACACAGCACATTAACACTGATGCGTTTCCATCCCAGTCAACACAAACATCTAAAAACCCACTGCACGTTCACTGTGTGAGTTTTTCCTTCTTTCCAGTGATGATGGAGGAAAAGGGGGAGCACAGGTAAGACCTAAGACATAGATGTTGCTGTCATCACTGCCTCCTCCTCATCTCCTTGCTTTGGCAGCTCAGCAAGCATGGGAGAGGAGGGAGACTGAGCAGCCTCTTGTGCCTCTTGCTCCTCTCTGAACCCCAGCTCTACATCCATTTGCTCCAACTCCCCCTGATCCAGTAGCTCAAAGTCATCTGCTTCCTCCTCATCCTCTGGTGAAGCTTCTGTCTCTGTCTCCACCACTTCGCTCTCTGACAGCTGTGCTTGGAAACTCAGTTTTTCTTCAGGCTCCGTGGGGAGGAACTCGGAGAGGGGGGGTCCCTCACTGGCCTCTGAGGACCGCAGGAGGGCAGAGAGGGTATTCTGCACTGCTGTGGTGATGGCAGTGGTGACGATCTCCTCGCTCAGCGTGTTAATGCAGATGCCCAGGCCTGGGGCAGGGACAGTCTTTGGCTCTGCATTGCCTCCTGCCGCTTGCCCACTCCCATTGAAGTGCGTATTTACAAAATGGAGAGGAGACGCGAGGCGAAGGATGGAGAGGTCAGAGTCCGCGGCCTCTTTGTCTGCTGAGTCCAGCTCACAGGCAGCGTGGGCAAGCTCAGGACCCAGGGGCACACCGAACGCGTCTTCATCACTCTGTGGTCCCAGGTCTCTGGAATGATATTCTTCCACGGATGGAAACTCTGCCAGGTCCTTGGAAAATGACTCCTCCGGCTCACTGTGCAGGCTCTGCTGATCCAGGTCTGAAAGGCACCAACATTAAGGTACATGTTCCTTCACCTTGACCTCCCACCCACCTTCCCCAGCTGATGCACCACAGCTGACTTTAAGGTACCTTTCCCATCCTTGGAGGACAGCAGGAAGAGGTCTACAGTTATTACTTTCTGCCAGTGGCATGATTCATGTGTAATGTTTCTTTTGTGATCCTGTTCTATGTGCTCTGTGCTCAGAGAGGACTTCCTGCTCCAGCTCATGCTCTCTGCATTTAGTGCCTCCTATTAAAACTCCCAAGGTCAGGAAAATTGTGCTTACATCACCTGCCTGCTCCTTCCCAGACACCCAAGTGGCCACTGAATGGTTACCTCCATGTTCTTCACCACTAACCAGTCCTTCTCTGAGCTACTAAGTCTGACCTGTTTCCCCCAGCATCATCTATGGGTGTGTGACTATCCTATTCAGTTATTTCTGTAGGACTTTGTGGGTGGCCTTGCTCCCTTGCTAGAGTCACAAGATGGCATTGCTTTGTGGGGCAATAATTAGAGGCTGATCAGGACCAGGTTATGATCAGCCATGAAGTCAGGGCATGCTGCACTGCTTTTCCTTCCTCCTTTCAATGCTCTTCCCATGCAAACATCTGGGCTCTCTCCCTGTCCTCCCATTTATATGACTCATTGTTATGGGCCTAAACGGCAGCAAGGTGTCCCATTATGTACCTTCAGAAACATCCGTCAGCTGTGGGGTGGTAGCCCTTGAAACAGAAAAGCCCCCACTCTCCAGGATAGAAGCCTCCTCATCAGAGAGCTCAGAATCTGTGATTGACAGTGCCAGGGCAGTTTTCTTCACATCCACCTGCATGGGATGAAGGCAGAGAGAGACAAATTCCTGTGTGTTTAAGCCCCCATGCTGCCTTATGGGCACCGCCAGACCTTCCAGGCAGAAGTCCTTGCTGGAGGGACAGTATGCTGGCAAAGTGCTCCCTGCACTGGAGGGAAGGGTAGTCTCAGCTCACTGGCTTTCCTGCAATAAATCACTGCCCAAAGGTTTGCCTGCTCTCAGGGAAGAACACAAAAGAGGCAGCACAAGATGGAATGAGACTGTAGGAGTCTCAGAAGGCTTAGATCCTTCTTCTTCTGCTGGGATCACCAAGGAGAACATCTCTTCCCTTTTGCATTCACACAGAGCACAACAAAGCCTTCTACAAGTAGCAGTGGTTCAAATACCCACATTCCTTTGGAAACAAGCTTCCCACCTCACAGCCCAGCTACATGCCCAGAGCTGCTGCTTGGCATGTTTCTGTGGTGTGAATATAGAAAGGTCACACACAATCTGTCTGAAAGCAGAGAACTGTGTAAGAGACACTAGAGCTGCTCAACTCCCTTTTCCGGTTTTGAGGAGCCCCCACACATTACAGCAGGGAAGTTCATTTCTTCAGGAGACACTCACATTCTCTGAGCATGAAGCATAACCAACAAAGTAATTCTGAGGTCAGCAGGAGGCTGGGGCATGGCTGGCCCTGCCCTGCTATGGCGTCACCAGCTCTGTGGCACCAAATTCTCAATACCCAGATTGGAGACAATGGCCTTCATCAAACACATCACCTCTTCCCCTTAGAATTCTGCAAAGAAGTGATTTATTGCTCTGCTGTGTGTTATCATTGTTGCTGTACTCAGACCACCCCTTGGCTCTCAAGCTGCTATAGACCAGAGAGGAGGGACCGGCTCCTGCTAAGCTCTTTGAGCTCTTACCACTGGGGAGAAGCCTGACAGCTCTGCTTCACTTTCACTCTCCGTCTCTGCTGTTGGCTCATCACCTGCTGCAGGCTCACTCTTCCCTTGTCGTTCTGTGAGAAAGAGAAGAAAGGCTTGACATGACAATGAAGGAATTTTCTGCCTTTATACACCATTATCCCCTACCTCCTCCATGAAATTGCACAGGGTTCCTAGAGACAAGCATAATCTGTTGCTCTCATGTGCTGTTCTCAGGATCACCTGGGAGCACACAGTTGCTCTCCACATAACCCTTAAGTTTCCACCTCTCCTCCCCTGCTCCCCTGCAACCTGTCACTACACAGTGTTGGCAGACATGGTCTCCTACTGTCCTTTTGCTAAGGCTCCACCCTAGGAATACAGCACCAAAAAAAGCCAGAGAGAAGGTGGTTCCTTACTCTTCTTCTCATGCTTGTGGTGCAGCGTTTCTGCCTTCATACTGTAGTCCAGTTTCATCAGGACAGGCTCCAAACGTGTGTACATCCTCTGGATCAGCTCATGGTAGACCACCAGAGGCCACAGCAGAATGCTGAGCACTGCGGACATGGAATGCAGGGAGTGTGAGAGACAGATCAAGCACAACCTGACTCTTCCTGTAGTGCCACTGAGAAAGTCTTCAAGGGAAACACATTTCAATGGCATGTTCGTTCCCATCTGACTGCCTAAAAATCCACATCCATGGCTCTTCTTACTCATTGCAAAGCTGCTTGATTAACCAGGTTTTACTGCCAGATCTTAGATAGAATATAGATTTATATTAAAATGAAGCATAAGCCCTTCTCTTCAGCCACTGCACCCCAGACTGAACATGCAACAGAAGCCCTGAAATGAGCTTAAATGAGAATTAAAACTAAGTATTACCAAAACTTTTATATGGGTAGCTGCATAGAGCTCATGTGTAGATGCACTTGCAGCAGAGCACCAGAACAGAGTTGTTAGGGACTCATGATGCAGTGAAAAAGTTCTATTTACCCAACATGCAGCTTTGTTAACAACACCCTCGATATGGATTTGCCCACTTTAGGAACTGTGAGACTGTAACTTCCTGCTTCCCTGGAGCCTTGGCCAGCACAGCCTCAGCAGTGGGGAACAGAGGGCACCAATGTTTTAGTCACGGCTCCCTCTCCTGCCTTTGCAGTAGTACTGCAGGCACGTGCTTACAGAGACTTCCTGGAACACATTCCCTCAAAATTGATTCATCATCTAGCACAGATCCCCTTGAGAATACTACAAATCTGCTTTTACCAGCCTATCAACAGCACAGTTAGGTCATGTCTCAGCTTAAGTCAGACAAGAGCGCTGCTTATACTCACAAATGATGTAGGAGATCATTATGCCTGGAACATAGTGTCCAACTACAGCCAGAATCAGGCAGCCTGAACAGACACTCATGCAGAACTGAAGGAAGAGAGAGGAACAAACAGAAGTGACAAGAGGCAGAGATACATCTATGCAACCCATGCCAGAAACCCATTCAGTGCAACATGAGGGATGGCCCTAACCAAGTCAGCCAGTCAGCTCTGCACCAAGTACATTCAGGTGCTGACAGTCAGAACTCCGACAGCTTGGTTGGGTTAAGCTGTAAGCATTAGAGGTTCAAGTGCTGGATGACCAAGGTAACCCAACGCCCCAATAAAGCAAATCACAACTTTATCAGACAGTTCTTTATGAAGTAAATTACATTCCTTGAGGATATGATGGGATACTGCAAATTGCCACTTGTACATCTCTCTGTAGAGCTTAGTACTTCAGGAGAAAACTGTACTGTCCCAACAGAGACAGGAACCTGTTACAGAGTCACCAGATGCTGTGCCACTGCTGTGCCATAAACCAGCTGGCAGAAGCATTAGCAGAGCCCATGCTCCCATCAGATCAGGACCTTTCTCCTCTGGAAAAAGTGAAGTATAATGGTGCAGCCCTGATGGCTTGTCTTACATTCTCCTGGGGGCGGGGGGGAGGAAGTGAGAATAGACAATCTGCAAACCAGGGCATGGGTTCAGATATGGACTATATCCTGCAATTAAGAGTTTAATTCATAATGGAGAGGGTCTGCAAAAGCTAAGATTCCTCTATGGGCTTTGCTCCCAATGAGTTCATTCTTTATGGGCATCTTCAGACCTGGTCTTCTACTCCCTGTGGCTGGGACAGAAAAGGAGCAACAAGCAGTGTTAGAAACCCACTCCTTTTGGCACACTGAATGCCAGGAAGCCTGACACAATCCTAGTGGTTGGTCTGTCCTACTTTTTGTGATGCTAAGGCAGTTCCTGTCTACAAATCCTTTCCAAACAACATACACCACAGCCATTAGAACACGTTTAATGACAAGTTTCCATGCATTCAGAAACAGCGTTGCGTTTGGACTTTGCTAGCAACAATCCTGACTACTGAAATAGGACCAGCTTAAGAATGGAACTCATGAAAGGGCCAGAGACTGTAGGCTTCCCTTTTTTTTCTCCCCAGTCCCAATCTAAGAGCTTCCTTTGCACACTAAGAAATGAAATCAAGTACAGCAAGCCGTTCACAGGAGAGGTTAAGTTCAGCTCCAGTTTACAAATACTGGAAGTCAATTACTCATTATTTAAACTTCCCATGACATAGAATCTGCAAGGAATTAACAGCAAATATTGGACAGGGATAGCCATTGTAAAAATACTGAATTTACATTCTTCCATTTCTTAAGGCACTAGTAATGGAAATAAAAGTCCCTGCACAGAAGAGTAGGTATCTCCAGCTTACCTTGGCAGGATTTTGCCTCTTGTACTGTAGCAGTTCCTGCAGGTAGAGCCTGAAGGTGACCCAGCTCTCTGCCAGACAGTGGCACAGCTCAGGGACACTGAGCAGGTGAGGTTGTGCCCCTGAAGTCACCCCCTCACTAGAGACAGACAAGAGCAAGAAGACAATCTTTGAACATGGTCTGTTTTCCTGGGGGACAGGAACAGCTGCACCAGGAAGCAGAGTTCCCTACCAAGGCTTGACAATACTGACTGCATTTTCAACTGAACTACTGAAGATGCTTGATTTGGAGACAGTTTTTCCCTTCAATCAGGAAGAAAGTCAAGAGACACCTGAGCAAAGCAGCAGCAGATACCATGCCACAGAATCCCCATGCCACATGCCCAAGATGCAAAGCAGTTTACTCAAAGCCACGGAGACAGAAGCACTGGAGGTGGAACTAGTTATATGGCCTCCTCTGGCACCAAGTCCAAGGTAGGCAGAATGCGGTGCTCAGACCTACAACCACAGCCAAGGATGCAAGCCACACCACCAGACGGAGCACGTTCAGCCTGTGGAAGTCAGTCTCAGAGATCTTCTCTCTGGAGGACTCTTAAAATAGGTCCAGGGAAGAAACCTAAGAACTCCTAACACCAGAAGTACTTGAGCTTTATTGCTACTGAAAGAACACTAGCTTTCCCCAAGGTATCAAACTGTGGCTCCTGAGCTGATAAGCAGCTACCAGGGTGGAAGTCACTAGCAATGTTTCACAGCAGGAGCCATGCAGTTTATTTACAACAGAAAAAAAGGACAGGTGAGATCACCATACTAATTTAAGGTTTCCCCACTCTCCCCACACCAAGGAACACATCTGTGAGCTTACCTCTCTCCTCCTGGCTCCTCTGATGGCTGTGCTGTAGAGAGAACACAGCAGATTAGTCAGCCAAGTAAAAAATACAACCTGACATTTTTACCAGCTGAACAGAGCAGAGCTGCAGATGTATCATCCTTAGCTCTGGATACACCCTAGGGACCTTCTTTGTGCTCTCATGCAAGCAGGAATTGCTGGCTTGGAGCCTGAGCTGCGAAGGCTTTAGCGAAGCGTGCCTGGAGACTCGGAGCAGCAGAGCACTGGTCTCTGGGCACCCCAGCACACCTCACAACCCAGCACGCACACAGCAGGGCACTCATATCTGAGGTGTATCGTGGTGCTTACATGGGGCTGTCTGCTTCAGGGATCATGCAGCTTTTCCTGGTGTCCCACATGTCTGGGCACTGCCATTCCCACAGTGGGTGCCAGCACTTGTCATTCAGAGGGGGCTGCCAGCACAGTTTTGGAGCTGGGCAAAGCTTCAGCTTCCATTTCAGAGCTAAACATGGCAACCAGGAGGTCTGAACTGCATTTCCCACTGACCAGCCCAGTCCTTGGCAGAATGCTGTGTACAAATACCAGAGATGTCCCTGTTGTCTCCATCCTCCCCCATGGAATTAAGTAACAAATAGCAATCTTGTGCATAATTTTCTAATTTTAGGGCTCTTTTATGTCCCTTGACAGCCTTTTGTGCCAGGCACAGATAGAACTATACTCTAAGGTCCATCACTATGGATAAGGACAAGGGAAAGGCTCTCCCATTCCTCTCTGCACTGAAACCAGTGATGATCAAACAGGGACTTAGTTCATGTAGTACTGAAAAGAGGAGTGTTGTTTCAATAGCAGAGGTCATGTATGATTATGCTCTGCTTTTAGATACAGTGAAAAAAAAAATTCTACAACAATTGAAATTCATCAGCCTGGTTGCTCACAGATTTGGGTATCTGTGATATCAAGCTGACTGGTGTCTCAGGATGTACAGGGTTCAACCAAAGCTCTTCTATCAACACAGTCTTTGTAATTCTCCTGTGTTTAACAATGCCCTGTTCATGCTGTGATAGCTCATTGAGGTCTACCCTCCCGTACCAGTTCACCTACTGTCCTAGAGCTGGTAGGGACTGATATATCTTTGATGCTGTCTGAGCAGCAGCAAACTTGGTGCATGAGGTTATAATCCTAACCCTGTCCCCCACACTGCATGTCACCATGTCAACAGAACTAAAATAAAGGAGGAGAGTTTAACCTCAGAGACTAGGCTTATAGTTAGGAATGGGCTAAAGAAATGCAACGTGTGCAAAAAGGGGTTTGAATCCTCCCTGGAGTCACCAGCCAGGCACAAAGCCCAAGAGTGGCAGTGACTCCCTCAGAGAAATGCACCAAATATGTGAACAACCATCACTGCAATCACCCAGTGAGACCTCACACTCCACCCAGCTCAAGCCACAGAAGAGACCAACTGCTTGTAGCAGCCCTGCCACTGTTTTCCCAAGACACAGGGTGCTGGGCCAAGTCTGCCAGACTCCTCCTCCCGCTGCAGGCACTGCACCAGCCGGCTCGCGCAGTGGAGCAGGAGGCCAACCACCCAAGGAGGAGGCGATTCTTTGAGAGCGTGACCCAGATTTCCAGTAATCAGGCCTGACAACAGGAGTCAACTGCTCTCAGACTGGGCTGCCCATTCGCTCCTCTGCCCACGAGCATTTGGCATGGTGGCTGGGGCAGCTCACAGAGGGAGCTTGAGCTGCAGTGTGAATATTATGAATGCAGCTCCACCCCCACAGGGCAGCAGCTTCCCTCCTGCAACCGCCATTGCTGTGTTTTGTTACTGTGCTCAGGAATCTAAAGCTGCTTAACCGCAGCACACAGAAATCCAGCTCTATCTCTAAGCCTCATCCATTACCTGAGCTAAATCACCAAATACATTACAGCTGGCACTGGCCAGTCTGTGAGGGCTGGCTACACCCTCAGCTGTGTAGTTGCATAGTGTATCAAATGAGGAGCTGGGATGCTCGCCACCTGTGCTGGACAGAGGCGCCAGCAACACAGTAAGTGGGATGGCACAGGAACCCCACTCCTCTCAACTGGCTGCAGTCATCCAAGCCATCCAAAATATGCCAGCAGAGGGAGTGAAACAATTCTCCTCAGTTGATCCTGAAGGTTTCAGAGACACTTTGGGGAGCAGAACATTTCAGCAGGCTGCAGGGTCTTCACATGATTTCAGCTATCTGGCAAAACACAAGCTGTCTTTAAGATCAACAGTATGTTGCTTCCTGTAGTAAAGCAGTCTGCCTGCTGGCCATCTCAAAGCACTGGAGTCTTAGACCAATTGTAAGAACAGCCCAATCCCAAAAAACCTAGGGCATTTCCAACAGGAAATGGTCCCTTAGTTAAGGCTTAACTCCAACCTGTGCTGAAATACTGTCAAGGACCAGTATAACTAAGTTGGCAAGCAGGACACCCAGAGCTGGCCTCAGATTATCAATAACTGGCTGAAATCTTTCTGTCAGCATTTCACACTGGACTGTGGATTAATACAAATCACTTGACATACACCAGACTCTTCTGAGAGATCAGACAGCCATGCAGGAGTTTAGGTTATATGTTGGTACTGACAAATTACTGCTGATGGATTCCTTGGCTCTTACAGGTTCTCAACGCTTCTCCAAGAGACATTCTTCATCTGTGTGTAAACTTCAGCTAGAAAGCAGAGGCCCTTTTTAAGGAGTACTAACATTCAATTGCAACACAACTTTTGCTAGAGCTCTTCCACACTGCACTCTCCTGCACTGACCAAAACACAGCTGCCAAACAGCGATGCTACCACCAAAAAAATCCCTACTTGATACCCATTTCAGGTGAAACTGGAGATGCTTCCTAAGTCCTTAAATAGTATCTAAGTAGAACTCCATGTAGATATTGAGAAAATACCCTGCACGGGAGCTGAAAATATGCAGTCCCCTCTGAAAGGGCCTAAAAAAGTTGCACATCTTGATGCTGTTAGCGTGACCCTGATCACAGTGTGTGAGTAACTGCAAAATACACGCTGAGGTTTTAGCATTCCTTCAGAAGTCATCTGAGACATACACAACTGTCACAAGCTGAGGTTTGTGTATGTACGTGCTGATTCTTGAAGGTATGGTACTGACTCATCTCCCAGAACTCCAGAAAAGACTAACAGGAAGCACTAAGGAGGCAAGCCACAAAGCTGTAGCTCTGCTTCAGCAGGAAGTGGGAGCCACACAAGAACCCCTAAGTGTTCAGGAGGACCAATTCAATGGGAGGCCCCTCATGAATGCAGAGCACCACTCCTTCCTCATGGAAGCAAAGGAAACATGGTCCAGTGGATCATGTCAAAATCAGGGCTGTGACCTAAACAGGCACATCAGAAAGGTGTCCCTGCTCTCTGCAGCAGAAAAGCAGGAAGGCGTGAAATATGTGAAGAACACTGAGGAGAGGTGCAGTGGGGTGGGCACGGACTTGTAGCAGAGCTGATAGCATAGGATGATCCTAACCCCTGGTGTTGCTGTTTTGTTTGCTTTTCTTTTTTATTCTTCATGGCTCTGTATCATATAAATTGACTTCAGTATGAATTTCCTATTTCTTCTATGACAACACAACTTTTACAGGCCAAGTACTTGCTGGAATGATTCCACCCCCACCTGCCTCAATGACACCATTCTGTATGGGACACCAGGCTTTTGCATTTCTGGACACGGTTCAAGCGAGGTGGTTTGGGTTGGCTTTAAATTATTCCCTTAAAAAAACAATGTGAATAAGCAGGAAATTAAATTGGCCAGTCCAGTTTAACTGCCTGGTTACCTGAACCACACAAAGCAAACAGTTTCAAGACTACAGCTGTAACATACCTAATCTTATCAGGATTTCTGTGAAAGCACCCTTTTAGGTCAGTACCCTTTTAGGTCAAATAAAGGGCACCTTACAAACACACATATAGAGGGGCTTTCATTCAGAAACTCTCCCTAGAGTAGAGAGGCGGGGATGGAGGGCCCTGAGCTGCCTTTGAACAGTAGCAGTAGATGCAGTAGGAAGGTCTGGGTTCCGTCATTTAATAAACTCCAAAGAAGGAGGCACTCAAAGCAGACAGCAGCCAATCCATGTCTACCATCTTTATGAGGCCATTCCTCTTGCTGCTTTTGTGTCTAATGTTGGCACAGACCCTTCAATAAAAGGGAAAGATAAGACAGGTGATCAGACTCACTGATTAGCTGGAGATCAGATGCTGTTCAGTACAGGTACAATACACTAACTGTTGCTGCTGTCAGACTTCATCATCCTCTCTGCTGCCACAAGAAGTGGCCCTCATTTGCTCTGCTTCTTTCAGGATGTAAGCCCACACTGAACTAAACTAAAACCAAAACACTTCCCTCCCCTCCTTTCCTTCCCTCAGCTCAGCTGGCTGTAAGTACTCAGACTTGAAATGATCTTTTTGCCACATTTTCAGGAGAGAAAGAAAACAGCAGAAACACATCATCCCTGTCATTAGCTTCCCTGGCAAGCTAGCTGGACCCCTCAGTCACTCTCAAAATTAGCCACTCCCAGAATTTCTCAGCACTGGGAGCAATTCTCCATGCCCAGAGTATTAGGATACATCCTAATCCTCTGACACAAAAAGATAAGAGGCAGCACCAGTACCTGGGACTGCAGTTAAAGTACGAATGGGACTTACATGACTGCTGACAGAGCCCAGGAAGGGCCAAAGCCATAGCCCAGCAGCTGGTAACACAAGAACCATTGTCACTATCTACAGTGCTAATCATCACATACCTGGGAAATCAAACAGGAACCTGGGTTTCCACTTTTCCAACAAGAGGATGCCAAGAAGGGACATGCTGAGGAGAAAGAGGGGTCTCAGGGAGGTGGAGGAAAACAACCTAGAAATGAAACAGGAATTGTTAGACAGGCAAAAGGAAGCAAAATACTGCTCTTGGTGAGAAAATAGATATAGCTCAAAGCAGAAATACATAACTGTTGTGGGCCACTGTAGCAAGCATTATACCCTGCAGACACCCACCCACACCACAGCACGTTCTCAAATGGTGCTTTTGCCCACCACCACACAGCTGACTCCCTGCCATCTTCCAGCACTCTCCTTCCCTGCTTCTGACCTCCTCTCTAGGTTGCAAAACAAAGCTAATGCTCACTTGTACAAGTCCCTCCAAAGCCTCAAGTCGGAGGCTCTAGATAACATAAAGACAAACTGCTGTAGCAGAAAACTGTTTGCCGCTCAGCCTGTTTGCTGAAAACCGACATCCCATTTGTCACGGCAAGGTCCAGCATTACATGCAGGTAATGCATCTTGCCATTCTAGATGCCCATTCTCTTATCACAAACCTCTCTCTGTTTGACCAGAGCCTAGCGAGCACTTAAATGGTTTAGTTGCTCACTTGACTTTATGATAAAACCTTTCATGTCCCACATCCACACACTGGCTCAAGCCACTTGCCAGCTCACACAATACTACTCACACACAGCTGTGCAATGCCACTCAAAGAGTTTATCTCTCCATGCCACAGATTCTACAGCAAAGGTGCCAGGGTGCCACCTCTGCCAGCAGTGGCTGTCTGCATTCATCCTTTTCTCTAGTTTAGAGGAGCTGCTTTTAATTCACTCCGGAAAAAAAAATATCAGGGAAATGCATTCAACTTCACCTCTTTAATGAATATTCCTTTCCAGAAAGGAGGAGCAGTTTTGCTCCTCTTCAGTGAGTGTTTGCCAGCAACTAATGACAAATACACTGAACAAGGACTGTAGTCAGGGAGAATCTCACAGTGCAGACCAGGGAGGGGTTCCCACCATCACAGGTGGAGAACTAGAAGTGAAATGTGCCTCACTGGGCAGCACAGAACAAAAGCTGCACTTTCCATGGGCTTACAGGACCTTTAATGACCTAAACAATGACGTCTGTACTCCTCCTCATTGAACAGCAATTCTGTAGCTTAACACATCATCTCCGGAAGAATTTCCTATTCTGTCTCATTTATGTATTGCAGTTAAAAGATCCTGGCTGAATTCCTCCGTGGGACCCTAAATTATTTTTCCTCCTCTATTTAAATCTCTCTCTGCTGTCCCATATTTTGGGCACTCTTTGTTCTTCCCTACCTTTTCACACAGTCTCTGGGCTGTCACTGTCCACTATCCCTGCCATCTTCCCTACCACCTGCACCTCTCCCCCTCCTTCTCACTTCATAGCTCTGCTCTGAGACTTTTCAGCTGGTAGAGTAGTCCAAGAGTTTATGTCTGGCTACCACGGACACTTCTGATAATTGTACAGATGAGGGAACAGAACATAAGCTGCCTCGTCAGAGAGATTTCAAAGGCTGTTTCATCACTTATTTTTCCCTCCTTTAACTCCAGAAAATGCCCCTTCCTATTTCATCTGCAATCAGCATTTCACTCTATCCCTGGCCACTTCCGACCTTTTCTGCTGGGACGCCACTGGCTGAGAGCATTTTCATCACTAAAACTGCCTCACTGTTTATACAAACAAACGGGATGTTTTTCATTCCCATCGACAGCTGGGCTCTGCCACTCACACTCCCATCTCCTATGCTACTGCCCTGCCGAAGAGGCAGAGAAGGGAAAACGGGAAAGGGAAAGGGGGAATGCTCTCGCGCCAAAGCTGAGTGAAAAATCAGCACCTCCCGGGAAAGATTAGCGAGCAGAAGGGTTTAAATAAAACGCCCCAGGGCAGCTGCCGATGCAGGAGGCCGTGGAGCTCCCTGACCGCAGTTACGGGGTGAAACGAACTGATAAAAACACGGATGCAAAAATTAAGCAGAAACCTGCCTGGGCGAGGCTCCAGTTGGGCCCATCTGCATTTTATTATCGCGGGACAAGGCAAATCCTCCTGGCACTTTCTCCCTTCAGGGAGGGGCCTGTTTATGCCTGTCAGAGGAAAACAGCGCGGCTACTCCCGGCTGTGCATATCCCACGGCGGTGCGGGCTGCGGGAACTCGGACCGCCGGGACCCAGGGACATCGCCGCGGGCCCCAAACCCGTCACACGCTGCGGGCACGGGCACGAACCGGACGGGCGGCACCGACGGCTCCCGGTCCCCCTTCCCGCCCCAGCTCACCAGAGGGCCCCGCCGAGCGCGGCCGCGGTGACCAGGCTGTGCAGCGGCCTCTCCCACACCAGCAGCCGCTGCGCCGTCGCCAGCGCCGCCTCCCAGCCCCGCAGCCGCTGCCGCAGCGCCGCCGCCAGACGCGCCGCTGCTGCCGCCGCCGCCTCCTCCTCCTCCTCCTCGGCCGCCGCCGCCGCCGCCGCCTCCTCGGCGCGGCCGCTCGCCATGGCTGCGGGGGGGAGAGAGGGCGGAGGTGCCGCTGTCACCGGCCCGGGCGGGCGGCACCGCCTGAGGGACCGGCGGCCGCTGCCGCCGCGCGCGTGCGCCCGGGGACGGACGAGGCGGGGGGGGAACCGGGTGACACCGGCCGCGCGTGCGCCCGGCGGCGGGAGGGGCGGGGACCGGCCGCGCCCCGCGCCGGAACAGGAAGGGCGGAAGGGCAGGCGGTGGCGGTCAGGCTGGGAGCGGCTTTGAGGGCTCCGCTCCCGACAGTGCACCGGGCCTCGGCCTCGGAGCCGGCCCCGTATCGCCGGAGGGGATCTGTCAGCCCCCGGCCTGCGAGCGGGCAAGATGGAGCTGGACGAGCTGCTGCTGGACGAGGAGGGCGCCTTCTCCCTCAGTGGGTTCCAGGAGTTCACGGTGAGTGTCCGCGGCCCAGCCTGCTCTTAGCAGGCCCTCGGGGGGATGCCCCCTCTCCCTGCTCCCGGGGAGCCCCATGTGGCCGCACGCCCCGGCCCGGTGTAGCCCTGAGCTGGCTTGGGGTGGAAAGCATGGTATGAGGAGTGCTCTGGGCCTTCCTCACGTTCCTCTGTCTGCCTTCAGTTCCTGCCCAGGCACCAGCAGCTGAGCGAGAGAGTGCGGAAGCGGCTCTACTATGGCTGGGACAAAGACTGCAGCCTGGATAATCTCTCCAGCCCTGTGGCAGGTGGGTTGCTGATTGTCCCCAGATGGGAATGCTGAGTCAAGGGCTTTGGAAGTAGCCCAAGGGGCCGAGACGAGTAGGTCACCTGCTTCCTCCCCCGTGCCAAATCCCACCCCTGCCCAGCCTTTCCCGCTCAATACAATACAGCAGGGCAGGATGCCAGAGCCTCATGGTTTCTGTTCTCTGTTTTGTTGCCCCGTCTGGCCCGTTGCTGCATTTTTGACATCATTATACTGGTGTATAAAGTCCTTTAGATTGCTTGTGAATTCCTCGGCAGAGCAGGTTGTGAACTTGTTCCTGCTGAGAGCTGTCTTAGATAATTGCTTGTGCTCTGCAAAACACTCGGGGCTTTGTTCAACTTCTAGTTGTGAGCACCAAGGTGACAAGTTCTTGCTGTGTTTGAATCGCATTCTTTTTTCCCCTGTCGATTCAGCAGTGTTTTGGGGAGCAGAAGGACATGGCTGGGTTAAGGCTGAGGAGCTCATGCAGGTGATGCTGGAGAGGAGTGGAAAAGGGCATGCATGGTTTGCAAAGACTTCACTGTGTGGAGTTCTCAGCATTTCCATTAGCTGCTTGCTAGGGAAACAGTCTGAAGTTGCCAGGAGGCTCTGTGTGATGTGCCTTGGTGAGGAGGAGGATGCTGAGTGTGTGGTGCCAGGGCAGACCCAGGCTGAGCAGCCTGGGCACTGCTGGGAGTCACGAGTTCCAACACAAGTGCTGTGAGGGAGGCTTGAGGCTGACATTACACTGGGGTGCGAGGTGGGACTGTTCCATGGATGAAAGTTCAAAGGGTACAGTCATGCAGGAAAACTGTTCGGGGCTATTAACTGGAAGGATTGCCTTGCACTCAGGAAATGCTATGGTTCCAGCAGCTGGGGGCAAGAGTGGCACATGGAGAATGTGTCCATGGGCTGATCTGCTTTTACAGCCTTCCTTCACCAACTGCTTTCAAAAAATGGGACCCCAGGACTATGATATCTGTCTTGGTACATCTGTCCTTGCTACATGGCAAGTTCATGGCACTATTCTCAAACAAGATAGAGGCTTGTTGGGAGAGTCGAATAGCAGGAAAAGGTCTTTGATATTGGGAGTTAGTTGCAGAAGGTAGTATGGGGCAAGCTGAGGAGAGAAGTTGAAATGTGAATTTGTTCCTTTGGAGACAGAAGAACAGTAACCACACTCAGTGTGCTGTGCTGTGAGATGGGAAACTGATCAGCTGCTGTCCATTCTCTCTAGGACAGGACACTCTTGTGAATTGGATTTGTGGACTGAAGGATTTGGTTTCATATCAGGATGAGCTTGCAGGGATCACTTGGGATGTTGGTACTGCCTTTGCGGTGGCACAATGGTGGCCTGGAAGGGCAGAGAGAGCAGCAGCAGTGGGAGAGGCTGGGCACAGCCAGTGGGTGGCTGGAGCTGTGTCTGCCTGGCTATCCATCGTAGTAGTGGTGTGGCCTGAATGGTGTAGGGAAGTTCCTCAGAGCAGTGTTTTCTGAGCTTGGTGGCTGCTCTTTGGGCAAATCACTCATGTTAGTACATGGATTCTCTTAGGTGCTGGAGAGATGTAGAAAGAAGGGGTGCAGTGATGCTTCCCCTGGTAACTGGAAATGCAAGGCTGCTGGGACGAGCTCTGCTGTCAGCCAAGGGCTCAGAAACAAAATAAAGTTTCCTGTCTAAAGCACTTCTTGCCTAGCATCAGACGGTAGTGCTGATTGGGATGCCCCCAGCTGGTCCTATTGTATAGGGAAGTGAGATGGGAGCTGCTGGAGCCATCTGCCAGTACATGTCAGTGTCTGTGCTTGAATGCTGAGGCACGTCCCTGAGTGCAGGGAAAGCAGGCTGAGCTGCAGTTACACTGTATCGGTGCTTTGATACCTGTTAGTGCCTTCAGGCTCCTGGTCACATGGGTACCTGGTGCTTCTTCATCTCAGGGTGGTGTAGGGTGGGCTGGATCCATGCTGATGAGATCTGGAGGGGGAAGATGCTGGTGGTTGGAGGGGAGCAAAGGACCATGAAGGTGTGGTGTGACATCAGGCCCAAGAAGCAAGAGGGCCTCCAGAAGGGCTGTCTGAAGTCCTGCAGGGTGAGGGCAGGATGTTTCTCTGCAGCTGACTGCTCGTGGTTCCCTGTGACACAGACCTGCTGATCTGGCACTGCCGCAGGGCCTTGGTCACTCACATCCTCTTCCTGCTGTGATGTTCCTGCCCTGCATGTTTGTTTGTTCCTCACTTGTCCCTGACCTCTCATAAGGCCTCATAGTTTTAGTTAAACTTGAAGGGCTGAGCAAACACCAAGACCTGATGGGCTTGTAGGGAGAAGGGGAAAGGTGGGCATGGGCTGGACCACACGACACTAACTCTTTTGGGGCTTTTCTGTCCTAGATATTGCTGTGGAGTTGCTGCAGAAAGTGGCTCCCAGTCCTATCCGCAGACTCCAGAAGAAATATGTGTCTCACGTATCTCGGTAAGAAGCAAAATCTGTCCCTTCATGTCCCGTGTCAGAACTTGGAGCTGTGGTCTTACCTGTGACTCACTTCTGTCTCCTGGGCCAGCCACTGGCTTTTTGCCTATGCCTGATTAGTGTCAAAGAGAAGCTAGAGGCACGGACCGCAGGCCCAGTGACTTCCTAACGCAGCCGGCTTCGAGTTTATCCTTCTCTCTGAGGTGCATATGTGCTCTTGTTACTGGGAGTCTGTACTGGCTGGATCTGCGGCTCCCTGGGTAACCAGATTTGAACCTGGAGTTCTCCTCTTGGCAGCTGAGCCCTCACAGCATGCCTTGCTGCAGGCAGGGCTGCTCAGTTGGGAGCTGACTGTGGCTGGGAACAGAAACCAGGGCTTTCGCTCTCCACCCTGGATTCCTGGCACTTTGTGTGCTGCAGCTCAGGACAACTTGCACAGAGCTGGCAATGCTGTAATCTGTGTAGTGATTTGCTAAACCTTCCTACTGTCTGCATGGGGAGGGAGCAGCCAAATTGTGTCCTGGTACCTGGGACCTTTGTAGCATTGGTTCTTGTCCTGTCCTACAGGGAAGCTTGCATCTCACCCTGCTCCATGATGTTGGCACTGGTTTACATTGAGAGACTCCGCCACCGGAACCCTGAATACCTCCAGCAGATCTCATCTTCAGACCTCTTCCTGATCTCCATGGTGAGCGGTGGGCAGGGAAGTAACTGGGCTGGCGGGAAGTGAGTGCAGTGGAGGCTGAGATCCTGTCCTTTGTGCTACTTTTAGATGGTTGCAAGTAAGTATCTGTATGATGAGGGTGAGGAAGAGGAGGTGTTCAACGACGAGTGGGGAGCAGCAGGGAAGGTGGATGTCCAGACCATGAACACACTGGAGATGAACTTCCTGAGCGCCATTGTAAGTGAAACTGTAACTGCTGCCAAGTGTTTCACAGAGCAGGGGAAAAGAGACATCGAGGGGACTCTGGATTTCTGGTTTTGTCCCACATGCTCCCATGAAGGGATACAGAAAGATGTGCCTGGGTGCTGGGTGACGTGCCTTGACTGCACTGACCTTTAACTGCTGTCCCGGCAGGACTGGAGTCTCTACACAGATCCTCGGGAGCTGTTTGAAGTGCTGAGCTGGCTGGAAGGACGGTAGGTGTCTAGGGTGGGGATGATCCCTTTATCTGTGTTGTAGCCTGGCTCTGCCCCTGCTTGGAGATAGCCCTGCTGCAGTGAAATAAGAGGTTGGGACACCTCTGAGCCTTAGCTAGGCTCTGCAGCTCCCTCCTACAGAGCTTAAGCAGGGTCTTCTCCAAGCCTTCCTGGTTTGAAGCTGCTTTTATGGGGAAGGTCCATATCATTCATGGATATATGGACCATATAATTCATGGATATTGACCATATCATGGTCCATATCCACCATTCCCCTATTTTTTTTTTTCTTGCAGTGTGGCTGAAAAACAGGGCATGTGGCGTGGCTGGTTCACCTACACAGATCTGTGTGTCCTCATGGAGCAGTCCATGTGGCAGCATGTGCTGGGCCAGTTCTACCAGCAAGTGGTGAAGGTATGGGCATAGGAGAGCAGCTGATTGCAAGAACATGGGACCCAGCAGGCTGTGGATTTGGAGCAGGACCCTCTTTTCCACTGAGAGCAGCACCTTGGATTATTCTCTGTTGAAAAGGGAAGCTGTCAGAAGGTGCTGATTTGCAGCTGCAGTGCCTCAGGCACTGCAGCCTGGTGTGCTGGATAGTGTGCCCTGTGCTGGACCACAGCCCCACAAGTCATAGTGCAAGGACATGGTGGTGGCATGGAGGCAACTGGGTACCAGGTAGGGTTTTGAACAGGAACTGTTGGCTTTTAGCCGGGGCATTTTGGTTTGTGATATTTAGGCCCAACTTTGGGCAGGCTGTGTGCTGCCCACCATTAGCAGTGTGACTGCCTGCTCTTGGCATCCAGCCCTGGAGCTGGTGATGCTTTTTCCTATCGTGGCTGCTGGGTTGATCGTGGCCATGCTACATCATGGCTGGCAGGGGGTGCTGCTGCTGGGGGTGTCTGGACTAACATTTGGCTTCTCCTCTGGACTAACATTTGGCTTCTCCCTAGCTGGCCTGCCTCCTGGGTGTGGTGTACCTGACGGGCTTCGCAGCCATCTTCGCCTCCATCAGTGTAGTGCACCGGTCTGTGTGCATAAGGAGTGTCAACGCTGCAGCTCCCCGGCCTGCGCTGTTCCCTGAGGAGGGGAGGTGCCAGCTGGATGCCCAGCCAGCCCCAGCCCCTGGCCAACCCCAGCCCGAGCTGCCCAGTGTCTCCTCAGCCGGCTGCACCCGTTGCCTGGGGGAGAATAAGACGACCAAGGAGCCACATCGTGGAGGTGTCACAGCGACTGCACTCTACCTGTGGAGCAGCGTGATGACAGCCCTGTCCTACCCAAAGGCACCTGATCTAGCCCAACACAGGCGCCTCCCACAAGGTCCTTTCCGGAAAGTGCCCGCTGCCTGTGAGAGATCCAACCGTACCACCCCCACTGCAGCCCCCAGCCAGCCTGGCCCTTTTGGACTCGCCGTGCTCCCGGCTCCTCCAGTGCTCCACTGCCATGCTTGCTCAGCCACTGCGGGCCCCACATGGGATGCAGCCCCGAACCGTGAGGACTGGCTGGACCCCCTGGGGCTGAAGCAGTGCTTCTTGCATACTGCAATGGATCTCAGTAGAATCAAGAGCTTCATTTTTCCCAGCTAGGAGTGTAGGACAGCAGCCCTGTTTCCCTTCCCTTCTAGTGTGGCACAACTCACTTCCTTGCACTTCTGGGACCCCTGATCCCTGGAACTGCATGGGGCTGAAGGCTCCTGCATTACTTTCAAACCAGCACTTGTGTCCCCCCACCTAGGGCAGGGATATTTTTCACAAGGGGCTGCTGGGACAGGTAGGGATAGAACTGGCTTGCTGGGGTGGGAACTTAATAGCTGGAGGGTAAATATGGTTTGCCTTTGGGCTGGGGTGCTTGTGCAAAGGGGGTATTGTACCTCTTCCTGTAGTGAGCGGTGTTGGACAGAGATGGCATATGGGATGTTGGAGGCTGGGACTGTGTGTACAGGGTGGAGGGGCTAAGGCTAAGTGACCCCAGTGAGAAGGTGGGGTGCCTGGGGTGGTAGGGGAGAGTAGGTTGAAGGAGAGTAGGTTGAAGGAGGTGGGAGTGAGCTGGCTGGTCATAGCAGTATTTACATTTGGGGGCTGTTAGGCCACTTCTTGGAACTTGCAGGAGTGACAATTAGCAGGTACCCCAATGTGGCTGTGCCCCACTGGGCTTCATGGGGATGAGATGTGGTTAGGGCTGAGCTTTCTTATCCTGCTGTGTTGGGTGTTTTGAATCTGGGGTGCTCTGTGACCCCATCCCAAACCCCAGCTGTCTGTGTCTGTGAGAAAATAATGCCTGACTGCTCCTCAGAGTGGGAAGAAGGCACCTTGTCTTGCTGACCAGGCCAGTTCATCATGCCCCTTCTTTTTACTGTGGATTTTACACCTGTTTTTCACTCTTTTGTAGATGCAAATATCTTCCAATAAAAGTAGTTCTTGCTGTGTGCCTGCCTCCTGCTGAGCTGCTCCATACTGGCAGCATGCCTGCCCCAGAGCAGAGCCACGTCCATGCAGCTGTGCCTGCTCCTGGAGTTTCTGTGTAAGACAAATCCAAGGTGCTGCCAGTGAGCCCAGGAGACCTGCCAAGGCCTGCAGTCTCTCTCCTGACATGAGGGATATCAGGTCTGGTGCAGGCAGGGACAACAGGATAGAGGAGGATCTCCATCCTTGGGAATGCGGGGAATGCATGTTCTCTTCACTGCTCTTTGCTCTCCAAAGTCTTACCTGTTAATGAGTGAGCCTTGAGCAGCAAAGGCATGACCAGGTCACTGACACAGCCACCTCTGCCCCGTTACAAAAACATGAGCATCCCTTTCCAGCCAAGCAGGCAGCTCCTGTCCCTGACATCCTTGTCCAGTGGCAGGATTCAGTACTCTCCTAGGAGAATAGAGGATATAATAGACCCCTAATAGAGACCAGGCTGGGCCAGGAGGGCAGCAGATGCTATGCTGGGGTGAAACAAGCATGAGCAGGGCATACTGAAGCTGGAGGATGCTGCTGGTGGGAGTAGTCTAAACACATGGAGGAAGAGGTGTCAAGGCTGTGGCCTCCCCGGTGCTTGCCCACAGAGGCAGTGAATGGGTCCCAGGCTGTGGGTAGTTGGCATTGTAATAGTGTCTGATGGCCTGCTTGTGGCTGTCTGTCACCTGGCCCTTGCCGTGACAAACCAGGTTGACACATTCCTGGCCACAAGGGCAGATTACTAACCAACTCAAGTTAATGGCTAACCCTGGGGCAGCTCCTGCAGAAGGTGGAAGTTCAGCCATGTGAGTATTTGGGAGGAACTCTTGGGGGTGGGAGCCTGCCTACCCTCTGCACTGAAAACTGGGAGCAGTGTGGGGAAGGCAGCAGCATGAATGAGGGCCGTGGCAGAGCACCTGGAGCTGGGAGCCCCATGCTCACACCCTGCTCCTCCCAGAAGATGTGCTCCTGGATGATGAGCTGCTGCTTAGCCCTTCAGGTAAGGGGGGACCACAGTGAGCAGCCAGAGACGTGGGATGAGGAGAGGGCTGGGATCCTCTTGGACTGCAGGGCAGGGACTGCATCCTGCCAGGCAAAGGGTGTGTAGGGCTCTGGTCAGTGTGTGCTGGGAGAGGAGTGGGCAGTAGTGAGTGGTGGTGTCAGTGGGCATCCACCCTCTCAGGGGGGCTGGGCATGGGGAGCTGCAGCTCTGGGTGTTGCAAGGAGTTGTGACTGCTCCATCTCTTCCCTGCACAGCACCTGGCTGTGCAGACCTCCTTGCTCTGCATCTTCCACCTCCTCCTGCTGCCCACCCTGCCTCAGGAGCCACCTCATGCCCAGACCACCAGCAAGCTGCTGGCACGAAGCCTCTTTGCCTGCGGCATCTCCACAGTGCTGCAGACCACCCTGGGGAGCCGGTGAGCAAGGGGGATGAAGGGGAGCAGCTGTCACCAGGAGGAGGGTGATGCCATGGCAGGGCATGTCTGTCTCCTAGGATATGGGAAGTTGGGCTTTGCTGGAAATGGGAAGGGGCACAAGGAAAACCTCTTTGCGCTGCATCTCTGCACAGTTGTCACAGATGTTCCCTCCCTCTCACATACACCTCTAGTAAAACTGCTGTGCTTTCCCTCTAGCTCCTCACTGCCTTGCTCCAACATAATACACAGCTCCTTCAGACCATCGGATGCCTGTGCTGCCCACACAGGCTGGGTATGGGATTCAGCAAAGCCTCTGACGTCTGCATCCACTCCATGTGCTGTCACTTGGGATGTACTAGGGCACATGTAGAATATGGGGTAACCTCCTGCCACTTTGGGGTTCTTTTCTGCTTCCCTTCCCACCCCTGTTCCTCTAGCAGCCTGGGCTTTTGGAGCAACCCTGTTCCCTTCCCTGTCCTTCCTCCCTAATGTGCTGTTGTTCCCTTCCTCAGGTTGCCACTGGTTCAAATCCCATCCTTTGAGTACTTAGTCCCTGCCATGGTGCTGAGCTCCCACCTGTCCCCTGGTGCCAGCACAGACAGGAATGGTAAGCACAGCCCTGGAGCCTGTGTCCCTTGGGGCCTGGGCCATGCTCGTGCCAGGGGAGTGGCAATGATGAGGTGCCTGGTAGGTGGAGTAGGGATGAGGGGTAGCAAGGGGTCCTACCTGCTGGCCCTTCTAGTGATGGTGCACAGCACCCTACTCACTCCTGAGTGCACTTGCGATGTATCTGGTCACTCCCCCAGTGCCAGGGCTTATGGGGACAGAGACGCTGGCACACTTTTCCTTCTGCAGCCAGCAGTCACCTTACTGCATCCTCTTGGACACAGCTCCAGAAGCCTAGGATCCATGTGTATCACACCCTTCCAAAATTCCCTTCTAGGCACAGCCATGGCCAGTACATGCCTTGTACCTCATTGCAGAGACACAGGGAGCTGGGCTGACTCACTGCAAGAGGTGGGTGCTCCTGGGAATAGAGGTCCCTATCCTGCTCCATCAGCTTTCCACTTGTCACCCACATCCCTGTACCCCCAGTCTCTTTTCCTGGGATATGCCATGAAGAGAGTTGCGAAGGCATTGGGGATCATGATGCATGTCCACGTATATGTTTCTCTGTGCTGGGGGTGAGCAGAGCACATGAAACAAGTGCTTGTTCCCAGCTGCTGGGGTGGTGGGAATGTGGCCAAGGGAAGGTGTTGGACTGCTCTCCATGTATCCTGCCCCACAGGCCCATCCTTTCCTCTTACAGGTCTCTGGAGCAGTGCTGATCTCTGGGCTGATTCAGTTGGTGCTGGGAGTGTCTGGTGTATGTGGGTGGGCAGTGCGGCACTGTGGGCCCATGGTCCTGGCCCCCAGCCTCTCCATCATCGGGCTGTCCACATACAAAGAAGCTGCTTTCTTCTGCTCCACTAACTGGGGAGTAGCACTGCTGTATGTGAGATTGTAGTGGTGGGCAGTTCCTGGGCCTTTCTTTCACCAGCAGGACAGGGATGGGGCACCCCTGCAGTGCACGGTGCACATCTGGGGCCCCATCACTGACTGTGATGCTGTGTGGTGACCTGTGCTCACTCTCCTAGGCTCATGCTCCTTGCTGTCACCTTCTCCCAACACCTGCGGTCCTGCCGCCTGCCCTTCTGTGCCTGGCCCCATGCTTGGGAGGGCTCCACAGAGTATTCAGTTCCCACCCTGCGCACATTCTCGGTACTGTGGTTTGTCTGCTCTCTTCACTGTCACCAGGCTTCTCTCTCCAAGCCTGGCTCTTTGGTGTGGAATTAGGTGAGACCTGGAGCACAGGCAGGCATGAAAAGCTCTGGTGCAGCTCCCAGAACATGGATGCTTCTGGGGAAGCATCCTAGGGTGTTGGAGCAGAACAGCTTGGGATACTTGCTGCAGGGGTAAGGGGAGATGTGGTATGACTCCTTGGGAGATGTGACAGGAAAAGGATGGGGTGCTGGCCAGGGCAGGTAGGGGAGAAGGGTCCTCTGCTGAGGGTCCCCTTTTGCCTTGCAGGTACTGCTCCCATTTGCTGGTGTCTGCATTGTATGTGCCATCCTCAGCTACTTCCACGTTCCCTGGGAATCACTGGATGTGACTGTGGCACAGCTGTCCTGGGCCAACAGCACCTCCAATGCCCCTTGGATCCGCATCCCCTATGCAGGTGGGAGGCAGCAGGGCTGAGTGCAGAGATCCACATTTGGTCAGGATTTCTATCACCTGTCCCTTTTCCCTCTGCTGCAGGAGCGTGGAGGTGGCCGCTGCTCACCCCCCGGGCGCTGGCAGTGGGCATCGCCATGGCCATCGGCTGTAGCATGAACTCTGTGGGCTGCTATGTGCTGTGTGGGAGGCTGCTGCGAGTCCCCCGGCTACCCCCTCACGCCTGTAACCGGGGGCTCTGCATGGAAGGGTTGGGCAGCCTCCTGGCAGGACTGCTGGGCACCGCAGGGGGCACGGCCTCCAGCATTGCAAACACCTGTGCCACTGGCTTCACGCAGGTATGCCAAAGTAGGGGGAAATGGGTTGGCAAGGGATGGGGAGGCAGTTGAGCAGGTGTGCGGGACTTGTAATTGCCAGGCTGTCACGGAGCCAGCGCTGGGAAAGGCAGGTGTGCGTAGCAGAAGGGGGTGGGAGACAGAGCAGGGGTGATGCTACCCATCCTCACTTTCCCACTCTTCTTTCCCAGGCTGGCTCTCACCGCTCAGTGCAAGTAAGCGCCCTGCTGTGCATGGTGCTGGGCATGTCCCCGAGGCTGGCAGGGCTCCTCACCCATATCCCACTGGCAGTTCACGGTGGGTACCCTGCCCTGCCCCTTGCTGCGGCACTGGCAGCCTGCCTGGCACCTCCTGACTCCTGCCCCTCGCAGGAGGGGTGCTTTGTGTAACCTATGCCGTGGCTGTGGGCACGGGGATCTCCTACTTCCAGTACACAGACATTGACTCAGGGAGGAACATCTTCATTGTTGGCTTTGCCATGTTCATGGCACTGCTGATACCGCGGTGGTTCGGCACGGCTCTGGCTCCCCTGGCCACAGGTATGAGGGACATTCCCCAGGCAAGGCAAAGCCTTGAGTCACATGGAATGGTGACCACACATCTCCAGTGTTCTGGGAGGCTGAGTCAGCTCATGGTAGCAGGCAGCTACCTCTTCAATCTCTGATTCTGCCATGGCTGCTCATGCCCCTTATCCCTGGCTGGGCTGGGACCTCCTGGCTGATTCTGGCACTGTCCTTGCAGGCTGGGTGCCATTGGATCTCCTCTTCCTCTCCCTGCTTATGGTCCCTGTCTTCTTAACTGGCTTCTTGTCATTTTTTCTGGAGAACACAGTCTCAGGTGAGGGGCTGCCCTAGGTGCTCTGCATATGCCATGCTCTGAGGACTGGATCTGTCCATGGGGCAAACCACCAGCTCTGCCTCCAGGCAGTCTTACTGAGGGTGCTGGGGCTGGTGTGGGCTAGGAGGAAGGGGCTCCCATTTCACTGCCTACCTCCCTGCTTGCAGGAACACTGGAGGAACGAGGGCTGCTTTCTGAGCAGCCATGGAAAGCCAGAGCTGGTGACTGTCACCTCTGCGGAGAGAGAGGGGAAGCCAGCCAAGCATATAGGCTCCCCACTGGGCTAAGGAGGCTGCTGCCATCTTCCTGCAAAGCCTTTCCGTGCTGCTTCCTCTGCCCGAGGAGAGAGGAAGAGGAGGAGGGCAGTTGTGCCACTGAGGAGGGGACTGCTGCCCTGGGGGAAGGGACACACTTGCTCCCCAAACCCAGCTCTGGGGAGCTGCAGCCAGCAATAAGGCCAAGCCAGACAGACATGCCTGCATGGCACACCATGGCCTGACCCTGTCATCTGGGGGCATCTTATGTGAAAACAGGGCTGTGACCTCAAGGCAGCTTGTGAACCACTTTGCTCCTCATTTCTGAAGCCCTTGAGGACTGGAGGAACCTAAGCTTCCACCCTCCTAACACAAACCTAATTTCCCTGCTTGATAGCAATATATAAAAACCTTCAACCAACTTTGCCTTTTTCAGGGGTTTTCTTTCCAGATGGGATTTACCTAGAGGCTCCCCTGTTGCCCTGAGGACTGTGACAGGAGGGCAGGGCCACCTGGTGCCACTGCAGCTGAAGATGTGGGTACCTCTAAAATCCACCATCACCCTGTGGACATGACATGGAGAGGGTTCAGTGCTTTGGCCAGCCCCAGAGGACTGTCACTCTGGCTATGCTCACCTGCTGGCACTGTGCTCAGGAATCGTTCCATCTCCTCCCGTGTCCCGGTTGTGCCTATGGGTGATGAGGTTTGGAAATCAGTGCCTGGGGTAAGGGTGGGACCTCAGTGCGGAGGGAATTGGGGGTATGTAGTGTGCCAAGCTGGCACAATGCTGCTCTGTGTCACCTTGTGAGCCCAGTGCCCAGGCACGGGGACAGAGGCACCTGCAGCCCCAGCTATGCAGGGCTCACTGGGGTGCAGCAGCCGAGTTGATGCACCCCCTGGCAGAGCAGCGGTGCGGGTGCGTGCCCTGGCCGTGCCTGCCCCGGCACCCTGGGGCTGAGGAATAAACCTGCGGCCAAGGAACGGGAGAAGCTCCGCGCTGCCGCTGCCTCTCCGGCTGCACAGGGCCCTGTACCCAGCTGGGCACTTGTGCCAGGACATTTCGTAGCAGGCGCAAGCGCAGAATAAAGTCCTAAAGCATTTCGGTCCCCATCGGCATCTCGGCCGTGGCACCCCTTGCGGCAACCGCGGACGCTCCAGAGGGACACGCCAGCTCGGTTCGCTGTCCTTATGAGCAGGCAAGGGAATACTAGCGTGCCCCCGGGGGCTGTGAGGAAGGAATGGCAGTTCCCGGAGCGCAAGGAGCCGCACATCCCGGCGTGCCCCGGCCCCGCTCGCCGCGGAAGAGAGCAGCATGCCGGGAGCCGTAGTCTGCCCTCGCCTCCGGCCCGGCGCCGCTCGCCAGACCGTGCCTCGGCATCCCCCGGCCGCCTACTCCTCCTGCTCTCGGGTAATGCTGCGGCTCCGCAGAGCCCGAGGCCTGCGGGCACCCCGCGGTCGCTGGGTCCCCGAGTGTTTTGGGAGGCGTGGAGCCCGTCGCAGGGAGGAGCGGGAAGCAGCCGTGGGCTGCCGGCACTCTGCCGGTGTCGCTGCCGGCAGGGACGGCGCGGGCTCGCGTGGAGCGCAGGGATGGGATGCCCCAGCAGCAGGAGAGGGTGCGGCACCCAGCTGCCCGCCCGGTGCCGGCAGGGCAGCCCGAGTGTTCGCTTGGGCGTAGAGGTCTTGCCGTGTTAACGCCAGCAAGCAGCGGATAACCCGGGGAGGCAGCAGTTCCACTGCCGTGCGCCTGCTGGTGCATCTGGGGTGCTTATTGTGAGCTGCAGCAAGCTCCCAAAACTGAGGCCCCAGCTCTGCTGCTTGCATGTGTGACCAGAGCTGGCTGAGTATCCTGACTTCTGTGCTGTCAGGTCATAAATGGGCCAGCCGGGACTGCCGGTCCCTGTGAGGCCACCCCAGGGACCAGGTCTTCCTGGCTGGGGGGTGAGGCAGAGACCTGGTTGCTCTCTTGCAGATGGAGGGCTCCGAGGAGCTGGAAAGCAGCCTCCTGACCCAGCCCTGGGCTTCTGTCCGCTTTGGCGAGTCCACTTTTCTTGCTAAAGTGTGCTTCAGGGATACTGGCTATATCCTGCTGATTTCTGACCTCAGCAGTGTCTGGTACGAGAGTGCAGATGCCGAGGCTGTGGGACAAAAGTCCAAGGTGAGTGTCTGAAAAGGCCAGGGGCCTCCTTTTCTCCTCCCAGCAGCTGACATACCAGCATACATTGCTTGGTGAGACGGTAGCTGTTGAGTCTGACTAGGCTCGGGTGCAAATGCTCATCCTGGGAAGTCCCTGTGTGGCTCTGCCCAAGCCCTGTCACCCTACTTGGCCAAACACCCTTCTCCTGGGAGAATGGGCCACACTATTTAGCATGCCTGGGGCAGCCAGGTGGGTCTGCATACAGAGGCTGGCACAGTCTCTTCACTTGTGGGCTGGATGGGCAGCTGGTTTCACCAGGGTCAATGTACTAAAGAGGAGCTTGAAACAAGGCTGCCTTCTACTCATGACAGAGAGATTCTGTTCACATTCATAGCTAGTAGTCTCTCATGGGGCATCCTGTCAGCTTGGCCCCCAAAAATGCATGGAGCTGTGCCTCATCTCAGCCCATGAGCCCAGGCCTTCATGTGCCATTGGAGTGGTATGTGTCACATAATGCTGAGTGGCTGGTGGCAGGAGGGATGGGCAGATGGCTGCAGCCATCCCCCAGCTCTGGCAGATTGTCCTGCTGTTGGCTCTCAGCCAGGCTATGGTGCTCGTGGTGGCATGCAGAACAGATGTGCTAGTGCAGACTGTTGCACCCTGCCCATCCTGAACTGGCAGGATATGGGAGTCTGCCCAGCATAGCTAGCTTGGGAGAATCAGTGAAGAATGTCATGTCAGAGAGCTGGAAGCCAAGGCCCAGGGATAGCTTTTTGCTGTGGAACATGCAATAGTTTGACTCCTTTGGTGTTGGGATTTCTGCTGATTTTTCCCCAGTGCTGTGCTGTGCCCCCTAACCTTGCCTTTTCCCAGGAGCTGAACAAACGGCTGACAGTCCACGTGTCCTCCTTTCTGAACCACTTGTGCAACTTGATGTGCCCCTTGCTGGCAGGGCAGCCGGGTGCCACCACTGCCTTCTCCTGCCACCGCTCTCCCAGTGGCCTCAGGCTGCACGTGAAAAGCGAGCTGTCAGGACTGCCCTTCTACTGGGACTTCCACTGCTGCCCGGCTCCCTTGGAGATGGTGAGCAAAGCTGCAGAGAGTTCAGGGAGGGAAGTGGCCAAAATGAAGGATTATCTCCTTACTCTTAGAGGCTTTTGAGTAGTCTCAAGGCACGCTGGTGACTGTAGGTTGCCTGACTCTGCCTTCTGCCTCTTCCAAGGCTTACTGTCCCCATTTCTTCCCACTGAGGCTTTGGTTTGTGCCATGCAGCTACACAGGGATGGCCCAGCACATGCTGCTGCTGGGGCATAAGTGAAATGTCCTCGTGAGAGCCCATCTGGAGTTCTGCATCCAAATATGGGGTGCTCAGCACAAGAAAAACATTAACGTGTTAGAGGGGATCCAGAGGAGAGCTACAAAGATGATAAGAGGGCTGGAGCTCGTCTCCTACAAAGACAGGTTGTGAGAGATGGGATTGTTTGGCATGGAGAAGAGAAGGCTCTGGAGAGACCTCATTGCAGCCTTCCAGTACTTGAAGAGGGCTTATTAAAAAGAGGGAGAACATCTTTTTACATGGGCAGATTGTGATAGGACAAGGGGGAGTGTTTTTTTCAACTATAAGAGGAGACATTTAGATTTGCATTAGGAAAAAAGTCTTCATTATGAGGGTGATGAGGCACTAGAAGATGTTGCCCAGAGAAATTATGGATGTTCCATTCCTGAAAGCATTCAAGACCAGGTTGGATGGGGATTTGAGCAACCTGATCTAAGTTACATCAAAAATCCCTTCCAAAGCAAACCTTTCAATAATTCTATGTCCATTCTGGGGTGATGCCCTGCCAGCACTCTGTGGAGCAGAGTGATGCTGTTCTCTTTAGGAGCAAACCATGAAGCTGGACACAGGGTGGTGGGTACCCCTAAATGGCCCGCAGGTGGTCTGTCACGACGGGCGGAAGTACAGCGGATTCTCCCGGCTTTTAAGGGTTTGCTCTTTCACAGGGCTGCCCGGCACGTTGCGTTTGCAGAGCCGGCCCCTCTGGACCCCTGCAGGCGGGGCAGCGCTGCGGCGGGGCTCCCCCCGGGGCCCTGCGTCCCTGCGCGCACAAGAGGGCGCCCGGCGCCCGCGAACCGCCCGGCGCGGCCCCGGCCCCGGGCTGGCGCTGCGGCTCCGCCGCCGGCGGGAGGCAGCGCCCAGCAGCCCCGCCGCCCGCTCCAGCCGGCTCCCGCTGCCGGCCGCCTTTCCTCTGCCCCCGAACGGCCGTGCTTGGGCATCGCGGGGGGACGGCCGGCCTCCCCAGCTGCCGCGGGGGCTCTTCTCACCGTCAAGGTTGAACTGGGGAGCGCGTAATCGGGGTCCTGGCTTACCCCAGCTACTTGATGTCCCTCCTCGGGCAAGACGCGCAGAGGCTGAGCTGAGGAGATGCAAAGCCCCTGTTCCCAGCTGCTCCTCTACTTTATCTTGGACACACGCACTGGATCTCTGCAAGATGCCATGGAGGTGGGAAGCAGCTGGAGTGCTGAGTGTGGCTGGTGTGGATGAAGCAATGGGGATCAACTCTGCCCCAGCCCAGGGCCTTGAGGAAGGCATAGAGCCTACCTGGCTTGGCCCATCCCGCCTCTGCTGCAGGTGGTGCACTCCATGTGCTCAAGTGGGTCGTGGCCGTCACCTCTGGACTCGTATCTGAGGGTGAGCAAAGCACAGAGCCCAGTGTGGGCTTGCCATAGGAGTGAGAATGCTTCAGGAGCAATGCTGGGTTTGCTGTCCTCTCACCCATGGACTCAGCCTGTCCAGAAACAAGGGGCACAATAGGTTGGGAGGTTGGGGGATCTCAAATACCCTTCTAGAGACTGAAGGAGGTGATAGGAGAGAGGCTGCTTTGTGTACCTGCTGGACCAGGGTGGCCCAGCTGGGCTCTGAGACAGAGGACATGCCCAGGGCTCTGCATGGGGCTCAGCATGTGTGGTATAAGCTTAGAGGGTGTACTGGGGGGCTGCAATGGGGAGAATGCACAAGTCCTGCATGTTGAGATCTCTTTTGCATCTGATCTGACTTCTCTGTGAGTAACAGTCTCTCCTGTTCGTCAAGCCACAGTTTGACACCTTGGGTCTTTCTGGTTTTTCACCCACCCATGCCTGTTTCCTGCATAGGAACATGCCATGAGGTGTGCAGAGCCATGGGGAGGGTCTGGGTGGCACATGGGGGGCTCTCTGTTTCCTGTTGCACCCCAGGTAGTGGGTGGAGCATTGCCTATGCCTATGCCTGCACTCTCTTTCCATCAGGCTTTCCCCTCCTACAGCCTGAAATGGAGGGATGTGTCCCACAGCATCTGACCTACCTTCTCCCAGCTCACATCTTTTGACCATTTCCCACTGGATGTGTGTGAGATGTGGGCTATTTTGTGGAGCCCTGTGTGACCTGGGCTGCAGCTCTTGCTAAAACCTTGCTGGGTGCCCTGCTTTAACCACTCTGTGGACAGCTGTGTGCCTTCCTAGACCTGGACCTTTCATAGAGCATCCCTCCTCCATTGTAGGTGTTCCGTCACCTTGTGCGGCCCCTGATTCAGATGAACCTGGCGCTGCAATGCCAGGTGCAAGAGCTGATTTCCCTGCTGCTCCAGAAGGATGCTGAGATCGAAGATTACAGGGACAGTGGGGCCACTCTCAGCAGAGGTGAGAAGGGATGCTTGGGGCAGGGAGCAAGTTTCCTCCTTAGCACTGGGCTGGCGTGCTTTGCTCCCTCTGGCTATTACCCAGCCTGGCTTGTGTTTCATGTTTAGCTAAGCCAGCAGCACAACAGTAGCCAGAAGGCTGGGGAGAGCTGGGGGAGGAGCAGCCCTTGACCGATAGCTGTAGAAGTTGGGGAGTCTCCAAGGGGCTCTCCACTACTGTGAGAGCACCTGGCTGGTCCCCAGGAGCCAGCGGGGATGCCAGCAAGGGCTGGCCCTGCAGTGGTGTCAGGCTCCCTTCCCAGGTGCAGTAGCTCACTGAGTGCTCGGAGAGCAACCAGGGGCTCCTGGCTCTCCCTAACGTGGGAAGTGCAGCCGTGCTCATGGGCCTCCCTCCAGTGCCCAGCCCACTTTGCCAGCGGGGTGATGGGCAGACAATAGCCCCCTTGGGTAGGACATGGGTCACGGGGAGCCACCTCAGGAGGTGGTTTGTTCCCCACCTATGGAGGTTGGCTGGGTGCTGTTTTTTGGGTCATCCCTTGTTACTGCCATGCTTTGTCCTGCTGCCACAGGTGATACCTGCACTTCTGCAAGAACATGGTGCCCTGAGCATGCAGAGACTAATGGGGGTCAGCCTGGGCTTGTGTATCATGTCCAGGAAGATATTGTGGTCCAGACCCTATCCCATGACCGGTGTCCCACCACAGGAGCCTGGATCTGCCCTGTGGGTGCATTGGTCAGCTGCACTTCCCTCTACCCTGCTGCATGCAATCTCTGCAGGGCTTGGAGCAGCCTGGACAACCAGTCTTGGGTCCAGGGACTGATGCTGGTGAGCAGCTGGCCTGTCTTGTCCCTTACTTGGTGCAGAGCAGAAAGCTGTGAGGAAGCATTGCAGCCTAGTGCTGAGCAAATCCAGCCAGCTGCCTCTCCAGACCACATCTTAGCAACAATGTGGAAAAACTAGTGTTTTGGACAAGGTGCAGAGCAGAATACAATGTCCCTGTCCTGCAAGAAGAGGACACAGGCTGGCTCACCCCTTCAGATGAGCAGCTGGAAGAGCAGTGCCCTGTCCCACAGACTCAGACAGCTTGTTCCAGCTGTAAGATCTGGGAATGGTGTTGAGCATGCCCTGCCACCGTTCCCTACTCCTCAATGCAGAAGTGCTGGGACAAGTGTGGATGGACTATTGGCTCTGCCTGGCTGCTGTCTGCATCAGCAAGCTCAACCATGTTTTTCCAACTTCCTTGTGGTTCTTGCACCTTCTGCTAACCAGGTGATGTTTCCCTAGTCCAAGAGGCCTGCTGGTGTTACCTGCTGATTCTGGGAAGAGCATGCTGGAGCTTTTCCCCTGCAGCATCCTCAACCTGTGGTCAGGGAAAGGGGAAACTGGGGTGGGAGGTCTGGCCAAACCTGCCCAGGCTGATCCCTCTCTCCCTTGCAGACCGCCTGCGGACAGAGCCCTTCCGGGAGGAGACGTTTCAGCAGAACTTCGTGGCTGAGGTAAGGAATGGTGCAAGTCCTTTCTCCTTTGACAAAGGGGTAGTTTCATCAGCAGCTACAGTGTGAGGTGTGTCAGGCTGGATGGGAGCACTGATGGGGATAGCTAGACTTGTTTAAAGAGGGCTCATGCCCTCTGGCTCTCCCATGGCCCTCTTTGTGTCCTTGCACCTCATCTCTAGGGCTAGCAGAGCAGGGAACATGCCTGACATGGCCAGATAGGAACTACCTGGTTGCTGGGAGCTGCCAGAGGTGCAAGCCAGGCTGGCTGCTTCACAGGAGTGTGCCATCACTGGGGCATATTCACCTGCCTCCCAGACTTGCTCTGGACCTAAACACTGCTGCTGATGGCAGGCAGGGATCAGGTGAATGAGAAGCCATCTCTTTTTAGTTCACCCATTGCTTTTAGAGGTGATTTTGCAGTGACACATTGTGGGGACAAGAGCTTTTCAGCATGTTATTCATGCTCTGCCTATCACTGTCCCCTTGGCACACTCAGCTTTAAAATCAGATGTGTGTTTTGGAGAAACTGGGACTAGAAGGAGAGAGTCTTTGATCCTTTTGCATTACTGGAAATCATCACAGAAGCACTAAAATGACTCAAACTGATGTGTCAAGGTCAGAAATGCTTGATGCCCATTGATGCAGAAGGACTCAGGATGCTTATGAGTGTTCCTGTGTTTGCTGTGAAGGCGCAGGAATAGGGGCAGTGGTACCTGCGGGGACCAGGTAGTCAGCCAGGGTGCCAGTGGTATCACACAGGCTTTGGGAGGATGTTGCTTTATGAGACGAGCTGATGTTCTTTTGCAGCCAAAAACAGATGATCTGCAGAGTTTCTAAAAACTAGAGATGATCCCTCTTTTATATGTGAGGCATTGCATCCAGTACAGGCAACTTTCCCCTGGATTATGAAGCATAGAGATGAATTCACTGCTGGACTGCAACTTGAAGGTTGCCTAGGGACCAGTGATCATGACCAGATTACATTCACCCTGGGCACAGAAAGGACATTCCTAAGCAGTAATTTATATCCTTCATGCCTTGAAAGAGCTAATTTCCCAAAGCAGGGGGAAAATTATGAGTGAAATCAGCTCAGAGGAAACATTTAGATAGAAAAATGTGAATGAAAATGGTGAGCTCTTTCAGAAGAATTTCAGAAGCCACAAAAAGCCACAATTCCACAATCAAGAAAGAGGGCAGCGCTGGCCCAGAGCCCGTTCTGGTTCAGCAGCAAAGTGAAGGCAGCAATTAGAAATAAAAGAGCAGTTTATAACAAATGGGAGAGCCAGAGTAGATAGCAATCAATATAAATTAGAAATTATGAAGTGTAGAAAATGAGTAACAGAAGCTAAAGACATCAGGGAAAAATCATGGCAATGAACAGAAGGAAAGGCTTTTATTTAGTGTAGCAGGAGAAAACCCCAAGCTCCCAGCAATAGGATAAGCTTATTAGTAGACAGAGGTGGTAAAATGATTTATACTGGACCAGACATGACAGAAGCAGTTGGTACATGTTTCAGTGCTGTCGCTGGGAGGGTGCAGGCAGATGTGCCAGGATAGGGGGATGATGAAGTGTCTTTGTGGAAGAGTCATCTGAACAACATCTGCTAAAGATGAACATCAGGCTGCAAATTCAAAGTCCTCCAAGAGCTGGTAGGGTCTGGGCCATGGGGGAAGGTGCAGAGTAGGCAGGAGGGGAGTGAGGCAGCCCTGCACAGAGCCTGGCAAAAGCAGCTGGTGTGGAGCACATCTGGCACAGGCTGAAAAGGTAGGATGGTGGTTGGTGCTGTGTGTCCCCAGAACAGTCCAGGAGCAGTGTCTTGGAGCCAGATGGGAATGGAAGGCTCTGGGAGATGCTGCCCCTCTGCATCCTCTGGTAGCCAGGTCTGAGCACTGGTTGCAGGGGGAAGGCTGGTGGAAGGATACAGTTGTGCATTTGGTCTGCTGGGAGCGTGTGTCCTCTCTGCATTCATCCCATTCTTTATAAACCTGCTGATGGCTGATGATGCCATCCTGCAGCAATGAGCTGTGAGATGCAAACAGCTGCTGCCTTTGGTTTGAATGTGGTACCCCCGTTGTTCCTCCTGATGCCTCCTAGGTCTTGTTTTAGTGAGAAACACCAAACATGGTTTTTCAGTTCTTCACCACCAAAACTGGCTCTTCACCCCAGTCTCTCCTCTCATCTCCTGGGGCAGAAAGGTGGTCTGGGTGACCTCATTGTCTCTGTGCAGTTACTTCAGATCCTCCAGGCAATTTAATACTCTGTTTGTCAGCTCCTAAAAGGAGCAGCACAAGGAGCTGGGGTCCCTCAGGACATGCTGTGGGGAGCTGGGAATGCAGCGAGCAACTCCCATGTCTAGGTTTTCAAAAAGATGCTGGACAATCAGCACAGAGTCACAGGAATGAATTGAGGACTGGGGAGAGAGCCCAGCAATGAGGGACTTGGAAGGGAAGAGCTCTGTTTAGCTTATCAGGGAGAAAATTGAGAGGCGCCTTGATTATTGTGTGTGCGGGTCTTTACAAGGAGAAAAGGCTGGTTAGTGAAGGGCTCTCTTTAATCTTGCAGGGAGCAGTGGAGCACAAGCCAGGCACTGGGAGGTAGAGCCAGGGAATTTCAAGTTAGAATGAAGGCGCTTGGGTTTGCTCCTGCCAGTGATCGGGGCATGCTCCCAAGGGCAGTGGTTGATCCTCCATCTCTCAATGTCTTTCTTCCTGCCTGGAAGAAAACCAAGTTGCTGGGTTTGGTCTTGGGATGTGCATGGTTGAACATCAGTGGACAGGAGGTCAAGAAGAGAGATCTGTTGGTCCCTCTAGTGTCTCCATCTGTGAAATGGGGCTACAGGTTGAGGATGTTTAGTTGTGGTAAGCACCTCTTGGCTGGAAATGAATTGTGATGATGTGGCACAGGGCTGGATGTGGGCAGGTGCTCCACAGCTTTGATCACTTCCCAGATATTTGCTGTATCCCGCATGGAGAGGAAAGGACCTGTCAGTCCCCCAGGGACTGCAGAGCCTCTCAACTTAGACATGCCCTTTATCTGGACTTGTGCACTTGGCTGTCCAGGGCATTTTAACTAACCATGGGGAGTTTTCCAGCAAAGCCCTGGTAATATTTATACGTTTAGGAAATGATGCTTTCACACACACTGTTTTTGGCAAGGGTTCACTGCTGAGCAGCTGCCTGGGCTTGAGCAGAGCTGGAAGGAGAGCAGTGGCTGTGCACAAGCCGAGGCAAAGCTGGTGGCTTTTATTGGCAAGCCCAGGGGTTCACACCATTAGGGGAAGGAGAAAGCGGCTGGAGAGGGCTCAGTGCTTCAGGGCTTCCCCAGCACCATTCCCAGCAGTCTGGGACATGGCAGGTTGGGGATATGTTGTCTCCTGGTGTCCCTCTGGGTTACAGAAATGACCCCACAGGGCAGGGTGGGGTGGCCACCCATGGGTTTTGAGGACCTACCCCAGCTTGGCTATGGTCAGCGTTTCATGACACAGCTTATTCCAGAGTCTGCACTCTGACTTAGAGAGAAAACAGTGAACAGGTTCCTGCAGCGCCGTGCCCCCTGCTCTGAGGAGGGCAGGGACAGGTACATCGAGGACAAGCTCACGGATACCATCAGTGCAAATATAGCCCCGTGCCCCAGGATGCTCTGCCCTGTGTATTTTTATCTGCTGTGGCTGGTCCGCGGGGGCGGCTGCTCCACACCTCCGCAAGCGGAGCGCGGGACCTCGGCAAACAGGACGTGGCGGGTTCACGGCTCGACCCCGGGGCCCGGCGAGGAGGAGGAGGATGTACCATCAAAACAAGCAATGCTGGAGAGGAAGATAAACAAACAGGCAGCTTCCAGTGTGGCCCCAGCCGAGGGCGAGTGGGAGCCCCGGGGCCAGGGCTGGCGGTGGTGCCGGCAGCGGTGCCGGCTGACGTCAGGGCGCCCGGGGGTCAGCATCCCTCTTATTGTTTCCCACGGGGGCTGGGACCAGGGCCAGGCACCCGTCCCCCTCCCGTGTGAGGACACAGGCCAGCGGGGCAGGTGGAGGAGGGCCAGGACACGCTCTGGAGCTACAGGCCATTGCCACCACGGGGTCCAGCCGGGTACCTGGCTGCTCACTGCCTGCCTCCAGCACCCGGTCTCTCCATTTTAACAGTAACTAAAAATAAGCCCTGGCTAGCAGAGTGGCCACGGTCTGGCCGAGGACGAAGGCGGTGGTGGCCTGCGTATTTTGCAGGGTGGGGACGGCATCCCTCAAACCCATGCCAGCTTAGTGCAGCGGAGAGGAAGCAGCCCTTTGGCTCCTCCAAACGAGGGATGTTTTTAATTAGTGCAAGGTAGCTGCGGCTTTGCAGCTGCGACTGGGCCAGAGCAGGGCCGGCGGCATGTGTGCGACATGGACTGTGTGCACGCAGGGTGCGTGGCTCGGGGAGAACGTGCTGGGGGTGCTCTGCTGGGCTGGGGCCCCTTGGCGTGAGGCTGGGGAAGGAGCTGGTGGCCACAGTGCTGCTGCTAACAGGACTAAGTGGTGCAACATTTGCACAGCCCTGAGCAGGTTGGTTCAAGGCAGAGGTGGCAGCATGGGGCTGGCTTGTGGGGCAGCTTGGATGAGCAGAACAAGCTCTTGTGTGCTGCCAAGCATTTATGCTGTGAGCCCCATGGGTGGTGTCTTTTTCTGCACTGGGGCCATCTGGGTGGTCCTTGCTTCATTCCTGAGCAAGCTTTGGTCGCATCATCCCATCACTGCCCTGGGGTCTGAGTCGCACACTGGAAATGCGGTGGGCCATGGCTGTGCTGAGCAGAGTGGGACACACACTGCCCTGCACACACGTGTACTCAAGGAGCTGCACGCTGCTGCAAGCAGGAATGGAGCGAGGGCTGCTTGTACTCAGTGTGAGCACATGTACCAGAGCAGGAGCCTGAGAACAAGACTAGGAGTGTGCATGCTGGTACTGATGGGAACAAGGGCAGAGTGCCACATCTGCTGGCTGAAGAGGACAGGGGACAGGGGCTAGCACTTAGCGTCCACAGTGGTGCACTTGGGGAGATGCACTGGTGGTCATCACAGTGTGGGTGCTGACCACCGCCTGGGCACCAGCCCCCTGTGGTGTTTGCCATAGAGTCCCATGGTGGTTGGTGCTGTGGTGTTATTTATTTATTTGCTGAGGCCCCATCAGGTGAGGGGCACCCAGCCAGGATGCACTTTCAGGGCTGCCACTGGCAGCCACAGGCCGCTTGCACAAGCAGTGAGTCAGTGGAGCTACATGCTGCTAAAACCAGACTTGGCACAAGCACCCCAGAGCAGCAGTCTGCCCAAAAGTGCCCAGACCACGGGCAAGCAGTGAGTCCCTGGCTGCTGGACCAGGGCTAGGCTGGCTATGATTCCTCCAGCCCTTGCCTCTGCCAGTGATGTGGATGCTGTCCCAGGAGCCCTGAGGGGATGCTCCTTCTGGGGATGTGGGGGTCTCACAGCCCAACCCCCTGTGACTGTGGCTGTGCCGCTGTAGAGAGTGGGTGGCACCTGGACCAGGTACAGGCAGCTGTCTGCCTGGTCCCAGCCCACTTCAGCCCAGCATCACCCAGTGGTTTATTTGGGGATGGAGGAATGGACAAACACCATCACAGCCACCCTCCCTGGGGTGCTGCACGGCCCTTGTCTGGCACATGTGGTCTGGCATGTATAGAGAACCCTCCTTTGCAGTCGAGGTGTTCCTCATCCTCTCCATGCCATGCTGTGCTGTACCATGCAAAGCTGTGCTGCACTCTGCTGTGATGTGCCAGGTTGTGCCATGCTGTGCCATGGGCTGTAGGCAGGAAGAGGGGTGTCACAGATCTTCTGGCGCAAGGGGCCAGACCCTGCTCCTGTGGGAGAGGCCCCAGCCTGTGCATGGGCACTGGCTGTGCAGTGCTGCTGAGGAACAGCTCAGCTTGGGGGATGATTGATCTCGTGTCAGCAGGCAGTGGTTTGAGCCAGTGCCAGGCCTCAGCTCAAATGGGAGCATTGAAGGGGGAGAGCCCCTTCCCCCTCCTGAAAGCAGAGCAGCAATCCCCCTGCCACCACCCCTGGCTCTGCTCCCACATCTTGGCCATTATCGGCCCTGCAGCTGCAGGCAGTGCCCAGCCCTGGGGAGCGTGCGAGGAGCAGCAGGGAGAGCGGAGGTGTCTGGGGTCCCAGCCCCTGCTGGGCTCTGTGGCTGTGTTTGGCTTAGAGGAGGGCAAAGGGGGCATGCAGGGATGGTTGGCCGGGGAGAAGGTGTGGAGCATGGTCTGCCCCTCTGTGCCTTTCAGCCACCTGTCCCAGCTCAGGATGTGGCAGCAGCTCCTGGAAGCAAAGGACCTTTTGGGGAGGAAAAGAGGGTATACTTGGAGGCACCAAAGGCACTGTTCTGTGTTAGCAAGGGATGTGGCAGCACCTCTGTCCCCAGCTGATGGGGTTTGTACTGGGGTGTTGCCATCCCCACTGTCTCCAAGGGCAGAGGAACAGTGGTGCCTGCACCCCTGATGCTGCCCTCTGCAGCTCCCAGCTGTGCTTGAAATGTCAGGTTTTTTCACCATGTCCCTGTGTGTCCTGAGCCCTTCACTAGCTTCTTCCATACCCCCAGCTGCATCCCTTCTCCAGTAGCATCCGCTGGCAGCTTTTATTGGTGTTTCTGAAAGCTGATCCCTCCCTATCCCATGGACCAAAGCCCCTGCAGCCTCTTCCAGTTGTGCCAGCCTGTGCAGAGATGATACTGAGCAGCTGAGACATCTGGGCAGAGAGCAGCACCTGGGAATGAGTTGCTCTGCACCCCAGGGGATACAGCCATTGGATTCCTGAGTCTGCCTGCTCCCACTCAGCTCGGACCTTTGCACTCTGTGTATCTGTGTAAGGAAACAGGGCCATTCATGTATTTCTCTCTCTATTTATACCTCTCCCTTTCCGTATTTAGTGTGTGCGCAGGCAGAGGGGGCAGCAAATGCCGGAGCCACTGATGTTCTTGGCTCCAGCACCGGCTGGAATTTCGTCCTGGAATGTATCCTGAACCGCTCTGAAAACACGAATAAATCTCTGTGTGTTGTGTGCATGTGTGTACACAAATACATAGACAACGTATAGACATGGAGCCGTATAGGGCATTTGTGAGCTTTGCTATTTAAAGGAAGGAGTAGTTAGAGGGTTCTCAGTGAGGCAAACACCTCTGGATCAAAGGGATGCAGGGTGCTCTGCTAGTGACCAGGCATCTTAGAAGATAGCTGGCACTTGCTTTGTCCTCTCCAGGGACCTGAAGCCACCCTGTTGGTGACATGCCCAAAGTAGCATGCCCTTCAAGCCCCAAGCAGTGCTCTGATCCCATGCTGCCTACATTTGATTGAGATCTCTGCTTCCTGGCCTCCAGCTTCTCAATGAGAGCCCCAGAGAACCAGCTCCTGTGCTGCTAATACAGGCTGCAGAGCCTGATGTGGAGCTGGATGATGTTAGGCAAGGATATCAACCCCTCTGTGGCACGGGGTGGCCCAGGGCTTCCAGAGCATCAGGGGTTGTCTCCTGAACATCAACTAGTGATCACAGCTCTTGAGGAGAGATCATGTGGGAAAGGAGGAAATAAATGCTGGGTAACAGGTCCCAAGTAGGTGCTAAGCTGGGCATCTCCTTGGGATGCTGCAGCATCTGGTGCTCATGGCTGTCTGGGAATGACAATGAAAAGGGGAAAAAAGAAATTTGATACCAAATCCCAAACAGGATGCTTGGCCATGCCAATTCTTCAGGAGGTGCTGGCAGCTGCCTTGCTGTGGATCCTGGATGAGGCCCTCTTGGGAGCACCACTGGGTCTCCCAGCACCTTTTGGGCAGGAAACAGGCATCCTTTTTTTAGCCCAGCTCAGGGCAGGGTCACGGTGGTTTCTTGTCTTCTGGATGCTGAAAAACCTGATATCTTGGGCTGAAAATGCCCACGTTTGGTCTCTGGCCAAAGGCGATATGTTTGTGGGTGGGGGAAATTGGAGCAAATTCCTGCTGTGAGTCCTGCACGTGTGCGCGAGCGTGCGGATAGGGGAAATATAGTTTTCCTTTTGAAAAAAAAAGCCCTGCTTATTTTTATACAGAACTCCAGAAGGGCTGAAGGTGGAAACTTCATCTGTCAGCAGCTTTCACAGGGGAGCGGGTCCCTGCCTGAGTTTGGGGGGAAACCACAGCTGGGTGTTAATGGGACTGTTAATGAATTAATGTTGGCTGCTGGGGGCCAGCAGGGAATCTGGCTCAGTGCAGCCGGAGCACATGGAGCCCTGCCCGCACGTGGGCTCCAGCACAGCTGCAGAAAGCCCCAGCTCTGGGAGCCATGCACTTGGGGAGGTGTGAGTCTCTCCTAGTCATGCCTTGCTCTCTGTGTTGTGGAAACATTTGGAAATGTGGCTGCATTGCCAGGGGGGAGAGGGTCCTACACCTGGGAGTGTGGAAACAGCCGGGGTGGGTGTGCTACCCTTCCACTATGGGCATCTGCTGCCTGGGCTGGTGATACCATTTAAGGCTGGGTCTATTTAGCTGCTGAAACCAAACCTTTAAAGCAATTTAAAGTGAAGTGAAATCCTTCCAGGTTTATTTATGGGTTGGAAGCCTGTGTTGCTCAGTCAGTGCAATCCCTGCAGCAGCACTGGTCTCTGCACGGCACTGCCTATCTGCAGCCCCTCTCAGGGTTATTTCTTTCTCCCCAGAATGTGGAGTAGCACCCATGTGAATGCGATAAGCACAGCCATGCTCCATACTGTGGACTTAGCAGTACCTTTGCAGATTTTTCACAGCTGGTTTGCTGGGAGCAGCTCTAGAGGACAACAAGGAGGTCGTGCTAACATGGTAGCATGCAGTGAGGCTGAGAAATAGCACTGTATCCTGCTTAATAAGAAATAAGAGGGGGAAATGCAGAGACCATCTGGGAAAGAGAGAGTAAAATCCTCTCTGTAGACTTCTCCTGCTGTGTCCTTCAGGCTCTGTGAATGAGATCTCAGCCTGTGAGATCTGGGCAAGCCTGTGGCATCTCCTGGGTTTTCTCCCTCCAGTATCAGACACCTGGTGAACCAATGGGAATGACTGGCCATCCTGAGGGACAGATGACCATGCAGAGCAAGGGATGACAATGCCAAAGAAGGGATGGCCATGCTGAGGAAGGAAAGACTACACTAAGGAAGGGGTAGCTATACTGGAGAAGTGAAGACCATAGTGAAGTAGAAATGACCACGCCCAGCACTGGACTGTGGATGGACTGGTTCCCCAGCAGAAGATGCTGTTATGGATGGAGAGGGAAAGACAGAGCCTCCTTCTCAGCTGAGAAGAAGGCTGAAATAGCCTCAGCCCTTGGGGACTCTGCTTGCTTCCTAGGGATACTGTGCTTGATGCAGAGGCCAGTTGGTCAGACAGACTCTCACCTCAGTAAGGAAACCTCTCTGGGCATTTGGACCCTGTACCTTTCATGGGACTTTGTGCTGGTTCTTCATAATCAGTCTCCAAGTATGTAGCCAACATTTACTATCCAGCGCCAAACCCAACCAGTGGGACTCGGGGCCTGGAGAGGGCAGTGGCTGGGCCCTCTGGCAGGACTGCTCTTTGCAAGGGCGGGCTTTACACAACTTGCTCCCCAACACTGGAGAAGGTCCTTCAGAGGATCCCAAATTCCAGCTTGGAGGGACTCTGAGGTGCTTCTGTGCCCAGCTGCCCCCTCTTGCAGTCCAGCTCTGGCTCCACTGGGCCTGGAGCCCTTCCCAGCCCTATCTTAGACAGACGGATATCCCAAAACCCACTGGTCCCAGGGGCTCCCACTCTGGGTCCCTCTGGCTGAATGAGGTGGTGTGCGTGTGCCCAGACTGTCCCCTCCTGTGACTGTACAGTACACACAGCTAAATATATGTCCGTGCAGATACAGGAACTCAGAGGGGCTGAGTGATGCTCCTTTTCTATACCTCTTTTCATGGGGAGAGTTAATGAGATTCATGTCATTAAAGGGCTGATGTTTTGTGGGATGGGAACCTTTTAAACGGGATGTGTCCTGGCTTAGTCATGGCAAATATTTACCAAAAAAAAAAAAAAAAGGAAAAAAAAAAGAGAAAGAGGAAAAAAAAAAGGGACATACCATATAAAATTAGAGTTCTGAAAATAGTATTTAGACCAAGTGAGAGAGAGGAACCTAAAACAGAAAATACAGCCCAGTCTGTTCAGGAGTCAGGGGAAGAGAGAGTGGGGAGGTGGGGGAAAGCCAGAGATAAAACGAGAGAAACCTCGGCAGTAAAAACAGCATCTTGGTAAATAGACTATTAAAAAAATTCTGACCCGCTTTATGGCTTTCTTGGCTGCCGTTCAGCTGTGCTGCCCTGGCCTGCACGGAGGAAAGGTAGCAGGAGCCGGCGTCTGTGTGGATGCTCAGAGCCCCAGGACGCGGCTTCCCCCCTCCCCGCCCCGGAGCAGCCGCACAGGGCGTTAAATTTAGCCACATAATGATGGCCCTGAGGAGGCAGCCTTTTGTAGCCACACTATAATTACTGCCTCGCTTATAAATTTTATTTTTCTTATTATGTTTCCTCCTCCTCCTCCTCCTCTGCTGGGGAAGGGGTGGAGGGGTCTCCCACCCCCCCGTCAAACCCACAGCTCTCTGGAGAGAAGGGGGTACCATGGGATATAGGGGAAGTTGGGCATGACTGCCCAAACCCCGTGCTGCTCTCCTGCCCCTGAGTACCCTGTGCTGCTCTCCTGAGTACAGGGCTCAGCCCTGCGTTTGGGGATGGGGGATGTGTGGAGCTAACCCCAGTGTGGTAGGTTCCCTAAAGTGTGGGTGTCTTGACCCCCCCTGATACTTAGCCTCCCCCTCTCAGGCTGCTTTGGAGATGGACTTGTGCAGGCAGGACCAGGGGATCGCTGGTGGGGCTGCGAGCCCATGGCACAGCCAGGCAGCCAGGACCCCCACCAGGCTGTAGGGGATGCAAGGAGAAGCCGTCTGGCCCTGCTTGGCAAGTCACCGGCTCCAGCCCTGCTCCTCACAGAGGTGGGAAAGGCAAAAAGGGTGAGGGGTGGCCCCGGCCACCTCCTGCCTGGAGCGGGCAGAGGGTATGGCTCCTCTCCGGGCCAGTGCAAGTGGGGGATGGCTTCAGGCCGGGCAAGAACGTGCCAGAAAAGGTCTCGTTCCCCTCTTGTTTTCCCAAAACAAAGGAAACAGCCTTGCATTGCTGGAAGTCGCGTGCTTGGGCTGTGCTAGCTTGTTATCATCCGATAACCTGGCGACCTGGGAGCTGCCCTGCTCCTCACCCGTCGAGCCTGCACTACGGGATGCAAACAGCTTCCGCATGAGCTGCCCTTTGCAGAGATCCGTTTTCCGCTTCCCGGGCTGGGGGGGACAGTGGTGGGGGCTGCCATGATGGCCCTGGCTGGCCCCGTGCTCTCCATGTGCCATATGCCTGGGAGGAGATCTGCCCCTGCAGGTGATGATGGATGGTGAAGGCAGAGGAAATGCAGAGATAGTAAGTGCCTTGGCATGGCCAGGTGCTGCCATCCCGTGTGCAGCGTGGAAGGAGATTTGGGACTCTGCTGTATTTTACTTCGTCCCATGCAAATTCCCTGAGAGCACTGTGGCCAGGCTTTGCTGTGGAGCAGGATGGGTGGTCTGCAGGGCTGGGGGTGGCAGGAGTCCTTTGGAATATACAGTGATGCCTTCAGGGAAGGGACCTTTGTGAACTGCCAAGGAAGGCTGTCCAGCACCAGGACTGCCTGCTTTCCCTTCCAGCTTTGCCCCTTCTCCCAGGCTCTTGCCGTAGGGAGGATGCAGTGATGCCAAGCTGCCCTAGGGACTTTGATGGGACGGTGGTCACAGTGGTGTTCACGTATCACTGTGGGGACGTGTTTGGGAGAGCATCTCCTTGGCAGAGCTGTGTATGGGGCGCATGCAGAACCACAGCAGTGTCACCCAGCTGTGCCCAGGGGAGCCGGCTCATCCCAAAGCAGCCCCTTTCTCCTGCCCTGTGCTACAACGGCTCTGTTCAGCGCAACGATGACCTGAAGCAACCTCCATCCCTTGCTCAAGTGCCCGTTTCAGGGCAGGTAGGACAATACTAAATCAACTCCTTTAAAGCCTCCTGACCTGCAGCCCCACAGACGTGCTGGTCTCCATCCCTCCCTCATCTCCTGCGGGCACACTGGGGTCTGGTGCGCTGGCCAGCTGCCCGGGCCCGGGGCTGCCTCGGCTGCTGGCCAGGAAGCTCCTGGCCTGGCTGGGTCTGTGCCCTGACCCTCCACCCCACTGCGGGGATCCGTGGCTTGCGCCAGGCGCCAGGGATTCAGCACCGAGGTGGTCGCAGGAGTCCCCAGGGACAGCAGCCACCACCTCACTGGTGGTGGCTTGGGAGCCTGGAGAGTGCTATGGAGCAAGAGACAAAGTGCCCTTTCAGCCTAGGCCCTGGAAAGATGTCTGTGTGTGTGTGCAGAGGTTAATGCCTTCAGCCCTGAGGAGAGGAGAGGGCATGGGCTAGCTCCATCCCCACTGGGAGCTGGGAGCCATCCCTGCACGTGTGCCTCTGCATGTGCTTGCGTGTGCCTCTGTGTGCAGGAGGCTTATGCATTTCCATCTCGGTATATTTACATACGTCATGTGTGTATCTTACTCATCACTGTGTTTTTCTTTCCTTGTTCTTGGGTCTTCCCCCCACCCCCACCATGGAGCTATAATTCTTATGGCATTTTATTCTTTGCTTTTTTTTTTTTGTTGTTCAAATCTACAGTTTTGGAAGTTGCTGCCTCCTTAGGAAAATAAACTGTATTTTTAGTGCCTGTCTGCAAGGCTGCTGATGCCGCCTGCCCCGGCTCATCGCTTACTCACTACTTGTTTAAGCTTTTATTTACCCCTTTGCCTCGTGCTGGGGTGTGGGGGCAACCAGTGGTGTGCTGGGGCTGAGCAGCATGGCAGGAGCATGCCAGAGTTGTCAATGAGTGAAAGGCAGCTCCAATCTGGCCTTTATTGAGGTCTGGGTTTGCGTAGCTCTGGAGCAGCCTGCCCTGTAATCAGTCAGCCACCAGAGTTGGCCAGCCTTGTAATAAAGTAGCTCTATATTTATTTGTTCTGTTTATACGCTGCTCTGTAATAAGTTGGGAGTCTTCCCCACTCCCCCCATTTTCTTTGGGAAGTTCCTCTGGGTTTCTGAGGGGATCTGCAATCCTGTGTGGATGCTTGGGGCCCGGCATCCTGTGAGCTACTCTGGCCACATGTGGGCCATGTGCCTCCAGCTCCATGTGCGCCATACACCCCAATGTCCAACTGTTCCCCACCTCTCCCCAGCATTCCAGCCCCATTCCCCAATGCAGAGAGCCCCAGTGGCTCCCCTGGTACCTCACATCTCCCCATGGCCCCTTCTCCTCCATCTCTGTTGCCCCCAGCGCTGCCTCTGTGAGTCCCCCTCCCTCCCTCTCTTTCAACCTTGGGTCTTTTTATAATACATTCATTAAAGGGAGCTCAGTTGCCCTTTCCCCAGTGAGGCTGGAACACTGACAGCCTGTTCACCCGCATGTCTGTAATTAAACTCAATCTCTGGGTGAATACAACAATGTGACTGCACAGAATAATTCCTGGAGATCCTGACGCCGAGGAGGAGTGTGGCCTGTAAGCAGCCCATTCACGCCTGGCTTTCTATAAATACTTTACTATGTGGCATTAAGAAAACTTCAAGCCCTTTCTCCCCCCGACTTTTTTTTTTTTTATTAGTGCTACATAATATAGTAATTGTGTGACTAGAAGGTCCCCCCTGTGCCTGCCCCGGTTCACAGGCCTGGGTGTGACCTTGCGCTGCACTGGCCGAGCATGGGAGCCATGCCCAGGGACTGCTGTGCCCAGGGACCTGCCAACCTCACCAAGGGGATGCAGGTGGCCTGCAGAATCCTCCATCCCAGAGCTCTGCCAAGATAAAAGGCTTACATCCCTAAAACCCTTCCCAGTGGTGTCCCTGCTGGCAGCAGTGCTGGGCTGATACATGTTCTGTGGTCCTGGGAGCTGTGGCTGCTGGAGGGAGATACTGATGGGTACTGGGGAAGAGGGAGGAAGGACAGGCATGGAGGAGTATCCCTACATTCCCATGGCCATCAGTGTGGCTGCTCCCCAAGTTCCAGCCTGGTAGCTCTCTAACCTGAGATCTTTGGGAAGACACAGGACAACTCCACAGGTCCCATCATGCCCAAGGACAGGCGTTAAGTGTGTCCTGCCTGCTGTCCCCTGTGCTTCAGGTAGAAGCTGATCTTGCAATTGAATAATTTCATCACTCTTTCCTATATATCAGGGATATATTTCCCAGGCATGAGGCCATGCCTGCCCTCCCCTCCCCTGAAGCCTACTGATGGCATGGCTGGAAGGGTGCTCAGGCACACCGAGGTCCCTGGGCAATCCATCCTCTGGTTCTGTCACCTTCATCAATGATGTTTTCCAAAGCAGACCCACAGAACAATTTTCCTCAGCCACAGGGTGTGCCAGCCCCACACACTGCCCAGCTCCCCAGGCAGCATCCCTTGGCTGGCTCCTGGGATACCGTGACTACAAGTGCCTGTCGTGGTGCAGAAGCCACAGTCACAGAGCAGTCAGCTCCCTGCCTGCCTGGCTCTTGCTCCCTGTGTTTTGAGACCTCAGAGTTGCAAAGAAAGCAGGGCTCCCACTCCTCTGGCCAGCTGAAGAGCCAGAGCACAGAGACTGAGGACATGGGCAGAGGATGGGCATCCCATCCTCACTCTGCCACCTGGTTTACATGAGGATATTGCTGGTTTTTCATGGCTAGGAGTAATATTAGAACTTTGTGCTGTGTTGATGTTCTAGAAAGCCACAATAGACATTAATATTCATGAGCCCACTCCACCTCATCCATAGTCATGTAGCATCCTTCAACAGTGTGGTCCCTGCACGTTTTTCACTTGCGTGGCAGTGTAGTGCCCCAGAAAGTGGCAGCGTGCAGAGGCAGAGCTGAGCAAGGGCCATGGTTGCTGGTGCAAGATGAGCTGTGGAGGAGATTTGAGGACCAGCTCTCCCCATTTTGTGGCTGCCTAGTTGAGCTTGAAGATAAGCAGACCCACAGGTAGTGCCCTGGAACAGGGACCTCCAGTGTCCCTGCTCTCCCCCCTCAGCCTGGCATTTCTCCATCTGCTGCAGCCGTGTTCCTGCCTTGGCACTCCTACCTTGGTGGGGTAGCCTCTGAACTTGTCCCACAGAAGCTGCCCAGTGCCCCTGAAAGCCCTTGGACAGGGTCTGCATCTGGTGGTGCAGAGTAGAGTGCCAGGAGAATTTCAAGTGCCTCCCATCCCCTCCATCTCTCATGCCCCTCTGTCGGCTTTGCTGCTGAAGTTCCCCTGCATGGCCCCCGACCTGCCCCACTTTATTTATTTTGTGGGACAACCCAAACTGCCCCCTCAGCCCCAGCACTAGGGACTTGGAGCCCAGAGGAGGAGCAGCTCGGCGGCATTTGCATCCCCATCACTGGCACACTGCTGCAAACTGGATGTCCGGGATGTCAGAGCCGCGGAGATGTGGCCGCGGTGGGTGACAGGGACGCGGCAGATGGCGCCCTGGTTCCGGTCACCGCCTGCCTGATGGGCGGTGGCGGCGGGGCTGCGGATCCGGCTCTGCATCTCTGCATCTCGGGCACTGCATCCTGCAACCACAGCACCGCATCTCTGTGTCCCAGGCCCTGCATCCTGCAACCACAGCCCCGCATCTCTGCAGCCTTGGCATTGCATCGCCCTGGCTGCAGCCTCTGTGACAGGGATGCTTCAAGGCAGCAGGGCTGGTACCCACACTGTGCTGTCACCCTGGTCAGTGGTGCAGCAGGAGCCGAGCAGGCTGTCATGCAGCCAAGGAGCTTTTGCCCATCACTACAGCATCAGCTCCATGTGGGTTAGGAGGAGGGGTGTGCCTGCAGCTGGTCTTGCCCTGGTTTCCCTGCTGCAGAGGTCCCTCCATGCTTACTTTTCTCAGGTTAAATGAATCAGGGCAGATGAGTGGGGTTAGGCTCCAAATCTGGGGGTTCCTGGCCTGTTTTTTATCTTTAGGAAGGCTACAAGAAGTGAAATGTTTTGGTGGGAGCAGCAGAGAGCTGGGGTCCCAGCTCCCCAGCCCCTGCTGGGGCAAGGCAAGAAGGACTGGAGCCAACTGAGTGCTGCCCAGCACAGTGTGGGGAGCAAACAGCATCAGTGACCACAGCACACCTCTCATTATTTATTGCTTACTCCTCAGAAAGGGCCTCTGTTTGCCTATTTATGATTTTGTTGCAAAATCTGTTGATAGAGAGATCAGAAATGTTACTGAAACCTCAGCTCTTGAAGTGATGGTACTGCTCCATTGACCATGCTCAACCAGTGTTCAAGCAGTGCTGGCTCTTTCATTCCAGCTGGGATCAGCAGTTACTCTCTCAGACATCAATACCACTGTGGGCTGTTGTCATCAAAAGAAGAGATCTTTGTCCATTTCCCCTCTTCAGCCTTTCACTTGTCACTTTGACAGCTTATCTTCAAGCTGCCTTCAGGTTCAGGGGTACTGCCAGGGTCTCCCCACAGCCAGGTCTCCTGCCTCTGCCCATAGTGAGGGCTTGGGCTTCTGGGAAGCTCTGGCAAGGCTTCCCGAGACCTGCACAGTGGTCTGTCCCATGCAGCTCCACAGAGATGTCCCTCTGTTCTGGAGGCTTCCCATGGGTTCAAGTCTCAGCAAAGCTGCACAGTGTGAGCCAGGGTGCTCTTCCCCTGGCTCCTTTCCGTGCCAGCCTGTCTGTGCAGCTCCCAGTGCTGCTGCCTCCCCTGCCTTTTACTTCTGTGTTTTTACGGCTCAGAGGGAGCCGTCCTGCCCCACTTCCCCGTATGCTCCTAATTTCATAGTTCTCTCCATATATCCATGTATATCCATATGGCATTTGATACAGGTTTTATGGGCATTTCCATACATTTTACAGACACAGCCATTACAGAGCCAGGTTTCACCCGAGAAACCTCAGGGGAGCTGAGCACTGAATCGCCTTAGTCTTGGCCCCAGAACAAGGCTCTCTTCTCTCCCTTGCTGGGGCTGCCGCTATCAGCGCTGCAGAGGGCTGGGGGATGGCTTGGGGCTGGTCGTGCCAGCCTTGAGAGCCAGGATGCTGCCTGCAGCCTCATCCATCCTGCTTCTTGCAGCCTCATGCTGCAAACCCCAGGGCTGTCACTTCTGCCCTTTGCTCCCTTTCCAGATGGATGCCACTGGCAAGGGACTGCTTTGAATTCAGGACCACAGTCTGTATGGCTGGGTTGCCAGTAGTATCCAGCCTGTTTGCCTGCCTGTTGGGCTGTACATCCAGCTGGCTGTGGGGTCTGGAAGCCCCTGGTTGTGGTGCAGAGAGTGATGCCATCCCAGCTGTCGGGGCAGGGACACCGATGCACAAGGCTCTGAACTGTAGCTGCAGCAGTGCGTGCAGAACATCTGACCTCTGATACAGTGGCTTCTGGCTGGTGGAGGGGCAGAAAACAGATCCAGGTGCATGCAGCTCTCTGCACATATTTTGGCCTGCTACAGAGGCTGCCAGCACTGCTGTAATGCCCAGCACTGCACAGGGGCTGATTGTGTTCCCAGCACAAGGGAAAAAGCCTCAGATCTTGTTTAAAAAGAAGTTGGGTGACATGTATCTTCATCTTCACTGTGGCCAAACCCTAGAGCAGCCTGAAGGGTTGCATGCACTTAGCACCCCTTAGCACTCCCACAACCTATTACTACTTGACAGGGGCAAACATAGAAGCATCTGGCCTCACTTCAGGTCCCTAATTCTCCTGGCCTCGTGCTGGACTGATGGGATGAGGAATTTTCCACCCTGTGTGTGAATTCCCATTAGCAGGGCAAATGCCCACTCCCACCCAGCACTGCCTCAAGGACTGCTCCTTGATGCTCAGCCATCCTAAACACGGCTGTGGCATCATCCAATCCAGCCCTGCATGTGAGCAGTGCCCTGGATCAGCTATTAATAGCAGCTCCCCTCTCCCCTTTTGAGGGCTGGTGGGAGTCCAGGGTACATCCCACTCTCTTTTCTTGAACAGATCCTGAAAGCAGTAACCATTTGTGGCTTCCCTGGCCAGCATGTCTTTCCTTGGCCTCCAGCATGTTCTATTTTCTGTGCTGTTTACTGTTCTTCTGTGGGCTGTCAGGTTTCCACGCTGGGGAAAGGCTTGTAAATGGTGGGGGGTGGGCAGTGAGTCCGACGGAGTGGCTACGGTAAGGCAGGGATGGAGGAGCACAGACATGGCCTTTATCACAGCCGAGGGGATGTGTGGCTCATAAATCCAACCCAGGCAGATAGGGGATAAATCATCCCAGCTGGGACACTGGTGGTTACCCACGGTTAGAAATTAACTTTGTGTTGGATGGGTCCCAGGCTGTGGGATGGGAAGGGAAGGCTGCTCTGGGCACTGTGCCTCCTGCCTGGACAGCCCTGGAGCCAGGCTGCAGGCAGGCCAGGAGATGCCCACTGCCCTGTTCCAGGCAGGCAGAGCTGGTGGGCACAATTAAAGCCAGAGTGATGAAGCAAACAGGCTGGGATGGATACTGTGGATGAACCTGTGCTGTGGGTGATGATGCTGTGGCATTCACTCTGACCTGTCCTGACTTTGGCACTTCGATGAGTGTCTGTAGCCACTGCACTCATCATCATGGGGCTGCAGCACATGGGACACTAGGACTGGTCTACCTGGGAGGGGACAGGAACCCCAGGTGGGAGGGAGGGCAGCAGGGTGTCCTTGCAGGTCAGGAGAAGGTATACGCTCACAGCAGGATTGTCACCTTCCCCCCCAGTTTTGGCAGAAATTGAAGCCTTATCTGGTATCACAGGGACTTCCAGGCTGGGGCAGTCTCTGGCCTGGCTCTGTGCCTCTGAGGGTGGGAGGAGGCAGGGAAGCCCACAGACCCTGTTTCACTTTCCCTCTCCAGCTGCAGTATCCTTCTAGCTGCAGTATCTGCAGTATCCCTCTACCTATCCTTTTAGTTCCCCTTTCTCCCACCCCTAGTGTTCCTTGCCCAGCTCCATGAACATCCCCAAACTCTACTATGTGTAGGGCCAGGGCTTCCATGACAGCTTTTCGGGTATGCAACTACAGCAACCCCTTCTTCTGCTCATGTCAAGTGCCCACAGCTGGGACCATGTTACTCTTGGATTCTCAGAGCACCCACTGAGAAGGAAGAGGGGAAGGGGCAGAGGTGATAAGGACACCCCTCCTGCAGTGGGTCTCCAGGCATCTGGCTCCGCTCACTCCTGGCCAGCTCTCTAATAGCTCCCCAGCTTTCCTTTCTAATGAGGCTCTAATTGGAAGCCGGTTGTGCTTCCCTTTCCCTCCTCTCAGAGCTCTCCAGTCCCAGTGCTGCAGGGTGATTAAGCTGAGGTTTTGGGTTTTTTTTTAATATGGCAGAATTATTTTGGAAGGGCCAGGATCGTTACATGACGGGCTTCTTGAAAAACCCCAGGCTTCGCCTTTCAGACGAGGCCTTTTCAAGTGGTTTTGCACAGTACACGTCTCTGGGCAGCGACCGTCTCGAACAGTTACTGTTAATTATAGATGCCTCTTTCCCGCTCGCCCATTACTCAAAGGATTTTTGTGTGTTTTAACAGTGTTTTACATCAGCCTGAATAAGACTCTATTCAGTATTTCCAAGAGCTGGAACTTGGGCATCCCCTGCTGTATGTGTCGTGCTCTCCTCCTTGCATCCCTGGGGCCAGGGACCAGGCAGCCAGCATGGGTACAAGCCTTCCTCCTGCTGCCCAGTCATTGGATGCACTGCAGGAGTTGTGCCTGCTGCGTGCACCCTCTCTTGGCACCCTTCTCTTGGTTATGTATGGCCTTGGATCTGCATGCTCAGCTCCTTGGGCCATCTGCTGAATCCACCCTCCATCATCCTTACATGCTGAGCTCCACTGCCCGCTGGTGCAGGCTGAGGCGTACCGTGTGCTCACATCCGTGTTCTCTTTGCCCAAGGACTCGGAGTCAGCAATGGCCTCAGGCGCAGTGGTCCCATCCTGGTCTCTTTGGGATGTGCAAAGTCGTCTTTTCCTTGCTGAGTTCCAGGCCAGTGTGTTCCCCTTGCATTAACATAGTAGCTGGGGCTGTTCCCCAAGTCCTCCTTCATTGCCCAACTATTCAACAGCAGCTTATTGCACTAATGTCCTTGACAATGCTCTTACCTCCCATGCCATCCCATTTGTACCCTCTGCATGCAAAAGCCACCATTTATTCCAGCTTGCCTCTTGTGTTTTACCTTAGGTGTAAAGATAAGGCTGTGAGAAGAGCTTGCATCTTCTCCCATGACAACCAAGCTGGTTTAGCCATCCTTCTTGTGGAAACATCTCGTCCTAAGTATTTTCCCATTCCCACTGCAAACCCCAGATGCTCAGCTGGGCATGCTGGTTCCTTCGGAGAGCTCTGGTGGGTTTGAGAGGGGTGATGTGCCTTCTCTCCAGCTGCAGGCTACTGGTGTTTCTGGTCCTGAGGCATTTCCAGATGAAGAACCGAGCTCTGGTTCCCCATCTCTCCCTTGAGAGATGGGAATCCCCCCATGCTGTGCTGAGCACTCCACAGAGGGGGCACAGACTTTTGGGCAGAGCCACCTGCCCAAATGTGGGCAGCTAGGCTTGGCAGTGGGTGCCCCTGCCACACAGTGAAGCTTTGGTCAGTGCAGAAATCTAGAAGGGTTGGAAGATAAGGAGCAGTACCAGGACTGTTCTGCTGACCAATTTCACAAGGCCAGAGGTGACAAGAGTGTCCCCTGAGTCCTCTGTGAGCTGCTGGCTGCTCCCCCAAGAAACCATAAGTTGGAGGGAAAAAGTGGAACCTCATGCCCACCATCCATCCTCCTAAAGGCTTGAGTGGGGACTGGGGACAGTGCGGGGGCAGAGTGGCATCGTTCGGGGAGAGCCCCATTTAGGGAAGGTGGGGATGCACCTTGTTTGGGCACCTCTGCAGCCCTTACCTCCTCCACCTCATCATACAGGGCACTGTGGTCAGACCCATTTATAAAGCTGGTAAATATATTGGCAGAGTTTGTGTCCCCTCCAAAGGTCAATATTTGTGCAGAGTTTAATTTTAACTTAACAAGCAGTTGTTTGCAGAGGCTGCCCTGTTTGGGTGTGTGTGTGTGTGTGTGTGTGTGTGTGTGTGTGTGTGTGCTTCCCCACTGATCGATGCCCGTGGGGCAGAGTGTGAGTGGCTCGGGTGTGTGCCCTGACTCACTGGGGCGCAGAGGGGGTCGGTGACACTTCCTGCTCCCGGAGATGCTCCGGATGCAGGGGCAGCACTATGCGGTCCAGAAGATAAGGTCCAGGGTCTGTGGCTGAGTCTATAAATGCAACCCACAAACCTCTCCGGGAGGTGACAGTGGGCAACATGTGCCCTGTGAGGCTCCGAACAGCAGCCAATGGGGACGGTGGCTTTCCCAGCCTGTTCTGACCAGTGCCCTGGGCTTGCTACAGGCAGCCCTGCAACCTCACAGTCCCCAGCCTTGCCCCTTCTGAACCCGTGTGGCTTTTGTGGCTCTCATCCATGTTCTGGCAACATGGGTCTCCCAGCTGAGCACATCGTTCAGGCCGGTTCCAAGGCTTTTCCAGTGTCACTGCCCATGGGGTTTCATACTCCCTGTCCACTCTCCCACCCCACCAGATAAGGCAAACCTGCATCCCACATGCACCTGCAGCACCTCCCCGAGGCTGGTGGCCTCTCTTTGGGAGGTCTAGAGCTGAAGTGCCCCTGAGCTGGTGGGGAAGAGGGGAGAGGTTCTGGCCTGGTCTGTGCCCCGACACCCAAGGCTTCTGTTTCTGCTACACCCAAAGCTCCTCTAGCAGAAACCCCAGGCTGTGCTTTACCCAGAGGCAGGTATCCTGTCTGGGCTTGGGGACAGGCTGTGCCACTCATTCACTGCATAGCATCTCATCCCTTGGAATAGAGGCCAGGATCTCTCAGGTACCTGCGGTGCATCCTGGCAGCCTGGGGCAGGATAGGTCAGCAAGTTGGATCCAGTAATTCCCCCCAGCTCATCTTGTTCACAGTACAGAATGTGTTGTCTGTGGGAAATGGGAGAATAACAGTGGGAACAGCTCTGGCTTGCAGGAGTTTTTTCCAGCAGCCTAGAGGCAGGAAGGGGCGGGGGGGGGGCAGCTGGGGGAGAGACAGAGAGGACAGAGCCCACCGTCCCCGCAGTGCGGCTGCTGAGGCTCCGTGTTTTGCAGCCTGCCTTGTGGGCGCTGAGGTTTGGTTTCCTTCTCTCTACTCTTTTCCTCTTCCTCGCCAGGCCCTGGGGCTGCTGACTGACCTCAAAGGGAAAAGCAGGCTCCGAGGGACAGCAGCAGGGATGGGCAGGGGTAAACACGGGACTGGGGCTGGCCAGGCAGTGGGTGATGGAGGTGAAGTCATGCCGTGACGTCAGCCCTGCGGCTTTGGGGACAGCCGTGGTTAGGCTGCTCAAGGAGGGGCGGCTGTTTTTCTTCAGCTCTGCCGCTTGCTCCTGGTGCCCGTCTAACTTATAAACTTTAATGGCCAGTTTAAAAGGTTCCTGCCATGGGCACCTTGTTGCCAGATTTAGGTTTTTAATTTGGAAACTTTCCCCTCTGTGGTCAGAGGAGGAAGGACTTGGGTCCACTCAGGGCCAGTCATCAGGACACGCGGGTGCCAAAGAGACAGTCCAAAAGGACCGTGCTGTCGTCAGTGGTGTCGGGACAGGGTTGGCCACGCATGGGGCAGACAGGCTGGAGGAGCCCCCTGGTCCCCTCCCGCTGCCCACATATTGGTGGAATAAATTTAGCTCCTCCTCCGCCGCTGGCTGGGGGAGCACCGTCAGCTGCCACCTGCTCCTGATCAGCACAGTCCTACACCTCAGTCCCAGGGGTCACCACAGCTCTGGGCTGTGTGGGCAGCATTCTCATCCTGCAGCCCTCGGGAGACACTGAGGGCCCACAGACCTCAGCTCCCAGGGGCAAGCACTGGGCTACAGCCACGTTTGCTTCTGCAGGTGCCAGCAGAGCTGGGGTTAGACACAGAGCCGGGGTTAGACAGAGCTGGGGTTAGGTACAGAGATGGGATTGTGCACAGAGTAATGCCTGGATGTACTACTTGGCAGGAGGACAGGATGCAGGGCCAGCACTACGAGAGACACTGAGGGCATGGCACTGCTACTCTTCCTCCTCTTCCTCATGTCTCACCTTCCCTGAAGCCCTTCAGCAGCCCCTGTGAAGTGTGGGTTAGCAGAATCACATTTCCCTGCTGCAAACTCGGCTCTCCTCTGCCTGAAAAGACTCAAGAAACCCTTGCAATGCCCAGGAGTTGTTGGGTGCTGGGACGCAGGGTGAGACCTAACCCTTTGCATTCAACAAGGAAACCGGCCTATAAACTTGATGGGAGCCTCCCCACACCTTTCCACCCAGCCCCAGGGGGAGTGGGGACATCTTAACCCCCCCAGATGCTGCCACCTGGGGTTACTAACAGTGGGGTTCCAAGGAGTGACCGTGGCTTGGCTGGGTCTCTCCTTGTCACCAGACTGGTGTGTCAGGGCTCGTCCATACGTTCATGCTGTGCAGGCTGTTTGTCTGAGAGCATTGCATGAGGGCTGGTCTTTCCAGTGCTTGCTGATGTGTCCATGCTATGATGGGCTGGATCAGAGCCAACCCTGGAGCATCTTAGCTGCTAGGGGGTCCAGGACTTTGCTGGGGGTCTGGGGAGCTGAATGGCAGATAGGACAGCTGGCTTGGCAAAAGTCTGCACCCCAGGGGTTGAACTTCCCCAGGGTGGGCACCCAGAGCACTATAAATAGCACATGAAGCCAGAGGAGCAGAGGAGTGGCCCTGGTTTACCAGCACTTTCATACCATGGCTTTCAAGTGGTTCCCCTGCCTCTTCCCCATGAGCTAGTGGCACATCTGGGCCTCCAGTGCTCTGCCACGTGCTCTGTGGCCGCTGGAGCTGGTGCCACATGCCAGCTCTGGAGCAGCCCTGCCTTTGCCAGGCCTGTAATTGATTCCTGCTCTCCTGCATGGGTGGAGGCTGCAGATGCGTACCCTGGTAGGAGGCGGTGGGCTGTGGACACTACAGCATGGGCAGAGTGAGGAGCAGCCCGGTCCTCGCCTTGGCTCTGATGTCAACTTGAAGAACTGCCTTTTGAGCTTCCAGGTGTTTGAAGAGGTTCTCTGCCAACCTCGGTTCCTGGAGGCAGGGCATTTGAGGGAACCCTGTTACCCCACTTTGGGGCTGCTGGAGGAGCTGGGGTACTATTTGAGATGATGGCAGCTGACAGCAGTGCAGGGTGGGTCTATAGAGGTCCCTTGTTATTCCCCCGAGCCTGCAGAAAGACCTGGCCGTGGTGATGGCAGGGGTTTAAGTTGAGGATTTTGTAGCCTGGCACCATATAGGAGACAGTATATTTGAGCGTGTTATTGTGAATAAAGTTGAAGATAGATCAGTTTTTAGACTGGCGGGTGATGGTGTTCCAGGAGAGAGGAAACAGATGAGATTTTACATGAGCACAGGGCAGCTGGAATCAGACGTCCTTGCTACCTTGTTATCTAGTGCTGCTGTTGACAGTACTGAATGGAAGAAACCTCCTAGAAAAACAGGGATGAAAATGGTGAGGCTTTTAAAAAAACACTGTATTTAGCCAAAGGGCACAGTTTTGCTGTCTGGAGGAGATGACAAGGGGTGGCTGAACCCTTCTGAGCAAGGCAAGCATGAATGGAGACAGTGAGGTGATAGAGTGGGCAGGGGGCTGGAAAAAGAAGCAATTGTCAGAGCTGAGGAGGTCTTTGCTCTTCATTGCCCAAGGGGGAGTGGTGAAGCTCCAAGCATCTCTCCCAAAACAGGCTGGGATCCCACCCCTTGCAAGTGAGCAACTTGGGCTGCAGGGGCTGAACCTGGCAGGACAGAGATGGAAGAGGCTGCAGCAACAAGGGGAAATCTGCTTGCCCAGGTGGAGTGGCACAGCATGGGGCAGGGTTGGGGCCACAGCTCCCAGCTCCGCCAGCCCTCTGTGCCCCCCAGGTAGCACCACAGGGACCCTGTCCCTCTCTCCAAGGGCTGAAAGGGCGAAGGTGCCCTGACAGAGTGTTTTATTCGCAGCAGGTGCCTGAAATCCAACCGTGGTGGTGCAGTAATCCCTCCCCTCACCTGGAGATGAACCCAGCTTGAGAGACATGGCTGTGCAGGGTCAGGCCCTGCTGGTGTTGGGATTGCCCCTGCCATAACCAGAGCGTGTCCCTGGCAGCCTGACGGGCTGGTCCTGCCACGGGAGACAGGCGCGTAATGCCTGATTTCACAGCACTGGCATGCTCTGTTTGCTTGTGGCAATGATCTCTCCTGCCCTGTCCAACTGCAGCCCTTGGCCAGACCCCAAGCTACAGCTCTGTCAGCAGGGATTAGGTACAAGATCTGGACTAAAACATCTTTGCTCTTGGCTGGAGCAATGACAGAGGGGGGAAAGGTCATCCTGCCATCTCTGGAGATAGAGCTCCTGCCCTGCCACCAACCCATGTGTGGCGTTCCCCAGAACTGCCTTCAGCCCTCACAGGCAGCACTGGGGTTTTGCAAGCCCCACACGAAAGAGGAGGAGGAAGGCAGAGATTTTCCCTTTTCTCTAATGCTGAGGTTGACCATGAGATGGGCATAGGTCCCTGGGCTGTCTGGAACAAACCAAGGGAATGCTTGTAAAGGAGAGAGGAACAGGAGTGGTCCATGTAGAAAGAGTCTCCCATTTGCTGTGTGCTCCCAAAGTGCTCCTTGCTGTGTCCAGCTTGTTCCAGCAAAGCCTTGTCTGAGAGGAGGAGCTTTGGAGCAGCAGCCCCCTGCCCTCGATGCGTCCAAGAACAGGACTGGGAGTGTTTTGGCAGCAGATAAGCAGTGATGCCCTGTGGGATGGCTGGCAGCCTAGTGCAGGTAGTGCTAGGGGTGGCAAAGCAGGATCTGTGGCACCCTGGCAAACTTCAGCCTTGCACTTACAGGAGCACTCTATCTGTGTCTCACTATTGCATAGTGCTGAGCCCAAGCCGAGGCTTCTTATCACCTCATGGCGAGGTGCACAGCCCTGAGCAGCCCTCCAGGTCCCTGCAATCTTGCCCTCTCTCAAAGTGCTGCTTCCTGCTTGTCTTGCTGGACCCTGGCTTTGTTGGCTGAGCTTGCTTAGCTTTGACAAAGTTTATAGCACTGGAATGCAGAATGGCTGCTGGCCTCCCTCCAGCCTAAACATCCCCACCCCACAGTGCGACAGGCGCTGATAAGGGGCAGTGCCACAGCGGGCAGGTATCTCGTGCCCAGCCCGCGACCTTACAGCCACACGACCTTGAAGGTTGTCATTTGTCTCACGCGCGTGTGTGCGCACACGAGCTGCCTCCCATCCCCAAGAAATGTTCTCCACATCCCTGGTTTTCTCTCCAGGCCAAACCCGCATGCACGTTGCCCAAAACCGACTCCGAACAGACTCCTTTGATGAGCAGGGCTTAAATATATATTTGGCATTCCAGCGGCAGCGTGCCGAGCATGGCCAAGGGTGTGAAAGTGTTTGCTTGACAAACTCAGGGGGCTCTCGCCTCTCTGCTGGCTCTGGGGATTTGCAGGAGAGAAATATCAAGGAATTTTTCACCTCTGTGTTTTGTTTTGTGTTTTTATTTTGTTTTCCTTCTGCGAGTGCATTTTTAGCTCTGGTGAAAAGTGCCTGATTGACAGTCATAGAGACTGAGTCCCCTCTTTTTGCCGACACAGGGACAGCAGGAGCAAACATGGGAGAGGAAACAGCCCTGAGAGCCTTGCACTGAATGTGGGGGCTCCCATCTCCTATCCACTGTCCCTGTCCCCTCCCTGAGTCCAGTGCTGTCAGGGACCAATTTGGGTGCCAGCAGGATAGAGACGCCCCACATCCTAGAAGTCCTAGGCTGTGGTCTTCTCAGAGCTGGCTCTTTTGCAAAGACCCTATCTCTGCTGAGGGCAGTGGGCTCCAGTCATCACTCAGAGAGCCCCAGCACCACATTGTGGAGACACCTGTGCCCATAGCTGCACCGAGGATTTCCCAGCCAGTGTCCCCACATGCTGTGGCACCAGCCTGGGGTACTTACTGCTCTCCAGGCACTTTTGAGGTTGCAGAGGGTCTTGTCACCTTGTGCCTGTGGGTGGGGAGATGCAGCAAGTAGAGCAGAAGAGTGTCTCCATGGGAAAGTTGCAGATGGACAGGCTGATTGCTTGCAGCCTCCTAAAATGATGCATAGGAAGTGCTGGGGGCATGAAGTCAAACCCTGAGCTTCACTTGCCACTCAGCTCCTTCTGGGCTGCAGCCTGTGATGGGGCAGGAAAAGCAGCTCCATCACCAATTTCCATGTGACAAAGGATCCATAGAGGGGCTGGGATATGCAGAGCAGACCGATGTGCAGAGCTGGAACCCTGGGCTTGGATGTGAGCCCAGACATGTATCCTGCATGGGGAGGAGGAGGAGGAGGAGGAGGAGGAAGAAGGCAAATCTTCCTCATTAGTCCAGCCACTGCATCCTGCACCTATGGAAAATGGGGAGGGGAGCCCTGGGCAGTGGATTTGGTTTCAGGGCCCATGTCTGCAATGCCTGCCAGAGTAGACTGAGAACCTGGCTGACTCCTGGGGAGGGGGCTGAGGGGGCTGCATCTGTGTGTTCCCAGCTGTCCCCAGTGTAATCCTTTATGAAAGAGAACCCTCTGCCCTGCTGCATCCCCATTATCAGGTCACAGTGCTGCCTGACCCTAAATCATCTGCCACTCCCAGCCTGATGGATCACCATGGAAAAATGGGTGCTGCCTCCCAGAGCAGCAGAGGGAAAGGGTCTGGGGTCTGTGGGGCAGAGGTCCAGACTCTGGAGGCTGCAGAGCAGGGGTTAGGATGTTGGTAGTCTTTGGGGAGAAGCTCAGTGCCCAGGGACTGCAGGGCAGAGGTTGGTACCGTTTTGCAGAGGGATTGGGCTGCTGTGAGTTAACAGCTACTGAGAAGTGAATGTGGAGGGATTGTGAAGCAGGGTTTGGGATCCTGGGGGGCCATGAGTTTGGGGGCAAACTATGTCCCTGGGGCAAGGGCAGGCTTGGCTTGGGCTCCTCGAGGTTTCCTTCCTGGCCCACTGAAGAATCGCTGGCTTGTCTGAAGGATCATTGACCTGTGGATTTCCTGGGCAGCAAGTCCCTTTCATGTGGCCACTTGAAAACTCTCATGACATCACCACGGGCTGCTCCTCCTGGAGACAAACCCACTGCTTTTTAGGGTTTTGCCTTCCCCCCCGCCCCAGCCTGTGTGTTTTGGCCAGGGGGGACCCGGCGAATCACGTCCAAGAGCAGCCACTCTGGCAGGGAGATGGTGCACAAGGCTGGGGGGCAGGGAGAGGGCAGTGTGTCCCCCCCCCCTCCCCCCGTAGTGAATAAACATGGGCTGGCCAGGGATGGAGGGGGCTTTTCCAGCCTGGACCACACCCCGGGGGGCTATTTTTCGCCATGAATGAAAGGGCTGTGTGCTCACAAGGCAGGCTGGCCTCCTGCCGCCGCTGCTGTGCATGGAGAGCTCTCTTGACATTCAATCCTGGTGCCTGGCTGGGGACCAACATCTGCACTGAGCACAGCTGGGCACTGCCCGTGGGACACCTGGGTACCTGGAACAGCTGGGCACTGCCTGAGGGGACACCTGGGCACCTGGCACAGCTGGGCACTGCCTGTGGGACTTCTGGGCACCTGGTACCAACTGGGCACCTGGTACCAACTGGGCACAGCCTGGCTGGGGTGATGCTAGCAGGCTGCCATGCCTGGGAAACACGGTCTGGGTCTGTCACAGAGGAAAGGGAAGTGATGGTGACTCAGTGGCTGTGCCAGCAGCAGCGCCAGGGCTGCTGGGTCATGTTGGACCCAACCCTACTGGGGCCATGTGCCTGGGGACCTGCCTGAGGCAGCTCAGCAGTAAGCCCTGCTGCCCCCCTGCCCCACACAGAAATGCTTCCTGCTGCAGTTTCGGGTGACAATGGGGCAGCATCCCCAGGGGCTGCCCCATTGGCTGCACCTGTGCTTGGGAGGAACTGCAAAGCCGCAAGGGTGGAGCAGCTGCCTCCTGCTCAACCTTGGTCCTAAACACACCCAGATTCTCCCTAAAAGCCCCTAATCCCACCTGGCTCAGCACCAGCTTCCTCTCTGGGCCCTGTTACCTCAGCTAATCCCTTGTGTGCCAGGTTTAGGGATGTACTGGGTGCAGTATTTCCATGGTTGCTCCCCTGTCATCCCCAGATTTTGTTTCTCAAGGAGTATGAGGGCTGATTTGCCCGTTCCCAGTTCTGACCCACACTCCTCCTGCCTCTGCCAGCCTCAGTGCCCCACAGGTCCCAGGGGACCCGTGAGTGCTTGTGCCCATGAATGAGTGGCCTGTCCTCTCTGGGTGGAGCAGAGGTGCTGGATCCCACCCATTGCTGTTCCTTATCACCACACAGCACCCTTGTGATTCACCAGGTGTGGCTCCCTTTCCATCATCCCACTTTGCAGGAAGTTTCCTGGCCAGCCCCCCATGAGCTCTGTGCAATAATAACAAGCTGGGATGAGCTGTCTGGCCTTCCTGAGCAACCCTACAATAACAGACCAGTGCAGTGTGTCCAGCTTTCCTGAGCAGACAATAATAAACCCGCATGAGCTGGCACACTTTGCGGAGGAACCCTACAATAATAAGCCTGGATGATGTGTCCATATTCACCGAGTCAGCCTAAAATAACAAGGCAGTGTGAGCCACCCAACTTCTTCACAGATAAATGGGGTCCCTGAGCTGTCACTCTGGGAGAGGAGGCATACTGGCCACCAGGTCTCCATGTCTTCTGCTCTTGACCCTGGAGAAGGCAGCCTGTGTCAGTGATGGGTCAGGTTGGTGGAGGTGAAGGCCATAGGTACTATCAGCCTGTGACTCTGCCTTCTTGGAAACAAATCCTCATTAGTCCTGGCATGCTGGGACCTGCTACACTTCAGGGCATTCTCCTTGTCCATCTCCCTTGCCAAACTGACACCCAGGGCCAGCTTCCCCAAAGGCTGTCCTGCTGTTACCTCATGGGCTGCTGGACAGTGGGACAAATGCCCATGGTCAAGCTGTAGCTGGGAGTGCCACCAGCAGCTGCCACCAGACCCTGTGCAGCAAGGCCCAGCATCTTTCAGCATCGCCCAGGTGGGGAAGCAATGCTAGGCAATGCTAGTGCTGGGCACAACTCTTTTTCAGAGAGTTTGTTGGCACCTGGACAGGGGGAGGGCTTGGATACCCATGTGTTTGCTTGGCAGCATGGCAGGAGGGCCTCTTTCCAACTGGGTTGGGGTAGGGACTGCCCACTGGGGCTGGAACCACTCACCCTCCACCAGGGTCTCTGCCAAGCCCCAAGCTGCTCCTGGTGGGTTAATCCTCACATGACTGGGGAGGAGATGCTGCAACCTCCTGCCCTACCTGTGCTCTGCCGCTGACTCTCCTTTCCCTGGGATTTGTCCCTGTTGGATCGCAGGAGTGAGTGGGCAGGGCAGATCTAGAACCCCGCAGCATCCCTCCATGGGGGAACCAGCATCCAGGCCGGCGTGGCGGCGGCACAATGCAGAGCCCCCACTGCCACCACGCCCCTCCGCTCAGTGTCTGCGAGAAAGGCTGGAACCCAAGCCACAAAAACAGCACAAGGAGAAAAGAAAAGGGTATTGAGCGGCGGGGCTGCTGCGGTCGCCGGCCAGCATAGACTGCTGGTTGTTAAGCGAGTGCCTCGCTTGCAAAGGCTGCCTTGATGAAGTGTGAGACAGCACTTACGGAGGGACGCGGGCAGGCATTCTCGCTCCATCTTCCGCTCACAGTGCCGCTCTTTATGTGCCTGACATTTGCTCGCTGGAAAGGCCCCTGTAGTCAGGGGGAAAGGAAAACATTGCAGGCAGCAGGGCCAGACCGGTGCTGGGAGGAGTGCTGTGCCATGCCGGACTGGCCTGGGCTGGGATGCTCCTCTGTCCCGGCCTCACCACCCCCTCTTCCCCGGGGTGACCCCTTCACCTCTCAGCAGCTCTCCGGCTGCCTTCCCCTGCCGGCACCGCCACTTCCTGCCAGGTGTGCTCAGCCTGGCTGCCTGCCTGTGAAGCCCTGGCCATGCTGCCCGTGCCTGCTCCAAGGGCGGGCTGGCAGCACCGCCAGCTCTCCTAGCTGCTGCTGCTGCTGCTGCTGCTGCTGCTGCTGCTGCTGCTTGTCCCCTGGGAGTGTATGACGGGGGGGATGGAGACAATGACAGTGTGAGCTCAGAGCTGGTCCTTTAGCCACCTGCTTCTGGGGTATGCCGTGTCCCAACGACTGCTGCAGGCTTGGGGGTTTGCAAGTAGATCTAAGGGCTGGAGGAGCTGGGAAAGGGCATCAGTGGTCAATGTAAGGCACCTTGGGGTGCCTTGAGGTGGCTCTGTCCCATGGAGAGGGTCATTGCCCCATAAGGAAGCTGGGGCAGGAGACTGGGATGATATGGCCTGCTTCATCGCAGGGAATAAGCGCCCCCTTTCCCTGCCCTTGAAACCAGCTAGAAGGGGACAGTTCAACCCTCCACATCTATTTTCTTGCAGACAGATCCTCTGCTGCTGGCAGAGGATGGGTGAGCATCTATCTGGATTCGAGAGGGGGCCGCTCCCTAACCTGACTGACCTTGGCATAACCATGGGCAGAGATGCCCAGCACAGATCCAGCAAGCCATTCCAGCCCCATTCCCAGGAGCCTGCACAAAGCTTGTGACAGGGCAGAGTGCCAAGGGCAGCCTGCAAATGCACCAGCCACGGAGCCCTTTCCCTGCCCACCATCAGCTGCCACAGCAGCACCAGACTTCATCCACGCCAGTGTGGCAGCGGCCATGCCCGGTGCCAGAGAGCCAGTCTGCCGTTCCTGGTCTGTCACTCCAGCACGCTGCTTCCATGGAGCCCACTGGTGGGGGCAGCCTGGGGAAGCCATCCTCCCCCTTGGCACACACCCCTTGGCTCCAGCCCCGGCAGGAATTATTAAGTGTGCCCCTGTGGAGCATGTGCTGAGGCTGGCCACGGGAATGTGGGCAGATCTGACATACAAGCCACAGCAGCCAGGCTATAATTTCCAAACAGGCCCCATTTGCTCTGTTTTCCAGTTAAAAATATATTAAAAAATAGGAATGTGGGATTTGTAGTGAAGAATGTTGGTAACCACTTCGAATGTCTGGTGTGATAATGAAAGGGTCAGTCCCCAGCTTTGAGCACGACCGATTTAGACTCTGGTGCTTGGCAGTGGTGCGGGGGCCCAGCATGATCCAGCCTGCCTGCACACCCATCCTGGGCCAGGGAAAGGTGATGCTTCTGTGCTGGTGGCATGGTGCTGTGCTGGGTGATGTACCCCTTCTGCTCTCAAGAGACCATCCAAATTGCTGTCCCTTTTGGCCCTCTGAGACGGGAGTCTAGGCAGGGGGTGGGGAAATGTAGAATGCCTTGGAGATAGATTTTGTACCCTGCTGGAGATAGATTTTGTACCCTGCAGCCCCCTAGCAGAGCCCACTGGGTTGGAGGTCACCGAGAGGGGCTGCAGCCCAGCTCCCCCTGAGCTGCCCCTCCACGCCGTGGGGCTGTCAGTGAGCACGACTTGCTGTCAGTGTGAGGCCAGGCACCTGCCCCCCTTTGGTGGGCACACTGCTCCCCCCCCCACCCCAAGTCACAGTTCAGGGTGTGCTGCGGAGTCTCCCGTGCCGCTACCGCAGCCTTGAGTCCCTCCTGATACTGGGGCATCCCACTTGGCCTTGTGGCCAGGTAGTCATAACAGGCCAGACAAGCCATGCCAGCTCCCGAGGCATCACTCCCTGGTGCCTGGTGAGTCGTGTGGAGCAGCCCAGCCAGCACTCCCCCAGCTGCCGGCTCTCTGCCTGTGTGGCTCCCCGGACCTCAGACATCATGTTTATCCTGGAGATGGGTAATCAGGGAAAAACAAGTCACCAGAGGCCAGGGCTGATGTTGCAGTGGGGACAAGCTGTCTGCAGCAGGGTTCAGCTTCGGAATGGAGCAGTGGGGCAAGGAGGAAGGGGAAAATCAGCTGCAGCCAGGGCTTGTCCCCCATCTAGCCCTTTAGGGGACACTTCGTTGTCCCTCTCAGCCTTCGGGGCCATCAGGTGGCCGGTGGCTGGCACAGCATGCTCTGTTCCCTGCTGAGTCATAGCTTTGCAGGGAAACGCTTCCAGCTCTGGTTATAACCCATTTCCCTCCGGGGCTGTGAAGTGCAGCCTCCCAGTCCCGCCGCGGGCCAGCTCCGGCCACCCCATGGCCCTGAGCCCGCGGGCTCCAGCCGCCGGGAAGGGCAGCGGCAGGAAGTGGCTGCTGACTCCCAAATTCCACCCTGGGCTTGCTGGAGCTGAGCCCTTCCCGCAGGCGTGGGCAGCAGGTGCCCTGCACCTGCAGACCCCTGTGCCACCCCGGATGCCCAATCCCCCTGGTGGCGCTTGGCACTCTGCTTCCAGTGCCTCCCCAAGCTGCCACATCAGTGGGGGTGTGTGTGCTGCTCTTGGGGACACTGGGTGGCTGCAAGGACGGTTTGTCCCATCCCCATGGGGACGATGTGCTGGCTCTGGACAGCTGGAGCACGGAGTGAGCAGCTGCCCTGCCCAGATCCTTGCTTGAAATGCTGTGAAGCGGAGCAGCCTGAGCAGCCCTGGGGCTCAGGGCACATCTCAGGTGTCATCCTGAATGGGTTGAAGCAGAGGGGATTGGGCAGCACCCTGCACCAGGATGCACTGCCTGCCCCATTGCCCTGGCATTCCCCAGACCCGTTGGTGGCAGAGAGAGGGGATGAGCACCCTAGCAGTGGCACGCAGAGCTGGCTGGCTCTGCAGGGGACTCTCCTGCCCTCCTGGGGCACTGACCCACGCAGTGCTATCTAGTACACTTTGCTCACTTCACTGCCATTCCTGACTTTCCTGGGAGCTGCTGTTTGCTTTTCTCTGAATTATGACTCCAGCTTGTGCCTTTGATCTGGGCTGTGTTGGCCACCCGTGACCAGGCCCTCTTCTGCCTTTGAAGTGCAGTCACCTTCCCAGCCTTGGATGCTGCTTTTGCAACCTTGGGTGCAGCCCTGGCTCTGGGGTGAGACATGCAGGGCAAGAGAATCCTTGGGGTGCCTGAGGCGCTCAGCATCTCTCCTCCTCTCTGGGACCTTGTGATGAGCCAGCACAGCTAATGACTCGGAGGCTGGGCAGTGAGGCACTGAGAGGTGTGCTTGCCCAGTACGAAGCAGTCCCAGGGATGCTGGTGGGATGCTGGCAGCAGAGCATTGCTCCCTCCGGTGGCAGTGGGCAGGGACAGAGGAGGTGACCCGTATAGCAGCCGGTAAAACCAGATGCCAGTGCCATGCATTTTCTACTGCCAAAGGGCCTTTCATGCCTGTGACTCCAGCAGAAGAGATGACACCTGCATGGAAAGTGTCTGTCTGGGCACCAGCCAACCCATCTTGGCATCAGCCCTATCCTGCCATCCTGTCTGGCAGGGAGCAGTGAGGAAGGCTCAGCCTACCTATTCTGCCACTGGGAAGCTGGGGTCAGGCTTTGGACTCTGGCCTTGAGTGGGTCTGAGCGTCCACATCCCCTCCCCACTTTCCTGGCCCAGAGAGGATCCTGCCTTATCTGTTACACTTTGTTCTCCTGCTGTCTGGGTGTGGAGCAGGGCAGAGATTAGTGTGTTCAGACCTTTGACACACACACACACACACACACACACAGAGCCACACAATCAGCCATGCGTGCACCCACAGCCAGGCTCATGTGCACACTGCTGCACACACAGTCCCTATGCACGTCATCATGGCACACTCACCTGCACTTGTAGGCCCACGCTGTGCCCCACACACCCCCCGCAGCACCCCCTCCAGGGCACATACCTGTTTCCCTTTCCCTGTGCATGTTTGTTTGGGCACTCTGAGCTATGTTATGTTCCCAGTGGAGTGTGGCACTTCCCCAGCCTGCCAAGATCTCTCATGTGCATCAGCATGGCCCAGCAGGAAAGGTGGCATCCCACTGGCAAGGGGTGCAGGCAGGAGGAGGGGGGCTTCCCGTGTCAAGTCTGGAGGGAACAGAAGTGCATGCAGGAAGGCAGGAGCTGTTCTGGCAGACTGGAAGCAAACCTGGGCATCCCTCGTCTCACTGTCACATCATTTTCACTTTCTGTGGGGCCACCAGAGATGCCTTGTGCTGGAGGCTGTGGTGGCAGGCAGGGACTACCTGTTCCTATCTCTTATTAGGTCATGTCCCTGCCCAAGGCTCACTGTCCGTATTCGCAAGCTGCAGCCCGTGCTGCTCCAGGCAGGGAAGCCACAGCCCTTCCAGAGTGATCTTATCTCCAGCATTTCATGAATGACCCAAAAGCCTCTGCAGTATGCCTCTCAATGGGAAGGCAACCCACTGTCCAGAGCAGGTGTGTGGGGGTGTGCTCGTGTCTGTGTGTCTGTGTGTCTGTATGTCTGTCTGTGAGTGTTTGTGTGTGTGCGTGTGTCTGTGTGTGTGTCTGTGTGTGTGTCTGTGTGTGTGTGTCTGTGTGTGTGTGTGTGTGCACAGCTGGGAGCAGCCACATCCCACCCAGTGCCAGAGCTGCCTGTTCCCACAAACCCTGCTGCAGTCCTGGGGTGAAATAGATGTAGCCTGACAGGCAGAGGGAGGCACAGCCCCTTCTCTGCCCCACAGCAGCACTGTGCCAGGGTGACCTGGCAGGTGATTTCCTGGCAGGGTGACGGTGCCTCTACTTTCTCCCACAGACCCTGCCCCGGATCTGCAGTGCAGGAGAAGGGCAGGCATTTGCCTCTGCTCTGCAGCAGCTCTACACTGCAGTGACACAGCAGGAGGTCAAGCAGGCTCGGAAACGGCATTGCTCTGGTGAGGAGCTCCTTTGCTGTGGCATGGGGAGCATGTCATGCAGCTGTCCCCTCGACTGCTGAACCCCATATCCTGGGGTAAGGGAAGCGTGGCCCTGGGTGCAGCTCACCCCGTGCAACAGTCTCCCCCTTTGCTTTCCCACCATGGGCTAGGCTCCCAATCTAAGCATAATTCCTGGAGTGGCCTTGGGTAATGCCCCATGCTCCCTTATCTCAATCCCAATTTGCATCTTTTTCTGGTACCAGAGGATGATGTGGATACAGCACCCACTGCAGAAACCACAAAGCACCCTCCTTCACCTGCTGCATCCCAGGAGGATGAAATGACATCTTCCAGCGAGAGAACCTCGGTGAGTGCAGCTCTAGAAAGTCTCTCTGTACCAAAGGCAGGATGGGGCCCACATCTCCTTTCCCCCGTCTCATCCAAGCACTGTGCCCGTCCAGGATGGGCTAGGAGTCTTAGCTTGGTTCCTAGCTCATTCTACCCCATGCATCCTTACTGGGGAGTGTGTGATTGCACTCCCACAACGCAGATGACAGGAATGTCACTGCTTGCACACTTGCACACATCCTGCATGACTCCCCAAGGTGGAACTGACACTGCCTCCTCTTTGTTTCCAGCCAGCCTCCTCCCCATCTCAGAAGCCCCGGCTGCCTGTAGCCAAGGCCAAACCAAAGAAGGCAAAAGGGCTCTTCAGCTGAAAGATTGCTACCAACCCTACTGAGGTCTCTGCTTCCCCCAGCATCCAAGAGAGGCAGTGCAGAGAACCCATGCACTGTCTGCCTCTTCTCTGCATCTCCTCATGGACCCTGCCCAGGTCATGGTCCCCTCCCAAGATGTCTACAGTTGGGGAGATGGAGCTCCTTTCTTCAACAGTATTTCAGGAAACAGCTTTTCTAACTCTTCTCTGGTGCAGAGTTTGCCCAGGCTTCCTCTCACGGCAGAACCACTGCTGGACCTGAGAAAAGTGGGAGGGATGTTGCCAGTGGGTGTGGGACAGCTGGGCCTCTGGCAGAGCTGTGGGGTTTGGCTGCTCTTGAGTGGGTTTTCAATAAAGGGCTGTGTCTGGGTGAGATACCCTCTCCTGCTCTGTCCCACCAGGCCTGTAGTATCTAGGAAAGGATGTAACCTTTGGTGCTGCTGGGTCCCCCTCAGGCCAGTCCTGATGTCCCAGGGGCTTGCAGTGGCTCTGGACAGTGAGGTGACAGCAGCTCATTGCTGTGGCACAGCACCCAGCTCCCAGCCATGCTGTGCCCCACCCTGAGCAGCAGCATGTGTTTTGGGGTGTGCACCAGAGGATGCCCAGATGATGGGGACGCAGCATGCTGAGGGGGCTGGAGCCCATGTTCTTGTCCCATACCAGGATACACACCCTGTGTGTTGGTGCCTGCAGAAGCAGGCTGGCAAAAGCCCTGGATAGGCTCCAGGACACCCTACATATGCAGACACTTCCACCATAATTACTGGGCAGGTGATATGGGTTGATCCATGCTTTGGCCTCTAAGGAGCAGGAGACAGCCAAAACACTAACACACTGAATGCTGCCAGGCCTGGGAGCAGCCCTGGAGCAGATTACAGATGCTCCCTGGACACAAAACATCACATCCATCCCTTTACACTCCATCCATCCATCCATCCACCCATCCATCCATCCATCCATCCATCCATCCATCCATTCATCCATCCATCCACTCCTGCTCTCATCTTCCAGCCCCTGGGTCCACATGCTTCCTTCAGGACTGGGACCCCATTCCTGTGCCCAAGCCAGGTCTGAAAACAGCAGGCAGAGAGCCAGGCAGCAGGCAGGCTGCAGCCAGTGGTGCTGCTCTCCTGGGACAGGGACCCATGCCCCCAGCTGCCCCGGTCCCTCGGGCTGGGCCAGCTGCAGTCATGCTGCCTGTTCTCCTGGGCAGAAGGGGGAAACAAAAACATCCGGAGCAGTCCATGTGTCTGTGGAAGGGGAATGAAAGGGCCTTTGCTGGGCCACAGCCGACCAGTCCCGGGGCGAGTGCAACCAGTTGCTTTTTATATTTCCTTTCTGAGGGAGCAGCATGCAGGGCAGGGTGGGTGGTGGGAAGGGAAAGCCATGGGATGGGGAGCTTGTGCTGACTGCCGTAGCTTATGTATCCTGCATTTTCCCATCTGCAAACATCTTAACTTGGCAGCTTTGAGTCTGCCTGTTGGGCACTTGCCCCCAGGGAGGGTCCTGCTACTAGCTGACAGGTAGGACCAGTGCAGCTGGAGCTTAGCAGCATAACAGTCCCCTGTATCTTCTGTCCCCACATTGTCCCCAGGTTGTCCCCAGGATGGTGCAACCCCTGCTCCATCCATATGGACTCCATCTCTGGTGCAGGAGCTGCTGTGTCGCAAGCCTCGTCCCTCAGCTCTGTGCTGACTCTAAGGTTTGTGCTGTTCCCCCATGCCTGCCAGCATTTTCAGGAGGTGTGCTTATCACCCCAACGAGGGCATCTGGCTTGTCTATCCCCTTTGGGTCTGAGGAGACATCACAGGGAGAGGCAGGGCTGAAACAATCCCAACCTGGCTGTGCCAGTGGCTCGTGGATTCTGTAGGGGAGGAGTGGGTGGTGCAAACCAGCACCTGCATCGCTGGGTCATTCCTGTGAATTACTGTGTCTCTGCTTCTCCCTGGGGTACTCAGCTCACTGTCAGGGATGATGCAGAGATGTTGCTGATGAGCCCTGCTGCAAAGTCTCTGTGGAGTGTCCAGCAGCCCTAAAGATCTGCTTCAGGGACAGATCCTGTTCCATTCACCTCTCTCCCAAAGGCAAGGGGAGGTGGGAATGCAGGAGCAAGGACAGGAGGTAAATAAAAGCAGGAAAAAGAAACTTTGCCAATGTCCCCCAGGGAACCGCAGGGACCCTGGCCCTCAGGACTCCAGCATGGGGCCACTGGTTCCTCCCTGGCCCAGGTTGTTGCCAGCTCTGGGGAATGTCACTATACATTGTCCCATGCTGTCCTGCTGGGGTCTCCTTCACTGTCCCCACCCCCTCCTCCCTGGAGCCAGCTGGATTTGAGCTCCCGACACACATTAAAGGCCACAAGTTCGGCCTCGGCCTCCATAAATTTGATTCCATAAATATTAGTTTTCGCAGGGTTTAATGAAGCCGTTATGCTGGGCACGGCCCAGCACCCCGACCCGTGCCCTTAATAAGGGCTCTGTGGCCTCGATTAAAGGGACCTTTCAATCGCTGTCAAGTATTTTTAGAAAAGGAAAAGAAAAAAAAAAAAAGAGAGAGAGAGAGAGGGAGAGAGAGAGAGGGAGAGAGAGAGAGAAGAAGACGACCAAGGCAGCGAATAGGCTAAGGAAAATCCCAAACCCGTCCAGTGCAAAAATAGAGAAATAGCACCACCTAGACTGCCTGGCTCGGCTCCGCCGCCCGTTCATCCTGCGCAGCGCCCAGCTCCGGGCAGCCCTGGGAGCCCAGCAAGGGGTGTGCGGGATGCTGCACTGCTGCTCGGGGCAGGGACAGCGGGATGCCGTGGTGGGGAGAGCCCACGGGCAGAGGAAAGAGGCACTGGTGCCCTATTGGAATGCAGGCAGGAGCAGTGCATCCTGGCGTCCAGGCCAGAAGTGCCTGAGATTCACCGAGTGTTGAGGGAAATGCCATGTGAACAGACATTGCATTTCTCCCACCGTAGCAGCAAGGGTCCCTTCCCATCAGTTGCCCAAGCAGGAGACTCCCTCCCCAGACAAATTTTCCCTCTTAAACACTGGTTATCCCAACCCTGTCTCAGCCTCCATCTGACTCCCCGTACACCCACCTTAGCTACCCTATTGTGCCTGGTGTCCCTGTCCCACTCAGCCCTATATGCCCGAAAGGTTTTTCCTGGCAGGAGAACTGGCTGATGTTGGGAATGCTGCATGGAGAGGTGATGGACTCTGCACCCAGCAAAGGGCACTGCCACTGCTTGCTGTGGCCAGAACCAATGCACAATGCCACAGCCCCTTCAAGGGCAGGAGTTGCTGTCACCAGCAACCCAACTCCTGCCTTCCAGCCTGGGCCTCCATGGGACATGAATACTGTCACCAGCAAGGGCAGGGCTAGGCTGCTTACTGTGAGCCTGGAGCTGCTGGGAGGGGGACAGTGGCTTCTGAAATGCACACTGCATGCTGGCAGGCTGCAGAGGTTATTTGGAGGTCTGGGTTTGTGACATTGGCATTCATAGAAAACTCCCTGGGGAAGTGCAGTGCCTCCAGATGCAGTGCTATCCCAGATCATCCTGCTTCAGAGTCTCGTGATGTGCAAAGTGGGAAGCTAGGCTCGTTTTGTTGGGAGTACAAACTACCCTGGAAGATCCTGTGAATCTAGTCCAGGGTCCATAGGGTCTAATTTTCCTGTGCTAGTGATGCACAGTGAGTTGTGTCCCTTTTGCATCCCTGAGAAGCCAAGGGCAGGGGTGGAAAATGGTGCTGTGGTGTGTCCCCTCTGCTTTCTCTGCTGATGCCCTTAGGATGCTCCACTGGAAGGATCAGCCAAAGAAGTGTAGAAGTGGGGTGGCCTGGGGCTGCTGGCCAGACACCCTCGCTCCATCATGTGCAGGAACAGTGGGACAGCTGTATCCCACCATCCTGTCCAGTGGCAGGTCTTCACAGAGGCCCTGGGCACTGCTTTGGGGTATGCAGTATGAAAACCAGTACAAAAACCTGATGGACTATGGCTACTGAGTATGAAAACCTGATGGAGACACCTCTGGCCAGCTGCATATTGCTTGCAGCTCCTGCAAAGGAAATGGTCTGCTGGGGGCATTAGATAGCAGCATCCCAAGTCTGTGGGTGATGCTGGCTCCCCAGCCTGCATCCCTCTTGCCCAGGTTGCTTGGTCCTGCTGAGAGCAGCAAAGCCCTGCAGCCAGAGCTGGATGTTTGGCTGGGCTATTCCAGCCTGGCCATAGTGTATCCCTATGAGTGACCTGTGCCCTGTGCTCACAGAAGAGCTGGCGAGGGAACATCCCTGGGAGAGTCTATGTGTGTGTGTGGGCATCCCAAGGCGCTGCCTCACCTGGGAAGATCCTAGGGAACCAGAGGGTGTTCAAGTAGACCCGTGCCGGACCCCTCCCCGGCACAGAGCTGGGGGAGAACCGGGGGGGCCCCTTCAAACCCTCGCTCCTGAAATCAGGGTGTTATATTTACTTTCCCCTTTTGGCAGCTAGAAGGGGAAGCCCATCCCAGCCCCTCATTGTTGTCTCAGCGAGTTAATCAGATGCCATAATCCTGTTGTGGAAATATCGGGCCTCCCTGGAAACAATGGGGAGCGAGAATATTGTGGTTAAATTTCAACCAGCTGCCTCCCTGCTCTGTTTGATCCCCGCCCGCAGGCCCGGGCCCCTGGCGAGCAGGCGGCGCGGCGGGGGCCGGAGCCCCGGGGGTGCCACCCCGCGCCCACTCCGCCGCGAGGGAGCCCCCGCAGGACGCCCCGAGAAGGGGGGCGAAGGGTGTGCGGAGGACGGGGCGCACCTTGGGGCGGCGGCGGGGCTGCCCCGGGGGGCAGGTGGCGGTGGGCACCCCCAGTGGGGTGGGCTGCGGGGCTCGGCAGGGGGGAGGAGGCTGCGGGCGGCCCGGGGCAGGTTCCACGGGGAGGAGGCGAGAGAGGGAGGGCGCTGGGAGGCTGGGACACGGGCAGGGTGCGGTCCTGGCGGTTCCCGGTCCCGGATCTCTTCAATTTCCCCTCTCACTCCTGCCCAGGGAGCCGAGGCAGCGGCGGCTCCGGCTCCGGCTCCAGCCTTGCCGCGCTGACCGCCGAGGCGCAAACCGCGGAGGGCTCCGGCAGCGCCGAGCCCCGCGCCCCGCGCCCCGCAAGCGGCCGCTCGCCTGCCAAAACAAACGGCCCTTCGCTATTTATTGCCGCCGCCGGGCCACAGCAGCTCAGAGCGGGCCGACGCCAGCTCGCCGCACCGGGCAGCCGGAGCGCACCCGCGCCGGGCAGCCGCCGCGCCCCGCCGCCGCCGCCGCCGGCACCGGCACCTGCCCGCCGGCTGCGCGCCGCATGGGGAGCCCCGGGCCGGGCGGCGGGAGCGGCGGCCGAGCCTAGTGGGGACCCCGGAGCCACCGGAGCCCCGGGCCGCCCCGGGGCCGCCGGGCGCGCCATGAAGCCGGCGCGGCTGCTGCTGCTGCTGAGCGGGTGCGCGCTGCTGCTGGCGCCGGCCGTGCGCAGCTGCGGGCCGGGCAGGGTGGTGGGCAGCCGCCGCCGCCCGCCCCGCAAGCTCATCCCGCTCGCCTACAAGCAGTTCAGCCCCAACGTCCCCGAGAAGACGCTGGGGGCTAGCGGCCGCTACGAGGGCAAGATCGCGCGTAACTCGGAGCGCTTCAAGGAGCTCACGCCCAACTACAACCCCGACATCATCTTCAAGGACGAGGAGAACACTGGCGCCGATCGGCTCATGACCCAGGTACGGCACCGCTGCCGCCCGGTTCTACCCCCGCTCCGGGCATCTGCGGGCACGGGGGCTGCCTCAGAGCGCCCTGCTATCCACTCTCTGGGGACCGTGTGGGCCCCGCGCTGCGGCTTCCCCGTCCTTCCCCGGGCATCCCGGTGCCGGGTCCGGGCTGCCGGCGTGCAGCGAGTGCATCTCCCTTCGTCGGGCGCTCTGTCCCTTCGGCTGCGCTGTGCGCGACGGACAGCACACTGCGCCTTGGGACGGCAGCACCCTGCTCCCGGAACCGGCAGCACCTTGTCCCCCGAGATGGCAGCACCCTGCCCCGCTGCTTCTCGGAGCCTGTGGCACCCGTGTCTGGCTGCACCCCGAGGAAGGTCCTTGTGAATCCCGAGCTGGCAGCACCCTACGTTGCTGTCCCTCAACTCTCGTCCTACTGGTCCCCAGGCTGGCATAACCCTGCACTCCAAGCTGGCAGCAGCCGGCCCTGGTGCCCCTGAGCTGTGCCACACTGCCCCCGATCCGGCAACATCCCCTCGATCTGGCAGGGCTCTGCTTCACTGTTCCGTGTTCAAGCAGCACCCTGGCCCATGCAGCCATCCTGCCCTTGCCCCTCTCCTCTGCCTACCCACCGGCAGAGCAGGCAGCCTGCCTGTTGGATCCAAGGGGCAGACCAGAGCCTGGTGTGCTGCTCTTGGTGCTGCTCCTGGTGTCCAGGAGTGCTCTTGCTGACCTTGGCCCCACTCTGACACTGAAACCCTCAGTGCCCCCTCTTCCTGCATGTCTCGTGTGGGATGGTGCAGGGTGCTCAGTGGGAACTGCTTGCTGTGCTCAGGGCTGGGAACAACCTGTTACTGCAAATGCCTTGTTGCAGTCAGCTCACAAGTACCCCGGGCCGGCAGGAAGGATGGGGGGGTGGACGACACAGACGACAGCAGAGGAGGGGGGGTGATGCTGGACGAAGGTTACTCTGTGTTTTAATATTGCCAGGAGAATGCCTGAGGGTTTCAGGAATGCAGATAAGGAGCCGCACGGCCTTGCTAAGAAACCTGGCTACCAGCCTCAGCAGGGTTACAGACTGAACGAGCTCCTGGGGGAAGCAGAGGGGAGCTGGGCTGCCCTTCTGCCCACTGTACCCCCCGGTCAGGGGCTGGCAGGTGGGTGAACATGAGTGACTATGATGGTGGGCACTGAGCAAGGCCCTGGCCATAGTATCTGACCAAGGTATTCATAATACTGGGAGGAGAAGCTTCTTGGGTGCTGGCTTGACAGCTCTGCAACCCCGTGTGCCCTGAGAGCAGGTCCTTTGGGGCAGGGACCATAGTCCAGGTTGAATTTCAGGCTGGGGACTCTAGCAGAGGGACCAGGATCCCCTACAAGGCAGCAGGCTTGAGGAGTTGCACAAGTTGTGGTTGCTGATGACTGGAGCCCTGGGACTGGGCTGTAACCTGCCTCCCCTGGGGAACAGCTTCAGAGATATTTGAGGAAGCAGTGAACTCCTTTGGTCCATACATTGGAGAAGTGGATGACATCATTGGAGGCAGGAGAATGCTTCATGCTGTGTTTTCTTCTGAGAGTGCTCCCTCCGCCTTCTGTAACCCAGCCAGTGCCCCTCAGCACACCTGGGAGAGGGAGATCTCCGTGTCCATTGTGCCAGCCTAACATTTCATGCTGTATCACTGCCTTGTTGGCTGAGTACCTAGAAACATCCTGGTCTTCTTGGGTTGCACAAATGAGGGCTCTTACTCCAGCAGGGTCCCTGGCCACCATACATCCATGCACAGATGGGTACCACCGTGCCTTGGGCAGTTCTGCAAGGAATTGTTCCTCTTGCTACGGAGGTGGCATGATTTCTGGTAGCTTGCTGCCATCCCACAGCCTTCTGGGATTGTCCTGTGGCCCCTGGCTGGGGGAGATCCCCCAGATATGGGAACTCTAGCTCTGACACCATGTCTTGTGTTGCTATGGGTTGGGAAAGGCCATTGACCCAACTCCTTGTCCCTTCCCCCAGAGCACTGGCTTTTACTGCTGTTGACTCACTTCAAACCTGTTTTCTTTCCCCAAGTCCAAGGGTCTGGGTGTCCCAGGCAGCCGGAAGATGTCGCCTGCTTAGAGGAGTGGGTAGTGCTGCTCTCTGCCCGCCTTTCCTTTATCGTTTCATCTTCCTCAAGAATTCCAGTGTGTTTGCTCTCACTGGTCCCACTCGGAGGTGCTGAGATAAGGCTGGAGGCAGAACCCGCCTCACCTCTCCCCAGCAGCCTGGCCCAGGAATGCCATGGGTCCCCTGCCCCCATGGAGTCCCAAACCCAGCCTCTCCCTACCCCAGCCATCATCCCTTGCAGCCACTGCTTGTCCAGCTGACACAGAGACCATCCTTAGAATGGTGAGGAATCTCTCATGAAGACCTTGGGGTAGGACTTTTGGCTTCCTTTGGGGGAAACCTCCTTTCAGGAGGAGATGCTATTAAGACCCCTCTTCTCCTGGCCAGGCTCTGGACATGGGAGTAGCTGTGGCCAAGCACACTCCATTCATGACACCTCTGCTGAGACTGTGATCACACCTGAGTGTCTTTCATACTTCCCCTGAGATGACCCTGGGGTCCCTGCTGACTGTGCCCTATCTCGGAGCTCTGTCCTGCTGCCTTCCCTAAAGTGGTTTGGATTGCCCCACAGGACATCCATCCACCAGTTCTGTCCCCAGTATAGACACAAAAAGGGAGATGCAAAGGTTGGGCAGAAGGTGGGTAGAAGTTCTTTGCTCAGACCAGCCTAACATCCCCATGATCTTCACCATGAGGTGCATGGGAGAGCAGAGCCACCAGCTTTTTGTGGTCATATGGGGCCCCATTCTGCATATGAGCCGGGGGTGCCTGGTCATCTGAACCACTGCAGGAACAAGCTGTGTCCCCCCTGCAATCACCATCAAACACAGACTCCGTGGACAGCCCATGTTTATGAATTTTCTGGTCCCTGCCTACCTGTTCATACAGGCAGCAGAGCCCCCGGGCAGGCACTGCCCATCCCTACCTACTTCCTGCAGGTCGTGTGTGCTCCCTGAGCCTTGCTGCCAGCTCCTTATCCATCGCTGTCCATCGCTGTCCATCCCCGTCTTTTGTTGTCTTCTCTCTGCCTCCTGTCTGCTCCCTGCACATCCCCACCTGCTCAGCCTTGCCTATCACTGCTTGCTCCCTATTTATTTTTGCTCATCCCTGCCTGTTTGTTTCCTCCTCATAGTTGCTTCTTCCCTGCCGATCCATGGTTGTTCCTCGTCCGCTGCTGCCCTGCTCGCCAGTTCCCCATTCCTTAGTACCTGCTTCCTCCCCGACCTGCCTGGTTCTTGTCCATCGGTACCTGCTCCCTGCCGGTCCCCGCCGGTCCCCTCCCGCGCTCTGACACCTGCTGGCCACCGATGGCACCGGCAGAGCCGGGGATAGGGTGCTCCAGGGCTCTGCCTGACGCTCTCCCTGCCTGGGGGAAAAGGCTTGCCCAGTCTCGTTGTTTTTGTGCGCGCAGGGTGCCCCTGGAGGACAGAACAGCTGGCAGTGAGGGCCGGAGGGGTGCCCAGAGCGCGGTGCTGGCATGGTAGCGGCAAGGCAATGCCTGGAGTGGTGGCTGGGGGATGCAGGGGGGCTTCGGGGATTCCCTCCTCACCTCCGGTGCTGAACTCCCTTACTGCGGGGTCCCGGTGGGGCTGGGGACCTTGGGAACAGCTCGTCACATGTGCCAAGTGGCACCACGGTGGTGCTGGATGGGGACAAAAGTCACTCTCCTCCCTATTCCTCCTCCCCTCACCTAGCAAATTGTTTGTCCAGCACCTTCCTGGCTTATCTCCCCACACCCAGAGAGCTGTGGGATGACGGCAGACCTCATGTGGGGCAAAGGCCTGCCTGGCACTGCCCTTCCCAGGGCCTGGACCCTGCCAAGTGAGAGCAGGTTTCCTCAAAAGCAGCAGGGCCCACCTTCCTAGGATGGGAGCAGGTACTTGGGGATAGGGTGAGGACCTACATTTTCGGCCTCTGTGGAAGCAGTGTTGGGGCATTTCTGAGCCTGGGGATGTAGCCAGCATCAGGTTTTAAAGCCCTGGCTCATGCTTGCTGTAACTGTCTCAAGACCCATGACATGCTACAGTAGGGAGCTCCAGTACTGGAGCATCATGCAGAAGCGTCCCCAGAAGTGGCTGTTTTTTAAGCTGCTGTCCAGTCATTTAATTTAATGCTTTCCAGGACTGTCTTTATGCATGATCATGTCCCCTGCCTTGATTTTATGGACTCCTTGTTTCCTGGGGAATGGCAGTGAGAGGAGCACTGGAGTATTTTACTTCTGTGGAGGCAGAGCTCTCCCACCCAGCAAGCACTGGGTGGTGACAATGGGACTCCTGATCCAGCTGGCTGTCTCAGAACCAGCTGTACCTGTAGGTGTGAACCTCAGCTTTTGGAGCCAGTGTAAAAACACCCGATTCTCAGCTTGTCTTTTTTAAATTGCCTTAAGTTTTATACAGTTTCACTTGGTGTGATTCTTAGGGTGTGCTGTGCAGGGCCAGGAGTTTGATCCTATGGGTCCCTTTCCAACTCACTCAACTCTGTGATTCTTCAGGACCTCACAGAATTGCCTTTCTGGGCTGCACAGCCCTAGTCCATTCATCTGGTTTTCTGTAGAACACCCCATATTCCTTTTCCTACACCTTTTCTATCTCTCCTCCATCCCTTTAGCAGCAGGGCAAGGGACCAGAAGCTGGGGCTTTACTACTGCAAGTCAAGCACGCAGAGTTTTGATCTTTCCCTGACCTTCAGCTGTGGCTGGGGGATGTGGGACAGGGCAGGATAAGGCTGGGAGGACTGTCAAACAGGCATTTGGAGCTGGCATCCCTCTGCTTGCTGGGGAGGACTGCCACAGGCACCTACTTGCATGTGTGATCTCTGTGGCCATGAGGTCTGTCTGGGGCTTTTAAGATCTGCTGCTGTTCCTCAGCCCAGGATTTTCAGCCCTTGTGGTGCGGAGAGGTGAAGGGGGATTCACTCCACATTCTTTCTGTTCCAGCTCTTGGAACAGAGCTCTTGGGCAGGTTTGGCACTTCCCATACGAGCAGAGACTGGCTGATGCTATGGAGCTGCCCAGTGATGTGTTCTTGTTACACAGGACTTGAGGAGCCATACCAAGCAGAGGTGTCTTTAGGACAGGGCAGGTTGTTTAATTTGTGCCTGGAGACAGCCCTAGGGTCCCTGGGACCTCCTCCCAGCCAGGAAGCAGCAGGATTGAAGCTCCTGTATCCTCCTCCTGTCAGATGGGAACTGCTGGGGTACAGTTAGCACGGGGCAGGTGAGCAGAGAGGGTGTTTCAGCCCAGCCCAGGCTGTGTTGCCCAACAGGCTCTCAAATGAGCCTGGGATGGAGGGAGAGAGGGAGGAGAAGGGTGCCCTGTTGGGTGTACTCTCCTCTAAGCAGCAGTGGGGTATCAGGCTCTGCAGGGAGTTTGGAGAGCATGGAGTCGAAAAGACACCTCATGTTCTCAGATCTTCCTCTGCTGGACCAGCCCCCAAGGGCCTGAGGGCCCAGGGAGGATTAATGGAAGCATGGTGGGATGCAGCCTGCCAACCAGGTAGCTAATTCCTCCCTCCAAGAAGCTTTTACTGATTCTGTCCCTCTGCCCTACAGCGCTGCAAGGACCGCCTGAACTCGCTGGCCATCTCTGTCATGAATCAGTGGCCGGGGGTGAAGCTGAGAGTGACGGAGGGCTGGGATGAGGATGGGCACCACTCGGAGGAGTCGCTACATTATGAGGGCCGAGCTGTGGACATCACAACCTCGGACAGGGACCGCAACAAGTATGGCATGCTGGCTCGGCTGGCCGTGGAGGCTGGATTCGACTGGGTCTACTACGAGTCAAAGGCACACATCCACTGCTCCGTCAAGTCAGGTAAGTCTGGGCTGGGGGGCAGTGAGCAGAGCTGGGGGCCAGACCCCCTCTTGCAGCATGCGGGGGGAACCGGGGCAGCCTGGCTGGCTGGGTAGGGTGCTCCTGCAGGGGGTGCCAGCTTTTGCATCCTGATTTCTCTATCTAGGGCAGACAGTCAGGTGGGGAGTGAGTCACACACCTGTGGCCAGCCAGTACAATGAGCAAATTCCCGATCTGGCTCCCATAGACCTACATCTTGACCCACCCTCTCTACCCTCTTCTTTTTCTCAGCCCACATCCCTTTCTCCCCCAGCCTGACCCCCCAGTATGTCCATCGCCCCTGTCTCCCCTGCCTCTGCCTTTGCAGTCCCTTAGTGCCCATACTCAGCCTCGTCCAGCCCTGCCCCGCTCCACTGCTGGCTGCTTTTGAGCTTCTGCTGTCACAGCAGCATCTGTCCGTCCCCGCCTAGCCAGGGATGGGGTCAGGACATCCAGAAAGGGACAGGCCAGGGAACCCTGGGATCAGCTCTTGGCTGTGCGGCACCATCTGCAGAGGGGAGCAGAGCCGGGTGGTGCTTTGAGGGGTGCTGTCGTCGCTGGTGGTGTTTGCTTCCTCCCCTGCGGTGCAGCGGGGGCGGCAGGGTGGAGGACGGGGCGAGAGCTGCTCTCAGGTCCTGCCCGTGGTCCGGAGAGGATTGCGTGGGCTGCAAGCCCCCCCGCAGCCCGGGAGAAGCAGCCGTGCAGGGATGCGGCTCCCGCCGGAGCGGCCGCGCTGGCTGCAGGCTGCAGAGGGCAGCAGCGCCCCGTGCACGGCACCGGCCACCGCCGGGAGGGGCCGTGCCGTGCCCGTGTCGCGACAGGCTGGGGAGGCTCTGCCTGTGCGTGGGCTTGCGTGGACACGGAGGCAGCCTCGGCGGCTGCTGGCACACGCACCCCGTGCAGCAGGGCCGTGCCCGCACACGGAGCCCTCGCACACGCGGGCACGGACGGAGCCCTCGCGTACACACGCCCACGCCCGTGCCCGCACACCCGTGTGCCACACACCGTGCGCGGCAGTGCCGGGGCCGGTGTGCCTGTGCTGCTCCGCGTCTCTCGTCCCCGGGCTCAGTTCCCACCGCGCTGTGCCTGTCCTACTGCCCTAGCCCGCAGCCAGCGGCTCGACACCCCCAGACGCCAGCCTGGCCCCCCGCGCTGACCCGCTCCCCGTGCTGATGCCAGGACGGGCACACCGCCGGCCGGCGATGGAAGTGGGGCGACCGCGCCGCAGAGAGGGAGTGATGCGCCCCGAAAGAAGAGGGACAAAACGTGGCCGGAGGACCAGGACTCCCGTGCCCCGGGGCACCCTGTGGGGCTGGCAGCAGGAGGGGGGGCCAGGCTCCGAAGCAAGGACCATGACCCCGCAGCTGTGAGGCTGGCCAGAGGAGTGGGGCTGTGCCCCTGGAGAAAGACAGAGGCTTTTGAATCCTGGGATGCTCCCCTTGGACCAGCTGAAGAGGGATGCCATAACCCATGCAGCAGACTGGGGCCCTGAGGCCCTGGAGGGCTTCTAGAGGCTGGTCATATTCCCTTCACTCTGCAGCAGCTCCTCAGGGCTCTGGGTACCCCATATTTATCCCCAAGGCCATAGGCAACCCCAGATTGTGTGGTGGAGGCTGTGGGGTACACATCCTGATCCCCTCAGAACTGTGTACAGAGGGCAGCCGGGCTGCTCCTGCCTCTTAGTAAATGGCTTTTATTTTTGTATGGATGGCCACATGGCCTGTTGTATGTATTGTGTCCCCTCGGGTCCTTCCCTGCACCCACCTACCCCTCCACACCCAGCACCTATGCCATCCACTTCTGCCAGGCACCCCTCTCACCCTCCTGCTCTGCTGCCTGCCAGGGGATGCAGGATGCAGGATTTGGGACCTGGCCTCCGGGGCAAGGACAGGGCAGACACTGCACATCTTCTGAGCAATAAAAGGATTCTGTCCCAGAGATGGATGCCTCTCTTCATGGGCTTGGGGGCTGGGATTTGGCTCTGCCCAAACCTGGGGAGTGATGGGGCAGTGCCATCTGGGTGGGCACATTCAGGGATTAGATGAGACAGCTTGAAGAGGGCCCTGAGAGGTGGCTTAGAGCTCAAGGATGGAACTGTGCAGAGCTAGGAGCGGGACCCTGAGGTGAGATGCCACTGGCAGAGGGTGGGAGGGTATCATATAGACACTAACTTGGGAGGTGCTGGGACTTGGGGAAACACTGCTGCTGGTGTAGCTAACCACCATTCCTTGGGAAGCCAGGGTTCCCCTGCTAAGTGCCAGAATGGGCCCCTGATGACACTTCATCTGGGGAGGGGTAGGAGCTTTGTGCCACCATCCCAGGAGACAAGCCCAGAGAATTTGTGTCCTTGGCAATCACTAGGGAAGCCCTACCCAGGAGGCTGGTAGCTTTTGCACTATGATGGCCACAGGTTATGACAACTCCCTACAACCCAGAGAAGCAGGAGCTGGCTGGCATCAGTGGTGCAGGGATGAGCAGTGGGAGAAGGGAGCAGGACTGCCGCAGGGGGTGGAGGGGTGCTGCAGTGCTGGGAAAGGGTGCTGCATCCTGCACTGTTCCTCGCAGCATCCTCCCAAGCAGTACCCAGGATCAGCACTGCAGGGAACAGGGATGCTGTGGGGGTATGCAGGGTGAGGCACTCTGCTCCTCAGCCTGCCACCGTCTCAGGGCCCTGCCTTTGCATTTTCAAGCTTCAGGTGCCCCCTGGTAGTGTTTTGCACATTTCAGTGTGTGGTTGTGTCCTACTCCCCCTGCCTGTTTTGGGGCTTGGGACCTGGCTCTGTACAGCAGGCTCAATGCCCTGGGACCATGCTGGAGTCCGCAGGTGCCACCTCAAGTGACATGGTGGCTGGGGGATGAGGTGCCTAGGGGACATTGGTGGCCAGGGTTGTGTGGGGGACAAGCTCACATTGGTGATGCCAGGGCAGGGTTATGCCTGGGTGGGCAAAGCTGGGCAGACTGGGAAGGTGTCTATGCACAGTGAAAACGTGGTGCTGAGGGTCTGGCTAATGGGTAACCCTCCTGTCCTCTCTCTCCCTGCGCAGAGCATTCAGCCGCTGCGAAGACAGGGGGCTGCTTTCCCGGGCGGGCACTGGCAACGCTGGAGGACGGTGCCCAGACGCCACTGTGGGCACTGCGCCCAGGCCAGCGAGTGCTGGCAATGGACGGGGCAGGCAGGCCCACCTACAGTGACTTCTTGGCTTTCCTGGACAAGGAGCCCCGTGCCCTCACCACCTTCCACGTCATCGAGACACAGGAGCCACCCCGGCGCCTGGTCCTGACGCCCACCCACCTGCTCTTTGTGGCAGAGAATGCTTCGGCGCCCACCGCCCACTACCGTCCCATCTTTGCCAGCCTTGTGCACCCGGGACACTTCGTGCTGGTGGTGGCTGGGGAGGGCAGCTTGCAGCCTGCTGAAGTGGTGCGGGTGTGGGACCGGAGAGATGTGGGAGCCTATGCCCCGCTGACACGCCATGGGACACTGGTGGTGGACGGCGTGGTGGCCTCGTGCTTTGCTCTGGTGCAGGAGCAACAGCTGGCACAGCTGGCCTTCTGGCCACTCCGGCTCTACCACAGCCTGGTGGGGTGGCCAGGGGTGCAGGGAGATGGTGTGCACTGGTACTCAGGGCTGCTCTACCGCCTGGGCAGGCTGCTCCTGCCCCCTGACAGCTTCCACCCACTGGGAATATCCCAGGCGGAGAGCTGAGGGTGCTCCACAGCCCCAGCCAGCACAGCTGGTGGAGGTGGTGGCTGCAGGTTGACTCACTGGGGGCCAGCACCCCCTACCAAAGCTGGGTATCCATGGGGAGCTGCCTCCAGCCCTGCCTGCTTGGGGTACAGCCACCTCCTGGTTGGGGGGCACCGAAGCTCCACGGTGTGCCTCCTCCATGTTCACCACCCCCTCCTCACCTGCTGTTCCTGGGGACAGGAGGGAGGCATGAAGGGTTTTCCCCCAGGACAGGGGGTTGCCCCCGGCTGGATCCACATGCTGCTATGTGTGTGTGTGTGCAATGTGTGTGTGCGTGTGCCGAATTAGCTGATGGAAGTCTGAATGGGAGGGGGAAGAGGAGACAGCCCGGGCTGCTCCACAGAGGTTCCCAGCCTGTCTTCACCCAGTGGGGAGGTTTTGGGAGAGGGGCCCAGGGCCCTTTGCTAGGCAGCCTGGGTGGGAAGGTAGGCACTGCTATGTCCACCCCTGGGACATGGCAGCCGGAAAGAGGGTGACCCAGGTACTGGGACTGTGCCTTGTCCTTAACCCAGGTGCAGGGGCACCCAAAACAAGCAGGGGTGGGGGGTCTGGCACAGCTCTGGCATGAGACCTCTGACTTTGTGACACAAGTTCCACTGGAGTGATAGACTGGGGAGTGAGGTGCCGAGCTCTGCCCAAAGCCAGCACCAGAGCCACCCAGCTGGGCATCCTGTGGGGCTGCTGTGACAGCGTGGGGCGCTCCGGCTGGCAAGAGGGGCTGTGAAGGCAGACATGGGCAGGAGGGTGCAAATGCCAGCCAGGCGTAGACACACTGTTAAGAGCAGGGGTGGGGAGAGTCAGAACTGCAACCCCATCCTGCTGGAGCCTGAAGAAAAAGGCAAAGGAGAAAGCCTTCCCAGCATCTGGCCTTGAACTGGCTCAGCCCAAAAGCATTTCCCCGCCCCAAAGCTAAAACAACTCCTAAAGCTTCAGACCCTGGCTGGCCTGACCTCCCCTAGCCCCCAGTACCCCAAACCCTCAGGGTAATTCGTTGCTGCTCGCCCACTCCTGGGACCTGGGGAGAGTCCCATCAGAGCTGCAGCCACAGTTCCCGCAGTCCATATCCTAGCTAGAGCCTCAGCCTCCCCTAGCTCCACCTAAGTGGAGGAGAGGGGGCTGAGGGAGGCTGTGACCCATGTCCCCCCTGTAGCATCACGCGTCTTTATTTATTTATCTGCTCTTTGTATGTACCATAGATGGGAGGCAGTGTGGGCGCGTGCAGGGTGGGATGGAAGTGCAGGGCGGGGGTGGGAAATCGTTTGGTTGGCGGGGGGTGATTTTTTTTTTTTAACAAAAAGCAGAAATTATTTAAAGATTATTTTAAAGCACGGCTTTTATGGTGATTGTTGTCCAGGATGAAGTGAGGGAGCGTGAGCATGGCCGATGGCAGGTGTATTTTTGTCTCTTCACTGGATGTACCTCTCCTGGTTGGGAACACAGCCCAATAAATCCATTGTCTCCCCAGCGGGAGCTCAGAACTCTGGTGTAGGGAGGGCAGGCAGGGATCGGGAGTACTTACTGCACACATTGTTAAAGGGCAGGCAGGGCTAGAGGGCATCATGTGCTTCTCTAGGAGCAAGGTTTGGTCACCCCAGTGCCCTCCACCAGAAGGATGACATCTCACTACTTCGTCCGCAGGGGAGGTGGGCAACTGGAGGCTGTGGGATTGACCCAGTCTACACGGGACCAAACTGTCATTAGAGCCATGTGGAAACTAAGGCAAGGGGGGCAGGATGTAGTAGGGACAGCCACTGTGGGACTGCCAGGGATACCTCTCCATCCCAGTCTGGACTCACCACCTCAGTGTCTGTCCATCCTTCTGTACCACCCCCAATCACCACAACACCCACTAACCCAGAAGATGGAGCCTGTATCCTGTAGACAGGTTTCCAGTGTCACTAGTGTTAGTCAGTGCTGTCCCTATGCCCTTGTCAGCCCTCTCCTCCTCTACCCCATCCCCATGCCAGCAGAAGGAAAGTCCACCGGGCAGCATCCCACACAGCCTCCCCATACCTGTCCCGCCCCCACAGCTCTCTGTACACACCCTGCCCCATCTCCAAGCTGCCCTGCCATGATCTCCTGGGCCATGCTGGGATCAGGATCTCCCTAGGGCTTTCCCTGGACCCCACAGCACGGCAAGTGTGAAGCAATTCGGCAGCAGGCTGTCAGCGAGGGCCCTCATCACCGGGCTAATTTAAAGGCTCTGCAAGGCGGCAGAGCTAATTTAATTAGGTTCTTATTACAGAGAAGGACAAATTGGTCCCCGGGGGGGGCACGAGGTCAGGCTTTCGAGAAGTGCTTTATGGAGTGAAATTTCAATCAGGCTGTTGTCGCAGGCAGGGGGAGCCAGAGGCAGAGGATGCACAAGGAGGGGATAAGCTCTTTGGGGTGCCCGCTGGGGGAGATCGTCTCCAGGTCCAGGGTTTTAGGGAATCAGTGTAGGGGAAGAATTCTTTGCCCCATTAGGATGCTGCAGGGTATATGGCAGCTGCTTTGGGCTGGAGGCAGGGAAAGCAGGGAGGGCCTGGCTCTGAGCTGTCTTCAGGGCCGTGAGAGGGAGGGAAAACGTCCATAAGTAAAATGCTAGGGTCTTTCTGCTCCCCCGCATGAAAAGAATGTTGAGGACAAAATTATGTTCAGCTGATGGACAGGACTTATGGGGGTCTCTTCCTTGCCTGGATGTCATCCTCTGTCTTGTCACTCAGCCCCGGGAGCACCAGGACAGCCTGAGAGCTGCCCCACTGCCGGTGGGCACGTGAAGCAGTCCCATCTCCCAGCGTGCCAGTGCCAGGCGAGGGGTGCTCCCAGCAGGGTCCCAGCTGGGCAGTGATGGATGGGGATGCTGGTGGGTGGCCGGCAGAAGGGCCGGGCTGGATCGTCCCACAATGGATGTCTCTCCATCAATTTGTCCTCATTACCATATAAATGGTGGGTGGGAGGGAGAGGAAGGACATGTGGCGACAGGAGACACCCCCTACATGTTCCCATCTGGGGTAGCATGTCCCCCCCCCATCCTTCCAACGCTGTCTGAGCGTGTTAAACCAGCTCCAACAACCCCCGGCCTCTAATTCAGCAGAAGAGAGGTACCACCCCCTATTCAGAGCCTTGAAAAGGCTACAGGGTCCAGCGCTGTTAACAAGGGGGGACATGGTCCCCGTCCCCGCCTCTCCCGTCTGTCCCTCACCCCACGGCCTTCTGCCGTGGCAGCGCCAGCCAAGCTCGTTCCCGGCTCCCGGCTGACCCACTGGATGCTGGGGTCCAGGCAACGGAGTGGCAGGGGAGCATCGGGGCTTGGGGAGCGGGAGCGGAGCCTCCTGAAAGAATCTCCTGTTTGGGGCAGTTTTGAGTGCCACGACAGCAGGGTGGGATGCTGCCAAAGCTGCCCTGCAGAGGGGCCATGTCTCCGGGCATGGTGGTGGTATGTCCCCATCGTCCCTGAGCTCTGGGTCCAATCAGGTCCCCATGGCCCGGGCTGTAACGTGATTGCGGGGGGCGGCGGTCACCCCAAAATATCTGTGCTTGTGGACATCGGTACAGCAGCTTGCAGGAACCCTCCTCGCCCGCCAAAAATGCCAGGAGCAGCTGCCCCGCCCGGGCCAGCCCAGCCCTGCCCTGCCCGGCGGCAGGGGCCCGCAGAGGGAGCCGGTGCCTGCCTCCCGCTCTCGCCTGCATGAGCGTCATTAAACCTGATGGCTTTCGGGAGTGCTGCTGCTCCGGGAGCCGGGGCAGGACCCCGCTCTCTGCAGCGCTATTATGGGGGGAGGCGGGCTGTCCCAAGACACTGTCCCCGAGCCTACGGAGCCCCGGGGGCAGCGTGATGTGTGCTGCTGAGCCCATCTGCACCCCGAACTCCTCCTCCACCTCCCCCTCTGTCCCGAGCCCCCCACCTCTTGCTGCTCTCTCAACAGTGGCACCCGTGTGACAGCAATGTTTGGAACATCCCCCCACTACAGGTGCTGCAGAACCCCTCTGCCTGTGCGTGGCAGCTTCTCCCGGGCAGGGATGGAGGTGTTTTAGCAGGCAACAGCCTCTGGGTGTCAACCAGAGCCTGCTGTGCCTGTATGAACACTGCGGACAGACAGACAGACAGATGCACGCATCACAACTGCCCACCATCGCACTGGACACCCACCAGACACCCACCAGCTCTCAGAATCACCATCCGATGCCACAAATTACTTTCTTTTCAGCTTGTATCCTTTATACCCCCGGGAGCACTCACATGTTCCTGTGTCCCTGATCTCTGTCCCCTCCAGGAATAAGCTGGAGGGTGCATGTTACTATAGTGACAGCAAGGCACTGTGAGGACAACAGGACACGGGCACACCGTGGCACTGCCCACCTCTGCAGCCATACCCAGCCCTGCAGCCATGGCCACCCCACATCTGCCAGGTGCAGAGAGTACTCTGGACCCTTGGAGGGGCCTGACAACCTCTCCCACCACACAGGGTGAACCCTGCCAACCCTCCTGCTGGTGGGACACACTTAGCTCCCACTCCCACAGTGTGGGGTACGCAGCTAACATGTCAAAGCCATCCTTTCCCTTCCCTTCCCCCCTGCCCAGTCACTAGGACACACTCAGTACCCACAGTGGGTCCCTGCTGCAGAATTGGCAGAACTGGGGGTGATGCTGGTGGTACCCACCCTCCAAAGAAGTGAGAAGCAGGCGGGGGCAGCTCAGGACAATGCAGGGGGCAGCCGGCATCAATTGCTACCTCATGTCTCAGTACGAGCTGGGGACTCTGAGAGCAGTCAGCAGGATACAGCCCCGGGAGAAACGTCACCGCCATCCGGCACTGACTTCCAGGAGCCGCTGTGTGCTGCCACGGGGGGCGTTGGGATGGGGAGGTGTGTGAGTATGCAGCCACATGCTGGGGACGAGTAAGAATCTAATCAGGGTCCTTTTCCGTAATAAATCATTTGTCTTAATCCAACGCCCTCCCTCCTGCTCTAATAACTCCCAGCACTGGGCCCCACAGCCACAACAATGCAGCTAATGGAACAATTTATTTTCATAATGGTGCTGGTGGGGAGAAGGGGTGGCCGGGGTGGGGGCAGCATGGTGTAGGGCAGGAGTTTCTAATTAGTGAATGAAATTTGATGTAAGGCTGGAAGAAGATGGATTTGCTTCCTGACAAGGGGCCTTTCAGCTCATCAAAGCACCCGAACAGGGAGGTAAATTAAATTATTTCTAATTCTTCACTAACCTCCAGGGAGTCACCCTTCCACCAGCAAAAGATGGGTCCATTCCTGAAATGAAGAGGCACTTGAAGGACTGAGGTTAGGTGGAAGGGACCGATGTAAGAGATGGGGATGACAACATGGGATGGGGTGGGACAGAGGAGCAGGACAGACTGCCATTGACTTTGCTGGAAAAATAGGGTGGGAAAAGGTGGTGATGGAGGGAAGAGTTGCAAATGGTCAATAAATAAACAACTCCATGGACTAATGACTAATTTCTGTGAGTTTTCCATCCATCCCTGTCACCTAACTAGACCTGGAGCAGGGCTGAAACACAGCTGGTGTTGGGAGGAAGCAGAGCAGCCCAGCAGCAAGGAAACAGCATCCCAGCTCTCAGGGAATTTGAGCAGGGACAGCACTAGACTGTGAAGAGGTGACTGATGCTGAAGTAGGCAAAAGGCCCAGCATAGGGGATTGCTTCAGCAAAGGCTCTTGTTCTCATGTCTTTGTATAATTTAAGGCCAACACCAATGATGTTAATATGTTTTGTGGCATAAAACTGTCCTTGGGATGCACAGTATTTTTTTCAAGATCTCCCGCTCCTGCAGTGCTGTGATGGAGACTTGTTTCACAGAACAAGCGCACTCCCTCCCAGCTCTCCCTGCTTTACAGAGCACAATGCACTCCCTCCAATTTTCTCCCTCTTGCAGAGAGACCTTCCAGTGTCAGCCTGCCACCAGCCCAGATGTCCCCAGTACCAGAGTGGAAAGAAATCTTGGTGCTGTGGCTGAAGTCAGCCCCTGGCTCTACATGGCAGCATTACAAGCTGTCCCGAAAGCAGCCAGGGCTGTGTCACAGCTCCACTCCCTGCGGGGCCAAGAAAACCCATTCAGGAACAGCAGGTGGGTTCCTGGGGGACTTTCCGTATGAAATCATGGACTGCATTTCCTGCAAGACCTGCCCTCCCAACCATCCTCAGCACTGCCAAGCAGTCCCGACTGCAGCAGAGCCCAGGGAGTGAAACAGGGGGATTAGAGGGGCTGTGTCTTACCGCAGGGAGCTGGGAAGGCACGGCAGAGACAGGGCCCTGCAGCAGTGCCCGGGTTTGCTGCAGGCTGGGCAGCACAGTCCCCTCCCCACGGCTCAGCCAGGTGGAGCTGGGACAGGCGCAGAGCCGGCTGTGCTGACCCAACACTCCAGGAATTTAATTTGTTTAATATATTCCCTGGGAAAGAAGAAAATAAATAAGTGGCACCTTGCTTGCCCCCATGTCTCACTCTCACAGCGGAGGTGTCAGCTTAACGAGCCGAAGCCCTCAGCCTGATTAACCAGCGCTGCTCCCGCTAATAGGGAGCCGCCGGGCAGCGTGATTGATGTACTGAGAGCATTAGCCCCCCCAGCCTGGTGCCGGACTGCTGCATGGCCACCATGCCCTCCCCACACCCCTTGCTCCTGCACTCAGTGCCCAGGCCTTGGTCAAGGGCATGTCAAAAAGCTCCCTCTTGCCCCAGGACAAATTATCCTGCCCCGTGGCTCTGTGGCATGGACAGTACCTAGGAATGTGAAGCTGGGGCTGTTTTTGACTCTGGAGGCAGGGACGGACACACTGGTGGCTTCCCACTGCCTATGGATCTGTGTGGCACCTTATCAAAATAGGGGCTGAGGACCAGAGTTTTGCAGGGCCTTTGTGCTGAGCTCTAGGTCTCATCCTCTTGTCCCCTGTGAGCCAGGGTAGGGACACTTGGGGATATTGAGAAACAGGGATTTGCTAGAGGTGACGGCAACAATCCAAGGGGAGCCCACGACTCTTGGTAGTTCCTTCAAGGCTTTTACCAGTGAGCCCTTGCCAGACTGCTGGGGAAAGACACTCCTCCTTTCCCCATCCGCTCCTCACTCAGGCTCTTCTGCAGTCCTGTTTGCCAATGCCTTCATTTCCACCCTCCCTGATGTCCCTGGGTCTCCCACCATTCCTGTCCCATGGCATCACCATCCCCTGCCCCCACCTTGGGAAAGGGTTAATCAGCAGCCAGGGAGACAGGGTAATAAATGGCCGTTATCTTGTTAATGAGCTGACATTAATTAGAGCCCAAGGTCCTGGGAGGAGCAGCTGATTTATTCTGTCATCCCGGGAGCAGGTTAGGTGCTGACTCCATGGAAAGGCCATTAACGGTGAAGAGGTGAGGCTGTGTTTTGGGGGGAAGTGGTGTGTGTGTGAGGGTGTTCCTCCCCCTCACTCCTTCACCCCCAGACCCCAAACATGGCTCTGTCCCCCCCATAGGCAGCAGTTCTGGCTTTGGGAAAAAAAGACTGAAGCCAAAACAGAAGATTGTGGAGGTGACAGGAAAAATCAAAGCTGGGGGATCCCCCTGGTGCCAGGGGGAAGGTGAGCCTGGCTGTGCCAGAGATGTGCGACACCGGACACAATGTGCTGGAGTGCTGTGCAGGGCAAGGGCTGTGGAGTGGGGGTGTGGGGAAGCAGCAGGAGGGACACGGTGCATTCAGTCACTTCCCTGCTTTCCTGGATGATGCTGAGCTATGGAAGATGCTGGCTTGTTTAGTCTCTCCCCACAAAAGACAAGGCCTGGGGTGAGGGCAAACACTGAGGATGAGCCAAGGTGCTGCTCCCTCATTTGGGGGCAGTCGGATGAAGGAGATCTCTCTGCGGATGCTGTGTGCTCATGGTGTTTCAGAATCAGATGCTGCAGAGTGGTCAGGGGCTAACAGGACTGGCAATGTAGTGGCTATACTCTGAGTCCTTGTCAGAAATAGACGCAAGCTGACTGTTTCCCTGTTTCTCCAATCCATGTGTGGATGTGTCACCCCATCCCCATATGTCCCTGTTGCTCCATCCCCATGTGTTTACAAGGGGACAAGCCTCTGTCTCCACACTTGAGTACTTTTGCAGTGCATTGCTGAATCCCGGGAACCTAACAGCCCTAGGGCATCCTCTGCAGCCCTGTGGCTGGTCCTGAGGGGTGCTGGCGCTGGCAGTGGGGTGAGATCAGGTGTGACACTGCAGAGCTGCCCTGGCCATTTCTGCTAGGACAGGCACCCTCCCTGCCCTGCCAGCCTTCCTGTGCTGGTTTGCTATTCCCCTGCTCCAGAGTGGGAACTGGTAACACGTTTTTCTGCTCAGCCTTGCCATGTCCCATCGGAGATGAGGCTGCTTATTTGAGGAATTGCTTGGCTAAATAAACAGCTGCCCAGAAATCCGTGCAGGAGGCCTGTCTGGGAGGGACTGAGCCGTGTTTGCTTTGCCTGTTAACCCCTTCGCTGGGAGCCGGTACCTGGGGCTCCGTGTGGAGGGAGGGTGGGTGTTGGGATGGAAGCACGGGGATTTCTGCATTCCAGGACAGATCCCCACCTGTTGGACTGAGCAGCTGATGTGGCAGGATGAAGAAACCCTCAGGAGCCTGTGGCTGGCTTGGAAGTCTCTGAGGTGGGTAGGATTAGGCCAGCTCACGTCAGAGAGGATGCAGGCAGGGATAGAGCACGGCAGTGGCTGAGCACAGGACCTTGGAAGCAGGCAGGGAGGTGGCTTCACTGACTTGTCCTCTGTCACCATCAGAGCAGGGAGAATCCCCTAAAGATGAGAAGTCCTCTGAGAATGCCCTGAGAACATTTCTGCAGACAGCTGCTCTGCTCCCATTGCAGACACGTGGATGCCTCTACCAGTGATTCTGCAGAAGGGACAGCCCCCAAGCAAGCTGGCTGTGCCAGATCTGACACAAGGTAGACTCAGCTCCCACCACTGCAGGGCTGATTAAGACCTATTATCTGGTTGGTTAATGCCCCCAAGCCACTCACAGGTGACTTCGACTGTTCATTTAGCCACAAATCATCGCTGGGCTGGCAGTTTATTTACCTTCCCCACCAGCCTCCTGTGGCTTCCCAGACTCTGGAGATAGCGGGTGGCCAGGCTGTAAGGGGCAGGGCAAAGGCAACATCCTGCTGTGGGCAGTAGCCAGGGCTCCCACAAAACCTGGGACACCCCTAAAAGGGACTCTTGCTCTTGCACTTAGCACTTACCAGGGGCTCTGCCTGCTTGTGGATGAGAGTGGGGTGCTCCTACAGCCTCTCTCATGGGGAAGAGCTAGAAAAACACTTCTGAGCAGGCTTACATCCTGTCTCCAGTGTTAGTGGTGACTCCAGGCTATATTTCTTCACTAGCTGGCTACAGACTTTGGAATTGCACAAGATGACCTGAGGCACCAGGTCCAGAGCAGCAAGACCTCTGCTTCCTCAGAGATGCTTTAAACAAGGTTGACACACTGTGGGTTTCTTACTGAGAAGTAATTTCTAAAGGTGGAAAGCTCTTGGGGCTGTGACCTGGTGAGTAGTTAATTCTTAGCAAACAGGTACAGCCATCCTGGAGACAGACAGGGAGCTCTTTCAACACCTAAAAGCCTAAATGGCCTGCTTAGAAATCAGGGTTTCTGTCATCTCTCTAGGATGGGCTAAGGACTGATTCCTGCACAGTCTCTGTGTCAAAGGTAACTTCTACTGACTCAAGGCAGGAGGTGACCAAAGCTGACAGAAGGACCTGGTGCTAAATTGTCCATCTAGGAAAGTCCAAAATGAAAGGTTAGGTAAAAATCAAGACACTCCAGCATGGGTCATGTCATATATTGTGTCTGGGATGAAGACGCGATCCTGGGAAAATGGAAGTCTGGTCCCAGTTGGGATTTTTTTTATCAGGGTATGGATTTTCTTCGGCACTCTTGGCTTTGATCTTGGGGCAGTTGGATTTGCTGAGGGACATTACGTTGCTTCCCAAGGTGATACTGAGGAAGTAGTAGGGCTGTAAAACTGAACTGTGCTCCCAAATACTACCTGTGATCCCCATGGCTTGTTTCTGAGGGCTCAGGTACTGCTGGCAACAAATTGGGGAAGTATGTGAAGTGCTGTTGGTAGTGTTGTGGGACTCTAGAGCTGCTGAAAACTTGTGTACACCAGACCTGGGTGTCTTTGGTGGCCATGTGGGGGTTTGCCCTTCTAGTTTTATTCCTGGTGCTTGACCTTACATGAATGGGAGTCACAATGGTGTCTATTCACTAGAGGCTATGGACACAGTACAGGGTTCCAGTTTTCTAGCTGTGTACCTTCCCATCAGCAGTAAAAGGCTTTGCAGGGCTGTGTACCTGCAGGGGTGCTGCTGTGAGTGCTGCTTTCAGGTCACTGAAGGAGGACTGAGCTCTGAATGTCCAGCTGAGGCACATCCAGAAAATTCCCCCCAAAATACCTAGGCAAATGAAAGATTCCCAGGAAGCTCTGGGCTGTGTGAACACTCCTGGTGATGCCCATTGCCCAGCGTGGGATGCTATCATGAGGGTCTGCCCCAGAGAGGTGAGGGAGCTGAGGAACTTTGCTGCTGCTTGGGCAGCATGGACGTCTTGCTGGTCTGCACTTTCTGGACAGAAATAGTCTAAAGGGTTAAAAGTGGAGGTACCTTTAGGGCGCACTGAACACGAGGTGCATCAGGCAGGGACAAATGGAGATGTTGATCAGGTAGGTTTTAGTACAGAGGAGCTGTGGGGGGACTGGGAGCAATATGACGCTGACTGGGAGCATATCCCCTTGAACTCTACCTCATCCTGAACTGGGGTGGTTTCCTGGGAGAGTTTCTGTCCACAGGGCTCTGAACCCTCAAACTGGAGGAATGAGCTCTTTCTCTGGCTCGTATCTTGGGGTCTGCCACCTGTGGCTGATGTTCAGGGCTGCCTTACAACCTCCTGTGCAGAAAGGATGCTGGGCAGAGGTGAGGGGCCAGGCCACAGTCACATTCACTTATTACAATCCTCTGATTTAGTTAGCAACCAGGTGAGCTGTCACTGGAGGATTTGATGGATGGGAAAGAGAGTTCCCTCCTTCCTGAGGCGGGAAATGAAGCTAATCAGACCTCGGACACCTTAATCCAGCTCTGATCTGATTAATGACCCTGAAGACTGTGAACTCATCAGCACCCTGGCATCTATCACTGCTTTGCATCCTGCCCCTCCTGCTGTCCACCACCCAGCTCAGCTCTTCTGCACACAACTGTGGACACCATCTCTCTGCCCTGCACGGTATGGGCTGTGTGCCAGCTGCTGTGGTCCTGGACAATCCTCTTACAGGGCCCCAGGGTCTGGTCTAAATATCTCCACTCATCATCCCTCCATGATTTCTCTAGATTTCTTTATTCAGGTATTTCCAAATAAAATAATAAGCCAGGTTCTATGGCTCTGTCAGCAAAGATTTCTTGCTTGTGCAATTCAAAGGCTTCAGCTTGGCTGGTTGTACTTGCATCACCCTGGCATCAGTGAATTGGGCACTAGTGTGAGCTGCTGATCCTTGGGAGAGCTGCTTGTCTGTGGAAAACCTCCTTGGGTAGTGTAGGGGACTTCCATGAGGACAGTAAGGCTGTGACTAAGAACTGTGACCCAGACCCCTCATTCAAGCCCTGCTCCCACAGCCTGAGGTGTACACTGGATACAGTCACAAATGGTCTCAGGGCTTGCCAGGGGTTACCCGGGCTTTCCTGGGCTGTCTACCTGCATGTCTGTTACCCCATGGGGGTGACTGAGGTGCTGATTTCTCTGTTGTGGCTCCCTCCTTTCCATGTAGGCTATTGATCTGCAGTGGAAGAGTTGTCCTACCTTCACTGTGCTCCCAGTTCCCTGGATATTTATTGTAGTTTCCCCCTGGACTTGGGAGTCAGTCTGCTCCATTCCTCCCCAGGTCTTGTCCCATCTATGTCTGCTGCTTGGCTGTGCTGGCACTTCCCATGGGGGGAGAGAGAAAGTGATTGGTGTCCTTTTACCTGTGGGGACATTGGCTTGTGTCCTGGGAAAGCAGAGGCGGATGGAGTGGGGCGAGAAGAGGGGAGCCCTACAGCCTTCCTGATGACAGACAGGTTGGAGCAGCAGGCACAGCTGAGCTGAGGGGGAAAGGAGCACTGTTCCACCCTCAGTATCTTCTGGCCAAGTCAGGTGTATCACTGTGGGGTGACATCCACCCCAAATCCCCTTCCGAGCTAATCCAGCTCTGAGCTTTCCATGGGGCTCATTCCTGCCCTACTGTCTCCCAGGGAGGCATCTGGAAAAGGGATATTGTCTGTCTTCCCACAGAAGGATCTCGGGCCACTCAGTGAAGCTGTTTGGTGCTGGGCTCAGGCAATGGAAGGAGGAAGTTGTTGCACACATTGGAATTATGCAGCTCCCTTCAGCAGGGTGATGCATGTTCAGGGAGATCAGCAGGCAGCATACTAACTCTATTGGTGCTGGGAAGAGAAGTTCCTGGGGTTACTGAGCAGAGAAAGCATAGAAGGCTGAGGAAAGCCCCATATGCTCCTGCCTTTCTTTTCTCTGGGCATCTGCTTGCCCCCTCTGTGACAGGATTCAGTGGGGTGGACCCATCTCTTGCTCAGGGAATAGAGCAGCGCTGGAAATGCTGAAGGGACAAGAAATACAGGGACGGGGATTTCCTTTAGCCATTATTACATTTAGACAGGGCAATAGCAGCTGCCTTACTTCCCTTCCTAAGAGCGGGACCCAAAAAATCACAGGGCACAAAAAATCAGAGGCTTGTGTCACTGTGTCAGAAGGACACAAAAAAGTTGGAACCAGAGACACACAGGTGCAGACCCTTAATGGCAGAGATTCCTAAAGCACTCACATGCACTTTGCCTGGCCCTGAAGGCCAGTGCCAGGGGATCTGGACCAGCTCTGCTCCTGTTACCCACCATTCCCAGACCAGATAAAGCTTTCCTCTCTATCCTTCCCAGGTGTTATTCTCTAAGCTGTGTCTTGCCTAGGAAAGGTAAGACCAGGCAAAGGAGTAACAATCTGCCTGTGTGCACCTGCTGAGTTGGCATCTTGGACCAGATATGGGTGATGGTGAGTGGCGATCCTTTGTGTGTCCAGCTCAGGTCTATTGATCTCTCTGGATTGCAGCAATGCAATGGGAAACAGCACAGCTGGGCACAGGTGATCCCAGTGCACAGGATGCAGAGGAGCCTTGATGGTGAGTGAGTGCCTCTCCTGCCCTCCCAGCCAAGCACTCTGCCCTCCAAGTGCCTGGGGGCTCCACGGTGCCAGGGCAGCACTGGAGCCCAGTAGGGCTTTGCCTACATGTGCTGAAGTCTGTCTAGTCTCTCCAGATCTCCTGCTGCTATGGTTGCTGCAACCATAGGTCTGCTTCCCTGCCATGGGGCTTTGGATCAGGATAATGGGCTCAGCGCCCTGGGTGGGTCCTGCCGGCTGGGGGGACCTCTGGGTATGGAGGGGCTGGGGAAGGGGCAGAGAAGCCCGGGTCAGTCTCTGGCGTGCACCCAAGGCTGTGTCCGGGGGCTGCAGAAGCCGGAGGAGGGCGGCCGGTGGGGAGGGCGGCGGGGCGGGGGCCGGAGCGGAGCCAATGGGGAGCTGGGGTAGGTGGAGAGGGGGTTAAAACCCACCCCAGCGCCGTCGGGCGAGCGAGTGCCCGGGAGGCGGAGCGGAGAGGAGGGCTGCCCTCGAGGGCAGCCCCGCTGAGCGCGGCGCGGCCCCGCGGGTGAATGCCCGCCGGTGCCGGGGCTCGCCCCGGGCTGGCCGGCCGGGCTGTGCCCTGGCAGGGGAGCGGTGGGGCACCGGGGGGCTCGACGGCTCCGCACGGGACAGGGCCATGCACAAGCCCATGGAGAAGTCCCAAAACTTCCGCATCGAAGCGCTCCTGGCTGAAGAGCCGGCGCGGAGCGCCTCCCCGCCGGGGCTGAGCCCCGGGAGCCCCGCGTCGAGCCCCGGCCCCGCCGGGCGCTCCGACACCCCCTCACCGCGGGCACCCCCGGCCGCTGCGCCCCTCGCCCCGGCCGGCTTCGTCCCCAAGCCCGGCTTGCTGCATCTCTCTGGCCCCGGGCTCGGCGCCCTGCCGGCCCTCTACCCTCCCGCCGTGTACCCGCTCCCGACCCTGGGGGGCCAGCACCCCGCGTTCGCCTACACCGGCATCCCGCACCTGCCGCCGCCCGGCGCAGAGCACCTGAAGGCGGCCGTGGCCGGCTCCTTCCCGCTGGAGCACTGGATCCGAGCCGGGATGCTGGTGCCGAGGCTCTCCGACTTCAATGGTGAGTGACCCGGGGACGGACCCTCCCGTCAGGCGGAACGCGGCTCTGGGCCCTTCCAGCTCCCGGGAGCGTCCGCCGGCACATCGGGGTGCCGGTCCCTTCGACAACCCGGGACTGAGGTTTCCCGACCCCACCCGTTCGAGGCCCTCCGGTGGTCCGGGTCGGGAGCCCGCAGGGACATTGAGCCCTCCGGGCTGACCCCGATGCGTGGCTCTCCCTGTACCCAGACCCGCTTCCTAGCCCGGTAGGGCTGGGGTGGGGAGGTGAAGTGTCCCACTGCTGGGGGGGGGACATGACTCGCCCTCCGCAGACCTCCGAGGGCTGTGAGGCCCTGGGGAACAGATCCGAAGGGCAAAGTCTCGCCTTCCGCCGGCCCGGTGTTCCGGAACAGCCCCGAAAAGCACTGCCCGCGCCGCCGCCGGCAGAGCCGAACCGCGCCTACCCAGGCTGCTGGCCCCGCACGGCGCCGCGGGCTCCCTGGGCTCCTGCGGGGCGGGAAGGAAACGAAAAGAAAGAAACGGCGACAAAAACCTGCACTGGGAAACGAATAAATCCCTCCCGGTGCGGCTGGGAACGAACTCGCCCCAGTCCTGCTGGATGCGCGGCCGGATCGGGCCCCGTGCAGGGCCGGGCCGGCGCTCCGGGTCCTGCTCGCCTCGTGGGGATGAGGGCCCGGTGAGTTCATTGCTGGCGGCAGCTGCGGGAGCCGGGCGGCCCGACAGCGTGCTCGGCTGCAGCCCTGCCCCAGTCCCTCCCGGTGGGCACCACCAGGGCTGCGGGCAGGCACCGGATCCCGCGCTGCTGCAATGGGCCGCTGCTGTGATGGGTCCTGCAGGGCACGGGCAGAACAAGAGTTGACTTCAGGCCAGCTGGGGTCTGGCACCCCTGGCAGTGCGACCCGGACCCTGCCCTGTGCTGGTCAGTGAAAAGATGGGCATTAAACCAAGAGTGACTGGTTAATAAAGCCCTGTCAGAGTATCCAGATTTGTTAGCTGAGCGTAAAAAAATTCCTAAAAATCTGGAAGCCCATTTGCAAAATAATAATTTTAAAAGGCTGGATAAATAACAGTGCAAAAATTTACAGAGAACTACTTGAAAAATCACATGTATTACTCCTACCTCAAACTATTCCTGGTCAGATTAAAGGGAAACAAGGCTGATTTTTTCCCCTGCGCTGTCTCCCTTTGCCTGGCTTTCCCTAGACTTCAGGTAGGGTCCATCTGTGAATCTAGAGGTGTAGAATAAGCCTCCAGTGCTATGGGTTATGTGCAGTCTTCAGACATGTCACTAAGACAAGAAAAAATAAATCTTGATTAGTTAGAAGTCTTTATTATTTATTACATCTTTCTGCTCCTCTGCAGAGGCCATGTTATATTTGAAGGGTCTGGGTCTGTTGGTGTATCTCAGCATCCTGGTAGCTTCATACAGGGTTGTGTTTCACCTGAGTGGGAATGCTCCACTGCATCTGATCCTGTAGCCCTGAGTGCAGCTTTTGGCTGGGATAACATAGAGATATTTGTACATCAGCCCCGTTCCTCTCTCAAAAGCAGGATATGATTTTCAGCTGATTGTATCCAAAACTTCACTGAAAGGAAACAAATCCCAAATTATTAGCATGAGAACAACATGTGAAGGGAGCTCTGCAGAATGTGCTGGACCAGAATGTCAAAGGGTCTTGTGGGAAACACTGAGCAGGGCTCCTGTGGAAGTTCAGAGGGAAAAAAAAGCAGTTTCTGACCCAAGTGTTACTTATCTGGGTTCTGGAGATCCCAAAGCAGGGTAGACACGTTGAGGTGTAACAAGGATGCAGCAAAAGCTGCCAAAACTGTAAATTTTTAAATCAGGATGACCACTGCCTCAATCCATGTCCTTACTAAAAGGTGTTTGTTCCCAATTCCGGGGAGCCCTTTGAGGATCCCAGAGGGGATTCTTTCTCTCCAGAGTGTCTTAAATACTTCAGCAATTCATCTGGTGTGCAGAAGAGAACCTTATCCATCTTCACATCCTTATTTCTGTCCATTGGTAACCTTAGGGTACTCTAGGGTGTCTTCAGCCCTTGCTCTTGTGGGCTCACGGAAGCTCTGAAATCAGGGTCATTTGCAGCAAGCCTTCTCCTTGTACTTACCAGGACTGGCTCCAGCTGCATGCTGTGGCTGTGTCTGGGCTCAGATTGCCCCGGTGTGCTGGCCATGCTGTAGGGACAGGGACAGGAAAGGGCACCTGCCTAGGATGTGCTGCCTCCACAGGCCATCCTCATCTCTCTGAGGAGGATGGTGGGCTGGGCAGGAGCCTTCCATTGCTGGCTGAGGGCTTCTGGGCTGCCTGTAGTTTGTGTGAGTCCCTGTCCCACCACCCAGCCTAGACAGACAGATGGACAGACCTGCCTGGCTGAAGTTTCCAGAGTGACCAAGTACCAGTGTCAAGGCTGCTGCTGCTGCCAGCCATGTTTAACTCTCCCAGGAGCAGCAGACAGATGGCTGTAAGAGAGGAATCTGAAAGCCTTCTAGGACATATTATGGATCATTACAGGGAGCGATCACCCTTGGGATTTATTTAAAGGGAATTCCAGGAATAAATTCCTCTTTGGGTGCATGTGTAGCAATGTTTTGCAAGTGTGGTTTAGTTTGATCTCCTGGGGACAGTCAGGGAGGGGGAAGCAGCAAGACAGCCCATGAACTGTAAGCTCTGTGGGTATCCATTGCACACATTCTCCCTGCTATCACCTGTGTGTGGGGAGGAAGGATGCCAGGGAGGCGGTCTGAGGCAGTTGGTACCCTCAGGGACCTGGCCTGGGCTGGGGTGCTGGGCTCACTGAGAGCAGTGCCCTGCTGTGAGGCAGGGTGAGAGCCTCCCTCACTAGCTCCCTGTGCAGAGCCGCATGCAGTGCTTGGCTGCCTCTGCTGCAATGCGGACTGAGAGGGCTGTGGAAGGCCTGGGTGCAGGAGCAGGCGTGCCCTTGCTGCAGCAAGCAGGGATGCTGCCTGCCCAGGTTCTGCTATCCCCAGCCTGGATCCCTGTCCTGGGACTTTGAGCACCTCCTGAACCACCCAGGGGTAACATTTGGCACTGGAGTGCCAGGCCTATTTGTTGTTCTGGGAGATGTGATTTATTTGCCTTGTTTGTCAGTGTGGAAATGTGGTGCAGTGGTGGGAGCCAGTGCAGAGACCCACTGCAGCTGAGAGCTGTAGAAGTGGGGAGCAGTGACATACAGCTATAGACTCTCAGGAAGAGAAAAGGATCCTCTCCAAAGGACACGGTGCTTAGAAGGCTTTCCTTGCACGTCGTTTCCTTGCATCACCCACTCACTAACTTGATGGCCTGGAGCCCAGATCAGATCCTACCCATGATGGCAGAGAGCTTGCTGAGGGGCTGTGCTGGGATAGGAGAGCAGGCAGGATAAGTCTTATCAAACTTGTTCAAAAAGCAATGCCTTCCAAGGCTCACCAGGTGTACAGTGGTCTGGTGTCAGCTGGAAATGTGGGCTGGGAAACAGCTGGCAAGCAGCAATTGAAGTTTAATGGTGGAGCAAGCAAGGGGCTTGCAGAGGTAGCAAGTGCCCTTACACATGCTGCCCTACTGATAATGGCCAGGGCTGCTGGCTGGTCAGAAAAAAGCCACTGGTGATGACCCTGATGCTGAGACTACCTCCCTCTCTTCCAGCTCTGATATCCAGAGAAACACTTAAAGCAGTCAGGGTGTTAATTTCCTCTCCTTTATCTGCCAGACCACAAAGTTAAGTGAACTATAGTTAAACAAACCAAATTAAAAACAAGTGAGTTAATATCAACCTAGGATTACCCTTGTTATCAAGTAGGTGGAACTGTATCAAATAAACCAACAATGCTTTATAAGCTTTATCTAATTATCCAGGAGGCAGCTGCCTTGCGGAGCTCCTGGCCTCAGACTCAGAGGGCATTCCTGGCTCCAGGCCAAGCAATTTATTTACTGATACTGCAGTCAGATGCCAGGCACCCATCAGAGGGTCCAAGCCCTGCCAGGCTGAAGGGATGTTGAGACAAGCTCTGATCCTCGGTGGAGTGCTGGAGGAGATGGCTGAGCAGAAAATAAATCCTTTGGCAAGCAAAGGTGTGACATTGGGGCAGTCACTGATCTTCTGGTAGGAGCTGGATAAGATGAAGAGCCTTCCCAAAGGGTAATACTTTCTGAGATGCTGATTGTGATTGGGATGAGTTCATAGTTCAGTTGACTGGAGAAGGTAAGCCCTGGGAGGCATGCTTGCGGTGCACCCCTTGGGAGGATTCTTTGTCCATGTGGCAGCCTGCCACAGGACAGGGAGGGATGGGACTCAGCAGAGCACGCTGGCAGTCTCAGCTTCTACCTCCTTCCTTTTTTCTTTTCCCAGTGAGAATCTGCAGATCATCTTCTGCCATACTCTCTCCACACAAAAGAGCTAGAGCCCTTTAGGAAAGGTAACAGCAGAACTGATGCCAGAGATGTTGATCATTCATGTCCATGAAAACCTGCTGCCGTGGGTGGCTGAAGGTCAGCTGTATTGGCTTGGGCTTACTCCACCTGGTGTGGAGGCCAACTCTTGAACAACTCACTGTGAGTAGCAGTGGTGATGGATAATTGTAACTGCTCAAGGATGTGTTGTCAGAGGAGATCACAGATTAGGTGGCCAGCCACACTCTGTAGGCTGGGCACTGGACTGGTGGTGGCTCAAACTGTATGACAGCACTACAGAGGAGTTTGAGGATTGGTTTTGGGTGGTTTTTTTTTTTTTTTTTTTTTTTTTTTTTTTTTTTTTTTGTCAGCACTGAGGCAGGAGGCAGGGTGAGTTTCTAAGGAAGTCAGGCTCTATATAATATTTGTAATGGACACACTGCACTGAAACTGAATTGGACACAGAGAAGGAGAAATCAGGGCTGGCAGCAGGACCATGCTCCAGAAATCAGTCCCCTGGATTGGTAGTTATTTGGGCTATATCCTGTTTGGATTTATTTGACTTTTGGACAAACTTTCTGTTCTTCTTTTCCCTGCTAGACCAAGCAGTCCTCAGCAGCTAACCTGGGGAAAAGTGAGTCTCTTGAAAGGGTGTGTCAAAGCAGGCTGCCTTCCAGGCTCCTCTGAAGCTGGACAGACCAAACTTACATTGCCTTTAGGATTGAGATTCTTCTGTGAGGCACTGCTGTGCCTCTACTCTTCCTGCATCTGGTTTTAGTCTGGTCACATATGACCTTGCTAGAGGAGGCACAGAGGAGCCTTTCAGGTTGATCTGAAGGATTTCTGTGCTCCCTGGAACCAGGACACAATGCCCTAGGAGCTGAGCTCTGGGCTCTCTGCTTTGGAGTGGGGAATTCAGACTGGGAATATGATATCTCTTCACTCCTGGACCCTCCAGCTCCAGAAAGCACAGAACTCCTGGATTATTGGATGCTGAGAGGGTACAACCTCTTCCCTTCTCTTTCCCCAAAACACTCTCTACCGACCATGCTCAGAAAGAGGAACTGCTTAGAGGGGCCCTTCCCTGGCCTGGTACAGCCAAACTGCACAGTGGAACCTCGTTGCAGGGAGGGATTCTGGGGTTCCAGATGCTCCAGCCACCCTCCTGTCTCTGTCAGCAAAGGAGGCTCACTGGCACCCAGAGTCCTTGGGCTGCTGGACACTGCCTGGGGCTGCTTTGTGTTGTGCCCCCACCAACACAATGAATTTCCCCTCCAGTTCTCTCTGATGCATCTCTGGCCTTTCCCTCCCCAAGAAACTGCAAAGGGTGTTAGCTTGGGCTGCCCCATCCCTGCAGATGCTAGTTCCTATAACACCTCATTTTCTTAGCCAGAGGAAGCCTTTGTAGACCTGTTTGGTCCCGTGTCTTCATGGAGGATTTATACAGCCCAAGCGTCCACAGCCAGTCAGAGCCCAGATGGCTGCCAAACTCTGTAGAGCTGAGACGTCTTTCATCTGTATTTGTCCTGGAAATCTTTTGAACCTCTCATTTGGTTTTAGCCTTGAATATGTTTCATATGCAAAATAATGCATCATGTCAGAATCATTGGCACAGTGTGTCTCTGTTCAGTCAGTCCCTTGTTAACTGCCCAGTGGCTACAAGGTGGGTCCCAGAGACTGTGTCTCCTGGCACTGAGGGGCTACAGGCAGAAGAAGGGGTTGTGTCTATCCTGCTCCCATGAGGCGTTTGCACAGCCCTAGCCCAGCCCTGTGTTCTCTCTGTTTGACCCAGCATCCAGGTACTTGGGATCAACCCTGTGTTTTGATCATTTAATAGCTCTTTCATAAATTCCTACCTCATGCGTCATCGCTGTGTTTGTGAAGGGCTCGGTGGACACCTTGGGAGATGGGCAGGTTGGGATCAAAGCTGGAATCTGGGGGAGATAACATGCATGGTGCCCCATGCCCAGCAAAGTGGGTGAGTTGGAGTGGCCCTTGCCAAGCATGGCACACTTTTGGGGCCAGGATGCTCCAGGATCTTGTTGCCCAAGATGTGTCAGCAGGGATGTGCCAAGGTCCTTTTGCATTAGTGCCCACCACCACCACCTCCCCCCATTCTCCCCGACACCCCTCCCTGCTGCTCCAGCACTTTATTCCCAGCTGCAAACCCCTGGGTTTGATTGCCACTATGGTTCTGGGAGAAGCAGTAAAAGCTGAACCCCAGGGGGACAATAAAGCCAGTGGAGAGCAGATAAGCAAGGATCAAACAGAGTGCGGCAGCCACCCCATGCTGGACTCTCAAAGGCCCCTTTGTTCTGCTGCCTCCCGATTCAGCGCCGCTCTGCCTTCAAGGGCTGCAGGTGAGATAGCGGAGCTCACGGACAGCCCCAGCACAGCCCATGGCCGTTGAGCTGCCACCTGTGCGGCCCAGCAATAAAAAAAGAGAATTAATTTCAGTCACAGCACTGATCCCAGTTGTACACCGAGGCCTGATAACATATCTCACTGGTTTCTATCATGCAATAAAGCCATTATTGGGGTGGGAGATGATGGAGACATTCACCTTCCTTCTCATCCTGAGTTTGCTGAAGGGTTGTCCCCCTACCAATCTGCTGTCCCCTGACCCCCACCCACTGTCTGCTCTACAGCTGCCCCGCAGTCTGGTTTGATGGGGAAGTGCCGTCGGCCCCGCACAGCATTCACCAGCCAACAGCTCCTGGAGCTGGAGAACCAGTTCAAGCTCAACAAGTATCTGTCCAGACCCAAGCGTTTTGAGGTGGCCACGTCGCTGATGCTCACTGAGACACAGGTACCTTGGCCCTGGGGGGATGGAGCATAGCATCATGGAGCTGCCATGGGGGCAAGTCAAGGTCATGGGCAATACTAATGCCATCAGCCCCACACCCCACTGCTCCCATCAGTGCCCCTTCCAGGATATCTCCTGCAGAGACCTGCCTGGTGGGCTCCAGGCTCTTCTCTTGCGAAGGGCACCCCAGAAATACTGCTCCTCTTTTCAGCTGGCATGACCAGCTTGGGTTTCAGAGCCTTCCCATCCTTCAGCATGCTGTGAGGGGGTCTTTTTGTGGGACTAATATGAAAATGTCCCTGTGCATATCCTTGGCTGGAAGCTGGAAGGGGGGGAAAGGCAGCAGCCCCCATTATTCCTCTTCCCGTGACAACCTCAACTTCTTTGTACATACTTGTAGCACCATGGGATGCCCCACAATGAAGAGGTTTTGGGGGGGGACCTTCCATGAAGGGAAGGTGAAGGGGTGAGTGGGGACAGGATGCAGCAGGGTACATCCTCTCCCCTGGGGCTTTCCCTTGGCAGGTGAAGATCTGGTTCCAGAACCGCCGCATGAAGTGGAAGCGGAGTCGCAAGGCCAAAGAGCAGGGGGCTCAGTTGGAGGCTGAGAAGCAACGAGGGCTCAGCAAAACCTGTGAGAAGCTGCTGCCCAGCGAGCCCCAGGGACAAGCTGCCAAAAGCCCCGAGTTCATGGGGCACAGCCCTGACTCAGGCTTCCTGCACTGCAGCACTGCTGAGCTGAGCTATGGCCCGGACTCGTCTTGCTCGGGCGGCGAGGAAGAGGAGGAGGACGAGATGGGTGCCACAGAGAGGAAGATTGGCTCTGTGTTGTGAAAGGCGAATGGAGCCAGCTGGGGAGAGGGGCCAGGCTGTGTTGTGGGTGTTCTCTTTGCTGGCAGACACAGACTGTGCCTGGAAGGAGCAGGGGGCTGCAGGGCACCTGCCACCCTTTAACTTATGTATGTTTGGATCCTATTTAACTTGTAATTATTCCTCTGTGTGTATCTGGAGGAGTCCCCAGATCCCTCCCCTATAAAGCTGTTATCTGGATGCCTGTGCTTTTCCTTAGGGAATGGGAAAATCCCCTGTCCTGCTACTGTGCTGTCCTACCAAGTCTCTGGGAAAAAAGGTGGGGAGAGCAAACTTGGATAGCTGGCAGTCTGCTGGCACAGCTGGAAGAGGGAGACCCCGGACCCTTCTTTGACTGCACTGCCACTTCCCTACAGATCTGACAGTGGCTGGAGCAGCACATCCCAGTGTGGTGCCAGCTTGTCCTTCCCCTTGGTGGCACGAAGAGGTGGGAAGGATGCCCAGGTTGCATGCCAGCCTGCCTTGCCTCCTCCTGCACCAGTACATCCCTGGTAGGGTCTGTGCTTTGTAGGGCAAAACTGTCCTGAGAAGCAAAGCTGATGCATGTTTTCCATGCTGCAGTTAGTCTGCTTGCATCGGTGTGGCATTGTCCCAAATAAACGGGGAGGGGAAGGGAGGCAGAAAAGTGCTCAGGCTGTAAAGGCTCAATGCTGTGGTGAGCTTTCCTTTTCCCATGGTGATGCTTAACCTCTCTAAGTTCTTCTCTGGGCTTGTTTCATTATGCTCTTGGGAACTTGCTCACTCTAACAGGCTGAAGTCAACCCTTGGTAGCAGGATGGTGACTGACACCCTCTACCACTTCCCTAGAAACACTAGGGGTAAGCACTGACTCCCCGTAAGTAAGCAGGCTGCCCATGCCCTCACAGGATGCTGGAGGGTCCTGGAAGGCCCTATAGATCTCCCATGCTTCCTGTGCCACTTACTGGGTCTCCCCTTGGGGTGCTGAGATGGCCACGAAGGCAGAGGGGGCTGCCCTGCTTCACCACTCCAGTGCACAAGGAACTGCAGGGGTGGAGCAGGCTGGGCCGGGGTGGGTGGCCCAATTCCCAGGCAGACCATGATGTCTCTCCTGTCCCACACCCCGCTGTCCTCTCCTCTCCTCTCCTCTCCCTGTCTCTGCCTGAGAGTGGCAGGGAGGACTGTCTGCCCCGGGACTTGTGGTGGGGGTGGGAATTGCTGAAGCACAACAGCCCCTGTGGAATCCTGGTCATCTCTGGCAGACAGTCAGTGCTGGAAGGGCCAGGTAAGCGTTGGTGCGGGGCTGTCACACACCGCAAGGCTGGGAAAAGCCTGTCAGTGTCTGGGGGGCAGCACCCTGGGCAGGGGGACAGATGCGATGGTTTTGGGACAGAGGGGTGCGCAGGGGAAGCAGGTGACAGGAGAGAGGAGCATGGAGACGGACGAACGGATGGATGACGGTCCTGTGTAGGGGGACAGTGACCCACAGTGGCTGCTGGCAGCTCAGCAGTTTCCCCCTGGCTACATGTCATCCTCACTGCCCAGGTTCCCTTTCCCCAGGCAGTCCATCTCAAGACATGCAGGTGTCCAGACCCCTGGAATTACCCCGTGGGGACCTCTGGTTCTGGGGAGGCTGCAGCCCTTGCTCCAAGGAGGTAGGTATGAGCTAGGGTAGACGCAGGTGCCAGGAGCCTGCCCTGGTTGGTGTAACATGAGGCAAGAGAGAAAAAAATGTGGTGTAGGGGGGAAAAATACAAGGAAAGGAGAAGGGATGGGGAAGCATGAAAGGATGGTACCTAATTCCCTGCCACTGCCATGTGGGGACAACAGAGGAGGAGAGACCCATTGTTCCAGGAGAGTTGTGCCAGCTCCCAGCAAAAACACAGGACTGGGCACAGAAATGCTGGCACCTGCCAGCCCATGGCTGCAGGAGCATCATGGCCAAAGACATCCATCACCTGATATGCAACCTGGCTCAGCAGGAGACCACAGGGACTAGCACACACTGGAGCAGCACTGAAATGGGGGGACAGGAGTGGTAGAGGCAGAGAGGAAAAGGCAAGAAGGAAAGCAACAAAAGTGCCAGGCAGGAGGAGGGGAGCTGAAGGCATGTCACAGGCTTAAAACATTCACCTTGATGGGCCATGACAGGTTTAATTTGCAGAGTACAATCATTAAAGTGATGGATGGGAGGCGTTCATCTTGCGCCTGCTGCACTCAGGCCCTCTGTGGCTGCAGGAGGGTTTGTTTTGTTGCCGTTATTTATGAGGTTGTTTCTGGAGGAGCCAGGCACTTGTCCAGAGCTAGGGGGACAGAGGAGGGGACACAACTGATGCTGGAAGAGTTAGAGTGCTGATTTACAGCTGGGCTGCTTAGCTGGATGACTCATTTGTAAACATCGACAAATGCCATTAAAGCTGCATCTCCTTCCTGCCTCTGCCCGGGCACCCTCCCTGTGCGGTTTGATGCAGCCACTCTCCACCACAGAGCTGCCTGCGCACCCTGGAGGCACTATCTCTCCCTCCCCACCGGAAAAATGAAGGTTCTGTCTCCTTGAGGGTCATCCAGGGCACTGGGAAGATGTAGGACTGTCCCATGGTGGTGGTGGTGCCCCATGAGAATACCTGATGGGCTCACGCAGCCAGGGCTCCCCATCCTCTGTGCCTTTGCTGGTCTTGGCCCCATAACTACTTTTGCCAATGATAAGAACTTGTTACTTGTGTCACCAACGCCCCAAGGAGCTTAGGGTGACCTGGCCCCATTAAGGTGTCGCTCCATTCCTGTGAGAGCACTCTCCAGCCTGCTGCAGCCTGTGACCCCTTGCCACCCTGCAATCCCCGCACTATCCTCACTCATCCATCCGATGCACCCACGGACTTCACGGCCCCTCTTTGCTGGCTCAGCTTTATGCTGCCGCCCGCCCCGCACTCATCCTCAACACCCCTCGCCCTACGCCCTCTCCTGCACCCCTGCATCCCTCCCTCTTCCTCCCGCCCTCCTCCATCTCCTTGCCCCTGAACGTCCCATCTGCCCTTGATCTCTGTCTCCTCCCTGCACCCCTGAGAACTCCTCACCGCCTCCCTCAGCCCTCCACGCTCTCCTGGCCGCCGCCTGCCCGCGGCCTCTCCCTGCCCCGCTCCCGTTCCATCTCCCCCTCCCTGCGCGTCCCTCCGCCGCCCCCTGGCGGCCGCCGCTGCCCGCGCCAATTGACCCGAGGCGGCCGCCGTCGTCGCTGCGGGAGCCGCTGCAACCGCGTCCGGTCTCCACGGCAACGCGGGCCGGCCCGCACGGCGCTGAGCGGTCGGCACCGGCACCGAGGTGCCCCGGGCTCCCGGTGCTTCAGGGGGCCGGGCTGGGGTCGAGGGAGCCGGCCAGGCCCAAGGGTGATGGTGACTCGGGGCCCGGGCTTTTGCTCCGCTCCGGGGCCAAGCAGGGTCATGATGCAGCGGGCCGTGCCCCAGGGAGCTGGGCAGGCGCTCGCTGCAGGGAACAGGGTCCTGCCACACTCACCCATACGGGGCTCGAGCGGGCCAGGCCAGGCTACAGAGCACAGCTTTGCTGTACTGTGCTCTGTGGGCCCATAGTGGGCAGGGCTGTGCTCTCCCGCGCCGAGGAGAGCCCTTCCACAGGCTGTGGGCTGTGAGTCGTGACCCGCAGGTCAGCGGGACAGCCGTGCTCTCTGGAGAGGGCTGCCCTCAGCTGCGAGCTGGGGACGCAGCGGGGGCTGCTCCCTGCAGGGAGGGGCTCAGCGCCGCCAGGAGCCTGAGCAGGGCCGTCGGGTCGCTGGGAGTGCCCGGCTTTGGCAGCAAAGGCTTTGTGGGTGCAGGGGCAGCACGTGTGAGGACTTTTTCCCCTTGTTTCTCAGATGCTTGCTCAGGTGCATGACGAGCCCGAAAACTCTGACTCTTTTCGGAAGAGTGGCTATGATAGGAAGGTGAGCGGAGGAGCAAAGAGTGCTGCTGACTTGGGATTGTCTGGTAGGCAGGGAGAGGAGAGAAACAAAAAATCGTCCTTCATCACACGTTTTAGTATCTGCTGTTTGGGCTGTGGCCAGGAGGTGTCCTCTCTGAACCCCGGGGAGGCTTTTGGAAACTCCTGGAGTTTTGCCGCGGGGTGGCTCCTCTCATCCGTGTCTAGAGTCAGAAACCCTTAGTGTAGAGAAAGGGCTGTTTGAGTGATTTCTCTTCCCTTCCTCCCGAACTGCTACTCCCTAAGGTGTCTGCAAGAGAGCCAAAGAAGAAGAAAGTCATATTCTGGGGCATTGAGGTGCCCGAAACACTCAGTTGGCATGGCTGGGAACTTGGAAAAGAGATGATCAAACACCTGACCTTGAAAAATGTTCATGGGAAAGCCCAGAAGCTGAGTTACAGGTGCGTGGGAAGTTTGTTTGTCCTTTGTACTCCTCAAGCTCTCTCTGCATCTTCACTCCTCCTGCTGTATCAGTCACATCATCACTTTTTCTCAGATTCACCTCCCCTCTCTCCCCTTGAGTGCTGTGCTGGAGAAAATGCGTGCACCCTTATGTTGCAGGACCGAAACCTGCTAATTCAGAAACACAGGCCTTGTTCCTGGCAGAAGTCTGTTAAATTAAATGCCTTGTTTTAAATTCTGTTTTGCTGATACTTCTGTCTGTGAGGCATTTCCAGTCTAGTGAGATTTTAATTGTGGATGTATGCCAGCCAGTCACTAGTGTGACCTACAACCACTGCTCCCGGAGTCCCTCTGGGTGCTGAGCCATTCCAGCAGTCCCTGTGACCCTCCCTGCTCTGAAACTCAAATGTGTCTGCCCTATGTGTTTTGCTCATACTGCATGTCCTGAAAACATAAAATATTGTTCAAGGAAGGGGTAGGTACTTTAGGCTGGGAATAAGTTTTCAGGACATGTGGGTTCTATCCCTCTCTACTGTTTTGCTGCCAAAGTACCCTTGGGGTCCAGTGTGTAAAGTGCTTCTAAATTGTGGGGTCAGGAGGTGTTGGTTATTTATTCTCTTTTCTGCTAACTTAAGTTGCCCACCCTCAGACAAAATCTCTTGTTTTGATTTTGTTGTCCAGGGCTCCTTCCACGCCATTCTTCTTCACAGTTTTCCCGCAGCCGATTACTCTGAACCCTGGTATGTCTGTAACTCTGCCCATCGTTTTCCGGCCCAGTGAAAAGGTAAAGCAGCAACATCACAACTACTCTCAGTGCTCAGGCTGCCTGCCGGGGGAGAGCAGTGGGCCTCTGCCTCTCTTGTCCTTTCTGATTTGTTTTCACTTGAATGCATGAGTCCTTGGGGAAATTCTAGCATAGAAGGAGTGGGCAAAATGGCCTTCCTGATCTCTCCACATCTTCGTTACCTGAGGGAGCCCTCATCCCTGACTTCTCTGCAGAGTTTGCCAGTAGTTATGAGAGGAATCCTCACAAAAAGTATTATTCCCAGTTTTTCATGTACTACTTCTGCCTTTCAACTCAGTAAGATATAATGCTTAAACTGTCCACACCTGCTTTGATCCCAAGGAAACACATCTGGGTGGTTTTAGTGCAGAAACTTGGGTTGAGGGGCTCACTTTCTGCCTTCCTACAGGAGATTCCAAAGCCTCTACATTCAAGGACTACCAGTTTTCTAAAGGGATATGTCAGGGGCCTCCCTTCTTTTGGATGGAGGGTGTTTCTGTAAGCGTTATTTTAAACAGCAATGATTCTTTTTATCCATACCCTTTTCTTATTTTTCAGGTTGTTAGTAGTGTCTGTCTTGGCTCTGAGTGTTGATCTCTGGCTCTTGTTGATAGCTGTATGTCTTTGATGTGTACCTCTGTCCTAGCCTTAGAGCATGGTCATTGGACAGATTCCCAGTACCCTGCTCTCTTAGTATCAATTTCTGATGACTGTTCAGTGTTCCCTTTATGAAATAAGCTGCTGGCTTTGTTCCATTTTCAGTGAATAGTTTGTCTGCAGCACAGACAAATTGCTAAAGCAGGAGTCTGCCTTTCTTAGAGAGAGCAAGGACTGTGTGTGCTGCAGTGCCCGAGGTCTCTCTTTACCTTTATAAGTGTTACTCAGGAGAGGTGACAAATGGGAAGCATAGAAAACACATATCTTTAAATTCCTTCTATCTTGGCTTGTTAGCAGATGTCCTGAGGCTATTTGTACACAGTGCTGTCGATGCTGCATCTTTAAGTTGTGTGTTATCTGCTTAGATCTCTAGCTGACAAAGCATTTAATCAATGACTGATACTTCTGTGTGCTCATGGAGCTCAAAGAAAAGCTGTACATGCTTCAGTTCAGCTGAACTGGGACCTTGAAAATACTGAAAGAAATCCATCTGCATTGAAACAAACCAGGTGAAACTACTGTGGCCTTCAACTGCTCTCCCTGATGTGTTTTTGTGTTCCCTGGCAGAGAAGTATGCCTGAGTTTCTTCCACACTGCCTGTCTTTTCTGAGTGATTCATATGCTCTCTGTCCTGCGCAGAGGCCTCCACTGGTGCCTCTGTTGCCAACATTTTTTCCCCAACACTTGTAGTGGTGAAGGTGACAGGTATTCATGGGTGGAGCTGCAGCATCTGCAAGGTGGAATCCATCTAATTGCTGTCTGCCTTTGCTTTTCTGTGCAGAGGGATTATGAAGACAACATCTTCTTTATGAAGGCTGAGGGTGAGTTCTCTGTTACCCTGCATGCAATGCTTCCACGCTTCTGTCTGTCCATCCCGGCTGCTGTCCAGTTGCCTGTCTGTGCTATCCACAGTGCTACAGAGGTGGCGTTTCCTGTGTGCAACGTTGGGTGAGTGAGAGGTGGCTAAGCAGACACTCTTTCTGTTTTGTCAGGTATTTTGCCACTTTCTTGGAATGTCCAGTGAATGCAGCTCATTCCAGTGGTTATTAGTTCTGTTGGCTGCCTTAACGGCAGGCAAAACTCTGCCTTCCCTAAGGTCTTGGCAGGAAAGGCAGCAGAATGGTAGTACAGGTCACTGTGGGCACATCTTGGCATCTCACATCTGTTTGTTGCCAGCATATGCTGAGAACTATTCACGCACAGGAACTAGATGGGGACAAGCACAGTGTCCCACTGAGGACATCCCACATTCACTGGAGCGGCCTGGGCTTCCGTTTAGCCAAAGGCAACCTGCCCAGCATGAACAGGGAGAGATGAGCTACCAGCTGGAAACATTTTAGTCATTTAAGTGCAAGGGTGCTCCCAGTTACCAAGGTTTGTCCTATTTTAATGAGGAAGGACAGTACTGTAGAAAGGAATGCAGTGAAGTTCCCAGACAAGGAGGAGGTGTACTTCCGACCATTTCAAGTGTTTCAGTCTCCACTTGGAGAAATAATTTGCTACAATGGATAGGCCCACTGTGTTGGAGGATAAGGATGGTAAGCAGCACACAGCTTAGGTCAATAAAATAGAAAAAGCTGATGGCATATCATGTTGTTTGCAGAAATCAAACAAGCAAAGGGGGTTCTGGAAAATTGATTAAGGTGTTAGGGAAATGGCTCAATCCCCTTTTCTCACTTGAGCATATAACAGAGGAAAAAACAGTCATTTAAATTAAGTAGCTGCAAATTTAGATACAGGAAAAGCAAATATTTAATTGTGGAACTGATTTACTTGCTATCACCTTATGGTCATTAAGAAAGTTCTTAGCTGTAATAACTAAGATTCATTAAAGTGTGAACAGTGCCTTTGCAGAGACTAGAGACAAATTTCTTCACAGCATCACGTATTTGTCCAGCTGCATTTGGGATTCTTCCATTCAGCACTGGTTGCTTCACATCCCAGCTGAATATCCTAACTGGAAAGGCCCACCCTATGCATGATTGCACAGGCAGCAAATGATCTATGGATCTGCTTAAAATATATCTCCATTTCCTAGTGATCTCGTTAGCATCTTTGCCTGGGAGACATCAAGTCCTTTCTCCTTGGATCCTACGTGTGGCACACTGAACCCAGGTGCTGAGTGCATGGTCAAGGTGGTCTTCAAGCCCAAGGTGGCTGGGGTGTATTATGCAGCAGCAACATGCTGGTTTGGAGGTGAAGTGAAACAAAAGAGGACAATCAAGCTAAAAGCCCTGGGTGAGTCTTTCTTGCATTTAACACTCAAAGAAATGTGTGTTACCCCTAACTCCGGAATAGCATTCCACAGGGATACATGGAGGGCCTGCACTCTGAGGCTCTGCTACACTTGGCTCAACCCAATGATAAGCAAGTGAAGCCCATAGTTTGAAAGTGGCCTGTGGAATTCTCTAATGTACTTTTGCCAATTTGGAAGTGTTATCTGAAGAGACAGAGGGTCCAATATGCCCTGTGGCATGCTTTCACCAAACCAGCATTTCCAAGGCCTGTTCAAGTTGACAGAGGGGAAGAAATAAGAGGAATTCACTGGAAAAAGCCTCCACAAACTCCTGGCTTTGTCACTGACTTTTGTCAGTGTCTCCTGACTGTCTCTGCTAGACAGAGAAGCAGAGGGAAATTTCTAAAGCTTTCTGGATGCAAGCTAAAATAAGCAACAATTTCGTTAGCAAGTCCATGCCTGAAGTGACTTGTATGGCCACTGACAAACAAAAAATGTGATTATGAAGGGCTAGAAGGGAGTTTATTTGGTTCAAATCAGGGCCAACTTTGAAGGCAGATCCAACTTCAGAGTTATCTGAGGTTCTTCAGACCTTGTCCAGTTGAGTGTTGAATATTCAAGAGTAGAGGTTCCACCTGTCTTTCCTAATACAGTATACTATTCTCTTTAACAGCCAAATACCCCTGCCTGTGTGTGAGCGTGACAGGAAAGAAGTCTGAAGGTGTACAGCCTGGAAAGTTTCAGGATGCCCTGTGTTTTGGATCAGTAGCAGTGGGGACAACTGTGGAGAAGTCTGTGGAAATCTTCAACATGTCTGTGGTATGGGGAGAGGGAGATTGACTTCGTGTGAGAAGCCGGCAAGCTGACACATTTCTCTGGGATTATTGGTCTTGTGTATCTCCCTTAATGCTGTGAAAATAACCTAATTGTGAATGTGAATGAAGCAGAGGTGATGAGCCTTCCTCTACCAACCATGCCATTCACCCTTGCCTTCCAGCTACAGTTCTAGCAACTTAGCCATTTGCAGCGTGGTATTGCAGTTTCCCCCTGCTTCCCTTCTGTGCTTGGTCCACTTCACCATGTCCTTTGCATCCTGCAGCTCTCCTGCCCACCCTGGACAACTCCATCAATCCTGTGTGGCAGTTGTGTCAGTCTCAAATAGGTGTGTGCGTGTGTGTGTGTGTGCGTGTGTGTGTGCGTGTGTGTCCCAGGCAATTGATGGATCTTCCACTGCCCTCTGTGGAATGCAGCCCAGTGAATTGTTCAAAAAGTCAAATGGATTTGAGCACCTTGTTACCTGTGCCAGCTCAGCCCATCCCAGGCTCTTAAGTGATGGATGTACTCAGAGACTGCTGACATGGATGATAGCAGTGCTGACTCCTCCACAGGCCCTGCAGCTTGGGAGTGGAAAAGGCATACTAATTTTTGTACTATTATTATCCACACTGCAGTGGTGCTCAGCATTGCCAGGCAAGGATCAGGACAGTTTTTTAAGGGTCTTGAGTATGGTGTCAGAGCACCAGCTTTGTTTTTTTTTGGGAAAAGAAGACCCATAAACAAGGTGGAACTATGGATAGAGGGAAATAATTTACCTGCCTGGATGTTGCCCTGGTCACAGCAGTCATTTACACTATTTTGGCCCCTAGGGACACCTTGAGCCATCTTTCCACCTACCAGGAGGGGCACTCCAACCCCAGAGATCCCCGGGAGTTTTGCTGCAGCTTGCTGATTTCTGAGCATGTTGAAGGAGCTTGTTGCCACCCATTCTCCATCAGAACAAGATGGCAGAGGTTTGCTGCACAGTGGTTCTGTGGTGGCCTTGGTGTTCTTGGTGGTGTTTAGAACTGCTGAAAACTACAGTTCTTATCTGATTAGTGCCCTTCATTCAGAGTCATCCTGGCTCATGTTGGCTCCTTTATTAACCTGTTTCTTTTCTACTTGTAGGTTGATGCACCATGTAGAATAGAACGAGCAAAAGACCTTCTGCTTCGTGATTATGTTTTCTCCTGTGATGTGTCCCATGATGTTGTTCCTGCCAAAGGGAAGCTGGTCTTATGCATACGGTTTCAGCCCCAAGTAGTAGGAGAGCACAGTACTGACTATTTCACTATCACATCTGCTGCATGTCACTTGGAGACTGTTCTGAAAGTGGTTGGCTCATGTAAAGGTACCAAAGCCTTTCCTGTTTCTCCCTGTCAGCTTCTTACCACTGGAGGGAATAGGTTAGTGCTTGAGGAAGGACTAGGAGCTGTCATAGCCTGCAGTCACAGACTGAACCCCTGCTGGGATCTGGCTGTCCCTGATGTACCCTTTGGGATTTATACTTGCTTGACTGTTTTAAGTGAATGTCCAGCTGTTTGCTAGGACTAGTGGGTTTGCTGAAGAGTTGAATCTGTTTGGGAATATCAGTTAAGTGCAGCAGTGACATGTTGGAATAAACAGCTGTGACAGGTCCAGGATCTTGCATGTTGTGCCAGGTCCTTCTGTGTCCCTGCACCAGCATTCTGTGGACTTTGAGTGGATCAATCTTGGAGAAAGTTTGATGCGGACACTGCAAATCAGCAACACATCAGATGTCCCGGCCTATTACCAATTTGATATTGATTGCAAAGGGAGCGTCTTCTCCTTGGATCGCCCCTGCGGAGTCTTGGAGGGCGCAACAACGCTAACACTGAAGGTGATCTTTCGACCTGCTCACCCGATGAATTATCACCGCAGAGTCGTGTGCCTTGTCCACCACCAGGTATGGGAGACGAAGGGTGGTTTCATTGCTGTGATACTTTAGAGGCATCTTCCAGTGTAATCCAACAGGATTGGCCTGTCTCACTTAGTAGTCCCTGCAAATCTCTTCCCACTGCATTTTCATTGATAGCTATAATAGACTTGTTAAGATTGGAAAAGACTTCTAAGATCATTGAGTCTAGCCATTAACCCAGCACTGCCAAGTCCACCACTAACCATGTCCCCAAGTGCTACATCTGCATGTCTTTTAAATACCTCCAGGGATGATGATTCAACTACATCCCTGGGCAACCTGGGGTGACAACCATTTTGGTGAACAAATTTTTCCCATTATCCAATTTAACCACTGCCCAAGCACAACGTGAGGTCATTTTCTCTTGTCCTATCACTTCTTACCTGGAAGAAGAGACCAGCCCCCACATAGCTACACCCTTCTTTCAGGTAGTTGTAGAGAGCAATAAAATTTCCCGTGAGCCTTTTTTTTCTAGGATAAGCACCCCCAACTCCCTCTGCCATTCCTCATAAGGCTTGTGCTCCAGACCCCTCACCAGCTTCATTGCCCTTCTCTGGACACACTCCAGCTCCTCAATGTTTTTCTTGTACTGTGGGGTGCAAAACTGAACATAGTAGTCAAGACACAGTCTCACAATTGCTGAGTACAGGGGGACAATGACTGCCCTGGTCCTGCTTGCCACACTATTTTTGATACAAGCCAGGATGCCCTTGACCTTCTTGGCCACCCAGGCACACGCTGGCTCATGTTCAGCTGTTGTCAGCCATCACCCACAGGTGCTTTTCTGATGAGCAGCTTTCCAACCACTCTGCCCAAGCTTGTAATGCTGCCTGGGGTTATTGTGACCCAAGTGCAGTCCCTAGACTCTTGTTAAGCAGAATCCCCATGGTGCAGGTTCCTATCAGCAATAGGATGTGGACAGTCAGTAATGCCTGTGGATAGGGTGAGGTGCATCCTCTGTGGCTTTTGTCCATTTAGGTCTCTCTCCTAACTCAGTGCATAGCTGTGCACTGAGTGCCTTCAATTTTCACTCCAGTTTCAGGAAAGTTTTTGTCTCACATTGAGACATAAAGTAAATGGCAGCCTAAAACTGCAGATGCTAAGCATGGTTTTGGAAGTGAGATACTGGTATGGTGAAACTCTCAAAGCAATCACAGGACAGTTTATTTCTTATTACCCTGAATTGTGTTTTCCCAGGAACCCCTATATGTGGACTTTTTTGGTACCTGCCATTCAGACACAGCTAAGCCAACCACCCTTCAAAAAAGACACCTCTCCTGGTACCGAACCAACATGGTGAGGGGATTCACCTTCTACCCCCCTGATATCCTGAGTGAAATGCTGAAGAATGGGAAGTTGCAGATGGATGAAAAGGGAGCCTTCATGCTGCCCCCTGAGGTATGAGCTACCCTCCCTGTAATCTGAGACACTTTCAGCTCTTCTCTATATATGCTGGGAATCCGTTGTACCGAAGACAGATCTATAAGGGCTTGCAAGTGCCAGACTGATTTCTTTAGTATTTATGCTGTTGATGTTCCCAGTACACACCAACACTATCTTTGTCAGCTGGCTTTTACCCTATCTTAGCCACAAAGCTGTTTTCTGGCTTTAACTCAATCATGCGGTCATTTTTTGCTTCCTCTTTAGTTTCAGGTTGAGGCTTTCAAACAGAAGCCTCCTTGAAGCCTAGACTTTGAGCTGTTCTAGGAACTCTTGCTGAAGTGCATTTTGCATGCCCTCTTGCTCATGAAGGCAGTCAGCACCTGGTGTCTCCCACAGTCACACTTTCCCTACTCACACTGAGATATTTCCATCCTGTAGATTTCTGAGGACCAGCCACCCAAGGAATACTTGGAACCCAGTGCCATGGCTGAATATTTCTATGATGGTGTAAGCAGTGACCTGGCCTTGTTTCCTGCTCATGTCAGTGTCAGCCCCAGGGAGTATGATTTTGGATGCTGCATGCCACCACACAAGGCAGAATCTCTTTCTCTTTGTGTGACCAACCACACCAAAGGAAATGTCATTGTTGCCTGGACTCCAAGCCATGGAAGTGCCTTCCAAGTGCACCCTGAAATCTGTGACATCCCACCGCTGAAGTCTTCAACCTTCTATGTCTTTTGCAGGCCCACTCAGGTCAACAGTCTTTATGCAGCAGAGCTGGAAGGTTTTGCTATTTATAAGGTTAGTAGGAATTACTAAGACCAGAGATGACCTAGCAAGCAACTTTTTGCAGAAAAAAGTATTTTAGGGGAGTTAAAATTCAGTTTAAACCCTTAATTTTGAATTTGAAAAACTAGCACCTCTATTAAGTCTTTTGGCCACTGCTTTGATACTCTGTTGGGTTAAAGTCTCTTTCACCTGTGTCCTGGCAGAGAAATGACAGAACAAGTCACATCTCATGCTCATGCACAGGTACACTTGCTCTTACCCCTAGGAAACATGAAGCATGGTACACCTCACTGAAGGAGGAATTACTATGAATTATTACACTATTAGTGTAGATGTGAGCCTGCACAAGAATGGTTGTTGTGGCCTGGGTGATGGGCAAGAGCTTGGTCTTTGTGTCTGGCCCTCCACAAGTAAAGCTGCTGAGGGCACTGTCTCTCCCCAGTGACGTGGGATTCACGTTACGTGAGTCTGCAGTTACAAGAGATTTAGCACCCAAAAATGTCCTGGTAAGTGAAACTTAGCATTTGCCAGTCTCTCTCTCTTTGTTTCTCATCTGGCTCTGGTCAGTCCTTCTTCCCTGAAAATGTCAATTCCTTAGCTCCAGGGATGTCATTGAACAAGCACCTGCTTGAAGGTAGTATGTGCACTCGGTCTCTTCCAGCTCAGATTAATCTGTGATTCTGTGAAGGCACCTTGCCACACTCCCTTCCTGCACAAACTGTGTTGTTCCTCGTGTGTCTGCAGGTGATGAGACACTACACCAACATTGAGAATGATGCCACCATCTGTCCGTCGTGGTGCCTGACTGTGAGGCTGAGAGCACACACATATGAAGCAAAACGGGAGCACATCATTCCACAGTACATCCTGGATGTCCCCAAAGTGTGTAACTGATTGACCTTTGGATCTTTGCAGAGACACTCAGTGTTTGCCTCTGAATTCTTTGTCTCCCCTTGCACTGAGATGTGTCTTTGGTGGTTTCTGAGGTGTGGAGGCTCCTGCTGAGGTACAAAAGTAGTATGCTGTTTCTCCTGCATTAGCTTCCCAGCTTCCACCATCCATGTCAGCTGCACTGACCATCTCATTAGCTCTGAGCGAAAAGCTGTTGGGATCACCTTCCTTTATGTTTAGGTAGATACAGGTACTAACAAAGGTTCAGGAGCCTCAAAAACTGCATGCACTTGGGCAAACAGAATCCTCACTTATGAAAGAGAAGTGGTTGTAAGATAGAGGGGAAGGTTCTCTCTCTCTTCCTGCTGTTTCTGTGGCACAGTAAAGTATTTTTCTGATGAGGTAAAGTGAAATCGGATCCTAAAACATAAGAATAGTCTTGAGAACCTATTATGAAATCTCCTCAGCTAATCTAGGCCATGCAGCCTTTATTTGATGTGCCCGAAGTGGAGCAAATTCTAGTCTGCTGGAATTCTTCATCCAGGATGTCATTATCCATGCAGAAATTGCAGGCACCAGCAAGCAGCTCGCTTACTGGATGGACATAAAGCATGGCACGATAGAACATATGTTCACCAGTCCCATGAGCCCATGAGGGCCACTGTGGGAAGGGAAAAGACCATCATTTGTGTACCCTTGGGTGGTTTAATTTCTTTCCTTGAAAAGAAGCAGTTAGAAAGTTTTCCATAGACTCAGGATAGTGCTTATTGGAACCTGGAATTGAATACAATAAAAACTTTTTCTTTAAGCTGATTTTTAAACCCAGTGAAAGCAATCCTTTTTGCTTGTCTCCACCAGACTTTTCCTCCTGTGGTTTGTGACACTGATACCTACTGCAGCATGCTGTTGTCCAACCCGAGCACCTCTTTGATAACCTTCAGTGTGAACCAAACTGCCTGTCCCTCTGTTTTCATCAAGCCCAGCTTAGGACATGTCATTCCAGGAGGCCACCAGATTTTCTTTCTCTCAACTCACCCAGTTAACACAGTCTTGCAGCAGCATGTCCTGCCTTTGGAGCTGAACTCTTATCCTGCATACACCAAGGTAAGGAGAGGGAAGTGGAAGATGGTGAGCAAAGTTTTGTTCCCTTGTAGTCTTCCCTTTTCACAGTGACTTGCACTGTGATGCTTATTACATCTCCTAATGGTTAGTTTAGATTTTTATCTTTGGAAATAGAAATGAAAGAATATTTTCAACATTTAATATGGAGTCAACATTGCAGAAAGAAGGCCTTTGTAGTGCCAAACAACCTGTACCCCTTGTTCCTTGCATTTCCATCTCTTGGAATACACTGTATTATGCTAAGGGCCCGACTTGAGAGGACAGCCTAAAGCTCTTCCCCTCCTTATTAAGATCCAGTTTGTTCTTGCTTCTCTCTCAGAAGAAACAACATATTTGCAAGGTTCCTCCAGAGGCACCTGAGACTTCTAGCTAATATCTGTTACTTTTTCTCTTAATTCCACAGGAGATTGTTCTCCAGAGTTGTGGGCAGTCCCTTCTTTTGCTCTTAGAAGGTGATGGAATTCTCTACTTCAAGCCTCTCCATATAGGGACCTCCTCTACACGAATGTACAGCATTAAAAACTGCACAAGGCTACCCATGGTTTTCACATGGAAGATCCGTCAGTCAGACAGTAAGATCCTGTCTGTCAGCCCCACTGAAGGGCTCCTCCAGCCCTATGAAACCATGGTAAGTTCAAGTTCTATCAAAGTTGTAGTTTGCTCTCTACAACACAACCTGAGCCTGGCTTTGAATATCTGGATGTTCATTCCCAGTGTGAATCTTTGACACACATGGAGTTGGTGTGTCTGTAGAGAACTAGGTTAGCTATAATGGAGGAAGGGGCTGTGCATTAAATGCAATTGTTGAGGTGTTTGGGTTTATCTCGGGACTGGAGCTTCTGTGAGCACTCTTCCTTCTTGTGATTGCAGTCTCAGGCATGGACTTTTACTCCTGACAAGGAAACCAAGTATGTGCTGCGAGCTATGGTGTTTGTGAGGTGGAAAAGCCCAGACCCTGTGTCTTCCAAAGATGTCCGTTATGTCTTAAGGGTCATTGGAGAAGGGGCACTGGGCACCATCAGGGTAAGGAACAGGGGCACACTAAGTACAAGTAGGGGGGACCAGGGTGGGATGGGGGTCTTAGACTTTCCTTTTTGCACAATCTGTATTGGAGGCAGCCAATAAGGATTCACAGCAAAATTCCCAGATGCTGTTTTCAGTGTAAATGATAGTACTCATTCTAATGGCCTAATGGCAACATGTTGTAGATGTCCTGCCAGTTCAAATACGACCTTAATAAATCCTCTGGAATTTCTCTGATCCAGACTGAACCAAGCAAGTAATTTGGCTCCTTGGGAATCATGGTTCTCTCCTCTAATTCTGTCTGTTCTCCTTCTCCATTTGTTTTGCTGTTAGTCTGATTTCTAAGTGTAGTGGACCTTTTAAAGTGGTATAGCCAGTACACTTCCACATGGCTTTCTTCCAAGTTATCTGCAGGTCTGTGCAGCCACTTTCATTTTTAGTCAGGTTTCTTAATGAACCAGAGGTAAATAAAATAATATTTTGTAAGTCATTGCCCAATGTCAATCATGTTGATTGATGGGTGATAATGTCTTTGAGGTACGTAGTCATTATAAATTGTGTGTGAGTGCACAACTAGCCAAAAGAGAGGGGCACTCTTTAAATAGTTATAAAAGGGCCAGCAAATATCTCTCAGCTTTGACCCAAGTTCAGCTGGCCAGCTAGTGTTCTCACAGCCCTGAATATGCTACATCCTACCCAGCAAACAGCCTAAAAAACAATTGGAGAAAGCATTTGGAGGAGGGATTGAGTCCCTCACAGACCTGTTCCACATTTTACTGTGCTCCAACTACCTGAAAGGAGTTTGTAGCAAAGTGGGTATTGGTCTCTTCTCCTGAGTAATAAGCAATAAGGCAAGAGTAAATTACTTAAAAATGCACCAGGGGATGTTTAGATTGGATGCTTGGAAAAATTTCTTCAGGAAAGGGGTCGTCACTCATTGGAATGGGCGGCCCAATGAAGTGGCTGAATCATCATTCCTGGAAGTATTTAAAAGACATGTAGATATGGTACTCAGGGACATGGTTTAGTGGTGGCATTGGCAGTGTGAGGTCAATGGTTGGACTCGATGATCTTAGAGATCTTTTCTAACCTTAACAATTCTATCTCCCAGGGCATGCCAGGTCCTACACAAAGCAGGGAGTCCTTTGCACTGCACTGCAGGTGCCAAGGGATCAGCATGTGGTGAGATAAGTGGTGGCTACACTTAACCACTATGCTTGACATGTTAAAGTGACCTCAGCATGGTGGGTTTGTATTCCAGGCACAAAAGGAGCATCTGGACCTTGGAAATGTTCTAGTTGGTGATCAAAAAAGCTGCAGCATTGTACTGCTAAATGATGAGATCTGTACTCTGAATTACGTCCTCAGTGTGGAGCAACTCTTCACAGGGCCCCGTGACCCTGAGGAGGTCCGCAGCGATCTACTGGGTACTGTAAAGGAATTAACATGGGACAGGACCTTAGTTTTCCCCTCTTTTCTCCAAAACCAATCTAGAATTAACTTGGAGGTTGGACTGCTTGCTGGTTGGCTTGCACTGATTCTCTCAAACCTTGAGTTGTCTGCCCCTTTACATAGGATGTTTCTATCTTGCTGGAAAAAACATAATCCAGAGTCTTACAATTGAAGTTAGACCAATCTGGACCTTGAAATAAGGTACAATTTCCCAACAGAGGAGGAAGTTAAATAAAGGACCTTAGAAGAAATGTTGGAGCTCAGCTGTTAGCTGCTTTTCTAGAGGACCTCCAGTTGGGAAGTTCCCTGTTCTTTGCTGGCCAGAGGCAATCTGGGTACTCCCAATGAGCTGCCTACTGTTGTAGTCTAGGAATCCCAAGTTCAACACCTGAAGCTAATCCTAACTATTAGGCAAGGGGTAACAGTGGCTAGAGTGCAGGTAGACTTAGTGATCTCTGTGCCACAACATGTGTGGTGTAAGAGACAGTAATGCCAAGAGTTTATACTGCTTCTTGTATCCTACAGCTCTAGAGCTGGAACACTCCAGAGGAACAATCCCCGCAAGATCAAAAGCTTTTGTCCGAATAAAAGTAAGGCCAACCCGTCGGCTGCGTTACACCTGGTTAATCAAATATGCTATTTGCACACCCAGAGGTGAGATGGATGTTTTGGGATGTTGAGAGATGGGGGACAGTGCTTGTAAAAGAAGAGACTAGCCAGACAAGGAGTTTTCAGCTTGGAAGGTGAAAAATGTAATGTCATATAAATGAAAGGGGAGCACAAGATATAAATAACTGTTCATGATTTTTCAGTGTGAAAACAAGGGGCACTTCATAAAATGTTTAGGCTGTAGGCTTAAATCAAAAAAGGTTTTTCTCACATAGTGCAAAACTAAATTGTGTAAATGCACTGTTGAAAAGGATCACATTCATAGTCTTTTGGTGATGTCTAAATGCAGAAGTCAAGGTATAACTAGAAGTCAGTGGTTTAGGGGTTTTGAGAAGCTGCCAAACAAAGGACTATGTACAATGCCCATTCTTTCTTTGCTGTTGGTAGGGCCTCTCTCCTCTTTGCTGCAGTCAAAATGACCTAGGCAGCAGCCCCTTAATGGTACATGACTACTTTTTGGTGTTTCTTTCTCTCCCAAGCTGCAGATCTTGCAAGTGCAAAAGAGAAGCAGCAGCAGTTCCTCTGCTGCATTGTAGCAACAGGCGTCTACCCATCTTTGCGCATCACAGATGCTTGTACAACAGGGACTGCCAGCAGTAACAGGATGCACATCTGGAAGCTCTTCTCCTTGGACACACTGAATGAATTCTTGGAGCGAGACCCAACTCCCGGCGAGCTCACCTACAAAGTTCCCACAAGGCACAGGTGAGATGAGGAAATGGCTCAGAGGATCTTTGAGTCCCTTGCATGAGCCAGACAGAGATGCTGTGGCTTACTGGCACGTGTTGTAGCTCCTTGCTGTGTGGCACCCTGTTATTCCATCCTAACTGCTGCAGGCAGTTGCTCACCTCCACTTCTCTGCTTAAGCTCCCTTGAAAGGAGCCACAGAAACAGAGAATAATTTAATTGCAATAGACCTCCAAAAGTCTCTGGTGTAGCCCCTCGCTCAAAGCAGGGACACATAGATCAGGTTGCCCAGGGCCTTATTCAGTTCAATGCTGAATACCTCTGAGAATGGAGAAACCACAGCTCGTCTGAGCTCTTGTTTAACCATTTCCGTGATAAAAACCTTTTTCTTAGTATCTTATCAGAATATCTTGTATTGCAGCTTGTGCAGTTGCCATCCCTTTCCCCTTGCTTCATAAGGCTGAACAAATCCAGGTCCCTTTGTCCATCCTTGTAATCATAAAATGGTTTGGATTGGAAGGGACCCTTAAGATCATCTAGTTCCAACCCTTCTTCCATGGGCAGGGGTGCCTTCCACTAGACCAAGTTGCTCAGAGCCCCATCCAGCCTGGCCAATGTGCTCCAGCTCTCAGCCATTTTAGTGGCCCTCCATTGGGCCTGCTCCAGTATGTCACTGACTTCCTTATACTGGGAAGCTAAAGAGAGACTTCAGGCTAAGCAGGACTGTCTTATGTCACTCACTCTCATTAGACATACATAAAAGATTTTGAAAAGAAAATCAGGTCTGCCTTTTGCCCAGTAGCCTTTCTCTCAAAAGGGCCAAGAACATAAGGTCAGACAAGAATTATAAGGAAGACAGCCAATGTAGAATGACCTTTCCCCTGTCATGCCCTGATGACCCTTCCTCCTGTTTCAGTTTAATATCTTCTTTCTCTCCTGTGACCAGCACATGCTTGATCCCTCCAGTGTATACCCCTCTCCTGCTGGATTTTGACTTTGGGTCTGCCCCAGTGGGCTCAGAGCCTACCATTGTGATGCTTCTGCTGGAGAACAAGGGTGTGGTACCTGTGGACTGGTAAGCAGTGCTCACTGGAGCTCAGCCTTCTTTTGGGGGGTCTGGAAGTGCTCAAAGGGCTGGGAGAAATTTGCAGATTAATAGGGTGGGGTTTGTAGGTACAGCTGCAGCTGAGATCTGTTGATGAGTCTAGGTGGGGAAGCAATCAGGGAGATGCAGATCCGACCTGATGAAATGTGATGTGGCCAGCAGCTGGGCTAAGCCCATTTGGATTGAATATGCTGACCATAGCCCTGGGAAGTTGCATATCCTTGTTGCTGACCAGCTGATTGGTTCCCTAGGGCATTCTTGTTTCCTTCTGATCAGAAGATAGACATGGAGCACTGGGCAGAAGGTGCTGACTTTACCCCTCAGGAGCTGCACCAGATGAGAATTCAGGATAACCAACTCTTCAGTGTTTCCCCAAAGTCAGGAACACTTCTTCCAGGGCAAGAGAAATCTGTCCAGCTCTCACACAGGTGATGACAAGCACCAGTTCTTCATGCTGTGTGCCAGAACAACACATGCCATCAGTTCTCTGAGTTTCCATGCCAGATTTGCCTTCCTCATCACATGTTCCTCAGCAGAGGCTGGGCAAGTAAAAGGTTCCTGAACATGTCCAGTTTCTGAACCCCACAGAGCTTGTCTTCCTCAGGAGAATGTTTTAATGTCCCTTAACACTGCAGAGCAAAAGGCATTTAGTGTGACATGCTGGGGGCACTGGTCTGCCTTGACCAGACAGTTCAGGAGATGAACAAGATGCTGCACTTCCTGTGCTTTTCATTATGTAGTGATATTCTTTTTTTTTGTCATCAACTAGAGCTGCTAGCCCTTGCGTGCCTGTAGACGGTATGAAGAAATCTGAACACTTCCCCTTTCAAAGCAGACCATATCTGAGAAGTACTGGCATTTTGTTGGCCTAGAGACTTGCGTCCCTAAATACATGTATGACTAAAAGCAACAGTGTATCACTCATTCCCACCCAAACACAACTGGGTTCCCCCCCATCTCCCCATGGCCCTTACACAGCAGCGACTCTTTAGCTGGGAAGTGTTCTCTGATGTTCTGTGTGACTCTGACTTTATCATCCTGGGCACAAGGTTGATTCCTACTGTTTTCCTCTCTCTCCTCTTTCACTGCTAGACATGATTTCATTGGCACTGATCGCCTCCCTGTCCTGCTGAAGATTTCCTATGGCCATGAGATTCTGGTAAGATAACAGGTGTCCCTTCCTTCCATTTGCAGAACAACAAATTTGGTTGGAACTGAATTAAGAGGTGTTTTCCCCAGAAGCTGCATAGTGTACAGGAGGCTGTGGCCTTCCCCTGGAATTTGCACTAGCCAGGCAGTAACAGAGGGCCAAGCAGAGACATAAAAGCAATGTTCTGACAAACTTGTTGTTCCAGCACAGAGTGATGTGGGCAGTGCACTGGCAGAATGGCCTTTGGATGTTGCATCTGCTAGGTTCTTCAGCAAGAGGACTACAATTTATTTTTTATTAACCTTTGTATTTTATTAATGGTGTTAGTGCAGAATTGCTTCTTCCTTCAAGACAACTCCAAGTCCAAAACAGCCTTCTCAGGTTTTACGGTCCCTGTATGTTTTCCACACTCTGGTGTAACTTATGGTCAGGATTCCTGTGCATGCTCCCCCTCATTTCATCTGCCTCACTGTGAGTTGTTCCATGCAGTTCCTGAAGTTCAGATCTGTGGCCCATCCTGCTTTTCTCCTATGCAGCTTTCCTGAATCTCTCCATCTCATCAACCCTCCATACTCTTCAACCCCCCCTGGAATGTGCCTTTCTTCAAATATGCCACCATCACCTGCTGTGATGGTAGTTTGGGAATGCACAGGGTGGCAGAGCATCCTCCAGCTCTGGAGGGTCAGCTCTTTCCCCAAGCCCAGAACATACTCCCTGGGTTCCTGGTTGGCTGCAGCCTTTGTCCACCCACTTATTTCTCCTACCAATGATAGAGGAGATTCTTACTCATTCTTTCTGCTTCGCTGCTTTCTAAAGCATCCCAGAGCTGATCTGTGGTGTGTTTTCCCTGAGCATCTCCTCAGGCTTGGAACTAATTTCTCTCTCTCCCCCTCTCTCAAACTGTCAGTTAGAGTCAAAGTCACCTTGTGCTCTGCCAGGCACCACTCATGCCCGGCTGAGCCTTCCTGTCTGTCTCTGAAGTTTCCTATGAGACCATTGTGTTCACATATCTCTTTTATTTTTCTTTTCTTTCAGGACTGTTGTCAGCTGAAAATCCAACCCTTTGACCAAGCTGTTCAAACAGTGGCTTAACTGTGCCTTCCCTCAAAGCCCTTGGACAGGCTCCCTGTGCTCTGCCTGCCTGGCACAATCCTGAGAGTGACTGTGAGCCTTTCACCAGTTGGCCAGTGAGGGAAGAGGCTTTGGAGCACCAGAAGCCTATAGGGCATACATCCTCTCTTGCCATATAGCCAGTGGCTTTGGTGGCTACCAGAGGGCACCACCCTCCACCATGCTGTCGCTGCAGAAGGGGCTAGAAAAGCGTGGGATACCCTGGGGTTGAAAAGATCCCTTAGTGCCTTTGAGCTCTGGCAATAGGAGCTGTAGAAGCCAGTCCAGAGACCTGGAGCAGTGCAGGTGGTTGCAACCTGCAGAGATGCAGTGCCACTGCTGAACTGCTGATAATCAGAAAGTAGGAATGGGAGATACCTCTTGTGCAAAGAGAGCAGCTGAGGGACTGAACACAGTGTGCCTGCTTTCCTTGCAGTCATAGTATGAAGTGCACAGAGTTTCCAGCTCTTGGGTCAGAATCTGCCTTAACTGTGCTCACATTCCAGGGCCGAGCAAATCCTCACCTGTGATTCTGGTGAAATATGCAGAGCATATGCTAACCTTAAGCATATGTTAACCTTGAGCAAATGCTGTAGTGTCATCCCAAAAGTTAAGCTTTGGAAATTTCCGAAAGCAACAGTGAACAGAGAAGGAGCCCAGTTGGCTCAGGTATTGCTTGGTTACTCTATCAAATTCCAAATTATTTGGCTTCAGAGCTGTGTGGTTAGCCACTTGCAAACCAATGCCTGTTTTTCCTTTGGGTTTAAATTCACTTCTGTGATGGCTTTACCTACATGCGTAGATTTTGACCTCCTGCTCCTGTGTTTCCCCAACTTAATTTTCAGGAGAAGCTTCTTCTCTGTTATTCTTTCCCCATTCAGTGGCCAATTTTTAGTCCTCTGATGATTTATAGGTACTCTGAAGAACGCAAACTGATTTCCTATTGGCAGTTTCTTCTGGATATGGGAGGAGACATCTGTAGGATTCTGTGTTACCCAATTCCTTGTGCAGCAGGGAAACAAGGCCTCCCACTGCCTAATGCTTTCACAGATTGTCCTTTGCCTCTTCACCTGTAAGAGTGCTTGTTCTCAGAGCTCTGAGATCATTTGGCTGGGCAGAATTTGCAGCTCCCAGCAGTTTTAGTAGGAAAAGCCCAGCTAGCTGCATGTGTTGCAGGCTGAGGTAGATTGGTTCACAGAACTCCCTGGAGAGAAGGGTTGGATCCCAAGGAGAATCTCTGAGTGCACAGGTTTTATAAACTGCAAGTGTTTGCACGTCACTTCAAAGCTGCTAGTTTGGTATTGTGAGATTTTATCACCTGCAGCATGTGTTCTCCAGGCAGCTCTTCTCCCTGGATAATCTGGCATCCCCTGGCATTCCTCTTATGCTCTTAAGTCTTCACTGTGGGATGAAGTCTATGCACTCTAGAAGGAGAATTGATTGCAGCAAGTCTTCACTTTTCTCCATTTGTCTCTCTTTAACTGATAATCCTCTAAATGTCATTTCCTGTGCAAAATGGAAACTGGTGACAGTTTTTCCTGAGCAGTTCTGGTCTGTTGGAATGCAAGGTGGCTTTTTGATCAAAGTTATATAAACGGATGTTTCACTCCCAAAGCTCAGGGAGGTTCCTATCCCTTTTTCCCTTGAAGTTTGAAAGCAAAGCTTTTGTCTTTCTCCTACTTTTACTTCATCTGGCAAGCTGTGGTTCTCAGGAGGCTGAATACTCATGTAGTGCTTTGAAAAGATCCCACGTAGGACCTTGCTGACCTTGTGTTTCTAGTTCTTTCTTCCTCTGCATTTTGCTTATAGATGTGAACTGGAATGGGTTTTTTAAAAGGAGCTGTCATTCTCTGCTCTTTTTTAAGTAGCTGATACAGTATCTCCTGCAAGTGTCTATCTTTGCAAATATTCTCTCTGTCTTTTACACATCTGTTTGAAAAATAGCCATACTTCAGGCTCAACTTACTGTGAATTGCAGCAACTTGGCTCCTGTTGGCCCATGCAGAGACATTACTAGGTGACTGCTTTGCAGCCTCCACCCCAAAGCAGACAGCTCAGGGGTACTTTGGGGTGGTCCTGAAGAAAACAGTGCATCATCAGTGCATCTTCAGCCTGATTGCAGTTTTCTCAAAATGCAGGAGCCTGTGTGAATGCAAAATCCTTTCTGTGAAATAGCTCTGTAAATACCTCCACTTTGCTTGGAGTGCCTGGTGGCTGCTTTGCCAACAGGGTACTGTTGATCATCGCTTGATCACTTAAAGTTCAGGTGGAATCTTCTTGCTTTTGGACTTGCTTATAGCTTTTGGGCTGCTAGACACGTTCTTGGAGCACTCTAGAGGCTATCCAGACGATCCTTTCCAAGAGGAGGCCAATACTTACCTAAATCCTGTCTTTCCAAAGTATTTGGCTGTGACAGTTGCACACTCTCCTATGTACAGTCCAGACACTTTCATTCGTGGGAAATTTCCACCATACACTTGCACAGAGAAGCACTGATGCTGATGCCTGGCATAGCAGAGAGAAAAGTACAGTCTTTCTGATACAAGAAGAGAACCTTTCAGAGAAAATCTGGAGTAGGTTCTCCATTTCCTTGATGTTTTTCTTAGGACACGCTATCCTGGTATTGCCAATTAAAGTTTGTAACTGTGTGGCCTTCCATTTGCAAAGTACTTCAGGGTCCTTGTGCAGTTGTTGGTGAGGGGACCAAGGCCCTGTGAGAAAGTGACTGCATTTCTTTCCACTGTAGCTGACCTTCAGTGGTGTGACAGTGGAGTACAACCAGCGGTACGTTCATTTTGCGTCCACTAAGCACGTCTTCGCACCCATTGCTCTTGGACGCTCCCAACCCCCCACGCAGGTGAGTATCTTGGAGCCAAACCCAGCAGCAAGTGTAGGGAAGGAGCTAGGACTACTGTGTCCCAAGGACAGGCAGTGTCTGAGCAATTCTCAGAAAATGGAATGGCCTCCATAGTGAAGCATCACAGGAGAACTTTGAGGATAGTTCTAGGAAGAGTTTGGAAATAGCTGCTGGAACGGCAGCAGGGAAAGTACTTCTTACCATCTGCAGTTTGACAAGATTTGATGTTAACTCTATAATCAGAATGTTTATGAGGCATGTTGGGCTGTTCACATATTATCTTGTATTGTATCCGAGTGAAAACTTGCCTAGCTGCTCCAAGTACTCTGGAAATAAACCCTAATTAGTTTTTTAGTAAATTAATTTAACTTCCTTAAACACTTATTCAGCAAAAACACTTATTGATTCTGTTCTGCCTAATTTACTTGGGAAGTGAAAAAGTCTGAATTGAATTAAGAACACTTTATTACAAGTGTTTTTGCATTTTATGTAATCCGCTTTACAGTGATCCCTTTAGCTAATCTGTATTAATTTTCCCCTAGTGTGAATTGGCAGGACACCATTTGGAGAGGCACTTTGGTTATCAATGTACATGTGTGGTGATAAACCTTCAGCACAGCTGCCTATCAGAGCCTCAGAGTTAAATCTTGACACTATGAGGTCTCCTCATTCTTAGGAGATAAGCTGATTAATTAAATATTAATGCTTATCAGCATCCTCTGGGGAAGTGTTAACTAGTTTAACTTGTATCTGGTATAAAAAACACTGCTCTTGCCTACTCACTTCAGATTTATAAACTCTACAATGGTGGCTCCATGCCTGTGACATTTGAGGTTCAGCTGGACAACATTGTGAAGGTACAGGAGAAGAATTTTCAGCACCCCGTGTTTGTCTGCCTAACTCCTAGAGGAGAAATCCCCCCTGGTGAAGCAGGGCACATTGAGTGGATCTTCTCACCACTGGAAGCTAAGACATACACTGTAAGAGCCTCCTCATGACTGAAACATTCAACAACAACAGATTCTGTTGCTGACCTAAAATTCTTTAGGTTCCTTACTGGTGGTTGGTCCATGTAATGCTACAGCTGAATTGAGCTCTTTGCCTCCAAGAAGCAAAGAGTCTTGAGAGTAAATTGAGTGGCTGGTCTGGTCTGGAAATGAAGCAGATAAATTTGCCTCATAATTTTTTTCTTCCCAAGAAGAGATATCTTCCACAACCAGAGTTATCCCAGTATATGTTTTTCAAGTATCAAACAGTAACTGGAGATATCAATAGTATCTATTCAGATTTGTGTTCACTGTTGCCTCCAAAAATTCCCATCAAAGAGACTGAAGTCAGTGTCTTCTATCATTACAGTGTATGCTGCTGCAAACCTCTGAAAACAGCCTTCCCAAAAACCTCTGTCCTGGGCTGCAGCAGGCAGGCAAGGCCAGAGCTGTAGCACTACTTGTTGCTTCAGTCTGTGGTGAATGCATGGATAAATGAATAAATTTAACTTTAAAACTCCAACCTTTGCACCAAGAGAGAGTCTCTGTCCATCTCATACTGTAACTGGCTAATTGACTACTTAAGCAGCTTTCCTGGGCTAGCAGGAAAGGTCAAGGCCTGAAAGAGCAAATAAGACTGGATTTGTCTTTTATCCATGCATGGGGTGTATTTAGACCCGTCCATTAACAAGTATGCTAGCTTATTGCACATCTCTCCCAAATATGACTCTGGACTTAAAGCTTTTATCTCGTCCGAGGCAGGTTGATGTTCTCATCGACATCCTGGAGGGTGACTCAACCCAGATTACTTTTCAAGGAGTAGGCTACAATCCAAATATTGTAGGAGAGGCTGCCACATCCAGACATTTTTTTTCTTCTGCAGTCATTCCAGGTTCTGCCAAGCTAACTGTGCCTGGGCAGGTAAGTCCAAGTGTGGGATATGAGCAATATAATCAGTCCAGAAATGTGTGTGACAGACTGAAATATACAAGTGGCCCCATCTTGCAGTAGTCTGTGTTTCAGGAGAATTCATTTGCCATGAGACATAACAAGATATTTCCCTTCCAGCAGGTGATCTAGAGCTTAATTCATGGAAGCTGAAAGGCATCTTCCTTCCATCTTGTCGCTTCCATAGCCATTAAAGCAAAAATGGGTTTGGGTTTGTTCATGTAATTTTTTTCTTGGAAGTTACCTCCCATCACAGCTGCCTTTCTTCTGTGCAGCTATAACATCTTTTTCTTTCCTAAATCATTCTCAAAAAGACCATTATACTCCTGCCATACTCTGTCAGGGCTTGGCTGCCACCATTTCCCAGCCAAACTCAGGTGATTCATAACCTGAATGCTGACTGCAGGATGGATGGTCGCCTATTCAGGCACATGCAGAGGAATGCACTTGTTTGACCTGCTGCTGGCTCAGCAGGAGCTTGTCTGGCCTGGCTAGAGCTGGCCTGCCAGCCTGGACAATCTGTTGTTAAACTCACCCACGGATCCAAGCACAGTGAATGAGCATTACACAGCAGCAACAGAGGCTTTCTCCTGGCAGGTAAAGGATTCAACCTGTGTGACATTAGCATGCCTTCCTTGGAGCCAGCCACAGCTTCACATGCTCTTTTGCTTCCAAGCAGGGCAATTATATTCCTAAGAACAGCAAAGAGAAGATGGTTGAAAACTGCCTCAGTCTGACAATGAAGATAGCATTCTGCAAGGCTCTGTTGTCTGAAATGAAGTTTCTTTCTCTACTGATTACTGTACTTAATTAGATTGCACTGTGCCTGGAGAATGGGACAAACTAGTAGCATACTAGTAACAAGGTGTATTAGGGATGAATTTCCTAAAACTCACAGTTAGATTGATAGGGATTTTGCACAAGCACACACCTCATGTTTCTCAGCTGAAGTAGGAAAAGGCCTGGACTGCCAGTGCTGCAGAGGGAATCAGGATGTTACTGGTCCTCTGTGCTCCTGAGATCCTCTCCTGTCCAGTACCAGTGTTATGTCTTACTCATTGCTCACTCAATCCCACTGCAACACAGCTGGCCTTTTGATGTAAAGTCACTGTAACTAGAGCAAAATTGAGAGAATTGTTACATTCTCTCAAGTTATTATAGTAAGGATACCTGGTTAATATTATCTGTGAATTGCTGGACTTAGAGATGAGTATGACTTAGAGATGACTGTATGGCTCCCCTTCCCCATTGGCTAGGTCCCATTTTCCTTCCCTGCTGTTCCTTCTGGTTTCTCTTTGTTTCTTGCAGGCAGCCACCTTGTCCCATCACAGGATTTGCCTTGGAAATATCCCAGACTGCACCAAAGCTGGTCGACTTGTCTTTCTCAACAATATCTCGAAGAGCAAGGCAGTGGTGTTTACCTGGCACATAAACTCCTGTAAAGAAATGGTGAGTCCTCTTTGATCTACAGCCTTCCTGCCCATCTCTGTTGTGCCTTGAAAGGACCTTACAGCTCCATTTTCAACAAGACGCTTACTTCTAGGAAACTGGCTTTCTACTAGGTGATGAAAGGAAAAGTGAAGGCAAGGGTTAGGACAGGGGGAACCACAGGAATTCAGAAGGGAAATCCAAAGACTTTGGTGAGGTTATATGAAGTTGGAACTACAAAATGTGATTACAAACCTCAGGACTCTGTCCACCAGCAAAGGCCACATTTGTTCTTAGAATATATCAGCTGCATCTCTCTCATGCCACATACCTCTGAGAAGAGGTGTGTTTCCTGAGAAGAGAAAGCACACAGGAAGGTCCCAGGACAGTGAAATAGCTCCTATGGGTTTCTTTTCTTTTTTTATTTAATTTTGTTCTCCTCCTCCCACCCTTCACCCAGGTGTTGGAGGTTGCTCCAGCATCAGGGGTTGCACAGCCTGGAGAGAGTATCCCCTGCTTCATCACACTGCAACCTACAAGGAATCCCTACTTCTGCAGAATAAATCTGGTGTGTGAGGTGAGACCCAATTACCATGACCTGGGCATGTTATTGTGGTTCCCAAATGGCTGACCCCAGCAGTCAGCTGCCTGCTGCTTCCAGCTGAAGGAATCCTTCTTTGATACACATTTCTCACTCCTGAAGACACATAACTTCATCCTTCCTGATGCTTTAAGCATCTTTCTGTCTGTGTGGTTCACTAGATGAAGTGTAATTGTGCAATGTATGGCTTTGTGAGGGGAGCCCATCTGCTAGAAGTGATGGTTTGAATGGGAATGGCTTTCAGTGGATGCCAAAGACTTGATATCTGTAAAAAACAAGTCTCGCTGCTTTAATATTACTGGGGGAACAGACCAACAGTAGTGTCCCCCTCAACACTTTCCAGGTTTTCTTTGGCAAGAGACTATATCTTCTCTGTCTGAGACTTAAAATACCACTGTGTTTTCATCTTCCTGCCACTGGAATACATGGAAAGCAAGTGGGTTTCTTCCTGAGACCTCTTGAAGGGGAGAAACAGGCATAGACTTGAGCCAAGGACTGCTATTTTCAACTCTTTTCTAGCCCTGCTCCCTTCAGTATGGTTTGTTTCATAGGTGTACATCCAGGAGTCCCTGGTTCAGTATGAGAGGGACCTTCATGAGTGGGAAAAGGAGAAGGAACGTCAGGCTGTGGAATTCACCATCACAGAGAAGGACCTTGGGACTAAGAGGAAGCTAACGTCACCCTCAGTGGTAAGTGCTCTCAAAACCTTGCACCAGCTTAGCTTGGCTCAAGAAACAGCAGCCAGTGTTGACAAGAAACATTCTTTAGGAAAACCTAGGCAGTTGTTAAGAGGACATGAGACTGATCTGTTGAAGACCTCAAAGCTGATCTGTGGTTAGAGGAAAATGAGATCTTGTTTTCTAGCCAAGAATCATCTTACACACTGAAATTTCTAATGACCATCTGAAATTTGAAAGTGCATGAGAAGCCTTTGGAAAAACAAAGCCAGTGGCTCTGGAAACCAATGGTTGGATTTTTAACCATGAATAAACACTGGAGAGAAATGTGTAGCTAGCAAGAATGTGGTCTAAGTGAGGAATAGAGGATGAGATCATTGACTCTCAGCTGGCACAAAGTTTAAAAAAAATCCTAAGGACTTGTTCTGCTCTGTATCTTCCCCATATGGCAATTCTTCTTCCCCCTTTTTTTTTTTTAAATTTAATATTTTATTTTATTTTTCAGAGGTTATCAGATTCTGCTGAAACAGCAAATCTTCCTGAATCCTCAGCTGTGATTAGGAAATACAAGGTAAATCAGGCCTGTCTCACTTGTGGTGGAATCAAACTGATTGCTTTAGAAAAGAGGCAAATGCTGGATATCACAGTGTGGGAGTCTGGACAGAGAGCACAGCAGGATTTGTAGCTTCAAGGCTTTGAGAGACAGACTGTTTGGAGGAGGCAGAAGAATCACACTGTCTGGCTATGTTCTCTGGCCAGTAACTTTCCAGCTGAGGTGAATGGGAACTGAAATTGGCATCAAACATGCACCCATGACTGGAGAAAGGGGGAAAGGTTTCAAATAAGCAGAAAAAATGCACACAGACAGGGCAATTGGTACCTGTACTGGTTTCATTTTGGGGCCACAATGGAATGTGTGCCACAGCAGAAAGCAGCAGGACCCTGGCAGAACGTGGTGCAGACTTTGCCCACACCTCAAGAAGAGCTGTGCTCTGTTCCTCAGGAGAAGCTGCAGACAGGAACTGCCTTAGTTTAAATACACAGAAAGCTTTAAAGCTCAGTTTGCCTGGTTCATCAGTTTCCACTCAAGTGCACAACTCTATGCACTGCTATAAGACACCTTTTCCAGCAGTGGTGGGAAGGCGTGAAACAAGGTCCCAGTGAGTGCTCTGCAGACCTACCTGGGCCCAAAGGGAGAGCCAGCAGTGCCTATAGCCATCAGCAAGATGTGCTGTGGGAATGACAGGGCTCAAAGCTAACCCAAGATGTGGAAAGATTTAGGGGAGCTGAGGGGAGGCTGGGCCTGAGAGGACTGAAGCAACAAGGAGAAATAGCTTGTTATCTCAGAAATGCCACCACAGTGAGGCTGTAGCAGTGCTCCTGAGACCCCATGAGTGCCTTTGCATGTCTTGCACTGTTCTGTGTGAAGGAATCAGCTCAGGGCAACTCTAGCTTGGACTGTTTTCCCTGTGCTGTTGGGTGTGATCACTGATGCAGGTGAAAGCATTTGCTGGATGAGCATAAGGATGGCTGCAGAAAGGTAAAAACAGTTTCATTTAGTCCTCTAGGATTTTAACCTGTAGTGATAATTTGGAGCCTGCTGTGTCTGTGTAAGGAGCAGTGCAGGCCCCTAACCTCATTCCCAGAGGCAGGACAGCCATGTCTCAAAGATCATTGAAGTCCTGTGATGCCTGAGGACTTCTCCAGATCTCTGTGGTGTCCTTCTGGCCCAGGCATTCTGGCTACTGCTCTAAGAAATTTTCCCCAACCTGACTGCTGGTAATGCAACCCCAAGTTGGCCCATGTAATGTGGCTGGAGTCAGTTCCTGGTTTTCCTTCAGGTTTGGGGGAGGACAGTTTCCCCATGCATTCCATCCATGTACGTCACTTCTCCTGCAGCACTCCTGGTATGCTTGCAAGAGCTTGGAGAGTTGGAGAACAACAGCCCCAAGTACTTTAGGGAGACCCTGAAGCCTTGTTGACACTTGGGGCTGGCATACTGGTCAGTGAGAAGGGAAGAGACCTGATTTCCACTATGGCCGCTCATGCCTGTTATCAGTACTGCAGTGCTAAAATCATTTTGACACCCACTCTAGCGGGTCTGGTTGCTGGGCTTTCAGTTCTCATGCCTGTGCTCAAACCTGCACCAGCCTACTTGTGGCCAAAGGACCAACTATATGCCTGCCATTTCTTTCCCTCCAACAGACATTACCCCCTATTAAAAGCCACGCTACACCCAGTCAGCCACCTGGACACATTGAGAGGGGGCTGTTGGACAGAGATGCCAGCCAGGTCAAATCAGAGCCTCCCACGCCCTTGTCCTTACACCTTGATGTGTCAGCCAGGTCGTACGCTATTGAGGACTTCCTCAGCAACTTTGCCTTGGATTTTCCCAGATATTTCTTGTCCCGGTAAGAGACAGAGTTTTTTGGATTGGCAGCTTCATCTGAGCCAAGGCTGCCCATGCTGTGATATGCACTGAACTTGGTGCTCTACTCTGCTCCTATCCAGTGCCTCAGAATTAAGTAAGAGGTGTCTTGCTTTCCCCAGCATTAGCTAACATGACCTGTTTCTCTCCCCACCTCAACTGTCAGAGCTCAGTGTTTCTCTTTTATGACAGTGTCCCTGCTCCTGTCAGAAATATGACAGCTCCCACCCCTCCCCTGCTTGCCTGCACTGCTTGCCTGACATGCTGCTGCAGTGCTAGGAGGGTGCTGGTCTTTGAAAGTTGGGTTCTGTAATGCTGCCACTGATGGAACAGCTCCTCCTTTCTCAGCCCTTTCAGCACCCAGCCCTCAGAGAGCAAATTGGTGGATGGAAGTAGGCACAGAAGCAGGACGGACATGGAGCACAAACAGCTGTCCCTGGCTGCTGCTTCTAAACAAGAGCTGGAGGTGGTGACTGACATACTCACAGGTGTCATCAGGTGTGTGTCCCTTCACCCTCACCTGGTTTGGAGCCCCTGTCCTCCAGAGAATGAGTGCAGCATGGTCAGCCCTCTGCTAATCCTAGAGAAATCTGTGCACTCTTGTTGCCAGAATGGGGGATCCACCTGCTAAAAGCTGTCTTGGGGACTATGAGCTCTGATCCTGGAGTGACAGCCAAGGCAGGGGCTTCCTCCCCAGCCAGGGGCTGAGCCTATCTTTCCAGAGTTCCCAGGAACCAGGGAACTCTACCTACTGTGATCTTGGAAACAGGCTGTGTTGGGATACACCTATTCAGTTTGTGAGCTGCACAAATGTAAAGAACCAGCACTGGGAAAACAGAGGTAGTTTCACTGCTTAAGCCCTCTTGCTGCTTCCCTTAGGCCCAGAAAGCAAGAAGCTACAGACTAAACACTGACATCAGTCAGTGATTTCCTTTGATTTGTGGTGTCTTGTAATAGTCCTCTGGGTCATACAGATAGCCAATTTGCTGGAATTATCCTTTATTTTACTCTCCTAGAAGCCTCTTGGAGGATGGCCGCTTCCAGAAGTCAGTGAGAAAAATCCAAGATGAGCCTATTCCATATTTCTCCCAGTTCCAGTCTGCAAAATCAGCAGAGCTCCAGGACACTAGACAGGGCTCCACGATCCCCTCCAGTGTCTCTTCTTCTACAGATCTTGACCTCGAGAAGGATGGAGAGAGGAAAAAAATGAGTCAGGAAACTTCTCCCAGTTATTTGCTGGAGTCTTGCAAGACTTTTCACCATAAGCAGTTGAGGGAAAAGGAGATCATAAATAGGTGAGGAAGATCTCACATGTAAAAGCCAAGAGCTGCACAGTCAAGAGAGCCATGGCAGCACACTGCGTAACCAGAAATCTGTTTCTCCTTCAGCCCTGCAGCATTTCTGCCAGTGTGTTATGTGTTGCCTGGGTGGAAGTCAATGCTAGCCCACCTAGCCACCCTCTCCCAAATGTGGTTTGTAGGGAGAGAAGATTTGCTGTGTCTAGGGTTGAGCTGTGGGCAGTGCCAGGATGCTGGTAGTGAATGATGTCTACTTTACTCTCAGGCAGTCTAGGCCATATTAGACATTAGGGTGCAGTATGTGCTTACCTTACCTTTTATTTTCACTGCAGTATTCCACCACCTTGCATTTGCTGTGGCTGCTCCCTTGTACGCTGCTACAAGCATTATTCACTAATAGCAGCTACAGCACAGATTGGAGGGAGAAACCAGTAAAACTATAGTCACCCAGTTTTGTCTAAGGTCAGGGCCTGACACCAGCTGGTGACAGTTCTGGGACAAGGGTCAGCAACCCATTGCTCAAGTCTTTGTTGGTCTCAGTGTGTAGGAAACAGTGTTTGCTTCACTGCTGTGCCTGATGATTCCTGGCAGGAGTCACAGCAAGCAGCCTGCCTTATCTGTTTTCTGATAGCTGTCCTCTGTTGTACTTCTGTCCTTCTAGGCAGCCAGCTGTTGGGAACCTTGTGGAGCTGGTGCTGGAAAACACACTGCAGAATATCCTGATCGAAGCCAGCCGTGGGGAGGTGGTGCTGACAGCCCAGCCCAGGGTCATTGCTTTACCCCCCAATGCCTCCCGAAGGTAGCAGAGTGTATCTGTGCTCTGGTGGGAGACAGGATCTGTCCTTAACATGTCAGGCTGAAGAACAGCCCATTTTCTAGACCATGTGGGTTAGCTGAATCCCTGCTTATCAATGCCAAGGTTGCCTGTGCAAAATGAAGAATCCACTCCCAAAGTCTCTGCCCCACCTTGGCTTGTCCTGAGCCACAGAGCAGAGGTGGTAACAGTACAGCCTTTCTGTGGACTTGAGACCCTCATACAGCTCTGGGGCAGGGCCCTATGGGTGAATGGTTGGCCTGAGGCACTGGAGAGCCTAGCACAAGGATGGTCCTTTGGGAAAAGGGGGTCAAGGAGCAGGCAGCACAGCCTCTGACAGCAGAAAGGGAGTAAAGTTTTCATAGTCCAAGGTGGTGTGGGATCCAGTTTGGTTGAGGGAATGGCCACTGGTGGGGAAATTAGATTTGGACCTGAGTGAAAAGCATAAGGGTTTGCCCTAGCTTGGGCAGAAGTGCAGTGAGATGGGATTGAGGGTTAATGGAAGGGGGTTGTTGGATGTGTATGTCATCTCCAGAGCTGCCATCTCTTCTTCAGAATCACCAACCCGGCAACCCCACCCTCCAGAGTGTAGCTGCTGGGTACTGTGCTGCTTAAGCTCCTCAAGCACATCAGCTCTCTCCATTCTTCATCCCTGTGATGTCCAGAGCAACTCGGACCCTCCCACACCATGATCTTAGCTCAGCATGCTGGCTTTCTCTGTGGAGGCATGTCCTGATTATGTTCTCAGCACCAATTTAAATCCTCTGACAACTCCACAGCAGAGTTCATGAGATCTCTCCTTTCTGTGTCTGGCCACATCATCGGAGAAGAACTTTATCCTACAGAGAGCACATGGACAACCACTATGACAATTCCCACTATCCTCAGTCTGCACCGGCTGAGAGGAGTGGAATCTGCTTTGGAATGTAGCTGAGGAAGGACTAACATCTGGGCAATGAGGTGATGGGATCAGCAGGATGCAGGTACTGAATCCTCCTCCTCTTCTTGCTCCAGTGGCAACTGCAGGTTCCCTTTACAGCGACCAGCCCAAGGGGGCAGCTGCAGCATAATCAGTACACGCGACAACCCAATAAAAGCAACTTGACCTTCAGACACTGACACGGTGTGTAACATACGTAATTCATGCGTCTGGGAGCCCTGGACAAGGTCATCCCTTTCCAAACTGCAAGGCTGTCACCTAGGGAAGGGGATCCTCTGAGCCTTGGCTTGGCCTGCGGAGTCTGTCGGGCTGCAAGAGGTGTCACAATCAAGGAGCATGTTTGTCACAGCCGGGAGGGGGCAGCGTGAGTTGTGAGAAATCCCAGTGTCCAGCACAGAACAGGCTGGTGCTGGGTTCCAGCTGCTGCTCCCCAGCAGGAGCTGCAGGATGGCTGTGCCAAGCAGTGGGCTGTGCATATCCCCTGTTCTGCCGTAGCACTGTGGACTCTGCAACATGGGGCTCATGCAGCCACCCAGCTCTGGTGAGGATGCAGTTTTGGTGTCTCCCTCAAAACCCTCATGCCTTGTTTCCCAGTGCCAGGACCCAGCCAAGACCAGAGCCGCTTCTTCCCTTGCATCTTAAGAGAAGACTGTGCAAAAGGCTTTTGCCCCGCTCAGCAGAGGGCAGTTGCCTGCTGTGCCTGGGGTACTACGCTCACCCAGCTTCACCCCAGCACTCCTCTCTGTGCAGGAGCCCTGCATGCGTAACCGTTACTAAGCCCCAGGGCTGAGCTGTTCCTGTTGTCAGAGATACAACAGAGGCACTGCCAGCTCCTGAACTCAGTCTGAGTGCCTTGGGCCTTCACATGGGTCCTGGATCCTTGTCATGAGAAGTGCAAACCCTCTCCTCCCTTCCCAATACTCTGCGTGCCAGGTCTCCTAACACCACAGCAGTCTTCCTCTGGGCTTTGGCTAGTGCTGAACAGGTAATGCAGAACCACTTCCTTCCTTCACACCTCAGGGCAGCAGCAGGGCCTGGCTGTTCAGTCCACTTGGACTGATTCTTCTTGGTCCAGGCTCCTTGCTAGGATTTGCTCACTGCAGATGCTCTGTTGTCCTGCAACAAAGTTCCCAAATGAATAGCAAAGGCAGGGGCAAAAACCTCACTGTTGCCCTAAAGCAGGTTGAATCCAGCTACCCAAGGACATCATGGAGCAGTGAAGACAGGGTCAGTCAGTTTGTCCATCCTCAGACCTGCTGTGTGATCTAATGCTCGTTAGGCTGCATCACTGCAGCTGCACCATCGTATCCACTACCTGGAGGGGTTGACATGGGAAATGCTGTGTGTTAGTCTGGTGTAACACCCAAAAACAAATGGTGACAGCCCGAGTGCCATTAAATGTGCAGGGAATTTTTTATGCCATTAAAGCTCCTGTTCTCCCCACTTTCCTGTGCTCCCAGCCTGGACCTGGAGAAAACAGAAGTCACACTGTACTTGCCTGTTGGAGCACTATTAGAGGGAAATTCACTTGTTTGATAAGCATCACTCTAATAGAAGAGATCTCGAAGATGATGCCTTAAACAACAGGTGAGTCAGGGAAACAGATTTGAGAGCTATTTACACCTGTGAGAGAGAAATTTTTCTTCTCTCAGCTCTTCTTAGGGGCTGTGAGATGGTGGTGTGTCACCTCTGTTGTAGGTCTTCTCTGGTGCCTATCAACCAGAACCACTCTGAGTGCACTAAGCAAAGAGAGTAGCAGCTGTCACACACTTTTCTTCTTTTATCCTCATCCTAAAATATAAATACACCAGGGGCAGCCTCTTTTCCAGGTCGGGGAAATTCCCAATTCCTCTTCTCAGGCTGGGAACTTGACCCTGACCCTGGTTTTGGAAAACACTTCAATATGTGACCCAGCCACATCACTGTCCTGTTAGCAAACACTAACAGCACTCCCACACAGCAGCACTCCCAGATGGTGCTGGGGGTGAGCTCTACGTAGTGTGGAGCCTATGGTGTGGATGTTCTCACCCAGGGGCTTCTCTCTCTCTTGGATCTTTGGGGCAATGGGGAGGTGAGGGGAGGGCAGAGATGTGCAGAGCTGGCAGGGAGGGACTTTCTCTTAGCAAGAGGTTTTGTTGGTGGCCACTGCTAAGGGCGATGAACTTGTGGGACTATAGACTCACAGCCCAGCTCAGGACCCAGAAGAGGGGAGAAGTCCTGTTTCTGCTAGTGACATTTGGGTCTCAGGCAGAAGGAAGTTTGAGCTTGTTGTACTGTCTCCCAGGGCTGGATTTGGCCCCTGCCCAACAGAGCTACGTTTCTAATGCACATCTCTCCAACAGAAATACTGTAGGTACAGATCCTGCTTCTTCCCACTGGTGTTTGGGCAGTGAAATGGGTGATGTTCCCACGGGACTGGGGTTGGTAGCCAGGCCAGGCTCCCGGCAGGTATACAGCCAGTACGCCTATGGCTGAGCATGAGCTTGGCAAACTGATGGGACTCCCCCTCGTGCGAATTATCGGGAGCACTCAGTCATCAGGCAGTTAATGCACCACACAACAGGCGCTTTCTTCTTGGCTGTTACTCCTGGCTCCCAGGGAGGGGTGAAATGGCCTTGGGGCAGGTGGGCAACAGAAGCTATCCTGAATCCCATTAAAACATTTAACACCTGCTGAATCGTGCCATTGTGTGGTAGATAAAGGGAAGGGAACAAAGCTGCTCTTGGGCTTCCCTGACAGGGTGTCTGCTAGGCTTTGCTGTGCCATTGCAGCTGGGGAGCCTAAATCTCCTGCAAAGCCCCCCTTGGCGGGTCTCTTTGTCAGTGTAAGGAAGGCAGCAGTGTTAGGGAACAAAAAATCAACCATTCCCTGGTTGGAATCAGCCCCTTCTCCCTCTGTACAGTGTATGAGGTAGGAACCTGGAAAAGTCCTGCCCTGACCAGCTTGCAGTATCTGAAGAGCAAAAGTGTGAGGGTGATCCTTCCAAAACTCTTGTCAAAGCTGGACAGATCCTACACCCCTGGTCTCCCGTCTCTGAGCTACTGAGCTTTGCTGGCTCAGCTCTGTCACTGGTGTTTGGGATTGGGAGCCATGCTGAGGCCAGGCCAGGGCACCATGCTGTCTCCTGATGGACACAAGATGTGCTCTGATGTGACCTAGTCAGTCTTCATGGGACAGTGAGGCAGCACAAGTCCTTGGCTGTTGCAAGAGGAGGCTGAGACTGCCTTTCCAAGGCCAGCCCTACTAAGAGCTCAGTCCTGGTGCTGCCCACCTGCCCGATAGGGAAGGGCACAAATTGGCAGATGCTGCCCCAGAGATGCCAGAAGAGGTGCAAGATGTTTCCCAGGGTAGCAGTGCGGTGCAGGGCACTCTGCAAGCTCAAGGGACCTGCTTTTCTCGTGTTTTCTGTAAAGCAGCCCTGCAAGGACAGTATTTGCTGCTATTACCAAATGGTGGGGCCCTGCCCTTGCAGGAGAGAGGCTGGGGTGAAAGAGCATTTCTGACACAGCATATAGGCTTGGAGATGTCGGCTGGCACTGCAGCAGCACCTGTGGTATTTGGGGTTTTTGCTTCTCCAGAAAGAGGGGGCAGCCAATCAACCTATGCCAGGAGCTGTAGCTCTGCTATGCTGGTGCATGCTGGGGCAGGGAGGGGTGGGAGTCCTGTCCAGCACACCTCCCATACTAGGAAAGGAGAACTATGTGAGTCCAAGCATCACAGCCTGTACAGCATCAAAAGGAGGGGGAATATCGCACTTCTTCACTGCACTACAACCCAGAGTATTGGTGGTATTGCATTTCCTTTGCTGCCAAAACTACTGAAAAAGGACCAGGATGAGCAGGGGCAGCAGGTTGGCATCACTCCAACTCTTCCTAGTGCCAGGCCTGGGGCCCCCAGCCTGCACAGCCAGCAGCAGGCAGGAGGGATGGAGCCTGCCTTTCAAAATCCTGAATGTGAGAGGGTCGAGTCTCCAAGGAAGAAGAATTGAGTGGCAGTGGCTCCTACAGATCTGCTACTATCCCCTTACATTTGGGAATCCATTTACTGCAACCTGCAAGTACACTCCAGCTCTGGAGGGAGCAATGGTGATGGTTTCTAAAGCACATCTAGGACCAGGATTCCTGCAGGTGTGCACCGTGGGGGTTAAAGGAGCGTTACCCCCTTCCCCACCCACAAACACACCCATCTACACAAACAAACAGGCCACTGCACTTGCACAAAGGAGCTTCTCCTGCCACTGCTGCTGCACTTCATGCTCTGTTATCCGAGGAGTTGTGGGTGCCAGAGTAACTGAGAGAGAGAGCTCAGCTCCTGCTGACTCTGGCTGAGATCAGCAGAGGGCTGTCAGGGCTGAGCAGCGTGGCTGGGCACTGTAGGAGTGTGTCTAAACTTCTGGCTTCCATGAGCTCTGCTCCCAGAGCCAGCACAGGGACGTCTGCACTGGTTAACCTGCTGGGCAGTGACACAGCTGGGACACAAGGGTGCTGTGACTCTGGGATGCAGTGACCCACGGGGAAACATGTGCACATGGAATGAAACACATCGTGTTCTTGCTGCTGTGTTAGGACAGCTGGCTCCTGGCCTGTGTGGCCATGTAGGGAACACCCCCAAAGAGACTGCTCCCGAAGTTTTCTTGAGTTGTGCTTTGCTGCCTAGCTCAGAAGTCTGTGGATTGCTCTAAATGACAGGTGAGCATTGTGCTGGTGTGCCATGGAGATTTTCAGCATGAGTGGGGGGATTGGGGTAAGAACAAGGAAGACTTTTCTATCACTGGCACTCAGACTGTTTGGGGTAGGCACTAGATTTGCTTTTCTGCCCTGAGACTTCACAACTCCCTGACCTTTCAGCAGCCCAAAACACTGCAAGAAAACCACTGCCATCCTAGAGTTGCCCAGGTAGGGTATCCTCACACCTGCTTCCCTTGGCCCCCTGCTCTCCTCTCATCTCTGCTGCAAAGTGAGCCAGGCAGGTGGGTGGAAAAGTGACAGCTGGTGTTGTTCCAGTGCAGGTTAATGAATGTCTCCTCCTCTCCCCCTCACCTCCTCCTCCCCACCACCCCAGCACCCAGGCTCCTGGCTCCTATCAGCCCATCAGGCTCCCATTAACAAAGGCAGCCCTGGAGAGTTTGCATAGAGACCTGCTCTGCCTCTAATCTAGGTGGGCTAATCGCCTCCCTTGCCCAGCCTGCCTTCCCTGGGTCAATATTTGCTCTGAGCAAACACAGAGCTGTGACAGGTGTGCTGGGGAGAAGGCTCGCTGCCGCCAGCCCAGCCCTCTTGCCTGTCTCTGCTCAGTCACATCTCTCCGGCCCCCCGATCATCGGCCAGCCAGCGCTATTTTTATCAGGACTATAAAAGCCCCATCCAGCCAGCATCACCCTCATTTTCTGCTTGTGAGCCAGCGGGGAAAGGCGAAGCCACTCACCTGACAGCTGCCAGCGTGTCACCGGAGCCAGGTGAGCTGCTATAGCCCAGCACACCTTGGCCAGGATCCTGCCTGCCTGGCTGGGAACAGGGTACTGGGCATGGAGAACATCGTGGGGGCTTTCCCGAAACAAGTACTGGGAGTCCGGTCACACACCCGAACTCCCGGGAAAGACGGGGACGGGCTCAGGGGACACCGTCCAGCCTGTCCCCTTTCCTTAACTCTTCTCTCTCACCCGTATTTTCCAATCCTTTCTGTTCCCCTCCCTTCCTCCATTTACTTTCTTTCTTTCTCCCTTCCTTCCTTTCTTCCCTGTTCTCCACCCCGCCTTGCCAGTTAACCTGTCCCTGCTCTGTTTGGCTTTCCCAGGCAGCAGGTGTCAAGCATCCACTTTCCAGACTTTACCCCGGGAGGAGCTGGTTTGGAGCAGCATGTGCAGCAAAGGACACCGTCTCCCAGCCTGGAAGGACCCAGCTCGGGAGGAAGGGGTTGCTGAGAGCTCAAGGCAGAGCACCCTTCCAGCCCACACTATCCAAAGTCGGAGCATCTCTGCACTTGCCTGGCGTCGAGCCCCACGTGCAATACCTGACCTGAACGTTTTGTTCGTTCGGCTCGCGTTAGGCAGGTCCAGCCCATCTGCAAGCGCACGGCTGGCGCTCACCCCCGGCACCACCGCACTCCCTGCCGCTGCGGAGGGAGCACACGCCTGCTTGCAACTCCTGCGTGCCAGATGAACGTCAGCCTGTGTACGGAGCAAAGTGCACAGGGGACGTGCACAACACGCAATCTCACCCAAACACATGCAGCAGTGAGCAGCCAGTGCACACAGATGAAGCAATCCACACATAGCGTGCATGAACGCCATGGCACTTCCACATGGCGCTGTGGGACGTGGGACCCAGGTGACAGTGGTACACATGGCATTTCTGGCACTCAGCTTTGTAGGCTGTGACGTGCGGGACCCGTGTCCGTGTGCCCATGGCATGGCAGGCACATGTAACACACTAGGTACACTCATCCAGCCTGTGTGGCTGATTGCTGCTTGTAGCAGCCTGCTGGGGAAGGGCAGCCTGGCCCCGGCAGCACTGCAGAGCCATGGCAGGCACAGAGAGCCCTGGCACGGTGCTGGCCCAGGGTGGAGTTTGGCAGGCTCTGCCAAGCACCCAGGTAGGTCTCAATGGTCTGCTGGCACCAAGGGAGCTTTAGCTGCTGACAGTGAAGCAGCAGGGAGGGAGGACAGGAGCAGGGAGCAAGGAGCAGGGCAGAGGATGAGGGGTGTCACATCCTTTCTCTCCTCACTCTGCCTTGATTCACTCCCAGGCTGCACTTCCCAGCCCATCCAGGACTGTCTGACTGTCCAGGGCAGGTGTTTCATGTTGTGCACCCTAGGTCTGCAGGCCAGGTGCCAGAACCGGCTGGTGGCAATCCCTCTGCCTATGCTTGGTGGGGAAGGGGAGGGGGGGTGGTGCTGGCAAGCCGGTGGGTCTCATCCAGGACAGCCCTGCGCACTGCCTGCCCTGCTCTCCAAGCACAAGTGCATTACCTGGACTCCTGTCCCATTCCCCATCCCGTCCCATCCCTCTCCCCCAGCAGCGAGAGAAGACATTCAGAGCCTGGGGCTGCTCCCAGCACCGTGGAAGCTGCAGGGAGTCATGGAGAGCTAGGAGATGGGACAGCAGTAAACCTGCTTTCCTGCCACCTCAGGATATTTTTTGGGAATGGAAAGATCCCTCACCCCCCTACTGTCTATGCCTGGCTCTGCCTGTGATTTCTCTGTCAGCCCTGAGCTGCTTCTGCCCTGCCCTCAGGCACAGGCACTTCCGTAGCACAGGATCCAGTTCTGGTCCTGCCATGCTCAGGGATGCTCTGAGTTTACAGGTGGATCCTGAGCCCATCTGCAGCCTCTCTGCAACCACCAAAAAGGCTCAGCCCATCCACCCAGTGTGGATGGAGGAGAGGTTGGAGGTGAAGGAGCTCAGGAGTGTGCTAAGGGACAGGGTGATTCCTGCTGCTTTCCCTCACCCCCAAGCAGCTATGCACAGGACAAAGGTCAGCAGCCCTGCTCCTGGAGCAGGAGAATCCTGTTCCCTCCTTGGGGTGCTCCTGCAAGGGACAGAGATGAGGCACCTAGGCTTCCCATTTGAGCAGATGATTTGGGAAGTTTCCATCAGATGCTGTAGGTAGGGGCCAAAATCAAAGAGCATCTCCAGGGTTGCCACACTCCCTGCATCCCTCCAGAGCTAAGGGTCCATCCTAGCCTGGGAATAGCCCCCAGACGATTCAGTGATTGGCCATCATTGTGGTCATGGGCCCTTGGGGCTGTGTCTCCAGGCTCTGTGTCCCCTGCTACCAATCCTGGCAAAGTTGAAAAGCTGAGAAAGCACAACACATCCCCTGATATGCACAACTTCTGCAGCTGCCCTGCCTAGGCTGGGATCAAACAGAACATGATTAATAACTCTGAGCAAAGCCAGACCCTGCTGTCCATGTGCTCCAGTTGCTGCACGTGTGTCCTTGTGGGGGCAGAGCCTGGTGGAGATGGTATCTGGCAGAGCAAGGCTGTGGAAACGCGGCCATGCCGCCTCCTCTTTTGCCTGGTTGCTGCAGCACCTCTGGGCTGTCTTATGCCCTATCTGTTACCTTCCCAGCCTGCTCTCACTGCCCCAGCTCTGCCAGCCCAGTGGCACTGGGAAGCTGTGAAACTGTTCAAAGGTGGGATGGCCCCCAGAAGCCACATTGTCCTGAGGACTGAGTTACCTGGGGAATGACTCTCTGGCAGGATTAGCACCCAAGGGTGAGCTTCTCCTCGCTATAGACAGAGCCAGAGGCTTTAAACACCCACTTGTACATGTCAGAGCCAGTGCTGGTACCGAGGGTACCAAGGCTGGCATGGGATGGGGCACAGTGGGGTGTTGCTGTCTGTGCTGCGTGGTGCTGTTCCCCAAACCCCAGGCTCTGCATGGCCAGTGACACGCCTTTGGGGACCATGGGACCTGGGCTGGGGATTTCCGTGGCACAGTTCTGCACCAGAAGGATTTGCATGGAGGGGGCAGGGTGCAGGAGGAGCACTGGGGAGACACAAGTGCCCAGGTTTGGATTTGCACATAGGTGCAGTTTCACACAGGTGTGTATGTGCATGCATGCCTGTGTATTTTCATAGGTGTTCCAATGTGTGTGCCCTCCCTGGCAGGCAAAGCAGAGCTGGGGCATCCCTGTCCTGTGTGTGCACGTGTGTGTGTTCTCCTGCTGAGCTGAATGGGTGGTGCTGGCCATGGCCCTGCTGTGCTTGCCGTTCTGTTTCCTGGTGTGTGCAGCTGAAGGTGTGGGTGGGAGCAGAGGTGTGCACTGCTGCTGGCAGCCTCTGGGCTGCTCATGTCCGGCCCAGCCCGGATGGGGTGTGCCATCCTGCGGCAGGCACTGCTTTACTTCAGGATGTGGGAGAGGCAGCTGGTTGTCCTCAGCATGCCATGCCCCGGAGGGGACCAGCCCACAGGGCTGTGTGGTCACCTCAGGGGCTGAGAACCAGGGTGGTGTGAGCATCCCTAGACCTCAACTGACCCCACTCAGTCTGTTTGGCACATCTCTGCTGTGCCTGAAGGAGGTGCCCAGGCAGAGCAGGAGCTCCCTGCCCCTCAGAGTCAGTCTGTCCCACTACCACTGTGGGTACCCAGACACAAGGAGACAAGCTGCTTGTGATGCTGGGGATGAGCTAATGTTGGAGGCCAGTGTGCTGCTCCAGCCTGCTCCTGGCATGGCCAGACCTGGGGCAGGGAGCATAGGGACTGTCCTCTCTCTCTGTTGGGGTCCTGCACTCCCCTTGCCAGGCTTCAGATACTGTCACCAGGAAATTAATCCATCCCACACACCACCCCCAGCTGAAGACAGTAAGAAGAGGCAGTCTTCAGTCTGTCTGGGCTCTGGAACAAGCTTATCCCCCTCTGTCATACAGGGTGGAGGAGAGAGGTGGGCCCTAGGCATGGATCTGCATTCTGCTGTGGTGAAACTACAAGAATTCTGCACACTCCAACGCATTCCTGGCCATGGGGAGTATCAGGGACAGCATAGGTACAGCCTGGCATCCTCCTCCCTGCACCTGCAGACCACTGGGGTGAAGGGACATGTTTTACAATTGCCTCCAAAAAATGTCTTTGAACCCCCATTAGAGAAAGGGATAAGGCAGAGCCCTGATGTAGGACTCAAGATGCTGGGGGGGGGGAAAAACCCAGAGCTTATTCTAGTTCTGCATCTTGGAGCATATCAGCCCCATCCTCCCACGGGGCCTCCAGGGAAGGGGTGAGTGATGGGGCTCCTCTGTTCCCAGCCGGTGGCTCTGGGAAGTGCGTGGGCAGCCTGCCCAGGGGATGGACACTGAGCAGGCTGCCAGGGCTGCTGCTTCTGGCCCAGCTATTGCTGGCTTCAGGAGCCCTGAGGCAGGATGTTCTGTTCTTGTGGCAGCACCTGGCTAAGCCCCGGCCTATGCTGATCCTCAGAGCTGCTGGAGGAGGGACCCACCCCTGCCAACCTTTTCATCTGCCTCCTGCGTGAGCATCACCCAGGCTTGGGGTGCCTGCCACTACAGATGTGGCCAACAGGGCAGTGGAGGAGCACTGGGGTGGAGTGGGACCTTGGCCAGGTGCCAGCTGAGCTGGTATCCCCTAGCTCTGAGGATGCCAGGGGGTGCCAGCCTTAATCTTGCACTCTGCACCTCCATGACAACACCCTAGTTGCTACAGGTAAAGCTGGCGTCTGGGAAGCTGTGCTCACCCCGTGGTATCCCTCCAAAATGACACAATGTGCTGAAGGAGATGCATCAGCAGCTGCGTCCAGGCCAGGCTGGGTGTGGGTTAGGACGTGCTCTCCTGTCTCCATCACCACAGCCTGGTCTGCATTGGGGACTCTGTAAGGACCAGCAAGCTTCCCCAGGACACTGAAGATATGGGGTGCCCTGGAGGTGCCAGGCTGAGGTCACCTGTGATAACAAGCAGGAGGTCACAGTGGCTGGCACCAGCAGGCTCCCTTCCAGGTCAGGATCTGGACCTCTGGTTCAGATACTGGCTCCTCTGCCCCAGTGCCTGGCATCCCCAGCTGGGTAGGGTGTGACAGAAGGGACGCCTCAGGCTGAAAGGTACATGCCACCCTGGGTTCCCTTTTGGAGCAGTCTGGCTTGGTTTTGTGCTGCTGTCAGTTCCATACCAGGGCTGGACTAACCTGGGGAGACAGCCTTTGCCACCTGCTCACACCCAGGCTGTAATCCACAGGCAGGAGGTAAGCAGCTGGCGGAGCCTCCCTGACCTTCAGGTGGGATTAGTCCCCATGGGAACAGTGGGGAGCAGGCAGGTGAGGCCACAGCTCCCCTGGCAGTTTGTGGGGACTGAGCACACCCCCGTGCTGGGGACAGCCAGAGTCAGGTGGTAAATGAGTGGCACAGGGTGAACCTGTGTCCCTGGGAGCATCCTTGTCTTGGTGGGTTGTTGCAGGTGCACCTCCAGAGCTGTGGGTGCCACAGGGCAGAGTGGGCAGGCACAGTCCCACAAGGAGGGACTGAGCAGTGTGCCTGGGGTGGCCACGGGCCCAGTGGCATGGAACAGCTGGCAGCCCACGGTGTGCGTGTGCACCTGCCTGGGAGCTAATCCCAGCAGCATCTGCCAGGCTCTCTGCCATCCCAGGAGTTTCTGGCAGCAGGGATGGGATGGCTGCGTGCACAGGGGACACGTGCGTGTGGGGCAGGTGACAAGTGCCAGGGCTCCCTATGCAAGGCAGTGCCAGTGTGAGGAGGCTTCTGTGGCAGATGTGTGCCTGTACATGTATGGCTCATGTGGCCAGCAAAGCTTTTGGAGGGGACAAGTGGCACTGGGGATCCCAGCAACCCTCTCAGCTATGGGATCCAGGATTCAGCAGGTGCAAGTAGGGGTTTTGGCTGGGATTAACCAATCCCATATTCAGAGTGGCCATATTCAGAGCAGTCCTGAAGCACAGATGACTGGAGAGAGAAGGAGGGTGTTTGCATCCTTGTCGAGGAGGATGATTTCCCACAGAAATGAGGCTGGGGGAGAAAGCAGAGGAAAAAGGGAGCAGTGGGGCTGTGTGGGGGCAGTGATACACCACCCCTGATCTAATCAGCCAGACCTTGCAAATAAAAGCCACCTGTTTTGGCCCTGACAGCAGGAAGCCATCCCTAGAACAAACAGAGCACCAGGCAACTGGAAGAAAGACAAACAGGGGCTGGCACCAGCTCCATCTGCTCCTGTTCGGCCCAGCCCCCAGACCTCCAGCCCCCTGGAGTGCCGGTCCAGCCCCCAGCAGGGCTGGGGAGAATGAGAGAGCAGCTAGAGGTCCTTGCAGGGTGTGACCAGGGCTCAGCCCATGGTGTCAGCCAGGTGGACCACACACAGCTGTGCTGCCTTGGTCAGCCAGCCCAGATATTCCTAACATCAATGGGTACCGTTGTGTGTTGCCACAGACACGGCATCAGCCTCAGGATTCCTGGGCAGCACCTGCCTCACCTCTTGTGGCTGCCCTTCAGCCTGCTCGGCTCCCCCAGCTGTGCACTGTCCTGGGACCAGTGCCTGCACAAGGCACGGGGTCCAGCCCCATGGTTGGCATGGTCTGGGCTTGGCATGGAGCTCTTGGGTGACCTTGTGCTCCCACCGTGCCCCCGGGCTGCCGGCTGCCGTGCTGTGCCCAGTGGCACTGAGAAACATGATCTGTTTTGCTAGTGCAGGGAACAAGCCGAGCTGGGAGCTACGAGGGGCCCTTATTAAATTAGCCTATGCAAGAGGCCCTGGGCGAGTGCTAACCAGCTCCCAGAGCCAGTATTAGCAGCTGCCCTTGAGCAGTCACTGCCTGCCCCCACACCAGCCTCCCTCTGCCCCTGTCCCCAGCTGGGCAGGTGTGGCTGGGGGTTTGCAGGTGACCTAGCCAGGGAAATGCTGGCCGGTGACAGAGACCACCTGGAGATGTCCCAAGGAGGACAGGCTGAATCAGCATTCTGGGATGCAGTCAGGGAAGGCTCATTGTGAGCAACCCCACTGATCCACTGTGCCCTGATGTGGCTGTGGCTCCCATGTGGCTGCCCTGGATGTACCAAGCAGGAGGTGATGCACATCCCAGTGAGTTCGACATGCTGAGGAACAAGGGAGGGGTACAGCCTGCATCTGGGTTTCTCCTCTGCACCATTCACCTTCCAGTGCTTTTATCCAAAATGTTGCATGGGGATGGCTGAATGGCTTGCATGCTCCTCATGGCACACTCCAGTGCCCCACAGGTGCTGTAGCACACCATACAGTGCGCCACGCACTCCACATGCACATCCTATAACAGCTTGCAGCATCCTGTGTATTCTGTAATGCCTCACGTACTGGGGCACTGTAGTACACCCCACAGTGCCCTGCACCTTAGAGTCCCCAACTGCCCTGATGCCTCAAGCACTCCAAACTAACCAGTGCCCTATGCCTCTGTTCACACAGCCCAGGCAAGGGGTGGCAGCACCGTGGGGAGACCATGCAGTGCACTAGCTCTGCATCTTGCCTCTTGCATCTTCATCAAAGTGATGGCTTCCCTAAATGCTGCCCAGACCTGTCTCCCAGCATTTTGAGAGATGTCCCCAAGCCACTAGGCTGCTCCAGGGTGCTCTTCCTTCTCCAGGGAGCATCCCTATACTTCCCTCCACCTTCTGCTTCCCCAGACAGCTCCAAGAGGATCTCCCCCTCCCTGCTAGGAGCACTTCAGGCAACGCAAGCTGAGGGTCGCCTCCCCAGCGCCTGTCCCCTGCCAAGCGCCGCTAATGTCCCTGAGCTGGAGCCTGCTCCAACCGCTGCCAGGCTGCACCCTCTGCTGGGACCCGCAGGCATCGGCGCGGATTCGCACCGAGCCTCGGGCCGCCGAGCAGTGGGAAAATCACGAAGGGGGCCCCGAGTCCTACCCCCAGTCCGTCCTTGCTGTCATCCCTCAGTCCCCGATTCTTGTTGATGCCAGGCGTACTAACGCCACCCCTAGCTGCTCACACTGCATTCTCCATAACCAACAATGTCCGGGTCTCTTGTGATGTTGACCCCATGCCCCGGACCACCAGAAGGGCTGGAGTTCTCCTGGGAAGGTTTGAGGTGCTGTGGTCTGGCCCTTGCCCAGTGGCCAGCATGGCACCTGCCCAGTTGAAGGTGGGGAGTGCCCGGCCTCACCACAGACTACACAGGGATGCTTCAAGAAACACAGCTGCCTAGACACCCAGGATTTCACAGCTCAACAGGGCACTCTTCCTCCTTTCCAGCCTGTGTTGGCCTCGTTGATCCCAGGTCCTGGTAGGAGACACTGGGGATAGCTGCATGGCATGGTGCAGTTCCAGGCAGGGCTGGTCCTCCTGTGCAGGTGAAGGACACAGCTCTGCCCAAAGCTGGTCCCCTCCTGCTGTGCAGTGTCCCTTGCCTAAGTGGGAGGTGAGTGGGAGCACAGGGAGTTCTTTTTTAAGCTCAGGGCATTACAAGTACGTAACTGGGGTCCATTAGCGCCCAGTCTGCAGCCAACACAGGAACCCCTGCAGGGCCTGGCTGGAAAAGGAACCCGTGGTGGCAGAGTCCCACGTGGAGGGGCAGAAGCGGCCCCAGATAAGCCCTGTGTTCCAGCGTGAGGACATTAGTGCCCCTCAGCTCCCAGATGGTAAATCCCCACTTCAGCCTGGCACCTCCTTCCCACAAGCCTCAACCCTGGCAAAGGCTACGGATGCCCTGGGAAAGGCTGGGTCCCTAATCCCTGGGCCAAGCGGGGGCATTGTCCGGGGGCAGAAAGGAAAGCGGCGCGTCAGGCCCTTTGCCCATTGTGCCCTGAGCCCCTGCGCAAACACAGCCCAGCATTTTCATTGTCAGCCTCGCTGGGCGCGGGGGGGCCGCTCTCGCCACACTGCCTAAGTGGAATGGACAGCCGGAGTCTGGGGTGGGTGAGCAGCCCGTCCCCCCCAACCCCTGCCTGCTGACACAGCGCCCTGACCGCCTGCACCATCGGCACTTCAGCGCCCGCCTATAAAGGGCGAAGGGAAAAGCCGGTGCCGGCACCGCCACCTTCGCTTCTGTGCCCTGCCCTCCGACCAAGTAAGTACCAGGCTGTGAGCCCCCAAGACCCAGTGCACAGGCGCTGCCCCGCTCCCTTCACCAAGCCCTCCACCCAACGCTCACCCTGGGGAAGGGCATGTGGCGGGGCGCTTTGTGGCACAGCGGGGGTGCCCTGTGCAGGCAGGAGGGACGCTGGCAGGAGGGATGGAGGAGCCGGGCTGCTGTGCCCAGGGCTACGCTTGCATCTGCATCTGAGCTGCGGTCACCGCCGCTTCCCAGCAGTGGGTACAGTGCCACCGCACCCAGACAACTCCTGGAGCCATCGCAGGGAGCTTGGGAGAGGAAAAACTGAGGCAGTCCTGGGTACATCACATGGAGAGATGGGGCACTGCAAATTCCCCCCGCAATTTGGGGTTCACTGGACAGAGATCCCCCAGCACCGAAGGAAAGGGAATGGGAAATGTCCCCATGCCAGCCTGGGAGGGCAAGGGGCCAGTGGCATGGCATGTGTGCGGGCAGCACCACGGGCATCCCAGGCTCAGCAGCAGGCAGTAGGGTGGCTGGGGGCTGATGGTGGGCACCTGCCCTGGGTGATACGTGGGGCTCTGCCAGCAGCCGAGCGACCCGTATGACCAGCAGTGAAGCCATGGACACCCTGGGGCAGTACAAGATCACTGTGTGGGAGGAGGAGAACTTCCAGGGCAAGCGCTGCGAATTCCTCATGGAGTGCCCCAGCATCATGGAGCGTGGCTTCCGCAAGATCCGCTCCATCAAGGTGGAGTCTGGCCCGTAAGTGCCCTGCCAGCCCCGCGGCCCCTTGGCACACCCCGCTCCAGCAAACCCACTGCTCCCGGGGGACTGTTGGGAGCTGCTAGGGAGCCGAACACCCAAGTTCTTCCTCAGCTATGACACAGCTTAATCATGCGACCTCCCTGCTTGTGCTCCTTGGGTTTTCCCATCTGCTAATCAGGGAGACCTTACCAAGGCAAGGTGTAGGTTGGAGGCAATGATGTGGCTCCGGGGAGAGGGGTCCCACTTTCAAAAGGGACATTTGCTGCTAGCAAGGACCCCAACATTTGTGAGAGACCCATAACCTGCCAGGATGTCTCTGTCCCTTGCCCAGGAAGGAGAAGCTGACCCCTGAATGATCCTGGGGACTGTGTCACACATCCCTGAGGGTTTTCCTCCTCTTCCTTCCAGCTGGGTAGGTTTTGAGTACCCTGAGTACCAGGGACAGCAGTTTATCCTGGAGAAGGGTGACTATCCCCGGTGGGAGGCCTGGAGCGGGAACAGTGGCTACCGGACCGAGCACCTCCTCTCCTTCCGGCCTGTCAAATGCGCAGTGAGTTACTGGGACACCACAGCGGGAGGGCTCAGGGCGGGCAGAGCCTCCTCCAGGTAGCCCAGCATGGAGGCCATGAGGATGACTTACATGGGGCATGGGATGGAGGGGTGAGGTGCTCACAGAGGTACGTGTGAAGTGGAGGAGTAGCTGCGCCCACCAAGTCCCACCTCCCTGCAAAGAGCATGGGATGCTTTTTAGGTCTAAAATTTAGCCTGAACCATAATTCCAGCTCCTCCTGCTTTGTGCTTTGGAGAGCCACCTCCCAGGCTGGGGTTCCAAGGCCTTGTCCCCCAGCCTTGATTCCCGGAGATGGGATGAACAGAGAGGAGCTGGCGGGACTGCAGGGATGCTCGGAGTCAGGACCCGTCCCCCTCCCACCCAGGGTACCTGAGGCGTGCCCAGGCAGACGCGGCTCTATCGCTCCATCTGCAGAGACACTGGTGCTCGCAGCAGCGGCACGTCTGCGCCTCCGAGCGGGGGGCCCCCCCAACTTTTAATAATCACCAGGCAGATATGTTCAGGCTTTAATAAAGGGGATGCGATAAGATCACTCCTTGCTGGCAGGACTGCTCCTCGGTGCAGATAGATGCATGTGGGGGCTGGGCGCGGGGGACAGTGCTGCATCACTCAGTGTCCCAGCCATTAACCCCACCCTGTCCAGCACCCAGAAAGACCCCACAGAGCTGAGGGGACCTCTCTCGGCATCCTGCTTTGCCCTGAACCCTCCTGCAACCTTGGGGAGTGTGTGAGGCTGAGGGCAGCAGTCGGTGTGGGTCCAGAGGTTGTAGCCACTAACTCTCACTGACAGCTGTGCATTGGGACCACGGGGACATGAGAGCAGCATCCTCGGGGCAGTTCTGGGGTGTCCCAGTGATGGGGTGCCAGGTTGAAGGACATCCCCATGCATTGCATCAAAGCTGTTCACAATCCCTGGCCTCTCAAACTGCCTTGGTGTGTGTCACACTGATGCCACATCCCCTATCCCTGGGCAAGCCAACCCATTCCTGCTGACCTCCAGCTCCTTCTCTCTGCAGAACCACAATGACAGCAAAGTCATCCTCTACGAGGCTGAGAACTTCCAGGGTCACAAGTTTGAGCTGAGTGACGACTATCCCTCGCTGCAGGCCATGGGCTGGGGCAACAAGGAGGTGGCATCCATCAAAGTGAACGCTGGAGCGTGAGTGCGGCCAGTGGGGAAGGGACTGGGGCTGCCAAGAGCAGAGGCTCAGCAAGAACCTCCTAGCATAAAACACCTACATAAACCCCAGGATGTGGAAGGGGGACCCCCTCAAAAAAGGGATGCCTTCCTGCTACCTTTTCCTTGAAAATACAAGCCATTGGGTATTTTCTGTCCCTCTCTTCCCAAGTCAAGCAGAGGGATGGGATGGGATGGGATGGGATGGGATGGGATGGGATGGGATGGGATGGGATGGGATGGGATGATTTGGCTTGTGGCTCTGAGCCAAGGGTCTGCCTGCAGGTGGGTGGCATACCAGTACCCAGGATACAGGGGCTACCAGTACGTGCTGGAGCGGGACAGACAGAATGGCGAGTTCAAGAAGTACAATGAATACAGCAGCCAGGCCCACACCAACCAGATTCAATCCATCCGCCGCGTCCAGCACTGAACAGGGGCAGGGCTGTGTGCCCTGCAGCCTCCAGGCTGCTGTGCAATAGACCTCTATCCGGTAGCAAATAAAGGCATTTGTCAAAAAAAAAAAGAGTGCTCCTGCCTCTGCTCTGCTCCTCAGGGGCTGTCATGCTTGGAGGACAACCTGGCAACCTGGAAGGTTTCCCCTTCCCCAGGCAGTTTTGGGCTCATGGCCAGCTCCACCCTGGGCTGAGCTGTCTGCACCCACCTCTCCATGCAGAGTTCCACTGCTGTGATGCTCTGGCTGGGAAAATAGGAACTTTCTGGGCAAAGAGAGTGCTGGAGGTGGGAGAGGGCACCCAGGGTTGTGCCCTGGGAAGAGGCATCCAGCAGGGTTGTACCCTGCGTTCTCCTCCCAGGATCAATGCCAGGGAAATTGATTGCTACAAAGTCTGCGAACTCAAGGTCTCCTTCCTCTGCACCCCTCTGGAAGAGAGAAGGGGGTCCCTGCCTGCTGTGGGCCTGGGAAGGAGGAAGAACACAGGGGTCATCTGGGGCAGGACGGGACTCTGACAACACATGGGGCAGCCACAGTTGTGTCAGGTTTGGGGGCACAGTTGTGTCAGGTTTGGGGGCACAGTTGTGTCAGGTTTGCTGCTGGCACAGAGGGGCTGGTGGGGAGGCGAGTTGTGCAGGGGTCAGGGGAAGGAGGTCTGAGGGTAGTGTTCCACAGGTGGTAGGGGGCTTGGCTTGATGCTCTCAGGTGTGTGTGTGTCCTCCCCCAGCCTTGCCACGCCAGCATATCCGTGCGAGTATCCGGCTCCGGGACACCGGGAGCCACACCCAGCCTCCTCCTCCTCCAGCACCCTTTCCCAGCCTCCTCCTCTTTCATCTGGCTCGGAACCCTCCCGGGGTGCAGGCTACCCATCCCGAGGTGCTCCCTGCACCCAGCACATTGCTTCCTCCTCCTCTCCTCATCCTTGTCTTCTATCCTGCTCTGGCACCCCAAAGCCCTCCTGGGGCACAGGCTTTTGGCCCCGAGGCGCTCCCCGCACACAGGCTGTGGATGCATGGTGGAACAGCTCTGAGTGCCTCAGATACCTGGGTTCCCTGATGCCCACCCTGCTAAAAGCATGCTTGGCCCTGAGAAAAGGAGTGTCCCAGAAGGCTGTTGGGAGACTGGGTTGGGGGTCAGTCTGTGCACACTCCTCACCCAGCAGTGTGCAGAGACCCCAGCCCTGGTGTGTGTGTCAGCATGTGTGTGTGTGTGTGAGCTGCACACAACTGAGCACACAAGTGTTCCCTCGCATGCCCCCTCTCCCCTCCAGCCCCAGTGCTGCTGTGCAGAAGACCCAGCACCTGTGTATCCCCGTCCCACACGGCATGGCGGCTGCGGAGTGCCCCCCAGCCCGCCCCTGTCTCCTCCGCGTCCCCAGTGGCCCCACCCCAGCGCGGCCGCACGGCCTCTCCCCCAGCACAAACACATTCCGGCACACCTGGCCAGGTGCAGCCAGCCCAGGGCCACGTCAGCTCGGCTCCGCTCCACAACGCCAGCTCACAGGTGAAGCTTTCCCGGGCACCTGCACATAGGGCTGTGATGGGGGGGTAGGGGTGGGCTGTGGGGGTCGTTGTAAAGTCTAGGGTCCTTATTGTTCCACCTAGGGTGGGAGGAGAGCACTGGAGTGGGGGGTGGGCGGCAGACTGCCTCCTGCAGCCGGAGGGACCTGCAGCTGCTTCCAGCTGGGTGTTCCACATGTCTGGGCTCCATCCCCAGTAGCCCCACAGACCTGAAACCTCATCTCCTAGATCCCCCTCAGACCCACAGCCCAGTCCTTTGTTCCCCCATGGACATGGGCCCCTGTTTCCTGGATTTCTCATATACCCTGCTTTCCTCATCCTCTGGGTCTGCCCCAGCTCCCTCATGAACCTGGGGTCACATCACTCAGGTCCCCAAAGCTCCACATGGACACAGGGCTTGCCAGCTCTTAGGATCTGACACTCCCTGTCCTTCTGCACACCTCTGACCCCAGATCACTCAAAGACCCCAGTCCCCTCACATCCCACTTTAAGCCCCCTGCCCACTGGATTTCCCAGGGACCCAAGCGTCTCCATCCCCAATGCCCTCCAAAGCACTCCCTTCTCCATCTCCCGTAGCCCTAAACCTATTTCTCAGCCTGATCCCTACTTCACCCCCACCCCCTCCCCACTCTGGGCTGATGCAATGTCCCTCAGCCCAGACCCCCCCTCCATGCCCTGCACTATGCAGGTTTGCTGCAGGAGTATCATGGTCACCCGGGCCACCAGAAGAGAAGGGGTTGGTGGGTCTGGCACTCTCCCCACCTCACCCCGCTGTCTCCGGGGCTTGTTTTCCGTTGCCTGCGGTTTGTTTCAGTCACTCAGGCAGCGAAAGCAAGTCTGGGAGGCTGCGGAGCCACTGCTGGGAGAGCAGCACTTTGAGGGGCGGGGGAGGAGAGGGATGCAGGGAGCAGCCAGGGCTGCTGGGCTCTACAGAGCTGGACACCCCACTGAGAGGTTCAGGGGAGCTCAGGAGACAAGTTGGGGGAAGAGAAGCTTTTTAAGGGCTGTTACCTCCAAACAGGATTCCTGGGGAATTTCTAGAGGAATACCATGGTCTCTGCTCATGTCTCCCCTTGTCAGCATCTGCTCTTTGTCCATGATGGAGATGGGCAGCAGAGGTGGAGCACCTGGAGCAGAGGTGGAGCTCAGTAACCAAGGGACCCCCTATTTCCTAAACACTTTGGACACCCCCTGCCAAGAGGAGACACCAGCTCTGTTGGGCCGTGCCACCCCAATTGAGCATCGCTCCCCTTGGGCTGTAGCTTCTTATGCAGGGCAGGCACATTTTGGCTGCAGTATAAATAATAACTCTGAGTCTGGCATGGCTGTATCCTGATTTCCATTAGGTTCATATCTTGCAATGATCACTTTCCAGAAAGGCAGCTAAATCCAGCACAAGAGCTCATCCTTTTGCCAGACATCAATGAAACACTACAGAAGAAGTTGTAAGCTTGGCTGTACAGTGTTGGACTTATGGAGTGGAACTGGTGACAGCTGTTGGCACACTGCCTGGCTGCTTCAAGCTGTGGGATCCTGTGGAGGGTCCACTTCTGACCTGGGGGACAGAGACTTTGACAGCAACCCACAAGTGCATATAACAGCTGGAGCCATGGGTGACAGGGAAAACCCTGGCCAGATGTGTCTTTTTGGAGCTGGTATCACCTTTTTCCATCATAAGTTTCTCCATGAAATGTCCTCCTGTCTTCAGAATGTACCCAGCGCTGCCCAGGACAAGCAGATGAAGAAAGATGGGGCCATCCTGGTTTGTCTGGGTGTTGAGGTTTTCCCAGCTTCTATGGATCCTAATAAAGATGTGCAGCAGGTTGGGATAGGGCTGGGTGTTGTGGGATGGTCACAGGCTTAACTGTCCCTGGGGCAGGGACTATTCAGAAGAGCACAGAGGAGCCAGGAAGGGGGCAGAGCTGTGGGATGACCTGGTGCCACCAACCGCTGGAGATGCACTTACCACCCCAAAACTCTGGGCACTGCAAAGGAACCCCATGACCATTGTCCTGGAGGTGGAGGGACCTCGTGGGGACTCACCTGGCCCACCCCAGGGCTCTGTGAAGTGCAAGGAGACCCCAGAGCTGTGCTGATGATGCTGGAGCTGGGGAAGGGGCAGGCACGGACCCCACGGCCAGCAGCACTGTGGCTCGGGGAGCCAGACGCCAGGGGGACAGAGCCGATGCTGCTGCCGATGCCGTGCAGCGAGGTGCAGGGCTCCGAGGCGCTGCTGGCCGATCGGCGGGTGAGGGAGCGAGATGCTGGTGGGAGGCCGGGCCCGGGCAGTCTCCAGGCAGTGGCCGGGCCCGCTCCCAGCTGGGATGTCAGCGCCGTGTTTGCGAAGAGTTAAGGAGGCGGAAGAGGCAGGAAGCGGCCCGAACCGCTCTCCATAGAAACCCGCGGCCGTGATTAAAGTCTGATGCGGGCCCGATAGCGGGGGGAGGGAGGGGGGGGCAGCGCCCGCTTTAATTACAGCGGAGGAAATTGCTGGAGCCGGGGCCCCAGCCCCTGCGAGTTGCCTGGAAACTCCCCCTTCCCCCGCCTCCCCCGGCCCCTGCCCGTCCCCTGCCCGTCCCGCTGCCATTTATTCGCCATCAGCTGCTCCCTGATAAAGTGGAATAATAATAATAATAATAGGGGCAGGAATATTAAAACATGCAGCCCGCGGGCCGCCCCCACAGCTGCCATGAGACACGGCACCGGAGCGGTGCCACTGCTGCTCAACATGTACCTGCCAGGTACGGGCGGATCCCTCGGCCGCTGCCCCACCGCAGCGCCGTGCACCGCACAGCACCCAGCCCCTGCCCACCCTGTCCCGCTGAGGCCCTGGGGCTCTCCTCTGCCCCATCTCCTTCCAGCGCCCACCCTGTTATCCCCTCTCCCTCTGTCCATTCTTTCTTCCTGCCTTCCAGCACCACAACCATCCCTTCCTTCTTCCTTTCAGCTGCCCTCACAGCTTTCCACACCAGCACACTCATCTTCCCATCCTTCATCAACCCACCGTCACCCTGTCCTTCCATCTCTTCATCTACCCTCCTTTTCTTCCAACCCATCTTTCCACCCACCCACCCACCCTTCCCCTGTGCTTCCATGCATCCTTCCATCCCACCCACTTGTCCCTGCATCCCCCTTTCCATCCCTGGTACCAGCCAACCCCTCCATCCATCCAATGTCCCTTCCATCAGGCTGTTTTCCCACCATCTTATCCATTACCTGCCCTTCCATCCATCGATCTCTTGCACTTTCTTTCCTCCACCTACCCACTCACCGTCTCTTCTGTCCTTCCATCCATTTTCCCATTTCCTTCCTTCTATCCATCTATCCATTTATCTCCTTTCCACAGCAGTCCACTCCCCAAATGCCGACAGACATCCTTGCTTCCACCTGCCGCTCCTGTCACCCATTCTGCCACCCACCCGCCTCCTCTCCCTCTCCCCCTGCCCCACAGCTCTCTCCCTCGCTCCCATTCTCCTCCCTACCCCAGCCCACGGGATCGTCTATTCCTATTTAAAAGCTTCCCCGGCTGGGTCGGAAATCGGATTTCCTTTTTCCTGGACGCGTTTCCTGGCTTCGCCGCAGCGGCGGGGCAGGCAAGGGGGAGCGGCCGGGGGCTGCGGGGACGCTGCCCGCGGGTGGGCGCTGGGGTGTCGCGGTCCCGCCTGGTTCCAGCCCTCCCTCCACACCAGCCGCGTCCCCTTTTCCCCCCAGATCCAGTCGGGGAAACTTTGTTCAAAGACGGGAAGAGCCAGGCGTGGGGGTCTCTCAGCCCCGGCGTGCAGAAAGGTAAGAGCACCGCTGCCCCTTCCCCTGGACAGGCCCCGCTCCCCTCGGCCGGCACGGAGCGGGGACCCCGGGGCACTCGCATTCTCTCCCGCCCAGCAGCCACCGGAGACCCTTTCCCGTCCTTTGCCGGGCACTGCCCATGCAGGACACGGCCACCGCGGAGCCCCCGTTCCCTGCTGCTGCGAGTGCCTCCGGCTGGGAGCGTCCCGCCGCCTATTCCCACGGGGACGGCGGCCAACCCCGACGGTCGGGAGCTCCCGTCCGTGGGGATCAGAGAGGAGCGGGGAACGCATTCCCCCGAGCCCCGCAGCGGGGAGAGTGCAGGGTCCTAACTCCAGTCTCCCAGGAGCTCCGGGACATCCGACGGGAGGGAGCTGCCAGCCATCCCGGGAGTGGGGCGGGCTAATCCGGGCTCGGGAGATCTGTTCCTGCGAGTGGAGAGTTGAGACATCATTCGTAAGGGAGATGCCAGTGAAGTGCTGGGGTTCGGACAGGGCTCGGAAGTGATGTGTCCCCGGGAACTGGAGTCATCTATCTGGAACAACCCGCGCAGGGGCCACGGGCATCGGCTAGTGCTGGCCAGGGAGCAGCCTGGAGCTCCGAGTGCTGGCCAGGGAGCAGCCTGGAGCTCCCAGTGCCGGCCAGGGAGCAGCCCGGAGCCTGCTTGGGAGCGCGGCAGCACTGGGCGTCGTGGAGACAGCACTGTAGTGTTTGGGCCGTTTAGCTTTCATGTTTGCTAGGACGCAGGGACCAGGGACTCCTCTGAGCAGGAAAAATGGAGCCCTAGTGTAGTGGTGGGAGGGGGAGGAAGATGGAACTGGGGGAATCCTTTTTCCTCTGCACTGCAGACTCTGCCCAGCCATACTCTAAACACTGTGCTGCAGCGAGAAGGATCTCGCTGGATATTTCCTTAGGGAGCACTCAGGTGCATTATCATGGCACCCTGCAGCAGGCAGGATTGAGCCTCACCACCCCACCCACATGCACCCCTCAACACCTCCCTGACCTCCTTGCATGGGGTGGAACATCCACGGGTGGGAGATAGCTGGAGGCCAGGGCTGGGGCTGTGGTGAATGAGAAGAGGCAGGGGCTGCAGATGCACCCTAGGGAGGAGCCTTGGTCCCAGGATGGGGAATTAGGAAATACCTAGGCTCAACTGCCTGCATCAGGATCTGAGTGGGTTTTGGTGGAATGGAAATGGAGGGGGAATGGCTGTTCCCTGCTTCTTCTAGAGCAAGACACAGGGAGCACTAGATAAAATAGGTGGGTCTAAAACAAGCAGAACACGACGGTTTTTTGGTGGGAAATGTAGCAGAGCTGTAGGACTTCTTGTTGCTGAGGTCATGGGTGCTCAACCTCTCTATAGGATCCAAGCACCTTTAGACAAAATAATGTTAGAAGAGCACAGGGATAACTGCAAAGGCACATCCTCTGCTCTGGAAGGAGACTGTGCTGCAAGGACTGGCACTAGGAACAGGGATGTGCAGGGGATGCTGCTCAGAGGAGGCAGAGTGGGGTGTCTAGGTAAGTGCAGGGCTGCTCTGCAGGATGGACAGGTCCCAGCAGTAGGGCTCCTCCTTGCCCAAAGGTCCAGATTCCCTCTCCTCTCGTGACCTCTGGCCAGACTCCGTGGAGCATGTCCTTGTGCCTCACCATGGGTGTGTCGAGGTGTGCCAGGCTCCATTGTGTGCACAGCCTGGCACAGGGGCACCACGGGCACCCACCGAGGATACTCCTTGGTGCAAGCTGCAGATGCAATGACCATGGCTCAGGGAGGACATTTTTCCTCCGGAAATAAGGAATATCATTGATGCCTGATTCAAAACCACAGTACGCCATGCTATGTCCTCGTCTCTCCCATCCCTACACCTGTCTGTGTCTCTCTGTGGTTTAGTTCAGTCAGTGTTGCACGCTGACTTGAGCTGACCATGGAGACATCTGTGCAGGACACTGTCCCTAGAGCAGGGGCTGTGAGACCAGCCCAGTTTCAAGCAGACGTGGCAGTGGGGAATGTTTATGTTGGGATAGATCTGGGTTCTGCCAAGATATGTCCTTCTTGGGGGTGCCTATAAAAGAACAAGGCTATGTCCTCCCACAAAAACTAACAAGCAGGTATTCATCTTCAGTGGTGTGTGAATGTGGGTGGGAGGGATGGGGAGACTCTGGATCCAGACCCACTGTGTTGACCTCTGAGCACTCCTACTCCATCTCAAGGTGCAGGGGTATCTTCTCCTCGTATCTCGGGGTGTAGGATAGGGTTGGGATGTCACAAAGGAGTTATAACCTTGTTACCATCATATGTGTCTCTAAAGCAGGGAAGATGCAATGAGGTGCAGCCAAAACCTGGGTGTGGGAGAAGGCAACATAACAGTGGGTCAAGGGGATTGGGGCACATCCTGTCCCTCACCTTGTGCCCTGGGAGGGAGCTTTAACCTCTCTGGGGCCCGGCCTTGCAGGCAGCGGGCAGATCCAGCTGTGGCAGTTCTTGCTGGAGCTGCTTTCGGACCGGTCCAACCTGAACTGCATCGCCTGGGAAGGCACAAACGGGGAGTTCAAGCTGATCGACCCTGACGAGGTGGCGCGGCGCTGGGGTGAGCGGAAGAGCAAACCCAACATGAATTACGACAAGCTGAGCCGTGCGCTGCGCTACTACTACGACAAGAACATCATGACCAAGGTCCATGGCAAGCGCTACGCCTACAAGTTTGACTTCCACGGGCTGGCACAGGTGTGCCAGCCAACCACCCCCGATCACACTCTCTACAAATTCCAGGGCAACCTGGCACCGCTGCCCTTCTCGGGCATCTCCAAACTCAATCTCATGACCTCGGGAGTGACACCAGCTGGCTTCTCCTACTGGCCTGGCTCCAGCCCGTCCCTCTACCCTGGGCATGGGCTCCAGCCCTCAGCCTCGTTCAGCGCCATGGCAGCCTCCCACCTCAACAACATGAACAACCATTACCATTAGAGGCTCAGCTGTGCCAAGTGGATGCTCCATGTCCCTGGCAGCATGGGGCTGCGGATTTGGGAAGCTCAGTGGGGAGGGATGGGGGATGGGATTGTGCCCTGCTCTCACTTGCCCCCTTTTATGTTTGATGTGGTGTGGGGAGTGGGGGGTGCTTGCAGGATAGCTGGATTGATTCTCTGATGTAGGTGGCTGGAGGAGGGAAGCCATCTAAATTTAAGATGAAGAAGTACCCACGATCCCGGGAACGGATGTGGATACCTAAAGCAGGGTGTGAATGGAAGGAAAAACCACGGGCTCCTCTCCTGGCAGGGACATTGCCCCACCTTTCCCTTACAACATGCTGCCCATGCCATGAATGTCCTTAGCTCTGCCTCCAGCCTGTGCCTGCCCTCCCCATTTCCTGCAGAGAGGAGTCAGGAGCTGGGGCCCCAGGGCAGCTGTGTCCATGAATGAGAGTCCCACTGAGCAGGGACAAGGAAAGGGGATCTTCCTTGACCACTTGGTCCCCTCACCTTTGTCTCCAAAGGCTTTGCTTCCTCCATCTCTCCTATACCTGCTGCCTGAAGGCAGCTTCTTTCAGACTCAGGAGAAGCCTTGGTCTGGAGAGCAAGATGCTTTCTATGGGTTCACTCAGACCCAGGGCAGGGCTCTGGGGTTGGAGATGCCAGGGACAAGTGTGGGGCTAACTGCCAGTCCTGAAGGCAAGATCAGAGCCTGGAGGCAGCATAGCATGGTCTCTGCAGCTCTGCCCTCTCCCCAGTGCCCAAGGATCACACCACAGACCGTCCCTGACACCCTAGACATGAGCCCATGTCCTACTCATCCCTTCCTAGATTAATGTTCCAGTTTTACTACAGCTTTAGCTCCTCACATGCAGGACTTGGTGGGACACTCTCCATAAATGGGAACATCCCCAGGGACAAGGCAGCGTGGGTGGTGGAGCAGAAGAAGGGATGACAGCAGGCCTGAGAGCCCCAGGCATCAAGGGGCAGCCCTGGGTCTCTCCCCCTGGGTTCAAGGAGCTGCCCCCATCCTCTGGAGCAGGACTTTGGCCCAGTGGATGCACAAGAGCTGGGCACGCTGAGCTCCGCACTGGCTGGGGGGTGGGATTGGTATTCAATAAACCAGAGAGGTGCTGTGACCTGTGTCCTCTCCTGTCTGAAGGGAGTTGGTGAGAGGGGGAACCACTCAGCAAATCCTCTCCCATCTGAGCCAGAATACCTTCAGGGCTGGGCTGGGAAGGATGTGGCCATTGTCTGCATCATCTTTTCTCCAGGCATCACCTCTGGTTCTTACAATCCCCAAGAGACAGGACAGAGCTGGAAACCTCTGGGTTACTTGAGACTCCCCTTCAGGAAAGCCACATATGCTGTTCTCAGGCTCCCAGGCCTGCAACAGGGATCACGTTGGCTGTGCAGGGGGAGTCATGCAACTCCCCAGCCCATGGAAGGAGTGGTCAGCCCCCACCTCCTCTCCCTTCATGCCTCAGACCACAGCAGTTCCCAGATCTGGGGGCTCTCCATGCTGCCCCTTCTGCATCCCCCCAGGGTCTGGTCACTCTCATAGCCTTGGTGGGCATCTGCTCCAATGCATCCTTACTGCCCTAATCAGCTTAAGGGAGTGGGATCTGATGTCACTGTGTCCTCTGGTCCTCTGGGGAGGGCTCAGGCTGTGAAGTGGGGGGGCCTGATGCTGCTGGCAGAGAACCCATGAGAACGAAAGGGGCTGGGCGGGGGGCTGTCCCTACCTCCCGGGTTTCCGAGTGGTGCACAGACTGGTTCCCAGGGACGGCAGGAGGTGAAGTGAGGGGGAAAAGGAGTAGTTACCCCCACGCAACCAGCACCGAGATAGGCTGGAGACATCCCCTGCCCCCAGGTTTCACTTTGCAAGGACAAAATGGGGGAAATGGCCACAACTGGCTCCCTCAGAGACGGGGCAGAGGGCTGTGCCCTCGCCGGGGGAGCCTGCTTCGGGGCTTAGGTAACTGCGTGACGCAGGGCAGGACACGGATTAAGGGATGTGGGTCACTGGTGGCTCCTCCCTTCCCCCTTCCCGTCCCTCTGCCAGGGTCTGCACCAGGGAAGCCCAGGTGAGTCCGGCCCCCGCCTCACGCCCGACCTTGCAACCCGGATCCCTGATGGATTGGAGGCGGGACACTGTAGGGAAAAGGGGGACTTACCTTTTCGGGAGAGGGAGGGCCGCCGCACACACCCAGTGCAACAGGCTGCAGCTGCGCCTTGCTTCGCTCTGCTCGGAGCCCAGCTGGCACAGTCCCACCGCTCTGTCCCCAGGGTGCAACGCCGAAAGCCGGGCACCAGCCCTGCACTCCCCGGGGACGGCAGCCAGGAAGGAAGCGGGGGGGGGACACCCATGCGGGGCTGCACCAGCCATGCTCTTGCCTGCCTGAGGATGCAGCCGGTGTCACCATGGCAACTCGGGATGCTCCCATGCCCAGGCCCCGCTGGGAGCCACCTCCCCTCACATGTTGAGCTCATCGGAGGGCTGAACAGAGCGCTACCTTACCCAAGTCAGCCTCCGCCCTCCCCAGAGCCCTTTCTGACCCAATCCACCAGCAGTGCTGCTTTCTGCAGGATTCTTCAGTCACCAAAACCACCGGCTCGGAGCAGACTGCAGCAAAATCCTGCCAATGGGCAAGCAGGGCCCAGCCCAGCACAGCTGCCCGTGGAACATCATCCCTGGCCCTGAGCAGGGGTGCCCAGCCCGGGGGGCAGATGGGGGAGCACCGTGTCTGGCTGTGGGGTGCACCAGCTCTTGGGAGCCTATTTTGTGTGGCTGACAGCTGCACTCAGTGCCCCCGTGGGCTTCCAACCTACCTGTAGGGAGTCCTTGGGTGCCCTGTGTAGGGTGAGATGGGGAACACAGTTCCAAAGGGCTTCAGCCTGTGCTGGAAAGACTGAGGGAGCAGAGCACATGGCCTAGCAGCTTCTTCTGCTGCCCAGTGCTTAAAGGAAGAAGGACTTTTTTTTCCCTACTAAAAAAAAAAAAATAAAACAAAAAAATCTTTGTATCTGGCTTTGCACAGCTGGCAAGAGGGCTGCCCTGACCTCAGCCTCTTGCCATCATGACAGGGGGACCTCTCCAACTCCTCCAAAATCTTCCAGCCCCCCTGTAATATATCAGAGGGGGAATGGATTAGTCCCTCTCCTATTTTAGTGAAGTCATGTTGCCGCTTTCTTCATTTCTCATGCTGGGAAGAGCCTTTGCAATACAGCCAGGCCATGTCTGCTGTCTGCCCTGGGGGACACAGTCTGCCTCCCTGCCCACTCCTGCACCCTCTCCAGCTCTCCTAATTCCCACCGACTTCCTTCTCACCTCATCCCAGCTGCACTGGCTCCTCAGCCCCCTACACCCAAGCTGCTGACTCACATCCTCTCTCCAGACACCACCTTCTTTTGGCCTGGCTCCCTGCAAAGTGCTTCGTGACTTAGTGTGGCTAAGCCTGCACCTGCAGGCAGTCAGGCTCCAAAACCCCGTGTGAAGTCCCTCCAAGAAAGCAACGGTGATGCTTCCAAAAGATGCTTTCTCCCTTGGCAACGTGCTGAGGGCTGGGGCTGTACTGCCACCATAAACCCAAACCTTGTCCCTGCTGCCACCACCTCTCTGGTGCCCATCAGGGCTGGTCAGGGAGAGTGTCCTGGTGCTGCTGCTGCCCAGCTGTACACTGAGACCTTGGTGTGGACTTTGCTGAGGGCTGGAGCTGAGTAGCAGGAGGGCTGGATTAATGTGCTAATGCCAGATTATGCTCTAATGCAGGCCTTCTGATGAGGGAGCAGTCCCTGTTCCAGCCCAGGGGACACTCACTTCCTGGGCCAGACTCCCCACATCTGCCCTGGGTCACAGCTTGCTTCTGCCTGGCTGTCCCCTAAGGAGCTAAATTTTCAGAAGTGACGAAGGACTGTGAGACAGGCAGGGGACACAGCACAGGGAAAGCTCCACACTCAGCTCTCAGTGAGGAGCTGGAGATAATGACCCAGACTCTGCAGCCCTGGCCTCTGCCTTGCCAGCTCTGTGGCAGACGGATTAACCAAGCAGGGCTATAAGGTAGCCAGTTCCCCTTCCTCACCTGCCCCAGCTTCCTGGCACTGAGCTGTTCCCAGTCTGTGCTCCTCACTCCCAAACACATCAGCCAGGCAAGGCCACAGGCCATGCTTTGGCTACAGTGGATGTTTGCCATCCCACCTCCCGCAGTCCCATGCCTGCCACTGGGCCACCCTAGGCACAGGCAGAGCTCTTGCAGCCTCCCACCCAACCTGGATATGTCTTTCATCAGTTGAGACCCTGTGGCAGCATCCTGCCCTTCCCTGAGTACAAACATCTCATCAGCCAATTTAGTCTGGGACCCTCTGACTCTCTCTGCCATTTGCTGCCATCTCCCTGGGTCATTTTGCCCATGTGCTCCCCCACAGGCACCCCGTTAGCAGCTGTGACTGAAGTGCCATGGAGCAGAAACCGGCACCCACAAGCCATCCCCATTTCAACAGAGTAGCAGCAGCCCAAAGCTGCAATGGAGCCAGTGTTTGAGGGGCTCCCACAGAGGCAGAAGAGACCTCCCACTCCCATCTGCCTCGAGGAACAGCATCCATCATCCTTGCAGGCAAATGAGGAAAGGCTTGTGCAGAAAGCAGGGCCAAGGCAGGTCCTTCAGCAGCCAAGCAGGTGTTGGGTCTGCATCATCCAGAATATTTTCCTCCCATGGAGCATCTCCAAGTCATTCTGGGGGATGATGACAACTCTTAAAAGCAAAACCATGGCTTCCCTGCTGCTTGTCTGACATGGAAGAGGCATGGCTTGCCAGGCTGGCTGCTCCAGCTGCCCATCACCTCTCCCTGCCCCAGTGCTATGGCCAGCTCATCCAGCCCATCGAGTCTGCTCCACAGACAGAGCAGTCAGGCAAGGAAAGTCCCACTGAGCTTTTTCCATGACTCCAGTAAAAACTCCCTTATTGACATGTGACTATTCATCCTTGGGATCCACTGCCACTCAGGGTGCATCTAAGAGCCCTGTGCGCCTTTGGGAAGGAAGATAAGGGTGCTTTGGCCTGAGAAAAGACCTCCCTGGGGCAGATGGGGTCGAACCCACTGCGGGCTGCAGTGTCCACCTCTGCTGCTGCAATGTGGAGCAGATGGGGCACCCACTGTGAGGCATGGAAAGGAGATGTGTTGCTGCTGGAGGAATTTCAAACTAGGAAAGAACTGGGATCTCTCACCTGGATCCCTGTGGTGATTGATGGCTGATTTGGCTCTGTTGCTCTACCTCCAAGTCCCAAACCCGATATGAATCTGCTCATCCCTGCAACTCCAGACACTGCTGGGCCTTGTGGCTGGCAGCACAGGGGGCTGCTCAGCCCCTCCTGAGAGGGTCTCAGTTCCTCACTGCTCCTCGGGGAGCGCTGCAGGAATCACCAGCTTGGGCACAAGCTCTACCCATTCCCCTTGCTGCTGGCTTCTGAGTCCAGACCATCAATCATGCAGCAGCACAGGAGTCTGGCATGTCAAATCATGGTTTTAAAAAGGGGAAAACTAAGCTCCCTAGCCTGAGATTCTCCCCCTCAGTACCCAGCCCTGCTTGAGTTCTCTCACATGTCTCCTTTGCCTTGGGGGGAGCAGAAAGCTCACAGACAAGGTAAGATTACTGCTACCCCTGCCTTGCTCCCCCAGCAGCTCTACAAGGTCCTCTGGGGTAGGGAAAACCAGACATGCCTCCCTCCCTCCAGTAAGACTCTGGCTGAGCCAATGATGCATATTTAAATGCATGGAAGCATCTAAGCTCCTCTCTCATTCCTTGACATTTCCAGAGACTCCAAGCTGTCTTCAATTACCAGTCTGCAATTAGCTCTTCCTAAATCCCCCAGTGAGGCCTAGGACTCTTAATCAATGAAATACAAGGGAGGAGGGGAAGGACATGGCCTCACTGCAGCTGGAAGCAACTTAAAAGGCTGGGGCTGGAAGCTGGAATAACCTTGTGTCTCTAAGGAGATCTGTAGGGTGGGAAAATCCTCCAGTGCTGGGAGGTTGTTCAGCTCTGGGAGGAGACTCCATAAAGCCCTACAGCTGGGAATAGAAATCACTGGACAAACACCACAGCTCAGGGTGGAAATAGCTGGTACCAATGGCTTCAGGTGTCACCCTGTGCTGCAGACCACCTTGTTGTATTCATCTCACTGTGCCTCAGTTTCCCCTGCTGTAAAACACTGGTAAGGGAGAGTGAGGGCTCTCCCAGCAACCCCATAGGAGCTATAAGGCTCCAATTCCACCAGTTTAAGCCAAAGTTACCTTTCTCATGACAAGATATGGATATGGCCAAAGCTGGGGTGGGTTAGGAATGCCTTGTGGCCCAGACAGCTCACCACAAGGTCACATGAATGTCAATCTAAAGGCACAGACAAGAGCATCCATTAGGAGAGGGAGGACAGGAGCAGCATCGGTCATGTTGCGTTTACACAGCCACGGAAAAGCCTCGCACAGCGCCCTGCCAGGTCAGCCCCGTCACAGGGACATCTGTGCTGTCTTCCTGGCAGCACAGCTTTGCCTGAATGAGCCAGATTGGGCCTAATTAGCAGCTCTGCTGATGCACACAAAGGTAGAGAGAATCCAGCTTACCCTCCATGACCTGCAGAGCCAGCATAGCTCTTCCCAGCAGAGGGGAGCCCAAATGCCTGGCTCAGAGGGGCTGTGAAGCACTGAATGCAGACCCCAGCCAGAGAGCATGTGCAGCAGCTTCTGCTAAAGAAGTCCTGGAAAATTCAGCACTCTGAAGCATAGCAACCAGTTTTTAAAAAGGCAAAGCTTTCTCATGCTCCACCCCTCTCCATGGAGGTCTGCAGAAGCAAAGGGCTGGTAACAGGGATAGCAGCACAGCTCCCACAGCCTCCTGCTGCCACCAGAAAAAGGGAGCCCAGCCCTGCAGAGCAGAGGTAGGGAGGAGTGAGGGGAGGGAGGGCATAGCTTCAGGAAAAAGAAAATTCAATTTTGAAAACATGGAGGTGACATAAACTGTGGCATCCTGTTTAAATTCCGTGTGGCAGACAGGCATCAGGAATTTCCATTTGGAATGGAGGAGGCCAGGAGAGCTCACAAGGGTCCAGGAGACACTCAGGTGGACCAGGACTGGCCTTAGGCACAAAGAGGTGTGAATATTTGAGCCCAAACTCACAGCAGGGAGTAAAACCCCCTTTGGGAAGCAGGGCCCCCCATCCCTCTTGGGGAGGAGTGGGTCATGACCAGGAGCTTGGGGTGTTACCCCAATTTCCCTTGCACCCCACAGCCCAGCAAGTCCAGCAGCCACCGCCAGGCCCATCCAGGCCACCTCTTTATTCTCCAGTGAAGCAAAGCAAGAGGAGAGGAGACCCCCCTCCCATAGCAGGCCCCCTCCGCTTGGACACCCCAGGCCTCCTCTGGCACAGACCCCTCTTCCCGCAGCAAGCCAAGGTGGGGGAAGCATCACTCCCTGTTTCGGGGGGCACACGGGGGGGATTTACCCGAGGGGAGGGGCGTGGGCGCCCCCCCCAGCGGCTCGAACAAAGGGGTATGCGGGCGGCTCCCGCGGGGTGAGGGGCAGAGTCGCCCATGCTGGGGGAGGGGGCCCATATACCACACGTGGGCGGAGGGGGGGGAAGGCATCGCCCACAGAAACCCCCCCAGCCTTGCCCGCAATCCCCGCCTTTGTCTGTCAGGCGCGGCAGCTCCAGCACCACGGACAGCACCGGGAGCGCTGCGGAGGCGCGGGGCGGCCCTGCCCGCGCCGAGGGACTCGTTCACATGCACCCTCTACCTGGGGCACCCGCCACACCCCAAAATCCCCCCCAGAGCCCTCCGGCCCCCGGCCCCAACATCCATTTTTTCACCCCTTTTTTCTAGAGAAAACGCATCCAGGAGCCTCCGCTCCTCCGCAGCCTCCCCCTCCCCCCCTCGCGAAGGTGGGAGGGGCACCACTCCCCCTCCCCGGTCTTCGCCGCCGCCTCGGTGTTCCGGAGCGCAGCCCCCAGCTGGGGTCGGAGGCGGGGGAGGAGGGCAGCCGGATCCGGAGCAGGGAGGGTCCAAGCAGCGTCTCCGTGGAACTGAAGGCTGGGGAAGGGGGAAGGCGAGGAGGATGCGGGGGCAGGGGGGGGAATCCGACAGTCCTTCGCCTCCCCCGCCCCTCGGTGCGCGGCCCCTTCCGCCCCCGGCGCCGGGGGCCTGGTACCTCCCTAACGGTCCAGGCTGATCGTCCAGTGCTTGGACCCGTCTCCGCCCTCGCCCTCGCTCTTGAGGTCCTGGAAGAGTTGCGTGAAGTAGTGCGGGTCCGCGTTGATTCGCAGCATCTTGGCGCTGAGGCGCTGGATGATGCCCAGGCAGCGCTCCCAGAAGCGCCCCTTGTCTCCCTCCACCAGGAAGGGCTTCAGCGGGTAGGAGATCTCGTTGCCCATGTAGGAATAGGCGAGATAGAGGCAGGTGAGGAAGGCGGCCTGCAGCTCCGCCTGGCTCCCGATGTCTTCGCCCCGCAGCGCTTCCCGGCACAGCAGGTAGACAAACACCAGGTTGGCCGGGGTGATGAAGCCCTGGTCCTGCCAGCCCTGCAGCAGCAGCGAGCGGTCCACGCTGCGAAACCATGAGATGAGTTCGCCGGGGCTCAGCTCCTTCAGGCGGTAGCAGCGGCGGCACACGAAGTCCCCCAAGCAGCGCAGCAGCTCGCCGGTGGACGCCTGCACCACCACGCGGCGCGGAGATCCCGGGGGGCGGCTGCCGGCCGGCGGCGGTGGCGGCGGCGGCTTTCCCCCGCCGGAGCCCGGGTGCAGATCCTGCGGCGCCGAGGGCACTGTGGGCACCGGCACGGCCAGCGGGCCCTGCTTGGCACCGTCGGCCGGCCCCACCACCGACTTGCGCAAGTTCTCGCGGTTGCGCTGCACCACCAGCGGGTCGGGCTGGCCCGGGGCCCCCCCCGGGGCCCCGCCGCCGGGCTTCGGCGTCACCTTCTTGGTGCTTTTCTTCTTCTTGGCCGAGGCGGCCACCAGCCGCTTCCAGGTTAGCGCCGAGATGAGCACGCCGGGGCGCTTCAGCCGGCTCTCGCCCTTGCCCGGCACCCTTCCCGGCGCCTTCTCGGCCAGCAGCCCCCCGCCGCCGCCGCCCTTGCCCGAGGAGGCGGCGGGGGAGAGGGAGAGCACCGTGCCCATGCTAACGCCGAGCGGGACGGGCGTGCGGGGGCCGGGGCGCCGGCACCGCCCATATGAGGCCGGGAGCTGCGGGGGAGGCGGCCCGCACCGGGGCCGCGGTGCCCGAAGATGCTCCGCCGCGCCCGCTCTGGGCTCCGCGCCCGCCGCTGCAGCCGGCCGCGGCCCCGCCGCTCCCCGCCTCCCCGCCGCCAGCCAATCGCCGCCGCAAGGGCCCCCGGTGCGCCCGCCCCTCGCCGGTGGGTGGCGAGGGGGGAGAGCGCGGCGCGGCTGTGCCCGGCGGCCGCCGCCCCGGCGTGACCTTCACCGATGGGGGGCTCGTTCGGTGCGCCCGCCAGGGCGGACGGGCTGGGACCTGCGATGCTGTCACAGACCCCGAGCCCTTTGTCTGGAGGACGTGGGGGTGAGCCCAGAGGACAGGGGACACGGGAAGGGTCGAGGGAGGGCTTCTGAACTCGGCTGTTCCTGCCAAGTCCTGCTCTGTTTTCTTACCTACAAGGGGAGGGATGAGCCTTCCCAGAGCAGCAGAGCCCCCTGGCCCAGTGGTGCTAGGGGTACACGGTGGGGAAGAATCCTTTGAAAATGCTTTTGAAAATGCTAGAGGAAAGGCTGAGGAGGCATGAGGATCAAGAAGAACGGGTGCTCAGAGGGAAGCTGGAGAAGGCTTGGGGTGGTTGCAAGGCTGGCTGTGACTTGGCAGCCAATATGAAAGGTTTAGGCTTGGTGGCTGAGCCTCATCTCTCCTGAGAACCAACCCAGCCCTGGGCATGGCTCCACAGGGAGTCAGAAGGTGCCACGGGGGAGCGCTCCCATGACCTACTGTGCAAGCATGGGGTCCTTCACCCACCCAGTCTCTTCCCGCTCAGCTATGGAAGGGAGATTTACCACCAGGCTGACAGTCACCAGCATCAGGCAGCAGTCAGCGACCTCGGAGAAACGGGATGAGACCACCTCCATATTCCCAAGGCAAGACCAGCCAGCTCTGCTGCCCAAAGCTCCCAAACCCATAGGGAAGGAGGGGAGGGAAGAGATGCTGCATCTCTACATCTTTGCAAATGGTGTGTGATAAACCAGCCACGTGCATGAGCATAGCTGCTCCTTCTCCCTCTATGGATCAGAGCACGCCATCGATGCTGCTGCCTCTCAGCTCTGTGCAGGAAGATCCCACTTGTATTTCTCATTAGCTGCAGCCCTGATTTCTATGACAGGTGCCAGGCATCCGTTAAAAAAAAAACATCCCAATTGCAGGGACTGCTCCCACAAGTGAAGCACTGGGAGAGGCAGCTGGAAAAGGTTTCAGGGGGAATGTCTCAAGGATGCATTTTGATACAGCATTTTATGTGTGAAATGAACACATGTCGTTGCCAGGATGTAGCTGCTGCAGGATGGATCCAGGCTAACAGACGGTAATGAATTATCAGCTGGGAGGAGCTAAACCAGCCCACCCTCTCCCCTCCCCACTTCCTCCTGCACTGCTGATGCTGGAGGTGTTTGAAAAGAAAACGCAGACTCGGAGCCATGTTTCAGGCTTCTAGACTGGCCTCCCGATGCTTGGGGCTGACTTGCCCCTCTTGGGGCAGGGGAGAGGCTATGCCCTCTGGGCCATGGCAGGGAAGTAGAGCAAAGTTTCATTCCCACATATCCTGCACTGTGGCCACCCGCCATCCCTGCAGTGGCATCTGCAAAGAACAGGCACATGCACACACAGACCCTCACATGCAGAGGTTTGCTTTGGGAGTGGCCAGAACCAAAGTGGATCTGGGCCAGCATTACTTACTCAAGGCTAGCTTAGGCTGGGCTGAAGTAACCATGAGGATTTAGTAAAGGGGTATAAATACAGAGGAAGAAAATCAAGACAAGGTTCCTGATGACAATTAAGTCAGCACCTTTAGATATACATAGCTAGGTTCAACCAAACCAAGAAGATGGAAGAGCCCTGGGGGGGGGGGGGGGGGGCGGATAGGAGGGAGCTTGTTGTCTTTGCTCTCTTTGCATGTTTAAGGATTTTCTGGTGTGCACATGTGGTCTCATCAGAAACCCACAGCTGAATTTTTCAGGTGAGGAAGCAGGGACCTTTCTGCATCCTACTTGCTCCTGTTGAAGTAAAATTGCTCTCAGATTGCTTCACATGAAGCCTCCCCCACCTTGTGTGAGTTCTCCCAAACTAGCTTCCCAGAACTCATTCATAAAGGTTATTCCTATTTGGCAGTGATGAGCTGTACTGCACAGCAGAGGCCAGAGAATTCCCCAGCCCTGGCTGGGCTTGTGGCTGCTGCACCACTCTGCTCGGTGTGCGTGCACCTCCCACCACTCTCAGGAGGAGACACTTGGCTGAAGCCTCTTTAAAAATCCAGCTCAGGGCTGTTTAGTGATGCAGCTCGAGGCCTCAGCTATGAGCAACAGAAAGCTCCAGGGCTTTATTCCCTTCTTGCTTGCAGCTTGAGTCCTGCTGCGGCAGCAGCTCTGGGGTAGAGGAGGTCAGCGGGCCCCTAGTCCTTCTCCAAGACAGCATTGCTGACAGTGGCAAGAGCTTCCTGCAAGCACTATGGAATTTCCCAAGCCCCACAAGAACAGCAGGATGTTCCTTATGTGGGTAAAGAAGCAGCTTTGCAGCTTACATGGGAGGCAGCTGCACTTCCATGTGAAAGAGGAGGATCTTTTCCCCACTCTCTGGTTTTATTCTTCAGGCTCAAGTCCTGAGACTGGCAGGCAATGTTATAGCACAAGCTACACAAGCTACATCCCTGAGACCATCTCTTTTTGGCCTCTTTCTTGGTCAGCTGGTGGGGAAAGGAACAAAGCAGGAGGGAAGGGCAGCATTTCCCTTCCCCAAGGAATGTGGGGTCCCACTCCAGGCAGCAGGAATGACATGCCCTCAGATGAAAGGGAGGAATGAGGTAGATCTTCAGGTAGGGTCAGTCTCAAAGCTCTCAGACTTCTGCCCTTGGCTAAATCTTCAGCTATTGGTGGGGTGGATTTGCAGGGACACTGTTGGCATACACAGATTCTGTGTGACTAAGGGTCACTCTAGCAGGGCAACACATACTTCAGTGACCTGCTAGCACCAACAAAAGGATGCTTTCTTGTCCAAGACCCTAATCTGGGCCATGTAAAGGGGTATCCCTGTCCTGAATCAGGGGTGTTACAGATAGGAAGTTGAAGCACTCTGGTTCCCAACACAGCTGACTGGGCTCTAGGGATGGAGACAGATGGGAAGACAGCAGCACCAGGGGAGAGATGCTGGTGTAAAACCAGTCCTGTAGGTAGTACTGTAAAAAGTCTTTGAGAGAGCTAGCGCTGAGCTGCAGGATCCACACAGTTCCCTGCGGGTGCATGGCAGTCTCTCGCTCTGCTTCACCTGACCTGAGCCTCCCAGCACACAGAGCTGTGCAGCTCTGTCTGCCTGGCTCAGGTGGGAATGGGGGGGCAGCTCAGGCCTTGGCTAGGCTCATGCCAACTGTCACATCCTCTCCAAACTGTCTCTGGCATGATGTTCCCATGCTGGGGTTCTGGCTCAGAAATGCATAAGCTCTCAGCCTGGGGCAGGGCAGCTCTCCCAGCATGTCCATGACATAAAATGCATTTTGGAGGGTCCAGGGCCCCCCAGTCAGCTTCTACGCTATTGAGCTATTGGACACAGGCTTGTGATGGATCCTGGCTTAAAGCAGTTGGCACGCTCCAGAATGATGAATGAGCACGTGTTTGCTGGCTGGCTAGAGCTGTTCTTTAATAGCTCACTTGCTGTGCCGTGGTCTGTCTGTACTGGCAAAGGCAGGCAGGGAAAGGCCTGTCTCCCTGTCAGCAGCTGACCAGCCAGCTCCTGCCCTGCCTTACACATGAGCTCAGCCTCGGTACCTCTCTCAGTGAGTGGGTCTGACAGCCCTGATGCTCCCCCTCCCCAGGCTGCACAGCAGACAGCTTCCAGCAGAAGTCCTGCCTGTGTTGGTAGCCCTGGGGCTGGGAAGCCTCAGAGGAGCTGGCTGGCAGGATGTCTGCAGTGCCCATGGAGGAGAACTGGCTTGTGCTTGTGGGCGCCTCAGCCCAGGCATCTCTCCCTTTTCCATTCCTGTTTACCTTCCACTTGTCTCCTGTCCCTGTCCCAGCCCGCAAGGGCAGGGGGCTACAGCTGTGGGTCCACCAAAGCTTACCCTGCAAAACCTGCTTAGTGTGGCTCAGGGCAGGGAGCAGCGCATACCTACGGTGGCTGGAGGAGCTTGTGCAGCCCCTGCTCCGCAGTCGGCCCTGGATTCACACAGTAGAGTGAAGCAGAGCACAGTCAAGTCGAGCAGCCCTGTTGCAGCCCTTGGAGAGAAGCTATTTTTGTCCTGCCATTTGCTGAACGGTGGTGATGGGAATGGCTCAGAGAGCTGGAGAAATGCAGCTTCTCCGGATGGAAAACATGCAAGGCAGAGGCGGGCTTGAATCCACATGAAAACACATCTCTGCTTCCTAATCGATGGGCAGAGAGACGGGTCCTAGCACTGGGCTGCTGGTGGGAGAGCAAGGCGGTCCTTGCTGACATAGGGGTGAAGATGTGGATTGACTGCCACCAAGGCGACGCTTCCAGCCCACATCCCTCACAGCATTGCTGCCACTAAAGCCCTTAGGAAAGAACCTCTAAGCGCTGAGCGGAACAGGAAGGAATAACTGGGAAGTACCAAGAATCGCCATGGGCTGCTTAAATGCCTGCCAGGACACCTGCAAGGTCTGGTGGCAGGAGAAAATCCACTCAGCCGCAGGGTGATAGAGGTTGATGAAGGGCTAATTATCCTCCCTGCAACCACTTCAGGCTCCATCAGGAGACCCCCTGCCAGCCCAGCACGGGGAGGTGACGGTGGTCTCTGCGCTGGAGCCCCCGAAAGGGTGAGGCGGAGGCGGGCGAGCCCGGGCGCGGTGGCGGCGCCGGGGGGCTCGGGGGTGGCCGGGCCGGGGCTGCGCTGCCCTCTCGCGGCAGCCGCCCCCGCAGCTGCTCCAGCGCTGCTCGGCTCCCCCTCACCTCCAGGATGTGTCTCCAGCGGCTGTGTGCCCAGCCCATCACCGTCATTCCTTGCCTCTCTCCGCCCTCTCCGCTTTGGGGATACTGGCTGTCAGGGGCACTGGCATAGCTGTGGGAACGTTGCACGGCTCTGAGGGAAAGCGTCTGGTTGCCCATTTGGTGACTGTGATTCCTTCCTGCCGTCTGTCACCTGCACAGACCCAGCACTTCCCAGTCCGCCAGAAGCTCGGAGCATCTCTGGAGTCTCCTGGCAGTGAAACGGCTGGGAGTGAAGGGGCTGAGGACTGTGCTGGGATGGAAGGGATGCCATAGGACGCTGTGTGGGTGGAGAATCCTGGGGGAAGAGGCCAAAGGGAAGCACGAGGCAAGCATCTGTGCAAGTATCCTCCTTGGCAGTCAGCAAAGATTTATCCAGGATCATGTAGATGCCGGGTGTTGATCCCAGGACCCCTGGTTTCCAGGTGAGAGCTGTTCCCACATCTCCCTGGCTGTCAGGAGCTGAACAATCCAGTCCCTTTGGATTGCTTCATCTGAAAGGCAGGCAACTGCCTTTCTTTAAGCTCTCCTGCAGGCACATGGGACACTCAGTATGCCAAGGGCAGGTTGTGGGGGCACAGCTGGCTCTGCACCAGCTATCCTGGTGCTCCCTGCCCCGGCTGTGTGCATCCTTGCAGCAGCATGTGCATCCACAGGTCAGTGCTGCCTCAACATTCCGAAGTGCTGGAGCATCCCAAGCGCTGGGACGAGGCTGCATCCCCTGGCTCTGTTTCCCAATGGTGACTGGGAAGGCAGAGCCATAAGCTCCAGCACTTGGGTTGCCTTGTCTCCCTGTGGTGGCTGAAGGCCCTGGTGACACTTGGGGGGGCTGGCTGTCCACCAGGTGGAGCTGCACCCCACGTTTTGATGCTCCTGGGGTGGCCCTGGGCCAGACTTGGTCTCTTGCTTCTTTTCCGTATCCTGACAAGGAGAGACCCTGGCTTTCCCCAGCCCTCCAGGTAATGTACATGTGAAGGACAAGCATGCATGTCATGTACATATGCTCTGGTGACAAGTGGTGACTCTCATTAGCCCACTTGCCCAGCAGTAATTGCCTGCTTGCAATGGATAGACAGTGGATATTGACACAGTCTTTTGGAAGCCTTCTCTCCAACAGCAACACAAGGGGACTTGGGAGATTGTCCTCAGTGGTGTTCCGGCTTCACGTTTTTCCAGGGCTTGGGGCTAACTGCATTCACTACATGGAGGATGGGGTGAGTCCCAGCTCCTGCCAAACTCTTCATGTAAAGAGGTTCTTGCCCATTCTAGTTGTGTGTGGGTCCCCAAGGATCCCCTGACCCTCTGGAGCTGCTGCTGGCCATGCCATCAGCTCTGCTGTGACCAGTGATGGAGAATTCCAGGCTGTGTGCCCTGTGGCCCTGTGCTCGAGGTGCATCTGCTCAAGCACTGCAGTCCTGTGACATCAAAAGGACCGCGAGGACCTCTGGGAGAAGAGCCTGCATTTGCCAGTCCTCAGCAGCCCTGCACCAAGGATTGGCAGCCTGAGATCCAGCTGCCTTAGCTTTGAGGGGTTCAGGGGTAATTGTTTCTGTGATGATACCATGATAACTCCCAAAGACAGTTTGACACCCACCAGACTCCTGTCACAGCCCCAGACCTGCCTCATGAAGCTGGGACCTGAAAGATCCCCTGGTCAAGCAATCCAGCATCTTCCATATGCAATCCACCATACCTTCCTTTCTCCCCTAATGCTTGCCAGTCCCACGAAGGGTTCCCATCACTGATTGCCCCTTGTCTTTCCATGGCATCCCCAGTGTAGGACTGGGAAGGCAGGGTGCTGGAGAGGGTCTGTCTGCCCTCGGTCATGGCCAGACTGGGGGCCTGGAGGAGAGTCTGCTCCTTGCCTGGTGGGATGCTGTCAAGCCTGGTCTGTGGTGGAAGCGAGGGAGGCAGCTGTACAGGAAATAATCATGGCTTGTTCCAAGATTAAATCACTGGCGGGAGTGCGAGAGAGGATAAAAGGAGCCGTCTGTCGTTAGAGGGAATATTAACCCGGCAGCGGGTCGGGAGGGGGGAGAATTTTATTCCTTCCACTTGCTGGCTGCCAGGCCCGCTGTGCACACAGGGCTCAGCACTGACAGCATCTCTCAGCACGACGTGTGCCCTCCCTCCCCAGTTCAGCCCACGTCATGGGCCCCTTTCCCCCCCTGCTCCAGGAACGTAAGCTTCTTTGAGCAGGGGCGGAAGAAAGATTTTCAGAGAAGTTGGGACACTGAGGCAGGATCATGCTGTATGTCAGACACCACATGGAGACACTGAACCACCCTGTCCCTCTGTACATTGCTGTTTGCCCTGTCCAGGCCAGGTCTTCTCCCAGTTCCTGTGGATGAGCTCAGCACGGCACAAAAGGTTCTTGTTTGGTCTGGCCCTTATCAGGGACCTGCCTCGAGGCCCTTCGGCATGGGAGCTGGGCTGGAGCTGGAGCAGGTGAGGCCAAGGAGCAAGGGACAGGGCAGAGGGAAAACAAGAGACCAGCTGCAAAGGGGTGAGCTGGCGGAGAGATAAGATAGAGGGAGAAATGCAAAATATGATGGGTGGCAGGTGGGAGGAAACGTGGGAAACTACCGGGCACCTTGGCCAGCTGGGAGGCACACTTAACAGGTCAGACCCTTTGGGGGTGCCAGCGAGCCGTGGTGACAAGCTCCCAGCCCTGCTCATGTCCCCTCGCACTTGGGCTGGGACCTGCTTTCGGGTTTGTGAGTAGCTGAGGTGGGACCCCAAGACCCCTGTGTCCTGGTGAGCCTGAGCTGCTCCAGGGCTGTGTGGGGACTGAGCACGGTCCTGGAGAGCTGTCACAGCCCTGCTGCTGGTGTTGCTGCAGGGAGGGAAGCCACATTCTCTGGGACAGATCAGGGCTGCAACTTATAGGCTTTCCTGTGCCAGGATAAACAGCCCCATGGGTTTTGGGGTTTGCAGCAAGTGGTTGATGAAATCTTGTGGCCCTGTGCTTAGAACTTCCTTCCCTTTGAAGGAAGAGTCCTGGCAAGTTCCCAAGCAAGAAGGTCCCAGCCCCTTCCCCCTTGTCTTTTCTTTCCTTTCACAGCCCATTCCCTCTCCAGCTGAGGCCTGGGCTGAGATTAGAAGATGAGCTATCCTTGGCTGCCTGGTGCAACCTGGTGCTACCCCACAGAGTCAAGCCCTTGCTTCCATGCAGGTTGAAGCCCGCAGTGTTCAGCCTTCCCACATGTGGAAGCCTGGCTGTGTGCAAACTACTTGAGCCTGGTCTGATTTTGCCTCACCAGCTTCCTTTATTAGCCTGCTCCCCCTCTGGGGGAAGTCATTTGAGAAAGGCCAGTGCTGTTGGTAGCAGCCAAGGCAGCTATTCCCCCCACCAACACAGCAGAAACAATCAGTGTGCACAGCTGCCTCCTGAGCACCCACAGTCAGTGCTGGCAGTGCCAGTGGGCACTTGCTGCTGGATGCTGCCCATCTCTTGGGCTCCAGATTTAGCCATACCTGCTGAGGGAAGGCTCCCTTGGCACCAGCTCCATGGTACCAGGCATGGGCTGAGATCTGCAGGGGTGTGCACATATGTCCCCCAGCCCTCCCCCGTTGCTCCCATCCCTTGTACTCTGGACAGAGAACCTGCAGTGGATGGAAACCCTGCAAGCTCATCCAGAGATCACTGCAGGTTTGCACCCAGGGCAGGTTTGGCCCTGCTGCACACAAACCCCAGCGAGCAGCCGTTGCCAAGATGCTGCAATTTCCAGGCCGACATCAAAAAGCAGCTGGGGATTGGCTCACACACGCTCCCACACAGCACATCCTCTCTGCTTTATGAGTGATGTTTTACAACATAAGTGCTGCTATATTAAGCCACGCATCTAACTGGAAAAACGGGAGATGGAGAAGCAAGAGCAGCTACCTCAGTGCCTGCAGATGCTTTAACAGTGTGTGAATCCTCCTCCTGCTTGGGTTCTTGCCTACCTCTATCCCCCTGCCTGGCCTTATGCAGGCAAGAAGCAGGCATGGGCACCTTGCCCCATACAGCTTGCCCTTGGGCTTCAGATGGGGTGTTTTCCTACCTGCTGAACTGCCCATGCCCCAGTTCTGCTCCAGAGGCAGGCAGGAACAGCAAAACAGGGACAGTCCCCATCTTCTGGGGCAAAACTGCAGGCTATCAGAGGCTTCAGCTGGCACCTTTCAGTTCCTAAGCAAAGGCTGTCTGTTCGGGGAAGGCCAACCCTTCTCACTGCCAGGCAGGTGGAAGGAGGAGGGGATCTCTTTCCTGGTGGCTCCAGGAGGCACTGCTCTCTGCCCACAGCTGCATGAGCACCTCTGTAGCATCCCTGCACCCAGAGGGCCAGGGCACTGCCCAGTTCTCCCTGTGGCCCTGAGAAGGAGGGGGAAGCAAAGGAGTTGGCTCCATACTCCCTGGATAGACCCTGCTTTTATTCCTTACAGCTCCCCAGGTAAGGATTGGCCCAGAAAGCCTAGGTTTTCAATAGCTCACATCACTGACCCCTGATCTGCACCCCATCCCTTGTCCCCGGGGGTGGGCATTAATAGTGTGGCTGTGCTGTGCTCTACCTGGGAACAGTGGAGGGAGCAGTCCTTGGCAAGCCAGGACCCTTACAAGACAGCAGTAGAGTTGATTTATGCTCCTGACATTTCTCTCCCGGTCAGGCAGAGCTTTTAATAAAGAATGAGTGATTTATGGCTTCTTTTAAGTGGGAAGGAATGTTACCTAAGGCAGTCTGCCCCCAACACCCCTGCCTCTCTGTCTCACTGAAACCCTAGCATCTGGGCTTGCAAGAGGGGAGCCGCCACTCTCTCTGCTCCTGTCCTCTCCCAAAGTCCTCCCCCAGCATCCTGCCCCGTTCCTGTCAGCAACACCCCTAGCCCTGCCTAGGGATGCCCTGGCACGCTGCAGGGAACGGTGCTGTATCCCCTCCAAATACCCCAGCCCTCGGCAGTGGGGCAATGAGAAGCCCACAGGCCACCTCACACACAGCAGCGATTCAAGGAAAGCTGCTGTCCTGAGACCCCTCTGAGAGGAACCCTGTGGTGGCTGGCCTGGGGATAGGATGACAGCTCCACAGCAGTTGTCATGGTTACTGGATATTAATGGATGTGGGCATGACTGCTTCCCAGGGATGAGCAGCTCCAGAAGGAAAGGGCTGCCCTTAACCTGCCCAGCTGCAGCCATTCCCATGGGGGCTTGGCCATGGAGCCCCACCATACCAATCCCCAACTGCTCCAGACCCTGAGCCAGTGGTGGCCTAAGCCAACTCCAAACCCAGAGGTGGCAGCAGCTTGCAACTGCAGGAGCTTCTTGGAGTCTGAAATTATTCTGGGGTCTTCCAGGATGGGAAGGAAAAGGATGTCTCCCCTTTCCTCCCAGACCTGCTACCCAGAGACAGCTGGAGAAGGCCATAGGGCTGGGGGACATGGTGGTCAGCAGGAACAGCGACGCAGCAGAGCTGCAGCCAGCCCCTTTGTCCTCTGGAAAGGGCTAATGAGTGAGGACAGGGGATAAGAGCTGGGGCGGAGGGAGCATCACCCAGACTAAAGCTGCCCCAAGAGCCTCCCAGCTGCTAATGAAGATAAAGTGCCCAGTTCTTTTTCTTCTCCCAGTGAAATCTGATGGCTAAGGGGGAAAAAATGCTTTCAAGTGTATTCATCTATAACTCGGCCTGGGAGGCAGGGATTCCAGCAGGAGCGGCGGCCAGCTGAGACACTGATCTCACACTTCACACACGTGCACACACACATGCATGTGCAAACAGCCCTCACGCAGGGCGTGTGAAATGCCCGCAGAGCACACGCACGCAGACATCAAAAGCCCGTCTTTCTCTGCATCAAAACCGCAGCCGTAGGTGAAGGCAGGTGTTGAGCAAAACACCCCCTGCCCACGCCAAGCACCCGCATCAGGCTGCCAGATCCCACACGTGCCCTAAAATGCAGATGGCAAGTGCAGTGCAAACACAGGTGCACGGCACGCCAGGGGCGTCTGCCCAGCACACACACACACACACGTGAGCACACACACATGCATGTACACACACACACACGTGAGCACACACACATGCATGTACACACACACACACATGTGAGCACACACACATGCATGTACACACACACATGTGAGCACACACACATGCATGTACACACACACACACACACACATGAGCATACACACACACACACACACACACACATGTGCCTGCTTCCTCACCCCCCCTCAGGCCCAGCAGGTGTGCAAATGCAGCTGGTATTGTGTGGCCATTGTGGCCATGATGGGAGAGGGCAAGTGATGCCTGAAAAGACCCAGGGAGTAGAAGTCCTTTGGAGTCACTCTAGTGTTTCATGGAACATGTGAATAAATCTTGTTGCTATTGATGTATATGGGAGGCAGGTTTAGGGAGAAATGGGTTGAGGCTCTCCTGTGTCATGGATGGATGAATTTCTACCCCATCCCACCAACAGATTCTGTCCCAAGCCCTTCCCTGTCCAGCCATTGAAACTCTCCCTAATCCTCATCCTAACCCTGACTGCACAATACCTACAGAAAAGGATCACACTTCTTGTCCTTGGCCTAGGAGATCCTCTACCCAGAGACCCCTCCAAATGCCTGGAGCAGACATGTCAGGGGAAATGGGGCTGCATTTCCAAAGTATCCATTCCCAGTCTCTCTGGGAAGGATTCTCTACAGCCCTATGCTAAGTTAAACAAACTTGGGAATTCTCTCTGCCCCTGGGGACCTCTGTCATGGACCAGCCCTCCTTCAGGCTGTGAAATGCATCCTGCAAATGGACAGCCTGTGTGCCAGATCCTGCTGGAATTGTCCCTGACCCAGGCTAACTCCTAAACTGTGAGCAAAAATTGTCTGGATCACTGCAAGCTGGCCCAAGACAAAATCATAAAAGGACAGTGCTAAAAATTCCCATAGGGACAATCACAGTGCTGTGCCTGGCAATGGCCTGGGACTGTTTGTTTTACCAGTGCAGACATAACCAGAGATTCCCACTCCTTTCCTCTGCAGGCCTGGAATTAAGTGGCCTGTTTACAGCAAGGCAGCGAGGGAACAAAAGGTATGTGGAGGGGGGAGCAGCTCCTCCTCAATATATCTGGCAGCTAAACGTACCCTAGACCTACCAGAGACCCTCTAGGCATCAAAGCATGTGATTTTAGGTCCTCAGACAAGTAGAGGTGCTGCAGAGAGTCTGAATCTGGCCCTGTTGACACACTTCTTAGCATCATGCAGGGGGTCATGGCTGGCCAGACCCCACTGGTTTGTTGCAATCAACTGCTGTATGAGCTGGACATGAAAGCTGGGAAGAAGTGCCTCACAAGTCTGGGGCAGGGCAGAGGGGAGCATGGGTGCTGCTGGCAGCTGCATCACCACTCACTAGGGCTGGCTTGGGCAGGTACCCCACTATCCCACAGCTCCAGCTGCTGCCAGCAGCTCCTTTGTACCTCTCAGCTCCTGGTTATTAATTCAGATGGATCTACTTGGCTGGGGCTGGGGGAAGTAAAAGCTGGATGGATAACTGCATATACACTTCAAGTGAATAATGGAAAAGGGGTAGAGAGTGACCAAGCTCAGTGAGAAACTAAGAAAGATATGGCAAGGAAGGCTGGGAGTGGCATGGGGACAAGAGCTGAGAGCGAGGCATCGGGGGACTGGGGCCAGAAAATAACACCCGGTGAGAGATGAGAGGGGCAGAAAGAGCAAAATCAGCCCCTGACGAAGCTGCCGGTGCCCGTGGCCGGTGGCTGCCCGGTCCCAGCAGCCCCGCAGGGCTCAGCCCCGCTGAGCTGCCCGCACTCCTCAGCAGAGGGCAGTGGATGCACACGCACCTGCCTGCACACCTGTGCTGCACGCCCGTAGGCGCCGCGCACCCGCCATGCGCCCGGGACACGGAAGCACACGGCAGCGCGGACCAGTTCTCGGTGCTCCCCATGCTGCTGGCGGGCTGAAGGAACGGCCTGGCACCCCTTGAGGGACGAACGGGTCTGCAAGGACTGGCAGGCGAGGTCTGCAGGGACTGGCAACACTTCTGTGGGGCAGCCAGCGAGGGTCTCTGCTTGCATGAGCCCGTGCCATTTTCACAGCAGCAAATCAAAGTCCTGGGCAGCAAGGATGTGGCCATAAAGGCAGTCCCGAGGGTGGGAGGGGCAGCAGAAGTGTCCACATGAAACTATGGACTGTTAAACTGGAACCCTTCCTCTGTTGCTGCACAGGGCGAGGTGAAGAAGCGTCTGCATGAGTGTGGGCAGCCTCCTGGATCAGTGATCCCTGTCAGAGTATAAGGGGGTACCCCCTATAGCTGTATGAGCAGAGGGCCTTACAGTTATACCAGGAGGAGCCCTATAACCATATAAGCAAGATCACTATAGTGGTCTGAGGGATATGACACACACCCTCGAGATTCCTCCTCCACCTGTGGGAGAGTCCCCTGTGCCAGCCCATCCCTGTGGGAGACAAAGCACTGTTCCCTCCCAGTGCATCCCAGCCTCTCCCAGTATTTCTAGTCTCACTGTCTTGGTGATGCCTGGCCCAATTGGGCTGGAAGAGAGAGAGGGCAGGCCTGGCAGCTGTGGAACATTCAGGCCAGATGTGGAAGGTACACTTTACAGCAGTAAGCCATGAGAAGGCTGTTGAGCTGAAGGCCTGTACTTAGCCAGCTGCAACATGGCAAGGGAAGAAAGGACGTTCCTCCCTTAGGAACAGTTTGCACACATAGCGTCATCCCCTCGTTATTAGGAGGGAAGCCACAGAGAGGGTGTTCCCAGACCCCAACCCCACCACTCCTCTTCAGGCCAGGGTGGCCCCATGAAGTGTGGTGGAGGGAGCAGGGGTCTTGTGGGATGCTGCCTTTGCCATCAGATCCCCAAGTCTGTATCACTCTCAGCCTCTTGGTTTGCTGGAAGTGTAGGAGCTATCCTGGCCTGGATTCAGCCAAATCAGCACATCGGGTTGAGCCCAGCTGTCACTGAGCCCAGGCTATGGCTGAGCATGCCAGAGACTCACCAGATGCTGGAGTATGTATGCCTTTGGTGGCCATCCACTTGTGGCTTTCCTGGGTCATGGGGAAGCCTGCAGCACCACTGGCCAAATGAAATTCCCAGCCCATCCTGACAGAGGCTGTTGTCTGCCTTGCCAGGAGAGGCAAGGTTTGAGGAGTTTGGCTCAGTGTCTCTTACTTGGAAAACCCTCCCAGGGGAGATGCCTGCACTGGCCCAAGGTCCTGAAACCCTATTTGGATAGAAGAGTCCTCAGCTGGGCCAAAGCACTGACCGCTCCATGCTGGGGATGGGACATGCCCTCTGCTCCTGTTTGCAGTCCAAAAGAGCTCTGCTAAGACAGTGGGAACTGAGCATGTCTCAGACCCCAAGGCCTGTCCCACCAGCCCAGCTTCACAATGGACAGAGTCAACACTGAGCTTCCAAGAATGATTTCCCTGCCAAGGAAAGACTAAGCTGCCACACTAGCCCTGCTCGAGATCCTGTTCCCTGAGCCCTGCTCTAAGCTTACACAAAGCCCTGCCATGAGATGGGGCATTGAAGGTCAAGAGATGGAACAGAACAGCTTGACTTCAGAGCCAGGAATTATAAATTCAGAAGGATTTTCAGTGACCAGGGAATCCTGGAAAGCAGACCAGACAGCTCATTCCTGGCTCTGCCAAGGAAGGTCATCAGTTATCAGAGTGGCAGCAGGAGGCAGACCTGGTGATTCAGAGCAGCAGCTTGGGTATAGGATCTTACTTGCCTAAAGCCAAAGGATGCTTCAGAGTGATGGGATAGAGGGAAGGGCAGAGCAATACTGCAGCCTTTGGAGCTGGTTTTGTCCTGTCGGGAACAAACCCTGCACGTTTGTTTGTCTCATGACCTGTGTACTGGGAAGGGTAAACCCTGAGCCGATACCCATCCATTGAATATAAGGCCTTGGAGAGAAACAGACCCAGCCTCTGTGCCAGTGTTTCTAGCAACCACAAGCCAGCAGCCAGGCCCAGGTGTCGGGAAACATCAGAGCACGTGTCTCCTGTCCACACGGCTGAGAGCAGCGTGTGGGCGTTGGGACACACCTGTCCAGAAGAATCCCAGCAAATTACTTCTCCTTGATGTCTGCTGGTTCGTCATGGCAGAAACACGGCGTGCAAAGGGCTTGGTTTAGAAGGAGCGCCGAGGGGTGCCAGAGCTGAGTTGCTGCCAACTCACCTGTCACTCCTTGCACGTTGCCCTGGGGCTTGCAGGCTGGGGGGAGGCAGGTGCTGAGGAGCCAGCCTGTCCGCCAAGCTGTGGCCGAGGGAGTGAGCAGGTAGGGAGCTGCCTCTCCCAGGATCCTTGCTCCCGCTCTGCCAGGTGGAATGTGGCTTGGAATGTGTGAGACAGATTCAGATGTATTTTCTGCCCCCTCCCCATGACTTTCGCAGAGGTCTTTGCAGTGGTGTTGATGGGGAGGTTGTACCTAATTGGGAGTGTTCTGTATGGGGGAACATAAGATTGTGGGGCTGGGAAAAACTTGCTCATCCCTGCAGCCAGCAAGAAGACCAGGGGCTGGCTGTGTTGGGAAGGACCAGCAGGTAAGAGACCTGCAGAAAAGACCCTCTTGTTCAATAATCAGATCTGGCAGCCAGGCAGAGATGAGTATCAGACAGTGAAAGGGCCAAGGAACCATGCCTGTAGAACTGGGGATGGTTGGGGTCCATGACAGCTGCATGAGGAGGTGTCTGGATGCCATGAGATGCTGTGCAGCCTCTACATATAACCCATGAGACTGTAGCACACTGTAAGCCAGACCCTCGTGCTTTTCCTCCACTTCCTGTGAGCCAGCAGAGCCTTGGGGCAGGCAGGCTCAGAGGGGCTTCTATACACCCCTGCAGCCAAGCAAGGAGACTCTCTCAGGCTGGCTTTGAGCACAGGACTCTGCTCAACAAAGAGGCATCACACAGAGGCAACTCTCCTGCACTAGACCTACCCTGTGAGGGTGCAGGTGAGGAGCAGATGTGTTCTGGTGGGCACAGACCCCAGGTTAAAGAGATGTGCCACTGTGAACATGGGCCCCAGCCCAGCTTGGTGAGGGTAAGCCTGTGAGCCAGCTAGGTCCTTGCCTTTTTTTGTGAGGTTTTAGTGCAGAGACACACAATGTGTCTGGTTGGTTCTGGGGATGGGCCAGGGTGATGCTGGGGATGTGCAGCTTGGGAGGGATGTCAAGCAAGACCGGGCAGTGTGGACAAGGACGTGCTTGCAAGGACAAGGAGAGTCCTGGAGACACTTGCCAATTGGATTGAGGTACCAGCAAACAGAGAGGTGGCACCACCAGCAGCCAGATTTGCTGGTGATGCACAAGCTGGAGGGTGCTGGCAGGGAGCAGCACAGAGCCTGGCTACTTGGCTGAGCCCAGCGTGTGCGAGGCAGTGCCAGGACGAGGACAAGGGCAGGTTATACCTGCAGGACAGGAGGCTCCTGCAGGACAGGAGGCTCCGCTTCCATGACATGTGGCAGTGGAAAGGGCTAGGGGAGCCTGGGAGCCAGCTCTGCACCGTGGGCACCCCACAGGCTCAGCTGGGGCACACACATGGGAGCTGAGACTGCCCATGAGGGTCAGCTGGGAATTAGTGCATAATCCTTTTTTCTGCTAGATCCCAGTGTCAAGGAGATCTGGCACAAGAGAGACCTGATCTCTTTGTCCAAGGCACTGATGGATCTTCCCTTAGTTGAGAGCACTGCAGGAGCAAAACCTTCCCCTGGCAAGGAGGGGCCATATCCCAGCACCATTAGCCATCTGGACATCAACATTAGTGGGCATGGACAAGCCTTTGGATGCTTAAAGGCTAAAGGAGCTTGTCCCAGCAGCCAGGGCCTGTCTCCTGCCACACTATGGGCATCTCTTACCTGCCCACAGGAGTCTGTGGGGTCTGCAGGGGTCCATGAAGACTGTCCCAGCAGATGCTCTTAAATCTTGGAAACCCTGTGCTTTGTGTCTTTGGCCAATGTGGACCAAAACATCTGTCCCAGATGATGCTTTCTCTGGTATTCAGGACCATGATCAAAATGGGGAAGGCTACAGCCTCCACCCCACTGCTTCTGCCCTCAACCTGGCTTCCAGATAAAGGCTGCCAAGACCTGGTCAGGCAGTGGTCACCATCTCTTGGTTCAGATAAGGAGGCTTCACCACCTGCACCTCGTGCTGCTCTCCCAAGGGTTTTTGAGGCCACTGATCCTCAGGGATTTAGCACCAGCATTTGGGATAGAATTGAGGCAGTCCTGCCCCAGCCCCTTCCTGTCAATGCTTTGTCCTATTGAGGAATGGCTGATGGGGAAGGTTTTGCAAAGCTCCACAAAGTAGCCACCTGGCTCCCTGTCATCCAAGCAGCACGGGATGGTACCTCCCAGCCACAAAACCCTGGGGAGATGCTGAACAAAGCTCAACTTGTATAAACCAAGCCAGCCCTGGTGAGGTGTCTGCCACCTCCCTGGCCTCCTTCCCTCCCTGCTCAGCCTATCTCAGCCCACATTTAACAATTACCTCCTCTCCACACAGCTCCCCAAGTGCTGTAAGAAATGCGGGCCAATTCCCTGCTGGCAACTCCTGTCTGCCTCCCAGGAGTTACGTCAGTGGGGAGTTGGACCATGCACATCTTCTGTGCAGCACCTGGCTATATGGGAGCCAGCACCAGCCCTGGGCCTGCCAGGGGTGATCCTGGGCATCAGCTGAGCATTCCCAGGAGGCAACAGCATCCCTTCTATGCCCCAGCAAGTGAAAGATGGTGCCCTGCCCCCAAATTGCAGGGAAGGGGGTTCTGGCAGGTACATTTACTTGAGCTGGAAGTGGTCCAGGGGAGTGGATTTAACACCCTGGCTCTGGTTGTAGGGGAGCATCAAGACAGCAGAGCATAAGGCAGCATGTTGTGGCTGATACTTGGAGTATCAATCCCAACAAAACTCAGCACTCTTGCAGAGTGTGCTGAGATAGTCTGACCCATCCACAGTGTCCCTGCCCTTCGCTAACAGTGCAGAGACACTGTGCAGAGAGTTAGCCTGAGGTATCTGGAGCCACTACCCACATGTCCAGCTCTGTCCCCTTGCTGCCAGCATGCACAGTTCAGCGCATGATATCTGGGTGTTATGGCCAGCAGGAATCACTCCCACAAAAAACCAGGTGTCTCTCAAAACATTGCCACTGCCTGTCCTGCGACAGCCATGCCCAGCTGGCATGCCACAGTACTGGACTCAGCAGTGCTCAGCCTCTCATTGCCATTGGGTGTGGCAGTATGGGCTGTCCCCGTCCCTCCCTCTCCCTGTATGGATGCTGTACTGTCACCATGGGAGACAGTGGCACTCCTCCCCATGCTGGCAGGACACAAGCCACCTCCTTTCCCCAGGGTGACCCAGCTCTGCCAGGCTCAGCATGGGAGGCTTCTGGTGACACCAGGCTGGGCGAGCAGCGAGGAGCACGGTGATGGTGAGCCAGCACCCAAAGCTCAGGAGCATCGTGCTCGGGGCTGCTTACTGGGGAGTACTGGAGGGACTGGGAGGTAAGGCAGGGAGCAAAGGCCTTCTGCACCCATTTCTCCCAACTGGGACAATCCTCCTTCACTCCATCTTTTCTCCCAATCCTCTTCCACCCATGCAGCCTCCTCAGCCCCTGCCTTCTGCTTCCCACACACCTCCTCTTCTCTTCAGTGGTACCCAAGGGACCTCTGGGTAGGGCTGAGAGACTGGAGCAGGGGACAGGACTGGGGGACACTGCAATGACGTAACATCCCTGTGCAGAGAGTGGGACATCCCTCATGTGATAGTCTGGGCTCACTCTGCAAGAGATGACATCACTGGGGATCTTCTGGTGATCTCTTATTTTGGGCAGCCTCACCTCCCTGACTGGTCTCGAAGGGTGTCCATCATTAAGGTATCTAAGTGCACATGCTTAGTCCCTTGGCTCTGGAGCAGACACAGCCCTGAAGTGGTGGTGTGAGAGAGTGAAATGGGTGGTGATGTGGCCCCGGGTGGTGATGTGGCCCTGCCATCCCCTTGTGCCTCTCTCTGCCAGCTCTTCCGGGCACGAGATGGCTCTCTTATCTCCTGGATGGCTGGTGCTAGCTCTGGCCTGGCTTTTTGAGATTCCCTGTGCCCTTACCCATCCTGGCAAAGGTGAGAGAGCCAGCAGCTGGCCCAGGGGCTGGAAAAGGCAAGGAGACTCAAATACCCACCGGGAGGTGGAAAATGGCCCAGAGCAGGAAGCACAGCAAGGTGGAGTGTTGACGTCTGCCATCTATTATTCCCGCTCTGCATCAAAAGGCTGAGATGAAAGTCTCTGGCCACAACCCTCACCACAAAAACGTGGACCCCTCTCCTGAAATTACTGCACCCCTTGAAGGAGGAGAGCAATTTGCCTGAGTGGTGGAGGAGAAAGCCATGTTTACATGCCAGGTTTCAAGTGCTGCTCACCAGCTGCTTCACTGTAATTACATCATTAGGAGGGGATGAGTTTCTGGGGCTTGGTTCTGGGGTGTTTGTTTATTTGCAGCCCCAGTGCAGGGCAGGTGGCAAGGGAGAGCCACTCTGCTGGCAGCTGGAGCACCAGGCTCCCACCGAGCCTGGCTGCCTGGCTGAGGGATGCTGTGGTCCCTGGTGAGCATGGAGCCAGGACAGCCCTAGGCTTTGCAGAGGCACAGGGGAGAAAGGTGCCTAATGGAAAAAGACATCTCCCCAGAAGAGCAGGGATGGAGCTGCATCCCCAAATCCTAGAGTGCTGGGACTGCAGCAACCTGTGACAGGAATGGGGAGTCAGGAGGCTCCAGGAAGCACATGGACCAATTGCATCTGCAGCTCTGCTCACAGCTTGAGCACCCCCTGAATTGTGCATGGACTGGTCCCCAAGTCAAGAAATACAAGTGCCTCACACCCCTGCCCAGTTCAGCCTTGATTTAGAGCTGTGCTTCACTGCAGGGCATACCTGCAGGGGCATTCACCCCGCAAAATGCCTCCGGGGATATCTCTTCAAGGCATCGCCTACAGCAGCAGCACCGGGCTACAGACTACGCAAGGACTAGGCTCCCTCTCAGTCTGGGTGACATGTGGCATGAAAGTGGCACCAGGAACAGTATTTCTGCATCCTATTCCCAGCCTGGCTGCTTCTTGTTGCATTATCCATAGGAGCTCTTGTGTGCTGGCACCACAGCTGACAGCACGCATCTTGCAGGCAGGTTGCAGGGCTAACCTACTGTCTGCTAAGGGTTTCCAGGGAAAAACCGCTTATCATCCAGCACATCCCATTGTTGTCAGGCTCCTCTTTCAGCCCAACCAACACCACTTGAAGGGGAGCCCCTGCAGGTCTGGGATATCTGCCCTGCAGCCAGGGCTGCTGCCAAGGGACCTTGCAGGAGTGGTTTCATCAGGCAGCAACATCAAAGACAATCCACTCCATGACAGGCTTCAGCATCCATGAACAGTGAGCATGACACATCATGACAGCACAGATCACTTCTCCTTGTAAGGCTGAGCAGGCAGTGTGTGCAGGTAGGGGGATGTGGGGGGCAATGGCAGTGCTGCTGACCTCCACTTCACAGCCACTTCAGCTTTACTGTGGTTCTACATCTGGAGGTACATGGCAGAAGTCTTCTCCTGATTTTGCATCTCTCCTGTCACAGCCTCCACCTTCTGAGGAAAGGTGTCCTCAAAGGTCATCAGCTCGTCTGGCTCAAACTCCTCCAGCACTGCAGACTCCTTGGTCCTGGCTAAAAGCGTTTCAGCATTCTGATGCCTTCTTGCTAGCCCAAAAATAGAGAAATTGAACTCCCAGCCCTTGTCTCTCAGGAAGTTTGGAGCACACTTTTAGCCAGCACAGAGCTATCGATACCAGCCCAGCTTTGCTCAGCAAAAGCCGCTTCCTTTGGCAGGTATTTACCCCAGCTGCTCATGGCAGAGGACTTGCACTGGCAATGTCATGGTGTGGTAAATCCTTACTTTTAGGCAGCTGTTGCAAACAGCTGGAGATTTTGGCATCAGTTTTTTCCTCATTCTTTACTTGGAGCCAGCCCTTCAGGATGCCTCCAGGGACATGTGCATCAGTACTTGGGCCGAGAGCACAATCAAGCACAGAATCTGGGGACCTCTTGGGGATGACACATGCTTCTGGTCTGGTGCAGGGAGTGTGATCAGTGGTGTGGCAGAGGGGTGCAGCCTGTTCCAAGCAGTAGGATCCTGCAGCAGCAGAGGAGCAGCTGTGAGTGAGCAGTACGTGTGAGGCTCACATGGATGTATCTCCGTGCATGTGACAGGCATGCAGTCCATGTCCATGCAAGCAGCAAATGACAGCAAGTCACCAAGCATCACGACTTGTGCTTGTCTTTATTCTTTCGCTGTGTTGCACATCTCCTCATTCACAATCCTCGCTCAGCAACTCCCTTGGCAGATAATTCAAACAGCGATGCTAAGGCTGGAGGGACGCAGTAAGACCACCCAGCCCACTCCACGCCTCAGGCCAGACCCCTTGCACCCCCTGTGCCAGGGAGAAAAGGGCATTATTCCTCCCTCCTTCCCTCCGCAAGACCCGTGCGCTACGTGCAGAGTGTGATGGGGAAGCAGGTTCCTGCAGAGAGGGAGCTTGCCGTTCACCAGCGGGAGTGGGAGGGAGAAGTGGAAAGAGCCTCCTCTCCCGGTGGAGCACCACCGCCCAGGCTTGACGAGGTGTGAGCTCCTGCGCCACCCGTACACGCCTTGTGTGCCTCTAAGTGTCTGGGACAGGTATTCACGGTCCTGCGGAGCGTGCCCTATCATGCCTTCGTGCCACGGCGCCTGGCAAGCGCCTCCCCTCCCTGCAGCTGCGGCTGTGCTAGAGCATTCCTCTGGGGAGGGCTGGCTCGTACCTGGAGGGATGGGGACCTGCGGAGAGCCACCTCCTGCTCTCCAAATGTTCTGGGCTCTTCTGCGCCGCAGCACCCTCATCACCTCTTCAGCTTGGTCCCTGAAGAGAGACCCCACTGCAGCCGTGGAGTCACCACTCCCAGCCAGCACGGAGATGTGCTCCTGGGAGCAATTTCAGGACTGCTGTGAAGTTGTGGGGAGCACCCTAGGATAGCTGTGCCCCTTCTTTCTTGTGCCTGTGGCTTGGGTGGTGTGACCCTCCCCAGCTGGTGCAGAGCAGGAGTCAGAAGTGGCATGGGCAGCGACAACGTATCAAGGCTGAGACCTCCCTGTCCCATGGAGGGTCTCCTTGCTGAGTGTAGATGGGGTAGTCCAGAGGAAGTCAGAATGCTTCCAGATGTAGCAAAAAAAAAAATGGAGTTAGATGGGATCTTCCCAGAGGGGCAATACCTGTGGAGCTGACAACCCTGCTCTGTGAGAGCCTTTGGAACAGGAATGTCCTACAGAGTGACACTCACTAGGGGCTCAGAGGAACTCACTGGCCAAGCTGCCTCTTTATCTTGAAACAGGAGATGAGGAGAGGAAAATCCCTGAGACAAGAAGGCAAAGGCAGCTTCTGGTGCTGCCCAAGCTCAGTCAGAGTGATTTCTAGCTGAGCTCACCAGATTCACGTAGGCACAAGAAAGAAGGTCAGGGTGGGCAAAACTGAGACAAGAAGGAATGGAGACTTGGGACACCCTCCATGGGCACCAAGTCTGCTGCCCCACCTGCCCCAAAGATGAGAAGAGAGTCTGCATCCCTATTAAGCCCAGCATCCTTGCAGTCAGCAGTGGTGAAAAGGAGACTGCCAGGCAGCAAAGTCATCTGCTATGGGAAAGAACCCCTCTGTAGTGGCCCGAGTTGGGCATGGAGAACAGAGATATCCTAGGTAACAAATGCCTTGAAAGTGCTGCTTCAGTATCTGCAGCAGCCTGATTTTCAGTATGCCTTGGAGCAGTCAAACAAACGACCCAGTGACCCACCAGGATGGGTTCCAGCTCCATATGCCAAGTCCTGGTATGCCGCATCCCTGGTACCCAGAGCCAAGCCCAGCAGGCAGTATGGCACTTAACAGAGAAATCTGGAGAGAAGGACCAAGCCCATATGGCCCCTGCACCTCCCCCACCTTTGTGACCTCAGAGGTGTGTCCCTTGGAGGTCACCCCATGCTGATGCAGGTTCTGTTTGGGCTGTGTTCTCCCTGACTCAACCAAGCTCTTGCCTGCACCTCATGGCTTTGCCCCTTGACCAGCCAGGTTCCCATCACTTTCACCCTGCCCTTGGCCACCTTTCCGCAGAGCAGAGGGGACCACGTCTGCCATCTGGCCCTGGCCCCAGTGGGTTGTGGCATGTCGGGGTGTGCCGCGTACCAGGGTGCCCCCGGACCCCGCGTGCGCAGGGGCCTGGCAGGCACTGTTTAAGTCATGTGTTTTGTGTTGGGTTTCTCCCCCTCCTGGAAAGTCCCAATGCGGAGCGGTGGGGCTGAGCCGACCGCACACAGCTGCGGGCCACCACATGAGAGGAGCCAGTTCCTCGGGGATTACAGAGCCCCGGGAGCCTGGGGAGGAGGCAGGAGCACCCGCGCCGTGGCCCTTTCATCTCTCCCCTGCCTCACTCCCCCTTTCATCTCTGCCTCTCTGGCCACGCTCTCTTTTCCTCCGCTGCCTTTGCTCTCTTTGCACTTGGCCTCTTTTCCCTGCCTTCCCCCCAGCCCTTCCCACTGCACCTGGCTGTGCTGGCTGCCTCTGCACTGCTCCTGTCATTCCCTCCTCCAGGACCCTGTGCTTTCATCCCCCGACCCCCATCTGCCTGCTCCCACCCTCCTGCACCGGTGTCCTGCCCCCATGCCAGATGTGCCCCTCCATCATCTCCCTCCTGAGCCCAAAACCTCCCTTTGCAATGGGGGAAGGAGAGGAGTAGCACAAGGTCTTCCCCAGGTGTTCTCCATCTGTGCCCAAAAAGCTTTTCCCCTTTCCCCACCTGTCCTGGTGTCCCCACCAGGCTGCTTCCAGACTCACATGCTTCCATGGGATGTCCTGTGCTGTCACAGCAAAGCATCCTATTGCCTCCTTCATCAGCCTCATGGAAGCAATGAGCTGGGAATGCTGGTGGACCCTTATTCACAGAGTGGCCAGGGTTGAGCACTCCTTGTGACAGATCAAGGGATAAAGAAAAGTGTTGGGTACCCTGTTCTTGCATGTCACAGACTTGTGCCAGGGGCCAGTGTTCCTCACACATTCTCCAACAGGCCTAGGGGGTTCCTGGCGTTTTCTTGGCCAGAGGACCACATTTAGGACTAAGAGAGTAAAGAGCATTTGGGTCCAACTGTAACTGCAGCCATTACAGCAGGGACACAACACAAGCTAAGTGGTCTAATGGTTAGAGCTCTCCCTCTAGTCCAGAGGCTCTCTAGGGAGAATTGGTGCCCATCTGCTTGGTGAGGATCTCAGCCATTAGGATCTGGGCTGTGGAGGACCTCCACATCACCCCCTTCCCAAACAATATCAGCCTCCTTTCTCATCATTTCGCCACCTGCTTTCACTCCAGTGTGCCCACTGCCTCTGCTGAGACCTTTTTTCTAGGGGGCTCAGTGCACCCCAAACTCTCCTCAGCCCCTATCTTTTCCATCCCTTGCCCAGCTTCCCCCTAGAGGTTGTCCTACCCCAGCCTTTGGAGCTGCCCTGGCTCCATCACAGCCTTCAGCCCAAACCCTCCCTCTGCTCTCTATCTCCACATCCCACCCGTCCAAACTCTGCTGGCCCTTCTGCAGGCATGTGGCAGCCCTATGGCCAGGGCTGGTGCAGCTGTGGCTGAGCAGGGAGGCTGCAGTCTGCCCAGCCAGTGGTGACACTCCCGGAGTCTTGCTGCTGCCAGCATGTCTGGTACCTCAATGAGCTCAACACAGTGGGGGCTACAGCCTCCTCACTGGGTAGGTGACCCACCCCTCACAATGGAGGGCAATGGCAATGCCATTGGAATGCTGTGCCAGGGGGGTGGTAGGCAGGAGCTGGGCCTGGTGGGGGGAGCACACGACTCCTGGGCTCCTATCCCAAGCCAGGTGCTGCCTCGCTGTAGGTACTTCACCTTGCCAAGCAGGTCAGTCAGGGCCAAACTCTTTTTCTTCTTTGGGGGCTTGCACAGGTGCTGGTGCCAAGCATGACATGTTTGGGCTGAACGTCAGGAAAGGCTCGGAGCACCTCTCTGCATCTCAGCTCACAGCACAGTGCCAGCCAGGCTCTCAGGATGGGTCTCAAGCCATGGCTACTTGCTTCTCAAGCAGAGGAAGCATGGAAGCCAGTTGCCCAGACTAAAGCAGGAGTGGGGCTGCCCTCTGCTCCCCTTGGATAAGCAGACACAATGAGGCTTTGCTCTCTCGTGACTTCCAGTAGCCCAGATGCATCTGGCTGCTTTTGTGGGTCAGCAGCCGACCAGGCTCAGCCAGCCAGCACTGCCAGCCCTGCCCATGTCCATGCTCATGCCACCCCAGTGGGTGGCATGGGACAGAGAGTACGACTGAGACAGAACTGTCCACTCATAACTCTGCTTCATATTGAGAACTCTGATGGGAGCAGGAATGGAATTTGGATGGGGCTGGGCGTTCCCGTGTAGTGATTCCCCCAGGCAGGATCTGGCTCTGATGACTGTTCTGTGAGGGGAAGAAATACCAGAGGAGTTACTCACGGCTCACTGGGGCATGATGTAGCAACTCCTCATCGGTTCCCCCCACCCTCCAGCCAAAGTTCCTCCTGTGATCTCTTGGGGAAAGTCCCAGCCCCCCCACTACTCCCCTGCCACCCCCAGAGACCTTCCCCACCCTTGCTGGAGCTTTCCAGAAGCAAGAGATGAGCTGGGGCTTTGGGTGAGAGGAAAAAGGACCCAGCAACCTGCTGTGCTGGAGGGAATCCACTGTCTCTTTGGCTCTTCCACTGCGTCTGTTGGTGGGCACAAGGTCAGGGTCTGAGAGAGCACCAGCCTGGGGTATCCACATTTGGACAGACACAGATCTGGCTTCAGAGCTGGCAGAAGTACAAATCGATCAGGCCAGCTCAGGTGTCTCTATTGCCTTCTCAGCAGTCACACTCAGGTCAGGTTTTCCCATCACTCTCCACAACCAAAGGGGCAAGAAGTGAAATTTACTTTTGGTTTACTAGAAGGATCTGAGAAGCTTTCCTGCCCCTGGGACCAGGAAGTTCAGTTTGAGAAAACCACTGGACTTCACATGGCTGTAGCAGAGCCACTGGGCTGGTGGTTCCCTCGGCAGCAGGGACCCTCAAGGACTGAGGAATTTTTAGAGCTTGGGCCAAAATACTTAATGGAACCGGAATAAGTTTTACCTGTTTTTGCCAGCATGGACTTGTTGTCCTCTTTACAGCCTTCAGTGCCCTTTTAAGGCATGCAAGTAAAAGGAATGACCATTTCCTTTTTCAGTTTTGGAACTCCCTTAGTGATTTGCTTCTGTAGGAAGATGACTGGAAAACACTGGAAAAATCTGGTCCCCTCTATTGGAAACCGCCTTCATCACCTGCCTGGGCTGTTCTATACTGATGGTCATTCTTCTCTCTTGGGTGAAGCACCTTGAACCTTCCCACTTCAGCCCAGAACTGTGTGCAGTGGTCTGCAGGGTGAAGATGTCCCTCATGGGGCAGTAGGGGGCCATGCACTAGAATATGCAAGGCTGGAGCTCAGCAGGCTCAAACACTGAGGAAACATGAGTCTTTGGTGGGACTGGGACATATCCCATTGGTGGATCAGAGAGGATGGCTCATGGAAGAGAAGTTTGGAATACCCAGACCTCGGGGAGCCAAGCCCTCACTGGCAGCTGGCTCTGGAAGCTCAGCAGTGGCCATGGGGAAAGGAGGTGTCCTGCATGCGCTCTGTGCAGCAATGTGGTTGTTAGGACAGCTGCCCAGTGGCTGCTTCCTAGTGAGGGAAGCATGGGGACACTGTTTTTCATAACCACAGGCACACTGGTGCCTTGCCTGTGGCTCCCAGACATTCAGCAGAGAAGCCACAGAGCAGATCTTGAACACTGGTATTGAACTGGGAGCCAGCTGGCCCCAAGAGGAAAATGAGATGCTGCAAGCAGGATGCCTGTGCCCAGGAGCTGCCTGCACCCAGAGTGTGCTGCCTGCAGCCCAAAGCACCCCTCCAGCACAGCACTTGTACCCCAACTGTGCCACCTGCAGACTGACAAAGATCAAGGAATCTTATCTTTTCCTCTGTAAGTCCCAGGGTCACCAGCTCACACGGGGTCTCTACAGAACCAAAGAGCACTGGGCATTGTGCTGGGAGTCTCAGCCTAAGTGTGCTGGCATTACTGGTATGCTCTTTCACAATGCTATTCCTGTAAATGGCTGGCAAGGCAAGAGCAAGCTGCAGTCTTTGCAGATCCAGGATGCCCAGAGCCTGGTGCCTCGCTGGAGGATGTGATATGTCCTTGGGGGGAATGACCCTGCCCTGCATCGCTTCTCTGCATCATCAAACACACCCTGTCCCCACTGTGGTCCCCTTATGGGGGAGTCGTATCCTAGGATCCTGCTGTTGCAGAGCAGGTGGTCTGGGATTGGCAAGCAGGGGGTGAAAGGGCCAGTGCAGTGTGGTGAGAGCTTCCGTGGTGAGTCAGTCATCACCCCAGGCAGCCCTGAGATCACAGGCATCTTCAAAGCAGCCCCTGGGAGGTGGGAAGCCATTGTCACTTACCAAGTGCTGGAGGATGATAGATGTGCAGAGCTCCACTGCCCTGAGTAGCATAACCTTAGGGACATAGGGTTTTGGCCAGCCTGGGAGGGAGGGGAACCTCGTGGGGTCTAATTAATTCTTAGGGTAATGGCCAAAAGGCAAAAGTCTTGGGTATTTGGGAAAAGGGCCTTGATACTGGAGATGGATATTGGAGATAGAAAAGTAGGATCTCAGGAGGAAAAATGAATTGCTGGAGCATGCCCAGAATAAACTTGCCCCATGGGAACAACATTGCTTTCATGCCTCACAGGGCAAGCCTGGGTGCCCCAAAGCCCAAGCTGAGATCCTATTCCCTGCAAGAACACCAGCCCAATATCTCTGCTGCTGGGAGCCACTGTGGTGACCTTGTGTCTTGCTGTCCCTTCTGTGCTGGCAGACAGAGCCGTGAAGGTGCCGCAAGGTCACTGAAGCTCCTATACTTCCTTCCAGCACCTGCAGCGTTCTCCTCCTCTCCTCACCTGCTTCCAGAAGCAAGGACCCCATCTACATGGTCCCTTCTGGAGGGGAAAAGCCAGCCCTCCCATCCAGGGGTGGTGAAGGGCAGAGCATCTGTCCCAGCTGATCCAGCTCCAGCTGCGTGCGTGAGTGTTATGAAATGAGGACACGGACCACTCCCTGCTGGACCCAGGGTGCTCGCTTCCTTCCAGCCTGGTATTTTCCTCCTTTAGTTGGTTTTTTTTTTTTTTAATTCACTTCTATTTTTTTTTGTGTAGCCCCAAGGGGTGCACAGCCGTGGGAGGAGCAGGGAAGTTATCAGCCAGGAGACAGCAGCAGCATGATTCCCTGCCTGGCCCCTGCAGGCTGCTGCAGCCAGATAGGTGCCCTCCCCACCACCACAGCAACCTGCCACTTGTGGACCCCCAGTGCCTGGCCCACCCATGCTGCCTTCCCCTCTCCCTACTCTCCAGCCCCATCGTCCCTCCCCAGGAGTGTGGGAGACAGTGGGGCAGCTTCCAGCCCCAGCATGGGGGCAACAGCCAGGATTCCCATGGGATGGATGGGGTCTAGCATGCATCCAACTGGGCAGAAGCTTCCCAGCAGCCACCTTGCAAGTGTCTGGGATGCCTGCGGTGGGTCCCCACCTCCTACCAGTCTGCAAACAGCTCATAGGACAGTTATTATGGGATAGCCGGAGAGCACCTGAGAGAAAGTCTCACACAAGTAGGTCAGCAGCACCGAGGGTCCACCTCCATCCTTCTGTCCCCCTAGAGGAATGGAGAGCCCTTGGCAGCAGCAAGAGCAGGGTGCTGCATCCTGAAATACCCTATGCTGTCTCAAATCCACTTTTATTCACAATCAGAAAATAACTTACCATATAATAACACAGACACACACAGCACAGCCCCGGGCACCCGCCCCTCCGGCCACGAAGCCCAAACCAGCCCAGAGGTGAGAGGTGAGCCCCAGCAGTGGGGAGCTGTGCCCCTTCTCCATCCCATGGGGTGCTCCAACCCCATCCTGCTCCGAGCACAACCTCGCATGTGGTTGGAGGAACTTGTGCACAGTGCTAGTGTGTGTGTCCCCCCCCACTTCCCTCCCACCCTGGGCTCCCCATGCCCTGCTGTGTCCACGACCCCATCCTGGTCCATACCGCTGGGTGCCAGCGGGCAGTCCCCCACCCCCACGCCCACCCTCCGCCCCCCCGAGTGGTGCTGGTGTCGGCGGTCTGTACAGCATGGCCGTGGGCTCCCCGGAGCTGGGAGCCTTGGTGCTCTCATGTGGGGCTGGGGGGCAGCGGGCAGCCCTGCCCTTCCCGGGTGACGACAAAGTGCTGATTTCGGAGGGTGCTGAGCATGTCCTCTCCTGCTCCCTCGGAGCGGAGGGAAGCGGGTATCGCGGCTCCACCTCCCCCCCAGCGCCAATCCCCGTCTCCCTCCCCTGCCGCAGGCAGGCGTGCTTGTCCCTGGCACCCTGGCGTGGGCACCCATCCCTGCCTGGCTACTTGCAGACGCTGACCCACTCGGTGATGCGGCACTCCTCGCAGGCCACGAAGCAGCACCAGTGGAACTTGCAGTTGCAGCGCTCGCTGCGTGTCTGCCGCAGGATGTTGTGCCCGCGGCCGCAGCACAGGCTTTCACAGTTGTCCATGCCCGGGCTGGTCTTGTTGCACAGGCGCCCTTGAGTGCCCAAGGAGTCCAGGGCCGGTTCTTTCTCGCAGAAGTCGGGTGACTTCTCAAAGTAAACCAGCTCGCTGATGCCAGCCCGGCGGCGATGCCGAGCGTGGCCCGGCTCCAGCTGCCCGGCATTCCGGTTGTGCGGCCGGATTAGGGTGGCCCCATAGAAGCGGTCCTTGAGCAGTGACCCCACCAGGCGAAACTCAGGCGTCACCTGCCAGCATGTCTTCAGCTGGCAGCTCCCTGAGGTACCGTGGCATTTGCACTTTCTCCTCATGTTGTCCATCACCACCTGGGCGGGGAAGGAAGGACAGAGGAGTTAGCATGAAGGAGACACATTTTGGGGACTGGAGGAGCCACAATGGAGCTCTGTGTGGGCTGGCACTACGGGAACATCAAGGGCTGGCACGAGTAGCCATCAAAGCTCTGGAACTGCAAAGCCAGCAAGGCTGCACCCTGTTGCTGTGCCCGGTGCAACTCATGTCCCACACCCTGTCCCTTCCCATCCTGGTAATACCAACTGGCTTTTATGTTTCATCAAGGGATTGGCACCTAAAGGAGAGGGTGAGCTCTTTGAGCACAGGGAGGAGAAGGAGCCTGGATCTCACCTCCCACTGTTGCTTGGCTCCAGCAGCATCAACCGGATCCTAACCCCAGTTAAAAGCCAACATCGTGCATGGCTGCATCTGTGCAGCCATACTGGGACCTCCCCAGTGCAAGGGTCTCCCACGCACCTCACCAGGCAGTAGCACTGCAAGTGGGGCAGGTGGGAGGGATGCTTTCCCTTCCTTTCCCGTCCCCAAAACCTTAATCCCATAAAGCCCCAGTTCTGGGAGTCCTAGGAGCAGCTCTGCTTTTAACTCTGGCCTGCTCTCCTTCAGCCAACCTGGCCACAGTACCAGGGGGCTGAGGTGCTGCCTCCCAACACCACCCAAATTCCAAGCAGGGATCACATCCCTGACTTACGGTTTGTAGAGGCTGCAGTGCGGCCAGTGCTATACATCCACCCCCGTCAAGGGCCGGGGTGCATGGGCTGGGCTCTGGCTGTAGTTTGGGCCGCGCTGAAAGCACAGCTCGTGCAGGGGTCAGAGACCAGTGTGGGGTTCCTTGGACTCCCTGGGCAAGGCTGCTGAGTCCCCAGGCTGCATGCTGGGATCCCTTACATCCCCCATCCCTGTAAGGGATACTGCAGTGGCCAAGCCAAGAGAAACAGCTCATGCCCATCAATCTCCAGGGGTACAACATGGCCACACTTCCCCACACAGCCTGGAAAGACAGTTTATAATGTCCATTGCTCTGTCCCAACAGGGATTCCCTGCTGAGTTGTGTGCCCCCATATCCATGTGCTCACACAGGCTTCAACAAGTTCCCTTCCCATGCAGACACCCAAACCTCATCAGGAGTTCAGATGGGGCTTGCAGACTATCACAGGCTGATCCCCATGCCCAGGGCCCTGCTCCAGGGCTTGTGGGGGGATTCCAGAGAACACCTGTCCCTGTGAAAGGTGCTGTCCTACAATGCCAGTCCTGCACATCTACCTAGCTTCATGCCTGCCACATATTGCCTATTTCTGCCCCCTCCCTGGGAGGGACACATGTGACAGGAGTGCCTTGTTTAGGTAGGGGTGGGTAGGTTTTATTCCTTGTTTTCTTGTTTTTGAGTAAATCTCCAAGTTGCTAAGCAGTTATGGTAATGAAGGCAGGCCAGGGAAACATGCCTGGAGCTTAGGGCACATGGCGGAGAGGTCTGGGCTGAGCTGGAGTTTGGCTTTCATCCTGCTGAGAGTCCTGCTCCTGCTGGGAAGAGCCTCCACCTCACAGTAATGAGCTACCTGGCCTCTCCACCATGTCCTGGGTGTGACACTAGCTGCTTGCCACTGTACTTGTCACTATCCTTGGGAACACACTGGCACTGGGACCCGATCCTTTCCCACATTCCCTGTCTGCTGGCTTGGCTGGACCAGGGAAAATCTGCATACAGGGCTGTGGCTGGCAGGCTCGCTACTAGGATGGAGGGGACAGTGGAGTGACAGCTGGACAGGGGTTCATTTGGGCCTACAACTGGTCACAGCAGGGGCTGGAGAAGGTGTCAAGCGTGGCCATCTCCATCACCCAAGCCATCACTGCTGAACATCCCGAGCCCCAGCACCACAACACCCATCCACCCCTGACCAGCAATGGCTGATGGTCTTTCCCTGCTGCACAGGCAGCACAGAGGGGACAGGACCCTGACAGAGCTGGGAGATGCAAGAAGGGCCCATCTGAGTCCTGGCCCCATGCTTTTGTCATTGAATTTTCTCCATGCACCCTTACCCATCCTTTCCCTGTTTCATAGACACCCAAGTTCTACACATGCCTGGACTCGCTGGTGCTTTCTTTCACACATTCCCAGCTCCTCCCAGGCACGCTCATAAGAACTTTATCGTAGGTCTTTGTTGTGAGGGTAATGGGTAGTTCCTGGCTTCCTTTCATCCTCTCTTGCTCTCTGATCTGGTGAGTTAGGAGGACCTGTAAAGTCTCTTTCACACTTCTGCTGCTCCTTGCTGGGGAGCTTGCTGCCTGCCAGGGATGCAGAACACCCACCTCAGTCTTGAGTTGGACCAAGCAATGATTATCACAGGGCTTCCTATTCCTCAGGAGCAAGGTCACCACTGCCACTATCAGAGGATGCTGCACATGCCTTGCAGCTGCAATCCCCTGCCCAGCTTCATAGCTGGATGTAAAAAGGAAAAAATCAGTGTGTTTCTGCCTGGTTTCAAACTAGGGACCTTCCACGTGTCAGGTGAACATGATACCCACTATACTAGAGAAACCACATCTGATGGCACCTGGATGCCACCATTCACGGAATTGTCACCTCCCTCCAGCATTGTAGGGTCTGAGCCGGGAGACAGGCTTACCCACACACACAGCACCCGTGGGATACACAGGAACCACAGAGAGGATGCTCAGAATCAGTGAGATGCTGGAGAGCTCTGGGTGCTGCAGCTTCTTGGTGCATGGAGAGGGATGGTGCATGGCAGGGCATGGCATGAGCCATGCACGTCCACATCACCGCTCTGCTAATGAGGTTCAAGCCTCAGGACTTGGAGGGGAGGACCACAGAGCTGCTGCAACGAGCACAGCTATTCCTTTCCTGGGAAATCTCAGGAGATTGCTCCTTACTACAGCAGAAAAATTGCTCCTAATATTAAGTGGTGCTTGGGTGGGTGTGGGACCCACAGCATTGCTATAAGAGCAGGTGGGAAGTTGGAGAACCTATCCCCAGTGAGAGCCCATCTCCAGGACCAGCCCTGGCAGTAAGCATGGCACCAACAGACACAGACCAGGCACAGCATCATCTCCTTGTTCCAATGCCTGGCACCCACAGCTCCCACACATGGGCTCACACCCTCATCTCAACAAAGTCCCTGAGCTGGGCACCCTGTCCAGGCATTGCTTCCCCACCTGCACAGGTACTATTCCCTGCTTTATTCCTTTAGTCTTCTTCTGCCTCTTCTTCTAGCTCCCAGGCTTCTTTCATCTGTCCAGTTCTTGTCTCTGAAGCCACCAAGAGCTGACATTGCCAGTCTTGTGCCTGCCTGCCCTCAGGGACAAGCAGACCCCAGGCATTTTCACTGTTACTAGATCCCACAGGAAATGTTTCGTGACATCCTGCCAGAGCAAATATTCCTCTCTCATCTCCCCTTCCTTCTGCAGGCTGTGAGGTTCCCCTTGGGAAATAGGGAACACAGACCACAGGTTTCTGAACACTGCCAAGAGTCCTAGAGATCCAGGGCATGGAGAGGTGTAGGGGAATCAGGATGAGCTCTGGAGTCAGAACTGGAACAGGGGTCTTGCCCAGATTGGGCCAGAGCAGTCTGTAGAGGATTTAGCTGCCTAACACTGAGTGAGCTTTCACCACACACAAGCAAACAAAGCTAAACAAATAAAAAGCTTTGGTATTCCCCAGGCATTTACAGCTTGGCCAGACTGGGGTGGCTTCTCCAGAGTGGTAAAGCTCAGTTCCAGCATCACTGTAACCCACACATTAAGGCCCTGCTCTGCAGCATCCTCACCTCACAGCCGGCTTCAAACATGCTCAAAGCAAGAGGCACATCCAAATGTCTGAGCCATCCCAAGGAAACATTCCTTGTGGAAATCTGACCTTTAATTATTTATTCCTGCAGCCACTACACATCCCTTGGCACTGCCCTGGAAGCATGTGGCTGGGGTCTTGGGGACATGTGTCCTGTTGGATTCAATGGATGTGATCTCTCAGGCACCTGCTGTGAGCAAAAGCAGGCAGGGAAATGCAGCCATCCTCCCAGCCCCTCCTGCCTGCATGCTTCTTGTCTCCAGTGTCAGGCTGCTTTCTGTCAGCTTCCAGACAGAATGAGCTACTAATTAGTACCTTTAACGAGACCTGACATCATAAGAACGGTGGGGAGGCTGTCCTGCTTGCCTGAACAGGCTCCAGCACACTGCTCGAGATGGGGGACAAGGCTGTGGGCTGTCACCTCTGCTCCCAAGGGCATGCTGTGTTTCCCAGCTGGTATAGGAGCCCACTGCCTAACTCAATCTCATTCACATCTGCCTCCTTGGGGCACTGGCTCCCTTTCTGGAGGCAGAGACATGTCTGGGTGCTGCAGAATCTGTGCTGTGTCCCCATGATGCTGGTGACTTTCTCCTCCCTGTCTTTAGCTTACCGCCACTGCAGCTGACCAACACCAGTTCACCCAGTTCCTGAGAGGCAGGAGCCAGAATCATTGTTGTGCCACCCCAGTAGCACCACTGCAGCACAGGCAGGTGACAGTGGCCTGGGACAGCATCCCTTGGCAAGGCCACAGCAGCAATTGCTCCCAGCAAGTGTTTGACCGGCATATCCTCACAGCCCTGTCCTGCTAAGGGCATCACTGCCTTTGTTCTGGGCAAGACTGGGGAGAGGGGGTGCCGTGGGGGCAATCCCAGACTCACAAATGGTTCCACAGCAGCCAGCACGAGTCCCTCACAGCCTTCCTACACATGTCCTGGAGACCCTGTTCCCGCCCTGGGGACCCCACAACTGTCACCAGCGCCCCACTCACCTGCCGGCCCACGCGGTTGTTGTGCAGCCGCATACGGGAGTGGATATCCCTGTAGGTTTCCCGGGAATCGAGGAAATCCTTGGAAAACTTCTCTCCATAGTCCACATCAGGGCTGCACCCTCCCCATTCCCAGGAGTCCTGGAGGCCAGGGGTCTCCGCCGGCATGTGCTCCATGTGCACCCCGTGCACCATGCCTTTGCCGCGGTTCATGGCTTCCAGCTGGAGACGATGCAGCTTGCGCCGGAAAGCCTCCTCATCGCCACGGCGCTTCTGGTCGCAGCCGCAGGCCTGCAGCTTGCCAAGAGCACAGGCGTTGGACACGGCGTGCACCACGCCGGCGGCCGCTATTGCGTACGCAAAGGCGCTCTCCCGAAAGCCTGCAAGGAAGGAGAGACTGGGGCTCAGGCTGGGTGGTGTGACCCCCGTGAGGGGCTGGATGAGTTCATCATCACACTGGGGTGTAGGGATTTGGAGGTTCAGCTTGTGACTTGCTTTTTCCTGATGCACCAGCTCCCACATAGGCCATGAGTGAATCGCCACTCTCTGCTTTCCAGCCCCATCCCCACCAGGACACACTGCTGCCCTTAGGCCAGCCCTGCCCTAGCTGGGACCCCAGCTTCCACCATCACCCTGCTCTCACATCACTCCAGAAGATGCCACCACAGCACTGCTCAGGCATCAGCATCGTGGCTCTGGTGGGAAAGGCAATCCCTCCTCCCCTCTCCACTCAGAGTTTCCTACTATACTAAATATAACACTGGCTGAGAGATATTTCTGCTGAAGATTGGGCCACTTCTGCTTACTCACAGGGTGCAGATTAGGCAGTAAAAAGAGCAGGCTGCACTGCCTGTCCAGCCCCATTCATCTGCTCATATGCCTTCCCACCCTGAACCCTGCCAGGTCTCACAAGAAGCTCTAAATGTGACACCAGGCTGGAAAAAAATGATGATCCCTAGTCAGAGCATGCAGTGACCACACCATGCACTGCCAGAGCTGGCAGCTGGTTGTCATTAAACACTAGGGAGTGAGGACATCCACAAGTGTCATTAGCTGGGGACAGGGCAGATGGGGACAGGGACAGGTCTCATAGAAGGGGCTTCATCGGGCTCCATGTGGCTGTGAGCAGGGGATACCTGAGAATCTCTTGGCTTCACTGAAGCCAGGTAAGGACCCTCTCCTCCCTGGGAGTTTCTATTCTATTTGAAGTGCAAAGTAATATTTTTGTTTGTGGTTCCCAGGTCAGGCGGGGAGCCTGCAGTGCCCTTTGCTTTGGTGCACACTGACTGGCCCCAGCATGAGGCAAGGATGGAGCGAATGCCAGATTTTGTACCGTGGCGTCACATGTGAATAAATAAATAGCTGGAGTTCCCAGCTTCTCTCCCTCTGTTGGACATGAGCAGTTTGGCTTTGACACAGCTGAACAGACAACAGGTTTTGGGGTGTTTTCTTTACCAAATCCATGCCATCAAACACGAGCCTTGGGTGAGCACCCCAAAGCTCTGCCAGCTCCCTGCCTGTGCCACAGAGTCAGGAGAAGTAAGAGTGCAAGCGCTGCTGTCGCCTGTCCTTGGCAGATCTCCCCATCACGCATGTCTCCTCCGCGGTTCGCTGCCGCCCGCTGAGCAAACGCTATGATCTTATTAAAGGAAAATGAAATGCAGCCCGGAAACCTGCATTTAAAGTCGTGCTGCTCTTTTGTGTGTTAATTTGACACTGGTGCATTTAAAAAATTAACGAGGCACTGCTTAAAAGCCAGCAGGAGCCTCTCCCAGCTTCCCCTTGGTGTGGGACAAGCTTGCTCTCAGCCTGCCTCTTTCCATGCACAAGTTGAACAACATTTTTCAGTGGGCAGGTAATGGGGCTGCTGGTGCGTACACTGTGCCGTGCAGCCTCCCCAGGGAGAGTGCTGGCAGGCAGTGCCTGCAACACACCCACAGCGCTGCTGGAGCATGAAGGCCCACATCTGGGGAACTTCAGTCCCCAGGTGAGCAGTGGAGGACAGAGAACCAGCACAGAAAGGTCTCCTGGATTCCCTCCCTGTGTCAGTTCTCTGATCCCGCCATCTGGGCCAGCTTCAGCCCTTCATATGCCAAACCTAGGCACAGCCCAGTTTGTCACTGTCACCCTGTTGGGCATCCCTAGGTCCTTGCACAGCCAGCGCCTGGGGACAAGGGAAGAAAACCCTTCACCCAGCACAACACTCTCCTCTCAGCCCTGCCTCTTTCTCACACATTTCTCCAGTCTAAAAAATAATTTCTGGTGTGGCATGTCCTTAAAATCTCTTCTGGAGCCCAGACACAAGCTCTACCCCACCCAGTCCGTCTAGCAAGCCCGTGTCCTTAGAGGTAAGGAGGTCAGCTTAGTTGGGCACCCTCCATGGCTGGGAAACCCATGGGTTAAAGCCCCAGTCCTCCTTCTTCCTCTAGTGCTCTCCAAGTACATGTGAGCTGATGATGTATGGGTCCTTGTGTCTGGAGCTGCCATTCCCCAGGCTGTGGGCAGGGGACAGACTGGTCCCCAAGACATGACATCACAGCATTCAGGAAGTCTTGTTCCCATCTCATCATGGTCCTTTCCCTGCTCAGATCACTCTGCCTGGCCCCACCATTCTTCCCTGCCTTCTCCCCTTCTTCCCTCACCTGCTGTCATGGGGAGCTGTGAGCAAAGGGGAGGAGGGGTCAGGGCATCACTGGGATCACAGCAGCCATGCTGGTACAGTTTTGCTAGGAGGTTCAGTTTACATTCCTTGCTCTACCCAGCTACACCAGAGACAGAGGATTGAAGCAATGCAACGAGCCGCATGGCTGCAACCACCACCTGCCTCCTGGGCTCAGCAAGGGTGGAAGCTTCCAGGAACCCAGCTGAGAGTGGCATGTGGTGGCCAGCCCTGAGCCCTTTGGTGGAAGGCTCACCAGCTACCCCAGCCACCTAAGACTTCAGCAGTGTTTTTTGAGTCACCATATCCCTCCAGAGACCACAGAAGAGGTGTAGCTGTGGGAGGGATAAGAAGTAATGCATCCTGCATGGAAGAGAGAAAGGAGGACACAGTCCTGACCCCCACCACCGGCATCGAGCCTGCTGTGTACTTTAAGACCATGCTAGGCAAGGAGGACAGGTCTGAAATCTCTTCCTCGGGTCAAATCCCAAAGCAGCTTTCTTAGGAGGGAAAGTTTTCCCTGTCAAGCTGTGCCTAAGAGATGGGAGGTCATTTAGCAAGACCCTAAGTCCCAGCAGGACTGGTTCCACCATGGATGCTGCAGTTACTCCATCTTTCATGCAGATGTGCGATGAAGGCTACAGGGCTGGCTCAGGCACAGCTCCAGGCTCTGCAGTCTGTAGACCAGGGCGAGCTGGAGGCATGGCCTTCCTCCCACAGCTCACCATCACATCCAGGCAGCAACTCCCTCCCAGCACTCATCACTGCGATGTCTGGGTGGCACTGAGGGAGCCAGCAGGACAGCCTCATATAGGCCCAGCCTAGGGTACCCCAGGGATGCTCAGCTGTCCCCTTCATGGCAATACCCCCCAGGAGTGGGGTGTAGCTCCAGGAGGTGTGGGCACATTGCCCCAGCCCTGATATAAGGCAGAGGAGAACTTCTCCCTCCACCTCCTGCGAGGCCTGCTGAGACGGCCAGTCCCAACATGCTGCCTCTCCCCCAGCCCCGCTCCCTCCCCTCCCCTCTCCCTAATTAAACTGCAGGTGAACCTGCCAGGGTCTGGCCCAGCACCAGGCATTAAATGCCTCCCTACAGATCCCAACTTGCCTCCCTGCACCTTCTTGAGCGTGCCAGGGACAGCCCGCAGCCTTCGCTCTTGTCCGCCCACGGCACTCAGAGAGCAGCCCTTGCTGCTGTGCAGGCTGCAGGGAGCCGAGCTCAGCCCCACATCGCCAGGAATCCTGCCTGGCCCCAGGGTCTCACTTGCACCTTCAGTGGGGAGATGGTCCAGGGAATGAGGGAACCCACAGGGATGAAGCCAAGCATCCACAGTACCCGCATGTGCTTCAGGGCCAGGTGGGCAAAGCCCTTGGTTTGCCTGGGGGTACATAAAACCCTGCCAGCAGCCCAGCTGCAGGTGCGCCAGGCCAGGCGCTGCGGTCTGCGGGCACCAGAGCTTGGCTGGGGCTCTGCAGAGCTGGGTGCCGGGGTCCTGAGCTTGGCAGCATCTCCCTGGATAGCTGTAACAGCACCTGCCTCCCTCAGCACTCAGCAAAGCTTCCCCAGGCTCCATTTCACAGCTGGCTGGGCCCCAGCACCTGGTGTTTCCATCCTTGCAGGGAGTTCCCCACTCCCTGCTAGAAGAAATCAAGTTCTGGCCATGGCCATGCCAACCCCTTGTCACCAGTGAGCCCTTCTAAGGTGGGCATAGGACATGGAACCATCACCCATCTCTCCAAAGGCTGCAGGAACCAAGAGTCATGTCCCCTCCAACCACGAGCCTTTGAAGGCCTTCAAGGACATCCACCTCCTCCGTGGGGGGTCCTAATTTTTTCAGAGCTCCATGTAGATGGGGCTGAGGTTGGGATGAGCAAAGAGGAATAGTCAGTCCCATAGCACACCTCAGACAGCCCCTGCCCAGAAGCCAGACAGTCCCAGCCCTGATGGCATTGTACCCAGCCATGGGTGCACACATACTGGACAAGGACCAAGGCTCAGTGACACACCACCATCTGCAACTTGGTTTTTGTCAGGCAACCAGGCATGGGTCAGCCCACCCGAGCCACACAGTGCCTGGCAGCCCACAAATGCTGTGGTATAATATACCACAATATACAGGCCATCCTCTCCAGTGGGGTGGACACAATCGTGCTGCTCACCCTTGGAGCAGGAGCAGGGGACCTATTTCCACTGCTGGTGTAGATGCAGCCACCTGCCTCGACCTCCCTGCTCCATCTCCCTACCTCTCCTGAGGCCAGAAGATAATGTCTCTCTCAGCCAGGCAAGCACATGGAGGGAGAGGGAGGTACAGCAGAGAAGGATGAGACCAGGGACAGCACTGGAGATTCCTGGCAGAAGTGACAGTGCCAGAGAATGGGCAGGAAGGTGGTGAGCACATAGGCAGCCAGCTGGGGAGCCAGGGAAGACTGGCAAAGGATTCCCAATAGCACTGTTGAGCCTGGCTTAACATGGAGGGGACATGGGCCAAGGAGAATGGGGTTGCAGATGGCACTGGAGACTCAACAGAGGTTACAAAGGACATCTCATACCCCAGGGATGCAGCATCAAAAGACCAGACTTGAAAAACCCACATACCATGGCGGTGTCTCTGTGAGAGTAGGGATGGTAAACTCATAGGCATCCTCCTTGCCCTCCACTAACCTGCTGTTTTGCCTCACAGCCACTGTTTCCCGTGCCCCAGGGATGGCAGCATCTTCCAGGTCTGTGCTCTGCCCAGGATGCTAGCAGCATCCCTGTCTCCAGCTATGCTGCTCTGAAGCCACCCCAGACTCCCAGCCCTGTCCAATTTGAAGCCTCTCCTTCCTGTCTCCCCAGAGCTTGTAGTCAAACTTCTGGGATCAGCTCAGCAGGATGAGGAGATGAGCACTCATCTCCCATTGTCTTCTTCTCTGACGCCAGGGGAGGAGGTCCCTGGCACCACTGAGTGCCTGGATACTGGGCAGTGTGGGACGGGCACCATGGGACAGCTTGGAACAGTGTTGCATCCTGTCCGGCTCATGCCCATACTGGAGAAGATGTGAGAGATGCAGGAGGACAGGACAGAGTTGGGGAGCGAAGCCAAGCGGGGAGAGCGGGAGGGAGAAGCCAGCTACAAATAATTTAAAGTGGGATTCACGCACGGCTGAACTGATGGCAGAAGAAGTGGGAAAAGGAATGAAAGATTAAAGGGGTCTGTCACTTCGGGTTACAAACAATGATCCTACAAGCACGCTGCGTTCCCAGGCACGGCAAGGATGGGGCAGGGCGCAGAGTAGAGACCTGGTCCCTGGTGGTCAGACGCATTAAAGTCTGCAGCATGGAGCCTGCACCCCTCACTTCTAGCACTCGCCTCTCCTCCAGCACTGGGCTCCTGAGATGCAACCCCTCTCTGATGGCTGTGCCTGTAACAGATGGAAGGCAAAGCTCACAGCTCCAGCACTGCTACTGAGGGACATGAGTGGGTTCAAAGTGGGATAGGGCTCCAGTATGAAGGCCTGCTCCATGCCAGAATGGCTCCAAGCAACTACATGCGATAGCTTGGGTGCTTGGGGCTCATGCTGCAACCTCTGCTGCCAAAACAGGAGTGCCATGAGATGCCTGCCTGCTCTGATGCTCCAGCCCTACCTCCATCCTGCCCTGCTGCTGGATGTTGTGTCTCCATTCCAGAGAATGGGATCCCACCAATGCTGAGAGCCTGGGCTGAACCATTTCCAATAGCTCAAGATGGAGGGCAGGAGTCCAGGGTCTGTGAGAGTCGCCACATCCATCGGTCACAGCCCTGACAGCAGGAAAGGCTGCAGGAACATCTGAGACACAAGTGAGGTGCAAGGCACTGGGGCCACCAGCAGACAAGGTGGGCTGAGGGAGGGATGCAGGTCAATGCTCTCTGCTGCTGGTGCTTCTCTCCCAGCCTGGTGGTACCCCGAGCAAGGAAGCTTGCCTGGGTGTGTGAGCAACTTGAGCCAGCAAGTCAGTGTCTCCTGCTGCCCGAGGAGACTAGAAGTGAACCACATTCCTCAGAGGACCTGGAAATACCTTGATGCTTATCAGGGCTGACACTCCCCACCCTTCCTGCCAGGCCCTAACCTGGGCACTGCTCACAGAGGGAAGAGATGCTGCCCTTCTCCAGGAACTAAGGTCCTGAGAGGGACCAGAGCTGCTCCATGGCAGGACCACAGCCCTGATGCCACACATGCTCCAAGCTAGCATTCCATCCAGTGAGGCTGTCGAAGCTGCCCTGGACACCTTTGGACACCAAAAACCTTCTGTGATCCCCTCTCCAGCCTTCTCCCCACTTGCTACAGCTGCCTGTGGGCTCCTGCCACCACATCCCCTCAATGACATGTAAGCCTCAAGCTGCCAACCTCTCCTCTTTGAGACTCTCCTCATAGTGCCAGGGAAAGAAGATGTAGGATGTGGAAGGATGTTTGAAGAAGAGTTGGATGGTTGGAAGGTTGAACTCTCCATTGGGCATCAGGCTGAGTGGCTCATGAAGCATGTATGTGAGCAGTTTCTTAGGTATTTTTCACCTTTCTTGGGAGCTGGAGGAGTGGTATTTGTGCTGGGCACCCGGCCTGCCCTCAGCACCCTGACTGCCGGCCACTGGCACCACTTTGTCCTTCCTGACCATGGTCTGTGGCAACGGGCACTTAGAAACATGCTGAGGCACGGGTTCCAAGAAAGGGTACTTGGTTGAAAAGATACATTCAAGTCCTCTAGAAAATCCCATCAGGTCACAATCCTAATTTGCACCACGCAGGCCAGCCGCTCTGATACAGGCAGAGCCAGACATGACTGCGAGGGAGATGAGATCCTGGCACCAGGATCCTTGGCAGAATGTGGAGAGCTATGAGAGTTGTCTCAGCAGTGCACCTGGGGGCTCTGTGGGCAGGTGAGCTCCCAGGACAGCCTGTATTCCTGTCCCCTCTGCCATCATGCTTTAGGGTCCCACAAAACTGTGACCCCTTAGCTCTCTGCACTGGAAAACCAACACAAGGGCAGAACACCAGGGTGACAGGCTCACAGAGCTACGTCCCACTAGTTAGGGGCATTTCAGCTCATCACAACACACTAAAACACCATCCCCAGAGCAGAACTGAGTCAAGATATTCAACTATATCCACCAAACCAAATCCCAGAGCATGGCATCCACCTTCACACCCACCAACTATGCTGCACACCCATGGTACTGCTCCAAACACCAGCCTACACCACATGGGGAGAAGATGCCAGAAAGCAGGAGGGCCTGGAAAGAGTCTCAGGTGCAGCTGGAGCTGGTCAGGGAGAAGCAGCTCAGGACAAGGGCCAGTGCAGGCACAAAGGTGCATGGAGCAGCTTTCCCATACTGCACTGCTCCTTCGTCTGGCAGACTGAAACATTTGTCTGCCTTCATCCATGGGGATGCTGAAGAGCTTGCCTCATCATCCCCTGGGCCAGGGAAGAGCTGTTCAGGGGCCCAGGGGGAACCCATGAGGGCTCCAGAGAGAAACTGCTGGATAGTGGGACAGGAGGGGAAGCGTCCAACCCTTACCTCTGCTGAAGATGATGCTCTCATATGGAATCTTGTTCTTGGTCTCAAGGCTGGAGCAATTCCAGCGCTGGTCCCGGAACTGGTGCTGGCACTCATGGATGGCAATCTGGATACCCTGGATGGCTGAGGCAGTGACGTCAGGGTGGCGCACACACACCTCCAGCTGCCGCCGTGTCAGCCCCGGCAGGGTCAGGCACACCGTGTTGGCATTCAACACTGGCTCTGATGGCAGCTTCAGGCCCAGGATCTCATTGGAGCAGGAGCTGGGATGGAAAAGAACACCCTTGAGCTCAGAGCAAGCAATGTGTCAACTACTTGGTTTTCCATTCAAGGAAGGGGAAAAGTCTGTGGGGGACACATATAGGGAAGGGAGATGATCCCAAATCCACACGGTGCCCGTTGCTTATAGGGAAGGCTGGAAAAACCCTGTACTCATCCAGGCAGAGAAAACCCGCAGCACCAGGGCTGCAATCGCCTCCAACAACATAAGTACAGTACAGACACCCTGGCAGCCTTTGCCCAGCAGCAGCCAAATCTGCCCATCCTGCCCCTGGAGCCCAGCATCTCCCAGGCTTGCACTCTCTCTGTGTGCTCCACCAGGGATCTCCCACATTGGCTATGCAGTACAGACTCTTAGCACACAATGCCCCAACTCGTCTTCCACAGAAAGCATGGGCTTCCCCCTGGGATAACTGAGAGACCCTGGGGCAGAAGGACCATTCCAGGTCTGCCTCCACATCTGTGTTGCTGGTTGATCCCCTCCCTGCATCTCCTGTATCCCCCCAGCACTGCTGGTCCTTATAAGGGAGGTAAAGGGAGTGATCAGCCTTTTCTTTTCAGCTCAGCTGTGAAATATGGAGCCAAGCAGTGTGCAAACTATCCTAAAGCTCCCAGCAACAATCCCAAGTCCACTGTCACATCCTAGCCCCACTGAACCAGATACCTGTGGCCACAGAAGCAGCAAATGGATGGGTACAAGGAGAGGCACGTGGTCCATGGCAGGGGTACAGGTACTTACACAAATAGAGATGTGACCTGGGGAAATGGGGAAGTAGATGGAGTGTGTGGAGATGGGATGTGAGATGTGGGATGTGGGAGACAAAGCATGTCCAGAAAGACATGCCTGGAGCTAATATGGTCGTACACATGACAGACAAATCTGGAGAAGGAGACAGTAGGAAGGGTTTGCCCAACTCCAGGGAATGGCTTGAAGGACTCTTGGGATAAACAGTGTCCAAGTGGATGACCCACAAAGCAAGCAGCAGACAGTGGGACGCCCAGCAGCATCCAGCATCTTGCAGTATGGTCCACTAGGAGCTCAGCACCACCCCACTGCTTCTTCAGGAGAGCTTGGTCCCTGCTGGGAGCTCTCCCCAGGGAAGTCTCTCCCTGTTTTCTGGGACAGGCAAGAGCTGGGTCCCTGGGAGAAGCAAGGAGCCCAAAGCCCTTTGAACTTTGATTACAGAAACAAGACTTGGAGGAGGATACTGGAAGAAGGACTGCAGCTGCCAGGTCTTGGGGAGAAGGGTTACTCCCCCTTTGTTCCCTCAAACCCTGTAAGCCTGGTGCAGGTACGTGGACAGAAGCAGCTGTCAGGGGATGAGGTTCCCAGCTCAGCGCTCACCCAGCTCTGGAGGGAGGGTCCAGCCCCAGCGTCTCTGCTGAATTACAGCTTGCTCAGGGCAGAGGGAGAACTGTCAGGATCAGGTTGCTGCTTTCTCCAGCTTCCCAAGCACTTCCATGGGTAGTATATGAATATATATATATATATATATATATATATATTATACCCATCCCAGCACTTCCAGGGGTAGTATATGAATATATATATATATATTATACCCATCCCAGCACTTCCATGGGTAGTATATGAATATATATATATATTATACCCATCCCAGCACTTCCAGGGGTAGTATATGAATATGCCCCAGTACAAATCCACAGTGACTCCAATAGGGAGAGTCGAGGTGGAGCAGAGAAGAGAGACAAAGGGAGTGCATCCTTCCAAAACCCCTACACAGGAGGGAAAATCTTCTTCCCAGCTTCCTGCACTCATTCTCACTGTCAAGCAAGCCCTGGCTGACAAAAGATGCATAGCAGGACGTAGCTACCACCATCTCCAACCCCAGGTGCTCCTGCCCCGAACACCGCAACGACTTTGTTCCTTTCGTGTCCTGAGCCTGACAGAGCGTCTGCCATCTTTTCCCAGGGCATCCCGGGATGGGGGCGATGATACGGTCTTTCTCCCGATTGCACTGCAGGGAAACTGAGGCAGGGGCTGCGGAGAGTAGAGGGAAGGTCCTTCTGCCTCTCGCTCCACCCTGGGCTCAGGAGGGCCAGGGACCGGCAAGAAGCTGTCACTGTCACACTTCTTAGGAGGATACAGCGCTCCCCCCAGCTCTCTTCCCCCTTTAAATCTGGATTTAAACTTGATTTCACGGTGACAGGCCCCCAGGTCACAGGCTGCAGCGGCTGCTGCTTTAATTAATACAAGTCCCAACGTTAACAAATTATATTTAAAGGGGCTGGAGGGAGGGGGAAGGGCGGGGGACACCCCCCCCGACTCGTACCAGCACCAGGATTAACCCCCGGCTGCCTGCAGCGCACAAGTTTGGGAGCGGGCAGAGGGAAGGCGAAGACGGACAGGGATGGGGAATTCGGGGGTTCGCTTTCTGTAAAGCAGGTGGCCCCTCTTACCCCTGTAGCATTTAGGACTGGCGGAGCCAGGGAGAGGACGCAGGGGGATCCAGTAGGCACCGACCCCAACGACAGCGCCATCCCAGCCGGCATTCCCCCGTCCTCCGCGGGCGAGCGGGGAAACTGAGGCAGTCCGGGCGGGCGCTGGAGCGTCTGTGGCCGGGGAGGAAGGGGGACAGCCTCCTGGAGCGGGAGAAGCTGCGCATCCCACCGGCGTTCCGTCGGGACGAGGGAAGGCGGAGGGGGGCTGCAGCCCTGACAGCCCCTTGAACGGGGGGCCGCAACCGTGCGGGGCCGGGCTGGGGCGGCGGGACCCCCCCAGGAGCCCCCTGGGCAGACCGCCCCCGGTGCGGGGCTGGGCGCGGCGGCTTCCCGGCGCCCTCCCCGTGGGGCCGGGGCTCTCAGCGGCGGGGTTGGGGATGAAGGGGTGCAGCTCCTACCTGGGTACCCAGAGGCTGAGCAGCAGCGAGCAGAGTCCGTGGGCCAGGGCCGGGCGCATCTTCGCTGGGGCAGCGGCTGTGCGGGCTGCGGGCGGGCGGGCGCCTTTGGGGCAGGGGCGGCGGGGCTCGGCGCTGCTCTCTGCCCGCTTTGTTTGTTGTGGGTTGTTTGCTTGTTTGTGTTTTCCCCTCTCCTCCCTCTCACTGGCTCCCTGCGCGCCGGGGCTCGGCTCGCCGGGGCGGCTCTGCCATCCTCCCGGGATGCGCCCCCCGCCTCCCGCCGCCCCGGCGCCCTCCGAGCCCGGCGAGGGCTGCGCGCCCCCCGCCCTGCCCGCCGCCGCCCCGCCGCGCACAGCCCCCCGGCTCAGCCCCCCATGGCGGGACGTGCCGGGGGGCCGGGGGGAGCCTCGGCCCGCGGGGTGCGCTCCCCCGCCGCTCCCCAGGGCGCCCCGGGGCTCCGGAGCCGCGGCGGGCGTGGGCAGGGCTCGCCGGGCTCGCGGCTCCGCGGCTCCCGCGGGGCCCGCAGGCACATGGGGAGCCGCGGCCCCCCCGCCGACCCCCGCCGCCGGTGTCGCCGGGCCTCCGGCGGAGCGAGCAGGGTCGCGGCCGGAGCGCCCCAGGAGCGCTGGGCGCGGAGCGGCGGCGGCAGCGGCTCTGCCTGGGATCGCGCTGCGCCGAGCATTACTCAGCGCCCGGAGCCCGAGTCCCGACACGTCCAGACAGGAGCCCGCGGGGGAAGGACGGGGCAGAGGGTGGCAGCGGGGCGGGGAGCCGGCGTGTCGCACGCAGCCTACCGGAGAGGGAGCGGGCGGCGGGGGGGGCGACCGGGCACGGGCGGCAGAAGAGTGGGCGCGGGGCTGGGGGGGAAAACAGCGTGGGGTGGGCGCAGCGTGGGTGAATGGGCACGGTGTGTGAGGTAAGCGTGCACAGCGCGGAGAAGTGTGTGTGGTGGGAATGCTCAGCGCGGAGGAGTGTGCGGAGGGTGCAGGGTAAGTATTCGTGGTGTAGGGTGAGCATGTGCGGCGTGGATCTGGAGCGCGGGGAGAACTGAGTGTACGTGGCCCGTGGGCATGTGTGCACGGTGTGGGGGACTGTGCGTGGGGTGGGAGGTGAGCGTGCATGGAATGGGACCATATTCGTGGGGACTTGGGGAACTGAACGCTGCTGTGAGGAATGTGCTCAGGGCATGGGGGAAAGGTGCTGTGGGCGTGGGGTTTAGTGGTGTGCACAAGGAAGCAGAGTGCGCGGAGTATGGTGAATGTGCGTGGCGTGGGATAAGCATACACTAGGTGTGGAGTGAATGTGCTCAGCGTGAGAGTGCACCAAGTGTGGGTGAGGGCACAGGGTGTGGGGTGATTGTGCATGGCTTGGTTGAGTGTGTCTGGGACAAGGGTAAGTGTGCACAGCCTGCATGAGTAGGGGGGACTCTTGTACCTGAGCACGGTGAGCTGGCAGTGTACAGGTAAATGTGCATGGCAGGGGTGAGGGTGCAGGGGGTGTGATGTGTGTACAGTGTGGGGCAGGGCATGGGGGGTGTGAGCAGGCACTGGGTATGGCATAAGGGTGCATGTCATGGGGTGAGTGTGCATGGAGTACAGAGAAAGTGTGAGTGGTGAGCGTTAGCATGTGTGGAGTGTTGAGGGTATGTCTGTTCTCAATCCTAATGCCTGTGTGCACTGGGTGTGGGGTTAGGATCCTGTGCATGGGGTATAAAGCAAGTGTGTGCAATGTGGTCAAGTGTGGACTGTGTGGATTGAATGTGATTGAGGCATAGGGTGAATAGGCAGGGTATGAGGGCATGGGTAAGTGTTAATGGGGATGGAGAGAGTGCAGGGTGTGGGGTGTGTGGGGAGTGAGCAGACAGGAAATACATGGGGCATGGAGTGAGTGAACACGGGGAGAAAGCTGTGCATAGCATGGAGGAAGAGTGGGGGCGAGTGTCCCTGTGGCTTGGGGTGTGCAGGGGATGCTGGAGGTTCACAGAGGTATCAGGGTGTGCACAGGGGGACTGGGGGTGCTGGCACGAGCTATGGTTGTGCAGGAAGGCATTCCCAATGGTGCGAGGCGTGTGGGTGCCTGTCAGTGTGCACAGGAGTATGAGTGTGAGTGGCACATGCTGGGGGTGTGACTGTGTGTGTGGGCATGGAGAATGGCCATGTACATCCCATATGCCAGCCCCCTTTTGGGTTCCCCCAGCCCAATGCCAGGAGAGCAGTGCTGCAGGGCCAGTGCTTGTGGAGAAGTTATGGATGTAGTTCTGCCTTCCGTCAACAGGGCCACCAAGTACTCCCAGCCTCAGCCCAGGAGCTCTCCCATGTTGAACACCCAATTTTTGCCCACCAGTTTAGTTCTTGGGCATCTTTTGTCACCCCTTACCTTCATGGAGTTCCAGTGGGCAGGGTATCTTTCATCTGGAAACTGTGCAGTAGCCTTGCAGGTTATCCCTGTGTCTCCCTGCTGCTTCCCTGGGGACAGGAGGGTCACCCTAGAAAAGCGCAGGCTCACTGGGCTTGCAGCAAATGCAATTTGCCCCAACCCAGCCTCTTCCCAGTCATGGGGATATTTGATGTCCCCTTAGTTTGGGTGCCCACTGTGGGGCTAGGGACCTCTACTTGGGTGCTGGGGATGGGGACGGCAGGCAGTACCCTTTCAGGCCCCCACTATCCCCAGCCACCACAGCCCGCCCCAGGCTGGTGTTTGGGCCATAAACCGCTGCCCAGCAGGTGGCAAGCCACTCTCCACCAGGTGGGCACTGTGTATCTCCCCATCAGCACAGCAGCACTGACAGGGGCTACCTTCTCTGCTTGTGTGATGGTTCCTGTTTGCACCAGAGAGGAAAATGCGCTTCCTTTGGGAAATGAGCTGCAATGTGGGGGTGAGCCCTGAGATTATGCTGGTTCCCCCTGGGTCCAGCGGTGTGGCATCACCACTGAGGTTTCTTTTGTAGTCCTGAGGTTGCTGGCTATTCTTCTGTCCCCAGCTCTGCTCCTGAGTGGGCTTAACCTGTGTGCAGGTATCCTTCAACTACCCTTCAACTTCCTTGCCCACACAGTTTATCAAGAGGCAAGGGTGCAGAACCTTCTATCCCTCTGGCAAGGACCTGAGAATACAGAGAGGTTCCTGGCACAGCATCACCTGGCATTCATCACTTCCTCCATAGCTGCTGCCCTCCTGGATCCCCTAGCACCCAGCAAGTGATGTTCAGTGTTCCACACCACAGGAGTTTGGGAATGATGTCAGGACACCCTTTAGTCACCTGCCACCAAAGGAGGCAGAGGTACAGACTGGTGATGAGAGGTGTGGTGTAAAGGTTGGGCAGAACACACCACCAGACTTGTGGACATGACAAAAAATGGTCCCTAATACAGAAGCCATTGCTCCCACCCTCTCCACTTCCTCTCACACAAGACCTGGCTCCTGTCTTGAGTTTCCCCTTTACATCCTGGAACAGACTGTGCAGGCAGAGATAGGGCAGAGGAACAGCCTCCAGTTTCAGGCAGCTTTCTGGCTCAGGTGTCCTCAGCAGGCCCTCAGCACCCCTTTCTTTCTTGGGCCACCCCAGGGATTACACCCAGGCATGTGCAGTCCTCAGCCTGGACCCACCAGAGATCCCCTGGTGAAAGCAGGACACCTTCCCACCAGAAGTGCCCTCCCTGTGGGAAGGGACCCTTCCTTCCAGGCTTCAGGAGCACAGGTGTTTGTATGTTCGTTAGGATCCTGTGCACAAAATAAATGCCAAGGAAAATCAGAGAAGAAGTGCTTTCATCCTTTCATAATCACTTCCAAGAGCAGCTGTCTCACACTCCTGCTGACTTGGGGAGGAGAGCAGCCACTGCGTCCCAGTCTCAGTGCTTACAGCGGGGGCAGGCAGGGGGGGGACCTGTTTCCTCATGTCCCAGCAATGTCCTAGGGCTGAAGAGGAGCCAGGTGAGCCTTTTGCTTTGCCCTTTCTCCTGCATCACACCAGCAAAGCCCTTAAGCACAACATTAGACACCTGTTGTGGTCCGGGGAACTGGGGGGCTAAGGACAGGACCTGGCCCTTCTGAGCAGGGATAGGTGTAGGCAGGCATGTGAGGCTGGTGGAGGGTGCTTTGGTCCTGATGGGACCATCAAAGCTCAGGGCAAAAAGCTGAGCTTTCTGAGAGCACTGCATCTGTTCTTGTCATTACTATAGGCCCCCAGTTGGGAATGCAGCATCAGTGGGTCATGGGACCTGTCACCTCCAAATTTCTGTCCCATCTCCAGCACTGTTCAGCAGCCCCACACTCTGCAGAGACTAGGAAGGGGTGCAGGATGTTGTCAGAGCTGGAATGAAGGTGGTTGCTCCCTAGAGCCAGCACACAAAAGGTGATGGGGAAGTAGCTGGTGCAGTGCACTTTGGGAATATCCTTGGAGCTCCTCTGCCCAGACCAAAGCACTCAGGCAGGTCCCTTCCTTCAGCAGATTACATGATACCCCAGGATGTGCTTTGTGCAAGGGACTGGAGAAGCATCCATACCTCTTCCTCTCCGTCATCCCTTCCCTCCATCCTTCTATCTCTCTGTCTCTCCATCCCTCTTGCCATCCTTCCATCTCTTACACTGCACATCCTCCTGCCCAGCCCTCAGGCTGCCTGCACTTTGCCTGCTTTGTTTCCCCTCCCTTGTGCAGGAGCAGGTCCTGCCAGCACCCACGCCACAGGCTCCACACCCCTGGGAGAATGGGGCTGGCTCTCCTGTTGTCATCTCCATCAGAACTCCTTTCCAGCACCTCAGCACTCAGCCCATAACTTGCTGGCTCTGTTCCCCCCTTTCCTCCTTGCATATGGCCTCCTCCAGCCCCTTCTTCCTTGTGATTAGCAACTTCCAAGGCCTATGTCCTGGACAGTCATGCAGCTTCTCTGAGGTTCTGCAATGTCCAAGGATGACCCACTAGAAATCTATGGCAGGAAAAGACAGGGGTTGAGACCTCTGTGTGTATCATGCTGCTCCTGCTTGTTCTTACAAACTGTCTGTGGGCCCACAGATGTGACCAGAAAACAGCACAGGGAGAGGACAGCCTGCTCTGGACAAGCACAATCCTGGCCATGCTGCAGCCTTGGAGGGGCTGATGGCTCTGGGACCACCAGAGCCAGCCAGTATGTGTGTGCAGGTGTGGGAAGATGAGGCAGCTCTGATGACACAGAGTGGGGCTGAAGGGGTGCAGGCGGAGCTTTGGGGAATTTTAAAGTGAGAGGAAGCTTGGACGAGGAGAAGGAGGAGGAAGGGAAGGTTTGCCAAGAGCCCATGCAGCCATCCACTTACCCAGCTTTTGACATCCTGAAGCACAGCTCTCCTCACTCCCCTACCCGGCAGCACCCATGGGACTGGAGCGACAGCTACATGAGTCAGGGCTGGGTGTGGGGTCAGGGTGACCCTGCCTTTTGTGGCAGCATTAGTCACCATGCCAAACTTCCCCAGCCCAGCAGCGCTGGAGCCCCCAGCATCACTGCCTTCTTGCTGGCTCATACCCCACAGCCTGCCCGAGTTTGCTTGATGTGACTCAGGACCAACCACATGGCCACTGGTCTGGCCCGGCCAGTCCTCCCAGCTGCCCAGGGCTGGGGCGCTGGCAGAGCCCGGGGCAGTGGCTGAGTGCCAGCACCAGCACTCAGCCACGCTGCCCTCACGTCAGGGTGGGAAGGCAGGACCTGGCTGCCTCTGGCCATCCCTGGAGCATCCTTGCAGTGAGGCAGATCTTCCCTCTTCATCTTCCTCCCAGCACCTGGCAGAGGGTGCCTCAATCACTGCAGGGTGCAAGGAAGGGGTTGAAGCCCTGCTGTGGATACCATCCCGTGGGGCTGGAGCAAGCCCCCATGCCCATTGCCTCCCACACACCACGGGGACTGGCCGTGTGGGGGGACACCCCATGGCAGAGCTGGTATGACCACGATGGGGGTTCCCAACCCTTGCATTGCTTTTCGCAAGGAGAGCATATCCCCAAAAGGGCCAGGCTGCTGGCTGAGGCAGTAGGGAGATGGCTGGATAGGACTGCCCAAGCACATCTGTGCAGGGCTGCTCCAGCTGCCTCTTGTGGGGAGGGGTGCACAGCCACAAGGATAGGTGGGAGGTGCTGGTCCCCATGTGGAGTGATCAGGGCATGAAGCCACCTCAGCAATCACTTTTCCTGCAGCTCTGTCTTCCAGGGGTATGCATAGGCAGATCTCCCTCCCTAAGGATGGAGGATGGCTGCTGCCTTTGTTACAGGGTAAGTAATAAGGCCATGAAGTGGAAGATGCTTGGATAAGGTGAGATGCTGGTAGTCAGAAACAGGACCCAGGAGTGAGGGAGCTTCTGCCCTTCTTCTGGGATGGGGGAGCTAAGGGGTGCCCTGGTGTCAGGCAGCTCCCTGACAGCCTCCAGACCCCACTGCCCTCACAAACACTGCTTAGTGTGTGCCAGGTCAGCACAGCCAGTCCCACGATGCTGGAGTTATGTGGACAGAGCAAGGCCCAGACACCAGTGTTGGAGAGGGTCCGACAGGAAAAGGAAGTATACAGACCCCTCACGTTCATAGGCAGTGTCTCCAAAGAGTATTGTCTGGTGTCCTTGTGCAGCCCATCTCCTGCCCCTCAAGAGATCACACCACTCTGCACTCTGCTTTAGGTCCCAGCATATTCCCTTGCTTGAGTGCTCAGAGATGCTGCAGCAGAGCTGGCCTGGACACCCCCCAGTACCCATGTGCCCCACTCCAGAGGCAGCCACTGCACACACCGGAGTCCCAGAAACAGGGCAGAGCCAGGAGGAGCTGGGTTGGGTCAGCAGAACCCCCATGATGGGCAGGGATGAGCCAGGCCCTCCTGAGCAAGTTGGGGTTGCTGTGTGACATCTGTCACTGAGAAATGGAGTGAGGACAGAGCAGGACAGTTACAGGCAGCTCCCTGGAGGGAGCAGCAGAGCCTGGAGCAGGAGAGTTAGAGGCCTCTCAGGAGAGCAAGGCTGGGCAGGCAGGAGCCCTGGCCAGGACCCAGCTCTGCCGCTGGCCAGGCAGCCCCTGCTCAGCCACAAGCAGTGAGCCGGCAGCACAACCACAGGAAAAGGGTTTGACACAGTTTTTGGGTGCCACTGTCCAAGCCTGACCACTCAGCTTGGCTGAGCCGGTATCCAGGTTTCTTGGCCTCCCCCTCTTAGGGCTTATCTGCATTACTGTAAACTTTCCTAAAGTGCTTCTTTTTGAGGGGGCAAAAATATTCTATTTTTGGTCTCAGTCCAGAGAGATTTTCTTTTTCAAATTTGATTGAATTATTTTTCAGCTTGGGAAATTGAAGGGAAAACTGCATTCTTCCTATTTGGAAAGAAATGTTAAAAAAAAAAAAGTAATTAACATGACAGGGGTCTGGGATTCTCTCTCTCTCTCTCTCTCTCTCTCTCTCTTATTTTTAAAATCCAATTATTATAAACTTCCTCTTTTTCCCTTGGGAAGATCCTGCAAGTTTTGTAATGTAAACTGTCCAGTAGCAGGGATCTGGGCTACACACGCACATCTACAACTACACCCCCCAGGCTCTCCAGCTGCTTATTGCACCCACACAGCCATCCTTGGGCACTCCTGGCTTTCACCAGCGCCCCCCAGAACAGAGTCCTGCTTGACCCCTGCCCACAAGAGCGCAGGGATGGGAATCAGGGGGTTGTACACACACACACACACTCCTGTGCCATTCTCCCAAATACAGTCCCATGCACGCCCACACACACACCCCCACGCACACACGTCCACCCCAAGCACAGCCACTTGCACAAGCCAATGAACCTCCACGAGCCCCCGTGCACAGCCATTCATAGCGCCACAGAATCATCTAGGTTGGAAAAGACCTCTGGGATCATCGAGTCCAACTGTAAACATCAAACTGCCATGTTCACCACTAAACCATGTTCCCACTCCCCTGTTCCCCATGCAGCTCTCCATCCCACCCCACTCCCACATTCCCCATGCATCCTTCCATCCCATCCCACCCCACTCCCACTCCCACATTCCCCATGCATCCCATCCCACCCCACCCCACCCCACCCCACCCCACCCCACCCCATCCCATCCCACCCCATCCCACCCCATCCCACCCCATCCCATCCCATCCCATCCCATCCCATCCCATCCCATCCCATCCCATCCCACTCCCACTCCCACTCCCACTCCCACTCCCACATTCCCCATGCATCCTTCCATCCCATCCCATCCCATCCCATCCCATCCCATCCCATCCCATCCCACTCCCACTCCCACATTCCCCATCCCATCGCAGCCCATCCCATCCCATCCCATCCCATCCCATCCCATCCCATCCCAGCCCATCCCATCCCATCCCATCCCATCCCATCCCATCCCATCCCATCCCAGCCCAGCCCATCCCATCCCATCCCAGCCCAGCCCAGCCCATCCCATCCCATCCCAGCCCAGCCCATCCCATCCCAGCCCAGCCCAGCCCAGCCCAGCCCATCCCGTCCCAGCCCATCCCGTCCCGCCCCATTCCCACTCCCGTGTTCCCCGTGCCGTGCCGCAGCTCCCCCTGGCGGTCTCCTGCCGCCGCCCGCTCCGCCCCGCATCCCGGGTTGCCACGGCGACGGCGGAGATGCTGCGCCCCCAGGCCGGGAGGGCTTGAGGGGTTCCGCACGCTGGGTCTTGAGGGGTTCAGCAGGTTCCTGGGGGCCTGGATGGCTGCAGGACTTCTAGGAATCTCGGGGACTCCTGGGGCACTTCTGGAGAGGTGGGGAGTAACTGCCCTGAGGGACTGCTGGGGTGTGTTAGGAATCTGGGGTGAGGTCCTATTGGATGGGGAGCTCTTGGGGAGCTGTGGAGGTCTGGAGAACTGGGAGATTTCCGGGGGACTCTGCTGGTTGTTCAGCCCTCTCCAGACCACTGAGCCAGTCTGGACCCTGACAGGCTACTGGCAGCATTTGCCTGTGTCAGGGCTTCTCCTGGCTATCAAAGGAATGGATTTGGCTTTGCCAGATCAGGAGCAGTAAGGAGCTGTGGTAAGGAGCTGTCAGCCTCCACAGGAGCTGTCCCTTTTCCCCAGTTGGACAGAGAACAAGACACAGAGCCCAACTGGTTTGCACACCCATGAGAGGCTCACAGACACAGTGCAGAGGTAACTCATGGATGTGCAGAGGAATTACCCCACAAGTACAGACTGTGTGCTTCCTCTCCACATTTTTGGCTTCTGTGACCTCCATCTTTCAGGAGCTATGATTTGGGGCAATGGCAAAGAGGACACAGGTCAGATACCTGACTCAAAAGTACTAAATGTCTTCCCAAGGGTTTATCCATTGCCACATCTCCAGAGCCCAGGGCACGAAAGCAGCCCATTGTGGGGGAGCTGAGACAGAATCCAAAGAAGGAATTTGCTGAAGGTTCCAGAGGACAGCAGGGGTTACCTAAAGTTTCACAGGACCTGCCTGAACTGACCTCTCCTGACAGGCAGTCCAGGCCATGGGATGTGCTCAAGTGCATCCAATTCAGAGGGACCTGCAGAGCCTGCAGAACAGCTCCACACATCTTCCAGCACACAGCTCCTGCAACTCTCCAGCTCCTTTCCTGGAGGACCATTTTGCACCCACGCACATCCTCCCTGTCCCAGACACAACTGAGGAGACATAATATGACAGACGGACGTACTCTCACACAGGCACACGTGGGGACAGTGTCACTGACACACACACGCACTGGCAATTTGCTGTGCATTCATAGAGATGCAGGAAAATACACAGGCCAACTTATTTACACACCCACGAGGGGCTCACACACAGTGATGGGTTATACAAGCTCACATGCACACGTATGGTCATGAACAAGCATAAACATGCTACCTGTGCATGCACACACACCAAGCTGCTTGCATGCACAGGTACCTTCACTGGCACCCACCCTACCCTGCTCACACCCACCCATGTGTTCCTGTGGGTGAGCGTGAGGACAGGAGCTCCCAGGAGCCCTGTGTGCCTCCCTTCTCCCAGCACCACTGTGGCCAAGTCAGAAGGGAATTTCCAGCTGCAAAGCTGCAGCTAACAGATCTAGAGACTTCCTCCCCAGTGATTGCTGGGCCAAGTTAATGGTTCACCAGCACTCTGCTTCTCCTGCCCTTCCCTGCTGGCTGCCTGGGGTGGGGCAGGCGAGGAAGAACACACTGGTGGGCATCTCCAGCACGCCATGCTGCTTCCCTTGCCTTGCAGTCTGCCCAGCACTGTGTGCGCAGCTTTTACCCTGCCTGGCAGTACCCAGCACGTGGGGCATTGCCCGACTCAGCTACCTCAGCTTAGAGCTCTCTTGAAGAGAGGCATACAGGAAAGCCCCCAGTGTCCACCACCGCTGCAATGTGGAGGGTGGGCACAGGAGTGTGGACCTCTCTGCCCAGGCTCTCACCCTGCTGACATCCCTCTGGGGGTCCTCAGCCCAGTGGGGCATTGCCAGCTGAGCAGGCACTGCACACACACATTCCACTCTGCAATCACCTAAACCCCTATGCTGGGTAATCCTGGAGAAACCAGTTCCTGAGGGCTCCTTGCAGCATGGGAGGGACCCCCTCAGAGATTCCTGGAGCCCCTGGAACAGAGGCTTGGCAGCTTGCCTTGCTGGGCAGCCAGGCAGGCTGCTCCTCAGTCTGTGTTTGTCCATGAGGGGCACAGGCTGATCAGGTTATAAAGACATACATGCCTGGCACCCTGCCATCCAGGTGGGGTTGCACGTGGCCCATGGCATGCCAAGTGAATGCCTTGCATGCCACCAAGCCAACAGTGCCAGTGCTGTCCAGGGCTTCTGTGTGCCAGACTCTGCAGTGGGGACTGCAGTGACCATGGCTGGAGTGAAAAGAATACAAGGTCCCTTCAAGGAAGTCAGAGCACAAGAGCATAGTGCTAGGGCAGCTAGATGTACCTCTGGCATGAGGCATGCGTGGAAGCATCACGGACTGCAAACATCCCAGGTCAGATAGTGGTGGGACACAAACTGGCACCCCAAGCAATGACAGCTGTGGGTGATGGGAGGAGAGCACTCACACACTGGAATCAGCAGAGCAGGGCAGGAGAGTACTTGCCCTCATCCACACACATCTCCAGGCCTAACAACCACAGAGAAAAACAGAGAGCAGACAAAAAATGAACTGGACTTCACCCACAGGTCCCAGCAGGGCTAGGGGCTGGCAGGAGTGTGACTGACTGGGACTCACAGCTGGGGCAAGGCAGCTCTCTGGCTAATCCCATTCCAGTACGGCGGTCAGCGCTTCTCAGCCCTCCCCAGGAAGCGCTGTGGCATATGGCTTTAAATAGCTTTATTAGTGGAAGCTCTGTGCCACGGGGACCTTGGGGATGCCAGGCAGCCCCATGCTGCCTTCTGGGGAAGCCAGGACTCCCAAGAGCGCAGAGCTGAGCTCACCCATGCTGACCCTGCCACTGGCTTCACCTGTCTCTGTCCCAGGGGAGCCTTGTGAGCCTGGAGGTGGCCTCCCAAATTGTCCTCGCCTGACCCCAGGCTGTCAGATGCAGAGGCTGAGCTCCTGACGGACGGAGCACTTGCGGCACTGCACCACGCAGCACCAGTGGAAGCGGCAAAGGCAGTTCTCCTCCAGCACCACCGTCTCGTCCCGGTGCCCTCTCCCGCAGCACAGCAGGTCGCAGCCACTCGTGTCCATGGCTGTGCTGTTGCAGACACGGCCCCTGGTACCCAGTGAGCCTGTCTTACGATTAGCCGAGCAGAAATCAGGTGAGTCGGCCGAGTAGATAAGGTCCTGTTTATCGGGAGGCTTGATGTTGTCACCCACAGGGATGAGGGTTTTCCCGTCGTTGCCTCCCATCACCTTGAAAGCCCCATTGAAGCGCTCGAGCAGGCGATCCCCCACCTCGCGGAAATGGGGCATCTTCCTCCAACAGGTCCGCAGGGTGCAGGAGCCCGACAGCCCGTGGCATTTGCACTCTGTCCTCATGTAGCTGCGCACCGCCTGAGGAAGAGACAGCGATGCTCTGCCCTCGGGTCCCTCTCTCGCTGCCCAGCACCCCCAGGCAAAACCCCGCCTCTTGGTGCTGCCCTGGCCCGGGGGAAGGGCTGGGGGTGGAGAGTGGCCCGGAGGTTTCTGGTTATCCTGCAAAGGATGCCCAAAAGATATTGGGTGATATTTCAGCCAAAGCTGGTGCAGGTACCTGGCTTGGGGACACTGAAGGTGGTGGCTGGGCAGGGGCACAAAGGGTCCAGGGGACAGGGAGTGCAGTGGCCTTACCAAGCGCCCGGCTTCGTTGTTGTGCAGGTCGATAAGAGCTCGGATGTCATTTTTGCCTTTCTTGTTCTTGGCATCCATGAACTGCTGGGATTTCTCGTAGCCGAACTGCACATCATCCCCACAGCCCCCCCACTCCCAGGCGGTGCCCTCTGCGCCTGGCCCCGCTGTGGGCGAGGGGGGGGCCCGGCTCCGTGTCAGCTCACAGCCACACTGCAGCAGCTCGCCCATGCTGCAGGCCTGCGTGATGGCGTGGCTCACTCCAGCCGCCGTGATGGCGTACACGAAGGCTGTTTCACGGATATCTGCAGGAGAATGAACAGGGCCGGGATGTGGGGTCAGCTCCAGCAAGCAAAGCACCACCCCCTGGCTGACATCCCAGGGGCTCCGACTCCCCGTTCTCCCTCTTCATATGTGTTCGGTGCTGTTCCCTGGGTGATGCACCCACCCTGGAACGGGCTGACTGGAGCAGGAGATGCCTCTTGCAAGCAGATTTGAAAACTCTGGGGGATGGTCAGGCCCTCCCAGTGTTCCTGCACTCAGCTGTGAAGAGGCAACAAATCTCCCACCTCTTCTTGCAAGTCTGGGTGCTGGCCCATGGGAAAGAGGGAAGCTCAGAGAGCAGAGAGTGGTCCCACACGACCAGGTGGTACCCACAGCTTCCTCACACTACCCTGCAATATCCCCCCAAGCAGTAAAAATCCCAAGCCCAGCTCCAAACTGGCACCTGGAAACAAACACTGCGAGGGATACCAAGGGTGCCACACACCCTCTGCAGGGCAGCAGAGATGAAGCCGTGCTGTCTGCTCTCCCCCCACTACCCTCTTTGCCATGGGGAGCTGCCCGCCCCCCTCTCTCCACCGGCACAGCCTCCACCCTGCAGGATTATTTATTATTAGTATTTGCTCCTGTCTCTCTCTGCTCCGGGACACGAATTCCAAGCATCTTTCCCCTGCCCGGACCTGCCGCTCGCAGCCGCAGCCAGCGGGGGATTCTGGCAGCAGGGGTGCGGCGCCCTGCTCGGGGGGCTCCTGCTCCCCCTGCTCCATGCCAGCCCAGCTCCTGCCCACCCAAATGCCAGGGCAGGCCTGGCCCAGGGTGGTGGGGCCCAGGGTGGTGGCCTGCAGGGGATTCCTGGGGAGGGAGGGGAAGGTGGGTTTTGGGGGGTGTCCCATCCCTCCATCTTCAGTATTCTGACTTGGGGAGGCTGCAGGAAGAGGGATACCAGGGCACCACTTCCATGAGCAGCTCCTCCAAAAGCCCACGCAGCACCTGCATCCCTCTGGTGTTAGCAGGAACTGGGCACACCGGTGCCTTTCTGGCAGTGCCACCAAGGCAGTAGCACCCCCTCCCCAGGCCCTCCTGCCCCTGCAAGCCACTCTACCACCCGCCTGCTCCCACCTGGGGCTGGCAGAAACCTCAGCAGACTGCCCAAAGCTGGCAGAGGTCCCCATACCACCCTGCCAGCTGGGCCCTGGGGGGATGCTGCTCCTCTGACAGTTCCTCCAGACACGTGGCTGCCCCCAAGCAACCTGCCCTGGCATGCCACACCTGGCACAGGTGGCAGCAAGGGAAGAGGGGGACAGCCATGACTGTGCCAGGGTGGCTATGGCCAGGAATGAGAGGTTTGCAGCATCCTTGGATAGAAAAGGATATTGGAGGGAAAGTGTTCATGTGATGGAGCTAGGAACCCCAAAAATACTGAGATACTTTGTGCAGTCCCTGCAGGCTTACAGGGAGGCTGGTGCCTGCTGGCACCTCTGAGGGCTTCTGACACCCACCTTGTTACCCTGGGGAACTCCACACCTCTAGCTGGGATGCCCCATGTCCTCAGAGTGCCAGGGACTCAAACTCACCACTGTCCCTATGACATTGCTTATCTCTACCACCCCAGCAGTGAGGCTGGACCAATGTGGTGGCTCCTTCAGCATCCCCATGCTTGATGTGCCTGTGCCTCCTCCAACACAAGCTGTTCCTGGGTACCCAGCAGCTCATCTGCCAGTACCTTTCACTCACCACCTGGTCTGGCCCTGCATTCTGGCACCACCCCTCTTCCAGAGCAGATCCCTGCCTGGCACAGATCCTACCTGCCTCACTGCCAGTTTATGGTGAAAATAGGTGACTCCAGAGGCAGGAAAGTCCCCCATGTGCCCTGACTCACTGCCTCTTGACTGAATACACCTCCCTGTGTTGGGGGGAACCCTTATCTGCAAATCTCAGCCAATCCCCCTCCCATGGGCCAGTGTTTCCCTCCAGACTAGCTCTGACCCCCACTAGTATCTGCAGCCAATTGGGTGCCCAGGGCACCCTGCCCTCTCCAATCCCCCCAGGGATGCCACCTTGACACCCCCCAGCATGTCCCATGGACTTATCCTCTTTGCCTTGGGCTGGCCATGCACCAACAGATGTGATGGCTGAGGAGTCTGGGGCTTGCTCCAGCATCTTCATTTGCCATAGCACAGGGACCAACATGGGAAGAGGGACAGGACTGAACTCACCTCACACTAAGTGATCCTACCAGCCCAAGGTGTTTCAATCAACCCCTCTTTCTTGGAGCACCATCCACTCTCAGCAACTCTCCCTGAGGAATGTGGCAGGGCTTTCCCATCCCTTACACACTCATGGGTGCCCTCTTGCTCTGCCCCTGCTCTGATTTTGATGCAGCTGGGCCTGGCTTGGATCGCTGTATCCACTGTCTGAGACCTGCACATACCTTCCTGCCACCCAGCCCTGTTCCTCAGGGTGACATCAGGGTGTCCATCGAGGGACAGGGACAGGAGACAAACACTCCTCCACTCCCTGCAAGGCCAGGAGGAGGGATGTGAAGGGCACCCATGGGGTGAGGGGCAGCTCCCAACGGCTGCACGCTGCCTCCCAGACGGGCCCCTTCCCACAGCACACCCTGGGGTCCTGGGGGAGCAGTAAATCACTGCCAGACGAGGGTGCATTCTTGGGCTTCATGAAGCCCCGCACTGTCTGGGAGCATTGGTAATTGCTTCATTACAACACAGGAAGACATGTCCCAGCAGCAAAACCTCAGCGTGACTGCACTGGGGAGCACTGAGCAACCCCCTACATGCACACACACACACACACACAACTTTACAAGCCAAGACTCTGCTCCAGGAGTCCCGGGGAGGTGCTTCACCAGGCTGGGGTCTTTTTGGGAAATGGGAAGCTGAGGAAGCACTGGCCTTACCCTGCTGCAGGATCTTGCCGAAGTACTTGCTGTGGCTGGTGCAGTTCCAGCGGCGGAAGCGGAATTGGTACTGGCACTCCCGGACGCCCAGCTTGGTGCCCTTGGCCACCTCCTGCACAATCTCTGGCTCCAGCTGGCACAGCTCTGCCTGCTTCCCCGCCAGCCGCTTCGTCTTGCGGCAGATGCTGTTGGGGTCCATGACCAGGGGGCTCCCCACTGCCCTGCAGGAGGGGACAGCGAGCAGAGCAAAACCAGCACCCAAGCCCAGAAGAGGCCAGGGTGTGGATGGGACATGACCAGACCTACCCCCAGGCATGGAGCGAGGCTGCAGGGCAGTGCCAGCTCCATGCTGAGCCCAGGTGACAAGGGGACAGAGAGACATATGCAGTGGGGGTAGGACAGTAGGTATGCGTGACTCACCCAGGCAATACCTTGCCCTGTCCATCCACTGGGGAATGGGGGGGGATCTCCTACCGTGGGACAGGCTATAGGATGATGCTGGCACGTACCACTCTACATCCTTGGGGACATCTGTGGGGGTGATAGTGGTGTCCCCAACGGAGGTGGCAGAAATACTGTGCTACTCAGCATCTGCTGGCACTGACCTAATCCAGCCCTGGCATTGCCATGTGACTGATGCCCGATGCAGCTGCGTCTCCCAGAGCTGTGGACACAACAAGGAGCCCAGCCAGCATTCTTGGTGTGTCTCCCCCTCTCCACGGGTTCTCGCTGCTCTACCCTGTGGGAGACTAGTTGAGTGACCTTGTCTCTGATAAAGCCCCTCGGCTGCTGGCCAGGATCCTGTACTCACCTCCCCAAATCCAGGCACTGACTCCAGGGAACGGAGCCGCAGGCGGGTGCGGGAGTGCAAGGGAGGGATGCAGGTGGCATTGCCAGCTTTGCCAATGCCAGTGAGGGAGGGCAAGTCTTGGCTGGGCCCACGTCAGAGGCAGCTCCTCCTTGCCAGCACAGCTGGAGTGAGGTGCCTGACTCTCTGGCCCTGAGGGCAAAGTCTGAGCACAACGCTGTGCTCCCTGGTGTGCCATCAGCTACAGAAACTCCTGTACTTTCCCCACACATTTCGCCCGGAGTGCCCTCCACGGTACAGCTCGCGCAGCTGCGCAGCCTGCCAGCACCCTGCCTCGTGCTGGCACGGGCAATGCTCCAGCTCTGCCACGGGCAGCTCCGGAGCCATGGGCCACACGAATTCAGCACACCCTAAACTCAGCCCACCTTTGCCTCCAGCACTGCTCCTGTGGGCTCAGAGCTCATCCTGCTCAATAACATGATTTCATGGTCATGGATGCCCACAGAACCTCAGGGCTGGACCCAGCATACCCCAGAATCAGGACATGCCTGATGATTGGGAGCTTACGTTCCCTGGGATTCCCTGGGGAGCAGTGCTTGGGCGGCCGTGCTGCCTTCAGCCCCACTCACTGGAGAGCATCAGCTGCACGGCTTCCAAACCCAGAGCTTTATAGTCTGGCCAAGCCCCAGGGGCTCGAAAATCACAAGCTGAATCTCAGTGTTTAGCTGTGTTCTGGGTTTCCTTTTCACTCTTGTGCAGCTGGGGGGCTGTGTTTGGGACACCAGGCTGCAGTATTCTGCTTGCAATCCTGTCCCCAGTGCAAACCCCCTCCAAGCCTCCTGTTTGAAGCTCAAAGCCCTGCCAGGATCACCCTGATTCATGTCAGCTCCCCAGCTGCCTGGATCTCCTGCCTACCAGACCCCAGCTGGGCTTGGAGAGGACGTGCCCTCTCACATAGCCTGGAAAAGGAGCCCTTATGCTTTGGCTGGAGGTTTAAAGGTTAAACAGCTCAACAGAGAGACATAGCCTGGAAAGGGAACTTCCAGCAGGGAAACTGAGGCAAGCCCACACTTCTGCTGGGGAGAACCCATCTCCCTTTGCTCCCAGCAGCTCAGTTTCCCTTTGCTGCATCATTCACATGAACCTCTGCAAAGGGATGGCGCAGCTAGGGAAGCATCGCAGAGCTTGCCTGCCACCAGTCCTCCATAGATGGGGAAACTGAAGCCCAGGTGGAAAGTGACTAGAAAATATGTCTAGACCCATCCCATGATGACCATACAGGGATTCAAGCCTCCATGTTGGTCTCCAAGCTCGCTATCCTTTGTGACCACGGGCTCCCAACATCTACAGCAGGATGGCGGAGGTTTGGCTGCCTCCGCCGGTGGACTGGGGAAGAGGGGGAGCCAAGATGGGACTTTCATTAAGAGACGACTCTTTGTACTCATATAAAAACGCACCAGCCCCCCGGGGCCGTCAGATCAAATACTGAACTGTGGCTCACCCCAGCCCGCTGGATCAGGCCAGGAAGAAGAGCTCAGCCCCGCGGGTCTGGGGGGTGATGGGCGGCTCACCGGCACTGCGGGGGTCCCCACCCATGGTCCAGGCGGCAGCAAGGCTGGCGGAGAGCGCAGGAGCTTTCCATCCATGCCGACGAAGCGTGGGATGGGCTGCCTAAGTCCAAAGCAATATTAATTTCCGCTGGGCTACACTTTCTGGCACAGGGAGGCTGCCGGGAGCCCAAGAGCTGTTTTGCTTTGGAGGGTTTAGAGGGGGGGGAGAATGGGGGGGGGGAGACAAGGGCAAGAAAAATGCTGCCAAACTGCTACCACTTTGGCAAGGGCTCCGGCGCAGGGCCCAGATCTGCCTGAGCTTGTCCCGCTCCAAGGCCTCCCGCATCTACAATTAAGGTGCCCCACCTCTGCTGCCGGGCACTCCTCCCCCTGCCCTGGTGAGGGAACAGGGTCGCCAGCCCGGCTCCCCGCAACTTGCCTGGGGCACCTCGGCCCCCTGCCGCCTCCTGCCTGGGAGCCCCCAACCAGGCTCTGCAGCACAGCAGCATCCCTGCCACCTGCCCCTGGTGCCCTTTGCTGGCTTCCAGAGCTGCTGCTGGAGGGCTCTGGCTTGCCCTGAAAGCCAGTGGGATGATGAGCCCCACTATCCAACCTCCCAGCATCCCTGAGTAAGGGAAACAACCCATTGCTGAAAGGGGAGACTGAGGCACAGAAAAGGGGCTGCAAACCACTGCCCACCTGCTGCTGTCACCCCTTAGGCTGCCCAGTCCCAGTGACACATGTCAAACTGGAGTCACCAGGGCTTCTGAAGCAACCCCTGTGCTCTGGATGCTGTGCCTGTTGCAACCAGAGACGGGGGCTCCTGAGAGCCATAATCACCGTTTTTTCCCAGATCAGCTCATGGTCATGGAGCTTCCAGTACGTCCCAGTCTCATTCCCAGCCAAAATCATGGACCAAGGAGCCTGGACCAAGTCACCATCTTCTCCTTGGGCATGGGGGTGATGTGGAGCAGGACTTCTGGCCCCTGCCAGCCAAGGGAGTGAGGTTGAGTGAGTGAGAAGGAGGATAGTCAGCTTTCAAAAGTCACACCTGCGGGAGAGCAGTGCTTGGGCCATGCCAGATCCATGTGGGATCTGACAGGCCTGCACCCACTGTGTACTGCTGCCTGGACACTTCTGTGGGGCAAGGAGACTCTAGGGTAGTAAGGCTGTGGCTTGCTTCACATACAGGTCTCTGTCCTGTATGTGGACAGAAAGCCTTCAGCAGGGCGAAGCACAGTACTAGGGTACCCAGGTCACCACTCTGAGCCCACAGGTAATTCTGCACCCACCTGGAGAGGTAAGAACTGCAGGATGACAGCCCTGGAGAACAAACATCCATCCGTGGGGACATAGGCCACCTCACGCCACACACAATGATGTCACACTGCATGACAGCCGACAAGTCAAACCCAAAGGGAGCCCGACTCTTTCCAAGCTGTGCAAACAGTGCAAGGGAGACCCACAGATGAATTTTCACCCACCCAGCTTTCCTACAGCCCATGCAGGCATGTGACGGGCACTCAGCCCCTCACCCGGGGCCATGCGTGGGTGCTGCCACTAACCAGGCAGCTGGGTGTGGAAACAGAGCAGGAGGCCCAGGAAGGTGTGGTGAGTAAGCAGCAAGTCACTGCCCTGGGGGGCACAGCCAGGGCTTGGCTGCAGAACAGCACCCGGGGCACTGAGGGAGCAGGAAATGCCATGGGTTGGGAAGAGAAGGGGGACCCCCATTTCCTGCCCTCCCCCTAACATCTCCTTGGCAAGGACGGCATGCAAACAGCTGTGAAGCTGCCTAAAGGATAGAGGCTTTGGCATGGCATTGAATCAGTCCATGGACCTGCTAGCTGCAGGGTCATGCTGAGGCCAGGCTGCCGTGAACAGGAGCTGCCCAAACTTGTGCTGCAGGTACTGGGGGGATGGAGGGAGCATTCACCTGCAGAGGTGGTGGTCCTGAAGCCATGTCCAAACCCTGGAAGGGCTGGGATAAGAAGAAAGAAGTCCACCCACTCGTGGTCACTGAGTCCTTCTTCTGGGTGCTGACAGAGGCTGGAGCTGGGGTAGCGTGAGGGCTTGGCTAGTTGGCCTACTTGTTGTGGGAGGACCATGCAAAGCCTGAGCAGATGTCAGGGTGTGCCCAGGACCCTCCTGCATGAGGGGTATTTGAAGTGGTCAAGTTTCTGATGCAAAGGCCAGACAAATCCTCCAGTTGGGGGCATGTGTAGGGCATGGCCAAGGAGCCTGGGTGTCACCACGGGAGAGTAGATGTGACCAGGAGCAGGGACAAGGGATGGCATTGGGGGAAATTCATCTGCCTTTGTGGAAGAAAACAAGTAGCCCAATGCTGGAGCCAGTAATCATCTCAAAGGGTGCAAGAGAAACATTGTCCCTTCAGAAAACCCAGCAAGTCAGCAGCTGCCCCAGCAAGGGCACAGGGAGACGGCATCAGGCAGGGGCTCTATCACTGGGAGATTAATTTCTGCCCATGTGGTGCTGCTCCAGGGGAGAAGGCATGCCGGGGAAGGCTGGGCAGCCCAGTCTGTTGGGTGCTGTGGGGTAGCAACTGTGGGTCAGCAAGCCCAGGGGGTGACTCACAAGGCTCACCCCAAGGCAAGCAGGCAGAGCCCTCCAGCCCAGCAGCCTGCCCTTACAGGCTCTAGCCTTGCAGGGTGGGTGCTGGTCAGGGCAGGGAAAGAGAAGAGACCACTGTTGGGTGGTCACACAGGGCGTGTGGCTTGAGGGACATGGGACTGGGACCCCCTCAAGCAAGGGTACAGCCACGGGGGCTGGTGGGAGAGGTCCTCTCTGAGCACCTCTGAAGAAAAGGTGGAGGTGCACTGCCCTTGTGCATGGATGGGAAGGGGATGGAGGGCAGGTGTCCATCCCTCTGGGCCCCCTCAGACCCACAGCTGGAGCAGAGCACATTTCAGCTGGGATGATTTTCTCCCTTGCTTTCTCTGCCATCTCCCAGCTGCTCTCAGCCATGCCCATGGACAGCCAACAGGCACCAGGGAAGCTGGTTTTGCTTGCCCCCATCCCCAGAGTGCCTCTGCACTCCTGCAGGCACAGCCCGACTGGAAACCGGCTTGGCTGAAATCCTGCCCTGAACCCGCCTGGGGCTCCTCAGACACTAAGTTTGCCTTCTCTGTATCTCTGCAGCCTCTGGGCCAGCCCAGGAGCCCCAGGCAGTCCCTACCTGTACTGCTCAGGGAGAAATCACTGTTGCACAAGGAGCTGAGCAAGAAATCTGTAAAGAATAGGGGAGGAGGAAGAAAGAGGATTTACAGAGCCGATGGGAGCAAGGAGAGCCTACTTCCTGCAGCTTGGCACTAATCAAGGTGCCAGCAGCACGTGAGTGACATATCTTCCATTGGCACTGACCACAGCCTGCTCCCTTTTGCCATGGAAAGGTCTGTGACTTCAGTGATTCTCTGGGGACATCCTAACACAATGAGGATGCTCTTTCTCAGGCTACAATGTCACTAGCAGGAAGTCAGTGCTTGTACATCATACCTAAATCTTTTTCCATAGATGCAACCATGTGCTAGGATCCCAATGGGCACCACCTGTGTGTGGCCAGGCCTGGCTGCTTGCCTGGGCTGGGACTGTGCCTCTTGAGATCCAGCCCAGCTACAACCCACCACACCTCTCTCACAAATTGGGTCATCAGTGGGGGAAAAAGCTGGCTTAAATGGGCACACAGATGATGTACTCAGGGGTGGGATGGGGAAGTTGTACAGACATTTCTTTCTTGGCCAGTGGAAAATGCCCCCTTGGTTAAGCATCTGCAAGTGCCCAGTGATGCACACACAAAGGTGTGCCACCAAAGTCCCTATGCATTCATGACAGTGACAGCAAGGAACAGTTCTATCAATGCCACCAGTCCTGGGGCTTCCAGGAGCTCTGGCACAACACACAGCTGCTCCCCTGAACCCCTCCCCACCAACAGCAAAACCCACAGACATCAGTGCTACCCAGACCTGGGAGAGGGGACCAGTACCAGGAGCAGGCACATGGGAAGATGCCTGTCATGAGTGCCCAGACTCCTCTGCCCCACACAGGAAGGGCTCCCTGAGATGACCTCAGCCAGGGGCCAAAACACCAAACTCTGAGAGAAGCAGTTCATTAATTACCCAGCTGCTCCTATGCCCTGTCCCAGGAAGCCTGGCACGTCCGTTTGGTGGTGCTGGTGGCCTCATCCACCCACCACCTCTTCCCAGCTCGCTGGCTCCAGAGTGAAGCAGAGTGTGAGCTGGTGATCCCCCTGAAGCCACTCCACTGCCCAGTGCATTCGCCATGCATCAGGCAGCTGAGTTATTATTCTTAAAATAAAGGTTCCTTTTCTTCTTCTTTTTTTAAAAGAAGAAAAAACAAATTTGACCCTTTGCCCTCCCCTGCCAAATCCTGCTAATCTCCTGAAGTCACTGCTGCCTGTGCACACATGGCACCAGCAGGACCCAGACTCCACAGTGAGACGCAGTTCTGAGCACCTGGGGCAAGGAGCACCAGTACCCCACACCCTGCCCTTGCTGGTGCTGTCTGCCTGCCCCTGAAATGAAAGCAAAATGAGCTTCTGCTTCACCTTTACCTGCTCCAGTCATGGGCAGATGTCCTCAAAGCTAGAGCACAGGGCATGAACTTGGAGATATTGATGAGGATGCGGCAGAGAAAGCATGGACAGCTGAAGGGACAGCTGTGTGTATGTCTGAGAATCAGCCAGGGAAAAACAGCAGGTCTCAGGCATCAGGAGGGCATATGCCCTGCCGTGGCACAGCTACCCTGAGGTGGGTGGTACGGAGCATGGAGACCCTCCACAAGCACCCTGCCTTGGCCAGGGCTTGCCCTACCTCAGTCTCCCCCTTTCTAGCAAAAAAACCCAAGGCAAGTCTCTCTCAGCCCCATGTTAAACCCTTGCCTGGCAATAAACACGGTGCTTGGGCTCCGGGGACGAACTCTCAGCTGATGTACAACTGACAAAGGCCCCCAGTGCAGCCCTGGAGCCAGGGCTAGCAAAGGGAATGGAGATGTGGAATAAATCACATAAAGGTGGGCAGGCAGGGGACCGTGAGGGGAAAGGCTTATGAAGAGCTTTATTTTAGGGGTCAAAAGAGTGTGACAACGTGGAGACGAATAGCCTCAGATAATGAATGATAGCCTGGACGGCACGCTGGGGAGCTGGAATCTAAGCACTTAAAACCGGATAAAGACAGGCTGGGTGAAATTCTTAATAGATTTAAATAGTTCATGTTTCGACAGATACCTGGGCTTTCCAAGGCTGGGTCCCAGTTCTGTGCCTGTAATGAATCCCCCACCCCCTCTGGTATCCTGCAAGGCACCGTCTCTGCCTTTGATGAGGGCACCATTACAAATAGGGGTTTTGTCCCTGCTGTGTCCAGGCCACCATTCAGGGGGGACACTGTAGGGACCCTAAGGCTTTTAATTAAATTTGACTTATTGAAGGGGTCTGGAAGCCACTAAGCCCCCTTGCCCACCCCTCAGGCATACAAGTCTCCCAGGCAGTGGGCTGGGGGTGCGGGGAGGCAAAGTGCAACTCTCACCACAGGACCTGTGCACCCTATACTCCTGAGGATCCCCCAGCTTGCTGCCTCCAACACACTTGTGTGCCCAAACACTGACAATATGTGGGTGCCCCGGTCTGGATCAGAACAGCCAGTGAAGAGCAATTCCAACCCAAGTGGTGCCTGCGTGTAGGGGACTCTTTTGTCCCCAAGTCGGGGGGGGACCACCCCCGGAGATTGAGATACCTTGTGCGCCCTCCTGCTTCCCCACCCCCCCCATCCCCGGGATGTCCTACTCACCACCAGAGCCCGATGATGTTAGCCGGGCAGAGAAGGATGAAGAAGAGCCCCAGCTGGGTCCGGGAGGAAGGCAGCATCCTGCCAGGACTGAGGAAAGCGTCGAACACGCTCCACGCCACTGGCCGGGAGCCGGGCCCCCCCGAGGTCCGGCCGGGGCCCCGGAGGGTGGGTGCCCGCTGTCTCCCTCCGCCGGGCCGGGCCGGGCAGGCAACGCGGCCGGCGGGGCCGTCCGGGCCGGGCTGGGTTGGGCTGGGCTGGGCAGGCACCTCCGGGCGGCTGGAGCGCGGCGCGGAGGCTGCTCCGGAGAAGGAGGAGGGACGGGGCTGCGAAAGCATCTGCTCCGACAGGGAAACCGGAGCCCGGGGGACGGACAGGGCGGGTCGGGCGGGGGGACTCCCGGGTGCCAGGCTCCGTTCCCAGCGCAGAGCCACGGACACGATGTGGGCACAGGCACCCACCGGTAGAGGACCGTGGCCGCAGCCTGTCTGGCCCCGCGTCCCGCCGCCGCGTTTGGATGTTCAGCCCTTTTTGCGGATCTGGCCGGCACAGCCCTGCCCCCGAATCCCCGGGACCTGCTTGGCACGGACCTGCCTGTCAGAGCTCTGCTTGGCACAGCCCTGCCCGGCTCCACTCGGGGTCCTGCCGCAGCCCTGTCAAACCCGACCTGGCCTCGAGGTGGCCCCGACACCTTCCTGTCACACTCTTGCCCGACCCTGACACCCCTGTCATGGCCTTGCCCAAACCTGGCGTCCCTGTGTTGCCCCCAGCACAGCCCTGCCTGGCCCCTGTCCGTGACTGCGCTCGCCTGGCACAAGCCTGGCTCCATAACCCTGCCTGTCCTCAGTCCAGTCTGTCCCGCCTGGGAAAGCTGGAGGAGTGACCCCTCACAAGCATCTCCCAACACTTAGCTCCAGCACTCTGGAGAGACACACCTGAGGCAGAGGGACACGCAGGAGAATGATCGAGCCAGCCCTAGGAGCAAGGAGAACCGCGAGAAGAGTGTGGTGAGGGACATCTTGTTTACGGTGATTTCATTTCAGGTGCAGCCGGGACCCAGAACGGACACAGTCCCCAGCACCAGATCATAACAGGAGGAGCAGCAGGAGCTGCCTGGGGCAGGAGGAAGCTGACGTGCCCAGAAAGTAGCAGGGGGCCACACAAGGGCTGTGCAGCTGGGGACAGGAGGAGCCCATAGCCTGCCACTCCAGTTCTCCCCACAGAGGAGCCTCAGGAACGGTTTTCCAGTGCTCAGTCCAGTTCTCTGCATCTCTGATTCCTCTTGTGTCATTTATGACTCCCAGCAAAGGTTGGCGATGCAGCTCCCAGCCCTGCAGCATCTGGGTCATGGATCCTCGGAAAGGATCTACCCTGGGGGTGTCTCACCTGATCTCTGTACCCAGCTCCACTGAGCAAACAGCCGGGCCATTGGGTTAGCCCAAGGGAAAAGGAAATGTCTTCCACCCATGATGGGCAAAGCAGAACACTCTCACTGCTGGTGAGATCACCCCTCCCTCCAGCAGCTATTTGTGCTCTGTCCCCCTTCATGGCCTCCCATCACCCTGCCCATCTCAAGCCCCTGGTTTGCCCATAACCGTTCCCCTTGCCTTGATCGCCAGCGGTTTCATCCCTTCACCTGGGCATGTCTGCTCCCTGCTAACAGCATTCGGTGGTGAATGACTCAGGCTTTATCTGCAGCTTGGCACAATTCTCTCCCTCCTCGGCACAGGAGGTAAGAGACTCCCACCACCTCTGGAGGATTCACACCTGCTCTTTCTCTGCCCTCCCACACAGGAAATGGGCTCCTGGTCTGCACCCTTGGCATGGTGACATGGACTAAGCTGCCCTGGCCACAGCATGGGAACATGGGGACATAGGGACACGGGCTCAGTCCCTGAGCTGGGCACTTCATCTGGGCTGCTGCACCATGTTGCCTTTTGCCTTCACCCGCCAGTCTCCATGCTAGCTGTCCTACAGGGAGCCCATCACCTCTAATCTAGGGGGATATCCAGGGGGATAGTCTGCAACGAGTAGCTCGGGGAGAGGGGACATCCCTGCTGAGGCCGGGCGAGGCTGACACTGTACCAGGGGCCCAGCCCCTGCCGGCAGAGCTCACTGCGACGCACGGCTCATCTGCTGGTGTGTTGAAAGTGCCTGTTGTCCCTCCGCCCCTAGCGCCTGGCCTCCTCGCAAAGGCAGCGCGGGGCAGGTGAGAAGCCTTTATCTGATTTCCTAAGGGCAGAAAAATCCCTTTGATTTTGCCCCGAAGAGGGGGGGGGGGGGGTGGGGGTGCCGTCTCGGCGAGCAGGTGCGGCGCTGGTGCTCAGCAACTCGCCTTATCATGTCAGCTCTGCGTGAGGCTGGAGGGGGCCGGGGGGGCTGCGATGCCCTCAGCACACTTATGGGAACTGGCCCCATTGCCTGGGTCCTATGGCAAAGCCCCCTTAGAGGGGCTGGTGGGGCAGTGTGGACAAAGGTGGGCTCCTTGCCTTGTGTCTGGATCAGAAGAGCTGGAATGGGGTGTATGCCAGGAGTTTGCCCTATTTCACAGCTTTTCTCACAGCTGCATAAGAATTCTCCTTTAGTAAGAGGAAACTGAGGCACAGAGATGCTGAGACCTGCTTAAGCAGGTGGGGTGTGGTTGCCTGTTCGCTCAGCTCCAGTAATTTTCTTGCTGCCTCCCCTTCTGCAATAAGACCCAAAGGCACACGTACTTCAGGGGACAAGGTGACAGTGGTCATACTAATCCAGGGTGACAGGGATGCCACTGCCACTCTGAAGCAGCCTCCACCATCGCAGCTGATCCTTTGTCTTTGCCTTTCCTCGCCTCTTGCAGCTCACTCCCCCCCCCCGGCTTTTGTGTTATTACAAATTATAAAACAATTTTTTCCTGCCGTCCCGCATTCTTCTGCCTCCTGCAAGAATTTTAATGTATTTATTTTTGCTATCAGGGGAAAGCGCCGTGTTCCTCGGCCACCCCCAGGCAGCCCCGGCCCCACTTGGCCACTGATGGAAATTAATGATGGAGGATGCAGGGGGAGAGCAGACACCCCTGCACGCCTGCAGCAGAGAGGTGGGGGGACGGGTGCCCCCACAACCAGCCATGTTTTTCCTAGGGGCAAGGTCTGCAGAGGACAGAGAACTCAGCTGTGGTAGGGATGATGGGACAGAGGGGTTGCTCCCCAGGAGAAGTTGTTGGTTATGGGCAGGGGAGGGAAGAGTTATTGGGTGGCTGGGCGAGGCCAAGAGGTGCTTTGAGGTCCAGCTTTGAGGGTGCTGTGTTGGAGAATCATCCCCATATAGCAGTGTGGATTTGAAGTCCTCTTGGGGAAGAGGAGACCTCCCCAGGACTCCAACCCACTCTACCTCTTGTGACAGCATCCCCAGCAATCCCCAGCCTGCTTGTGAGACAAAGCATCCCCTGAGTGGCCCATCCTGCACCCCCCACTGAACTCCCTCTGCCTCTAGGCTGGTGCCCTGATACTGTGCTGAGCTCTGTCTCTCATTCCCAGCCATGCAGCCCCAAGGGCATGGATGGGGGTGCCCTGCTCCAACAGCCCTCTTACCCGACAGCCACAAGGCTGGGGGGGCGGGTCTGGCTGCTGGGAGGGAGCGGACAGGGGAGGAAGTAATGGCCCTTTCCCGCTGTGGGGAAAGCGTGGCTATTTCCAACCCAAACACCCTGGCGCTCAGCGGCCGCATATTTTCCCAGCATCCCTCCCCTCCTTTATTCCTGAGGACATTGGCAATCAAACCCACATTGGCCTCATCTCCTGCTCCTGCAGTGAGGTCATCGAGCTGTGTTTGTGACATCCCGGCATTTCCATGGCAGCGCACTGTGATGTCATAAGCCCAGGTTGCGACCTCACGGCAGGAGGAGAATGATCTTATTAAAACAACACGGTCCCCATCCATGGCTGCTCACAGTCGGGGGACTCCAGTGCGGGGTAGCAGCCAGCAGACAGGCCTGTGGCAGCCAGGGGGATGATGAGGATGGTGCCCTCTCCAGGGTTATGTCACCAGTGGGAAATGGTGATGATACAGGGCATGATCCAGTGCTCAAAGTGGAGGGTAGCCCCTATGGCTGAGCTCCCAGCTGATGCAAACACACAAGCCACGTGGTGCTGAAGTGACAGTGAATTTGGGGACAGCCATGCTAGAACTTACTCCTCAGGGTCCCCCAGGACTGGCCACAGTGCTGTCCACCTTTGGGACCAAGCGTCTGCGGCCTTATCGGGGTGCAGAGCCCTTTCATGTCAGGCTGGCGGACAGCAAGCAGAGCTGATGAGGACCTGTCCCCAGATGACAGCCGCCTGGTGCTGACAGCAGCTGTAGGGCCCATTCTTAAATTAGACAAGTCCCCCTCCCCCTGGCCAGCACTCCTGGCCCTGCCCCATGGCTGGACATAGCTTGGGACATCACAACCCACAGCACTTTGCATGGCCAGCATGACCCACACATACATGTGCACACACCTGTCAGCACACACCATTCCCTCAGGGAGGGCTGGTCATCCCTTGGGCACTGACAGCTGGGAGAGGGATGGATGGATGGATGGATGGATGGATGGATGGATGGATGGATGGATGGACAGATGGGTGGGTAGATCTCTGGATAGACAGGTAGGTGTGGGGCTGGATGGGAAGAGTAATGTATGCTTTTGTTGATGGATGGATGGATTTGTGTACAGACAGCTCAGCAGATGGATAGAGAGATGGGATGGCTGTGAGAAAGCTACTTACGAGTGTGGATGGATGGATGGATGGATGGATGGATGGATGGACAGAAGAAAGGATGGTCCTAGCAGCACCCTTTAGTGAGCTCATGTAATTCTGGATGTTGTTGCTCTTTCCAAACAACCTAAGTTTCACACAGCATCTGTCCTGGGAGAGAAGGGAACATCCACGTCCCATGGGGAGAAAATTTGCTGTTCTCGCTGCACAACAATTTGAGGGCCCGACCTTGTGCTGCTGCAGCAGTGCACCCTCACTGCTAGCACAGAATCCACTCTCCACTGGCCAAAGAGGAAACTGAGGCCAAGGAAACTGGCTTGCAGAGCAACAAAGCTGAAACCACCCCTCTTCACGGAGGCATGGGTCTGTGGCCAATCCCACTCATTCCAGCTCCCCACACATCCATCTGTCCATCCATGGGAAGGACACGCATATCTGGGCTGCAAGCGATGCCGCTGTCCTTGGGCCCCTGCGGGCTGTAAACATGATGTCATGTGGCAGCATACACAGCCTGCTCTGTGCACGGGTCCCCGAATGGGCTTCACAACTTCTGCGTGGGAGGCATCGACCATGGCCCACAGCCAAGGGAACTGGAGTCAGGAGATAAAATCAGGTTTGCTTTAGGCTGGAGCAAATAGCCTTTTGCAGGAGGAGTAAGGGACAGGGAGAGCAGATGGAAAAGAGGAGACACCTCCCTGTCTTGGAGAGTTTGGCAGGGAGCAGAGGTGATGCGGGAAACTCTAGGAAAGCCCGGCACTGGTCTCGGGTCGGCTCCCTTTGCTCCTACTTGACTTAGAATAACTCCGTAGGCACTTGAAGTCACTAATCAGCCAGGACCACTTGAGAGCAGCCTGGGGCTGCCTCCCACCTCCTGTGATAACAGCATGCCAGCCCCGGGTTCTCTCCGGCATCCCACTCTCACGTCCTCGCGGAAAGGTCCTGGCCCACCAGGGTCCCTTGGGGCACAAAGCAGGGGGAGCCTGAATCAGAGCATTCTGCCAGGTGCTGAGCCCTCCATGGTGGTCATGGGGGACACACCATCATGCTGGTTGATCTGCCTCTTGTTGCAAAGGCTTTGTGCTGCCCCCAGGCCTCTGCCCAGGTCTGAGGGGTCAGACAGAGGGAAAGGAGGGGAAGGAAACCTTTGGGAGAGGGCCAAGAGGGTCCCACTTGAACTTTTTGTGTTGGAGAAGAGCAGCTGTCTCCAGACCTGGTATCTGTCCATGTTCCTCTTGATCTCCCCATGTCCCCTTTTGCAGCCCCACTGGCCCCAGCATGGCTCATGACTCAGGCAGTGACAGTGTGGTGACACACAGTTGTTGTAACAAGCTATCTCCAGTCCAGTGCTCTGGGCTGTTTACAGTCCTCAGGACCCAGGATCAGCCTTCTCACAGCCTGGGCTTTCCTGGGGATGATTAAAGGGATGCCCTCCCCTGGGACACCCCACTTCCTCCCCCCCATCTGTGGGAGAGCAAATCGGGGTCAGTGGATGCAACTCTGGGAAAGATTTCCAGCTCCTGGGTGACACTGCACAAGTCACATAAAGGAGCTGTCCCTCCCTCTGAGGAGGACCAGCAGCCAGGACCCTCCATAAGCAGCATGTGGTGGATAGTTGAGGGACAGAGAGGCAAGGGGTCCCACAGTACCTGTATGTGCACCCACAGGTCCCACCAGTGAGATGAGGTCGGACCTGACAATGGGTCTGTGGGATGAGTACAGTCACAGCATCCCTGGGGCAAAGTGACAACAGGATGTGACCTGCCACCCCCGGCTCCACATCCCCACGGCTGAAGACATCATTTGCTCTCCCGCCTCTGCTGCGCTTGTCGCCAAGCTGGACTGGCTCCGCACTGGGGGACCTCCCAGGAGCTGGCGGTATCCCCGGCTCCACGCGGCATCCTCCGGCCGCGGATGGGTCATGGCTCAGCCTGTTCCCTTCAGAAGTCCCCGCCGGGCGACTCTGAGAGGGGCTGATTCACCCAACCCTCCCGGCCCCCTTCAGCACGGCCTCCCCCATAACCCTGGCAGTGGCCCCGGCGGAGCCCCCGGCCGGTCCCGTCGCCGCTCCCGCCGTCCGAGGACGGGGAGCACAGCCTAGCGGCAGGAGCGGGAAGTAGCCGGGATAACGGCGCCCGGCTCCGTGTCCCGAGCAGGTTGCGGGGCATCGGGAACCGGCCTGGGGAGTCGCTGCGGTGGTACAATCTGCCCTTCCACAAGGCCGAGTGAGAGGTCCTGAACACAGGTCGGGGCGACCCTAGCACCAGTTTTGTCTGAGGGATGAATGGATGGATGGATGGATGGATGGACGGACGGAGAGCTGCCCTGCAGAGAAGGAGTCAGGCAGGGGCACTGGGGGATCAAAAACAGTAAATGAGCCGACAACGTGCACTTGCAGATCATGTCCGAGACTGGAAAATAGGAAGCCTGCCCAGCAGGACAAGGAAGGTGGTTGCTCCTGCTCCACTCCATACTTGTAAGAACCCACTTGGAGTAGAGCAGCTCTGGGGTCCTCAGTACGAGAGGCATGAACCTGTTGGAGCAAGTTCAGACAAGCCAGACAAGGCTACAAAATGATCAGGAGCACCTCTCCCGTGAAGATAGGCTGAGACATTTTTGTTGTCCAAACTGGAGAAAGCTCAGGAACATCTTATTGCAACCTTTCAATATATAAACGGGCTTATGAGAAAGATGAAGAGAGACCTTTTACCAGGAACTGTCATTTTCATTCTTTTTGCAAGAAGCAGTTGTTTCAAACTGAAAGAGGTCACGGGGTTCCACTGCCCGGCAAGGGGAAGCACAGTTACAGCAGGCTGGGAGAAGCCAAGACATCCTCTGCCAGGGGGAGTGAGAGCTACAAGGCCTCAGTTTCCCAGGCTGGGAAGCTCACAGAAGTCCTCAGGCAGGGGCTTTCCTGCTGCACCGGCTCTGAACCCAGCCGAGGCAGGGCAAGTGACAGAGCTGGCTGTGAGCAACCATGAGATGGCAGCAGGCACTCGTTCTTGGTTGTCCCAGCCTGGGGTGCCTCAGGGGTGTCTACAGGCACGGGGGTGCCTGTGTCCTGCACCCCAGTCCCAGCCCCGCTGGCAGGGAGCACATAAAGCATCAGCCTGGAGCCCAGCGTGGGACACTCTCACTGCCCTGGTGAGACAGGACTGAGGGCCAGAGCAGCCACTCATGGGGCTCTCAGATACCTGCCCAGCCTCACATAGCCTCTCTGTCCAGGACCTTGTACCCAATGCCCGATAAGAGGGGTTAATGATCAGCACTGGTGTCCCAGAGATACGGTGCTGGACACCCTTGGAGTGACACCTGGACAGAGTACTGCGTGCCCCACTGTCCCAGGCTGGCCAGAGCAGACACGTCCTTCATGCATGGTCCCAGCCACCCCAGTAGGGTCCTGCTCATGGGCTGGACGGCTTGGCCTGCACCAGCTTGAGGCAGGAGCTGGCACTGTTCTCTCCCTGGCATGAAAACATACCAAACCTCCCTCCAGTTTGTTGCCATCCATGGCTGGCAGTGCCTGGAGGAAGTGTTGAGAGAGGGCCTGAGACAGTTTGGACCCAGCTCCCCACGGCACGATCCTGCACTGCTGTGGGACAAGGCAGACACAGGGGGGTGACAGGCAGGGAACAGAAGGAGGGCAGGAGGGCTCAGTCCAGGAGGGCAAGCAGACCTAAAGAGCAGGCCCAGTGGTGAACCTGGAACTGATGCAAGGTGTGCAGGGTCTGGGATGTGGTACCCAGTGCCACAGTGCAATGCCAGTGCTGGCACATGTTGTGACCTGGACGGTGCTGTGCCCAGTCCTCGTGCCCGTGCCTGGTGTGCAATGCCTAGCACCCACTGCCTATGTGCAATGCCCAGGATACAGCACTTGGTGCCACAGGCTCCGTTGTACCTGCCGTGCCATGCCATGCTGGCTGCCAGCTGCCTTGTGCATAGTTCCACCACGCACAACACCTGGCACCCAGTACCTGCTACACGGCACTGGGCACCGTTGATGCCAATCCCAGTACCCAGCACCCGGTGCCTGGTTTGTGATGCTGCTGAGCAGTCACCAATGTCCAGTATTTGGTGTACGGCTCATGGTACCCAGTGTGCTGTACCCAGTACGTAGCACGCTGCAGCCGGTCTCCACGGCCCGGTAGAAGGTGTGCCGCAGCCGGCACAAGGCACACGGTATCGACTGCCCCGTGCCCGGTCCCCGCTGAGCAGCAGCCGGTACCCCGCACCCAGAGCGCAGCAGCCGGGGCCAGTAGCCGTTGCGCAACGCACCGGGTGCGCGATTCTCTATCCCCGGTGCGCGGTACCCAGCGCGCGATGCTCAGTCCCCGGCGCCGGTGCCCGGTCGCCGCCCCCGCGCCGCCCTCCGCACCGCCCCCGGTGCCGCCCCCCACCACCCTCGGTGCCTCCCCGCCCCGCCCCGTCCCGTGCGCTGCCGACGGAGCATGGCGGGCCCGAGCAGCGGGGCCCGGTGGCCGCTGCTGCCGCTGCTCCTGCGCCCCCGCCCGCCGCCGCCGCGCAGCAGCCCGGGACCGCCGCGCAGGACCGGCGGCTCGGCGGCAGCGGCGGCGGGGCCGGCGCGGCTGAAGGGACCGGAGGAGCTACCGGGGCCGGGGCTGTTCCGTACTTTCGTCTGGCTGTTCCTGCGGGGCTACCTGCTGCACACGCACCGGCTGCAGGTGCGCCGGGGCAGCCCGGCCCGGGGGCTGCGGGCGTGCGGGGGTCGGGCTGCGTGGGGGCCTGGCGACCCTGCACGGGGATGTAGGTGGGGGAGGAGGGTAACGAGGGGTGCGTGGGATGGAGGGGCTTCCGGGGGGGCTGCAGGGAGGGTGCTGTACCCGGAGGGGCTTTGCAATGGGTGGGCTGCGGGCTGGGGACAAGGGGAGATGGGCTCCAGTGAGGGGATTAGCTGCCGACAAGTGACGGCAGGGAGTTGAGCGGGGGTGGCAGAGCAGGAGAGCAGAGGGGCTGGGCGGTGGGGGGCAACCGGCACCGTAGAGTGATGCTGGGGCCAGCAGGCAGAGAGGGGCCATCAAAACCGAGTGACCTCGAGAGGGTCCAGCCAGCCCAGGGCCGCTCCAGCATCCCCGAGCCGGCCAGGCAGCTGAGGGCAAAGGTTCGGGGGCATCTCACAGGGTCTTAGCATCCCTGGGCTCCCGGCTGTGACAGCTGGAGGGAGCAGCGGTTTTGGGTGCAGGTGACTGGGCAGGTTTTTGGGCAGATGATACCAAGGCAGGGGAGGGGTGGACAGAGGTATTTGTTTTCTTCTGTCAACACTTCCTCATACGTTGGATGAAGCAAGCAATCGGCTTGGCTGGCTGCAAGCCAGGCGGCATCTTCCAGCGCCCTGGAGCTCTGACCAGCCCGAGAAGCGTGCGGGATCCGGCCTCCCTGGCATCTCAGAGCACCAGGCACTGCTGGTTGGAGAAGGGGTTGTCACAGGACAGTGGGATTTCAGGGTGTAGACACTGGAGCTCCCTCCTGCTCCCTCCTGCCCTTGGGACTCCGATCACAGTCTGGCTTTGCAGAAAGATATCCACATGCTCTGGAGGTGGCTTTCCCCAGATCCAGGCAGCTCTAGAGCTCCTCACAGCCCAGCTCTCCAAGGCCTGCCCTGTGTCAGGTCCTGGCCACCAGCAGATGCTGGTGGGCAGGCTTCAAGCTGGGGTACAGCTGCCCCATGCCCACGAGCTGCCTGCAGTACCGGGGCGGCCATCCCTCCCCCTCCTCCTGCCACCATGCACGAGGAACGTCTCCCCGTGGTGACGAATCCAGCTGAATCCAGGCGCAGGCTGCGATGCAGACAGTCACCAAGGGAGATTGTACCACGTGCATCCCCGCAGCCACGGGGAATGGGGACCAGGGCTTGCCTGCTAAGTCCCCTGCATCCCCCCCATGCTTGGCCATGCTCTGCAGGCGCACTGGCAGTGCCTGGGTGGGATGGAAAGTGGCCTTTGGAGTGGCCCTGTGCAGATCCACTTGCAAAGGGCTGCCCAGCTGCCCCCAAGGGATGCACTTGGAGGTCACGGTGCTCACGGCCAGGGAAAAGGCATGGGACCTGTGCCTGCAGACAAGGAGAGGGGAGCTGCAACCAACAGGGCTCAGAGCAGGGCTGAGGTTGGTGAACATCCCCTAGCTGGCTCGTGAGCCTGTGGCCCCAGGGCTATGTCTGGACGTGACAGCCTGTTCTGGGAGCAGCCCAGTCATGCCCTAGCCTGGTGCTGCCCTCCCAGTGCTGATCATTAACCACCCTTACTGGATGATGAGTTCAAGGACCCACTCAGTGACTGTTGTCCCCAGATTAAGCAGAGCTGGGGCCATGCTGGAAGCAGCAGGACTTAGTCCTGCTGGTGGTTGCTGCAATGGTCCTGCATCTCAGCACAGTCCTGTGCTTGGCAGTTGTCTCTGTCCCTGCTGTCCTTTCTTGGTCTTCCTTCCCCAAAAGACCCACCAGCCTCTCTCTGCATCTCTGGGGTGGGTGAAGGATGTACCAGTCTGCTGAGGGGTCAGTGCCTCGTGTACTTAGTGCTGGGAGAGGAAATGAGCCCGGAGACACCAGCCCAGGCCATCTGCAGAGCACTTCAAGGATGCTGCCAGCTTGGGGGTGTCAGAGGCAGGTGCTTGAGCAGAGGTGATGCTGAGGGGTCCATGGGATGGGTGCAGACAGGCACATTCAGGGCAGCGTTGGGGCAGGGACGATCTGACCCAGCTTGTCCCATTGACCTTGCCATGCTTTGTGCATCACAGGTGATATCCCGACGCCTTTATGGACCTATCTGGAAGTCAACCTTCGGACATTATAGGAACATCAACATTGGGAGCCCAGTGGTGCTGGAGCAGCTGCTCCGGCAAGAGGGCAAGTACCCCATGCGGAGCGACATGGCCCTGTGGAAGGAGCACCGGGACACCCGGCGCCTGCCCTACGGACCCTTCACCGAGTGAGTCCTGCCCTGGCTGTGCTCTCTGGGGCAGCATACATCTCCTGCCCCTTCCTTAGGTGTAGGGCCCAGGTGGCAGTTTGCATTACTCCCACTCCTGCAAGCTGCCTGTCCCCACCAAGTAGAAGGGCATGGCCACGGCGGGCGGAATGACCCCTGGGATGGTTCCAGCCTGGGGTGGGGAGTGTGCACACAGGGACTGGGGAACTGCTGCCAGCCACTGCCCCCTGCCCATCCATGCCCCCAGCACTGAACCTCATCCCCATCCAGGGAAGGGGAGCGCTGGTACCGCCTGCGCCAGGTCCTCAACAAGCGGCTGCTGAAGCCCTCGGAGGCGCTGCTGTACGCGGATGCCATCGGGGAGGTGGTGTCAGACCTGATGGTGCGGCTGCGGGAGGAGCGAAGCCGCAGCCCCTCGGGGGTGCTGGTGGGGGACGTGGCCAACCTGCTCTACCGCTTTGCCCTGGAAGGTAGGGGTGTCCTCTCCCTCACCCCTGCCCTGTCCCACTCTTCCTATTCCCCTGGAGGTCTGGATGCTGTTTGTCCCCCACAGGCATCTCTTATATCCTCTTCGAGACCCGCATCGGGTGCCTCAAGCAGCAGGTCCCTGCTGAGACCCAGCACTTCATTGACTCCATCAACCTCATGTTCAAGAACTCCATCTTTGCCACTGTCCTGCCCCGATGGAGCCGCAAGGTGCTGCCCTTCTGGGACCGTTACCTGGACAGCTGGGACACCATCTTTGCCTTTGGTGAGCGGTGACGATGGGGGTCCAGTGTGGTGGCACTGGACTCCCTAAAGACCTTCTAAAGCGGGGCAGTCCCTGGCCAAATGTCTTTTTGGCAGCCCTCGCTCTGTCAGCTCTGGTTCCCACTCTCTGTCCCTGCAGGCAAGACACTGATTGACCGAAAGATGGAGGAGCTGGAGGGGCAGGTGGAGCGTGGCAAGGAGGTGTCCGGCTACCTGAGTTACCTGCTGGCCAGTGGCAGACTCAGCCTAGATGAAGTCTATGGCAGCGTGGCCGAGTTGCTGCTGGCCGGTGTGGACACGGTGAGAGCCAGGCAGCTGCTGCCAGGGGATCCCTGCTGAGCTCCATGGCCAGGGGAACCCATGGGGACATGCTCCACCCAGCCCTTGCGAGCTCTAGCCCTGTTGGGGCTGACACCCCACAGGGGCAAACCCTCAGGGATTGGTCAGTACAGACCCTGTCCTCTGCTCTGCTGCGTATCCTGCTCCCTGCCTCCCTCTCCCCTGTGCTTGCTGCCCCTCACCCCTGACTTTTCTGCACACCAGAGCAGGGGCTCTCTGGTGCCGTACTGATGCTGTACTTAGCACAAAACTGCTCAGGTACTGGCCCCAGTTCCTTCACTTCCCCTGGTGCTCTACTCCCCCAGACCTCCAACACGCTGTCCTGGGCTTTGTACCACCTCTCCCGGGACCCAGACATCCAGGAGACCCTGTACCAGGAGCTGAAAGCTGTTGTGCCTGCCGACCGGTTTCCTGCTGCTGAGGATATCCCCAAGTTGCCGATGCTTCGGGCCATTATCAAGGAGACTCTGAGGTACATCCCAGCCTTGTCCCTGCCCTGAGGTCCTGGTCACCAGCCCCTTCTCCAGGGGGAATGCACCAACCAGGCAAAATGCAAGGCTGGATTTCAGTCCCTCTGGACTGCAAATATCCACCTCCCCGCCAGGGAGCTGCTGAGCCTTGTCCTGCCTGCATCTCACTCTTTTTGGGATCTCCAGATGAGTTCTGCTCCCCCACTAATGCTCTCCATATCCCAGAGTCTACCCTGTGGTGCCCACCAACGCCAGGGTCTTCTATGAGAAGGACATTGTCATCGGAGACTACCTCTTCCCCAAGAATGTGAGTGGGGGCCTTGCCGTGGGGAGCCCCACTGAACTCAGTGGGGCCAGGTGGGGTCATTAAACCCCAGTTCCCGCCCTGCAGACCCTGTTTGTCCTGGCGCACTACGCCATGTCCCATGATGAGACCTACTTCCCCGAGCCTGAGCGGTTCCTGCCCCAGCGCTGGCTCCGGGGACACGGCTCCCCTCACCACCCCTTCAGCTCCATCCCCTTCGGCTACGGGGTTCGTGCGTGTGTCGGACGCCGCATCGCTGAGCTGGAAATGCACCTGGCCCTTGCCAGGGTAAGTAGGGATTCCTCCACTTCAGGTATCTTGCCATGAGCTGGGATGGGGGTCCCAGGGAATCCCCGAGGCACTGCCAACCCCGCTTCTCCCCACAGATGATCCAGGCATTTGAGGTGAGGCCGGACCCCCGTGGCGTAGAAGTGACATCTGTGTCCCGCATTGTCCTGGTGGCTGACAAGCCCATCAACCTGGAATTCATCGCTCGCCCAGGAGCCCCCTGACTGCACGTCCACCCTCCACCAAATGGAGATCCCCCTTACTGCCCCACAAGGAGGACAGGAAGGCAAACCCCTTCCCTGGCCAGCTTGGGCCAGGGGGCTCACAGCCCCACAGTGGGAAAGGTGGGGGGGATGAGAGATTGCCCCCAAATCACCCCTGGGCCACTAGTAGCCCCCTGCCCAAAATCAGCAGGAGGCTTGGGGAACTGCTGTGCCTTTGACACACTGCAGGGGGGTTGTGTCCCCCCCCATCCCGTGCCCAGCTGGGCTGCATCAGGAACCTGGGAGCTCTTTTGGGGCTGGGGGAAAGCAGGGAGGGGGCTTGCAGCCATTCGGTGTCTCCTTCGTCCTGTCCTTGTGTAGCTGCGCGTGGATCTGTGCCTGGAGCCAGGACACCTGGGTCCTCTCTGAACAGCTGACCTTGGCCTCAGAAACTTCTCTGTGCCTCACTTTTCCCCTTGCCCCCAGGGGAGGGTTGAGTGCTGGTGGTATTTGGGGTTTGCGCCTTTCCCAAGGGACAGAGCCAGCCCCGGTCCTGGGAAAGCACAGCAACAACACAGCACATTCCTCATGATGGGAGGAGGCCTGTCACCACCCAGCACTGGTATTGTGTCCCCTGGCAGAGCCAGCCAGCACAGGAGGGGTGTTTAGTTCCTGGGACTTTCCACTGTCAGCCATTATTGCACTGAGATGCTGATACGGGGTCGCAGGAATGGCAGGGCTCGCTGCAGGCAAAGCAGGAGGAGAAAGATCAGCTCAGCATCCCCTACCCCCAACCCAGGACCACTGCAAGGCTCACAGCTGGTAGCAGCCACAGGCAGGGGATGCATTGCCATTTGCCCAGAGTCCTCAAGGGATGGAGCAGGGGATATTTTTAACAGTGAACCCCTCATACTTTCCTTCTTCTTGGACTGAGAGAAGCAGCAGGCAGAAACCTTGCTGGTACCAAAGTTCTGTCCCTCAGTGTGTCCCCGAAGGGACCTACACATCACCAAGATGATTAAGACTCCATGCCCTGTGTCCCCATGCCCTCGGTTCTACCCACATGTGCCACAAGGCACTACTCTGCCAGTGCCAAACTTGCTGGCAAGCAACCAGTACCCCTCCCCAGCCTGGTTCTCTCCAGAGGAGTCATTCCCAGCTTTACCCCAGAAAGGCAAGAGGCAGTTCTTGGATCAGGATGTTTTGTTACAGCAAGGCTGAACAGACTAACAAATAAATAATCCCCTGCCCACCCCAAAATGTGCACAGGGTTTCCATGCAAGTGCCCATCCAGCTGCCAGCTCTGGCACAGACTGTGCCGTGGCCAGAGAGCTCCAGCCCTGTATGACCCTAAAATAAAAAAGCTGTGTGTGCAGCTGAGCCTATGCTACCAGGCACCGAGCACAGACAGTGGGACTGTGTTCACTAGGAGGGAGCCACAATAGAAACACTCAGATCCATCGGCAGGATGGCAGAGGGGTGGCCAGGTCCTCTGGGGCTATGTGGGTCTCTGCATGTTGCAGCCCCTCCAGCATAGTGCCCACTGAGCATCACTGTGTGCTCACTGGCAGGAGGCACCCCTGGGTCCCATTTTCAGTGTTTCTGCCTCTCCGAGACTGGCAGGATCTAGCCCAGGACTCAAGACGAGCCCGAGGAGTGGGGTGAACAGGCATGTCCTCCCCACAGAGAGCCTTCGGGCCCAAGCCTCCTTCTCACAGGTCACGCAAGAGATCCCCGAGTCAGACAAGACAGTGGCATTTCCCTGGTGTCTTCAGAGTGAGGATCGATCGATGCCTGTGGGGCAAGAGAGCGTGTGAGACCATAACCCCAAATCAGTGCTGGACCATGCACCCTGTGACATGGCCCCTCCAACCATCCCAGTGGACACTGAGGTCTTTCCTCCGTTCCTTGCTTGTATGCAAGCCCTGGGGTAGGAGGGAGGGCAGCTTGGCTGGAGTGGGCCATCTCAGTGGCCCCCTGCAGCTCCTGACACAGCCACCCCTGTGAGCATCAGGGATAGGGTGAGCAATCACACTGGAATGGGGGGAATGGGGGCAAGGGGGATATCCCATGTATGGGTAACACATACCATTCCCAGTCCCCTTCTGTGCAGAGCAGCTGGGCACTGCTGGTAGGCACAGGCCTGTCCCAACCCATTGCCCACCACCACCCCATACAGCATAATTACCTTTGGGAAGCAGTTGGGAACTGGAGCCAGCTCCCCGCTCCTCATTTCACCCCTAAAGAGGTGCCACAGTGGGTGCCAGGACCGTGCCCATCCATAGCCAGTGAGGATTCACCAGGCAGTGGGTGAGCAGAGCCAGCTGCAGGTGGCCAGGCAGTGTGGTTCCAGTGCCACCTGGGAGTGAGCCCTGTCTCTGGAACAGACAGTTTTGGGGCTGCTGCAAGTGGAGGGGGCGGGGGGCTCTGCCAGCTGGGACCCATGGGCTGGCCACATTTTGCTTATGGCTAGTGGTGGGCAGCATGTCTGGGGTGTGTGAGTGAGGGTCTGTCCGCTCTGTGTCCCTTGGGAATGGCACTGGAGGTGCTCAGGTCTTGGGGGGGGGCAGGGGGGTGGGAATGAAGCAAGATCAAAAATAGGCTTTTGTCTTGGGGTGCATCACACCCCAAAACCTTCAACCAGCCTAAAGCCCAGAGACCTGCAAAACCTGCATTCCACACGTCGCCTGAATGGGGCTCTGGCAGAGTGTCTCCATGGAAGGTGCCCCCATCCTTCCTCACAGTCACCAGGGATCCCCTGTGATCCTTGTGTACCCCTGGGACAAGCAGCATCTGGGTCCTGCTGTCCCCGCCTGGGCACCCAGCGCTGCCAGACCCCAGTCCCAGATTCCTCCATCCCCCAGGACCACTTTGGATGGGGCAGAGGCAGGTGACCCAGCAAGAGGGAGGGGACAGGCACACAGCAATGAGGGGGTGGGGCCTACCTGAAGTGGAGAGAAATTGAGGGTGCAAGTGGAGAAAGATGGAGCACCGTGGGCTAAGAGTTAAGAGCATCAATACCTGCAGGAGTGAGCACAAGGGCCTGCAGGATGTCAGAGAGGGAGACGATGCCCCGCGGGTATTGGTTCTCATCCACCAGAACCAGGCGATGGACCTGTGGGTGCAGGCAGAGCATCACAGGCAGGCTGGGCAGCTGGCAGCCGTGGCTGGCACAAGGCACCCCGGCCACTCACCTGCTCCTTGGCAATGCGGTCAATTATGTCCTCCATAGGTTCATGGGGGTAGCAGGTGAGGACCCCCTCCAGGCAGACAGTGCGTTGCCGCAGTGCCTCCCTCACACTGATGTCCAGGTTGTTGTAGGTCTTCTGGGCTGCCAGGTGCTGTGATAGATGTGTCCCCATTCAGTGCCCCAAGGTGTCCCTGCACCCCGTTGTGCCAACACAGAAGGGACACTGAGCCCAGGAGATGCACAGAGCAGATGTGCACTGCCACACGCATGACAATGCATATGGGGTGGGTTTGCAATGGCACAGACAGGTATAAGCACCCCACCAGTATATGCAAGGGGCCAAACTTGAGCCTGGGCATGCACACACGCAGGGTACTCACAATGACGTCAAACCGCGAGTACAGGCCAACCACTTGCCCTGCAAAGAGAAGCAGTGCAGGGGCTGCTAAAGGAGCTCTAGGCACCACCTGCCATGCTCCTCTCACACCCCAAGGGGCAGCCCAAGGGCCAGAAGAGGGGTTTTGGGTAGGGATGGTGCTGTAGGTGCTAGCAGAGGGACATGAGGACGTCACTTTTTCCCTCCCCAGGTACCAGCATCATTGATGACAGGCAAGGCGGAGACCCGGCGATCCACAAAAATCTCCAAGGCAGTGTGGATTGGGGCAGTCTCAGCCACGACGGCCAGATCACGGAAGGTGCCAATGCATAGTTCCTGCACTGTTTTCTTCAGGAAGCGTGGCTTGGGGATGGTAGAAGCCTTCAATGGGACAGGGCAGGGCTGGGCTGGCACCTGCATGTACCTTGACAGCCTTGCCTGTGACACCAGCCATGAGTGTGCACAAACAGCCCCAGCACTCACAAAGATGTGGAGAAACTTGAGGATGCGCTTGTGCGTCAGGATGTGCAGGACATTGCCCGAGACAGGCTCAATGACAGGTAGGCGGTGGATTTTGTGCTTGATCAGGGAGTAGACAGCATCGAAGAGGCTGTGGGTGATGCGGACATCGTGGTGGGATAGGGCTGCTTTCAGGTGCACACACACCCCCACTCCAAGGGGTGTGCTCTACCCCAGTGGACAGGCTCTCACCTATTGCTCGGAGAGATGTAGACCAGTGGCTGGAGGGAGCCCTGCAGGTACACCTCTGCCAAGGGAGAGAGCTATGAGAGGAGGTCCTCCAGCTCTCTTTTGCAGCCCCACTACTTCAGAGCCCACCTCCATGCCCCATATGACAACATCAGCCCAGCCACCCACATGATTTTTACCTCTCCAGGTCTCAATCTTGTGCTCCTCCACCTCGTAGATCTGAACCTGGAGGCAGGGAAATGCCCAGGTCATGGTGGTTCCATGGGGAACTGAGGGCACTCTGAGACACTGCCCCCTTCCTTGGGCATCACACTCCATCACCCAAACACATTTTGGGGGCCAAGCAGGGGAGCAACAAGTGGATGCTGGTCTGGCCCAGAATCATCCCCTAGTCATTGTCTAGCGATTAAGAAAGGACCAGGAGTGGTGGGGACAGCCGCTCCCTGCCCCATGCATTCCCTGATCCCCCAAGCCCGCCTCACGGCACTCACCAAAGGTGAGCGGTAGTAGCGGTGGAGGATGTTGATGAAGTCAGTGATGGTGAGCATCCCTGTGGAGATATGTGGGGCTGGCAGTGCTGCCTGTACCCTCTCTGCCAGGCAGGGGATGGGGCCATGCATTGCTTCTGCACTCACCCACAAAGCTCTGAGTCTTGCTGTCCCAGAGAGGGGCAGCACGAACCCCGTTGGCCACCAGTGCCAAAAAGGCTTTCTTGATCTGCTGGCAGAGTGCAGAGGGGTTCAGAGGACCCCAAGCCTGCTTCTTCGCTGCCCATCCCCACTCATTCCCCAGGTTATCACCTCCAGGGAGATGTCAAAGACAACAAGCTTGCAGCTGGTGGGGATAGCATCATAACAGCAGTGGCTCCTCAAGAAGTGCATGTAGACCTCGGCATCAGGGTTCTGAAACTCGGTCTCTGGGCCTAGCCCCAGTATCTCATTTCCCAGTGTGAAGGTTACAGGTCTCCTGTATTCTTCCTCCTCCTCTTCCTCCTCCCCAGGGCATACAGCCTTTGGAAACCCTGCAGGCAAAGTCACCCCAGCCCTAGCCAGTTAGCTGAGCTGCTGGGTCTCAGCACCCTCCTGCCTGGGGGGAGCAGGGGATGCTCCCGACAGAGTCCCCCTGTTCCCTATTCCACAGGGGCAGCACATAGCGGTTCTCCAGCCTGGGGCAGACTCCAGTTGAGGAGAGGGGTATGGGCAGGGTGGGCAGAGGACCAATGCACTTGTCACATGGTAAGGCAGTCCCCACTCCTACACATCTAGACTTTTCCTGCTACCCACCTTCCTCCTCAGGGCACACAACAGCATCCAGCAGCGCCACCTGAGAGGGCACACAGTGAGGAGGGGTCAGCAGGAGTCAAGGCAGTCTTTTCCCCATCCATGGATTCTGCCTGCACCCACCCAGCTGCTCTGGCCCACCCAAGCCAGGCAGAGAGAACTGTCTTTTCAGGGTGGGGATGTGGGCACCTTCCACCAGCCCAGGACCCCCAGAGCCTGCAGTCGCCGTGGCGGCTCCAGTCCAGGACACCCAGCTTGTCCTCCTGCTCTGGGGAGACAGCAGGGGTCTCCAGAGCAGGACAAGGGTGGCAGGACATGGGTGACAGGACCTCCTGCCTTCTCTCTCTGCTGTTGGAGCCGAGCATGTCCCACAGCGGCTCTGTGCCCATCCTCTCCCAGTCCCAAAGTGAAAATTCCGTTCTTGCTTCTTCCCGTGCAGAGAGCCTCGCCAACCCCACTGGCCCCTCCCGGGTCATCCCAGGAAACCTACATTAACAAAGCGGCAGCCCAAGGAAGAAGGGAGTCCACAGGGCCGGATGGCTGACCCCGTTTCCCCAGTCCCCAGGAGACCCTACATAGCAGAGCAGCACGTGCAGAGGGAAGAGCTACCCCGGCCACAAACCTTCCTGACAGAGCCGAAGTTTACAGGCCACCCTAAAATAATGAAGGCGCAGAGACAGGGACAACTCCCTAAGGAGCCTAGAGCCAACACCGAGAAGGAAGAGACCCTGCACCACCTGGCCCAACCGTTCCCAAGGGGCTTGGCACAGCTGGGACAAGGACGTCCTTGCTCCCAGGGCTGCATATCCGTGGGAAGGGGCTCGTCAGCCGCCCACATTCTCCCACCCCCGGGGTGGCCTGTCCCCAATCGGGGGTCTGTCGGGCCGCGCCCCCCACCCAGCCTTACGGTACCTGGGACGCGGCAGAGCCACGGAGCTGCTCCATGCTATCTGCGGGGCAGCGCTGCTATTCTGGGCCCGCGGCTGGCGTGGCCCTGGCAGATAGAGTGTCAGCAAGCAATGCCAGCCATGCCCCCACTGCCACCGCCGCGGGGGGGGGGACACGGCCGACACCACCGAGCAGCGCCCGCAGCCACCTCGCAGCCTCGGGCTGAACTAAGTGGTCGCGGCCCCGGGGGCAGCGCTGGCCCTGGGGACCCGAGGGAGGGGGCTATGGAGGGATGGCTGGGGGCAGAGAGCGGAAGGACACCCCGCTCCGCGGACCCCCGTCCCCTAGGAGCGGTGCTCTGCGCCGCCGGGACGCGGTCCAGCCTGCCCGGTGCTGCCCCGCCCCGTCGCGGTGGGGGCCACAGCGTTCCCCTCTCCACGGGGATGCTGGAGAACCACCGGGTCCAGCATGGCCTGGGTGGATGCGGACCCTTTGTCCTCGACGCTGCCCAGCCCTGCCGATCCTGTCCGGGATCCTGCTGCAGCTCACTGTCCGCGGCGACCCTGGTCCCACGGCGGGGGCAGCCCGACCTGCGGGGTAACCTCCTTCCTTGCCGCGGGGCCACCTCCTCCTGCTCGCCCTCTGCTCGCTCCCGGCTCCGTTTTCTATTTCTGGGAGGCTGTCGGGCTGGCTGCAGGGTTGGTGGCTACAGGGCCAAAGGGGCAGGTCTCTGGCTGCAGGGGACAGCTGGATACAGGCCCATGGCGGGGTTCAAGGAGTTCCCTGGTGCTGCCTCACAGCAGGCAGGGAGAGGAGGGACGAGGCCGTGGCCTCGGTGCTGGCTCACAGGGTGGCCCAAATCCCGCAGTGGTGCAGGGGCCCATGGGGCCAGACCCTTACAGCTGTGCTGTGCAGAGCAGCCTGGCTCCAGCCTGGCCATCACGGGTGCTGGCAGCAGGGAAGGGAGCAGGCATCTCCACTTTCGGAGGCTATTTTCAGGTGCTGGAGAGAAGCCGAGGAGAGATGAGATTGTCACCAAGGAGACCAGAGAAACAGGGCCCAGCACTGGGAAATGGTGGGCTGTGAGGAGAGGGAAGTGAAGGCCTCTCTAACAGGCCCAGGGCCCACACACCAGCACCTCCTCTGGGCCCCAAGAACCTGCCCATGCATCCAGCATTCACCTGTCATACTGGGGGGACAGAACCCTGAACCAGCAAAGGCCAGCTCTGGGCACCCAACCCTTCCTACCCTTCTTGTAAGGCTGGACTGCACTGTTCCCCTTGATTAATGATGCATAGGATAGTCCCTGAGACATAAGGAAGACTCCAGACCAAAGCAGTTATGCTGAGAGCTGCTTTTCCATGCAGGGGGGTATGTTTACCTGCCATAGGGCAGCAAGAATTACCCCAAGCTCTGGGAAGGACAGGGAAGTGGGGTGGTAGCACAAACCCTCCCTGTATCAGATCCTAGTGAAGCATGGGAAGGGGTGAGCTTCCCACCAGACACAAAGAGGTCAGGGAAAGGAAGGCAGATGAGAACCAGGAGAGCAGTTAAGTGTTAAAATTTAATAGAAATCCTTGAGAAACAAAGGGAAAATAGAGAGCAAACCCAAGAGAAGAGCACTAGCCTGCAGTCCATGCACACATGCTGCAGATCACACCAGAGGGCCAATGGCCTTGAGAAGGATACTCCCTCCCCAGCAGCCCCACTGCCCCCACAACAAACTGGAGCCACACTGGTACCCATGGTCTCTCTGGAGCTGCAATGTGCAAGCCTGAGGTATCCTGCAGGGCCTGTTGCTGTGGGAGGCCAGGATGTTGGCACGGACATTCAGGAAGGATAAAACTGGGCAGTTTTACTCCCTCCCAGGCATGAGGACTGGGGACTTATCTCCAGGGGCCAGGCTGCAGCAGGGCAAGAGCAGGCTCAGCTGCCAGCAACTCAGGACACAGACACAGGTGAGCAAGGGCTCAGCCTGTGCTAAATGGGGACAAAAAGGGCAGGCTCAGCCAGCTCCCACACAGCAAAGAAACCACCATGTCAGGCTTTTAGAACAGTCTAGAGCAAAGGCCAGATAACCCCCCACTTCCTCAAGCTTTGCCACTTGCTTTAGAAAATGAAGTCACACGGGTTTCCTCTTTGCCCAGAAAAATATCTCTCTCTACAACCAGCCCCAAAACAAGTGTGCAGTGCAAAGGGCTCCCACAGTCCTCGCTCTACAGAGCCAGTTCCTGTCTCTTTCTTTGAGGTAGGTTGATGTGTCCCCAGGGAGGGACGGTGGCTGCTTGGTCACATCACCAGGGCAGTGTCAGAGAGGCAGCCAGCAGGTCTCTGGTTGGCTCCATCAGTGCACTTGTTGAGAGGTAAGCTCTGAGTAGGGCTGGGCTCCAGGCATCTTGTGAGATCCTCACCAGCTGAAGGGAGGCATGTGCTGCAACAAAAAGGAGACCCTGAACTTCTTAGGGACAGTGAGAAAGGACCAAAAGAACCATGGTGTAATAATCATCTGCTGTATCATGGCACATGGACTGAGATAGGGCTGCCAGGCTCACCTGTTCCATCTCCCATTCCAGGCAGTACCACTGACCCCAACAGGTATCCTAATATCAGTGGGACTGCAAGGTCACAGCTTAGTCTCCCTGTCTGTGTATAAACCCAGCTCCATCCTGGCCTCAGCACAGGAACAGTGATGACCTTTCTCTTAGAGCCAGAGACCAGGGGTGTGCCTCTCCTTCACTTTGTCTCACCCAGACAAACTCCAGTCCTCCACCTCTGCAGGAAGCTGTCAGCAGCCCAGCTTTGCTCAGAGTAGCTGGGAGAGTGCAAAATACCTGGAGACCTCACTGTTCCCCCAGCCAGTGCTGCAGCTGAGAGCCTCTGCTCTGCTGTTAACCACATCAGTGTCCGCAGAAGCGATACAAGTTCCAGTGCGGGGAACATCTTGTCAGCATGTTCTGACCATGACAGCTCCAAGCATCACCTAATCTGGCTGTTCTGAGCTTCACTCCCATCTAAGCTGGGTGTACAGTGCCAAGGAGACATGCCCAGTTGCACAGACATCATGCCAGCTCCATCTGTTGGCTCCTCAGAGAGCAGAGGCTTCAGAGCCTGCACACCAATCTGCTCCTCTCCTCTTAATAAAGCTGCTTTTTGGGCTGCCAGTTTTCTACCAGGACACCAATCCAAAAGCCACACGATGAACACCGTGAATGTCACAGCCAGTGCAAACTCACCCCAGTCTGCCCAGTTCCAGTTTGCTGAAGCCATTTGATTGAATGCTACTCTTCTGGAGGAAGAATGACTTTGGCAATGACCACTGTGGAAGGAGAGGAAGACAACAGAATGGCTATTTAAGTAGTGGCAAAAATCCCTCAAGCCTGCTGTGCTTTGCCATAGGCTGCCCTAGAGAGCTTCAGCTAGAGCTGCCTCACTGCTGCACATTGTCACTGCCACCAGACTGTTCCCAGAATAGCAAACGGAGCAATCTTTGCTCTTTGCCTAATGAATCCCTCTGCTGAAAGTAGGAGTAGAGCATCTCGAGGTCAAGAGTGGGTTTCTTTCAGAGTAACATTCTGCTGTAAGGCACAGGAGTGACAGACAGAGACGACTCCCTCACAGAGAGGAAGAGTGGTTAGGACAGGTGCCAAATATGTAGGGCTGTGCCCAGTGCACCCAAGGATATTCAGATGCAAAATACTTGTAGATCTGATACACTGCTCATGACTTCATGTTTGTGGGAAATAGAGCAGCATGGGTTTTTCCAGAATCCTGGAGGCCTTGGCAAAGAGGGAAGAAGGCAAACAGGTAAGACAGGAGCCAGAGGAAGCAGAACAAGCAGGATCTCTTCCCAACTCTGTGCAGGTAAACAACCATTCTCTGCCTACCTTACCCACAGTTATACACACCATTTGGGCCAAATCCATCCCTGCCCCAGTGTGGTACCCTTTGACACACCAGTTCTTCAGTAGCTCCAGACCTGGGAAGTGACAGAAGACAGTAAGTGAGAATGAACAGCCAGGTTTACAGAGAGTTAAGCCTTCCCAGCTCAGGGCATGCAAATATGCTGCACTGACCACAAAGAACGTGCTATGCAATAACTACTTGAACACGTGCTTGAGCGCCAGCAAACACGGGGTAAACCAAGGGCGTTCACCCTTTGTACGAGCAAACATCAGTGCGTGGGCTGCTGCAGTGCTTGCCTGCCTCTCAGGGAGCCAAGACATTCCTTGCAGCAGGCTCAGTGAAACAGGAAAACTGGGGCAACACAGGATTTGCCGAATTAGACCAGATTGGCTGTCCCCCTGAGCCCAGGGTCTGCCAACAGCAGTACCTGATTTGGGCTGCACCGGTGAAAGTTCCCACTGTGCAAATGTAGAGCAGCTTTGCTGTCATTAACCCCTTTCCCAGAGGAGGGCAGCTCAGGCAACCTCCTCCTTGCACAGCACTGATCAGCTGCAGCATCCCAGTGTATCATCTCCACCCTACGGGGATCCATCCAGAGCTCAAGACAGGCTGAGACTTCATCCCTGTCAGAGGGTAAGACTGGCACAAGCTGAGATCATCATTGGTATGACTGGAAGAGACCAATCCTCTCACCACACACAAGTCATGGTGCTCCAGAGCATAGCAAGGTCATTTTGAAGTGGAGCCATGTGTTCACCTGCACTGAACAGGCTCCACTTCCTCCAGGGCTTCCTGCTAGCTGTCCCCACTACAGCCAAGCACCCTGCTCTTGACCAACCCAAAAATATTGAGAAATCCAGGACTACTTCCATTCTGTTTTCTTATTTAAGAGCCTTAGGGTCATATAAGAAGGCTAGGGTGACTTGAGAATTAAGAACCAGCAGAGCAATGGCTAGTCCATTGATGCTGTCCAGCTGGCATTACTGTGGTTTTCTGTAAGATACCAGGAAAAGTCCTTGCTCTCCAAAGCCTGTTCCTTGGTGACCTTTCAGCAAGCCCCAGAACCTCGTTAAAAAACTCCCACATGTTGGGGGCCAAGAGGAGCAGGGTGGCTCAGATGTCTTGTCCTGGGTATGTGCAGCAGCCTGAGCTTTGCAGGCTAGGGAAAGAGGAGTGCCGCATGGAACACAGAGGAATAGGAAGGGGATGGGGGAGGGTGAGTTCTGATCAGAGGTAAAGAGTAGTGATGGGATAGAGGAAATCTGCTCGCCTAGCTTTTTTGGGGAAGCTGGAGCACTGAACCAGGACCCTTGCCTGAGAGGCAAAGTTCAGGGCAGCACTTCAGTGAGGACGATGACAGAATCTTTCTTCCAGTTGATGGAAGATCATCCACCAAAGATATTAGCAAGGCAAAGGATTACACAAGCTGACAACACAGCCAGAGAAGGCTATGATCTTAACATCTCTCTGTGAAAGACTGTTACTGACCCCTTTGATACTTGCTTTAACACCAGTGAAAAGTGACAAAAGCATTTTTCTTCTTTCTCTCCTTGATAGCCAGGTGAGGAGCTTACATACAGTCACTGCAGTGGAGAGACAGCTCCTCCAGAAGCCTCTCCATCTAGATCAGATATTGGATGGAAAGCCCTGAGCCACAGTCTCTTTTTATTTTCTCTAACCCTTCATGCTAGACCTCACTGACTCTCTCCCCCAAACAGTTTATACTGCTGCCTTGATAGAGGCAACCCTGGGTGAGAAGGAATTGGTCCAGCCCAGCTATGTTTCATTAAAGGATAATGTTTTTTATTAAAATACAGAATTGTGTCCTGAAAGGATGGAAATGTTAGCTAGATTTCTAGTGTTTAGGAAAAATTTCCATTTGTACACTGACTGTTTTTCATCAATTAGAAAGCCGCAGGAGACCAGGGAATAGGCCCAATTTTTCCTTCACAAATCACTTGTCAGAAGCAAAGCCCAGCAAATCCAGCTGTTTCTCCGTCAAAAGAGAGCAGAGAAACACAGTAAGAGGCCAAAGCTACAGGCTGAAGGCAAAATCCCAGTCTGCTTGATGCCTAGGGCACCTAGAAGTGCTGGTGCTGTGCGTACCAGAACAGTCATCACCTCTCATCAAGTCAGAATAAGCTTTTTGTGATATTTGAAGCAGTCTGGGAAAGTAACACATTTCCTAGGGGTTAGTATGCAGGCAGGCAGCTCCCCCTCAACATGCATAGTTCAGAAATCTCCCACGACTGCTGGCAGGCAGCCTGCCTGAGTCAGGTGGCTGTGCCAGGCTTTGGAGGGCAGTTACCTTTGTGTCTATTCAAGTAGTATTTGAGCTCCCACTGGGTCACCAGGATGTTAAAGTAACGAGGCTGCTCAAAGAAGCGCAGGTACCGCATGGAGATGTGGCTGGGGAATACCCGCTCGAACTGCCCGCGCCGGGAATACTCATCCTCCGTCTCCACCAGGATGCGAACGTCATCTGGAGTCAGGATGTCCAAGACAGAAGAATAAAAATCCTGCAGACAAGAGCAACCCACGGTCAGGGAGAAGCATCTCTCAAGCAGAGGTCTCCATGTGTCTGAGATCTTTGGGACAAAGGCCACATGGAAACTGTGGAAGGAAGCTAGGCTCAGTGGTGACACCAACACTGCACAGAACTGAAGAGAACACCAATTCTGCAGCCCAGCCTCTCTTAAATACACTGGCAGGAGGCACACAAGGCCAGTGGCCCTACTAACCCAGCATGGGGCTCAGCTGGCAAAGGCTGAAAGACCTACACAGACACATAAGGAGGAACAGGCGGTGCTCAGACACTGTTTGGGGACTGGTGGGTAATGTGCCCCCCAGCACACATCTATTTTAATGTACAGATGAGTCAGTGAGACTGTGGCTTAAGCAGTTTATTTCTGACCAGTTGTCTTATAACCCACTGGAGCCCAAGTGCACCCCATCATCTGGCTGACTCCAGAGAAGAGCACAATCTGAAGAGGGAAGAGGGATAGACATGTGGGACTTGCTGGGACATGGGCTTGGCATGATGATGCAAATAACAGAGGAGGTTGTTTTCTACCTGGTCAGGTATCTTCTGCATTAAGTAATAGGCCTTCTTCATCTTCTCTGCTCTCAAATGCTCAGATATTGGCTTGGACTTCTCCTTCAAAGCATTGCCCAGACTGAGGACACAAGAGAGACAATAGAGCATTTAGGCGGAGAATACAAAGTCCTCTCACGGCAGAGCTGCTCCCAGCAACTTCTGAGAGAGTAATGACAACCACATGAACATGACATGGAGGAGAGAACACCTTCTCCAAGGATTTCACTAGTTCCGAGATCAGCGATGGATCCACAGCCTTGTGCACCAGCACAGAACCTGGGAAGAACGTGGGCAAGGAAACTAGGAGGACTCTGCCAGCCCCTCACTAAGGCATTTCAGTGTTCCTTCACCCAAAAGGTGAGCCATCACCTCACACTCGCACAGGATGCAAGAGGGTCAAAGACACACCATGATGTGATTCACAGCACATGAAGCCTGGTGGGATCTCATGTTTACATCCCACTTGGAACACAGCTTCCTAACTGCAAGCACAGGGATGGGGGTACAAGTACCCAGTACTGGTACCGTACAAAGAAGAAGAGAATTCTTAAATCAAAAACTTCCTCTGGCAATATCAAAGTACTTCAGGACTCAAATTCAGCCACATGCCACGGGAAGTCCTGGCCTTTTGTACTATCTGACCAGCAACGATCTATTCTAAGCGCCGACTGAATGCCAGAATCTGGGAGATACTTGTTGAAAACCTTTTAACCTATCTATTAACACAGCTTTTTTTTTTTTTTTCTGCTGCTGCAAAACTTATTTGTTGTGTGCAAATCCAAACAGGGAGAGCAGAACCTCGGTGCTTGGGGAACATGCAGATCTACTGGAATTCTGCCTATATGCAAAAAAACAACCCTTCATATGCTTCCCAGGGCAGGAAATACAGTTAAACAAGCATGCCTCTGGATGCAAGAAACTTGGTAATGCATCATCCGAACCATGTTAAGGATGCACTTAATCCCCTGCAGGTCTTTCTGAGGACACCTGCCCTTCAGCACTTCCACTGGAAGTGGCAAACCAGTATGTGATCAAAGCACCGCAGACAAGCTGGTGAGAGCTCCCCATCTGGAACAGACCCATGTTCCAAGCTTCTCCACTGAAGGCACAGGGCACTCAGAGGGCAAGAGTCCCATGTTTTGGCATGCCCACACATCACTGCATGCTGGTGCTTAACCCAGCAAGCTGATCCTTCAGTGACATATGGCCAGCAGCCACTCTGCCGCAGGGAACAGACTGCTTTCCTTCCAGCCATCAGGTCTGAAACCATGATAAGCCCTAGCTGTGGTGAAACACAGAAGTATTAGGGGCCTGGCTGGACACACACCCAGGAATTAGCATTCTGCAAAAAACCAGCCATGTTAGCTGCAAAGTAAGACTGTGCACACCTTCACCCATAGGTTGGCAGTATGTGACACCTGCAGTCCTGCCTAAAGAACTGATCACTCCAGCATTTGCAAAATAACAGGTGCTCCTCTTGCTCCAGGCAGCAGCATGTCAGTTCTGGTAAGTCAGAGGATAAGTGGATCCAGCCCCAACAGAGCCAGCCAGTCCTCCAAGCAAACAGAGAGGCAGTGAAACCTAGCATCATATTAGTTCTGGCAGGGGAAGGACAAGAGAGCACAACTTGACTAACTGCAGAGCAAGCACAAATTACATTGGCCTCACTTCCAACTATGGACCTGCAGAGACAGCGTAAATCCTTCTGCCTTGAAGAGACCACAGGAACCAGATACTCACACAAGGAGGCAAGTTCTTTGGACCCATAGCTAAAGCACCAGCAAGCACAGACACTGAATAGCTAGAAACCAGCATTTGCTGGGCTCCAAGCAGCCCCCCCAGATGAAATCCCTCAAGAAAAAAGCCTGCTTCTCTAACAGAGAAGGGGGATAACCTGTAGGTAGAGCCACTTCTTGTCTGTGTCCTTGAAGCCACACTGTCCATGCTAGGCAGAACAAAACCAGCGAGGTTGAGGAGGTCCCGAATCATCTGGCCCTTGATGCTCACATCCAGTGGGGAGTTGGAGTGGAGGCTGCAGAGAGGAAGCATCACAGCAGCCTGAGCGCTAGAATGGAGGTGTCGAGCCCCATGGCCCCAAGATCAATCCCTGGGTTATCAATGACCAGGACACAAACACAGGCCTGTCCCTTGCCTTGTGAAACCAGCCGTAAGACACCGAGAGAAAAATCCTGATAATAGCTCTTTGAAGGGGGGGCTTCCTATCAGAAATAGTTAATTTTTCCATCTCTTCACAAGTTTGCTAGAAATAGACAAATCCATCCCCAGATCCCTGTGTGCAGCTCATGCCCACCCACTCTCGCAGACAGGAGGGGCCATGCTCGGTTACACTGCAGCTCCCAGCCCTGCCTGCACAGCCAACACCACAAGGCCGGATGCGGTCAGGAAGTAAAGAATGGTGCATGAGGCAGTGGAACTGCTGACTGCTTCTGCCCACGCAAAGAAATCTCTGCCATCACCCGTTCTGTACAAGACACATCCCTCCTTGCCTTCCTTTTTTAACATACTCTTCTCTGGCTCTAGCTGGAGCATGCCCAGAAAAGCTTTCTGAACTGCAGATGAATGTTGCTTTCACAGATAGGGAGGGCTTTGATTCCTGCAATCTGGAGAGGGAGGCTTCAAAGCCCATGATCTTTCAGCACAGGCTACAGGGGACATTGCAAGCCAAACTCACTTTGTAGTAAAAGAAAGGCCATTATCCACTCGGCTGTGGCTCAGAATATGCTTTACCTTGGGGAAATGTTGACTTCTAAGATCCAGGGCTTGAGGTTTTCATCCAGCATGATATCAAACCCAAACAGCTCATGGCAACAATACGGCCGGCGCACGTACATCTTCACCAGGCTGTTCACGTAGGGCTCAGAACTGCAAGCCAAGAAAAAAATGCTTGTTTCTAACAGTCAGACAGACAGCAGAGCTCTGGCTGTTCACAGCACGTGTTGACAGTTCTGGAAGTGTAATGCAGCCACGTGCTGCGGGAGCAGGTGGGCTGAGGGACCAACACAGGCCTGTGTGTTGCTGCTGCCTCACAACCTATGGATCCAGCACTGCATCTTGAGCATCCCGGCTGTGTCAGGTAGCATCCACCTCTGAATACAAGATTTAACCTGCACCAGGGACCATTCTCTCAGGCTCCCAGGCAAAGCAGGAGAGCAGGTGGCAAGCTTGGAAATTTTGGGTACACTGCACCTTCCTGGCCTTCAGGCAGGTCAGGGAAATGTAAGATCTATTTACCCACTGCAGCTACTGTAGCAGGAGCATAAGTAACAGGATGAAAGGAGGGATCTGCAGAGAAATGCTGAAGCCAACAGCAGTGATACCATTTCAGTTAAGAGCAAAAGGACCAGGCTGAGAAGGGACTGGACAGTCAAAAGGGCCAAGGTGCACGTCACAGACACACAGAGCAAGGGGTGACAAGACTCACGCAATGATGGTTTTGATAACAATGTCCTTAATCTTCTCCCAGATGGCCTCACTATTAACTCCCTTCTGGGTCAGGTAACTCCAGAGAGCTTTGAGTGCCCTGTAAGAGAGAAAGCAAAGGAGGTAGCTCTGTAACTATGGGGATTTTGAAGGAATTTTGAATGAGTTAGAGACGGGATTTTCAGTTGTTTTAGATAATGTGTTTTTTTTTTTTTTATCTTCTACATAGGTAGGAAGGGTGAGTTTGGTTCACATTTTTACTGCATGGTTTAGAAGGTCACAAGACCCCAAGTTACAAGACCTTTTAAAGATTTATTGACTAATACCACTGCTAACAAGGGTATTTATGTTTTTGACCTAATTTTTAAATATGTCGTCTTATGGACTCATTACAGTATAAGCTTTCTTAGCCAATCATGTTAAGACACAAACTTATACTAGACTCTAAAACTCTAAATTTTCTTCCACTTAGTTTAACATGTCTTTGTTTCAAATTATAAATCTACATTCTCGCTTCTAGCCCTTAAGTTTGGAAGCTTTTCCCAAGGTCTCAGATCAAATCCTGTGCTTAATTTTAAGCTTTGGCTTACAGGCCCAAAGTTCTCAGAATTCCTTCCATTTCAGATTCCAACATGTAGCCCCTTGGTGCTGGTGGTGAAAGCAACAGAGGGGAAGCCTGACAGCACTCTTCCCTGGCATGGCAATACTCCTGACATCCTCAAACCTCTCAGTTCCTAGTTACTGCTCTCCCCAGCCTGGCCCCTGGTTTTGAAGGCCCAAGCTACTAGGAACATGAATCTGTCATAGACTTCTCTCAGCACAGTCCCAAATTAGCATATGAGCAAGGTAAGTCAGGCCCAGACCTTCTCTTCCCTCCCCCTCCATGTCCTCAGCAAACCTCCCCTTCCTGCAGGCCTTCCCCCGCAGCACTGCAAAGCAGCTCAGCAGGAATCCAACAAGACCCCAAAAATGCTTCAGCTAAAGCCACTTCACTGAGGCTTCAGGGATTAAAAGAATTTCTGAAAAATGTGGTAACAAGATGGTATGGGGGAGCATCTATGCTTTTTACAGGAGTTTCCCACACCACACTGAGTGCTGCAAGCTACTCTGACACCGAGCCAAGGATGCTGAGCAATTTCTCAAGTGAGACCATGTGGCTAATGGCCAGGAATCCAAAGGTCACGCTTCCTGCATAGAAGATGGAATGGATTACAGCTACACTTATCTTTAACACAGGAACAGCCAGCGTTGACTTGCATGCAAGTATGGGAAGCCCACACAATCCCACCTCCACGCAATTGCAACTGCTGAGAGGCATCAGACCCTGCTAAAAGTCCCAGTGGAGAAGAGACCACTGTGGAGCAGGTCCAGGTCTAAGCAATCTGGCCACAGCAAAACACCTTCTGCAACTCCCCTTGAAGTACAGTAGCTCTGCCCAGACTGAGAATTGAGAACTCTACCCTGCACTATTTTTAAAAGGGTTCCAACACCACCATGGAACCAGAGACAAGTTCCTGGGGCTTGCATCCATTCACCCATGGGACAGCAAGGAATGGGAACTCCTGCAAAATAGCCCTCCTCCCAAAGGCCTAGAAATGGCACCACTGCTCCTACTCCCACTGAGTAGCACAAATTAACATTTCTGAACCAGCACTGTCCCCTTCTCTGCCTCCACAGCAAAGTCAAGAGTGAGATGGGCAGAAGCTCCCATCTAGTCAATTTAAGCATCACCCATTCAATATCTAACAAAAACCAATCAGATTCTGCTTTAACTACATCCCATCACCCCCACAATAGGAGAAGGGGATGAATGAGCAGAGATGAGTGCAGCATTGGAAGCAGGGAATGGCACAAACACAGGCAGGATGAACAGCTCTTATACCTCAAACAGCAGTGGACAGGATGAGTCACAAGCCAGGGAGACCATCCAGATTCCATTGACACTAACTCATGCTAAAATCACTCTGTTCTTTCAGTTTCCCAAGTGGGAGCAGATGACACAGAAAGCAAGTTCAAGTTTTGGGTAAGAATACTGAAAAAAATCTGACTTAATGGGAAATAGAAAGAGCTGCCTTGTATCCTAAAATCAGCACCTACCATTTGTGTCCCTGACAAGCAGTCTCATCCGAGTTGGATTTGTACTCCGTGTTCTTCTTGTTCACACTGTAGTTGGTCAAGTGCATGAACTTGTTGCTGAGGCTCTCCATTGAGGAGGAGTACCTGGAGAAGGCAAGAAGAACACAAGCTGTCCGAGACTGAAGTGGCTGTCCCCAGGTCCACGAGACAGGCACGGACTTTGTTCTCATCTCAGACCACTCTCAGCCATCCACCAGACCTGCTGCCTGCAGCTCTCTGTCCCCACAGGCCCAGAGCTAATGGAACAAAACATAAGACAGAACAAGCTGACTTGGGACAGTGGCATGCAATCCCACTCTCACAGCATATCCTCAAGAAATAAAAGCCAGAGTATCAGTGAGCAGAAGCACTGATGGAACTGCAACAGCCTGAGGCAATACAATGAAAACTGGAAGAAATGTCTCAGTTTCTGGTGTGCCAGCTTTTATGCAGAATGAAGCACAGACGTATTTCAAGAACTGCTTTACAGTGAGTTGATCTTTCATTGGGAAGGTTGGATGTAGGCAGCATCCTCTCACATTCCCTTGCAATAGTCACCTGCAGCGACCTCGTGTGTTTCCACACTGCCTCTTAAGCAAGCAAGATAGAGCTTTAAGCATCACCCTTATAGGGGTTGACTCCCTCCTGCCTCAGCCAAGATGGGTACTACAGCCACACATGCCTGGGCACCAAGGCAGCCCCTAGCACCACTCCTGCACAACCTACTTGCAGCTGGCAAAGCGAACCAATCCATCCTTGAAGAGGTAGACCCTGAGGGGATCATAGCAGGTGACGTAAACATAGATCCTCAGGTCAAACTTCTTCCCACCAATGAGGTAGGGTTTGTGCAGATATCTGCAGAGGGAAGTAAGCACATAAGGGTTAGGATTTTCATATGCAGGAGTGTCTCTAACCCCCAGTTCAGAAGCCCTGGCAAAACAAGGGATCAATGCAGAAGCCTTTTTGCACAGCATTTCCAAGTCAATCACATCACAGACAAAATGAGAGAAAGAGCAGCTCTCCCATTTACAAGGAGCTCCTGCAGCACAAAGCAGTGTTTCCTTCTGCTCAGTTCCATTTTGAAGAGATTTTCCTCAGTTTTAAGGCACAGTAGCTTTTCCACACCCACAACGCTGATCACAATTTTCAGGAACATCTAAGACATGCAGTACACCACAGATGGTTTTGTACAGTAAGCAGAAACAGTTGGGTATTTTAATCCAAATCATTTGATTATTCATCTGTGAAGTTCATGATTTTCCACAGGGGAAGTTTATCTCTTTGCATGGAAAGTGGACAGGGAGAACTAATAAGCAAATACAACAGTTCCCTGTCTGCCAAACACTGCAATTTTCCTGTCCTCTCAAGAATCTTCCCAGAAAGCAACCTCAAATCAAGATGAAGTATTCCACTTTTCTGCAGAAGGGGAAGGAGATTGAGAACTCTGTTATTTCAAGAAAATCCTTTGACTAACATCTACATGCACCGAGGCTCTTACTGAACCATTCTAACTTGGATAAGAACAAATCTTTGACAACTGCCACCTCTTCCCTAGGACTTCTCTTCCCACTGTGCTTGTGTGAACTGGATAAGGTTTGTTTGTCTCCAAACATGCCAAACCCCAGAGTACAGAGCAGTAGGAGCCAGATCACAGCAGAGCTGAAACTCTCCACCTGCCAGACAGAAGCTCCAGAAAGCTCATGAAACCAAGTTGTGTCTTAGACGTCAAATATCTACACAGAGACAACAGCAGTCCAGTAAGCCCAGAGCCAAACTTCCAGCAGCAGGACAACCAGGCAGTCTCCAGAGAAGTCTTCAGGTGCAAATCAGGTACTTCGGCTTTGCCACACATTGACAGGGGCCCAGAATTGGCCAGAGATACAAGACACTAAGAGGTCCCAGGCTGTGGGTCAACCTTGGTTTTATATTCACTCACCTCTGTACTAGCAGTGGTCTCCTTTTGGGGAGCTGGCTCCATTTGTGGATGACCTGGATACCAATGCCTCTTGCTGATGCTGGCTGCAAAACACAAACAAGAAAGGATCAGATCTTCTCCCTGCACCGACAAAATGACAGAGGATTGAGTTCTGCTTTATACCTACTGGTTTCACAATCCATTTCTGTCGGCTAGCTCCTTCCTCCCATGCTTTCCTGAGTAATTTGATATCCTGGGGCAGGATGAAGGATTGAGGGAAGAAATTAAACTCCTTTTTCCCACAGCGAGCCTGCATCTTTAACAGGTTGCGCCATAGACGGTCCTTCCTTCCAATTTGAAATGAACCAGGGAAGTGGTTTAGCTGGAAAGGAACACAGATGCTATGAGATCTCTCTGCTTCCCCAACTCCTTGCCCACCCCTTCCTGCTCCCTTGGCAGAGGATATATCCTTTCTGAATACAGTGCAGGGTAACGGTCTTTGCTCCCCTCCCAAGATTGCACCCAGACTTATTCCACCTATTCCTGAAGCTTCACATGGACAAACCACCTCGTTTAGAGCATCACAGCTCTTCAGAACAGGCAAGTACTTGTGACAGACACCAAACCTTTGGTCCCTCGCAGGTTCTCAAGCCATGAGCCACACCTGACCCTTCTGTGATCAGAGTAAGGTACATGCCCTTCTCTGCACTGGCAGTGAGGGCACTGTACCTACCCCTCAGTTCTACAAGAAGGACAACTGCATTGCTTTAAGCAGCAATGACTGAATTTATAGAAGCTCACAAATGAACACAATTTGGCTACAGCTTCAGTATGTACAAGAGCCAGCCTCACAGCAGAGATGCTCATCCAGCTACGCCTGTCTCTTGGACTCCTCCCCCAGTTCTGGAAGGGACACTGCAAGGACAGTTTGCACAGCAAACACTTAGCCCTGAGGAGAGGGGCACCCAAATTGCTTCCAACACACTCTCCATGCACATGAAGTGTGAATATTCTCAGTTCAGTCAGAGAGAAAAAGAGGTTTTCTAACCAGGCGAAGAGCCTGAGAGACAGTTGGGAAGGAATGTAAATAATCCTCTAATCTATCTTGTTGTTCACATTGTTTGTAGATATGTTCTGCCACTGTGCATCATTCACGGCACACCAATGGTGTGAGATGTTTTTACTCTAAGACCAATGAAATTAGTTTGCACGATGTTCCCTATAAATAGAGCGGTACATTTGAAATAAATCAGTTCATTCTCTTTGCCTTTGACTTGAAGTCTTCTCGTTACCGTCCTGCTCTACGGTGACAATGAAGCAGGTCAGCGAAAAACAGCCCCTACCTTTTGGTGCTCCCTGATAGCTTTGAAGCCAGGGGATTTCATGTGGTGGCCCCAGCAACCCAGCCAGTCACTGCTTTCTGCAGGAAAAACAGAAAAGCCCATGACTGAGTGCCCTGCCACCCATAACACCCTCTCAACCCACGGCACCCCACCTCCTTGGGCTAGCAGGATGCTGCACAGCTATAGCACAAAGCACTCATACTCGCTATTGCAAAGCTGCCAAAGGGCTGAGTGGCATCCAGTTAACCAAGTGGGTCATATTGTTGCAGATGTGACTGGTTGTAAGGACCTGAACAGGTACAGGGTCAAAGGAATGCCTTTAATTCCCCAGCATCCTGACTTCTCTGCATTACAGCTGGCAAATGAAGCAGTTGGCTAATGAATGCTGTGCTGCTGAGGAACAGGTAGATGTGCCATAACTTCTTAGGACTTCCTCTGCCTTCCATGTCTCATTATAGTCCCAAAATAGAATGTGCAGAGGTCTCCTGATACATGCAGGAGTCCAATAAATACTTCCAGGAGATCGCATTCTGGAGTATGGATCATAGCTGCAAATGCTCAGTGCTTCTCCTACACATCTCTTCAATGACAAGATTCCCAACCTTGAGAACTCTGGCTATGGTCAGAGAAAATGCCTTCCTCTTCAGTACATGGGGACAAGGAGCAGCAGTGCCAGGCCTGGCACTACATGAGGGCCAACCTACTCACAAGCAGCAAGCCACAGCAAACCTGCCTCACATCTGCCTCAGTTCCTGACAGCCCAGGAGCAAGTCCTTGTGGTCTATGCCACGAACAAGCCAAGAGGGAGATCAGGCCCTGCTGGGACCCACAAATCTTGGATACTGCAGGTCAGACAGGCAAAAGCGTGAACCCAGCATCTTGCAGTGCCAAGCCTGGATTGCTTCTGCTCTGATCTTTGCAGGCATTCTGCTTCTTGTGCCCATGCCCTGGAGGCAAGGAAGGACACAATGTTGCCTCCCAACTTACTTTTGCTAACTCTGAAGTGGGACCTGCCAATGGTTTGCTTCACTATGTTAGGCGTGACACTGCACATTTTCCATCGCAGCAGTTTCCTCTGCTCCCAAGGCAGCTTTTCCACTAGGAAGGCAAAAAGTTAAAGACTGAAGAAAAACAAACACAATGCTTGGATTTACTACAGCTGCAAAATTCTTATGGTTTGCTGCACAGGCACCAGGCCTGTAGACAAGGGTGCATAGCCCTCATTGCAGAATTGTCATGGAGCAGAAGACTCCACAGCTGGGGGAAACCTAGGGCACTGGAACATTTAGTGGCAGCCTGAGTCATGCTCCAGACAATGGAAGTAACACAGTTTACTGCAGTCATTTGGATCTCACAGCAGTGTTGGGTCTCATCATGGGAAGGGTTAAGGGCAGCCACTGCCAGCCAGCTCCAGGCTGTGTGCTGGGACTACTTGCTCCCTAATAATGGGCTGGCCACTCTTACCTTGTGCAACAACAGACCCTGGCTCACCTGTCTCATCCCGAGTACTGAAGTAGATTGTTGGAGGCACATTAGGGAATAAACTGCAGACAAGAGCTGGTTTGAGCACTTTGTCTTGAGCCTCAGCAGACTGGGCCAGGCACTCGATGTAATTCCTAAGAAAGATGAAGCAGTAGGCAGCTGGCTAAAAGTGAAAAGTAACAAAGGAAGAGGAAAGCCAGAAGGAGCCTTAATCTGGGTATCAGGAATTTGCACCATCATTGCAATGTGGTGCAAGCAATGGGCACTAAGGTCAGTAACTCAGTCTGCAGCAATGAGGGGATGAGTCTGCAATGAATTCACATGTCAAATACCCACTGTGGGGTTTGTGATTTTCTGGGACGAGGAGTGGAGTCTTTTACATGACAAACCCTATAACCTAGTACAAGGGAACAAGGGGTGGAGATTGTAATACATACTATTTAACTGTTGCAACCCTCATAGTTTTGCTGTGTTGCAGGAAGAGCAATAGAGTTTTACCCACTATATGTACACCTTACCACAGCAAGCCCCAATACCTGGAAGGAGGGAGAGAATTTGTAATGTTTCTATTAAGGTTGTGAAGAAGTGAAAAGTAGGGTTTGCAATGAACATATATTCAAATATATGCCACTGTAACCAGTGGAAGAAGCCACACCAGAGCAATCCAATAAAGAACAAAGAGCAGCAAAAGGAAAGGAACTACAACACACTATTGCCAATCTCTCAGGCCACCCCTTGCCTCACTGAAGGGACTGAGTGTAGCTTGTCGCAAAAGAATTGGAGACCAGCCTGAGGGAAGAAGAGGTGTTTTATCAAAGTCCTTGGTTGTTTTTGGGTTTTTTTTTCAGTACTGAAATCAATAATTAAAAGTTTATTCATTGGCAGAGGATTATATTGGATAACATTCTCTGGCACAAAACTAGTTTTGCCCACACAAACTGAAGGCAGGAGACAGCTGCAAAGGTTTCAAGGCCAGGCCAGCACACAGCCTGCACAAAGAAGTGGTCAACACCCCTCCCTCCTTGCTGCAAGAGGCATTTAACCCAAGCACTGTTTCCCCCATCTGCCCCAGAGGCCAACCAGACACATCCTGCCAGAAACAGCTGCTGGGCCAGTTTACATCACCTCTGCAGGACTTTCACAACCACATGTGCGTACCCAGAACCCTGCAGCACCCTAAGGCTCAACACTTGCTCACAGAAAACCTTGCTTGTCTCCCAGATTAGTGATGACATGATGGGAAGCAGCCAGTTGTCAGGCAGACAGCAAAGCCTGAGGCAGCCCTGGTGCAAGACCAGCTACCACTGCTGGATGGGCAAAAACAGGTCCAACAAAGGTAAGCCAGGAGTCATGAAGGCAGGGTTCAGATGACCACAGCCTGACCAGTGCTCCCTAGACAAAGATTCTCCCAAAAGTTAAAGAAAAACCCAGGCTCCAGAACTTGTTTCTAGGATGCTGTGCTGAGACATGAAACTCCAAGGAGCTTTTGCAGTCTCTGGCCCAAGACACCTCCACTCTGCTTCATCTGCCGGGCAATGACACTGCAAGAGCACAATTTAATCCAGTAAACCTAACGCAGCAACTGTCAGTGCCAGTGAAATTAAGATCCGTTTTGCTGCAGTGGATGCACCCTTAGCACTTTACAGGTTGCTGCCTGTAGCAAAAGAGGTAGTTCTAGTCTGCAGGGTAGCAAGGAAACTTGCTTTGGCTTCTTGCTCCTACCTTCACTCCTTTGCCCCACATGCTACCATCTCCTCCCCATGGAGGGCAAAGATGACAGAATCACAGAATATGCTGATTTGAAGGGACCCACATGGATCATAGAGTCCAGCTCTCCACCCTGCACAGCACCATTCCCAACACTGACACCATGTGCCTGAGAGCATTGTCCAACGCTTCCTGAACTCTGTCAGGCTTGGTGCTGCGGCCACTTCCTAGGGAGCCTGTTCCAGTGCCCATCCACGCTCTGGGTGAAGAACCCTTTTCTAATATCCAACCTGAACCTCCCCTGACAGAACTTCAAGCCATTCCCTCAGGTCCTGGGACAAGTCTGGGAAAAATACACCAAGTTCAGTGCACTGTTTACAGTTACTAACCTGGATACAGGAATCACGGAGCTGCTGGACAACACATCAGTATCAGAGGAAGCATCCGAGTCACCTGCAGGAGGAAACAAACTTAGGTTGTGTCTCCAAGAGGAGTGAATGCACACAGACTTAGGGAGAGAAGAGAGGAAACAAATGCTGACAGAACTTTCCAGCTACCCCAAATCCTTGGATTCTGGCTTTTGCCCATGAATTGGGGTCGTAAAAACAGGGAAGGGAGCAGAGCTGACAGGCCTGCACAGAGAGGAGATGGGTAAGTCCTGGAGAAGGACAGTGGTGAGCCCTAGCTTGCTCCTGGAAGGAACCCATGCAGTTCCTCCTTGCTATTACATCACTTTTGGGTTCAGTACATCCTGAAATGACAGCATAAATGTAAGACAGGAGGGCAGCTGTGCTGACCCCCAGCTCCCAGACAGCTCTTGCACTCCCCACATTGAGGCATGGAGCACAGCCCTCCCTGGGGTACCAGCACTCACTGTCCTCATACTCCTCTTGACTGCAGCTCTCATCCAGGCCATCAGGAAGTTCTTCCTCTGCTTCATCCTGGGGATGGCTCGGCTCCAGCAGTGGCTTCTCAGCAGTAGCACTGGGACAAAGGACATCACATCAAAAAGAATGGCACATGCTTTCTGGGGCCAAAAACCCAGAAGCCCATGAGGCAGCATGAGATAATGTGGGCAGGAGAATGAGGGCACTGCCCTCTCCAGTGCTGATGTACAAAGCACTCATCCCAAGCTAGCAAGATGGAGAGGCCCCAGACCACACTGAGAAGGAACATGTTCGAGAGCAGCTAGAAAGAAGAGGGAAAAGGACACCCTCTCCCAGCAGGAGAGCAGGAACTCCATGTCCTCACACCCTCTCTATCCTGTATTAGCTCTGTGTTCTTTTATGAAACTATGTCTCTGACTAGGAAGGCCTGGTTCAAAAGCAGGCTTCATTCAACATATGTGTAGAGCTTTCCACTGCAGGCAGGGACCCCCAGCTGAGAACAGACTAGAAATGCCACACAGTAATTCCATGCTGTGGTTGAAAGAGAAGGTGGAACAGCTTGGAGCCATCCCGAGTGTCTGTGTCAGGCTGGGGGCTGCAGGAAGGTGCCCCATCCATTAGGATGCTGCAGTTGGGTTTTGCTCATGGACATAGCCCATGGTTATCCTTATGGCCACCTCGTGCTACCCACATTGCATCCTCTCCCAACACATGCAGACACAACAAGCTAGCCTGGCACATCCTGCTGCAGACTCCCTCCTCCTCCTGCCTCTACTTACTTAAGCTTTCCTGAGACCACAGCCTGGGCCCATTTCTCTTCTTCTTCCAGTTGGATGGTGGACACCTGTGCTGCCATTTCAGAGATGGCAGCAAAGTGCAGAGACTCTGTTCTTGCCAGGTGGTCCCCGGCACACAGAGGGCCCAGCATAGCCACAGGATGGCAGCCAGTGCTGCAGTCAGGAGTGCCAGCACGCGAGGCCAAGGGACAGACACTGATCCGCTCAGTGCGGGCAACAGCATCACAGGTGCCTGTTAGGCTCGAGTTACTGTTAAGGCAATGCCTCCCCAGCTCCAAGTTCAGGGGAGCAATGGTTTCTTTCTGGGTGATCTGTACTCCGGCATGCTGCCTCCTCCTGCTGTTCTGGTTGGACAGGCTGCCCACATTCATAAGGCCAGAACTTTCAACTTGGCACCCAAAGCCTCTGTGCAGGGCAGACTGAGTAGGTAGCTCCTGCGCAGCCTTCAAGAGGGTCCTCTCCTGTTCCTTCTCTTTTGAGCTGTGAAGTCTCCCCTTAACATCCTCCAACGAGCACTGATCCTTCCTGAGGATTGTACTGCTTGTCACAGGGGTACAGGAGGGGATTTTGTTTTCCTCTGACACAACATTGCTGTTTGTCACTGCCCTGTTGATCAGGCTGCTAGGGAAGCTGTGTCTACTGTCCCCAGAGTGGGACCATGAAGCAGCAGGAAAATTCTGGGTGTTTTCCACCTTTTTCATCTTCAGCGGCTGCAGAAAAGGCACTTTAGCACTGCTTGGCTGTAGGAAGGAGTTGTTATTGAGCACTGGCCTATGGGAGCTGGCAGCCTGCTGATCTGAGCTGAGGGCAGAGCCTTTGACCCCAGCTCCAGAGCGCTCTTCTGCCACCAGACAGGGCTCCATCAGCAGGGAAGACATCACCCTTCCTGTGGCAGAGACAGTGTCTGGAGGGCTTTGGAGGCTGTCTTCAGTGGGCTGTGCATGGCATAGTGATGGTGAGCAGAAGAAGCAGGATTGCTGCAGAGGGATCCCTGAGGGCAGCAGGATGCGATCCTGGAAAGCACGATCCTGGAAAGCACTCGCATATCTCTTCTCTAAATTCCAGACGGGTTTTGCCTGCTGCTGAGCGAGGCGCCAGGGCCAGCACGGCTGAGGTCTTTCTGCCGGAAGGCTGCCTGACTCCAGCCCAATGCTCTTCTGCTGTTTGGGGCCCAGATTAGCATGGTCTGGTCCTGCAGACGCCATGTAGAGCCATAGCACTTGAGGCACAGTCAGTCATCTACAGCAGCATCTTTGCTGGCCTGAAACAAAAGTACAGCATGAAAGACACCGTTGTCCTGTCAGGGCACAGCACCCAGACTAACGCCACACGAGGAAAGCAGGGCGAGTTGCAGGATGAAAAACCACATCTCCCATTTACTGAGCTCACCAAGAGTTTCTTGAGACCAAGTCAAAGAATGGCTGGCATCTCACATGAAAACAGTGGATGCAAAGAACAATGTAAAGAGAGCCATCTGCAGGAAAAGCTTGTACCCTGCAAACACACAGAGGTGCCTGACTACCAGCCAGGGCCATGGGGTAGCAGCTCCCTCACAGTCACCTTGTCTGCAACAATAGGCTGCCTGCCTGGGACCCACATGGCAGCTGGAGCCCATTCCTACAGCTCTGTGTCTCCAACATCAGCCTTCTGACTCTGCCAGGAATGCCAAAACATCTGCTTATTTTTTCTCCCTGCTCCCTAAAGCTTCAGCTCAGTACATTACACAACTAGATGAGAACCTCAGCCCTTGCTTTTAAAAAGAACATGTATCTCACTCTTGTAGAAAAGCTTAATGAGGGCTACAGGCTTCCTATAGAGCTCAGGACTGAGAAGGCAGCAAGAATCAAATGCAGGGCTGTTTTAACATTAACACCTCTGTTTCCAGCAGAGACTGGTAGTACTGTGCACATACATTTCTCCCCACTGCAGTCCTTCAGAAAAGTCTCCTGCAAGGACCAAACTGGCAAACCACAGAGCTGCAGACATAAGTGTCCTGAATCTTCCCAGAATGAATTATTGCACCATACCTGCAACATCCTCTTGCCTGAGGAGAAGGGAAAAGAGAAAACAAACCACTAGCTAGTTATTGCTTTAACACATGCCTGGAGGGCCCCTGGATACAGCTGCGATAGGAATTTGTATTCCAAGCAGGCTGGCTGGTTCTTCCACCTTCCAGCTCTCACACACTCGCATGTTAAAAAAAAAAAATAAAGGTATAAAAAGAAGGAAAGAAGGATAAACAGTGAATCAATCATCACACACTTCTTACCATACACATACACACTCCTTTCTCACCTGAAAGACAAGCCTCGGGTGCAGCAGTTAAAGTGTAGCTTGGAGACCCTGAGGTTGCTCTGTAGCACCATCACAGCAGCTCACGCCACCACAGGGCTGGGTCAGACAGACCTACACCTGCCAGACCTTCTCAGCCTGTGAATCAGCTCCAGTCTCCAGCAGATACCAGGTCAGCAGCATCTCAGCCATAGGATGTAGGAGATGGAATATCCCATGCAGTATCCCATAGGAGCTCCACATCCTCAAGGAGAGCTGCTACCCTGGCAAGCTCTGCAAGGAAATATGGAAAGTGCCAAGTCCATTCAACGCCCATAGAGCTGCATTGCTTATTAGCACTGGTACAGTCAAGCTGAGAACTCCTGATGAGGACAGGGCACCTACATCCCAGTGGGAGCTGCAGCCAAGAGGGGCTCCAAGCCCTAGAGAAGAGAATCCCATAACTGAGATGTACAACACTATTCCATTGCTACTCAATCTGCCCCCAGCAGCAAACCAGGCTGTGTTGTGACATTCACAGCGATTAGCACAGAGCGAAGAAGCAGTGGCTCAGATGCCGCCACCTGCCCAGCTCAAATTTCCACCAGTAAACAAGGGAGTGGAGCTTGCCTTGCACACACTGTTCCCCTCAGCTCACAAGCATACTCAGACCACAAAGTGACCCTAGCACACCAGTGAATATAGGTGTTAAAGAGCAAATTAAAATTCGAGGAGAATGAGGGTTCCTGGTTAGAGTCTGTCACTGTGGCATCACCACCTGCGCTGCCAGTTTGGCCATCGCCTGCACTCTCACCCGGCTGTGAATGACCTTGTAAAACCAGCCTGAAGTGAAAGCCATCTGTACCTCATCTCCACCCGGCTTTACAGCTATCAATGGATCATCTTGCTGTAAAAATAAAAGTGATGAGGCCTAATGAAGCTGTAACAAGGGCCGTGAATCTTACAGTCAGCTTATACACAGGTGTGAAAATGCCAGCAGAAGTCCTGTGTGACCCTGATCTGGAGTAAGTGACAATGGTAGCACAGATGTGACTGACACAGACATGGGGGTGCTGCTGACGGCTGTGGCTGTCAGGGTGGAGGTCTGGCCATGGCACAGCCTTAGCTAACACTGCCTGGAACCCAGCCCCATAGTAGCAGACAAAGATGTGCTGATCTTGCCCCTCTCTGGAGTTTTGTCATGGAGTTGCAGAAGCGTCTGGGCCAGCACAGGGGAGGGGTGTGCAGGAAGTAGTGGCTGCATAAGAAAGCCACAGGGACTTTAGGACAGCTTTCAGCTAAGGCCTAGGCTGGCCAACAGCTAGTCACCCTGTGGAGACACAGGAGCTCAGAGATAGGGGCAGGAGAGGCAAGAAGGATAAAAGGAAGATGCCCTCACAGGAGGCAGGTCAGGATGCATCCAGACTGATAGCACCAGTCCATGCTGCCTGTCTTTCCCCCTGTTCACACCTCCTGCATGCCAGCACAGCCAACTCTAATGTCCACCTGAACACTGTCCCCCATCCTTACTGCAAGGACAGCTTGACAAGGCAGCTGCTGAGTATCCAGGAAACCTGATGGAGATGGAGGAAGGCACCTTCACATGCCAGGCTGTGGTCACAAAAGGACAGCAGCTGCCACATCTCTGTAGCTCTGGGTAGGAACGACGTCACCTGCCCCAGGTAAATCCCTGCTGGTTACCAGCAGGGAGGTTTTCCCTTTATGTTTAATTCAGCTGGAGTTTTGGGATGGACGAAGGTCACAGCTTGATGCAATCCCTAGTTCTGCCAACCCAACTTTATGAGAAAGGAGCTGGAGTCTGTTCTTCATCTCACAATGGCAATAAAATAACACTCTTGAAATTTTATTGTAGAAACATGAGCTAGGAAAAGCCCTGGGTGAACTGGCCAGGCTGGAGTTCAAACCCAAAGAAGTAATTAATGGATTTTGGCTTGGACTTATTGACACACAATACAGAGGCCAAAGCTGTCACTGTTGGAGTGACTGTACAGCTGCACTTGCTTGCAATTATTCTGCCAGCACCTTTTATTGCCACACAGCTCGCTCGCAAGTGTTGGGACGTCAGCTGGAGCACTGCCACAGCCTGTACAAACGTGACATCGCAAAAGCACAGGGCCAACGTGTGCCCCAGCCTCTGTGCACCCCAGTATGCATCAGTCAAAATCCTTTCTTCCAGCCTGAGCCCCGCTGCAGCATGTGTTCCTCTAATGGCAGCGTGGCAGCTCCTCACAGTCCTGTTCCAAACAGGAAAGGACAAGACCTCAAGAGCCCAGGTATGCACATCATCCCACTGTTAGAAGAGTTTGGCTGTGGACAAACATTTGGACAAAAAATTGGACACATTTTAAGTGTGTCACCAAGTTCGCAGCTTGGTGACACACTTAAAATAACAAGAGCTTGTAAATGTATGCACTGCAAGCTGACCTGATAATGTGTTGTCAGTCACACACAGCCTAAAATCACGAGGAGAGATTAGACAACTGCAATTGCTATTGTTTTCTATGCCATTCCAGGGTGCATATTCTGTTCCGTTCTTTATTTTTAAAAAGGATAACATCTTTTTCTAAACAAGACCTGAGTTTACACCAAGTTCCTCACTTGCAGCTCTGGGATTTTTGATTAAAGCTTGAACAAGCAAGTTAACAACAATGCAAAACAAACAGGTTTTAAAACAAATATGCATTTAAAAATAAGGGTTTGTATCCCTTCAAAAAATTTAAAACTTTGAACAAGAGCAGCAACATTGATCTGAAACCAACCAAGTGCCTAAAAGTGCTCCAACAGCTCATAGCTTATTGTCTTTCAACAGCATGGAAACAACCCTCCCTCCCCTACATCAGCTCCAAGAAACTAGTGGCCTCAAGGGCAGTCACACACCAAGCCAAAGCACCTGAGGCCACCAGCAAGTTCAAGCTGAAGAGCAGAGGGTGTTGCTGGCCACAATTTGTCCATGAGGACACAGCTCAGAGGCAGCTGGGCCACCACAGAAATGCTGTTGGGTGCATCAGCCTGGTGTGCTGCTTTGCCACACCGTTAAGCATCACTGTTCCCTCTCAGCTTTATTATCATCCTATCATCCTTGCAGATCTACATTTTGTGTGCAAATCCAGAGGATGACAACCAATTTCTGTCCCAATCAAGACGTCAAGTTTTTGCTTGGCCACTCAGGAAAAAAAAAAAAAAAAACAAAAAACAAAAAAAAAAAAACCACCAAACAAACAGTGAGAAATTAACCTCTGTGAGGATGCATCAGCAAATTCTACCTGCATCCCAAGACTACATTTGTGCCAGGGGTTGGTTATTTCCATTCATCAGCTGTGGTGCTGAGCTCCACTTCACACTTAATAGAGGAAGTATGAGGGGTGTATGGCTGCCTGAAATGACCCCTTACTTAAGCAGAGCACTGCCCTGCAAGAGAAATAGCTCAGGTGTGTGCTCCTCTTCCCAAGGTGGAGGCAGACCTCAGGGACAGCAGGATGCTGGAGCAAGCCATGGGAGAGTTGCAATCCAGCCACCATCTCACCCTCCGCTGCAGCAAATGCCTCCGTCCACGCACACACAGAGTGAGCTGGGGACTGAAGGCTCATGTGTTTGACTTCACAAGGGACTTTCCCACCACTCTAAGGGCATTGAAGCACAGCTGCCAGATGAGGTGAGGAACTCTGGCACAGTCGGCAGAAAATCCAGGGCTATAGCTTGAGTGCACCAAGGACACTTAAAATAAAGGGCTGGCTCAGTGCTCACCCCGGGAGGGCTGACCTGGCTGTGAGCAGACAGTGCAGGGCCCACAGCAAAGGGCAGAGCCTGGAGTTCCTATTGCTATCAAAGGATATCAACTTTTCTCCCTGGCAGACTCCCCAGACCCTGAAGTAGATGCAGTGCACAGTGACAGCAGATCATGCAGCTCTGTTTCCCCAGCAATGAAGCTGGTAAGTGCCTGCCCTTGCTCCCACCTGATTTGTACTTTTTCATCACATGGGCAATAGAAGCAGTTGTACTGCAGCATAAACAAGAGTAGAGAAACAAGTCTGGGTTAAAAGCAACAAGCTAAACCATGAGGTGTTTAACATCCTTTAATCAAGAAGGCCTACAGCCCATTCCTGAAGATCCAAACTGAAGGGACAGCATTTTCAACTGAGCTTCACGATGGGAGAAAAGATAATTACATGGCAAGACCTGGGAAGAGTTTGGCCACCAGTGTAGGATCTGAGGGCAGTCAGCACAGCTCCATCTGATCTTAGGCAGACTGGCATTTAGTAGAAAAATAAAAGTGGAGGATTTGGAGTGAGTGAAACAAGTATAAAATATCAAAACATAGCAAGGAGACAAGAACTACCCAATTAGTTCAAAACACATAACTTCTTAGTCCACCTTCTGTTCTTGATACTTTTTACTGAAAGATAGCTGCAATCAGAAGAAAAGGTTCCCAGATTTGTCCTTCAGTATGTGCTGAGGACTCTTCCATGTCCTGACAAGGCTGGGAAAAATTCTTCTGAAGCCACTGCAAAACCCTCACTCCATACAGCAGTCTCTTAGGGCTCAGGAGTGGAGAAGAAACAGACTCAAGGTGAGAAGCCGCCAAATACTCCCAGACTTGATGCACGGCAGGAACCTGGGAAATGTCAAGGAGTGGCACCCAGCCAGGCTGGTACAGCAGCCAATGCCCCCAACCTGTCAGTGATCTGACATCTCCACACAGGCGCTGTTATGTGGGGATGGTGACATTTGTCCCCTCAGCTCCTCCTTGAAATGCAATCCCTGCTGTCCTGAGAAGGACCCCTCCACTGAGGTGTGGGAGGGGGCAATTGTCATCAGTGAACTTTGCCTAACACAAAACAACTGCAGCAAGAGAGCAACAAAAGAATAGACAAATACTACTATCTGCTGAGTACAAATAGTAAGAATTGTGGAACTATTATTCTATAAAACTATAATAAGGCCAACAATCCACTGTAAATTCCCCCAAACTATCCGGGAGTCACTAGATGTCATCTGCCCATTCCATGAGGAGAAGATCACAATAAGACAAGCCTCAGGGGGTTATGTAGGCAGGGTTTTGCTGTGTAGCTGTGGGGCAGAACTCTGCCTCCCATGAGACATCCACAGCCCAGCTACACAGGAGGCTGGCACAATGCCACAGGGCTTCCCCACACCTTCACTCCTCACTCCTTGACCAAACCCTGGAGGCATTCAGGAAATAACTCCGGGCTTGTCTCAACTCAGCTCTGTCTTTCATCTTTTAGACTCATCGGCTCCTTTTTACAACACAAGAGCAGCCAAGCCAAGACCCCAATGAAAGGATGGACAGCCAAGATGTCCCAGCACCCCACCTGGGCCTGGTCGATCCCAGCTCCATCCTAATACTCCAAGTACCGTTGGAGAGGCTCCCTGGGGCCGTGGGTAGCTGGGGAGCCAGCCCTTCCTCCCTGCCGCTCGCCCGGGGAAAATGCTACGTGTCTCATTTCTCCAAGTGAAAGACTTTGACGCCGAAGGGGCTACCAGGATGCTCTATCCTGGCGCCGGAGCGCCGGCCAGGCCGCCAACCCCAGCATGTCTTGCCACAGAGCGCTCCCGAACCGCCCCCCCAGCCCCACGGGGTCACAGGGCACGACCATGGCGAGCCCTGCGAGGAGGCCCGGGCTGGAGCGAGGTGCCTCCTCGGGACCCGGGCACGGCTATGGGGCGGAGGGGCCGGGGAGGCAGCGGGGCGAGACAAGGGCCCTACGCCCCAGTGGGGGAACTCTGAGGGTGCAACCCAGGGAGACACACGGGAAGCAATGCCCCGCTCCACAGGGCGGCAACGCCGCCATACTCACCGCCCGCCCGGGCCCGCCGCCGCCGTTACCATGGGGAGCCGGCGGGCCCACGTGACTACAGCTCCCGGCAGCCACCGCGGCGGGGGCTGTACTGCCCCCTGGCGGCGCGGCGGAGCCTGGCGGCGGCGCGGGCACGGCTCCGGGAGCCGTCGGGAAAGACGCGGTTACAGAAGGAACGGGTAAAGACAGCCGGGTAGAGTCCCGCTCAGGCGGACAACGCGGGTTGCAAGGAAGGTCCGGCTGGAGCCTGAGGAGGGTGAAGGAAGCGTCGGTGGCGTCCCGGGATGCCCGGGCGTCAGCGCTCAGCGCCGGTACGCGGCGACAGCTGGCTGGGCCCCGCGCGGCCGGGCAGAGCTGCGAGGCGGCGGAGGAGTAGCTCGCAGTGCCGGGCAGAAGGCGACCGGGGACTGACAGCGGCCAGCCTCTCGGTGGCTTTGAGGGACAGCAGGACCTGCACAGCCAAGAGAGGGACAGGAGTCACCCACCAGCACGACCCTTGTCCCCACCACTCCATCAGGTCCCCCAGAGGAGCCGAGGTCTCCGTGCAGTACCTGCTGGATGCCAGGGTGCTGGCTGAGGGCTCGCAGTGCCTCGAGGGCTCCCTCCCGCACGGTCTTGCGCGGGTCCTGGCAGGTCACCTGCAGCAGGAGGTCGGGGGCCCTGTTCTGGATCAGCAGGTCCCGCAGCTCCTCCCCGCGCTGGCCCAGGTTGCTCAGGGCCAGGGCCGCGTTGCAGCACGTCTGGGCCCGCGAGTCGCTCAGCAGCCGGGTCAGCGCGGGCACGGCTCTGCCCAGGGTCCCTGCCGGGCAAGACGCGTGGCACGCAGCATTGCCCACTGCAAAGGTGGCTGCCCTGCGCACGGAGCTCTCCGGGTCCGACAGGCACTCCAGCAGCCTCTCCGGCCAACCCGGCTGGCTCTGCAGCACCGGGGGAAAGCTGTGGCGGAGCAGGTTGCCCAGCAAGTTGCAGGTTCTGGCCCGTATCAGATGTTGCTTGTGGCTGAGCAGGTAGGTCAGTGGCTGGTCAGCCACATCTGAGTCCCTCAGGATCCTCTGGAGAAAGGGCAGGTGCTCTGAACAGGCCCGGGCCACGTGGGTCAAGAGAGACAGGAGGTCACTTGTGAGTATGACATTGTCTGAGAACAAGACAGACTTCAAGAAGGCAACAGTGCGCTCCGAGGCAGTAGCTTCCCTCACCACCTGGTCTATGACCTGTGTATCGGACACCACAAGTTGGCACAAGAGGCCCATGGGGAGCTCGGTGAACGAGAAGGGCAGATGGTGAGCGCAGACCTAAGGCAAAAGGACAGACAGCACTGCTGAGTGCACTGCGCTCACGTATGAGCTGAGCCAAGCCAAGCAGCAGCTGAAGGCAGCCAGCAGGTCAGCACAAGCTTAGCAAACAGTCAAGCTTCCCCAAGGGCTGCATAGCACCCAAATGACATGTGTGGACTGCCAACATGATGTGAAGTGGTGCCATGCAATGTGGGGGGACTGGGGACTGCAGTGTAAGGGGGGGATCACCACAGTATGGGGGAAAGGAGGAACACAGGGCCAAGAGAGTACCTGCAGCAGCTGGGCAGGGATGTGGGTATCTCTCACAGCCTCCATGATCAGTGCTAAGGTGTCTTTATCCACATCCAGGGCGAAAGGGAAAGAGAGGAGCTGGCAGACCTGGATGACCACATCTGGGACAACCTCGGGGTCCCCATCCTTTCCTGCTTGCCTGAATTTGTGAAAGAGAGGGGGCTTAATACAGAGATGATCAGAAAAACCTCAGGGCAAAGGGCATTCCCCGTACCAGGCACTAAGGAGAGGCTCTTTAAGTGCCAGGTCAGGAACTTCTCAGCCCTTGGTGTGCTTATGTCCATGCCCCCATTCAGCAGCTGAGCTCTGCCCACTTCAGCTCTTGCCTCAACTCACATCTGTGCCATACATGCCAAGAAGCCAGGGGACAGCAGTCTCTTCAGTGTCACCATGAGGATACCATGGGACTGGGTGAGCTGAGGCAGACACTGGTGGGACTCACGAGTGAAGATGCTGAGGGCCAGGCTGAGGAATAACAGGGTTCCTGCAGGGGAAACAGCAGGCAGAAGGGTAAAGCTAGAGAAGGCTGTAAAGTTCCTTCACTTCTGTCTGTGCTATGTCAAAGCTGCTCCAGGGTAGATTCTGTGATTCCCTGCCCAAAACCAGAAAATCTCCACCCAGGTGGTCACACCTGCCAGAGTGGACATTCCCTGCAGCACAGACATCCTTTTTTCTTCTTCCACAGGCAGCTCAGCTGAGCTGCTGCCAACTGGGCACAGTATGAGCCAGCCCTCTCTCCCCACAAGACATTGCAGTCCTCAAGAAAAACCACCTGAGTTCTCTGGCCACAGGGAACAGATGTGGAGAGGGACAGACATGGGCAAATCTGAGGGCAGGATGTCAAACAGGGTCCAAGTCAGATGCCCTGCTGTCCCACAGCTCCTACCTTGAGGGGAGAGGAGGTTCCAGTCTGGCTCTGCAATGGGGTGACCAGCACCTGGGGGTGGGTCTCCCTCCAGCGCTGCCCTGTTGGTGTCCACATGAAGCACCACAGCAACACAATGCCAGACCAGGCTCCATAGCTCGGAGGAAGCAAAGCCCTGCTCCAAGACCACATCCTCCTAGAGGCAGAGAGGCAGATGTCAGAGGCCTTCATGGTGTTCCATGGCTCCCCAGGGTTCTGATACATGGCTCTGCTAGTCCCATGGTCCTCTGAAGGTCAGGGCTAGACAGACATGGTCTACAGACATGTAGACAGTCCTGCTGCACCTTTCAGTAGTGTCAGTCCCAGGGCATCTCTGCTCTCCTTCACTCCAGTGTGCTCATGGATCACCCCTCCCCACCCACCACTCTCCCATCAGCCCTGCAGGGACACAAGGTGACTTTCATGGGGTTGTGCAGCCAAAACTGCACAGATCCTGGTTTCCCTCAGCCTCGTTACCAATGTGCATTCAGGCCTTTTTGCCACCATACCTTTTGGCAGGGACCAGGCAAAGGAGATGGCTACACTGGTACCTGTTCAAGAAGTTTCAGCAAGAGGAAAAATAACCCATCATAGAGACCAGCACCCATTGGCAGGGGGAGCTGCAGCTGTAAGACAGTGGGAGACAGTCTGAAGCTGGGTGCTGGGCTTGAGGGCAGCAGCATCACACTTGCACCCTTCTGAGACCATCTTTGCACACCTCTAAGTGGGGTATGCATGGGTCCCCAGCTTCTCTGTCCCCATCCCATACCTCAGCAGGTGCAGTCAGCATATTTGTTACCACTGGTAGGATCTTTTCTTTCTTGAGCTCCAAAGCCACCCCATGCTGACTGAGGTGTGCCAGGAGAAATGCTGCAGCACCCTGTGGGACAAGGAGAATTCAGCAGCTTTGGGACTTTCCCATCTGCTCCGTAACTATTGACCCTTCATCCCTTGGCCTCATCCTACTCTGAGTGAGGAACGCTAAGGCCCAAATAGGATGCAGGGGTCTGCTAGGCTTTCAGTAGTGGCTCTGGTGGGGTGGGGGTGGCTTACCACAAGGGACACAACAGGAGACTGTGTGATGAGATCCACAGCCAGGGCAACCATCTCCTCACACCTGAAATGCAGGGACCAGGAGAGAAGCACTATGTTCCCACAGCTTCACATCATGCAGAACAGCAGCATCCAAACACCCACATGGCTGGGAAGCAGCCATGTTTCAGGAGGAGCCCTGGTTCACAGCACCTCCTTGTCTGCACTGGGTCATCCTCACCACATCCCCAGCTCCCACGCACACTGCCCAGCATTCTGCTGGTATGTCTAGATCAGAGGGATCAGTGGGACCAGGTTCCCAGCTCTGGGCAGTGTGCAGGACAGAGTGCTGTTCGGGGCAGGGCATGTTCCTTTCCCACCCATGAGTGAAAGTGTCTGCTTACCTGGGAGGGGATGACTGAAGCTGCAGGGTGAGCAGGGCCAGTAGGTACAGAGAGGCTTCACAGGCTGCCTCCTGAGTCACCTCCACCACAGGGACCTACCAAAGGAACAAAAGTCATAGCAGAGGAGAAGGAAGTGTTTCTGGGCCCTGGAGGAGAACTGCACTCTTCAGATTGAACTCCCCTAAACTCCTCCCCCCACTATAGATTCATCTGACCAGTGCTCAGAGGAATGCGTCCTGCTTGCCCACACTCCTACCCCAGCACCAGGGCTGTGGTCAGTCCTACCTCACCCTTCAAGAGCTGCATGAGGGAACCCCACAGTGGTTGGCTCCTTCCCAGGTGCTGGCACAGGTTTGGGTAGGCATGGCAGCCAGCATAGAGGATCTGCAAGGCAGAGGGAAGAGATGCCACCAGCCCCTGTAGACAGGTTCCACCCCATGGCTACCATAGATTCATTTATTCAACAATTGACACCAGGCAGATGGGAGCCATAGAAGGCTAAGCTCACAGTTCCCTCTTTGCCATGCTCCTAATCCCAAAGCAAAGGCCTGGGCACCTCTGGGCAGAGCCAGATAAAAGGATGGGGCCATTACCTTCAGGACGTTCAAGGAGCAGCCTGGGTCCTCCAGTCTCCCCAACAGTCTTGCAAGCTGCTGGCTCTCTCCTTCTATAAGCTTTTCAGCTAATGTGTGAGCAACCTGTAGGAATCAGCCTGTTTTGCACTCTGGCACCTGAAGCACTGCCCAGACTAGAAGAGTTTAATGCTAGCAACAATTTAATGAAAGAAAGCATCTGTTTTCTCCATCTTGCCTGTGTCTACTAAGGGATGCCTATCTGCCATGACCTAGCATGGCTTTGATGCACAGTCCCGGAGTTGAGATGAGCAAAGTAAGATTCCTCCTCTGCTTCCCTCCTTGTTGACTCAGAGTTAAAGAATCAAATGTAAACCTGTAATTGTTTTCCCTCTCACTGCCCCTTCAATTACAGATTTCTTACAGTTCATATCACTGTAATAAAAGAATTCTTCATGTTTTCCCTGCATTGCCTAGTTCTTTTCTTAGCCCATCTCACAGTTCTTAAGTTTGAGTTTCTTAATTGATTCAAGAATCCTTACATTCTGAAGGATTCCTAAGGTCAGCTGTTGGCTGGGGAGGTGCAGCCCACAAATATGAGCCCTGCAGCCAATAAAGCCAGAGGATCCCAGCCCTTCACTCTACTGTTGAGAAAGAGCTCCTCCTAGAAAGGGCTGCTTCCCCTGTGAAGACCACACCTCTTCACCCTGTACAGACAGCTGGTCTGACCTGCTGCTTGGCTTCCCGACAGCTGTTTCTCTCCAGGGGCATGCTGCATGCAGCAGCCAATGCAGCCAGGAAGAGGTCTGCCACACCTGGGCTCTGGTCATAGGCTGACTTGGCTTCCACTGCTGCACCTGCACAGGGACAGAGCTGGGGAGTCATTGTGCTAAAGGTGCTGAGGGGCATCAGGATAGGGTTGGATGGCAGGAGAGAAAAAGTCAGGCTTGTGACATAAGGAGGGTGCAATCTAGGACTGAGGGAGGAGAGCCTAAGTTAGCAGGGGTCTGGACAGGTAAGTTTCAGCCCTCTCCTGGCCAACAGCATTACAATGGCCATCAGAGCTCTGATGGAGCCCAAGGGCAGGAAGGAGAAGAAACCACAGGAAGAGGTGGTGAGCTGCTACCACTGCTACCTCGAAGAGCAGGCTGCTCTGAGATGGATCCTTGAAGGAGTCTGTTCAGCAGGGGCTGATGCTCCTCTTGCAGCCTGGTGTACAAGCGTGCAGAGATAGAGGGGTCTGTCGTGTCCAGGCTCTCACAGAGCTGGGTGAAGCACTGGGGAAGACACAGGGGTTGCCATCACTGCAGACTGAGTTTGAGAGGAAAGAAAAGGACAGCATAAGAGGAAGCTGTGGGAGGACAGCAGAGATGGGAGGAGGACTCATGCTGGAACTTCAGGGACCTCCAAATATCCACTCCAGCCAGGTTTCTGCATGGGACCCACATCTGGCTGCATGCTGCCAAAGTGAGGGGTACACATGGAGGCACATGTCCCTCCTCACCTCTATCACAGCCTGGTAGAGCATGCCCAACAGCTATTTTTGCTCTTGCTGACTCTGGCACTAAAACATGCAGCTTGAAAACAAAGTCTAAAAGATATCAAAAGCAAGCCTGTATGCATCTCCTGCCCAAGCCACATGTGAATCATACTCCAATGCTGAGAACCTGCTGTGCCCACCCAACACAATCCCAGCAGCAGAACTCTTGGCAGCAGAGGCAGGGGCATGTCTGGCAAAGTGACACATTTTGTGCCAGAGTGTGTACAAGGAGCTGCACCTGCCATCAGCTCAGCCAGTAAAGCCACACTAGAATGGTAAGGCCAGTGAAGGTGCTCCCTCAGAGACCTTCTTTTTGTGTGCAATTCCCTGCAAAAACCCCAGTGGGTGAGACAGCTCGCCCTGACAAGAACGCATCAGACCCCACAGTTAGGAGCAGGTCCCCAGGCTGCATTCCCCCAACATACACAGACAACCCCATAGCTTCTGTCCCTGGGGGCAGAGGGTGTGGAGAAGGGAGATGGGGGCACCCTTACCAGGAGGCTTTGCTGGCAGAGTCTCATCTCACTGTCGACTGGCACAGCCAGCAGCTCCGGCAGCAGGGCCAGGAAGCAGTCAGCACTCTCCTGGATGGCCTGCAGGCTGAGGGGGGCAGGAAGGGCAGATGAGTGCAGAGAAACATAGCCCCTTGTTTTGAGGACAGGCCCACATGGCCCTGGCTAATGGAGCAGGCAGCACACACTCACACTGTGAGCTGCTGGCAGCAAGCAGCACAATTCGACTTGTCAATTGTGCCTTTCCTTCAATTAATCCCATTCAAGAAAAGTGCTCCTCTGTGAGCACAGCAATATGGCATGAAGCACTTAGACCATGATGCTTCCCCACAGAGACAACTCCAGCTGCAGAGTATGAACACCACACTTTCACCTACTGCCAGATCCCCAAAGTGACCACACAAGACCTCAGGGAACAGAAGGTTTTCCCTACCTGTCCTTTTGCCCACTCTCCTCCAGGCTACTGAAACAAACTTTGGTCACCTTGAGGAGGTCTGTCAGCACAGCGATACACCAGGGCTGCTGCAGAATCCAGAAAGAAACCACAAATGGGGATTGTCCGCTGACCATCCCCACACCACTACGACAGGATCCTTCCCTACCAGAACCTCCCCCTTCTCAAGGGTGCCTAGAAGAGGAACCTTGTGAGCCAGGTCCAGCAGGACACCAGGGCTTCCTCAGCACCAGCACTCTGCAGGGCTGGAAGGCGCCCGTATATCCCTGGGGTTCTATGCTCACCTGCTTGGTGACACCACTTTCCAGGATCTGCTTGGCTAGACACAGCAGGGACAGAGGCACATTCAGCTCTCGGCAGAAGTGGTCCAGCAGCTCAGCATCACATCGGGTAGACAGGAGGTTGCCAATAACATGAAGCACAGAACGAAGATGGGAGGCTCCCTCCAGCATCCCTTCCAGCACCTGGACACAGAGAAGACAGAAGAGCTTATAATGAGCAGCAATTTTGGTGTCTCCACCAGCCGTGCAGCAGCCCTTCAACTCATTCAGGCAGAGGGGACAGCAGAGGAGCAGATGGCAAGCCAAGTGCACAAGACAGGTCCAACTCCCGGAAAAGCAGAGGATCTTTTTGCTGGCTGGGCTGAGGATTCTCCATATGTTTCCAACCTAATCATGATGAAGAAGGCAGCATCCAAGTCTCCAGTCTTAGTTGCCTGGGCCAGCCATCACTTACCTGCTGAGCAGAGTCTGCCAGGCGGTCCTGGACACGGTGCTGGAAAGCCGAATCCCGCAGGAGGCTCAGAGGCACGCTCAGCTCCATGGCTGAGGGCTCAGTGTCCTCAATCAGGTGCCGCCACTCCTCATCACTCTCCAGCTCCTAGCCACAGAAGAGAGAGGACTGGTGCCACAGACCCTACCAGTCCCAGGGTCTCTGTACTAGCCCCTGGAAACTGGGCCCTGCTGTCCTCACTCAAGAAACCATCTTACCTCACTCTCCAGGTCCACAGCCTCAGTGCTGTGCCTGCTGCAGGGCTCTGCCCTGCCAGCACCAGGCTGTGGAGGGGAACCTGCTCCAAGAAACTCCCACTCATAGTCTTGAGAGAGGCTGTGCTGCCTGGCCAAGGAAACAGCACACTCAGTGAAAGACCTTTTCTTTCCCTCTTCCTCCTGCCCCAGCCTCTGCCTCTCTCTCGCTGGGATGGGAGGAGACTCCTCAAACTCCCACTCTGCTGTGCTGCTCTTTCCTTGCAGGAGACATGGATTCTTCTCATTGGAGGCAGCCAATGGCTCCCTCTCCTCAGGGGCTGCCTTCTGTGATGCTGCTCTGGGACTATGTGTGGGATGTCCATTGGCAGAATCCTTCATAGATGCATCACGTGCCTTCGGTTGCCCCTGGTGATGGCAGAGCAATTTGGTCAGGGCAGGGTTACTCAGTCAGATCAGTCCCCTAGACTCCACTACCATGAGCACCCCACATCCTGCCTTGTGTGTTGCTGACACCCCAGCCTGACCCACATACTCATGTGTTTTCCCCCAGGGCCCACTTCCGTGTCCTTCCTTTGCCTTGACTGTGAGATACAGCATGGGGAACCTCACACTTTTCTCCACCTTTTTCTGTGTCTCTCCAACCATCTTCTGCTGGGCCTTTCTCAAGATCCTGGACTGGGTGCTCCTGGGGGCCATGAAATGGACTTGCTGCTCCTTCAGGGCCTGCAGCTCTGGAGATAGCTTGATGGTAAAGGGGTTTGAAATCCCATGCTCTTCTGTGTCATCAATCACTGGGGAGGCAAGAGGAGAACTTCAGCAGCAGCTCTCTCTTGAGAGCATGATCTCTCTTGAGATCCAAGGGGAATCATAAGGAACCCAGAGCATGACCAGGAGCAGGAGCTAGGAGTCAGTGCTTGGAAAAAGCTGAGAGGAAAGAGGCATAGACCAGGATAGTGAAAATAGCAGGGCAGGGAGGTCCTCCCAGTCTCCAGACAGCAGTAGAAAGAAACAGACCTGGACAGTTTTGGAAAAGGAGTAAGTACTCACCAGTAACCCGTCCAGCAATGAAGGGGTGACAAAGCAGCTCTGGCCATGACAGGCGCTTGTGGGGGTCCTTCATTAGTAATCCCTGAAGGAAGCTCTGAAGAGCAGTGGAGCAGCAGGATCACTGACACATGTTCAGCACCCACCAGTGAGCATAGTGTACCCACCAGCCTCCCTCACTGAGGGCACCCAGGAGGCCTGCCTTTCCTGCCTAGCTCTGGGAAAGGAGTAGCTCTAGTGCTTAGGGCAGATGGCAAGACATTTCCCTTCGCAACCCAATAAATCCTCTGCTGCTGGACCCAGTTTGCCAGCTTATGGACAGCAGACATTTGATAACAGTGATAAGGATTCCCATTCCAGGAGGTCCAGCTCTCATTCACACAGCTTTTCTGTGTTCTGAAGTCCCTGTTAGGGGACATAAAAGCTAAGAGTGACCTGCCAGGGCAGCAGGTGAGGCCAAAACTGCATTAACAGATCTCACCCTGAAGACAGGGCCTCGGTCCTTACCTTGAACACTGGGCTCATGGTCACGGGCCATTTGACAGGGTCCTTGATGATGAGGCTGACAAGCTGGAAGATGCTGTTGGTGTAGAAGGGAGGAGTGCCCACAAACAGCTCGTACAGGATGCAGCCCACAGACCACAGGTCTGCTGTGTGGTCATACGGCCGTTCTTCCACCAGCTCAGGGGACATGTACAGCGGGGTGCCCTTGATGGATGTCAGCACCATGGTGTGGATGCTCATGGCACGGGCAAACCTGCTCAGAGCAAAGTACAGATCTCAAGTTCAGCCTGAAACATCTGTTGCAGCTCTAAGGGAGTTCCTTATGAGTTTATCCTCCTCTGCAGGACAAAATCTCCCCTCTCTGCTTAACCTCTAAATATGCACAGAATCCAGGCCCCCTTCCGCACTCCTCCACTCCTCCTCTATAGCATCCAGGAAACCCTTTGTCTGCTCCAAGGCCAAGCATTCCTCTCAGGCTGGCCCCGGCACTCACCCAAAGTCACAGAGCTTGACAACACCATCTTTGCCCAGCAGGATGTTCTGGGGTTTCATGTCACGGTGCAGGATGCGGTGGGAGTGCAGGTAGTAGAGAGCAGAGATGAGCTGGGCAGCTATGGTTTGGACCTGCCGGAGACACAGAAGCCTCACCCTGTGTCCCATGGTGCCACCCGCTGGCACAACCACAGGGGCTAGGTCCCTTACAGCCTGGCTCCCACACTACTTCTACTTTTGTCCTGTGTGGGGCAGGGACCAGCCCCAGCTGTGGGCCAGTAGTTTCTTGAAGCGGGCCAATAGCCAAGGCAGTCCAGTGCTGTGGCCCTTGTAAAGAAACTGAGGTCTCTGCAGGACCCCACTGTTCCACAATGCCAACCTGGCCCCCTCCCCATCCTTTTCAGAAGCTCTGCCAGGTGAAGTGCCAGAGGCACCCTCACCCTCCTGACATTCCTGGCTCACAGCAGAGACCCTCTGCCTGCAGGCACACAAGTCCTGTTTTCTCTAGCCTGCAGCAAACACTGCATGGCCGCGGCAATGACAGACACCTGGTTCTCAGGCAAACTCCCGTCATCCTCCAGGATCTGGAAGAGCTCTCCCTCTGCATAGTCAGTCACTACCACCACCTGGAGAGAAGAGCAACATGGTGAGATCAGGCCCTGGGGACCAGAACAAAGCAGGGTAAGAAATTTAAGGGAGGTGTTGGGGTGCCATCATGCAAAGTCCATCAGCTTAAGCTGGGACTTGGAATGGAAGAGAGTTCCCATAGCTGCACTGCAGCAAGGACCCGGCACTTGGCAGAGGTCTTGTAGCTGTCCATTTCTCAGACAGCCAGCAAAAACAAGGGAAGAGGGAAGGACAGGACAAGCCCAGAATGGCACTGCCAAGCCCAGTGGGTAGAAGCACTCCTTGAGCTTGTTTTGAATCTGCTGTCCAATGACTTTATTTCATGTTCCCATGTGCCACAGGACAGTCTTCAGTCCTCTCTTATCATATTATATCCATGTGAGTTTAAATCAGTGAAAAGCCAGTCTCTGAAGAGACTGATGAGTGAAGAGTGACCCTCATCCTGTGATCTCAAACCACTCCTCCTGCACCACACAGCCCCTGGTCAGCTCCTTCACCTCTGCATATGACCTAGTGCAGCCCACACAGGTGTTGGCTCCCCACACAGCACATACTAAAGGGCTCCGAAAAACACTAACCAGACCCTGGGATGAAGTCACCAGCATCTCCTGAGAAAGATGTCCCTACAACAGCAGGGGACAGTCCTTGTTGCCCTGCCCCAGTCAAGCAAAAGCCTTTCCTGGAGTAATCCCCTTCACCTCCTTAGCAGTCTCAAAGCTGTCAAGCATCTGGATGATGTTAGGGTGATGGAGGTCTCGCACAATCTCAATTTCCCGCTGCAGGTTCTTCAGCTCCTTCTCAGACCGCCCCACCTTGGGGATGAACTTCAAGGCCACCACCTTTCAAAGCAGGAAAAGCTGGGATCAGACCAGACTCCTGGTCAAACCCACCCTGGCAAAGGCTGCTTTTTACCCAAACAGGGTTCCAGCTGAACACAAACAACAGAACAGTGAGACATTTGTTCACTGGGACCTTGGACCTAGGGCTCTCCCTAGGCCCTTACACACGAGGTGCTCACACTTCTTTTCACACTGGCATTTAAAGCAAAGACTTGTAATCAGTGAACACAGATAAACTTCAGAAACATGGGACAGGACCTCGAGATACTGATGAACAGCAGGCCTAACATGAGCCAGCGGTGTGCCCTGGAAATGAGGAACACTAGCAGCACCCTGGGCTGTATCAACGGGCTGGAAATGCAGCAAAGTGATTACTGACCTTTATTTCTAATCTTGTGCACCATGTTGGGAATATTGTGGCCAGGTTTTTGGCCCAGAAATACATCAATAGGCTGCAATGGGTATAGCAGAGAGGCCCATGATGGTGAGGGGACTGAAGCATGTGGGAGGACAACACGGGGATTACAAATTGAAACAGAGCGAGGTTCAACTTTATAAGAGGAAAACACATTCATCCTAGTAATAGTCAGGCACCAGCTACGGGGTGTTTCTCTTGGGGGTTTCAGAAGATCTAAATTTAGTGCTGGCTCTGCTTCGAGGTCTTGAGGTTGCTCCTGATGTCCCTTGAATCCAGATGACTTAGTGCCAGCTGGAGCTGGTCAGGAACGACAGCAGAAAGCCGAATGAATGCCGAGTCCCAAAATCCTGGCAGAGCCTTAGAACCCGAGAGGCACCAGAAATCAGCCCTGACCACACACAGCAGAGCCCCAACCCTCTCCCCTCACCTGGGCGCTGTGCTTCCGGCGCCCCTTGTACACGCGCCCAAAGGACCCTTCGCCGATCATTTCCAGGACGTGGTAGTTCTCCATCGCTCGGGACGGGGCCGCTGAGCTGCCGAAGCAAAGAGGCCAGTGAGGGGCAGCGTGTCCCCTTCCGCGGGCACCTCCCCTCCCGCGGGGCTGCACCCGGCGCCCGTTCCCCTGGGTGAGTGTCGTCCTCCCCCCGCCCCAGGCTTTGTTCCTGCCCACCGGCTCCAAGGCAGGACGAGCCCCGAGCCCCGGTGGCAGCGATCCCGCTGCGGGATGAACCTCGCCCCGCTCCGCTCCTGCCCCGGACCCGCCGCCGAGGCGTCTCCTGGCAACGGGCTCGCCGCTTCCGCTTCCGGGGCGAGCGGGAGATGGCGGCGGCCGGTGAGGAAGCGGAGGCGACGGACTGGTAACAGCCCCCGTACCTTCCCCGGTCTCTGCACCCTCCCACGTTCCCGCACCTTCCCGGTCCCCGCACCCCTGCTGTCCCGCAATCCCAGCCCGCCGGAGCCGCCTGACCCCCGCCTGCTCGGTTCCCGCAGGGCGCTGCCGCCGGAGGTGGAGGTGCTGGAGTCCATCTACCTGGAGGAGCTGCAGGTGGCGCGGGGCCTGGGCAGGTACGTCCCGCGTTCCCCATCCCCGGCCCGGCCCCGCGCCGCCCTCCTCATCCCTACCTGCCCCTTCTCCAGGTGGGAGCCCTGGGAGATCAGCATCACCCTACACCCTGCCACGGCCCAGGACCAGGACTCCCAGTACGTCCGCTTCACCCTGGTGCTCTCCGTGCCCCCTCAGGTAGGCTGCCCGCGCCCCCCGCTCCCCTGCACCTCCGAGCCTCGGGCCTCTTCACCTTCCTTGTTGTGCTTTGGGTGTTTCTCTTTTATCCTAGTATCCTGATAAAGCTCCGGAGATCTCCATCAGGAATCCGCGGGGGCTGTCAGATGAGCAAATTCAAAAGTGAGTGCCAGGAGGGTGGAGAGTGGCACTCCTTTCCTCCAGAGACTCAGGAGGCAGAACTGATGGACAAGCCTTCTGTAATTCACATGACTTTCTGTGTCTGGTTAACAGATGGATACAGGTTCCTAAATCACTTTGTCCTAAATCTCTCAGGAGCCACTGGTGCTGAATATGACACAGAGGGGTCCACCTTGTGGTTATTCCCCTGTGGTTCCCCTGAAATGTTATTTGAATCCCTGGGGCCTTGAAAGTTGCTGGTCCTGCCCTGACAGAGGTGGGATTGATCTGAGTCCTTGGGCAGCCCGTTGTTGCATTTGTGCTTTGGCCCTTGGCACGGTGGAATGTGTGCAGAGACCTTGGTGCCTGCCAGCAGTACGAGAGGACATGGCTCCCAACAGACCTGCTCAGGGGCTGCTGTCAGATAAAGCCTGGGATTCACCAAAACCAAAGGGTGCTGGGTGGACTCAAGCTGAGGCCATCAGCAAACCTGCACCTGCAAGTTCTGTCATAACAAAGGCTTCCTGTGCACTGGCTTGTGGGGAGCCAGGATAGCACGTGAATATGTATGTGTGTGTGTCTGTGTTCCCATCCTGTGCTCCAAGCAAAGCCTGAAGGCCAGTGCTCTCTTTTTTCCTCCTGTCATCATGGTAGGATGGCAGGTATGTGGGACAGTGAAAAGGTGTGGCTAAATTTGTGTTAAGGATTTCTGCTGCTTTGCTGTAGGATTTCCCAGACCCTCAGAAGTGTTGCTGAAGCCAGGCTGGGGACAGAGGTGCTCTATGAACTGATCGAGGTGAGAGTGAGGAGATTGGGTGTGACCAGCCACAGACACTGATCTCTGACTTCCCAAGGGGTGGGACATCCCTGAGCCCACGGGCAGGCCAGTGAGTAAAACGTCTGCTTTAATGCTTTCACAGAAGGGAAAGGAGATCCTCACTGACAACAATATTCCTCAAGGACAGTGTGTAATCTGCCTCTATGGATTCCAGGTAGGCATGTGTCTCCTGACCCCACAAACTGACTGGGAAGTGAGGCAAGAGAACAGGAAGTCTGACACTGGGATATCAGCCTGGGACCAAGATGTACACCAGCAGCCACTGCCTCCCATTCTGCATAGGGCCCTTCTTAGTGCAATACCTGCTGCTCTTCCCATCAACTTCTAGATAATCTTCAACAGAAAATGGACGTAGGGCAGCGAGAGATGCTGGAGCATCTCCAAAGAAGCGTAGGCTCTGGGGCTAGTTGATGCTGTATTTCAGCTTCCCTGTGTTGGCTACACCTCACCTTGAGTTCAGCACACAGGTGGTCAGGAGGGACTAGACCGTATCCATGCAGGTGCTGAGGTCTGTGGGGACAGGGGAGCAGGCCTTATTGGACTGCAAGGAAAGTCAACACCTGCCTAGGAAGGAGAACACATCAGGTGGGAAGATAGCTGGTTACACAGGAACACATACAGAGAAATCAGTCATAAAATCTTTGCATCTTGACATTAGGAGTGTTTCTAACATTTGAAACGAGAAGCAGCATCCCAGTAATTGCTGAGGGAGTGGAGGTGCAGCCCAACAGATGATGTTGGGTGGCTCTGGTAGCACTAGTTCCCCATGGATACCACTGACATGGAAGTGAAAACCCAGCTCAGCTGGGTGGTTACACAACTCTTTGCATAGAAATCCTTCAAAGATGCCCTTTTCTCTTGACAGGAGAAAGAAGCTTTCACAAAGACCCAGTGCTACCACTACTTCCACTCCCACTGTCTGGCCCGCTATGCCCAGCACATGGAGGAGGAGATCCTCATGCAGCAGGAGGAGAGAGAGCAGCACCTTGCACCATCCCCTAAACAGGTACTGGGCCTCCTTCCTTGGCCCCCTGCACAGACCCTTGTAACATCTGTATCACCCTCTTTGACACATGGAGCCTGTGCTGAGAATCAACCGGGATTAGACTAAATTATCTCCAAGGGCCCTTTCTGACCAAAGAAGTTGGTTTATTGGATCTCTGGGTCAGTGCCTGCTGTGTGAGGGGGTAAGGGAGTAGCATTTTTAGACTTCTGCAACCACAGAAGTTAGAAAAAAGGGCTTGCTCCTTCCCTAGTCTTAGTCCTTGAACTGTGGGGGGTTGCAGCAGGGTAAACACAAATGACCTGTGTTTTGGGGTGATAATACCTGCCTAGCACATGTTGGAACAGTTGTCAGCTGCAGCGCAAACAGCACAGCTGAGTATGGAACAAATCAAAGGCTCCTTTCTACAAACCCTTTCAAAGAGGTGCTGCCTTGATGACACGCTCCACTTTGGAGCAGAAAACAATACATCCTAGGCTGAGGGCTGAAGCTATATGTGTTGACAGGGGTGCTTTGTAAAGCAGTCAGCTGCTGGAGCACAAATCCTTGCATGCCTTATGTGGAGACACCTTCCATAGCAGTTGTTGAGACACCAGGCTGCTTTCATGCTGCTGGGACCCCTCTGGGCTTCCTTACCTTGGCAGAAGAGTGAAGAAGACGACCCTGTTCCACTTCCAGGGTGGGGTTATGGGGCAGTGCGTGAGCTGGATCACAGACAGGGTTTGCTATCATCTCTTGCCTCCCCACAGGAAGTTGGTGTGCAGTGCCCTGTCTGCCGGGAGACCCTGGTCTACGATCTCTGTGCTCTGAAGGCAGCGCCGCCCCCGCAGCACCCTCTGGTAAGAGATGGGGGCTCACCTGGCCAGCTGTGCGTCCTGACTGGGTGGCTTCAACTGGGACGCTGTAATGCATGCACACTCTATCTCAGGTCCTCCTAGATTTCTCATTCAAAGGGCAGCTCACAGAGCAGGTTCAGTTTGATAGCCCTGAGCTGAGCAGATGTGCTGAGGGAGAGGTGATTCTGCCATGGGGAACATCCCTGCACTCAATGGAAAACAATCAGGTCAGGAGAGTGACCTGATGGCAGCTGCTCTGCATCCTGCCCCACAGCAGGATGGCCCAAGGCAATCACTGCAGAAACAGTGGGTCTGCAGTGGGATGCTCGGCTTCTGTTCAGGGATTTCCCATGCATCTGTAGGCCTGGTCAGTGTGGCAGAAGGAAGCAGGTTGCCTGGCATTGTGCAAAGATGGGTTTGGGGAGTAGCTCCCAGCCCTGCCACTGCCTATCCATGCTAGGTGTTGAGAGAGCCCTTACCCTGCCTTGCTTTCTTCTGCTCAGGAGCCATACACACCAGATGCCAAGATGCTGCAGCACCAGGAAGAACTGCGCCTGATTTTCAAGAGACAACAAGAGAAAGGAGGAATCATCGACCCCGAGGCAGAGAGGAACCGATATTTCATCAGCCTCCAGGCGGTACGGCACTGGGGGCAGAGAGCTTCTGAGGGGGCTCGGGGCTGCAGGACCAAGCACTGTCATCTGCTGTGGGACACCCCTGTCCTTTTCTTAACCAGTGGCTTTTTTCTTTCAGCCTCCAGCTGCTGTGGACACAGGCCAAGCAGCCACTGCCTCTGAGCTGTCGGTGAGTGCCCGTGCTGCGGATGTGCCCCAGCCGCCCAGCCAAGCCTCGGCTCCCGAGCCAGCTGGGGCGTCAGAGGCCAGGGTGGAACCCGGGCAGCCTGAGAGGTGTGCTATGCCCAGAGAGCAACCGAGCAAGAGGGAGAGGCACAGAGGGGAGAGGCCAGGCTCCAGAGGCCGGGGCAGGCAGCTGTGCAGTGGCTCACAGGAACCAGGAGAGGAAGCCTGTTATCCACTCCACAGCTCCAGGGGGCCCAGGGTTTTCAGCCAGAGAGCAGAGCGTAGACCTGCTGGACGGCACAGCCAGGAGTTTTCAAAGCCTCCCAGTAGAAGCAGGGCTGCTCCCTTGGCTGAAAGAAGGGAGCTGTGCCATGAAGACCCTTCACCAGCAACAGAAACTGTGGACTTGAAAGAGGAGCACCATGACGTGGAGAAATGGAGCACGGAGGAGGGGACTGAGGCCCGGGGCAGGAAAAAGGAAAACCTGATGTTCAACCGCAGTGACCACAAAGCTGCTCCCAACTGGCAGGGCCACCACAGGCCCTGGGATTGTGGAAGGTGGGAGAGGTCCAGAGTTCAGGAACGTGGTTCCTACCCCAGAGCACCAAGAGGGCGAGGGGTGTTCAGGCCCAGTGGACATCGAGAAGCCCATCTTGAGAAGGAGAGTGGTTCCTAGCAGGAATGATGAGGGGCTGGGCTGGGGGAAAAAAAGGGCTGTTTCTGGAGAGAACAATGAAGGCTCTGATGAAGCAGTAGCAAGCAGATACTGTACCCCCTGGAAGTGGGGAGGCAGATGGCACATGGGACAGCTTGGGACAGGCAGTGTCACCAGGGTATGTGCAGTGTAAAGCATCATGGCATGAGCAGCTGGTTGTTACCAGCATTGGAGAAGTGGAACCTTGACACATCATATCAGCCTTGGTCACAGAGGACCCAGAAGACAGAGGTAGCTTTGGGGACCTGTAGCTATTGTCCCTGTAGGTGAAATGCCAAGAAACATGCACACCTACAGAGCAAAGGGTCTGAGCTCAGCATGGTGCCACGGCAAAGCCAAAGTGTGGCAAGACCTTCCCTGGAAGCCAGTGGAGCTGTGGTGATACCAAGTGCCAGGGCAGTATCTTGGAGCTCAGCTCCACTTGCTCTGTCCCCCATTCCTTCCCAGAGCATCTCTTCAACTGCTGGGATTGGCCAGGCAAATCCTTATTACACAGGACATTGCTCAGTCCCAGCCAGGACATCCAAATTAAGCTTAAGTCAACACATTGGCAGGTCACAGCTCTCTGGTGGCTAAGGCTTCACCTTGGCTCCTGCTTCTCCAGGAAGCCCGTATTTAGCTGGAGCTCCTGTCCTGTCTTTCAGCTGCTTTTGTGCAGGCTGAACTGATGGGGGGAACCTCAGAAAAGAGTACTCTGCTTTGTAACCTGTATGTGTCAGAATCCTCTTCCAAGGCCAGGCTGTCTCAGCACTTCTGACAACCCAGAAGTGAAGACATGCCCCAGTATTTTGGATACAGCTTACCCTCCTGTAATATTCAAGCTGATATTGCTTAAATGAGGATTTGCTGTTTAAACTAACTTGGTGCAGTTACATCTGCTGCTGCTCCACAGATGTAAATGGTGTCCCATTTAGAAGCCATGAAGAGTGATCCCAAGCCTCTGAAGTGGGGCAATGCTATTAAATTAATTCATTGGGTCTTCTCCAGAGCCTGCTCCCTTTGTTTCCTTTGCCCTCTTGCTCCTTTTTGGAGCAAAGGTGTTGATCCCTGATATTTCTCAATTCCTTCCCTGTTCCCTACAACCAGGGCTGAGGCAGAGACCTTCCCCTGGCACTCCTGGGTGGCAGGAGGGCTCCCTGCTTTGCCTGGCTTAGTGTAAGCTCTCTGCCTCACCTGGACAATACTGATTCCTTCACACTTGTTTGTGCCTTGTCCCCCATCTCTTGTGCCCACACATGGGTTGTTATTGTCTTCCTCCTTCTGCTAAGTGCAAAAATAGCAGTACTACAATGGACTTGCCAGAACTTCATGTGAGATCCCCAGGAAGCCAAAAGCAGTGTGTGCCAGGACGGCATTTCCCAGTAATACACATCTGTCTGGCTGAGCTCTGGCACATGAAAGTTGCACTACCCCCTTTCTTGACTGAGAACTCTTCATCTGCTGCCCTGCTTACTCCATGCCTGGTCTTGACCTGAAGGATTTGGTTAAACCTGCTGCTCAAGAACCTTCTATGCTTACATTTCCAACACTGGTCTATTTTCAAGCCTAATATTTTAAAATCATTCTTTTTTTTCTCCCTCCTTGGCCTGAGCCTACAGTACCTGTCCTGGGCTGGGTGATCTGAGAGGCAGATGTTGTGCCTTCCTGTGGATGAGGGCTGAGCGCTCATGCCCTGAAGAGAGCCTTAATTTTCCTTCAGTGCTCCCTCTGTCCTTGTTCAGCTGGTTTCTTGGGGAATGGCCTGCCCACACTTGGGTGAAAAGGCACAGATTTACCTGACATTGGTGCTTGTTCTGCTGCCTGCTGCCTTCACTGGTGAAACTGCTGTGCTCCAAGAAAGGCATTTGATTGTGTCCTGAAAGAAGAAACGTGGAAGATCTCTGCCCCTCACAGCAGCTGAAGCTCCTTGGCTTCCTCTGGTGAGACAGGATTACTTTCAGCAGAAATGTTGTGTCATGTTTGGAGCATGGGAATTCAGCCGTGGAAATCAGAGCGAGGACTTGGATAACTTCAAACAAATGCTTGATGTGTTAATAGGAAGGGATTTTTCCCTGGGAATAGTGCTTTAGTAAGGGCCCTCTCTGACTCAGTGCTGTCAGCCTGGAGCAGAGAGCATTTTGCAACAGTATGTGGAAATGAAAGTGGGATAAACAAACCAAATCTCCAGGTCAGAAGGGAGGAAGAGAGCTTGCACGCTGACCTGGGTTCCCTTGCTTGGTGTCCACCTGTGTCACTCACCTACCTTACAAGGCTGTTGTGAGACTTAAGTGGCAAAAGCCCTCAGGCCAGGCAGAAAGGCACTGGCAGCATCTGTAGCATTAACACTATTAAAAGCAAGCAGCAAGAGATGTTGTGTGTGGTGGCATCGGGTCCCTCTGGCTCCCCCCCAAACATTCCCCATCCTCCCAGACTGCTGTGGGACATTAGCCAGTCACTCAGTGGCTAGTTTTGACCCCCAGCTTTGAGGGAAGAGGCTGGATCTGAGCAGCCAGCCTCTGCAGGATGGCCAAACACAGAGTTTGAGATGCCAACCAGCAGCATCCTGCTCCTTCACTTGCAGAAACATTTGTGCAGGTCTGGGGCAGTGCCTGTTTGCACCAAAATCCATCCAGATGCCATTGACTGTGCCCCTGTGTATTGCCATGTGCCCTTGGCCCCACAGGGCAGAGGCAAGAGGAGGGCTAAGCAGTGACCTACAATTTGGGTTTGGCTTGGAATCCACTCCCTCAGCCCAAGCAAGGTGATACAACCCCCAAAACTGACCACATTAACATAGGACTGACTCTGGGGAATCTGATTTTCAGGATTCTGAAAGAGGGACTGGAAGGGGAGAGCTCTTGGGAAGATCTGCTGTAACTGGCCAAGGCCTCCCATCTGCCCTCATACAGCTCCAGGGCCCCCACATCTCCTTTGGTGGGAAGGACAGTCATGCCCATCTAGGAACAATATCCAAGCAGGTCTGTGGCTTGGCATCTTAACTCAGCAGGACCAGTAGCACCAGCCTGGAGCCTGAGGGACAATGAGTTGTCTCCTAGGAGCTGCTTTTTTTCAGAAACACTCTGGATTTGCAGTACTGGCCTTTCTAGGCCCTAGTCAGGAGGGCTGTAGACGAGCAGCTAGAGGGGCAACTAACAGGAAAATTAACCAGAGAGACAAGAGTTGTATTGTGCACTTCACAGAGGATATTCACAAACCAGTGAGACCACTGTCCTTTAAAAAGACCAGATGCTTTTAGCAGTGTAGAACCCCAATGTCCTGCCCAAAGGAAATTCCCTTCTGGGCACCTCCAGGCTGACCCATAAGGAAGGGGATTCCCACCAGAAGCCTTGGTAGTTTACAGCAATCCCAACATGAGGCACACACTGGTGAGCAGGGCTGGTGCAGTAGCACTCAAGTCTGGGGAGCAGCAAGAGCCAGATTCCCTCCCTTGCTGTGAGGCTGGCAGCTCTGACTCTCCAAAACCAAGGCATAGGAGAGTTAGAGGTGAACAGAGACCTGGCCTGTGCAGGTGGGCAGCTTCATGGCATCCCCAGGATGGTCAAAACTTTGTCCCAGTCCTCTCAGTGTCACAAGGGAAAGCTGGCCCCTGTCACAGTAGGCTGGAGCTTATGTTTGAAGTGGCTCCTTCAGGGTCTGTCTTGTAAAGCATGAAGTGGCCTTGCACCTGGGCAGCGCTGATCTGTTTGGAGACTGCCAGCGCCTGCTCCGCGAAGCGCTGGGCTGCAGCCGGGGGCTGCTCGGGGTAGAAGCGCTGGAACATGCAGGCGAGCTGCCAGCGGGAGCAATGGCCCACGTACTGCTTCAGATCCACACGGCCAGGACGCACCAGGGCTGGGTCCAGCCTGTCAGGAGAGAAAGGGTGGGGCTGGAAAACCTGATCAAAGCATCTGTTCAGGGTGTGTCCTGCAGGAAGCCCCTAGCCACACTAGCACAGCCCCTGTCCTTTCTGCAAAGTGCCATGTACTGTGAGATGGTAAGAGGGCAAACAGGTTCATCCCTGGGGAGACTGAGAGGAGAAATGAGCCCAAAAAGAAAGGAAAGAGCTGGGGAAGGACTGACTCCAAAGGAGGACAAGAATGTCCTGGGAAACAGCTCTGCCCATCTCTGTCCCATAAGCAACCTCTGAACAAACCCCTAGGCCAGCTCAGTCTGGAGTGAATCAAGCCTGCCACAGCACAGCAGCTGTCCAGGCACTGTGAGCCCAGGCTGCATCCCACCAACCTAGTGGGCTGCACATGGGGCTAGCGCTTCACTCACAGCATGGACACAACCCCAAAACTTGCAGCTCCCCACGGGCAGGAAGGTGGTACCACTTTTGAAGGACACAACCATGTTCTGAACAGCAAGTAGGCATCCGAGGCTCCAGCAAAAGTGATCCTGATCAGCAATCAAAGGATTTGCATCCCAAGGGAGGATGTAGGAAATCTGAGCCCCCAGCCTTCATGCTGGAGGATTCAATAAATAAAGCCCAGCAAAAGGGAGCAAGGTTTTCCTGTGCTACCCACCCCGCTCCCTCCCAGCAGCAGCTCTGACCTGTCCACGTAGTTGGTGGTCATGAAGACAATCCTGGCTTCTGTGGAGGCCACACCGTCCAGCGCATTGAGGAGACCACTGAAGGTCAGGCGCCCCATGCCTTGGTACACAGCCGGGTCTGGGAACAGAGGTGTCTGGGATTGTAACTGCTGGCCACTAACCCTGCACAGGCTTGTGGGCCATCTTCCTATCACCTGAGGCTTACGCCAAGCTCCCCACTCACTCCTTGCTTGGAGGCTGACCCTCTGCCTGGCTGGCAGCACATTCATCTCCCCTGCCCACACACAACCATGGGAACACAGAGAATGAGAAGGAAAGCCACCTTCTCCGTCATCCTGAAAGAGGCTGAGCAGGAGAAGGACCTTTGCCTGAGGATAAAGGATCCAAATTCCCTTTTGCAGCCTAGCCAAAACTGGATAAGTTCCAGTTTGGGCCCTGAGGCCTGAGAGATTCCCCCACTCCTGGTCTCTGCTGGTGCAGTTGAGCAGCCCAGAGTCCAAACATTTTCCAGGTACAGCCACGGAACCTCCCTCCTGCTGCTGGCCCAGGAACAGGGGCAGTGCTTACTCTCAGCAGCAAGGTCCCGGCTGACGAAGGCAGCATCCACATCCTCCAGCAGGATGATGCTCTGCTGCGGTGCTACACTCAGGAGGTGATTGAGCCGGTCGTCAGAGAGGCTGTGGTCACTGAGGCTCAGCAGGCAGATACTGTACTCCAGTTCCCCGGCCAGGGCTGTGCTGAAAAGGACACAAACCACAAGGATGAATCACAGTGGGAAAGCCTGCAGTCAAGGAAAAATCACATTTCTCCCCTTAGCACTAAGGGAGAGGGCAGAGGGCTTCTTTCCCAGCAAGGATCAGATCTGAGGGGCAGGTGGAAGCCCCTGTTCAGCCCACCCATACCAAGCAGCACTGTGCAAAGCAAGGCCACAAAGGGCTTGTCACCCTGACCTGTCATAGTGCCAGCAGTGCAAATGCTTACAATAGGCACCACACGTAAGGCACAGCCCACTCCTGTATTCCAAACCCAAACTCATCCACACCCTCTCATCCAAGACTGCTGTGGCCCAGAGCAGGGAACTGACAGTACTCACATGAAGCTGCTTTTCCCACATCCAGGAGGACCATAAAGCAGGTAGCCTCTTCGGTAGGGGATCCCTAAGAAGACAGTGTTATTTTAGGATAACCACCTGGATTGCTCTGTGCTCCCTCCCTCCTGTGGTGCTGTGCTGAGCACACAAAGAGGATACACCTGGGGAAGGTAAGCAGCAGGGAAAAATCTCTTCACAGCCGATTCCAGAGAGGACCATGAGCATCCTGCCTCACCTCACCCCACCCCACCCCACCCCGTACAGAGCCCACCACACCAGAGCCTTGCCTCTTTCACTGTACCACTTGGGGTTGTTGATGAACTCCTTCACGTCCTGAACCAGCCTCTCTGACACACCTTCCTCCAGCACCACGGAGCTGAGGGGCCGCCGGCGGCGGGGGAAGCCGAACTGACGCCACTCTGCTCCCACGGCCGTGTACATGATCGTCCTCCCCTCCTGCTGCTGCAGCGCCAGCTCCCGGGCTGCAGAGAGAGGCAGAGGGGACAGCTGCCAGGGAAGAGGATCTCCCATGGAGCCTTGGGCATCTCCAGGGAGAAGGCTGTTCCCAGCAGGACCCCACACAATTGCCCTACAGACCTTCCTGAAGGATATTGAAGAAGATCTCCCGGTCAGTGCCCAGTGCAGTGAAGGTGACAGACTCCCAGGGGGTCCCTGTGTTCAGGTCAAGCATCTGCGTCTCCCGGCTGCGCTCGATGCGAATCCACTTCCTGCGGTACCTGGGGCAGGAAGACAGGTGGGTGTACACAGTGATCCAGCACCACTCAGTTGTGCCTCACCTGGTTCATGCATCAAGAACACTCATCTCATGTAAGGAAATCATTTCACACTGCTGAGTACAGGCTGCTCTTGCTACTCATCATCTTCTGCCCTATCCCAGACCCAGAGAGGAAGCAGGGCCCTCTCCACTGCCTCGACAGGCTGTCCAGTTTGCAAAAGTGAGGCTCAATCCCCAGACTGCTTTCCCCTATCCTCCCTTACCAGATGAAATGATTCCCGAGGCTGGGGACGAAGTCGAACTTGGTGCTGACACGCCCACTTTCGTGCTGCAGGTATGATGTCTCAACACTGAGGTGCTGTGTATGCTTGGCATGGTGGGAGACCCAGTTCAGCAGCCATTGGTAGCTCTTATCCTTGCTGGGCACCTCCAAGGTGATCATATAGTGGCGCCTGAAAGCCACCAGCCCAAACTGGGCCCCCTTACGGGCTGCTGCCAGGACTGTGCCCACCCCGACGAGGCCAAACCCAGCCCCGAAATATGGGTTGTCCTTCAGTGCTAAGACAAAGTCAGAAAAGGGCATTGTGGGAGGTTAGGCAGCTCCTTTCCGCAGCATTGTATCTGCACTCCGGCAACAAACCTGTGAGGAAAGACTGAATGGTAGCAAGGAGCAAAACAGATCACCCACAGTTCCCTGCCCTTTATCATGGCCAGGCCTCAAGGTGAAGGGCTGCCTGGCACGTTTGGATTTCCCACATCTGTGCTTATTACCAAATGTTCCTGCTGGCTGCAGGAACCTTCTCCCTCTCTGCAGACCACTGGGTGAGCCAAGCAGGAGGGGGCCAGGAGGCTCTTGAAGAAGCACAGGAGCATCTGGAGCTTCTTCAGTAAAAACAACAAGGCCAGAGTTTTACAGGGTTTTATTATTTGAACAGCTAGAAATCATGAGCACTGCAATTATTTAAGGTTTATCGTTTGAAAAAGCTGAAACACGTCCCCAGGCTGAGCCAAGAGCCGGGTCTTTGCTGCTGAGAACGGGCACACGACGGTGGTAGAAGGCACGCCTCCATGTCTACATTACAGCCGCATGCTCCGGGGGCCTGAAGCTTCTCCACCTCCCTCCGCAGGTCTGCCATGTACTGGGATCGAGGGGGAGCCTTCCCCGCCAGACACACAGACACGTTCCGCTCTCTCAGGTACAGAATCCCACCTTCACCAGAATAAGGCGTGACCTTCCTTCTTACCAGGGCACAGCGTCCCGTGGGCAGGGTCCCGCAGCCTCCCCCTGCAGGAGCCCCACCCTCCCCTGCAAAAGACCCGTATCCACACCGGCCTTCCCCGCAGCAGAGGCCCAGCCCCGGCCACTCGGCGGAGGATCCCGCGCCGCTCTCGCCCCCGCTCCAGCCGGTGCCGCCGCCGCCGCCGCTCACCTGCACCGCGCCGCTTCCGCTCCCGCCCGCGCCGCTTCCGGCCGCACCATAGAGCGGGGCCGGCCGGGCCGGGCAGAGCGGCTGCGCGACAGGCACAAAGGGCGGCGCTCTCGCCGCCCGTCACCACCACCGAGATGTGCCGGGGCAGGGGGACCCGGGCCCGCGGGGACAGCCCGGGCTGAGGGGATTTCGGTGACAGCCCTGGGTAAGGGCCGAGAGGCTGGGGGCACTCGGGGACAGCTCGAGGTGAGGAGCGAGGGGCTGGGAGGGCCGGGAACAGCCTGGGGTGAGGGGCTGGGGGTGCCGGGGACAGCCCGGGGTGAAAGGCGATGGGCTGGGGGAGCCTGGCCCGGCGGGACTCGTGGGGGCACCTGCTGGCTGGAGGCTGGGCGTGACTCTGAGGGTGGGCTCGGGGGCCGGCCCAGCTGGACCTAGGGAGCAAGCCCTGGGTGTTGGGCTCGGGGAGAACGGATAGGTGTCCTTGCACTCTTGTCTACCCCGTGACAGAGGGCTTGCCAGCAGCCTGCTTGGGGCACAGCAGAAAGGAGCCAGCGTCGAAATACCCTGCCTCGAGACTGGCTGCTCCCCAAAATCCTCTTGGGCTCTGGGATGTCCCTCCTTTAAAGTGCTTTCTTCTGTTTCAGATTGAGAGGTCATCCAGCCCAGCACCAAGGCAGTGCCCAGAGGCAATGAGCGCAGCAGTGACTGTATCAGAGGGTGCCAGCAGGGAGATGGAGACCCTGTGCTCGGAGCTGCTCCTGCCCACACCGGGAGAGGTGGGAGCCGTGGGAAGCCCTGGTATGGCCAGCACTGGTCTGGCTGGGACACCCCCGCTGGCTGCCAGCCAGGACTTGCTGCTGGCAGAGGCATCGATGCCTGGGGAAGGGGCACACGCTGAAGGAAGCAATGTGGAAATATTCATCGAGGCAGTGGCTGGCAATGTGACACTGAGCAACGCGGCCAGTGCCACAGGTATGGGGAGCAGGGAGTGCAGAATGGGCCCCACTGCAGTCAGCAGAGCTAAAGAGGTTAGCCAGGGTCCCTGTCCCAGGTGCCCTCAAATCTCCGACCCTGCATCATGTGTCTGGTGCTACCATTGAGCACAGACCTGGCACCAGCTGGCTGTGTGGATGGGGAGAGTGACTGTGGGAGTTGCATGCTGCGTGAGGGGGTTGCTCCAGGCTGTCAGCAGGGACCAGGCAGAGATCTCCATCTGAACTACTACCCTCCAGCATGCTTCCCATGTGGGTCCAGTGTGGGCACTGGACATCCTAACAGGAATGGGGCCAGGCCAGCCTCTCATCTCTGCATGCCTCAAAGTGCAGAGGGACAGAAGTGGTTATCATGGCCACCTGGATGGTGGTATTTCCCCTCTTATAGGGGATGTGGTTACCAAAATGTAATTTGTGGCAAGAGGGATTTATTCTCCTTGTCCAGAGCTGGAACTGAACCACCAGTCCCAAGCTCTGGGCCTGGAAAAAGCTCCTTCTAACACACATCCCTTGCTCTCTGCAGAGGTTCTGGTCAAAGTGGTGGAGCTGTACTTCTGTGAGAGATGTGGCCAGAGCTTCTCAGAGGCCTCCCTGCTGTCCCAGCACCAGTGCCTGCTGCTGCCCCCACAAGAGCACCTGGACCTCCCAGGGGCACTGTTGGCTTCTGCCAGTGAGGGCCAGAGTGATCCCAGGGGCTCAGAGCTGCCCGGAGCCAGCACACAGGAGGGCTCTGCTCCCGAGTGCCTGCTGTGCCCCGTCTGCCAGGAGGCGTTTTTGCAGCCTGGCCAACTCAAGGAGCACTTCAAGACCCACCGTGCCCCACCGGCAGCCCTGCCCTGTCCCGAGAGGGGCTGCCACTTCACCACAGAGGACCGCAAGCAACTGCGCAGTCACTTGCGCCACCTGCATGGGGCCTCCCCCGTGTCCTGCGCCTGCCGGGCCTGCCCGCTGCTCTTCCCCAGCCGCCAGGCCATGGAACAGCACCACCGGACACACCTCCCCTTCCACTGCAGCCACTGCGACTTCATCACAGCCAACGCCAAGCTCTTCTGGCAGCACAGGAAGGGTCACGCCACAGAGTCCCCTTCTGAGATGCCCACAACAGACGACCCCCACAGCCTTGACCAGTGCTGCATCCTGCCATCAGGTATGGCTGGGTGAGGGGCTGGGGCCTGTGGGTGCTGCAGAGGCTGGCTGTGTCTGTGCATCTCAGTTACAACTGGAGGAGTGGGGGGTGAAGCTGGAGGGCAGTGAACCCTGCGTTTGTGCCTCCTTGCAGCTCAGTTTGTGCCCTCCATCTCAGCCAGATGTTTTTTCTGCATATGTGTGGGTGTGTGAGGGTGATTTCCTCTTGCATGGAACATGATGATCTCTTGTCTTTCCCCACTGAAGCAGCATCAGAAGGGCAGGAGGAGCCAGGTGACTGCCACCCTGGCTGGAAAGCCAGCACATCAGAAGCCAGACCAGCAAAGCCTGCAGGTGCTGGGGACAGCTCCTTGAAGGGACAGAAAGCATCAGCTGGAGAAGAGGACTCGGACAGCAGTGGGGATGAGTCACCGGAGGAGGATGGCGAGAGCCTCTGCGAAGCCGAGGCCAAAGAGGATGGGAAGGCAGCTCCCAAAAAAGTTGGAGTGCCACAGGCACAGCACTTCAAAGGTAGGATGCAGGGCCTTACCAGGAGCTGCTCGGGCTTTGTGAACGAGCACTACGTCCTCAGGGCTGGTAGGGAAATGTGGCCCAGGTTGGTGGGTGACCTCACATCTCCTGCATGTACCAGTGCACTTGTTCCCCCAGCCTCTGCCCAAGCAAATAATGTCTCTTCTTTTCCTGTTATGCATGCTGCCAGGTTTAGGCAAAGGTCTGTCTGGCTTTGGGGACCAGGGGCACGTGGGCAGGCCTGATGTAGGCTGTGCTTTGCCAGTGTTGAGTTGGAGAGAACTCACCTGAAATGTGCTGGTGGCTTGGGGTGGGGACAGTCTCTCTGAGTAGGTGGTAGCTGTGTGACTGCCCATGTGTATAAATCCTCATCCTGGCTCAACTGGATCAGGGACAGAACACCTGCCTGTGCTCTCCATGTTTTCCCTATTAACTGCTCCCCCTCCTTTTCCCCCAGGGGATGTTGCAGAAGGCTCCGAGTACCTTTACAAAACCCACATGTGCCCTGAATGCAAGCGGTGCTTCAAAAAGCGGACCCACCTGGTAGAGCACCTCCACCTGCACTTCCCTGACCCCAGCCTGCAGTGCCCCAACTGCCACAAGTACTTCACCAGCAAAAGCAAGCTGAAAATCCACATGATGCGGGAGACAGGCGAGAAGGCTCATCGCTGCCCACTCTGCCACTACAGCTCAGTGGAGAAGAATGCTCTCAACCGCCACATGGCCAGCATGCACGAGGACATCTCCAACTTCTACTCTGATGTTTACTCCTGCCCTGTCTGTGAGGAGAAGTTTCGGCTCAGCCAGGCCCTCAAGGAGCACTTGAAGACTCACAAAGCTGAGCCCAAGAGGCTGAGCTGCTTCCACGGGGACTGCAACTACTGTGCAGAGGACCGTAAGGAGTTTGTCCGTCACCTCAAGGATGCTCATGGCATCAAGGCGGTGGAGTGCAAGTACCATGCCTGCTCACTGCTCTTTGGCACGGCTGAGGCCATGGAGGCTCACCGGAAAACCCACTACGCCTTCCACTGCCAGCAGTGTGACTTCATCTGCTCCAACAAGCATGTTTTCCGCAAGCACAAGAAGCAGGGCCACCCAGGCAGTGAGCAGCTCCAGTGCAGTTTCTGTCCCTATGCCACTTTCAACCCTGTGGAGTTTCATGACCATGTGGGCAAGATGCACGCCAATGAGAAGATCCACAAATGCACTGAGTGTGCCTTCGCCACAGCGCACAAGCGGGTGCTCATCCGGCACATGCTGTTGCATACTGGTGGGTGTCCCGTGTACGGGTCTCAAAAGCCCCTGGGGATGGGGAAGGTGTCTTGTCCTGCCTCTGGGTGGGCAGGGAGGGCTGGACCAGGGTTCCTGGGTCCCACCACCAGCTTTGCCAGCCCAGGATCACTTGGCTGAAGTTGTTGCATTCTCCCTGCTGAGCTGGTTTCCCTGCCATGTTGCTTTATCTGGCTGTCATGCTGAAGGCATTTGTGTGTTGCATGTAGGAGAGAAACCTCACAAGTGTGAGCTCTGCGACTTCACGTGCCGGGATGTGAGCTACCTGTCCAAGCACATGCTGACCCACTCCAACGACAAGAACTTCATGTGCACCGAGTGCGGGTACATCACCAAGTGGAAGCATTACCTGAACGTCCACATGCGCAAGCACACCGGAGATCTCCGGTAAGACCCCCTGCTCCGCTGGCTTGGCAGCATAATCAGGGCTCCCCAAATCCTGTTCCAGGGGTCTGCTTCTGGCTGCACTGTGTGCCAGACTTTCTCATGCCTGCCCTGCCCTTTCTGGTACATAAGAAATCTGGTTTTTGAACTTACAGCATGGTGCTGTGGAGGCAAAGCTATTTTTGGTGTCGCTATGCCACCAAGGAGGTGTATTACCTCCGAGGTGCAACTCTGAGCTTGGGTTCATTGCTCTGCTGAATGGGTCAATGTTTATGGGTCAAGGCCTGTTCAGGACTGCCAAATTATCATCTCCTTTGGGTCTAGCCTGCCTCTAGGGATGCTGGAAGTGCTGTTGGCGTGCACATGTGAGAGTGTGTGTGTCTGACACAGTCACTGTATGGAATACTCAGGGAATCTATCTCCAGTCCTCAGGCAGGGGGTGTAAAGCATCAGCAGTGCCAAGGGCTGCAGCAGGGAGGAATTGCCTGTGGTAAGAGCTGTCTGGATGGCAAAGGTCAGATCTGGCAAACTGAACAGTACCCCTTCCCTGTTTGTCTGGGATGGGGAAGGAGAGCTCAGTGTGCCTGATGAAGCTCAGCCTGCCCCAGTTCCTCATGCTGCCTGACCGATTCTACTTGTCCCTGCAGGTACCAGTGTAACCAGTGCTCATACCGGTGTCACCGTGCTGACCAGCTGAGCAGCCACAAGCTGCGGCACCAGGGCAAAAGTCTGATCTGCGAGGTGTGCGGCTTCGCCTGCAAGCGCAAGTACGAGCTGCAGAAGCACATGCAGGCGAAGCATTCACAGAACTACCAGGTACCTATCTTCCAGTGCCAGTATTGCACCTACCAGACCAAGTACAAGCAGGCGCTGCTGAACCATGAGAACTGCAAGCACACCAAGCAGAAGGAGTTTCGCTGTGCCCTCTGTTCATACTGCACCTTCAGTAACACCAGCCTCTTCTTCCATAAGCGCAAGATTCATGGCTACGTTCCTGGTGACAAGGACTGGCTGGAAAATTACGCCAGCAAGGAGCTGGAGATCAGCTCATCTGAGGCGCTCTTTGGCTATGAGGTCGGTGCAGCCCTGCATGTGGATGCCAGCTCCCCCCTCACTGGCAAGGAGCAGTGGATGAAGGAGAAGCCATCCCAGGTGGAGTCCCAGGGAGAAGAAAGCTACCAGCAGGTGTTCATGGTGCCCCTCCTTGAGCAGGATGCCGCTCCACCAGAGAGCAGCAGTGAGGCAGAGAGAGGTGAGGGAGAGCAGAGCTGTCCTATTGCTGGCAATGCCCTGGAAGATGACTGCATGCAAGGAAATGCCACAGGCTCTACTGAGCTCGCTGTCTCTGAAGATGTGGCAGAGAGCTGCACCTTGCACTTAGAGGCACTGAATGTCTCGTCTGACCCTCTCCTGGAGAATTTGACTGGACAAGCCTGTGTGACCCAGCCAGAGAGTGTGGAAATGCTGTCCTGCAAGGAGCCTCCTGCAGCCTATGAGATGCTGGGCTCGCAGGATGGCCTTGGCTTGGAGGACAGTGGCAATACACTTGAAGTCATCCCAGACTTTGAGGAAGAGGTAGATGTACAGGAAGACAAGGTGGTGAAGGACAGCGTAGCGGCAGGAGACAACTGGGGAAAAGACACCCTAAAGGAGGATATGGGCCACCTTGAGGGGTCATGCTCAGACCACCACAAGGTCATGGCAGACACTGAGGAGAGAGAGACCAGCCAAGCCAAGCTGCCAGAGGCCTGGCTCAGCATGCTGAAGACACCTGAACAGGGCCACCTGCCTGTTCCAGAGGATGTGCCCACTTCTGGTGACAATGCCAGGGGCGGCTCAGAGTCAGTGCTGAAGGCTCTGCGGAAGCAGGACAAAGAGCAGGCAGAGACACTGGTGCTGGAAGGCAGAGTGCAGATGCTGGTGGTGCAGTCGGAGAGCCAGGTCTTTAAGTGTGAGAAGTGTTCGTACATCACGCGGAAGGAGAAATCCATGTCCCTGCACTCCAAAGCCAGCTGCCAGAGCCGCAGGGCCCCGCTCGTGTGCCATGAATGTGGCGCCAGCTTTAAGCAGCAGAGGGGACTCAACACCCACCTCCTAAAGAAGTGCCCTGTTCTCCTGAAGAACAACAAGATCCTCAAACCAACCAATCAGGAGGCACCTGGACTCTGCCAACCTGCTGACCAGCCTGGTGATAATGGTACAGAAACAGCAGAGAGCAAGAAGGGAGGCTCAGAGGAGTCTGGGCATGCTGAGAACCCTTGGGAAGCTGAGCTGCTACCTGATGAAACGCAAGCAGCAGGCATTCCTTTGGCTGGGGCACAGACATCAGGCTCTCATGCCTCTGAGAAATCCCTGCTGGGTGATAGCACAGAGGCGGCAGAAGAGCCTCCCCAGCAAGGGGGTGGGACTGAGCCAGGTGGAGCTGCTGGTGCCTCCCAGCCTGGGAAACCCTCAGAGAAATACCGACTGGAGGGAGGGAAGCTGCACTGCAATGCCTGCTCCTTTGTGTGCTCCCGTGTCACTACCATCACCTCCCACGTGGAGGAGGGCTGCCGGAACCTGGAGCAGTTCTGGTGCTCCCAGTGCCCTGAAATCTTCCGCTCCCGGCGGGCCCTCAAGAGCCATTGTGCTGAAAAGCACATCGTGCATCCCGAGGACGAACCTCAAAGGACCGAACTCCCTGAGGGGGACCCACTCAGTGTTGAGAAAGACCAGACCAGTGAGCTCCCTCTGGATGCAGCCCCACCAAAAGCCACTCTGCCCAAGAGGAGGCGTTTCTCCTGCCCCACCTGCCCCTTCACCTGCCACCAGGAACGGGCCATGAAGACTCACAAGAAGAGGGGCTGCGTTACCCTGGGTGAGTTTCGCTGCACCTCCTGCCCCTTCACCTCCAAGGTGGCCAAAGCCCTGCGGCTGCACCGCAGGCTGCACCGCAAGCATTACAGCAAGCGGCCACAGCTGCAATGCCGCCAGTGCGAGTTCACCTGCAAGCAGGCCCGGTGCCTGCGGCAGCACATCCGCATCAAGCACGAGGGGGTGAAGCCACATAAATGCCGCTACTGCGAGTTCAGCACCACGCGACGCTACCGCCTGGAGGCCCACCAGTCCCTGCACACCGGCGTGGGGCGCATCGCCTGCGGCATCTGCAGCCAGACCTTCGGCACCAACTCCAAGCTGCGCATCCACCGCCTGCGCGTGCATGAGAAGACACCCACCCATTTCTGCCCGCTCTGCGACTACAGCAGCTACCTGCAGAACGACATCACCCGCCACGTCAACAGCTGCCACCACGGCGAGCTCAACTTTGGCTGCTCCCGCTGTGAAGCTCGCTTCAGTTCTGAGACGGCCCTCAAGCAGCATGTCCTGCGACGGCACGAGGAGAAGGTTTCCTACAGCTGCCCACGCTGTGACTTCGTGTGTCACAGTGAGGCCACGCTCAAGTGCCACGTGCAGAAGCAGCACCCACACCTGGAGTGCAGCACCTGCAAGGAGACCTTTGCCACCCGGGAGGCACTGGAGGAGCACAAGACGCAGCATTTCAGCCACCGCTGTGAGCTGTGCAGCTTTGCAGCCAAGGAGCGGCAGCAGCTGGTGCGGCATTACATGGAGAGCCATGAGCCGGATGCCCCCCAGGACAAACCCCTGCACTGCCCTTTCTGTGACTTTGCCTGCCAGCACCAGCTTGTGTTTGACCAGCACATGAAGGGCCATGGGGGCACCCGCGTGTACAAGTGCTCGGACTGTGAGTACACCACCAAGAACAGGCAAAAGATCACGTGGCACATCCGCATCCACACTGGTGAGAAGCCCTACAAGTGCCACCTCTGTAAATATGCCTGCGCTGACCCCTCACGTCTCAAGGTAAGAGCTCTGCTTGGCAATGTATCCTACTCCATCTACATTGCTTGAGGGGCATCCAGCCACAGGGATTTGGAGAAGAAGTTCCTAAGGGGAGGTTTCATCCTCAGTGTTCAGTGGCTCATACTGAACAGAAATAGGAGTCAAGCAGATAAAAGTCATGTCAGTACAATACATTTCTTCTCTGCTGTTGCAGTTTAAGGGCAAGGGAGACTTTTAACAAAGCAAGAAGGTGGCAGCCGTCTTAAGTTCACTTCTTTACCTGCTGACTTCTCTGGGTGCAGCCTTGCACCATTCAAAGCCAAGTTTGGTTGCTTGCTGGCTTCAGCATACTCTGTGGTGCCAGTTAGACAGGGTGCAGGGAAACCTCTAGCTTTCTTGGAAGCAGAGTGTGACCCTGCCCTCGTTGCTGTAGGTGATTAGCATCCTGATGCATGGTAAAGGGCTTTTCCTAGAACAGGAAATGTGTGGGTGATAGAGGCATAGGATAATGGAGGGAGAAATAGTCTGGTTTTGCTAAAAGTATTGACTTTTTTAATGGCCAGGCTGAGCTGGAGCCTCCTGGGGCCCGCTAGGACAGGCTGTGCAATGTGCTCAGCTCTGTTGGGCTGGGTTTTTAATTTGACTCTGCCTTGCGTATCAAACTGGGGAGCAAAGCCTATGCCATCCACAGGCTGGGACAGAGCACCTCAGCAGTAGAGGAATCTCATCCTGACCCCGGTGTGGATCCCCCTTGCTCTTAGCCTGCCAAGGAAGCACACAGCCCTCCTTGTCCCATGCAGCTGGAGATGTCAGAACTGTCTTTGAGCCTCTCACTGCCACCCCAAAGCCCTGCACATCCCTAGGGCTGGGGACATGATCTCATCCTGACCCTATCCTCCTGCCCAGTATCACATGCGGATCCACAAGGAGGAGAGGAAATACCTCTGCCCTGACTGCGGCTACAAATGCAAATGGGTGAACCAGCTCAAGTACCACATGACAAAGCACACGGGTGAGTGCTGCCCACTGAGAACAAGCTGTTGAGCACTGGGGAGGGTATTTGGGCTGCTCCATGCTTCTTTTTCTGCCAGTGGCCCAGCTAGAGACAGAGGAGGACATTTAGGGGGCAATACATTATCCTGTGCTAATGGGGTGGGGGCAGTGCTCCCAGGTGGGAGGGAAGTGTGGGTGGCACAGACCCCAGGCACCATTTGGTGCCTTGGAAATGGGGATTTTGGTGTGCCTGCTAACAAAATGGGATGTAGGGAGAAGTCCCTGGGGACTTATGCTCTGTTACAGGGATGGTGAGACCCGTGGACTGGAGAGCACGGTGCCCCCATCCCGGTGCCATCCCCTTCCCTGTTGCCACAGGCCTGAAGCCATACCGCTGTGATGAGTGCGAGTACTGCACCAACCGCGCGGATGCCCTGCGGGTGCACAAGGAAACACGGCACCAGGAGGCCCGTTCCTTCATCTGTGAGCAGTGTGGCAAGGCCTTCAAGACGCGCTTTCTCCTCAAGACTCACCTGAAGAAGCACAGCGAGGAGAAGCCCTATGTGTGCAACGCCTGCGGGCGGGCTTTCCGCTGGGCAGCTGGCCTGCGCCACCACTACCTGACCCACACCAACGAGCACCCCTTCTTCTGCCGCTACTGCCCCTACAAGGCCAAGCAGAAGTTCCAGGTCATCAAACACATCCAGCGGCATCACCCTGAGCACAGGGCTGTTGACCCTAGCCAGGGGGTGGGAAAGGACCCCAGCACACACACCGTCCACCTTCACAGTGTGCAGAGGGAGAGCCAGGCCAAGGAGGCCCCCAGGATGGAGGAGGAAGGAGAGTGCCCTGCAGAGAAGGATGGCACACCACAGTGAGGCTGAATCCCAACTGCTTTAAGGCACTGGTGGCACCGATCTGCTGCAGAAATGTATGTGTGTGTATATACAGGCATATATGTATATGGGTTGTAAAATACACAACTGTATAAAAAAAATTGCTCAGTTCCTTTTAATACCGTTTCTTTGTGCTGCTTGGAACCCCTGTGTGAACAGTGGGCCAGGTGCCCATAGGGAAGGAGCACAAACCCAAGCTCAGCTCCTCATTTCTCCCCAGCACCACTGCACCCAGACCCAAACCTGTTTGTCACTGAACAATTTATTAAGTTGCTTACAGAGAAAGGATGGGATAAGGGTTAATTTGGGGCTGTAGGGGCCAAGGGATGTGATGGGGTTCTGCAGGGTTAGGGGGCAGTGAGGACCAACTCCACTCCCAGCTGTGCCCAGCCCTGGGGTTTGCTCAGCTCCAGCCTTGCTCCCCTGACTGGGAGGGGACCAGCCCCTGCAGCAGAGCTGGGCCACACACTATCTCTCCTCCTCCCCACAGTCAAGCTCTGGCCAGGGCAGGGTGCCTGTGGAGGGTGCAGGGAGCTGCACTGGCATAGACCCCACATTCATGCATAGGCAGCAGCATCCTGAACCTGGAAAGGGGAGGTCAGTGCTTTTTCCCAGCCCTCGGAGGCTACTGCAAAGGGAATCACAGCAGCAACAATGACACAGGGATGACAGAAACAGCTCAACAAGAGGGCAAGGTGGTTGGCTCTGTGGCCCCAGCTACTTGGAGCTGGCTCTATGGCTTCCATCTGGGTCCTGCTCACCCCACGAGCTCAGTCCTGCTCAGGGCCAGCTGGCTCAGTGATGCGGATGTGGACAAAGAGCGAAGAGGGTGGGATGCTGGTGCCATCCTTTGAGAGGAGATGGATGTGCCGATATCCTGCAGGAAGGACAGCAAGGTGCTGGCTAATTGGAATCCGACTCTCCTCTCTAGTACCCAGCTGAGCCCCAGACATGCTTGCAGGGCTGCTCTGGGTGCCCAAAACCACTGGGCAGCAGTCACTCACCAGGTTTGATGTTGGCAAATGCTAGGGTGAACTGACCCACAAAGTCATTCCTGGAAGTCTTGTCATAATCCTCCACCACAAAGCGAACGAGGGCCAGCTCGGGCACGTGGAGCTGAAACTGCAGTGTCTCATCCCAGCGGGGGTTAAACCCTGGGAAGAGAGAGCACGTGCTGAGAGACTGAAGGACAGCAGGGACTGTGCCTGGGCACAGCAGGGGCCATGGTACCGCTGTGGGTCTCACCATTGTTCTCGATGTACTTGGTCTCCTGGTGCGCCTGGTCCGCAGGGACCCCATAGATCTCCACACGCACCAGTGGGTCAATGATGGCTCCCTCCTTGCTGTTGGCCACTTTGGGCAGCTGCTGCCCGCTGATTACCTGCAGGGCCAAAGGTGTCTTTTGTGAGGCTACTTGGCTCCAGCACACTGCCCAACAGTGTCCCTATCTGTCTGGGACGAGCAGAGCCCCAGGACAGTGTCACAGCTTCCCCAGGGTCTCTCCACAACCCTCTACCTGGATTGTCAGGGTGATGGGGCCGGGGCCTTCCCGGCTGCTGGGGTTGCTGGGGTTAAAGAGAGTTTCCTTGTCCCTCATGAAGGGTGGTTTGAGCACATAGCCACAGCAGCCATTCTGGCTGAAGAGCCCGTCACACAAGTCCATCTCCATGCCGGCTGTCTGGAAGTTCAAGGCCACTGGAGGGAAGTGGCAGGGAAAAGGGTTCAGAACAGCTTGGAGATACCACACTGCTTTGAGCTGAAAACCAGCCTGTCCCCATAACCAGAGAGATGTGGAGTTGCACAGGAGAATAAGATGTTAATGCTTGAACACCCCCAGGGCAGCGCAAGAGCCAGCAACCTGACCTGGCTCCAGATGGGGTTGTAGCTGGCACTAACACAGGTGTTGAGGGTGGCATTTAGTACAGGACTTGGGGCATCTCCCCAGCCCACAGCCCTGCTGCGCCCCGGCCGTACCGATCTGGCACCCCACGTTCCACATCTCCTGGGGACTGTAGTTGGAGGAGTCAGTCCTCATCCCACTGGGGTAGATGCGTGTCAGCTGCCAGGCATTGTGGCGAACAAACTCATTTCCTAGGGATAGAGCAGGAGGCCCACGTATGGGGTCATTCTCTGGCCTGTACAGTCACCCACATGTACTGCCTATCTATCTATCTATCTATCTATCTATCTATCTATCTGTCCAACCACCAATTCTCATCCCTCTCCCTGCTCAGGCATCCAGATGTCCTGCCTTGTTTTCTAAGCCAATGGCCTCATCACCTACCAGAGCCAAACCCCACAGTACAGCCCCACTGGACCCTGTTTCTCCCAGACAGGGAGGGAACCCCAGTGTTTGGAGGCTTTGGCTCCCCATGAGGAAGCCATCAGCCCCCTCTACTCTGTCCCAGTCACTCAGTACCACTGCCCTCCTCATCTCACCTTCATCCCGGATGAGCTTCCTGGCCTTGGCTTCAGAGAGGGAGGAGATCTCAGAGGGCCGGGAATGGCTGCGGGCCTCCTGGAAGCCCCGGAAGGGCACATTCTTGCAGTAGATGACACAGTCGGACAATGCTTGTGCCAAAGTCTCCTTGTCCTTCTGCAAGGCAGAGCCATGTTGGGTCCCTCCTGATGGGAGCACCATCCACCAGCACTCACCCAGGCCAGGGGCTGTAGAGCCAGGGCAGGTAAGAGCAGCCAGGGGTGTGCTGGTGGGTGGCAGCATCCCTACTATGAGCAGTCTTCCTGGCAGGAATAAAGTAAGCAGGGGACCTCCAATCCTCCAATATGTTGCCACCACAACAAAGAGAGGACTGGCATGGCCAGGGGCAGAAAAGGCTGTCCTCCCTGCCTGGTGACGTCTCTGCAGTCTCTGTCTCTCCTCTATGCAGTAAGATGTCACCACAGCTCATAGCTGTGTCCAGGGGCTCAGCTCTCCCAGCTGCTGCCCAGCCTGGTCCCACTTACCTTTGCCCTCCGCCTCTCCTCCTCTGCCTCTGCCCCATTGTCATCGTCAGACACATCAGGCACCTCATCCCCTGGCCCATCCAGGGTGTCCTCCAGCCGCCCAATCTTCTTGCCCTTCAGCAAGATCTTGTGCTTCAGCTCCTGTGGGGTTGAGGATAGAGAAGCACCTTGAGCTATCCAGTGCCTCCATGGGCCTTGTGCCCTGGGATCCTGCACTGCTGGAGGCCAGCACAACCAGCTCCCCTCAGCGCTCAGAAGGGGATGGGGTAGGAAGGTTTTGTCTGATTCTGCAGGACATGGGGAGACAACCCTGGGGACAGCCTTGGCACTTCTGTGAACATGAGGACACAGTACCCACCCCCAGTGTCCTCAAATGCTCCAGTGGAGCAGGACAATGCTGGAACAGGTTGGCCCATTCTCTGAACAGCAGATCCACTCTCACGCAGGACAAAGATGCCCTGCACAGCTGTTCTCTGTCCATACCTCTGGGGATGGGAGCTGGGTGGGGACATGCCCATCAATGGTAGTGGTGAGGAGCTGTTCCCCCAGGATGTCCTTGAGCTGCTGGGCCAGGACCTCCTGCTGCTCCATGCTGCAGTGGTTCTCTAGGGACAGGATCACCGGGTAGTCCGAGGTCTGAGGAGCAACATGCACACCTGGAAATAAGCCTTGGTGGGGCTGGTGAGCTCTCACAAGGGCTTCACCCAGGCGTGATCAGTGCCAGGATGGAGCCCCTTGTGTCTGTCTCCTCTGAGACCTTCATACCCCTCCAATCCCCCAGTATCCCCCACATCCCTTCTCACCTCTGCACCCTCAACAGTCCATGTCTGCATGAACCCCCAACTCCTGGCACAGCACAGTGCAGGCTGTAGGTCAGACCCTCCAGTGCTATACCCCAGAAAGTGACACAGCCACCCTCCTCCCCGCAGTGTGACCAGTCCTGCTGCATCACCAGGTGTGTAAGCCTCAGTACCACTCCCCCTCCAGGGACCCACCACTGCCATGTATCCTCACCCACCGAGGACCACCCACGACCACCAGCACCTGGGGAAGGGTGCTTTACCTTGAAGGCGTACTTCCCCAGGGTGCTCACCACCTCCCGGAAGGGGATCTTGGAGGTGAAGGTGTGGCCATGGTACACCATGGGCTCCCCGTTTGGCCCGTCCCAGCAATCCACCTCCAGGCATCGGCAGCCTCGTTTCAGAGCCCTGGGGGTGGGTTGTCACCCCTGGAACCCTGCACTCATCCAGGGCACCAGCTCCCTGCCCTCCCCTCTGCCCGTGAGTGTCACCCCTGAGGGACCAGGGGACACCCACCAAGGGTGGGGATGCTGCTGCATGCAGGGCATGGCCAGAGGAGAGCTGGACCACAGAGGAACAAAGGAGTTTCTAGGGTTTACCCTGTGGAGCTGCTCAGGACATGGCACTGGAGTGGGAGGGTGTTGGAGGGCAGGTGGAAGGGAGCAGTCCCTTTACCTGATATAGCCTTCAATGCTGCTGTGGCCCCGGAGCTGATCCTCTATCAGGTAGGTGTTGTGGGAGGAGGAGATGAAGTAATGGCAGAGTGGCTGGCTCATGTCCTGCCACAGCCCCCGGTGCTGGGGGTTGAAGATGGAGCCCTCCAGGGAGCAGAGGTACATGAGGAACCCATCAGCACTCAGCACATGGCGGGCCCGGGCTGCAGGCACAGGGGGAGGTTCAGCAACAGCCAGGGACATGGAAGAGACAGAATGGGGGCAAACAGGGCTGCTGGAGGCTCCCAGAATCTCTAAACTGATGACCACAGCTGCTGCCAGAGTCTGGGGAACAGAAAGATGCAGCAGGGCAGTAACTTTGGAAAGGTGGGCAGTGGATCCCAAAGATGGTGCTTGCACACCATGGGTGGTCAACCCTTCTACACCACACTGGTCCTAGAACAGACCAAATAAAGGAGGACTGCACCCAGATCACACCTTGGTGAGTCTTCCATTCACACCAGGCTGGGGCTGGGAATGCTTCCACCATGGGACTGTGAGTCTGTGACCCCTCCTTGCCCCCAAGCAGAGCACAGCTGATGTCTGAGCCAGCTCTCACCTGTCTCCGATGGTTCATACTTGTCAATGAGCTCCATGGCCAGCTCCTCTGTGCCCTCATTCTCCAGCTGCTCCTCCCGCAGGAAATCCACCAGTTCCAGCAGTGTCAGCTTCTTTCCATCCTCAGAGTATTCCTGGAAGAGGCTCAGCACCTCCTCACGCTGCGTGAGAGCCTTGTAGAAGAGTACAAATTCCTCCCCTTCCAGCGTCCCCGACTCTGACTTGTCAGCATCCTGTTTGCAAGGGAGCTCCCTCAGCATCCAGATGGGGCAAAACAGGGTGTCTTGGCCACTGAAGTGGCTGTGGGAGGATTCTCCCACCTCAAAGAGAGGGCACAGAGGCTCCACACCAGTGCCCACGGCAGGCATTGATCAGTGGGGGAACAGATGAATCGGCAGATGGAAGGCTGGTTGGGTGGATGGATGGATGGATGGATGGATGGATGGATGGATGGGTGGATGGATGGATGGATGGATGGATGAAAGTGACCTCCTTTTGCAAGGAGGTGTTGTAGAGCTTGTTCCAGCCCCTCCATCCCCTCTCCAATCCTGCCAGGCTCTCAGGTGCAGTGCTTACCTGGAAGAGCCGCAGGGCATGATCCTCGTTCATGTCCACATTCATCATCTTCAGGAGACGCTGCACCTCCTTGAAGTTCATGCGCCCATCCTTATTCTTGTCAGCTTTCTGGAACCAGTCACGAATCCATGTGCAGGAAACCAGGGCAAATGTTAAGGGAAAGGACCTTGGCTATGAGAAAAGGGGCTGGGTAGTATCAGAGGGCATCTTTTCCTTTTCCTGTGCCCTGCACTGATGCAGATGGTGAGACCCAGAACAGCTACACACATGCTGGGGTAAGGCTGAAGATACAGGGCCTGGGGGATGGTCAGCAATGGGTGTGGGGGACAGAGTGGTGCTCTCAGGAAGGATATTGGTCTATCTTCTCCCTTTGGTCCATGGTGGTGGCCACCTCGATGAGCTGACGTAGGCCCTGTACCCAGCACTGTGCCTCCTCTGCCGAGCCAGCAACGAGGTCCAGGTTGCCACGACGGCCGTAGAAGACAATGGTGAAGCAGCGCTCAGGGGGGAACTCCTCAGCCACACTCTGCAGCACCTCTGACTGGTGCCCTTCCCGCACCGTCTCCACATCGCTGATGGAGACTGGAGCAGAGGGAGGGGAGGCCTGTCTGTAGGAGACAAGGACCACAGGGCAAGGGGCACAGCCCACAGACATCTTCCAGTCATTCCTTCTTCCACTCACTCCATCCATCCATCCATCCATCCATCCATCCATCCAACCATCCATCCACTGAGCTAGTTATCTATCCATTAACCACTGAACTGTCAAATTAGACTGTCATCCATCTGCCCCTCTGTCTGCTTACTTCTGCACTGGCATTCCAGAGCTTCCATTTGTATCAGCTGCAATTTCTACTCAGCCCTTTTGACCCATGGATTGTGCTGGGGGCAGGATGTTTCAAGGAGAGCTTACACATGCATGCAGGGCCTTTCCTCAATTCCCCAGCACCCTTAGAAAGCATGGCCAAAGAATCTCCATACCTTCATATCCCTGTTCACTCTAAAACCTTCTGATGGCCCCATGGCCAACACACAGCAGCTGGTACTCACAGGCAGACTCAGTTTTGCCTGTCCTCTTGGACTGGTACCAGATGGTCATGCAGTCTTCCTGCAGCTTGAAGTAACGCTGCTTCTTCCAGCTCTTGGACTTGACTTTGCGCATCAGAGTCCCCTGCTGCATCTGCTCCAGCGTGTCTGTGAGCTGGATGCCTGGGGGCAGCATGGGCTGCATCACTGAGGGTGGGGGTATCCAGGCACTACACCCTGGTACTTTGCTTCCTCTCACCTCTGGGGTCACACATGGTCCCTCAATCCATGAGGGAGGAGGGATGAACCAGAAACAAACTCCCTTCACTACAAGAGGTGCACAGGGTAATTCCCCATCAACCTTTCCCATCCACCCTTGGTGCTTCCAAGCCCAGATCCCAATGGCCATGGTGGGGTGGGTATGCTTCTGAGTGCAGCAAGGTGAGCTCAACCCAGAAGCCAGATTTGCCTCGGCATAAATCCAGATGGCCCAATGCCCTGCCCTGCACCCATCCTCCGCTGGGGCACTCACGGGCGTTGCACAGCAGCGATGCCATAGCTCTGCCTTCTCCACGCTGGCAGCTGCTGGGGAGGGAAGAGAGAAGGTGGCTGAGGGAAGCAAGGTCAGACCCTCATGCTGCGCCAAGGTCCCGCCAAATGGGCTCCAACCATACCAACGTGTGTGCGAGGTGTGTGTGCCCCTGCCTGCATCTGAGTGCACCTGTGTCTGTCTCCTGCTGGGTCATTGCATTCCTTAAGTGTCGAGTTCACACCGCCATACTCATGAAATATTAATCTGTGTTACTGTGAAGCCGGAGCTCAAAAGGTGTTGGTGGAAAACAGAAAAACTTGCCAGCGCTGACACCCCACAGCCTAGCAGGTACTAGAGCCCTGCTGCTCCCAGGTTGCTGCTCCCAGGTAAGAAGCAGCCCCTGAAACCAGGAAAAACTGCTCTGGCAGTGCCCAAGAGCACTTCCACCACCTAGGAAACAACCCCAACTAGCAAATGTGAAAGTAAGGGAGAGGCACAGCTGTGACAGCAAGGAAGAGCAATGACCCTCAGCTCCTACAGCATTTTCTCCCCAGGGAATACCAGCACCTCAGGCAGTGATTGCACCTGCAGCTGTACAGGGAACACATGGCAGTGAGTGGGACTATAAATACTACTGGACAATGAGGCTTTGATTAGGCTGTTGAGACTTTAATTACGCTGACAAATCACTGGATGTGCCTATCACCCAGGTGCTGGAGCTGGGCCCTGGAGGAGCGGATGCCACAGCTGGTGGGCTGGGATTTGGGTGCAGGAGGGGACCGAGGGTCCCTGGTAGCAAAGGGCTCTGTGGCAGGGTGCAGGGGTGGCAGCTGTGCCCTAGGTCCCTGACTCAGCACAGGCAACGGTCGTGCAGGGCTGGGAATAGCCGGTGCCGTCAGCGTGCAGGCAGCTGCCAAGCCCAACTGCCAGACCCTTGTGGGCTCTCAGGCCAGACAGCAGCCATCTCCTGTTCCGTGTGGCTCAGCAGGGCAGAACAGCACTGGCCAGGGCTGTGGCCATGCTCTTGCAAGACACCCTAGTCATGGAGCAAGCTGTGGCTATTTGGCTGTCTCCAGGGCACATAGGGATCATCTGTCCACTCCTGGGAACCTCACATGTTGCTGGAGACAGGGAATAGCTGGGGTGCCATCCCAAATGCTTTCCACTAGTGTGCCCAGTGCTGGATCTGTGCTTTCCCAACACTGGTCCTTCTTGCAAGGCTCAGACTGCAAGGACTTGCTGCAGTGCCTGTATCCCCCCACATTCAACCCACAGGGCACTGACCCACTTGGCCCAGGAGTGCCTGCACCCAAAAATGGGGGGAAGCCCTGTGCTTCTCTTGTGCCCCTCAGAGTCGGTGCCCTGATGCTGGCTAGCACAGCTCCAGGAGTGCCCCACATCCACCCCTCACAGTGTACTCTCAGCCCCTACACCCCATGGCCCTCAGGGAACCAGGGGGGGACAACCCCAGTCACCCATCTGCCTGCACCCTCCTGCTTTCCAGCAACACCCAGCCTGGCACAGCCACTTCACAGAGCCATGGCTCCAGGCGCTCAGCAGCTCTGCAGCCCCTGTGCTGCAGCAGATGATGGAGATGGGCATATCTTAGGGATGCTGGGGTGGCACCAGAACTGGAGAAGCAGGGAGACATGCTGGATGGGGACAAAGATAGGCTCAGTGCCACCAACATTTCTGTCCTCTTGGCACCCTGCCATGCATGTGTACAAGGTGGCAGCATGCAAAGGGGCAGCTTGTAGCCCTTGGGCCCATTAACCACACTGAGAGTTTGGAGCTAAATTTTTCCCCCAGTGCCAGCCCTTCAAGGCTCCCAAGTCCCAACCACGGAGCAGTGCCTTCCCCACAAATTCAGCAAAGAAGGGATGACCCCTTCCAACTCAAGGAAGCACAAGGAAGAGCATGTGGGTGCAAGGACACATCTGTTCTACTCTCTCCTGTTGTGTGAGAGATGCCCTGAGCCCCTCACAGCCTGGCCCCATGCAGGCCCCCTTGCCCCAGTCTGAATTACATTGCTGAGCCAAGCGGGAGGAGAGCCAGGGCGTGGAGAAACCCAAGCCGAGAGTTTCCCGCAGGGCAGCTTCCTGCTGCCAGAACAGCCCCAGCTACCCCGGCTCACTCTGAGCCATCGCAGCGTCTCTCCCGGTGGCGACAGGCCCCAGCAGAGCTGGAGGGCCAGTGAGTGTGAGCGGTCCCCAGCCCTTCCAGTGCAGAGTCGCCCGGCAGAATAAAATGCCACCTTAGGGGTGAGCGCGCCAGAACAGGGTCGGATGACGCCCTCACCCCCCTTCAGGCACCCCCCACACCTCGCTGCCCCGGTGTGCTCACAAACCGCCCTTGTCCTAGACTTTGCTCAGCCGGCAGCTGACGGGGGGCAGAAGGGCTTGAGATGAGATAAGGGGCTCCGGGATGGGGCGGCAAACCCCAAAGAATTTGGGGCTCCGGGGACAAATCACACCTTACGGCAAAGGAGACAAAATCGCCGGCACTTCGGTCCCGCGCCACCCCAACCGTGCAGCCGCTCCGGGGCACCGCAGCCCGACAGAGGGGGTCCCAGAACCTGGAGGTCGCAGCCCCGTACCCGCCGTCGCCCCCTCCCCTCCGCAGGACGCCCGGTCCGTACCCGCTCTCCGTTGCCGCTCCGCTCCGCTCCGCCGGTGCTCTACCGCCAGCAGCCGCACGGAGCCGGGGCTGCCCGCCCCTCGGCAGCGCCTGGGCAGCGAGCCCTCCCCCGGCCCCCGGCCCCGCGGGGCGCCCCCGGCCCCGCACGCCCCGCAGCCGCTGCCTCTCAAGGTCGTTTCGGATTAAGGTCACGCCGCTCCCGAGGCGGAGCGGGAGGCGGGGGGGGGCAGATAAAGAAGGCGGCGGAGGGGCCGGCAGGGTTGGGAGCACCCTGCGGCGCCCCTCCTTTGGGGTCGAGCCCCCATTCTTATCCTCCGGTTGAGCCTGTCTGTCCCCAAATCGCTTGCACCCGTAGGGATCCAAGATGGGGCAGCTTTAGGGCAGACCGAGCTGGGGGCAAAGCGTGAGGGGCAGGGACTAAACTTTCGGGTGAGTGATGCTCTTAACAGACCTGGACGCCGGGGGAGTGCGGCAGCGCTTGCAAAGACGCTTCAGAGAGCCAAGTGCTCTCTCCCTCGCAGGCTCACTGCCTTCCTGCAAAGCAAAGCAGAGCAGCATCCCTCCACAGTACCTGTCCCAGAAGAGATGCGGCGCCACAGGGACGCAGCCAGCTCCCACTGGGAAAAGGCCACTCTTTCACGCTCATACCCTGAAGACGGCACATCCCGCCCTTCCTCCCATCTGCAATAAACACCCACCGCGCCGCTTGCCCCTACTCCCCGCGAGAGACCAGACCAAGGCCAATCTGTGTTGGCTGGGGTTTTATTATTTATTAATCAGAATTAAAAAAAAAATAAAATAAAAAAAATAAACCAAACAAGCATTTTCATACCCTGGCAAGGTCAGGGTGAAAAGGAGGGAAAAGGCAATGGTTATAAAACAGGAACCCGAGGGCAAGGAAGAGGCTGTGCCCTTGTTATGCAAGGCTGTGAGAGGAGGAGGGAAGGGAAATGATGGGATTTAAGACACTGTTGGCACGACACTGCAGATGATCAGCAAAATGGGCTACTCGAAGAGGGGGGAGAAATTAAGTAGCTGCCCAGGCTTGCCTGCAGCCAAGAGCAGGCTTTGCTGCCGCAGAGCCTGGGAGCTCCTCCACTGCTTCCGAGAGCCCGCTGCAGCTGCATTAGCCCCTAGGCACAGGGGCGGCAGGTAAGTGGCTGCTGGTCCAGTTTAATTGCAGTGGGGCCGTGGAGATGCCAAGGCAGGTTTCAAAGCTGAAATGGATGCACCTGGCTGGCAGAGACGAGCGGGAGGAGGGGGGAAGGGAGGGGACAGGACTGAGAGGCGGCTGGCAGGCAGCAGCAGGTGCAGAAGGCAGCATACCTGGAGCTGGCAGGCAGCAGATCAATTGGTGGCCTGACCACCACCTCAAGGCAGATGCCCTCACACTGAGCTCCATGTGATAAGCCAGCCAGCAGCCTTTCCAGGTCTAGATGAGAGGCCAGCCTCTGGCCGCTGTTCAGCTGTGGGAGTGAACTATTTACAGCACAGGAGGCACAATCCTGCTGTCTTCTCCTTCCCCAGAGCCCTGGGAAGCAACCTTGTGACACATGGGTTCATTGCAAGTAATCCACCCCCATCTTGGGGCAAGCACTGCAGTGGCCTGGCTGCAGACACTTCCGCCATGCCAAAGGAAAGGAAGAGAGAAGCTCCCTGTGCCAGACGGATGCAGAGCCAGGAGCAAGAATGTGCTGGCAGGGAAAAAAGCTGTCCCTGGACTACCTGCAGCTGAGTAGCAGTATTAGGAGGGGATAAAACAACTGGATCAGCTTTTATTCAGTTCACCCATCTAAACAGACATGTAAACAAGAACTGACAGGGAACTGGAGGGACGTGGTGCACATACCCGCTGTTGTGCACCACTTGGGCAGAGGCTGATTTTGTTGGAAGAGTGGACATCTGCACTACCCCCTGCCTGGAGGTAGGGGAAGAGATGCCACCCAAGCCTCCCGAAGAGACTTGGATCTACACAGATTGTTTTTATTGATTTTTTTTTTTTGAAGCTGTAGTATCAGCATTTGCTGGTGTTGGGATCCTCAGAGGCTTGCTGCACTGCTACAGAGCAGCCCTTTGGCTGGGTGGGATGGTCGGACACGCCAGCAGTCAGCTGGCGTGCCCAGTTTGTTGCAGAAGAGGTCACCTGTTCCTGGTTCTTTGTAAACCTGAGCTGTTTCTTCCCCAGTGCCCCACCTCCCCCAGCAGTCATTGCGGAGGAAGAGGGATGCCCCGTGGGTCAGTGACTTGACCCTCTTGCAGGTTCTTGACGAGCTGAGCCAGCCAGCGTTTTGTGGTGGTGTCATCCTTCAGGACCTGGGCGAAGGTGGTGTCCTTCAGCTGGTCAGGAAGGCACTGCCTGAGAGCTTCACGTGCCCTACATCAAGAGACAAGAAACGGGGCCCAACAAATAAACTCACAGGGGCAAGAGGGGAGCAAACCCCACTGGGGACACAGTGCTCCTTTGCCTGGAGGTCTCCCTGCCAGAGCCAGCCAAGGAAAGCACTGAGCAGCAGCACTGTAGCAGGTGGCACTCAGCCAGCCAGCACAACTCCCACCCCTCACACTAAACCCCGCCAAGCAGCCTCTGCACCCTGATACCCAGCAGCAAAGTGATGCGATGCTAGGAGAGACTGAGGCAACAAATACACACCCAGCAGCTTTGGGCAGAGCTACTGGTCAGCAGGAGATCAATTTGTATTCTCTCAACTCAATTTCATCTACTGCTAACAGCCTGTCTTGATGCAGAAGAGGCAGAATATAGTGTACCTTCCACCTTAGGCCCTCCTTTGTATCATGTTCAAGCTACATATGAGCTCAGGCAGGAGTAACCTGCATAGCTGGAATTTACACAATCCCCCAACAGTCACTGTTTCTCCCATGCACCATAAAAAGCTCCTGTTACTAGCAAGAAAAAACTCAAAGCAAAAACCCCACCCATCTTCCACACTGAGCTAAAGATGACAGACCAGGAACCTTGATCCCCCCCAGGTGAGCACTGTGGAGAAGAACTGAAGAACTGTGCTTCCAAGGGCACAGGAGAAGCCCTTGCCCAAACTCCTAAAATGTTTACCTGGGGTTATCGGAAAGGCGAAGGTAGCAGCGGACGACATGTTTCAGCAGCCGTGCCGACGGCTCCTTGGAGAGCTGCAGGACCATTTTACCCTGTTTGACAAAGGCCAGTGCCACCAGTTAAAGTCTTTAAAAGAACAGCTTCACAAGCAACAGAGACTGGGAAAGATCATTAAATCACTTACTCTGGCTTCCTGTGCAGCACAGCCCATTACCTTTTATCTAGATACCCCTGCAGGGAGCCTGGTGCTGCTTGCCAAGATGCCTTTGACAATAGCAGCTTGCCATGACTTGGAAAGGGTTCTCCCAGCAGCTCGAGGAACGCTCATCTCATTTCTGTTTATTTTTTACCTTCTAGGACTACTTAGCAACCCTTTGTGAGATTAAAGAGAACCTGGGGTTTCCCCCAGGAAGACAAACACATTCCAAACACTATAAGCTCAGGCTGAGTGACACCATAAGGTGTGGTCCCAAGCTCTGCAACACCCCCTATTCTCATATGCATTCCCTTCATTTCAACATCCTTTTAGGACAATAGCAATACCCTGGAAAGCCAGGCCATAGGACTGGGCTCACCCACACTTGTAGTAAGGTCCTTATCTGGTCTTAGCATGCATCCAAGCAGTGTAGTTTTTCTTTCTGCTACATCCCTTGTGAAGCTGTTCCAGGGAAGCAAGGCACAGACAGATTTTCCCAGCCCAGTCTCTGTTTCTCACACTAAGTAGGACTTTGCACATGGCTGCACCTTTGAACGTGCCCAGCTGAGCAAATTCGCACACCTGCTCTGAAGAATTTAACAGACTGTAGGCTTGTATTTAGGAGTCAATCACATCCGCCCAACAAGTTGTTTTTTTTTTCCTGTAAACTACATTGGCTAGCACTAACCATTTTCCCCATTAGCCAAATTCACCTATATTTGGATATCCTGGATGTTAGCAATTAGCAGGTCCCCCTCATCTGCCCTTTTGCAAGGTTCCTGTTCTTAGCAACTCCCCAGGATTACCAATTATTTCTTCAAAATAAAAACCACAAGGTCCGAAGCTGAAAGTAGCTGGCAGCCGTGGGACTGTTATGAAGACAAGTATGATATATACTTGCCCTGCTCTTCCAATGTGTTGTGAGAGACAGGGATGGGACATAGATCCATGATCTGAAGTGTGTGATCATTCTTACATAAAATTAAATCAATTCACATCCCATCAACAAATGGAAACACACACAACTCTGGAATATCTTTTTCTTCTCTGAAGAGGTTTACCTGTTTTACCTTGGGAACTTAGTATATCACAACTAATATGTGTTCTCTTGACATGCAAACCAGAAGTATACAAAGGAAACATGGAAGCAGAGCTACAGTGCCACAAACAATTAGCCCAACAATTATTTGCCTCCCTCATCCTGTGCTCCAGCCAGCCAGCAGTAAAGTAGCTGCTGAAGATGCTGACTGCTATAGCATATTTTTTTCTTTTTTAGATATAAATACTTTAAAAACAAATAATCTTACCAGTATCATGGCAACATGGGAAAACCGCTCGTAAGTCTGACAGATATATGCCAGCCCTGTGTCATCCAGGAGGATTTTCTGAAGAATAAACGTAGCAACCTAGAATGGGGAGAAATCAAAAAACAAAACATATAAACAACTTATCTACCCTGAAAAGGGACAGCCTTTTGTGGTGCTCTTCTAGGAGGCAGCAAATGCTTTACTCAGTGAAAGTTAGAAGCCAAAATGAAATGCGGGACAGTACTCAATGCCTGGCATCTCTGACTAAAGAAAAGAGATGGACACAAAGCAGAGTGTACAAGATGACTGGATTCGGGTTGCATAAGATGCCAACAACTGCCAGGCCACTCAGGCAGCCTCAGGTCTTGGTATGTTTGGTTTTTGAGGAGGTAAAAACTCCACCCAGACTTGTCCCAGAATTTGTAACAGCAGAGAAGCCAGCTCTGCAGGGCACTGGCTGCCTGGTCAGTCAGAGATGAGCAATGATGTGTCTTTATTAAAACAAACAAAAAACAAAAAGGTACCGTTTTGGAGAGCTCACTGCCAGACTCCATAATACGTAAGCACAGGGGGATAATTTCTGTAGTCAATAAGAAATTTATCACTTCTTGCTCGTCAGTTTTCACCAAGGCCCCTTGAAGTAAAAACAAAATCCAAAATCAGTAAATGATGAACTGTTTCAAAAAAATCACACCTTTCAAAGAGGGCCTGTGCTCTGCCCTCCCCAGAAACCATTCAGTCTGAATGCCAGGCACAGAACTGTCATCCTAGACATGTTGCAGCACATAGCTGGAGAAGAAATCATTCTGGAGGGTAAAAGTAATCAGTGTAAAAGTAATGTGTTTGGGGGTTGTTTATTTTTCAGAAAGGTGATAGACTCTCGGCTGTCCCTCAGTAGTAACTCAAACACAAAAGGATCATGGCACTCACAGAAACCTCCGGGAGGAAGAAATCAATTTTAAGACATTTTAAGACTCTTTATGCATTGAGAGAAAAATTATTTGAGCAGAAAGAAGGAAGTTAAAAATAACAGGATAAGGGGAAGACAGGGAAAATACACCCGAGTCAATCGATGACATAAATCCAGAAAAAGCCCAGCCTTCACCCACCCATCCCAGTGCCTAGCTGGGAGGGCTGAAGGTGAAGGTACAACAAGTCTCCAGGTACTTGTACTCAAACATATTTTTGGCAATGTATTTACACTTCGGTGGGTTTTTGTAAGTGAAAAGGAAGAGGAGTCTGCCTTCACAAAAAAGGAGCTCCTTCCTTTACTACTACAGGACTTGGAAAATCCCAATAACAGGAGACCTCTGACTTTGGCCATGCAGGTCTCTATGCCCACAGCATGAGCTGCTCTAACTCAGTAAGAGATCCAGCGTTAGTCTGGCTGCTCACCAATGACTCCGAGGCTTGTGAGCCGCAGGTACTCAAAGGGACGGGTCTTGCTGACTGTGTGCAGGAAGGGGTACAGGAAGAGAGGAATATGAGCTGCCAGAAAAGCTGATCTGTAGGAAAGAGAGAACACACAATGTTAACAAGGGAAACAAAGTGAGCACACAATCTGGCATTACCACACAGAGCTTCAGACTATTCCTACTGGACCCCATTGCTACTGCTCCTTGAAAGTGGGTAACATTTAATTTTCTGATGGGAAGGCACAAAGCAAATCCTGCACTGGGCACAGCACAAAACCTAACACCTGATCTGTCAATTACCTGCATTCCTGCCTCAGCTGACCAGGAACTGAGCACATCCTGTTGTTTTTATTACATTCTCCTCCCACTCAGACCCTCTGTTTTGTACAGTCACTGCTGCAATTCACCTTGCAGGTTCCCAATGGCAAGGGCTGTCAGCTGCAATGCCTGTGAAAAGCACCTCTCAGAAACAGAGACTGGCTGAGCTTTAGGCATCACCAGAATTTAAATGTGCACTAACACCTTTCCCCAAGAGTCCTCACACTGCCTTCTGCCAGTAGTGAAAAATAAAAATTGCAGGTAGAATGCTGGAGATTGCTCTGCTAACAGAGGGAAGCTCTCTTGCACAATCATACAAAATACTTCTTCCATTTTTAGTTTTAAAACTTTACATGTAAAGGTGAGTCATGTAAAACTACCCTATTTCTTTGGATATCATCTCATGGGGGGGTTGCTGTTTAACACTGCTTTGCAGCAGCTCAAAACCAACTTCAGCTATGCTGCTGCTCAGCAGTAACAGAAGCATGAGATTGAGGATCTCTGGGTAGTTTCCTTCTGAGTTCTAGCTACTGATTATGGCTGAACCAACATCATATTTTTCTCTACTGACATGCATTGGGCACAGCTTGAGAAAACATGAAGTCAGACACTGGCTGAGGACTCCAAAAATGGCTCTGTTATTGCTCCCTTGCCTCACACTTGCCTGGGAAAGACAGTTCTGTTCATTCTACCCTTTCAACAGCTGGTCAAAAAAGAAGTAAGCTGAAATTTAAGTTCTTTTTTGACTCCACAGAATATTCTGAGTTGAAAGAAACCCACAAAGATCATGGAGTCCAGCTCTTAAGTGAATGGCCCATATGGGGACAGAACCCACAACCTATGGGGATAGAAACCACAACCTTGGCATTACTGGTATTGTGCTCTAACCAAGCTCCTTGCCTAAATAATTGCAAGCTCAGGGATCCTTGCACACAGCACTCAACACAAAGGTACCCTTTGCTCTGGCTGACCTCCCAGAAGCTGCCACAACCCAATGTTCTGAGAATTTGCAAGATCTCAGGATGATCCAGGGAATGCAATGCATTTAGGACCATGCAGGTGTCACCCTAATAATCCATGCAAACAAATAAAAGCAGCAGGCAGCTGCTTATCTATCAGCTCTGCTGTCTGTTTTACTTCTCTCAAGTAAAAAAAAAAGGAGCTAAAGTTCTTCTAAAGTCAAACACATGGGCTGAGGTGTCAATATCAACACCTCAGAAAACTCACACAACTTGGAAACACTTACCTCGTTTCAGGGTGTGATGCAACACACTGTAGCAGAGCTAAAGCATTGCAGACTCTGTTGGACTGATGGGCTGTCAAAGTCGGAGGGTTGATTGATGGATAAATATTTACAATTTCCTAAAAATTAACAGAGAGTGGAAAGTTAAAGGAGAAAAATATCAGAAAGATACACCAAAACACTTGCCTGGCAAGGAAGTGCAGTGACAGCAGATAACAGTGAAAGCAGATAGCTCTGCTTTCACCAAGTTACTTTCAATTTACATGGCAGCCACCATGCTGCCCAGGCAAGGGCAGAGCTGGGTCAGAGTCAATTTGACACGGAGTCACAGAGTGCATTCAAACCTTAATCTGCTTCCCCCACCAAAACAAAGATCATACTCCCAAGCAATGGCAATAAGGGATCCCACCAGTTCCTCCCCAGATCCACCTCATGGATGCACAAGCTCTGCAGCATGGAATAAAGACACAGACAGCCCAACCCACCTGAAGGAGTGCTGCGATCGTGCCGAACGAGTGCCACAGCATTGGGGCGAGGTCAGGCACGGACTCGCGCTTCTTGCTCAGCTCCAGCAGAGCATTCTCCCGTGTCTCGGGGCTGGACAGCTCATTGATCCATTGGTAGATCTTTTCACGGTCAACCTGAGCCAGTGCTGTTGGCACAGGCTGGGAGGGAGACAGGAAAGCTTCAGTCCAAACATTTTATCTAGTTCTCAGCCAAACCATTCCCACAATCTGACAGAAAAAGAAACTCCTGAGAAGGCAGGACCTAAAGCTCTAATAAGATGTCCTGGACATGGATCCATCCCTTCCTTAGATTAGTCTTAGTATTTCATGTATTTGAAATTCTAAGGCTTTATTTCCTGGCCTGAATTGTTAAGACAATCTCTCTTAATCCTCTTGTCAAGCAGTACCTTTGTAACTTCATTCAGCACTGAGAGCCAAGCTGCTGCCCATCTGTGCCAGCAGAGCTCCTGGGAAGCAACATACATTTCAGCCAGCTATCATTTGCTCCACCTGCATTTAGCAAGCATTTATTTCATGCTTCAAGTGCAAGATTCCACAGATTCAGAGTAAGGCAGAGGTTACCTTTTTCTCTCCACAAACACCCATGATATTGGAAACTGCCAATGAGATTCACCCAATACATGTGAGAAAAATATTTATACAAACACTAGAAAAAAATTCACTACTTCACCATCAGCATGACACTGGCCACAGGCAGTAACAGCTGCTGTTACCAATGGCTTGTATTGATACCAGGTACATTGTTCACATGCATGGAGCTAAAAGGGAATTTTTCAAGAACGAATTTGTGCAAGATCTCAGGATGATATGATTCCTGTTCAAAATAAGCCCAGAGAAGGGCAGATCTGTATTCCTGGCCAAGACACATTTTCTACTACTCAAGGGAAATTAAAATTTTGCTTCTGCCTGTCTTGAAACATCAGTGAAAGAACAGTATCAAGAGCAACAAGTTGTCAACACAAAAAAAATGAGGAAGAAGAGGGAAAAGAGGGACCGTATCATAATTTCTGTAGAGAAAGCAAGGCACAAGCCTTTTACTGAAACTTTGTCTCCTGCCTCTGCTGGCACAAGCAGCACTTGGTGCAAATAAATGCTCTGCAGGTTTCCTAAGGAGACAGTTTGGTGATTCAGATACAAATTTTTGAAGAAGACAAAAACCATCACCAAAACCTGTGTGAACACTTCCAAAACCAGGTCAGAACCTTTTCAAACACTGCTGCAGTGGTTGTTATTGAAGCTAAGCACAGTCCTGTTGGTACTTGCTGCTCCTGAGCCAGCCCAACCAGCATGCAACCATCCTGCTGTGCACAGTGATCCCAGCTGGGAACAGGACTGTATTTCTTTATTTTGTAACCCCAGCTGAAACTCTTCATGTGCTCCCCACAACAGATGCAAGCAGAGCCCATACTACACTGACAGCAACGCTGTCACCAAGCAGCTTACCACCGAGACACACAGGAGAATACAGAGGAGCCCAGGAACTGAAGAGTGGCTGCAGTGAAACCTGCAGTCCCAGAAAGGATGCAGGAAGGATGGAGAGAGACTTCTCAGCCTTTGCCAGACACTAACAGCTTTCTTTCTCTATGCCTGCAAAGGTTTCCCTCCTCTGTTTATCCCCATCTTATTTCCACAGTCATGTTCAAAGAGATTCTTCCCCAGCTGTGGGATTTCTCTCTGCTCCATCCACCTCTGTTGTATTATTTAACTTAAATGTTCATACATAAGCCAATGTGGTGTTATCAGTCCCTGTACTCTAGGGCTCAAATACTTTTTTAGCTGGTCATGTTTCCTCCTGTCCTCTTTCTTCTCACTGTCATGGTTTAGGGATGGTATTCTCCAATTTAGTATTCCCACTGAAACCACTCCAAACCACTTGCCACTCTCTCTCTCTCCTTCCCCTCCCAGTCCCCCTGCTCCAAGATGGAAAGGGGAATTAGGGGCACAAAAGGTAAAGATCACAGGTTGAGATAGCAACAATTTACTGAGAACAGCAATGAGATAAGAAAACTAACTAATATTAGTGACAGAGGGTACAAGAAAAGAAAAGTTATTGCTCACCCCACAGAATCCCCCCTACAATACCAACTGCTTCCTGGGCCATGCTGGCCCAAACTCAAATCAAGTCCTTCCTCCCTCTCTGAAAAATTATGTGAGGTGGTTCAGAATAATCTCTGGAGCCCAGCTATGCTCCTTCCCATTTAATGCAAGAATTAACTCTGCTCTGGCCAGAACCAGGACACTCACCTACTCAATTTACAATTTTTTCCCCAAAATCTCAAACAAAATTAGTGATCCTGCCAAGTTTCTTGTGCCCCTGCAACTGTGAGTGCAATTGCAATGCTAACTTCTGCACTGAAGTTCAAAAAGAGAGGGAGAATGAACAGAGCTCATTTGTTTTTATGTGAGATGGTGGATTGACAAGCAGTGTAGCAATAATGTTGTTATAATGGTGTTATCTAAAGCTTCTATCTATTTTTCTAGACTCACTGGAAGTTTCAGTTCCTGTAAGCTTAAATACATCGACCCCTTAAAAGCACAATCATGTGCTTGTGATCCCTAGAGAACACTAAGTAGATTTTCCACACAATTAAGTTTCTGATGTCCAATATCTGCCTTAGCCAGAACAAACTGCTTTTCATAGGCTCTATAGTTGCTCTTTTTGTTTTAGTTTATATGGAAAGACATTTTTTTTCCTAATTCCCTATTTCATTATTGTTTCTTCTTCTCCCTCTAAGACCCAAAATTCTGGGGAACCCTGAGGGCCACACAAATCCTCCAAGCTCTAGGACAGAACCCCACCAGGCAGACTTTCTTTTGCACACAGGGAAAGCAAAACTTATCAACAGTATTAGATCAGGAAAAATCTTGTAACGCCTTTTCTCCTTCTTGGAGAAAAGACATCTCTAACACTCACATAACAAATTGATTTAGGCAAAAGGCTTTCTCCTCCTAATGGAGCAGCTGCTGCTAGGCACACTGGTAAAAGTCCTGGTCAGCCAAAGTCTAAGCTCACTGACTGTGGTAGGAAACATTTCAATACAGAACTACCAGCTAGCATAAACTGTGCATAAATTAAATATACATTCAAGTGAGTCCGAAAATAAAGTTGCTCTGTATTCTGAATTTTTTTTTTTTTGTTAAAATTGTCTTTAAAAAGGAGAGGTAACTAGAACACAGACAGAGGCTTAATGGGAGAGACACATAGTAAGAGTCCTTCATGCATTTCCACAAACACTAAAGAATTAGAGTGCTACAAAAATGTAAATGCTGTTTAAGAAAGTTTACCTGATCTGGCACACCTTTCCATGTTCTGGAGAACAGTACTTCAAATCAGAAGTACTTGACAGCACTCCAAGAACCAGTTAAAGACACAAGCATTTAAACAAAGAGGAGAAACTTTAAAAGTTCTTTAACTCCTGTTCATCAAAACTTTACTTACACATTAGCTGTGCAGTCCAACCAGACCCTTGATCTAAGTTCATCTGAAACAGCTGTATCTGCTGGTTTTGCAATACACCTCCCACACTCAGTACACACAAGACTCAGTCAGCTCTAGGAAGTCTTACACATGCCATGAACGAGCATTTGGAGGAGAGAAAACCAAACACAAACCAAATCACGTGGGAGATACAAAGCAATAACCACATCCTTCAAACTTGGCTTCCATTTTTGAACCCACCCAGCCCAAGGTGCTGCTCCACTCCTGCCAGCCTGAACATCAGGCACCATATCCAATCTTGGCAGCTTCCTGAGGAGGAAGAGGGCAAGCACCAGCTATGGCCAGTACTGCACTGCAACGAGGCAAAAGGGAAGCAGGAGCAGGCAGTACCTGCTGCCCTGAGGGGCTTTTCGCTGTCTTCTCTTTCCCTCTGCAGTCAAGGCCAGCAGTAAAACAGCTCCCCAGAGGGCAGAGGAGGTGTCGCAGATAAGTGTTTTAAGGTCACCTAAAGAAGATCTACTCCGAACCCTTTGCCTCAGCGGGAAGGTCTTCTTTATCCCTTCTTATCCTATCTTCTCATGTCCTTACCCTTTTCTTCCCTGTGCTTCCCGCTCCACACATCAGTGGGTGATTTTTTGGATTTATTTTGGTTGTAGATTAATGCATTTTAGACTTTTGTTTGCTTTTCCTCTATGTGCTTTTTAAAAAGTAGAGCAAACCGATTCAACAAAATTTGTCACGCTTCTGCTTTTGCCGTCACACCTTTGCATGTGGTTCTTTAAGGAACCTTAAACCACTGACCCGCTACAGGAGGCATCCAGGCGCAGGGAGGGAGCACGGCAGGCAAGGGGGAAGGAGGGGAAGCCCTACGTGAGGCACACGAGGCAGAGCCGGGTCACCCAGCAGCGAAACCCGCAGGCCCGGGACGAGCCACGCCACAGCAGAGCCCGCACGGCGGGCACGGAGCAGCCGGAGTTCGGCGGCTGCCAGACGGACCGCGCCGGTGATGCCGAGAGTTCGGAGCTCACCGGGGCTCCGCCACCCCGCGGCCTCAAGTTCCCCCCGCGGCCACAAGCGGCCGCGCCCCCGCTCCCCGCACGGCCCGCGCAACGGGGCCCCATCCCCAGCGCCGTCCCGTCGGCGCCCGGCGGGGCGCGGAGCCACGCGCTCACCGCGGCCGTGGCCAGGCTGTGCATGGTCGGAGGGTGGGAGCGGAGCCGCCGCCGCCGCCTCACGCCGCCGTCTCCGCCATGGACTCGCGCCGCCGCGACCTCTGACCCGCCGCGCGGGGCACGCCGGGACGGGGCCGGCACGGGGCCGGGCGGCGCCGGCGCCTGCGCGCGGAGCGGGCGCGCGCGGGGCGCGCCGGGAAGGCGCTGCCGCGCTGACGTGAGCGGGCGCGCGTTGCGCGCTGTCTCGCGCTGCTGCGGCCGGTTCCCGCCATCCGCCGCCGCCGCCGCCCCCTTCCCCCGCCCCCCCCCCCGGGCCTCGCCCCGGGCCCCGCGGGACGCGCCGGAACGCGCCGGAACGCGCCGGAACGCAGGTACCGGGGATCGCCGCCGCCGACTCCTACCCGCTCCCGCCGGCCGTGTGCCCCTCCCGCCGCGCGGCGACCGCCTGCCTTCAGAGCGGCCCGGCCCGGGGCGGGCGGCGCTCCCGTGCTCACCATGTCCCTGTACGGGCGAGCGGCGGAAGCGGAGCGGGGCCGGGCCCGGGAAGAGCCGGGACCACCGCCGGGCCGGGCCGGGAGCGGCGGCGCCTGAGCGCGGGATGCCTGGGGGAGCCTCTCCGGCAGCGCCTCCCGGGCTGCGCGCAGGGGCCGCTCCATTCATTCCTCCTGAGTTTTGTCGGGAATACAAAGCTTCGCCGTGCTTTCCGGAGCGCTTAGGGCTGGGTCTCTCGCCCCCGGGCTCGTGGCTTTCTCGGGCGGAGGGCAGCGGGGGAAGCCGGACACCTCCGGCCCGGCCCTGCCAGGTGGTTGCGCGTCCCGCGCCGTCAGAAACGAGCTCGTTTTCTTAATTTGGAGGCTTCCTCCAAAACTTTGTTTCCCATCTCATACTGGCTTTCCTTGGGCGCTTTTTTTTTCTCCCCCTACCTTAAATCCGTTGAAGTTAAGGGATTTTAAGGACTTCTGTGTCTGAAATTGTGTCTCCTCACCTCTCAGCAGTAAGGAGTCGGTGCATTGCTGTTCATACTGGGAGAGATTTTATTAATCTTAAGTTTCCTTCACTGCTGTCCAGCTCTTCCTCACTGTGTTTAAAAACAGTGAAACGGTTCTACTAAACTTCTACCGAAACTTCAAGTCACGCTTCCATCTTCCTTTAGCCATTATTTGGCCCACCAAGTTGTACGTTTCTCCTTTTTAACAGGTTTTTAAGGTGGAGCACACTTACTGTTGTTAGCTCTTTTCTGTGAGAAAGCATGGCTCTGTTAAAGGTGCACGGACCTGTCCGGATGCGCAGCATGCAGACTGGGATTACGAAATGGAAAGAAGGGAGCTTTGAAATTGTGGAGAAGGACAACAAAGTGAATCTAGTAGTTCACTACAATGTTGGAGGAATTCCAACGACGTTTCAGGTATGCCAGACATTAAGGCTTTTGTTTTAACAGTACATGGATTGTGCTCTCTTGTGAACAGCTGTCCTCTTCAAGGCTATTAAGTGTCCTGCAGACTTCCCTCTGTCACTGTTTCTTGTTCCTCGTTTCCTGAACACTAATCCCTTTGTATAACTCTCCAGTAAATTATTGACACGTATTGTTAAAGGATCTACCAAGGCTGGCATTGAGATACCACTGAATGGGAAGTACCAAAAAAGCAGAAAAAAGTTACAGAAGTATAGAGCATCGTGGTTCACGTTTTAGATTTTTGGAACCTGTAACCTTTCTCTTAATGACACATTTGCATTCTCTAGAGGAGAAGATCCTGACCATTTTATACTAGCTGTTTCTCCAGCTGAGGTGTAATGATGTTAATACACCTAATGTTCAGACTTTGCTGAACATTACTCATTACAGTTGTAGGTTTTTAATGCAGATGCAGATCACTGTTCAAGATTCTATTGAAATATTCAGCCAAATTTTTTCTCATTCTATAGTTGTTTTCAGGTCAGTCTTCTTAGATTTTGTGCAAAATGCCCCAAATCAAAAGCAGAGTGCTTTTTCCATAAGAGATATATACCTGTTTTAAAAATATGTAAATGACACAAGAGCAGTTGGAGGGAAAAAATCCCAGCTTATTTAGCAACTTTGCAACAGCCTAAACTGATCTATATGTTGACTTCTGCTTTTTCACACCACTGTTATTTTTTGTCAATAATGTTCACCAGGCTGTTCTCTGAGACATTTATTTCTGTGTGCAGATGCTATGAAAAAAAGTGAATTTGTTTTTGAAAGGTTAGGTTTTCGCTGTCATAGTGTCCTTAAAAGTCTCAGCAAAGAGTCTGGCAGCTGGTGTTGCCTGGAAATCAAGGCTGTCAGGGAATCATTAGCTATAGATTGTTCCCACCTGTGTTACTGTAGACTTGGAAAGAGTCTCTGCCTTCTCAGGTGTGCTGCTGTGGCTGCAGGTTTGGTTGAATCCACTGTTGGACCATGTTGCTCCTGAGGAGAGCAGACTTGTCTTCCCCTTGTGCATTCCCTGGGTGCCTGTTCTCACACACTCCTTTCTGCCTGGATGAGTGATGTGGTGTGACAGCAACTCACAGGGAGGTTCCACAGGGAGGATGAGCCTACAGAACAGCTAACCATGGCCTAAAGGGGCAGGTTTTCTTCCCAGCCTCTCATGTCTGCTGTCTCTGGCACTTGTCAGATCTCTTCGTGAGCTCAGTGGAGGGTTTTCACAGAAATTTGGGGAAAGGACTGAATGCAGGATCTAGCAGAGGGGGTGATAAGCCACCATGCACCTGGGACTGCAGCAAAGGAAGAGAAGGAGGCTTGTGCTGGAGGGTAGTTTGTGTGAGACATCCCCAGGCTGTTGGCATGCTGCTTCAGGTGTGACAAATTCCTGATGATCTTGCAGTAGAAGTAGCATTCCCTGTTTTTTTGACAAGCTGCTTTGAGAGGACTGTGAGTTCCCTTGTTTTTAGTTTTCTGTAATGGAAGGTTTGGATGGATCCAGCATTATATTTCCTTCTATAGTGACTGGTGTGTCATCACATTTCTTCTGAGCTTTAACTAAGTTGTCCTAGATAGTATTAGGAGAAATACTTTGTTTCCCCACACCTGCCAAAACTTTGTGACACTGACTGGATCATAACAGGTGCATGATGAGTATGGGTGGAGTCTTCTGAAAGCATTTTGAGTTGAAATGGGTTGTTTTGCTCTGAGATAGTGAAGTAATTGTAATTCCTTTGCACTGGACTCAAGTGTTTTAAGAGAGCATGAAAAACTTGGAGCCTATTATTCAATTCTTAGGTCTTTGAAGATATTTTTAGCTTATATTTAAAAAAAATCCCAACAGCCCCCAAAAAAGCCAAACACAAAATACAAGGATTGAGCACAAAGTGTTTCAAAAGCGCAATGTTCCCATTAAAACAGTTACTGATCAAGGTGGTTTTCCAGCCCCTCTTACAAGCTGCTGTTGTGTCTAGATTGGTTTTCCAAGAAGCTAAAGATCTTAATGGAAAAAAAAGAAATCTCGGTGGTGGACATGAAGTGTCTTTTACTATCTCAGTCTTTTCGAGCTACCCTCAACCTGCATGAGTAGTAGAACCTTTACCCAACAGCCAGTTTTTGTAGGTGACTTAGCATGAAGCACAAGTAAGGTTATTATAAAATAGCAGTGGCATCATTAGGGAGCACAAAGTCTTACTAAAATTGTTCTTGTGCTCAACCATAACCCTGAAAGTTTTGGCACCACTTAATTGTTACAATGTTGCATACAGGGTAAGCATGTTTCTTACTGATTTACTCCCTCAGCAGATTTTTTTAAAGCCATTTCAAATCTCTCTTCTCTGGGAGCTAATTGTGAAGTGAGACATTTGTGTTTAATACTTGAAACTTTCCCCATCCTAAATTGTGTTTTGCACTTGATGTGGAGGTTTTTACTAAATGGGACTTCATAAAGTTGTTTTTCCTTTACATTTATAGATGTCACACTGAGTAGAAAAATAAGTTTCAGAAAGCTTATCCATGACTCTAAAGACTGTTGAGCAATAGTGATACTGTCCTTACAGTTCTGTCAGATGCCAAGGTCACAGATTGTATTAATTCTATGAGGTTTAATCACAGAATAATGTTTCCTTGAAGTGGAGCAAGGAGAAGTATTTTGGTGGGAGTCTCTCTTATCCCGTCTGTTTGAAATATTTTGTTTGATTTTGTAAGTATTTTGGGCTTTTAAAGTTGGATTTATGCTTATAGTCACTTTCTTGTTTTCAGTTAAGCCATAACATTAAAACTGTGACCTTACGACCAAATGGCAGAAAACTGTGCTGCCTGATGCTAACACTAAAGGACACCAGCTTTCTGACAATTGATAAGGTACCTTTTAAAGATGCAAATGAAATGCGGATGTATTTGGATGCAGTCCATCAAGACAGGGTTCATACTGGTAAGTGCAATTGTTGTAAATCATGTTATAACATTATGGAGAGGTGTTGTGTTCTCTTTTTCCCATCTTATCATGGTTTAACCATATCAAACAACAGCTAAGCCCCAAGCATCTGCTCAGCCAGTCTTCCCAGTGGGGTTGAGAATAAAATGAGAAAGTGAAAATGAGGAAACTTGTGGGTAGAGACAAAGATAGTTTAGTAAGTAAAGCAAGAGCTGTGCACGCAAGCAAAACAAATGAGGAATTCACTCACCACTCCCTGTGGCCAGGCAAGTGTTCAGCCATCTCCAAGAAAGCAGTACTCTGCCTGTGTAATGGTGACTTGAGAAGACAAACACCGTCACTGTGCCTCCCTTACTTCTTCCCCAGCTTTATGCACTGAGCACAATGCCACATAGTGTGGGATATCCCTGTGGTCATTTGGGGTCAGCTGTCCTGTCTGTGTCCCCTCCTGGCTTTCTGGCTCCCTGCTTCCTGAGGGATGATGTGAGCAGCAGAAAAGGCCTTGCCTCTTTGAGAGCAGAGCTCAGCAATAACTATAACATCTCTGTTATCAGCACTAATTCCAGGACAAATCCTAAACAGCCTTATCATCTCTACTGTGAAGAAAATTAACTCTGCTCCTGCCAAAATCAGCACACATCTTCAGCACATTTTGTCCTTGTGTTCCTGGCTTTCTTTGCACTTCTGTAAATGCTTCTTTCTGGCCTCCAACCCCAATTTTGTTTTATACCTTTCTCATGCTGAACAATAATCTGAGATTAACATACAGGATTTGTTTAAGTTGTGTGTTGGTATTTGAAAGGTTGTTAATCGCCCATGCACAGTCTCTTCTTTTTTTATTTTACTTACTTTATTTTGCTTTTCTTAAAGATAGGAAGCTTGCTGCCAAGTGGCTAAATTACCAGTATGAGGGATATCCATAAACACGTGCTTATGTCTGTGCATTCAGAATATTGCAGTCTGTTGGCAAGAAATCTGGCATGCCCTTTCCAAAATCAACTCCAGCTAAACGTTTTGCAAATAAAAATCCCAGTCAGTTAAATGACAATCAGCTTGATTATTGTCTACTTTTTCTGTCAGCTGGGAAACCCTCACAAGGTTCTGGCAGTTTTGGAGGTGTGCTGGGCAGCAGGACCACACAGAAGGAAGCTAACAGGCAGTTCTCTTACACAGAGAACCAGGTTTGTTAATCTGTACAAATTTTTCCTCTCTAATTTTATTCTGTTCCTCTCTTCCTCTCATTCTCTTTACTGTATGTTGTAATGGCACTGTAAAGACTTTACATCCAAAGTGTTTGTAATCTAGAGAGCTTGGAGTAGATGAGTATGGGGTGGTTGGCAATGCTGTATCTTGTTTGTGAGGAGACATCTGTATGAGTAAGAAAGGTCAGTGTCTGGCTATGGAAGTCAGACTGTGCTCTTCATATATGAGCTTTTAGGCATAGAAGAAGTAGAAATAGAAGGAAAGTACTTGACTGAGACTTGCTTCTCACATAGTTCTGAATCTCCCTTTGTTTTATGCTGAACACCTTACATGTGTGTGACCATGTGTTAGTCAGCATAGGTCTTAATGGGTTTAGCAGACTTCAGCCAAATGTGTACATTGAAAAGCAGGTGATCCAGGTTTATGTCAGAATAAAGTTACTGAATTTGTGGCATTCTGCTCACATTTTTTGTGTAAATTTCGCGGACTTTCCCCCAGAAGTTGTTTTCCTTCAAACTATTTTTTGTTCTTCTTTTTCTCCCCAGATTTCATGGTGTATCTACTAGCTTTTTTACTTAGTTATCTCTGTGAATATACTTACATTACTGCCCTGAGGGAGACTATTTCTGACATTTTCCCAAAACAAATTCTACATGTTACCTTAAGGCAATCTCACTCTAAAAACTTGAGGCTGTATATGCAGTGGTGAGATTAGACATGTTCAGTTTTCAAGTCTAAAATTGACAACATTCCTTAGCTGAACAATTATTACCTCTTTCCATTGCATCACATATAGGGCTTGTTTGACCCAAGGCAGTCACTGTTTTAATTATGTGGGTTTTAGTACAACTTTTTAATATTTTTAATTGTAATACCACCCAGGATTGATCTGGGGATAGTTAGGAATCACGCCTTGGGTTCTTTTAATGTCAAAGCTTGTAAAGGAGATTTTAAAAACTTAAGTTCAACTGACTTAGCATTGGAAAATGAGAAGGGAAAGTGGTTACTGCAGTAGAGTTTAATGTTGTATGACTCAGTCAAAATTTTACCTATGTCTAATTAGTGTTTAAACTCTCTGAATGTCTTACAAGTAGTATCTCTCCACTTCTGGATGCTACACTGTAGCAAATAAAAAGTGGTGGAAATCATAGTTTAGACTAAAGATGGTCCTGTTTTTTCACTCATGGGTTTTCTCCCTGGGCCGCTCCGCTTGGGCTTTGCAGACTCCTCCCAAAAGAGTGACTGTGGAGAGTAAGGAGGAAAATACATTCCGCAAGGTGCTGGGTACCCCAGCGAGAGGCTCTATTAAGAATTCTGCTGGAGCTGGAACACCAAGCAACAGGGTGAACATTTCAGCATCTCCTGCATCATCAGTCCCTCACAGGACAGGCTTGTTGGAGAATCGGTAGGAGGGTTTTCTTCTTACTATGATACTGTAAAAATTAAGTCTTTATAGAGCTACAGGTGGAACTCAGTACACTGAGACATTAGAAGGGGGATATAAATCTTCCTCTAGTTTTGCTGTTACTTTTAACAGGATGTTAATACATGCTTTTATAGCCTCTATCTGGTACTGGCACTAGAGCTTTTAGTACAGCTTAAGAGTTGGGCAGACCAAATGCTTCTGTATGCTATAAAAGTGGAGATTGTAGAGGATAGGTCCAAAATGCATGGAAAGCATTGAGAAATTATGTTCAGTTGGAAGAGGGTCATTTACTAACCTTTCAGAAAGAATGACCACAAATTTTTCTGTCATCAGTGAAAAGAGGAAAAGAACACAACCCCCTGGTTCAGAAATGAGTGAAGATTATCCCAAAGAGAATGATTCTTCAACGTAAGTAACAGTTGTTTCTGATTTTAAATTCCTTTACAATTTCCATTTGTAAAGGTATATTTTTCTGAAAAGAATGCTCTCAGCCACATGGACCAGGCCAGCCAGCTTTTGAATACATTGGGTGCTTGAAATTATGTATGTGTTCAGGGTTAATGAGGGAAATACAAACTACTCCAGCAGCTGATTTGCATGAACTGGCATATGCAAATTTTGTGTCATCAATATTTTGTTGATTATGTCAGTCAGAGCTGCATATGGACTATATGTGCTTTGACCCTTTTCAAAACAAAGCTGATAAAAGGGAATTGCCATTTGAAGAAGAAGCTCCATGTGTTTGAAGTCAGATTTAATTGTAAGAGGGCTTTTTTAAATGAATTGGTTAAACTTATGTGTGAGTGAAATTCTACTGTTTGTGGTCAAGTATTAAAGGTGATAGGAGAGAAATGCTTTAAAACAAATCATAAATATTGAACAGGAATATCCCAGATCTTCCATAACTGCACTGCCTTCCACTCTTCTCTCTGTAGGAATAATAAAGCCTTGAGTGATCCAGCATGGAAGTACTTGAATAGTAGCAGAGAGAAACAGTTAAACCTGAAGCAGGCTGAGGAGAATAGGACATCAGGTAAAGAATGAACGTAAAGCCAAATGATACCTAGCCTTGACCAGTACGATTCTGCCCCTTTGGTACAGCTTCAGCAAGTTGCTACAGAGTTGTTTTTTCCTAATCTGCTATGCCATTAACTTTGTTGCTTCCTTCAGAGCCATACATGAGATGCAAATAACCTGCCTTCATTGTCAAAGCCTGTCCTGCTCTAGTGTGGCCTTGACCTTTATTCTTCAGTGCTGATGCCAGCCCATGTGCCAGCTTGCTTAAAAATTCCAACAAGCAGCTTCAAACTGTTCCAAGCTGCCCTTTCACTTGGGAGGGGATTTCTGTAAACTCCTTTTTTCTTGCTTTCTTACATATTTTTAAAACTTCCCTTTGCTCTTAATGCCCGTGTGAACTGTAGGCTGGTTTTTGTGATTAAGATGTCTACTGTTTGCTTTTATGTCCTTATCTGTTCCCCAGAACTTACAGGGGCCAGGACTTGTGTCCTGTTTCTACCAAAGTTCTGTTGGATACTGCTGTGGGACAAGGCTTTACAGACAATACAGAAATACTGACAATATGTAGATAAGCTAGCAAGCAGCGCTGTTCTTCGGTTTTATGAATAAATACTTAGCCTCTCTCCTCTTTAAGAGGAATGCATTCAAGATCTTGGTTTTATGGGGGAATGTTGGTGGATGCATTCTTTTTTTAGTGCATCTCTGATGGCACAAATGTGTTGCTGGAACAGCTGGTAAGGTGAATGTTTACCTGTGAATGGAAATCTGGTTTTATCTTCAGAGTCAAGATTAGTGTATCCCTGGAAGTTCTTGCAAACTTCTTTCATATATCTGCTTTTCTGAAAATCTCATGGCTCAAATAAACTCAAGCTGGAAAAGAATCAAACATTTATTCATTATTCAAACTAAATTACATTGATATTCACTGTAATAGGTGGGGTTTTGACTCTTAAAAGAATTTTTTTAATGTGGCACCATCTGAATCTCAGGATATGTCATAATGATATCATAGCAGTGAAACAATCCTATTTTGCCTCAAGAATATAGTAATTTACTGTGGGAATTGGGAGTGGGAAGAGAAGCTGTTTTCAATTCTGCCTATTTACCTTGAATTTTGAGAGCAGTGCATTGGAAATCAGGAGTTTTCTGTACACGTGTCTTGTCTCCCTTAACAAGAGGTGGATATTTATTAACTTTCATGTAGTGAAGATAATGACTTTTTAATATTTCATATTGCACTTTGAGTTTGATGGAGACTGAATTGAATACCTGAAACTCCATCATGCTTTTACTTACATATCATTAATATTCACATTAGTACTTCTAAGCATATGTATTAGTCGTCTCCCAACCAATTCTAGAAACCAGTATTTGAGGATTTTTAAACCTTTTGACTAAATGCTTTCAAACAAGTTGTTTATTGTAAAAATAGCCATGTAACCTGGAACAAAATGTCCTATCTTTTCTTTTAAAGGTGTTTTACCACTGCAGTCATCATCTTTTTATGGTAGTCGATCCTCTTCAAAAGAGTACTCCACTGGCAGTTCCTCCCTGGACAGGTAGGGCTGATTCACTAGAATGAACTGTAAATAGCAGTTGTTTCACAGGAATTAAGCTCTTCAGTTTCCTGTGTGTTGATGACATGGTGCTTAGATGCATAACATGGTGGATTTTGTTGGGTTTTTTTTCCTTCGGAGCACAGTCCAGTTTTTCAGTGTGTCTTCAACTGCTCTGCTTACATCTACAAACTAGTTACTGCTTGCAATAGAAAGACTTTGTAAAATCACTCAAGTCTGTTATAGTTGTGAATAACTCTAGATGGTTCAAATTCTGTATGAACTCTGGAAGTTAAGTCTGAACCCTTGCTTCATTTTTCCCACGCAGATAAATGGCATGCAATTCTATATTTCAATAACAGCATTTTAGCAAATACTAAATCTGCTGAGCTTGGGATTCTTCTTTGTCAGGTGCTGTGCAGTCAGACTCATGGTCTCTGCCCTAGACAGATGAGATACAAGGTCAAGGGAGAAAAGAAGCATTGTCCATGTTTAAATGTTAGGAATCAAGGTCCATAGTTGGTGATTAGGTTACAAGAACAAGAGACTGAAAATGAAGCCTCTGGCCCAGATGTGAATTTTAAGCATATCTTGGGAGCAGTGATCTCATGCTGTGTAATCATTCTTCCTCTCATCGTACAGTGTGGAGAATTATTAAATGTTTATAAGACCAAAGACTTGGTTGTACTGCATGTACACCAGTGGATATAAGAAAATTTATCCACGCTAGGAATTTAACACTTCTGGAAAAAAGTGTTCTCTGTCACACCTCTTTTTCACTGTGATGCATTCCAGTTATCATGTATGGCTTTACCAGTCCTTGTCTTCTATAGTGCTGCGATTCCAGTGTCATGGACTATAGCTCTTTAAGGCAGAGCATTACAAATCTTCTTACTCATTTATGTTTCTAGGTCTAGTGTGTCCAGCCAGACCTCTTCAGCAAAAAGAAGCCTGGGATTCCTTTCTCAGCCTGCCCCTCTTTCTGTTAAAAAAATGAGATCTAATCAGGATTACACAGGATGGAACAAACCCCGAGTGCCCCTTTCCACACATCCTCAACAACAGTTGCAAGGGTACATTTAATTTTCTTTATCTAGTGTGCATACTTTGATCATCAGAACATGCACGTTCTTGTTGTAATTATTTAATGAAAAAATAATCCTGAAATTAATGAACACTGAGGGAGGGAACACTTTTCTTAGTTTGGAGGATATGTATTCTTGAATTTACATCCTGGGAGTTTCAGAGACATAATAATTTCGGGTAATTCATGTTTCTTTAATGATGATTCATTTCTCTGTCTTTATGTGTGTATGTATATATGTATATACATACATATATATATATGTATATATATATGCACACATGTTTTTAAAGTTTGATTGTAGAAACTCACGGGTGCTTTCCTGATAAATGCTGCCTCCCTTGAGTTTTCAGTTTAGGCTGAAGGGCTGGGGAGCAGCTCCAGTAAGCTGCTCTTTGGGGAGTGGCTGGGGTGAATATCCTGTGTGTTAGTAGTGCTGTGTTTAACTCTGGCAGCAGGTTTGCACATTGACCGTTAGATACAAAGTATTCAATTTTTTTTTTTCAGGTTTTCAAACTTGGGAAACACCTGCTATATGAATGCCATTCTACAGTCCTTGTTTTCAATTCAGTCTTTTGCTAATGATTTGCTCAAACAGGGTATCCCATGGAAAAAAATTCCACTCAATGCACTTATCAGGTAAAATTCACATTCTGTGAAAGCTGTTTTTCTCCTTTACTGAGAAATTGGTTTGGTAATACTGAAGCATCCTTGTAGAGGGTCATTTGCCTGTATAGATAATAAAAGAAATCCTAGAGCTGTTTGTATTTTGGAGCTTTGCTTTTGAAATAGGAAATCAGCTCTTAAAGCGTATAATATTGAGTTACAGGCATTCTTTTACTGTATTTCTAGTGGTGGAGTGAAATACTTCAGAAGAAAATGTAAGAAATTGCAAAATAAGTTAGATGCAGAAAAGTTTCTTTTAAAAACTTTGCCAGGTAGAGTTTAAGCTGATCACTAACTTCACTTGATATGTGGGGGCTTATGCCTTTTGTTTGGTAGCTGTGGAAAGTGTTCAAGTTTTGCATACTTAATCTTTCTCTAAATTCAGCCATTTGGGATTTTTTAATTATATTTTCTCTTATGCACCTCATTTCTTTTCTGTCACTAAATAAGAGGCAGGATTATCAGAACCATTTGTGTTTCTGTTCCTTCGTTTTTTATATCTTTTGGGGTAATTTTCTATTTTTGGTGTGTCATCTTGAACTCTTTCTACACTACTTGGGATCAGAGGTTGTTCCATGTGCCTCTTGAAATGTCCTTTCTCTAATTTTTATAGAAAGACCTCTGAAGTATGTGCTCCATATACCTAATGGGCAGTGTGTGATCCTGTACAAGTCAGAGTTGATACTCAAAGCATCTACTTTGTCTTCTCTTGGTTTGGCTATATCATCTAACCTGGTGACTGTTTTTCTGGTTGATCAGTGATTGCTTATCAACTGTGCTGTGGTTTCCTAACATGCTTCACTGAGCAGCTGTAGAGGGCTAGAACAGCACACACCGTTCTTGGAGTTGGGCAGAGTAGCAGAAACTTGTCAAGCTGCAGTAAACTGATCAGATTCTTGGGATTAACTGAGTATTAGTTGTTGGGTTTGGGATGCAAGGGGATTATATAGGTTTTCCCTGTCTTTGGGTAGGGGGTTTTTTGTGTCATGGAATGTGACATCTTCCTGTCACCTTCCTGTGTATGTAGCTTGACTGAAATTCGTGCTTGGAATATATTTGGTGTGTATGTCCTGTGAAATTATAAAGCAGTTGTAAAAGATAACTAAATCACAGTAGCTGAGAGGCACAAGTAAAGTTAATTTCAAAAGCTTTGTAGCAAAGCTAACAGAAACACTAACTTGAACCAAGGAACTCTTCATGGCTCTTTTTGCTACAGCTTTTTTCTCTGTTAAAATGTTTTTACTGCTGAAAGATGTAAGGCTTGAAAATTAGTGGAAGTTTAAAAATAAAACATAAATAGAAACCATTCTGGCCATTCAAGTTGAATTTTAGTGATTTTGTGTTGCTTATTTTGGTACTGTGTGTTTTCATATCTCCTATCAGTACAAATGTTTTCAAAAAGCATAATGAGGTTTTTTCCTCATTCTAAAAGAGGAGAAATAAGTTTTTAGAGCTTTATAAGGCTTTTTACCTCAAAAGATTGTGGATTGGGTTTTTTTGTTCATTTGAGTGCCGTTTGATGATGGCTTCAAATGAGATCTTAAAATACTTGAAATGGAGAAGGTTAATTATATGTGGGATATTTTCATACAGAACCCCTGAACCACTTATCACAGGAGAGAAGCTTTTAGGAACTCTTAAAATAAGGTATCATGAGCTCTATTATGTTTCTCTAAAGTCCTGGAAGACCAACCAGTGTTTCATTGCCTTGACTTCTGCAGACGTTTTGCCCATCTGCTTGCTAAAAAGGATGTCTGCAGCCCTGAGGTTAAGAAAGAGCTGCTCAAGAAGGTGAAAAGTGCCATTTCAGCTACTGCAGAGAGATTTTCTGGGTACATGCAGAATGTAAGTATCATTGTCTGGAAACAGTTATGTGCAATTTGTCCAGTGCTGGGACTGTGTTGAAGACCTGTCAAGCTTCAGCTGTGTTTGACAGTGACTTTTGGTTGAATGGCAGTGATTGTTAGAGCAGAACTGCCTCAGTATTACTGAATGCAATGAACTGAACGCAATTCCCCAGTCCGTGTGTGTTTGAGAAAAATACTGAATGAAGTTGTACAAAGCCATTTCATTGCATTTGCCCTGTTTCTAGGATGCACATGAGTTCTTGAGCCAGTGTCTGGATCAGCTGAAGGAAGACATGGAAAAGTTAAACAAAACTTGGAAGAGTGAACCAGTCCCTAATGAGGATAACTCATCAGGACGCGCTTCTGACGACCTCTCAGCCACCAAAGTTTATACATGTCCCGTTATCAGTAACTTAGAGTTTGAGGTTCAGCATTCTATCATTTGCAAAATGTAAGTGTGCTTGACAGCTATTTTCACACTTACCTTAAAAAACTAGGAAGTGTTCCCATCTCATATGACTTCATCTGCAGGTTGTAACCAGAACAAAGAACTATGTTTTGTCCAAGGCTAGATATTTAGAAAAATAGTGTCTTGTCTAGAAATGCTGTAAACCTCAAAGCATGCTGTCTGCTGCTGCAGGCCTTCTTTAGTTTCATACCACCTATTTCTTCATTGCATGTCCAATGAAAAGCCTTTGTGCTTTGCTCTTTGTGTACCAATTGTATGGGAATAGAGGGAAAAGGGAGTTTCAGCCAAGTAATATTTCCTCTTAAAGGAAAAGAGAGGATGGCACATTTTTAATTTGATCTTTCTAAGGGCTTCCAGGAAATGGCATTTCCTTCTGTCTCTCTGCATTCTTGCAGAAAAAGATGTCAACCAATATGTTTGGGCATTCATTGTGTGTGACCCTTGCAGCAGACGTGTTCAGCTATAGCAGTCACTTTGATTTCCTCTATACCTGATCATTTGCCTCTCCAAAGCAATCTGTGCATTTTTGTTCTTACCCTTACACAAATGTCTCATTTGTAAAGCATCAAAAAGAAATTGCAAGTTCCAACTTTGTCCTGAGCATCAAACAGTTCCATTTTGATGAGTAAAAACAGGATGATCAAGAAGTATATGTTTACTGGGAAGTCACTTTACACTAAACCGTGCAAGTGTTCATTAATTTCAAGTTTATTTTTCATCAGACTTGCAAGAGCATGTTTCTTTTTTAGGTGTGGTGAAACAGTCACTAAACGAGAACAGTTTAATGACCTCTCCATTGACCTTCCTCGAAGGAAGAAATTCCTTCCCTCCCGATCAATCCAGGATTCTCTTGACCTCTTTTTTCGGGTATGTACTTTGAGGGGGGGTTTTATGCATTGTGGAGTGTTTGTAGGTTATGCACCATATGGAAATTCTGACTGTACAGCTGATTATTAGTTTCTATGACAGTGGTGTGCTGGCATGTGAGATAACATTGCACTTTTTTGAAGTTTGTCCATTAACAGCATATGGAAGTTTATATTGTAAAATGCTGTGCAGAACTTAACTGATGTAAAATAGGTAAACTTCCCAATTTTGTGATGAAAGAGTTGAGGTGTAAACAAATACAGAGGAGAGGAGGGAGGCTGTCAGATTGGGATAATCACTCAGGAAGTGCTACCTCTCCTGGGCTAGGATGTTTCAACAGCTTATGTACAAGCCTTAATTAGCATGGAGGAAAAAGGTCACGCAGGTACAATAATTAAAAAAAATAAATAGCTGTAATATGCGGATGCTTGCTTTATAAGTAGAGCTTCAAGGTGAAGCTTCTAAAAGCTAAAAATGAGCCATATGTCTGTGAATTGGTGTTATATTTTGTCATACCTTGAGAGAAATTCTCTCTGTATAGATACTACTTTCAACAGAGAGAATAGCTGACATGCTTTTTCTTCTAAAAGCTGATGGAGGTCTTATGATTTAAAAAAAAAAATCCCAAATGGTAATGTTTTAATTTGACTTCACTTAAGGTAAAGGCCTGTAGGAATGTTTGATGGGCAAGTTATGTAGTATCAGGAAAGGAATGCCTTCCCTTTTGATGTCTGTTCACAACTCTACTCTCATGTAGAATACCCTTGGTAAGTTTAGATGAGGATACCTTTTGAGGAACAAAGCAGAGGTTTTGAACAAGAGGGAGAAAATTTCATGGTACCACATCCACTGAAGATTATTAGGGGGAAAAAAACCAAACAAACAAGTCCTGTGTATAGGAGAGAAAACTGTTAACCTCACAATATTTTCCCCTCTCTTTAGAAGCTATTTTGTGTCATAATGGTGGCTAATTCACTGGTCTCCAGTAGACTTGCAAGAAGAATTCCACCTGTATTAGTGGATATGATGTGAAATTTTAAGGTCTGCTGCCTGTCCTCTTATTAAATTCCTCTTAGTAGATCAACTTGAGAGCACTGCTGTTTTGAAGAGTTTGTGTGACAGATGTGATGTATTTTTGGTTGAGATCTATTTGATTTCTCTTTTGTTCCTCAAGTCATTTCTCTGCTCCCTTAAACAGGCAGAGGAGATTGAATATTCCTGTGAGAAGTGCAATGGGAAGTCTGCTGTTGTCACACACAAGTTCAACAGGCTTCCCAGGTAAATGTTGACACCTGTTCCTCTCCTTCCTGGAAGCATATGTTACAAAAATCCCTCGAAGGCAAAAATCCCTCTAAGAGTAAAGTTAGGAAAATGAGCAGGACAGCATGTACAGTGGTCAGTGTGTGAAAGAGGTGCACCTACAGTAGGTCTTTGTGCTGTTCTTCAGTTTCACTCTAAAGAAGCCCTTGGAAACCCTCAGCAGTACTTGTTTCTTCCTCCCTATCCCTACACAAGGAGGACTAAGTTTTCCCCTTCCCCTTGTGGTTTCTGGGATGTGAACAAAGCAGATCCAGAAAATATATTCTGGAATTTTCATATTGTACAAGTCGAGTGAGGAACAGGTGCATAATGACCTGTGTCTGGCAGATAAGAGATGGTCAGCATTTGCCTACCATCCCAAAGTAATCATCTGGTTTGGTCAGGTCAATGCCTTCGGAAAAAAGGCTTGCTTGGTTATTTAATAGGTTTTCTTTGACTTCTGTCTTGAGATGAACATGTTTCCTTCTCTCATCTCTCTCAGGGTCCTGATTCTTCATCTGAAACGATACAGCTTCAATGTAGCATTGTCTCTCAATCACAAAGTCGGGCAGCAGGTGGTTATTCCAAGATACTTAACCCTGCTTTCCCACTGTACAGAAAGCACCAGGCTGCCACTGACGCTGGGGTGGAGCGTCCATTCTGCCATGTAAGTGTGCAACTTTGGTCCCTGATCTGTTAATCATGTATGCCGCAAGGTAGGCACCTGTCAGATCTGCTCCAGAGGATGTCTGGGGAAGAAAACATTACAGTTATGCAGCCTCAGATGTGTGCTGCTGGTTTGTAATGCTGCTGTCATGAGAACATGTTTGGAAAGGAAGTGTGATAGAAGTAGTAGGAAGAGATAGTTGGGCATTATCTAGGGAATATTTGGTAAGATAATATTCTTCACTGTCCTTGAAAATAACTATATTATTTTTAAGAAGACTTCTGCTAGTAATTTTTAAAATGTAGACCTCTCAGTCCAAAGTAATCTAGATTACTTTTCCCTTCAGAGCACTCTAACTCTGCTTAGAAGACAAAACATCCTACCTTTTTCTGCTAATTTCCAGTTGCACCTCCTGTGCTGTCATTCATTTTTCATTGTCTTTCCTGTGCCACTGTAGTGTCTGAGCACTTTGCATGCTGAAAATACTCTCTCCTTTTCCCTGTGACTGCTATTTCTGTACAGCTGCCTGATGTGAGACACAGAGATTAAATGTGCCAGTTGTCACATAGGAAGCATGTGGCAGAATGAGGAACAAGAAACCCTTAGGTTTCTTGTAGCCTCTGCTGAGTGACATAGCCAGGGTATCCCTAGTGAGCTAGGACACATCTGGTGCATATGTTCAGCAGTGTGGCAGGTGTTTTGCCAAATGTTTAGTGGTGTTTTGAGATGTAAGTGTATGTTTCCCATGAGTTTGTTTTAATAGTAGAAATCTCAAACACAACAAAGCTTATGCTAACCAGACCAGCAATACTTGAAAATAGGTTGGAAATAGCTTTCCAATGTTTGGAGTTGTTTTCAGTTATGTAAACCATTGTGATTGACCAGGGAGTGGAAGGGAACTAGGCTGGAGAAAAGCAGCCCTGGTTTAGGGGGAAGATTAGAAAAGATATCTGCAGTGGCTACCATCTGCTTGATAGATGTGTAGTGATAGTGATGGACTTTGAGGAGCCCATGAAAGGATTAAATGGAGCAGGAAGTTGGTTCAGAGGAATCTAAGTAAGGCAGGAGAAATTAAGATGTGGGATATGCCAGAAAACCGGCTGATCCAGACAACAGCAGGAGACTGTGGTTTGGGAGTAGGAACTCAAGTGCTGGTGGGAATAAAATATAAAGGAATGAGTTGTCTTGATATGGGAGCTGAGAGCCTTTAATTTATGAGCTGGTCCCTAAGGGTGCATCACCAAGAAGTGAATCAAGTTTAAAGGATTATACATGGTTTTGAACAACTGTTGTTTATTTATAGTGTGATGAAGTTATTACTGTAAATCTAAGCAATTAGCAAGTACATAATGGTATTCTGCTCGTTCTTTTGGTCATAGATTTGCATGCATAGCAGACAAGTAAACACTTCTTTTTTAAAGACTGTAACTACTGCAATAAATTATTTTGCTCTTTTAATAGTTCCCGTCCATTGAAAGCCTCCCAAATGGTGAATTCCTGTACTGTAAGCACTTCCACACCTTGTAGGTGAGTTATAGCTCTGAAATATCCATGTCCATTAGCCTGGGGTTTTGTGGTGTAGTTTCGAAGGCATTTTTAGATTTTCTAGTTCTTTTCTGGTTTTTATGTTGTAAATTATTTCAGCTACTGTCTTTTTTCATATGAGTTTTATTGGTATTACATGGTAGCTGAAATTAACATCAGTGGTGCAATTTGCCTAGTTTAAGAAGCAAAATGATTTCTACTTCTGCAATCTAGCACTTTGTTCTGACTCTAGAGAGCCAAAGTGGGTGTTTTGGGAGCAGGTGGTTGATTCCTTAAGTTTATTTGCAAAGATGAGACAGCCAGTGTTTGATACTGTGAAAAATACGATATCACACTGGATGGTTTTGCATTGAGGGATGCTTAAAGACCAGGTTTACTAATAAAACAGAAATCGTGACTTCCCCAGACTCCTTTGTCTTCTGTTGTAAAGAAGCAAAAATTTATCTTAATGGAAAAGCAAACAGGAAAAAATGAAAAATAGGTGCATTTTTGTACTTGATCTGGATGATGTTGTGAGAAGTCCTATGTCCAGCTTAAAAAACTCAAGTCAAATGATTTATGCCAAATTCTATGTGTTAATGTGGCCTTGTCTCAAATGAGTTCAGTCTGGGATTGCAAGGTAATAAAGTGCAGAATTCTTTGCCTCAAAAGCAAGAGCCACACACTTACTTACTTTTTAATGTTGTAAGCTATTATTGCAGGCTTCAAGTAGACATGTCAGTTAACCCATTAAAATAAAGCTTTTCTGAAAACCTTGTCTGCCATATTAATAAATTGTCATTGTCAGTTGTTGCAGTTTGTTTCCCAGTTGAACAGTGTGAAAGCAATGCTTCAGCAGTTACTTTGAGTTGGGTTTGTACGATGCTACAATGCTGTGAAGTTTTATAGCCATGCTTTTAATTTACAGAAAATACACTTTCAAGTCAAAGAGCTCTGCAGCACTCTGTGTAGATTCTGACAGCGATGATGAGCCATTGAAACGCTCTGTTGCCCATAGCCAAAGGTTGTGTAACATACAGAGTAGAGATCAGCAGCAACTGCAAGAAGAGCCAGAAAAGGTAAGGGAAAAACCCACAAACTTTCATGTACTAGATCCATGTGCTCATGTCTGCTGTGTGCTTTTTTTAGCATATACTGAGTGACATTGATGTCAGATGAGGTTTTTTCCCTCCTAATTAGCACTGCAATGCTGGAAGGGAGTGCTTTGCTAATTGACCTCTCTCTACAGTTGTCTTGGGTTCCCACTGGGAACAGAAGTAATTGCATTGCAGTTGAACTTGAGTTTTCAGGTTATGGATACCAGCTGCTTAGCAGTTTGGGCAGTCCTTTGGGTAACTTCCACTGATAATGTTCCTGGGCTGAAGTATAATGTGCTGTCAATAATAAAGTATGCAGTAAAGCCCTTGATTAAATTAGATCCTGTACAAGTTGGACTAAGCAAAATATTCATTTGAGAGAATTTCATGCACATCTAATCCATGTCCTCATTCAAGTGTAGCTTTTAAATGCTTTTAGAATCTGAAGCTAACAGCCTTTGTAGGCGGACACATAGAAGTGTGAAGAGACCAAGTTCATTGGTGTAATGGCACAGTTAATTTCAAATTGCCTTTGAGCTTTTCCTTGTGACTAGTGTTAATGCTGCCAAGATGCTTTTTTTGCCTCTGTCAGGCCAGTGTATTAGCAGGTAGATGAGTTGTGGGGGAAGAAATGATGACCCAGAAGGGAATAGAAGCAGCTTAGAGGATTCTCTTGCAGTACCACTTTCTTCTGTTATGAGTGCTGCAGGCCTAGTGCATAGGACAAGTTTCCTGCATCTCCGCTTCTATAAAGTTTTTGCTTCGCTAAAGTTTTTGACAATGCTCATACGGTTATTTTAATCAAGCAGAGGCTTGTGGCCTTGATTATGATATTAAGGGACAGGTGTAAATGTGGATGAATAGCAGTAGTAACAAGAGGAAGATATCTACAGTTTCTGATCTGATGGGAAAAGCAAACCAAGGGAGGATCTTGACCCGGTATTTAATAAATGGCAGATACTGAGTATAAAATTTTTAGAAGATCCAGAGCTAGGAAGAGCTGCCAGGCTGATGAAACTCAGAACTACAGATAAGAATCATCTTGATAAATCTGAGAAACTGCATAAAAATAGGAGAGGTTGTTCAGTAGGAACAGGCTAAAGGTGCTAACTTATCAGGATTAATTGACTATAAATGTGGGATAGGAACAGCTGGGAAAGCAGTAGGCCTTCAGAAAGGTCATGAAAGGTGACAATCACAAGGTCAGGCAGGTTGAAAGCAGAAGTATCTAGACAGAACCATAGCCTACCTACACATTGTGTGAAGTAACCCTCCTTATTTTCCTCAGAATTGAGCTTTAGCTGGAGTTCTGTATCCATCTTTGGCCTCTGGACTGAAAAGAGTTATAGATTAACTGGAGAGGGGCCAGAGGAGAGGAACATGAATGGTCAGAGGTCTAGAAAGGAAGATTTTAAGAGAAAGAGCCAGGCAAGTGGTCTTCAGTTTGGTCTTTAGTGTAAAGAAAAATGTAAGCAAGGCTTGTGTCTTCAAGGAAGGGGAAGAAGTTAGTAGAAACACTTGAGCTGTTTCCTGTGCGTGTAGTGGACAGAACAAAAAGTAATAGTCTAAATTGCAGATAGTAATTTTTAGATTAAATATTAGGGAACACTTCCTGATGGTCAGGATATGTAGGGATGAAATGGATTACTTTGGGAAAACACCGAAAACCCTTTGCTGAAGGTCTTGTGAGTGCTGTCCTGCATGGCACATCTGTGCCTGGCTGCAGCTGGGGGAAGGAAACAAGCTTGTCTTTGAAGTCCCTCTTATGTACAGAAGAGGTATTTCAAACTGCCCTACCTGATTCTTCCTGGAGTTTTGTTTGTGAGGAAGAGTAGGTAGTTTCTACTGCTCGAGCCCTGTAAGTGCAGAAATTGTGGGAATAAAGCATGCAAATTTGAATAACAAATTAATTACAGGCTTTACAGCCTGTTGTGGGAAAGAGACACTGGTGGTGATGATTCACATAAATTATTTTATTCTGTGGCCATGCATATTGGCCACTTCTCAGCAACAGGCTGACCAACTGTGTGTTACCATTAACCAGGTTCTCTGACCTTCTCAGTGTTGTCCTGGTTGTAGTTTTTGGAAGTGGCAGTACTGTTGCCGCACCATTTCTCTTGATATGATTCTCAAAAGAGCTGTGGATGGCATCTCATTAAGTGCTTGGTCTGGCAAGTGCATCCCTTACCAGGCACTCCTTGCAAAATGTCCCTGCCGTGTGGGAGAACAACTGGAATAGCATCTGTATATGGCACTGGGTGGTAGGGACAAATAGCAGTCACCCAGCTAAACAGGGCACAGCTACAATTCCTGTGATCTCTGCTTCTGCAGATGAAGTAGTATTTGAAGGACTTCTTAAAAATGCTTACTTTAAAAGCAGCCTGTCTTAGAGCCTAAGCTATTTAAAATCTATGCAAATACTGTCTAGTAGAAAAGTTATATTCAAATAATGCACAGATGCTGCCAAGTCCATCCACTGAATTAGTGGTAGTTGTTGGCAGAGAGCCTGGAACTAGGGTTTGCTGAAGAGCTAAACCAGTTTTGATGTTGGTAGCCTACAGGTGCAGAGAGAGAAATCAGAAAGCTTAAAAAGGTATTCTGCTTTTTTATCCAGTGCATAAATACCTGTGAGGAGGTTTAAATTTGGCACTTGTAATTCTTGGAGGGCAACATGTCTAGAACAAGCAGTTTAGTTAGCTAATTCATTTACTAATCTTGTTTGATAATGCAGTTTTAATACAAAATGCTTGCTGTGTTTGAGTAAAAAGCAGCAGTAAAATATTATTTTCTTCATTTTAACAAAGTTCTGGGATTCATCCTAATGCAGTTTGCAGTAAGATCTGGATAAGTACATTTCAACAGAAACTATCTTACCCCATTTTTAACATAATATAGGAAAAGAAATTCTAAGCATATGATAAATAGTGTAGTTGTGTAAACATGCATCCATGCAGGTTAACCTCCTGATTAGCAGTTAATATCAAAATGATTGAAATTACTATATTATTTGCAAATTACGATGGTGTAGGAGTTGATGAGCATCACCTTTAGGAAAATGAACTATAAAAAGGAAAATTGAGATTAAGACTAAGGTGTCTTTTCTTTCTTCCAAATGAAAATCATTCTGTTTTCCTTGGGAAAGAATAATTCCCCCTTTCCCTGTTTAACTGTTTTCTTACTTGGTTTGCAACTCCTCCCCTCCTCCCTCTACTCACAGCAAGGTTTCATATGGCAAATCTGCAGCACAAAACCTAATTTTAATTGCTCTTCATACCAGCTCAATTTTAGTTTCTGTTCATCCATCCCTATATTTGAGTTCACTTACTCTCATGTTGCTGCTTCATCCTTTGTTAACAAACTTGCAGTTTCCCTGCTTATATCTCAGCATTGACTTACCAGGGGCTTGAGAATTCATCAGAACCTAAAGGGGAAACATGTTTTGAAGGAAAGGAAGGAGAAGGGAAGAGTTATCTTGTGTATGTTAACCCACAAGGCCTGTAAAAACTGGTTGTAGTGTATATTTAATTTTTGTGGAGTAAGTGTAGCTAAAAAGGCTATCTCTCCATTGAGTCTCATGTAACTATGTTGAATGTTGACAGTGCCAAGCTCCCACTCCCTGGGGTTAATAAAAATAAATCTCCATGGAAATGTAAAACTGATGTTATATATCTGTTTATTCAAGCACTTAATTATGATTCCATTCATCTCTAGGGTTCAAAAAGAAGTAAAATGGAGGGTGATAAACCTGAGCTGGGTAATGCTGCTTTTGATGGGATGAGCGAAGATGAGCTCCTAGCAGCTGTCTTAGAGATTAGCAAAAGGGAAGCTTCTCTGTCTCTGAGCCATGATGAAGATAAGCCCACAAGCAGCCCAGACACTGGTTTTGGAGATGATGAAATTCAGGAATTGCCAGAAAACCTGGAATCTATGGAGATGGAGAAACCCAAAACAGTATTAGACTCAGGTAAGGCAAAGCAACCATCTTAACTGGACTCTAGTGGGCTAAAGCAGGTTACTGATAACATCAGGTTGGTAATGGCTGGTGGTAGGAACTGGATGCAAGTGCAATGCTGAAACTGTCTGACTTGCTCAGAGTTTTAGGACCTTAAACTTCATAATTTCCCTATGTATAAAGCATTTAATTAATCAAACTGTGAAAATGCATTTTCTTGTAAGTCTGTCACCTCCATGATTCAAAGTTAATTTCCACTTTTTTCTGCTCTTGATTAACACATGCTTCCACAGGTTCCTGTGCCAGACAATTCAATTTCCTAATATGTGGCCATGTCTAGAACTGACTCTTCCATGAGCAGAAAGTATTTTCATTTCTGTAGCTGTTGTAGCCTAGGCAGCACAGTAGCAGTGTTCTCATGGCATAAGACTAGAATGCTTTCATAAATGCAGCTATTTTGTCACTAGTTACTAATGAATTTAACTATATATTTTTTTATTTATTAGCTATATTTTAACGATATTTTATATTCTAACTGTATTTTTTTCTAAAGCTTTTTATGTGAGAGTAGACTTGTAAGCTTAAGAGACTCAAGTGAATTGTGGCCTCTGACAGAGAGACATGGTTAAGTACAAGGAGGAGCCTGTGTGATCTCAGTGTGGGGAAGTTGAGTCTTCCTTTAGCCAGCTGAAAGAAATATAAGTGGTTTATCATTTATTGTGTGCTACATGCTTTCCTTCAGGTTTTTAATTGCACTAGCATGGAAAAAGACCATCAGTACACTCTGTTAGATAACAGGAGGCTATCTAACAACAGAATACCCCACTGTTACCAAAAATGACACTTGTTTTATTGGACAGCTTTTGACAGCCTTGATGGTGGAAGGCTATAAGAATAATATTGTGTATGTGATCAGCCTGCTTTGTGCCCTCCTTTTTATGCAGTAATGTTGCTTATGGTGTTGTGAAATAGAGTTGTGATAGAATGTGGCCACATAAATGTATTTCTGTCCAGGTTTTCTTTGGAAAGTACAGTGTAATTATTTGAAGGCTTTTTCGTGACTCTTAAGCAAAAAGTATGTGTTTAATATAAGTTCTGTATTTCTTCTTATAATGGAAGTTTTCAAAGCTCATGTAATACATTCTGGGTTTTTCTTTTCATCTTGGAAGGATTAGACTGATGGATTATGGTTCTAGTGCTGTTGGTCTTGTGTTTAAGGGTTCACAGATGCTGAGACTGCCTTGTATTATCCTTGTTAATAACTAATCAGCAGAAGTTGAAGTCTGCACAGGACAAAACCATGAAGTTTCACATGCTGCTGCCTGATAGCTGTTGGAGCAGGTCCTGACACTTTCTTAGTTGCAAGCAAGAATCAAAGTGTCCTGCAACTGCAGGAGTGTATGCAGCAGTTGAATGAATGTTCATTTCAGATGTTCCATAAAGCACTTCTGCCATTATGTTTACTTCAGAGGTGAACTAAAAAGTTATCATCTTCATGCACCTTTAAAGCTGTACATGGTGCTCATAAGATGGAAGATCTTAGCTGAAGCAAAAGGTAGCACATTTAAACAGTGCTTGAGATTTGTGGTTTTTTTCATGTTGCATTTGGTTTGGCTTTTTTTGTGGCTTCATCTGTAGTACTCTGAGGTATAATATGCAATGCAAATTTTTAAAATCCATGCTTTCTTCCAGAGAAATTCAGGTTCATGGCTGGAGAAGCCTAGTGGTGTGTGGCTTCTGTAGTTAAACTTGCTGTTTCTGAGTGAACATAAAAGGCTAAGAAGAGAACAAGTTCAAGGATTAATCAAATGGTTCATTGTGCACCAGTTAAAATGAGTATTAGACTGTACTTGGGAGCTTTTTCCATTTGACTCTTGTGTGGGTGTTTTATGGCAGGTGAGCTCCCTGTCAATAGATGTCACTATGGTGCAAGGATTGTGGTGATTTAAAGAGGACTTAGCTGGTAACAAACAGAAGACCCATAAAAGTATAAACTGTACTTTGTGATTCCTCAGGTCCTGCCAATTTCACTGAGATAACTAAAGATTTTGATGAGAATAAGGAAAACAAAACTCCAGAAGGCTCCCAAGGGGAGGTTGACTGGCTGCAGCAGTACGATATGGAGAGAGAGAGGGAAGAACAAGAACTTCAGCAGGCACTGGCTCAAAGCCTTCAAGAGCAAGTAAGAAATAATTTGCTTCCTTAAGTTGTCTTCCCCAACACTGGTTACCTGAAAGCTAAAGGAAAAACTTGCATTCAGGCAGTAACTGCAAAGGAATTATTCTGCTTTTCTTGAGATAACTAGATGGAAAAATGTTTGAGTTTCTTCTAGCTCCAGTGTCAGTAGAGCGATGACACTGGATACATCTGGGCGCATTTTGAAAGTGCTTTGAAAACTGCGCATCGCATCACAGACCCACAGATTTCTCAGAGCTCCCAGTGCACTTTTGTGCACTGGTTTGTCACATTCTATTAAAAACTAAGATAATTTCAACTCAACTCTTCCTCTCTGACATCAGATCCCAGCCCACCTTTAGCTTCTCTGGCAGTTTCTTGCAGTGTGTCCTGTCAAGACTGTGCGAAAGAGGCAGGTTTCAAAGCCAAGGCTAAGAATGGCCATGTCAGGTCAGGCTGAAGTTGTGTCTATCCTGGGTGTGTTTCTGGTGTTAGTGAGTAGGGGATGCTTATTGAAGAATGTAGGAACTCAACACTTATGTGATCCTTCCCTATTAGTAAAGTGGAAAAGGGATCCCAAATAATTTAGTTGAAAACAAGTCCTTTAAATTAGGCTTGGAAAGAATGGGGTTCTTGAGTTGTGTGCTAACTGTCTGTATTCCACTTGAATTGCAAGACCTGTAACTGATTTCTACAATTTTAACCAAGCAGCAGAGTATAAACCAAGAACTTAGCCAGGTCTTCCTTTAAATAGGTGCCCTTGTCTGCTCTCTATTAATACCAAAGCTGTCATGGTTTTCCTTATGAGATCTGATGTTTCCATGGCTCTTGGATTTTTTCCTCTCCCATTACTCATTATGAGGTGCTGGTTGATATGTTCCATGCCAGATGTAGCTTTGATTCATCAATGCTGAGTAGTTTAACAAAGATTCCCAAATCCTTGAGAAGTAGTGAGATAAAAGGCCTCATACTAGTAATGTAAAACTGTCCTTTTAGTGTGTTTCTGCGACAGTTCTAAAGCAAAAATCTGCTATTCTAATGATTTGGGCATGGAAATGCAGTAGCTGTGGTTATCTTGATTTGAAATACATAGTTGGGGTGCTGCATTCAGGTGTGCTGAAAGCACTCCAACCCTAAATTAAGAAGCCAGCTCATTAAATATTATTGACTGGCTTGCCGTAGCTCTGGGCTTTCAAGAGTAGTGGGAGGAATAGGGGCATGATATTATCCAAACATTTGAAGTGTTTGTTGACTTGAGGTTTCTTTGCTGCTTGGTCATGGTAATATTTTTAATACCTGGTTGTTTAGTGATGTCTTTTTGCATCCTGCCTTTGTGGATTGCACCTGTTAGATAAAACCACTGGCTCCACTTTCAAATGGCTTAAAAATAACAAAATCTCTCAGGATTTAATGACTGCGTCCTCAGCTTGCTTTGGTCAGAAGTAGACTAAATTTTGCTGAAGTGTGAGGAGCTTTGTGTGTAAGTGTCAGCTTTCCTGAGCACAGGGTTACAAATTCATTCAGATGCTTTTCAAATTAATGATCCAGGGAAAGCATTTGGTGTTACTGGAGACTTGCTCTGCTGCATACCAAACTTCAGGAGCTTTGACAAGCCTTAATGAAGGTTTGTCCCAGGTTCTGTCGCACGGGAACATTGGACTCTCGGTGGTTGCAAACATTCCTTCACAGAACCTTTAATTTACAATGTCAAGTTTGTTGTAGAAACCAGAGCAGCACAGTTTCAATGGAAAAAGAGCACCACAAGAATTTTAAACAGTGAAATGTCTCAATGAGCTAAGTTTTGTTCTATCCCCATTAGGAGGCACGAGAACAGAAAGAGGATGATGACCTCAAACGGGCCACGGAATTAAGTCTACAAGGTGAAACTTAAATAAGTTCTTCCAGTATGTTGCTTTTAAGAGAAAACTGATATGTGTGTATGAGTGCAGCTCCTGCCTGTCAGTAAGACAGCTGGGATTCATGTTCTTTTGGTGTGAGCTTTGTTGTGTTTGGCGCTCAAGGTCAGTTTTTCTTGTTCTTGGTTGTGGAAGCAAATGCCAGGAAAAACTTAAGCTGAAAAATTACTTACTTCAGTCTCTTGAGCTTTCAGTTAGATATAAGATATATAGAGAGATATGTGTAATATATTATAAGCAACACATATAATATACATTAATTAATAATAATAATTTAGAGAAAGCACAGCAAAGCCAGCATGCTAATGGCCGGAGTCATAGGGATTATTTGTTACTTGCTTTGCTATTTTAGGGCTGATTAATGAATGCCCTAGCCTTGCCTGGAAAAATGAATCAGTGCTGTTTCTATCAGATATAGAATGGGAGGGGGACAGACCTCACTGCAAGGTATAGCTGTTGGGGGTGAAGAAAGAAACCCAAAATGTGCTATCTGTCTCCTCCAAGTCCAGACAGTGCTGTAGGCCTCCTCAGGCACTGTTTAACATTTGTGTGAGGCTGGCATGCAAGTGATTTCATACAATCTGGCAGAGCAAAGCATAACTGAGAGAAAAATCCTGCTCCAAAGAGGGAGAGGGAGGGATAATAAAGTATTGTGTTAAGATACTTGGAGTTGCTCAGGGCCTTTTAAAGGCCCTCAGTTGTTACTGGATGATCCTGTGTCAGCCCCTGAAGAGAAGTATGTTGAATGCTGCTTAGGCATCCCTCACCCTAAGCTCTGGCAGACTAAGTGACCAGTCCTTCTTGGGTTTTCCTTGATTCATATCCAGGAAGAATTCAAGGCTTTCATCCCCTTGATTTGCAGTTGCTTGGCTTAAACACGAGCATTTCCTTGCTACTGTCTCGTTTGTAAGGCATCAGGAAGCAGCTGTTCAAGGAGAGGTACATCATCTTGAATGCAGAGCTGGTCATATTTGTCTTATGAGGGATCCCAGTGATGCCATGAGCAGAGAACCAGTAGTCATCCTGGCACCATTGGTGAAGTGGCCTTGAGCAATTCCTGTGGGAGGTGCTTCATGCACAGACCTACCAAAGTGGCTGTTTCCAGGCTCTAGTCTACCCTACAGCCCAAATGAGTGTGGAAAGCAGCAGCAAAGGATTCCCAGTTAAGTAAGGAGTCATCTGTAAACTTCCCAAGAAGATTATACTAATCCAGTGACTGATGATTTAACAGGACAAACAGTGTGAGAATCTCTTTGGCACAACAAGTCCATCACAGCTGGCGTGATAGTCTCTTGAAAACAGATGAGAAAAAAATCCTGAGCAGTGTCCTGTTAATCTCAACTTCTCATCCACCTGGGACTCCATAGCTTTAATTTAACTGGTGAAAGCATAGCTACTTCTCCTAATGAGAACTGTACAAAATCTTAAATTAGTTGGGTAGCTGCAGAACCCCGGGAAGTTTGGAACAACATGTACAGGGAGCAGTGGTGCCTTCCGGCTTTTTACAGAAAGCTGTGTGCATTTTGCTCAGCCAAGCAAACTGGAAGTTCCTGTGGTGAGCAGCCTTCTTACCATTGAAAACAATGAAAAGATGCCTGCTGCCAGCAGTAGCATTTTGATGCCAGTTTTAATTCAAAAATACACTTTGTTAATGCAAGTTATAGTTTAAAACTGTAATTCATAGCTTCTTGTTGCAGGAACTTGCAGCTCGCTGACCAGACTGGCTGTCCTTCTTTTGCTGTCTGTCCTGTCTGCAGCCCACTGGTGCTCCAGAGCCAGTTGGGTGTTAACTGCTCTTTTATCACCCAGCTGTCATTGCCATAGTGCCCTTTTGGGAAAGTATGAGGGACATGGTGCTAAAACTAATTCCAAGATGCTTAACTGTTGCTCTGACAAGTTGGAAAAGGGCAAGAGCTTTTATTTGGAAATTCCAGTATCCTCTTGTTTTCCTTAAAAATGAAGCTTGAAATTTTATTACGCCTGTTTGTGTGGGTAGATATATCTCAACCTGTTGTAAATTCCTGTGTGGTCTACAGCTTCTCATGCAGTTATCATTGTTTCCTTGCTATCTAGAGTTTAACAGCTCTCTCCTGGACAGCATTGGCTCTGATGAAGATTCTGGGAATGAGGATGTTCTGGACATGGAGTATTCAGAAGCTGAAGCAGAAGAGCTGAAAAGAAATGCTGAGGTGTGATCCATGATTTCAAAAGCCAGCTGAGAAATATAGCTATTCTTTGTAGTCTTGAAGGTAGTTTTACAGAGCAGGTGTAGAGGCTAGAAAGGTATTTTATATTCTAAAGTGAAAACATAGAAAAATTCTATATGTAAGTCTTACTGTGTTATTTTGATTATAAAAAAAAAAAATTAAAAATCAGCTGCAGAGGCCTTCTGAGTTTCTCTAAGATACTCTCTTTAACAGTATTGTCAGTGAATTCTAGAAGTAACATTTCCTGGTCAAGAGAGTATTAAAAAATAAGTTGTCAAAGGCCATTGATTAGAAAGAGCATGTTTCCTGTATGTAAAGAGGGTGTTGTCCACTGACATTACAAGTGCAGGATGAGAATTTGGGCTACATATCTGGTATTGGCTGTTGAATCTGTGTACCATTATTAATGGCATGTCTTTGATATTTCAGAAGTAAGCTTGGTGTTCCTTTTTGGCTTTTCTGTTTATTTGCTGGATTAATTCTGACATCAGTGGAAGTTGCTCAGGAAATGGTTGTTTAGAAAACTTTGCAGTGTAGAGCTCATGTCAGCATCTGTTCTGAGGTCAGAGAGGCTTGCTGATAGATTAAATACACATTTCCCACTTCTGGAAGCACTCCTAGTTTGGTTTGAACCAAGGTGTCCATTTCTGTAATCCTTCACTGTTTTGCAGCTTTGAATACAGTAGCCAAAGTTGATATCTCAGGTATAATTCATCTTGTCCATAAGCTATGTGGAGGGGAGGGAAAAAGAATGCCTGAAAGCTTTAATTGTACTTTTTTTTTTCCCCAGACGGGAGAGCTCCCTCACTCCTATCGTCTCATCAGCATCGTCAGCCATATTGGAAGCACATCATCTTCAGGTAAAAGATGCCACATTTTATTCTTCATCTCTTACCTAGCTTGAAAAATTTGTAATACAGAATTGCCATAGCATAATTATTTATAGGGAAGAATTCAGCCAGCAAAGCAAATCTTCTGTCGTGACTTGCTGATGGGGGAGCAGGTTGGGGATATCATGGTGCCTGACAATGGCACGCAGGAAACTTACAGCTTATGGGCTCTGTAGAATTGCTTGTGCTTGTTACCAGCTGATTGAGGGACCAGGATCTTAAGGGTCTTTTAGCACTTAAATCTGACATAGGTGGCTGGACCAGGGTACCTAGCTAACCAGCTCACTGGCTGAAGTGTAGCATGGAAAGATGTGCAGAGAAGTTATGTCTGCCCCATTCCCAGAAGTGTGCAAAGCCAGGTTGGATAAAGCTCTGAGCAGCCTGCTGTAGTGGAAGGTGTCCCTGCCCATGGCAGGCAGTTTGGAAGAGGATAACCTTTGAGGTCCCTTCCAACCCAAACCATTCTGTGATTCTGTTGTTAAGGTCATTATATCAGTGATGTCTATGATATCAAGAAGCAGTCCTGGTTCACCTACAATGACCTGGAAGTCTCTAGAACTCTAGAGACCACCGTTCAGTGTGACAGAGACCGAAGCGGATACATCTTCTTCTACATGCACAAGTAGGTGTCTTGGGGAATGTTGGTCCTAGAAATTACCTGCTGCTTGTGAGGAAGGGGGCTTCTCTTCTTCCTCTGGTCCTCTGCTGGGATGAAAATGTCTCCAGAATGACAAAATTTAAGTGCTCGGAGTTCAGAGGTGTGGGATTGTATGTCAGTAATACATAGTGTTTTAACAAATGCATTAAATTGTATTTTAAGAACGGGATTCAATGTCTCAGTGCATGTGTTACACCAGGAATCATAATGGAGCTTGGGTTTTTCCTTTAAGTGCTGTGGTATTTGTAAATGCTCTTACCCCTGCTCCTAAGTTGTGTTGTTGCAGCCATGGTCACCTCATGACACAGCCAAAATGAGATTTGTAGGCAGAAATGTTTTCAGGCACACAGACCTGAAGAAGGTTTGTGTCCCATCTTGTATGCTGCTGCTTGGAGATGTGAGATTAGACATCTTTCTTTGCCAGAATTTGTAATGCTTGAGTTTGTGGAGTAAATCCAGTTGCTGATTCCCTCAGGGCTATCTTATGTAATGATTTGTTGTTGTACAAAATTTTCACTGTTGGTCTTTCCTTCTGTTCTAGAGATATCTTCGATGAGTTACTAGAAACAGAAAAAAATGCACAGCCACTTAGCATGGAAGTAGGAAGATCGGTTCGTCAGCCTCTGTGAAGAGCAAAACACCTTGTTCCTCCTGAGGAGCAAGGAAGATTCTGAACTTGTGCCAGCCTCGCAGGAGTAACAAAAGAGCTCAGGGCCAAAACATGAGACAAAAGGTAGAAGTATGGGATGCTCGGTTTGTTGAACCATCTGTGCAAGTCCTGGGCCTGAACTTTGTGTTCAAACTGTGACATCCAGAGCAACCCTCCTGTGGTGAAATTTTCAATGTTTCTCAAATGATTTTGTCAGCATGGAGCCTTAAAGAGTTGCAACAAGCCACAAGACTACAGCTGCTCATAAACTGGTTTAAAAAATAGTGCAAAAAGAGACTCGACTTTAAAAGCCCATTCACCTGTGAGACGTGAGTGGCAAAGTTTTACATATCACTTGGCGCTTTTGTTTTTTTTCTCCAAGAGCAATTTAAGCAATAGACTGTAACCTGGCGTGTGTTGTGTTAGTAATATTCACTGGAAAGCCAGATCACTGAGCAGGCTCTTGCCAGTCATCTGGCTAACAGGCATTTTGGAATCACTCAAGCTGATGCGTTGTGACATTCATGGGTTTGTAAGCACTCTGCGATTTACGTGCGGTTCCAGGAAACAAACTGTCGGTGCTGTGGAATGTATTGATACCTGGTGGCAGCTCTGTTGTTTTTTTACACCATTCACTGTCGTCCTCATTTAGACGTGAGATTATATATGTGATTTCTTTTGTTTTACAAGTTCTGTTCTTTGATTGCATTTTCTCCATGAGGTTGTTGCACCAGTGCCGTTTGGAGAGGCGAGGTCTCTCGTTGGGTGTGCTGTGTTTCACACTGGAGTTGTGTTGCTTAGGGCTGCTCCGATGTGACTCTGGGAGAGCTGAGTACCTGGAGCAAGCAGAGCAGTGGCAGGAGGTGAGCGACAATTCTGGGGGGCAAAGAATGTTCTGGCATTACCCTTCCTGTGAAGCACCTGGCACTTGAACTGCTCTGTGGTTGAACCGTGGTCTTGCCGTGGTCTTGTGTTACCCCAGGGTAAGAGGCTTTGTACTGCAGCCATGTCTCCATTCTCCTCTTTGAGGAGTGCAAGAGTGCTCAAACTGTGAAACTCAACCAGGTGGAAAGCTTTCAGAAGGCCCTTGCTCAGCGTTAACAGAACATGGTTAGGAAGAAGTGATGCTATCTGCTGGGTTTAGGAGCATGATGCTCCTTTTATAGCTTGTTTCAGCAGTGGGGGGAGAAGCCTATTAAGTTCATTTTTTTTCAGCACCTTTGCACTAATTAAGCAGGGGCAGATGTTTCCTTTCACTGATATGTACTCATTTCAGAGAAGCTGTTGCTGTAAGCAGAGTAGTTGCTCTTGTTTTGGCCTCTAGTTCTGATTTTTGCAGCCTGAGTTTTAGAGATTAAAGATTTCTTTAAGGAAAAAAAGCAAGAAAATCACCTTTTTTGCCGTTGAGATATTTTCTGAGTTTTTAAAACTATCATTAGGAGTTTCTCAGGAATAAATTGGCTGCAGCAAAGCAGACAAAATCATCGATTTAGGAGACAGCAGGCACCTTTCACGGGCACTTCCACACTGGAGTTTATCTCGGCAGGGTGTGTTACTGCCCTCAGGGGCCTCTTCCCACTTGTGTGCAGCAGCAGCAAGTGACAGCGTCGGTGTCCTCTCCACCCCGAGCACTTGGGGGACCCTGGTGTGGTGAAGACTGACCTCCCTCCCAGTCCCCAGGTGGGACGAGCCCAGGGGCCCTGGTCATGGTGGCATCTTCCTGGTCTCTGAGCCAGCAGCAAAGGCTGGGTTGTAGACATGCCAGAGTGTTTATCTGGTGAGATGCAGCCCGAGGGGTGGGGGGTGTTAATTTATTACAAAACATTATGCTTTGCTATTGTCAATACTAATTTTGGTCGAACTCTGGGTGACAGGAAGAGGTGGTGAAGTGGGAGTTGTCCTTTGAACTGATCGCCCTGCGAATGTGATGGACTGCTCCGTCCAGAGGGCAAACCTGTTTTCCCCAAGCACATCCTATGCTTGTGCTGTAAATAACTGGTATTCCTGTAGTATCAGAAGTCAGCTCTGCTTTTTTGGGTGGCAAGGTTGTTTTTAAAAGGCGCTGCACTCCAGTTAATTTATAATAAAAGCAAACATAGCCTGATTTTTCAGTGCAGTAATTTTTGTTTAAAACCAATTTTGTTTGGATCAAGGTGCAAAAGCTGATGCTTGAAAACAGTGTTCCTTGTTTTCTGAAAAGTTCTTGCTTGGTATTCTAGTCTTTAAGAATTTGCAGACATATACTATAATTTAAGCTTTTTTGTTTGGCATAATGCAGCTCAGTTGCACCTTCACCTGGGCAGGAGTGTCCACAGAGCCCCTTCCTTGCAGAAGCCAGCTTTTTCCTTGCCCAAGAGCAGGGGGGAGGATGACAGGTGTGTAATTCTCAAGAGACGTGCTGCCCACCAGTTGTGTCATTCCCACTGCTCACGCTGTTGCAGCAGCAAGTTCAGTAAGCCCTTCCATGTGGGATACCTGTCCTTGGGTATAGGTGGGTGAAGCTTAGTTGTGGGCCCTGAAGGTGTACTAGCTCTTCCTCAGTTAAACATTTACCCACTTCTGAATCAACCTAGTTTAGTACAAATGTGATTCAGCAGAGAAACTCAAGGAACTCCCATCCCTCTGTTCCTTTTGTTGCTTCATTGTCTGACTGATAATTTGGTCTTAATTTACACCCCTAATCTGAGAGGGGCAGAGCTTTCGTGTCACTGAACTGGAGCTTGTGTGTGGGTCCCTGGGGAGCCCTGGCCAGCAGGGCTGCACAAAGAGCCTTTGCAAAGCAAGGACTTTTCCCAACTGGAGCAGCAAAGTGGGACTGACGGGAGGAGAGCGCGGAGCTCTGCAACACCTGCGGCCTCGGCCTCGCCTCGCCCCTGCTCGGTGCAGCACAGATAAGATCGCCCGTGCATCTTCCTTCCCGTCCTGCATCTGAGGAAGGGCTGACTGCCAGCTCAGCACTTCCTGCTTCAGTTCACCCTGGCACGAGGCAGGTGGGGAACATCGTGGGGCTGGGAAGAACTCATCTGCTTTGTTTTAATGGAGCTAATTATCCCTGGAATTGCCCGCCAAAGAGAGAAAAAAGGGTGCAGGACCCCTGGTAGCTGCTGTCCATGTGGTTTGCTGCCAGACTTTGGCCTTGCTTCCTGCTGGCTTCTGCCTGCACCCTGACTTTCTGGTTCTTTACACTGTTGATGTGGAGCAGTGCTTTTCTCTGTGTTTTAGCAGACCTGTTCCTCTCTATTCTTTACAGTTTTTGCTCTTGGGTTCCCCCTGCCCGTTTTTAAATGATGTGTAGATAGATTTTTGTGAAATTAAAACCTCTTTATTAACCCTCTATTGATTTGGGATCTTATTTCTGCTGGCTCTTGATGGGCACTGCACCTCTGCCTCCCCTTTTGCATTGGGACTTTGCTCGGTTGCCTGGGAACATCCTGTGTGTGCTCAGTGCCCCTCAGCACATGTCCATCCTGGCCCCCCTGAGAGAGATAGATCTCCATGGGGGACATCTCAGTGCCCCTCAGCATCCCTGTAGAGCCCAAGTAGAAGGGAGACGCCCTCCTCCGCTCCTGGGTCCAAGGACAAGTGATCGGTGGTGTCTGTCCCCACAGGCAGTGTCCCCTCATTTACCTTTAGTACCACACGTATTTACTGCAGTTCAAGTGATAAGGCAGGGAGTGGCTCCAGCTGTATACTGGACCTTTAGCCCGGAGCTGCAGGTGCCCGGATGGGAGAGTCCTGGCTCCCCGAGCATGCCCAGCCTGTGCATCACCTCTGAGCACAGTGAGGTCAAAGGAAGGCCTCGGAGAAAAGGAGTTGAGGGTCCTCCCTTGTGCTGCTGGTGCCCAGTCAAGACCTGTGTCTCCCTGTGTGCCAGCTCTTAACCAAATAACCCCCACACCTGGGGCTGGGCCTTGGGGTTGGAGGAGAGAGACCACAGCCCTATTTTTCAAACTTATTTTATTTACTAAAGAGATGGGATTGTCCCTGTGCCCAGGGCTCTGCCCTAGAAGAGTCCTTTGTCCTTCTTGAGCTTCTGTTGTTTCCACAAGGGTAGGCTGCTGAAGGCAGAGCGGCTCATGCCAAAAACAGCCTGGAAGTCTGCATCGGAGAGGTGGTCCTGGGGCCAGAGAAAGGAGGCTGAGCTGAAGAACTGGGAGAGGGGCTTTCCCTGTCTCCCCCTCCAGCATCCGCCTGGCCTCATCTTACCTCCTTCCTGCTGGGATCCACACCCCGGGGCAGGTCCTCGGCTGCGGTGTTCACCAGCACATCCAAGGGAAAGGTCTCCAGTTTGGTGGGGACAAGAGTGGTGGAGGCAGTGAAGACCTCTTGCTTGGATGTGAGCACCTGAATGGGGGGTGCAGAGTCACATCAGAGCCTGGCCCAGGGATGGAGGCACCAGGCTGGCTCCAGGTGTCTGCTCACTGAGGATCTGTCCTTGTAGCTCCTCCTGTCACCTGCCAAGGGGATGGGAGGGCTTTCTGAGCCCCCACCCAGCCCAGCTGCCTTTCTCCTTGTGCCACTTACTGAGGTGAGCTGCCCAAGGCTGCTCTCATCGCCCAGCTCAGCTCTCAGCGTCTCATAGGATTTCTTGTCCTGGGAAGGAGACAAAAGTGCTCAACCCCTGAGCATGCACAGGGGTCAGGCCAGCTGCTGCCCACACCCTGGAGATGCTTCTGGGGCCAGACCGACATCTGGTCCCTTCTGCAAAGGGACTCCCTGGTCTTTCAAACCCCCCCCCCCCCCCCCCCGCCATGACTCACGTCCCAGTTGAGAGGGTCCCAGGCCAGGAACCAGCCGGTGAAGGTGGGGGGCTCATAACCCTGCTTCACCACAATGATGGGGGTGTCAAGGTCACGCCCACTGGGGTGGCTCCGCAGGTACTCCTGTGCCATCACTGCTGCCGCCTCCTTCTCTGACTCATTGGCGCCTTTCCCAAGCCAGAGGAAAACCTGCAATAAAGTTACTGTGTCCACCACTGGGGTGAGATGGAGCCCTCTGGGGCCGTGGTTGGAGGCACATAGCCTCTGTCCATGGGGAAGGACACTGGGAGTCCATCCTCAGCATTCCCTGGAACAAGAAGGCCAGAAAAAAGCACCATGGGACCACACAGGCAGGTTTCCAGCCCCCCATCCCACCAACTGTGGCTGATGCAGGTCCTCCAACCACAGGAACATCAACTTGTGGGATCAAAGGTCTGTCCCATGCTCCATGCTCCCCTAGCTCACCTGCTCCCAGGTGTCTAGTAGGTAAACATCACTCTCCTCCAGGTCATCCTGGGTGAAGTCTATGATCTCTGTGGCCAAGAAGGTGCCTGTCTTGTTGGAGCACTCAAAGAGTCGGGGGGGCACAGAGGGGTTCTCCTCCTGCAGCCTGAGAGGGGTCAACGTGATGGGAATGAGGCTCACCCCGCTTGGGGACTGGTGGCCCATCTTACCCCTGGCCATGGGTAGGGACAAGACTGGTACCTCTTGCTACTGGCATATTGGGACTTGCCCCCCAAGGCCAGCCAGAACTCAGGTGGTTCCTGTCCTTCTGCAATCACTGGCTTCTCCATCTTGGAGATTATGTCAGCCACAGTCTTGGCCATCTCACGTTCATCCCCGCTGCAGCCCTGCCAGGCAAGCACAGCTGCTCCATCACTGGCCCAGGCCAAAGAGGAGGAGGAGGAGGAGGTGGGGACAGTTGTGTTGGAGGTGATGGCACCCATGCCAGTGCCCAGCAGTACCCACCTTCCCATACCAGAGGTAGCAGCAGCTGGGGGTTTTGAGCACAAAGACATCATTGGAGTTGAGGGAGGAGGCACGGACAGGCACCTCGAAGGCCTTGGTGTTGTACTCGTTGGTGCCATGCACTTGGAAGAGGCGGGTGGAGGGTGTGGGCTCTGTGCTGCCCGCCCGTGACGTGCCACCCTGGGGGACAGGGGCAGGAGGTCACCACCGGTGCCACAAGCTCGCTCACCTGCCCATGCCCCAACATCCCTGTGCTCACCGCATACACCACCATCTTGCCCTTGAAGATGGCCATCAGATGGGCCGGCTCCTTGCCCATGGTGACGCGGATCTGCACGGGCTCGTTGTTGTACTTCTGGTCCAGGGCGACGGCTTGGTAGGCAGAGGCGGCCAGCTCATCTGTGCTGGCTTGGCGGCCCTGGGCAGGGCAGAGGGGGCTCAGCACCCATCACAGCCCCCCTTGCCCTCTTGAGAAGTTATGTTCCCAAGGGGCAGAGCACCCCCAGTCCAGGAAGGTACAGCCCTGTCCCCCACCCTTGGGGCAGTGACCTGGAGGTCTCACCTGCCAGATGTAGATGATGCGGTTCACCTTGGGCCCCACAAAATAGGTGTAGAGCACCAAGTAGCAATCCCCGCCATAGAAATGGCCCAGCCACTTCTTCTCTACAGGCACCAGCTCATTGTTCTCCACACGCCAGACCTGGTGGGACAGGGATATACTGCTGTCAGAGCTGGTGCACCCTCCTGCCCTGCAGACCCTGGACCCCACAGCATCCCCTGGTATAGCAAAGGGGGTACCTGAGAGGGTCATACATTCTTCCATGGCCACCCTACCTCTACTTCTCCAGATCCATCATCCACCATCTTCTGCTGGGCAGCCATCTGGGGCTTGGCGTGTAGTGTGGTAGCGTCAAACTTCACCTGCTCCACCTTGGCTGTGGGGAAGGGCAGAGGCGTGAGCCAAATCCCTTTGGGTCACAGGAGCTCCCCATAGCCTGCCCATCCCAATCCAAGAAGTCCTTCCACGTTGGAAGGAGACACTCACCCACTTTGCCCACAGTGTGGGTCTTGCCCAACCCACTGCTCTGGTTGGGGACAGTCCATTTTTGGAAGAGCTGCCTGAAGATGGCTGACTCGGACCCATCATTCTCTGTTTCCACGCTGGTGCTGTCTGGGTAGTTCTTGGCTTTGATGAAGCCCTGGTGGGATCCAAACACAGACTGTGGGCATGAAGTGCCTGGCACTCCAGGGAGCAGTCAGGCTATCGCATAACAAGCCCCTAACCCAGCACCCACCAGTGCCCTGCTCATCGCCTGCTGCTTCTCCTCCTTGTTGGCATTCTTGCCCTTCCAGACGAAGATCTTGATACCTCCTTGATCAAGAATGTAGCAGTCCTTGAAGAAGGGGCAACAGCAGAAATTAGGACTTTAGGCAACTCCACCAAATTCAGCTTCTGAAGGATTAAAGCTGCCAAGGAAACTGGGCACCCCCAAGCATCATGTGGGTGACAGACCTCGTGCAGGAGCATGTCTTGAGTTAGGGGTCGAACTGCCACCTCCTGTATGACCAGGTTTCCACTGGCGTTGGAGACACTGACAGGAGAAAAAGAGATGAAAAAAGGCTTAGAAACTGGGTTGGAAAACCCCATCCCCATTACAGGCTGGTAGGGTTTAGTGGGGCTGTCCCCTCCCCATCCCCTTCCCCAGCCAGATCATGACACAGATAGTACCCAGGGGCCCTCTGGCTGTGCCATGGTGGCAAACTGGTTTGCAGCTTGCCCTGCCAGGCAGCTCACTCATGGCCACAAGGAGGGACAGAGGGGTGTCAGATATTATGGGGCCACTGAGGCGCATTGCCACAGCAACCAAAGGTGATGCTTGCACGAGCATCTCTATCGGGTACCAACCCTCTTGGCAACTGGGTTTCCTCTTGCTCCAATGGCACCCAAAGGACTTATCCCCACCCCTGCTATAGCTTTGACCCTTCTTGGTGTCTGTCCATGGGGCTGGGAGTTGTGGGACATAGCAGAGATGGCTGCTGGCTCCCTCTGACACCATGGAAAATGCCCCGTGCATAACCCACCCCCTACAACTCACTGGTAGAGCTTGAGGGAGGATTTGAGTGTCTGGTCCACTTTGGCATCAGGGATGGCAGGCTGGATGTCCCTCTTCTCACCCAGCACATGCTTAAGGACCTTCATGAGTCCTGGTGAGGCATCCTCATCCTCACCATCCACTACGCCCACCTTGGCACGGCCCCCACGTTCCCGGTCCCGGATATCCTTGGCCAGGGTCATTGCCTGCAGCCAGGGGAGAAGGTATAAGTCCATGTGAGGGAGGGGGTGGCTGGTGACCCCCCTTCCTCCAGGAGGGGATCTTGGGACCCACTGGCCATACCCTCAGCCTCTCGTTTCGGTTGCTCTCAGGGCCGTTCCACTGGATGATGAGCTGGCCAAGGTCAAGCAGGAATACGTCTCCTCTGTTGAAGCTTTTCCAGCCCATCTCCACCTGCAGCAGGATGGGATTGAGAAGGGTGGGTGTCAAGCAGCAGAATGCCTGGATCCCCATGGCTCTGCAGCCTCTCTCACTCAGAAATATAGGCCTCCAGCCTATATTCCTCCTCCCTACCCTGACAGGGGCTTTCTGGGGAGCAGTTGCAAGGCAAGGCAGCATCATCCCACACCCACTGCATGCCATGCTTGAAGGCAACTGTGTCTGGGGGGAGCTCTGGCTTGATCCCAATCCAGACTCCACACATCCCATGACTCACCTCTCCTGCCACCACATTCTTCTTGCCCTTCACATGCAGCAGTCGCTGGACGTTGTAGGTGTTTGTCTCCACATGCTTCATGCCTGAGGCCACCCCACCCTTCTTATAGCTGGGAGGGGACAGACATGGTGTCAGCCCTGGGTCCCCCTCCTCACACCACTGGGGTCTCCCTCCCACCTCTGTGCACAGGGAGGTGTTTGGGGTACACACACGTGGTAACAGACAGATGGAGCCCAGCTCCAGATCCTCCTTCTTCCTCCCCCACCTCACTGAGACAGAGCTGTCCCCATCCCCACTGGGGATGTCTCCACAGGACCCCTCCCCACTGTCACCCACCACGGGAACAGGTCCCCAGGGGTGACCAACATACACTAGTCCCTGCTTGAAGTAGGCGCGGAAGGTCTCGCTCTCGTGTCCCTGGGCCTCGCGGTGCTGCACGGCCACGGAGCCCAGGTGATCATCCATCTGGGTGGTGTAGATCGCAGCCGCCCCCTGCTCATCCTGGCTTGACTCCTTGCCCAGCCAGTAGTGGATGTCGTAGCTGAAGTTGCTCCCCGACTTGCGTGTCTGCAGGATACCGGTCCCCGCTAGAAGAGCCCCTGTGTCCCCAGGTCACGCTGGCCACAGACATCCCTCCCTGCACCCAGCCCCCTGAGGGCAGAGCCCATTCCCAGTTCCCTATGTGACCCCTGACTGCCCTACCGACAGCAGGACGTAGCAATCCCCCTCGTAGAAGTTGCCGTAGCTTTTGGTGGGTACAGGCACCATCTCCATGTTCTGCAGAAGGAAGGGAGACATCAGCCCTGGTGGGGAAGCCCCCAGCCCAGCCCCATGCACCCCACTGCCCCCAGCACCGGGACCTGCTGGGTTTAGCCCTGGATGCTGCACTGAGACCCCCAAACCCAGGTACTGAGGACACAAAGGGAGGATCTTCCCTCACAGAGACACCCCCAAGGCAGCCCCAGTGATGTGTCCCTGTTCTCACCTCAATTCGCCATATCTGGATGCCCGGCGTGGTCTTGTTCAGGGTCCTGGAGACTTTGGCGCTGAGCTCCACCATGGTGACAGGTACCACCGGCAAGGGGACCTGCCATCGTTGGCAACACCCTCGTTAATGGCAGGCAGTGTCATTAAGAGCTGGGACACAGCCAACCTGCTGTGCCATCTGCTTCCCTGCTTGTTCTGCAGAAAGCCCAGCTGTAAACCCCCCTGTACAGAGCTGCACGGGGCGAGGGGACCCCAGCACCGCGGTATCAGGTCTGTGGGCACACAGGTGGGGCTGCCATCCCCTCAGCTTGCTTGGCACCGTGGCTAATGAGTCCGCACCAGGGTCCAGGCTGGGAAGGTGCAGGGTCCCGTAAGTGCCCCAGTGCCCTGCCCTGCCTCCAAGCACAAGACAGGGCAGTGCAGGGCACCCACAGCACAGCAGCTGCAGCTGGGTGACACTGCTGCACGGTGGCCTGTTCCTCCCCAGGACCAGCAGGAACTGGCCCTGCTCAGCCTTGTCCTGGCACGGCTTGGCATGAAATGGAACAGCATGACATGGCCACTGCTCACACACACAACACACACAGATCCACACACACTCACTGCCTGCTTCAGACTCTCTGCTTCTAAACCCCCCAGCAGATCCATGCCCCGCCAGAGAGGGCACATCCTGGCTCCACAGGGGTGCTGAACGCCAGTGCTGCCAAGATTGTCCACAGCCATCTCTGCCAGGCTGATAGTGCTCCCCTCAAGCAGGCAGAGGGGCTGAGTCAGGCAAAGCCACCCTGTGCTCCCTGGCTGGAGGCTGGCAGGGAGTGCTGGCATTGCCCAAATGGGAGGTTTCTGCTTCCCAGCCCTGTGAGACCCCACCTGGCCCCACTGTGCTGCCCCACAAGCACCCACATCCCATACCTCAGTCCCAGGGGAAGCATATCCCGTAGCACAGCCCCAAGATGGAGCTCAGGTGGGTCCCCAAGCCCATCCCCAGGCTAACCTGATGCCAGGAGTGGTGGTGGCCATGAGACATGCTGTCCACCCCATGCCCACCCTCCCCTCACCCCACCCCAACCCCTCACCTTCCCTGCAGAGCTGGGTGCACAGGTGAGCGCACCTAGGCAGAGTGCTCAGGTGCCAGCACCCAGGAGACCTTTGTTCCCTCATGTCCCAGCCTTTGCTCACCATATAAGGGCAGGGACAGCCCAGAGTCAAGGTCCCCACAGCCCTCCAAGACTTTGTGGCACCTAAGAGCCCCGTTACTCATGGGGTGTTTCCCCCCAGATGCTATTGCACCCTGCCCACAGGCTGGCTGTGCCCAGGGTGGTTCCTCTGCCCTCCCCAGGCCTCTTCCCCTCTTGGCCCCTGGAACTGAGTCCATGCTGAATTTTTTTTCTTTTGCACTCCACCAAGAAGTTCTATAAAGTGGGCTGGACCAGGACACGTGGGCATCAGCCACAAACAGAGGTGCCTTGATGCCATGAGGATGGCCACTGTTCTTAATTCCCCAGACCCTAAAATCCCCAAACCCTCACAGACATGGAGCACTAAGACCACGGAAATGGGGTTTTTTTGGTGCCTCCTCCCCTGAAAAAGGTTCCATGAAGTGACAGCAATGCAGCATCATCTTCCTGGGGCATCCCCATCCCACCCCCTAACTGGCACATCACCACCCTGACCACGAGACTGTTCCCAGGCTGTTTCACACCCCAGCTGGAAGCCAAGATCCCTGGTCACTCCTGGCTTTACCTCCCTGCCTTAGGAGTCTCCACAGCCCCGAGGTCCTCTTGGGGATGGAAAGGGGGAACAGAGATGGGACATGGGGCTGGGGCCTGGGGAGACAGGACAGGACATGAAGTGGTGGCACGGCTAAGCCCTTTGCCCTGTCCTATGCCCCCAGAACCCAGTCCCAAGGGTTGCTATCTGATGATGCCCTTGATGCTGGCAGAGAGAAGGGACTGAAGTGGCTCCCAGTCCTGAAGGTGGTCTTAGGGAAGGACCACGGCATCCACAAAGGTGGGAGGGGCAGGAGTCAGCAGCCGGCAGACCCCGGGCTTCCTGTCCTGCTCCGAAGTCTTCCCCAGCCCTGCGGGATTGCTGCAGCTTTATCTTGGCTGCCCTGCTGAGCCAGCAGTCCTGGCCAGCAGCGCTGCGAGCATCCTGCAACCCTGGGCTGCGCTGGGCTGCAGCGAGCCCCAAATCCTGCCTGACGGTCCCCCCGCAAGGATCCCACAGTGATGAGACGGGCTGAACCAGAGCAGGGGCCCTGTCAGCCACAAACAAGGGGGTGTCCTGATGCCACAGGGGTGGGCTCTGCTCTGCCCTCCACTCCCTTGGCTCCCAAACCCTCCAAACCCTGCCATCGAGCTCCTGCCTCCTGCACCCCACACGAGTGTCCCCGTGGAGCCCTTACCTGCTGCAGAACCCCCAGTGGGGCTGAGTTTGGGGTGGGGTGGAACACCCGGGTGGCCGCTGTCACCCTCCGCTCAGTGGCCGCGTCCCAGGGCAGAGCCTGGCAGTGTGGCACAGGGGTAGGGGACCCCTCGCAGGCCCCAGCGGGCTCACCCCCTCTCTGGGCCCCCCAGCCAGGCCACTAATGAACTCAGTAATTAGTGCAGCCATCAGGGAGGACAGAGATTTCATTAATGAGGGGAGGCACAGGGCCAATGAGGGTATGGGGGAGGGGGGCAGCTAAGAGACATTCTCCCCAGGAACCCAGTGCCTGCATGTTGGCAGCAGACTGCCCGGGATGGCAGGGAGGGGGTCACAAGTTGTCCCCCAGGTTCCCCCCAGTCTATATGGGGAAGGCCTGACACCTTATTTGGAGCAAACACATCTGAAGTCTCAAAGCTGGGAAGGGAGCAGAGCCCATGTCGTAAATTTACCCCCTCCTTGAGAGGCAGGATACTCATCCCTGTGGCACCAGGGGCCTTTTCCCAGGAGGAGGGGGAGGGAGTTTGGATGGAGGTGCCAGGGCAGCCTGGGGGGCTGTCCTCCAGTGTGAGGGTGTCCCCTTGGCACCAGGCAAGGGGTGGCACCTCAACCCTGCAGTCCAAGGGTGCTTCTCTGGCACTGACCTGCAGCATGCCCCACTCCCAGGGGACTCGGGGGATCCCAGGGCTCCGTGTCCCCCTCACTGTGCGCAGCCCTAGCGACACACATGTGATGTGTACCCGTGCCCACACATGCACACACTCAGGACTACGCTTTCCAAGATGGTTTGACAGCTTTAATCACATGAAGGCACTTGGATCTGGTACCCCAGCCCTCCCCAGCCCCCCATGCTGCCTCTGCATCCCCCAGACCTCCCAAAGGTGCCCAGGGCAGGGCCATACTCCTCGGATGCCGAAGCACCCACAGGCACTCGCTGGGCAGCGGCTGTGCTGGCGCCCTTTGACTTGTCTAATATAAAGTGCTGAGTTCAAGCCTCCTGGCAGGGCAGGATGAGGCCCGGGGCTGGCAGGGATCCAGGGAGCTGTGCTGCACCAACCCCCAGCACAGGGCAGCGGGTGTGGGTGGGGCGGGGGGACCCCTGCTTACCCCCGGGAGCAGGGCAGTGCCGGCAGGAGCCGGCTGAACAGCACCGGAAAGCTAAAACCCTTCACACCCACCCCCCAAATACTGCCCCACTCCCTCACTCCCTTTGCTGGCACAGCGGTAAAAAGGCACCCATGATTTTTTGGGAAACCATTGCTTTTCCCTCTAAAAAGATATGAGGCATTGTCCATATTGTGACATTAAAAAAGGCCTGGCTGAGCTCAGGCACCCCAGAAAAACCCTCCCTGAGAGCCCCCAGACCCTCAAAGCTGGGGGACACCCTGGCACAAGTCCAACCTCACGGGGGTCAGGGTAACCCCAGGCTATAGGGGAGGCTGCAGTGTCCCCCACCCCCTCCCAGCTGGGGGACTGGGGCTGGGGCAAGGCTGGGAGGGGCACATTAAGGCTGGTATGGGGGTCCCTCTCTCCGAGGACTAGCAGCCTTTGGTGAAGCTGCAGATGGATAGAGTGGAGGGTGTGCCCCCCGCACCACGGGAGGGGACCCTTCTGTTGGTGACTAGAGTGGCTCCCAGTGACACAGTATAACTGGAGAGGGGGGGAGGCCACCTCCCCCCCAAAATGAGAAAAAACCGAAGTTGGAGGGGGCGAGTAAAGAGCCCCCCCCAGGCACACCCCTTGCAGGGCTAAGGCAGAACAGAGACTCCGTGTCCCAAGGCACGTGGGAGGCATTTGTGCCCAGGGGCTCAGCCCTGAGGCTGGGCTGCCCCTGCAAAACACAACCCCTAGGTGGGGGCAGCAGGCATGAAGAGAGGCAAGGACATGCACCCCACGAGGTGGTCAGCTGCACCCAGGGCAGAGTTAAGGGTATGGTGGCAGCCCTATACACCAAGGCCAGTAAGACTCCCTGCGTTTTTGGAGGGTGACAAGGTGTTACCTGTCCTGTAGCCTCGGCAGATAGAGGCCAAGGGCTGCCAGCCTCCCAGCAGGCAGAGTCAGGATGGAGGGATCCAGTCCTCCCAAAGGCAGTGGAAAGCAGCAGCTGCTGACCCCACCCACCCCCAGTCGGGGGACAGAGGGGAAAAAGGACCTGAGAACCGTTTTGTGGAGGGGGGACACAGGTTGGGGGGGAAGGAGGCAGGAGTTGGACAGTGGGGGAGGATGGGACCCCCTCAATAGGTCCTCAGCACAGCAAGGCAGTGGGTCACCCATGGCCCCTCTTCTCTGAGAAGGCGGGCACCCAGCTTCCTGGCAGGGGCACCCACATCTCCCACCACCAGCAGGCACGGAGGGCACCCGCACCCACTGGGGCTGGGGAGGATGATGCGGGGCACACCGGGACCCTCCCTCCCCCATAATAAGGCACCTGGCTCCCCCGGTGGTGCCCCTTCGCAGCACCCGGAGGGTGGGGGGGCCATTAGCTGTTAGTCCGCTGCTTCTTGAGCACTGCATACACGTCCTCCACCTTGCTGAGCCTCTCGAAGAAGGGCAGCAGGTCCAGCAGTTCCGTGTCCGCCATGTTATCAAACCAGGAGGCCACCGGCACCTGCAGGCGGCACAGGGGACAGAGTGGCACAGGGGACAACGCTGAGAGAGGGTCCCCCACCGCATCACCTCCACGCGCCGCACAGCCTCGCCCTGCGCGTACGTACGGCATTATCAGGGTGGAAGATGTAGGATGCGGGCGAGTTGTCCACGATGATGATTCGGCGCAGGTCACGGCCCAGGCGGCTCAGGTCCTTCACGTAGTTGCCGCGATGGAAAACACAGGATTCCCGGAAAAGCCGTGCCCGGAAAGCCCCCCATTTATCCAGCAGATCAGCCACAGGGTCCGCATACTATGGGAACAGGAGGGGGACCACTATGACACACCACGCCACCCTGCCCAATGCAGTGACAATGGCATCCAGCTCTCCACTGGTGCCAGGTCTCACTGTGCCTCAGTTTCCCTGGGCAGTGCCTTGGAGGGGCAGGTAGGGAGACTGCCCAGTGCTGGTGCTGCCTGTGGGCACACAGGGGACAAGAGGCCAGTGATGCCTGCAGGTGGGCATGCAAGGGAGCTGTGCCACTCTAGGGGTGTCTGGCAAGGGCTGGGCGATGCCAGGGCAGGTCAGGGGCACCCACCTTGGCCAGGCTGGCAGTGAAGAGCACACACTCGAAGAGCTCGCCCATGCGCTGTAGGAACTCGTCCACGTGCGGCCGCTTGAGCACGTACACCTGCGGGCACGGACAGAGGGCAGCGCGCTGCTGGCGCTGGCCACGGCTCACCCAGCACCCCCATGTCCTCCCCAGGGGACACCTGTGAGCCCACACCCAGCCAGCGAGCAGCTCCCTGGCCACACCTCTCGGGAGCTGCCTGTGTGGGCTGGGGGATGCCATAGCCCCACAGGAATGTCCAGGGTGAAGTGTCTGGCCGGCTCCAGAGCCAAGTAACCGAGAACAGGCTGACTGCCCAGACCACAGCCTATCCTGGATTACTTGAAACTGGGGCTGGCCTCTGCAGGAGGGCAGCATGCAAGGGCACCCCTCACCTCCCTGCCCTGCAAAGAGAAGGGCACCCACCTCTGCCCTGCAATGTGCCAAAGCTGGCACCTGATACTCCCATTACCCCTTGGTGCAGAGCACTGGGATGACTCCCAGTCCTCGGGGAAGTGGAACAATGCCCCCCTCCCACCAGGCACCCACCCCGTCGTTACCTGGTGCATGATGCCATCGATTTCCACAGGAATGATGAAGTCGGCGTTGTTCACTGGCTGGGGAAGGGCACACCAGGATGAGCACTGGGCACTCCAGGCACCCCCTGCCCAAATGCTGCCTGCTCTATGCTCACCATGCACCCCTGCCAGCCCCGCAGCCCCCTCACAGGGACACCCCAACTGACCCAGCCAGGCTGTGCTGGGTGCTGGGCATCACTTTGTGGGAAAAGGGCGGCAGAGCAGGTGGGGGAGCATGTGGGGGAGAGGTGTGGGGTGGGCCAGGGTGTCCCCCACCTTGAAGGAGCTGTGTACCAGGGTCTCATCCAGGTCGATGACCACGCAGAGCTTGCTGGCATCCTGTGGCTTGATCTCAGGCAGCAGGTGCTTGACAGCAGCCTGCAGCAGGGGGACACGGGTCAGCAGGGTATCCACAGGGTGGCCAGAGGGGGCACTGGGAGAAGTGACTGTTCACCCCCCGGTCCTGGCCACACAGGGGAGGCGCAGGGGATGGTAGCCCATCGTTCCAGGCTGGGGGTGTGGGGTTACCTTGGGCAGTGCCCCGTTCTCCTCCACCAGCAGCGGTGCGCCGGTGGTGCCAGTGCAGGGCTCCCCTTCATCGCGGCACAGGCAGCAGAAGAGGGACTGGAGAATGCTGCGGCTTCGAGGCTTCTTGGCAGGGGTCTGGGTACCTGCGGGAGGGCAGAAGGGGGGTGAGGGGTACCCCGGGGTACTCCCAGCACAGCACTGGGGGCCAGGTGAGCCATGTTTGGCTGTTGTCCCAGAGCCCCCGTGCCCTTATCAGACCTCGACACCCATCCGGTCGGCCTTCCTGCCCTGCCAAGCAACGGTGCCAGGGCAGCGTCGCTGACAGCGCTTGGTGACCACCCACAGTCCCTCACCCGGCACATCCCACTCCACCAGTGACCCCCGTGGGCCCCCCTGCGTGGCCGGAGACCCTACAGCAGGGCGCTGGGCTGAGCGCGGGGGCAGCCGTGGGTTCGGGGCCGGTCCCCGCTGTCCCTCCCGGGGGGGCACAGCCCCACTCGGGGGGGCGGGGGTGGGCATGGGGGCGGGGTCTCTCCGAGGGAGGCGGGGCTTACGCCCGTTCTTTTCCCCGCCTCCGACAACTCCCTCGTCTCATTGGCTGACTCCAGTGCACCGGAGGCGAGAGGCCAATCAGGACGAAGCGCCCGCCCTTGGGCGCCGTTCCCGCCGTCCCCATTGGCGGAGCGAAGGGAAACTGAGGCAGAGGGGTTGCCCCTGCCCACCCCGTGCCCCAGGGGCAGCGCGACGGCTCCAGCGGCCCCACCGCTCCCGGGGCCGGGTCCTGCCGCAGCCCGGGCCGGGGTGCACCCCGCCCTGGCTGTGCCCCCCTTCAGACGGGCCAGGGCCCCGAGCCCTGTAGTGGGGAGCCCGTAGGGCATGAGCTCCCCCCACTGAGGACGGGGCCCGTTCCCACGTTTGCTCCTCCTGGTCCTGGCAGCTTCCCAGGCCAGGGAGACGAGCATCGGCCCCCGAGAAACCCCCTTCGCCGGGTGGAGGGGACGCGGGGAACGGGACGCCGGCATGCAGCAGGGTGCTCGGCTCCCTTCCTGCCTCAGTTTCCCCGCCGGCGCTGCGCGCACCTCTCGCCCGGCTCCGGAGGAGACAGCGCAGATAATCCGAGCAACGCCCCGAGCCTTCCAGGGCACCGCCGGGCTCCGAGGGCCCGGACCACGGCCCCCCGCGCCCGGGCGGGTGCAGACAGCCCCGCTCGCTCCGAGCTGCAGCCCCAGCGCATCTCCCCAGCCCTCGGCGGCGGGATGCAGGGGGGCGGGCTGAGGCGGCGCGCAGCTCATCACACCCTCCGGGAGCAGCCCCCGCAGGCCCCCAACCCCCCGGGGACCTCCCCCTCTCCCGCACAGGAGGGGGTGAGGGGGAGTGAAATCCCCCTCCGCGTTACCTTTCTCCTGAAGCGGGGCGCTCCCCTCCTCCCTGCTAACCTGGGCGATGATGGACTGGTGCTCCATGGGCGCCGGGGAGGGGGGGTGGGAGAGGGCGGCCCCCCCCGGCGCGGCCCCCAGGGGGGGAGGCGGGGCGGGGGCCGGCGGCGGCGCGGGGCGGCGGGCGCGGGAGCGGCGCCGCGGAGGAAACTTTGTTACAACATGGAGTTTCCTCCGCCCGGGCTGGGGCTGCAAACATGGATCCCGGGCGCGGTTTCAAGGAACCCCTTAAAAGGGCAACGACGGCGGGGGGGGCCCTCCTCCTTCTCCCTCCTCCTCCTCCCCCTCCCGGCACCCGCGCCGCCCGGGAGGAGTGGGGGTCCCTGGGAGGGACACCCCCCTTGCTTCATGGTGGCCGTGCAGGGGTCCCCGACACGCCGCCGGTCTGTCCCACACTCCCCCGCCCCGAGTGAGAGACCATGGAGAGGGGGATCAGTCCCGCTGTCGCCCCACATCCAGCTGGCAGCCCGGGGATCCCTCTGCAGCTGCCCCCGTCATATGTACACGTCCCGCCATGCTGGGTGTCCCCTGGAGCGGGACCCTGAACGAGCGGTTCAAGGGTGGGGGGTCCCCATTACCCCCCGAGGGCACATCCCGCATCGCCTGCCCTGGCCAGCCGTGCGGGACAACAGGTGCTGGGGGGCTGCACCAACACCCGCCGCTTTTTTCTAGCTCTCTTTCTCCTCCAATCTCCCAATTATTTGGGCAATTAGTAAGTCTTATATTATCAATACATATATTTCCCCCTACAATTCCTTCCCTCCTGCCTTCGGCAGGGAAACGGGGCTGTTTCCAGGCACTTTCTGAAAAGCGACTCTTGACGGGAGCTTGTGGATGGCACAAGTCCCTCAGCGGAAATCCGCCCCCCAAGCCCCTCGAGTGCAGCCTCCTCCAGCCCCCTCCCCTCGCCACCCCTGCAGGGCTCTGCCGGGGCGGCCTCTCACCGCCGTGCCCCCCAACCCCGCCCAGGCAGCGTCCGGCCCTGGAGGTGCCCTGTCCCGGTCACCACCCTCGCCACCTCGGCGGCAGGAGATGCTGTGCGCTCTGTCAGCGCTACCTCGAGGGTGCAGCAGGTTGGAAATTTCCCATCTGAGCTCATTTGAAATCTTTCCACCTCTCCCACCTGCGGTTTGGGAACTTCGGGAGGTGAGATCGCCTTTTCTGGCCCAGTAGGGACGTGACACGTGCACACAGGGGAGCACGCTAGGGAATGGGGTCCGGGACTGGGAGGCGCCCCCACAGGGAACTGCGATGCTGCGGGGCTGCCGGAGCTCTGGCGCTACAAAAGCCGATTTCCACCTGCAGTTCCCGCACTGCTCCACGCGGAACATCCTGGCACCACGTGCCCCCGCGGAGCCGTGGCAGGGACTGTTGGGAACAGGGAGACTACAGCCTGCCACCCCCTCCGCCGGTTCTGATGGCAGGCAGCGGTCGTGCCTCAGTTTCGCTGCCCCTCCTCAGTACGGCAGCCGCCTCCCACATCGGGCAGCCACCACCGACTCCTGGCGCAGCAGGAGGAAAAGGAAGAAAGAGGCTGTGCTTCCTCTGCTCTCTATTTTGGGCTGACCTCTGTGCTCCTTTAGCCCAGGTGGATCTGGGTAGGATGTCTGCCTCATCCCCAACATCTGGCTGGGCTGGGCTGGGCTGCTGGGGGATGCTGCTTTCTGTGGGGACAGCGGCAGAGGCCACACACTTGTCCCCTGCAGGACCCCTGTCCCTTTGGCTACATCATCCCCCTCCTCCTCCTCCTCCCTCCCTGATAAGTCCAGACAGGCCCTGTTAGTTCTCCAATTAATGCAATTAGAAAAGTCTCCAGGCCAAAGCCTGCAGCACTAGCTGGAGCACCACTTCCAGTTCCACTGCCTGCCTGGGGGCAGATTGAGCTGGGGAGCTCAGGGAGACGCTGGCCCTGACCTGGGGCTGTGGGACAAGCCCAGGCCAGGAGTAGGCAGAGCCCAGCTGGGTTGTTTGGGCTGCAGGGTACGGGCACAAGGCAAAAAAGCATCAGGCTACACTCCATCGGGCACTCAGGGACCCTTCTGTCCCACCCCACTGCACTTATACTGGGGTCCTGGATGATTCCCCCTGTTCTTTAACCCAGCGCTGGCCCTGGGAGCTCTGCCCCACCAAGAGCAGCCCCATGGCCGAGGGAGCACAGGGAGAGAGGTCTTGGAGTGGGACACTTCCTCCTAAAGGTTGGCTGGAGGCAGGTGTCCCTGCGCTGAGGGTGCTCTGGGTTGCAGGCTCCAGCTAGACCACAGCAAATCCCACAGGCATAACCCCGCAAACCCCAGTCCCTCCAGCCTTCTGCCTGCTGACGACCATCCCGGTGCCCCCCCCGTCCCTTGGTGACCTCCCCCCCGGGCAGGTGCACCCCGAGCTAGGGGCGTCTCCTGCTGCTCTTCCAGTGGCTCGGGCCGGCTGCGCCCCGGCGGAGGGGGAGCCCCCGCCTTCCAGTGGGCCCCACAGCGCTGGCCCCTCCTTCAAGCAGCCAGAGGCCGGGCCAACGCGGAGGCGGGGGGGAGGCACCGCCCCACCCCGTCCGCCATCGCCCTTTTAAGGAAGGGGACATTCTTCACATAAACAAGCGCGGCCCCCGGGAGCGGGGGGGGGTGGGTGTCCCTTCCCGGAGCGGGGGGCACGGGCTGGGAGGGGTGTGCGGCCCCCAAAATCCCAGCTCCAGCCGCCGGCCGGCGGGGGTCGGGAAGTGGCATTTTGGGGGGGGGGGGGGTCCTGGGGAGAGGGGGGAGCCTTGAAACAGCCAGGGAGCGTCTCGCAAGTGCGGACCGCGGCGGGGGCCGAAGCGCGCTGGGACCCCCCCACCCGCGGTGCGGGGCCCGGGAGGGCCCGAGCGGCTTCGCATCCGCATCCGGCGGTACCGGCAGGCGGGAAACGGGGCATCCGGGCCGGAGGGGGCACGAGGGGCCCCCCACGGCCCCGCTCCCCCCGGGGGAATGCAAAAAGCTGGCGCTGAGCCCCCCGCGCCGACACGGCCACGCGTCGACAGCCCCGGCCACTCCCCCGCGCGGGGCAAAGGGGCCGTCCCCGGGGTACGGGTGGGCTCGGGGGGTCCCCGCCCCACACCGGGGCCACGCAGCAGCAGCAGCGAGGCCGAGGCCAGGTTTACAAACACGCCGTTTATCAGCCATCCTCCTCCCCCCAAGTTTCGGAGCCCCCCGTGGGGATGGGGCCGGTCCCGGGGCTGGCCCCACTGGCGGCGGGCGGTGCGGGGTGGTTAGCGGTCCCCGGCGGTAATTAGCGGTCCCCGGCGGTAATTAGCGGTCCCCGGCGGTGATTAGCGGTCCCGGGAGCCGGCGGTTCCTGGCGATAATGAGCAGGGGAAGTCTCCGAGGCGGCTCATTCACCGAAGCGTCTGTGCCAGTGGATGGGGGAGTCTCCCGCTGCCATCCCACTCCCGTCACATCACGCCTGGGGCAGCACCCCGGAATTGGCGGGGGTTGGGGGTGGGAAGAAGCGCTGAGCTCTAAGATCTTGGGGGGAGGTCTGCCTGTCTGTTTAACCCTTTCCTTGCTGGGTGCATCTCTGGCTAAAACACGCCCGGACTCGGAGTGGCAGCAAATCCGTGTCCAGGAGGCCGCGCTGGGCAGGGACGTGGGGATTACAAGCAGGGATGGGATCTGTTACCGTGTCTCTGTCGGGTCGAGGGCGAGACCAAAATTGAACCGGCTGTGGTGGCCCCGGGCCAGGAACCGAGCTCCGTGTGCGATAGTGCATGTCCAGATCTGCAGGGGCAAAGAGGACAAGTCGATGAGCACCCACCAGGGACACAGTCCCGCCCCTATCCCGCGGTGCCAGCCCTACCAGGTAGGTGACGAAAGCCACATAGGCAGCCAGTAGCAGGCTCAGGGGAATGTGGTACTCCAGGCCATGCAGTGTTGGCAAAAAGTCCACCACGAAGTAAACATTGATGGCGCAGACCAGCCCCGTTATGAGGGTCATCAGCACCTTCCCCGGGCTGTGAACAGGGCAGAGGGCATTAGTGCCAGGGCAGGGCCCCCATCCTTTGGGCCACTGGGCACAGAGGGCTGGGGGAACTGAGTTTGTAGGTGAATCAGACCCGAACTGGGACATCTCTGCACCCCACAGCTATATTTCACCCCGTGGTGGGACTCTAGGTGTGGATTTTGGCCACCTTCCGAATCCAGGGCTGGCAGTGCCAGGAGGTTGCTGAGGATCCAGGGGTTCCCCAAGGAACCAGATGTGTCATTGGGAGGAGGATGACGAGGGTAGCGATGGGGTCTGTTCCACTCTGGCTGCCCTGGGCAGGTGGGGACGAACATACCCCTCCAATGTCCATACACTAATTGCCCCATGGCAGGGTTTGTGGGGGCAGGATGGGCCAAAGGGAAGGTGCCTGCAGCCAGAGCTCCCTACTCTGCCTCCTGTGTGGCTCCCCATGCCCTAGCACTCACAGGCTGTTGCTGAAATCCTGCATGAGCGGGTGCAGGCTGGTGAAGGTGAGGACAGGCAGGACGGCAAAAGGCAGCTGAAAGGAGAGTGGGATGAGGACATCTTGGCTGCCAGGCTGGGGTGTTTGGGGGGCAGGTGACGCCCTCCCACCCCCTTACCAGGATGCTCTGCAGGACGTTGAGCAGGTCGTTCATGCCTGTGAGGTGGCTGACATCCTTGAAAGCAGCCACGAAAACGGTGGGCAGGATGGCAAAGGAGCGGGTGAAGAGCACCCGGGTGAAGCGGGACCAGCGGAGCTGCAGGAAGCCCTGGAACACGGCAGAACCTGCACCCTCGCTGTGCCTGCGGCGCCGTGTCAGGGCGAGCCCTGAAACCCTGGCTGGGCATCTCCCCCTCCTTTGTGCCAGGGCACTGAGCGAGCTCTTGCAGGGCTGCCGGGCCCCACTAGGTGTCAGCTCCGACTCGTTAAGAGAGGATCTCATTAATTAGGGAAACATTGCGTGGGGCACCCACAGGGTGCAGTGGGTGGACACTGTCTCCATCCCACCTCCGGGGGAATAGGGACACTGGTGCTAGCAAGCTGCCACCCACCAGCTCCCCGCAGGAATAGTGGGCAATTAACTCTTCCAAATACTCCTGTGGGGAGTGTGCTGCCTGTAGAACCCCTCTACCCAAGGCCCACCTGTGATTTTGCTGCTCTCAGCCCCTCCCTGTGGGGGCAAGGGCCAGCATCCCTATCTCTCACCTCCATGACGAACTGCCCTGCGTAAGTCCCAGTCATTGTGGAGCTCTGTCCTGCTGCCAGGATCCCGATGCCCCAGATGTACAGTGCCACTGCCCCGAAATAGCAGCCCAGGATGACACCCTGTGTAAGGACACTCCAGTGGGCACCCTAAAGTCTCCCCTACCCCAGGCATTCCCATCAGCTCCCAGCCTTCTAGTGGAGTTATAACTGCTCCCAGCCCCAGGGATCGATGGGGAGAGTGATATATCCCCCACATGGGAAGGGATGCTCACTGGACACAGCCTGGTGGCACTCACCCCCTGGTAGATATCCACAGACACCGTCTTGTTGTTGGTGGGGAAGATGTCGGCATAGTGACTGATGCTGCTGTTGACGCACTTGTTGTGCTGTAAGGCAGAGTGTGACAGCCACCCAGCAGCTCCCACAGACACAGGGGATTCCCACACATCACCTCTCAGGGAATGAGAATATGCCAGGGGATGCTCGTCCCACCCACAGCTGGGCACAGCCGTCATCTCCCTGTGGCCATGAGGTGATGCTCACCACGTCCTCATTTCGCTGGTGGTAGAAAGCCTCGCCGAAGACAGCCATGACAAAGAGGTTGATGAGGAAGGAGACAAAGAGGGCCAGGCAGGACTCGGTCAGGAAATACATATTGGCCTCCTGCACTGCCTCCTTCTTGGACCGGTCGATCAGCCGTGTCTGGGCATGGCCAGTGACATGGGTGTCATGGGGTCAGGTGAGCACCCCTGTCCCACAGCCAGGACCATCTGGTCCCCACCAAGTGTACCCTGAGGCACCCTGGCAGAACAGTGCCCATGGCAGTGCCTTGGTCTCACCTTGACCAAGGAGGAGTGGAGGAAGATGTTATGGGGCATAATGATGGCGCCGATGATGCCCATGGCCTGCAGCAGCTCCTTTCGCCCGCAGCCCGGGCAGCTGGGCAGGAAAATGCCCTTCAGCACCTCCACCTGCCTTGGCCTCACCACCACGTACTAGGAAACAGTGAGAAGGGGCACTGTGAGCTGCCACCCCCCTACTACAGGCTGGTAGCAGTGGGGACACTATATGGCGGGGTCCCTTGCCAGCCTCGCAGGAAAAGGGTTGTCCCCAGCTCCCCCCTTACCTCATAGCCAAAGGTCAGGGCCATGATGGTGATGAGGAGGCCGAAGAAAGCCTCCAGTTTGCGAAGTCCTAGAGAGGTCAAGAGATGGGGTGGAACAGAGCAGGGGACACTGGTGCCACATGGGCACCAGGGCTGCCTGGGTGACAGTACCCCCAGCCCTCATCCTGGCACTCACCGTACTTATCGAGGAAGAGGAAGAAGAGGGTGTCCACGATGGTGATAAGGACCCCACCCCAGAGGGGGATGCTGCAGGATGGCCAGGGCAGGATTAGATACATGGCCCTCGGTGGAGTAGGGCCATGGGGGAGGCTGGAGGTCCCTGGGGGGAGGCTCACCGGCCAGCTGAGAGTAGGCTGAAAGCAATGGCTGTCCCGATCACCTCCTGCATGTCGGAGCCAATGATGGCGATCTCAATCATGAGCCAGAGCAGCACACGGGGCACCTGGAGGGGACAGGGCACCATGAGGTGCCTGAGCCCACGGTGGTGCGTAGCTCTGGGCAAACTAGCACAGCATCCTGGGAGCAAATCCCTGTCTCCAGGCTGAAGCAGGCCACCTATAGCAGCATGGGAACCCCGGAAGACCCCCTCTCAGCTTCTTTCACAACACAAACTCAGGATGAAAGATGGGTGCTAAATCCGAGCCTGTTCCACCCCTCCTCATCCCTGCCCCAGAGCTGAGGATAGGCCCATCTGTCTAGATAGGGGGGTTTGAGGGAGGCGGGACAGAGGGATGTGTCCAACCCTCCTTTTGGGGACCTGGGGACCTGTCATTCAGCCAGCATCTCCTTGCTCGTTCCCCCCATCAGGATCTTGACACTCGGACGGGACCCCTAACCCCTGTCATGTGATCCCTCCTCTCCAGCCTTCCACTTTCTGCCCCAACACGCACAGGCTTCCCCGCGTCTCCGCTTCGCATTGCCGCCCCGACGCCTGGGCTCACTCCCGCAGACGCTCTCATGTGTCCCCAGGTCAGACCGGGACACTGAAGCAGCTGCTTACCACCTCTCACCCTGGGCCCCTGTACTGCAGGGGCGTGGGCACGAGGTGGGGGACACCGGGGCTTGGGAGGGGGGGGCTTTGGGGAGCCCCTGAGAGAGGCAGGTCTCTCACAGCATCTTCCTCCTCCTCTCCAGCCCTGCAAGTCCCTGCTAGGACTGTCACCAGCCCAAGCACAGGATCCGCCCCAGAATGTCGCCCCCAGGGGCCTCCCCGTGGTTGCTCACCTTGGGGTAATAGAGATAGCAAATCTCGCCCAGGTCCTTCCCGGTCACCACGCCTAGACGGATGGCGAGGCGCTGGCACAGCAGCCCCAGGACGGTGGCCCACAGCAGCACCCACAGGAGCTGGGGAGCAGGAGGGAGGGAGGCAGCAGGGACTGGGGACTGGGCAAGATCCAGCCGCCCGGGGGTCCCCAGTTCAACTAGGGTTGCAGGGAAGAGAGGGGGTGCAGGTGCTCTGCCAGCCCAGTCAGAGGGGTGCCCCCCTGGCACCCCTGGGTGTCCTCACCCTGTGCCGAGGGCCCCCCTTGCCCTTCCTGCTCCCGGGCTGGGGAAGCCAGCTGCCATGGGCAGCCGTTGGCGCTGGAGAGGTTACGAAACCCCCGCCTGCTCCCTGAGCCCGGAGCCGGGCTCACCTTGAATCCCGCCAGCGCCCCGCTCTGCAGGTCTGACTCCACGTTGCCAGGATCCAAGTAGGCGATGCTCATGAGGAAGCCGGGACCGGTGAAAGCCCAGAGTTTCCTAAAGCTGAACCCAGGCTGGGACAAAGCAGCAGGTCAGAGCCAGGAGCTCCCGTTCAAAACCAGCGTCTCCTAATTGCACATCCAGTCCCCTTTAGCCCAGTGCTGCCCGCATGGGTGTGTTCAGCACGTGGAGGTCATTTTCCTGACAGTTTTGGAGAGGGAACTGCTGCCCCCAGCCTCTCCCTGTTAGCAGCAGTGCTGGAGGGGCAGTGAGCCCCGTCTGACCCAATGGACAGTGATGTGCAGGGGGGTCCCAGGGCTGTCAGGCACTATTAATTGCATTCCATGGGATTCCACTGCTGCCCCCTGCTTTTGCTACTCCTCCGGACTAGGGAATACCATTCCTTCTCCTTCTCTGTTCCACTGCTCTGAGACCAAACAAGGATGAGGGGTGGGGGGCTGGTGGGGTGCAAGCAGCCTTGGGGAGCCCCACTGGGCTCATCCACGGGTGGCCCAGGAGGTGGTGTGTGAGCAGGGCGTGATCCTTATGGCTGGGTAGCACCTTGCTCCATTGTCTCAGTTTCTCCATTTGGAAAATTTTAAGTATGGAAACACTCAACCTAGGGCTGTGACTTGCCTGAGATGGGTCTGGGGTGCTGGAGGCATGTCCCCAGGGAATGTCCAAGACACATATTCCCCACTACAGTGGCCCTTTGCCTTCCCACCTCCAGCTCCTTGCAGCACTGTCCCGCTGCCCTGCCCTCCCTGAGACAGCCTTGCAGCACCTACCCCACTGCCCTTGGGGATGCTGATGAGCTCATCCAGGTAGGTCTGGTCCCGAGTGCCAGGGCGCTGTGGGGGCATGGGGCCTCCATTCAGGGACCTGGTGAGGCCTGAGGGGACAAGGAAGAGGAGGGGAGGAGGCAGCCTGCCAGGGGGACAAGGACACTGGTGGGCTGGCAGCCCTGGTACCAGCTTCCTTCAGTCCCACCTGACCCTACCTAATGAACCCCATGAGGAAAAAGCACCAGTTTTCCGGGGGTGGGGCATGAGGATGGCTATATGGTATCTATCAAAGGCTGCCCAAAGGGATCAGATGCCACCTCCAGCTCAGGTGTCCCTAAAATCCCTGGTCTGAGCTCCGTCTTCACCAGTCCAAGACCCAAGTGCATTTCTGGGCAGCAGGGAAAGGAGGGGACCCTAGTCCAGCTCCTGCTGCTGGATGGGCATAGAGTGAGGACAAGAACCTGGTACTGGTCCTGATCCCCTCTTTGCAGTCCACCTACATCCTGGGAATTGGTTGAATCACATTCCCAGGCTTGAAGGAACAGAGGATGGGACAGGTGGGGAATCCAGGATAGGTTGGTGGGGATGATGACCACTGAAAGATGGAGCACAGCCAGGGGTCTCAGGGTGGAGGGGAGGGGGTCTAGGGGATGAAAGGAGACACAAGGGGACCCAAGAAGTGTTGTGAGGCTCACCTGGCTCCAGTAATGCCATGTGTGGACCCGATCCAGCCACAGTGCTGAGGCTTTCTGAATTCAGCTCTGAGTGCAGCGCCTGCTGCCCAGCTTTTAAAGGAGTCCCTCCCCCCGCCTCCCCCGCAGTTGTGTCATCCCTCCCCCTCCTCAGGAGGAGAGGAGGATAGGAGAAGGAAGTGCTCCTTCCCTACCCTTGAGAGCACACACAGTCTCGGTTCCCCCCCCACCACCAGTGCCAGGAGGCCCCTTCCCTCCCCTTTGCCTCACACACGTGCAAACACGAGGCACCCTCACTGGGGCGTGGGAGCATGGGGGGGAGCACGACCAGTACCAGCCTGTCACTGTCCATCACATGCCGAAGGTTCTGCTTGGGTGACTGGGGGGACAGGGGACAGTGTCCCACAGAGCGAGAAGGGAGGGCTGGCCTCACGGGAGTAGGGGAAATGCCATAGAAGTGGGAGTGAGGAGGAAGCAGGCACGTGTTGCATAAGGAGATCAAAATGCAGCCTTAGCTGCTGGGGGAAGCACCCAGCCAGGCAGGCTCTGTGCACAGGGTGCTCACATCACCCTTGGGTGCAGGGACCTTCACGCCAAAGATGGAGTGCCAGTGTTGCAGTGTCAAGCTGTGCCAACAAAAGTGGGTACCCTTCTGCCAGCCAGGCTGTGTCCCACAGGGAGATGGGCAAGGGGTGTGTCCCCCAGGAACACGTGGGGTGGTGGCAGGCACAGGGATGTGAGCCTGGCCCTACTCCACAGTATGCCCCAGCCACCCCCCATCCCCTAAGCAAGGGCTAGAACAGCTGGGAGAGTGACAGGGTCCCACCCAGAAGGCATGGTGGGGCTTCAGCACACAGCTCAGCTCCACCTGCCCTCCCTGAGCCTCAGTTTTCCCAAAGGAAACAAGACTGGACAGGCAGTGCTGGCTGCTTTATTTGCTGTTAGCTGGAGGGTGGCCAACTGGGGAGTTGGGGAGGGGGCTGGCAGCTCCAGTGGAGCCAAAGGGTCTCCCAATGGGCCGCTGGTGGGCGAAGAATTCCGCAGCAAAGGAGATGGTGTCATGTGGCTGCTGGAGGAGCAATGCCTGGAGGAAGTCGGACAGCAGTGCCCGGACCTCGGGGTGCTGCTGGAGGTAGGCAGCGTGGGATAGCTGCAGCTCGTCCTGCAGTGGGGTGACAGGATGGGTGGGGTGGGCATGAACACACATTTCCCCCCTGGGCACTGTGCCAGGGTGAGGGCGACAGGAGCCTGGGCCCTCTCCCACACTTAAGAAAGTGTGAGGAAGGATGTTGGTCAGCCTGCCCCCTCAATGTGCCTCCTGGGCACACCAGGGGAGACCCTGCTGGAGACTGGCACAGCCCCATGTCCCCTTGTCCCCATGTCCACCCATCTTACCTTCCTGTCCAGGAAACAGGAGTAGAGCTCCATGTCCTCCTCCCAGTACAGGGGTTCTTTGGGGAAGGGGAGCTGGGGTTTAAACCTACCTGGCAGCAGAAAGGCAGGGCAGGGTGTTCCCCCTTGATTTTCAGACAGCGGGGAAGGGCTGCCTGTGCTAGGGAGGCACAAGCCTCCCCTGCTCAGTACCTGACTTGCTGAGGATGGACTCATCCTGTAGAAGCATCAGCACTGGAGAGCCAATCTGCATCAGCTGAGCCAAACGCCTGAGAGGGGAAGAAGAGCCCTTGACCTCCCCATGCTGGGTCCCACCAGATTGGCAGGGCTGGGGTGCCTCTGACCAGAGCCCTGCCCTTACCCGTTGGGGAGGAAGCTGCCGTGCCACACAGCGGGGGCGCCTGTGCTGGCGTGCACGGCTCGCTCGATCACAAACACCTCAGTCTCTGCTGAGCCCACTGCCTGCCGCTGGATGCCCAGGGCAGACTGGGGGCGGTACGTCAGGGGTCAGCCTTGTCTCAGAGTCGCCTCTGCCCCCAGCTGCCATCCCCATGTGTCCCTCCATGCTGTCAACCACATTCTGCCCACTCCCACTTCCCACATCCCACCATGGTATCCCCAACCTGACCCAGACCACGCCCATCCCACAGGCCCTCCTGGCTGGCGGCTCACATAGCTGGCGGTGCAGAGGTCGCCCTCGGTGTTGATGGCTGGGAAGACAAGGTCGGGGGGCATTGTCTGCCGGCGTGCCAGCACCCGCAGCAGCAGGAGGCTGGCACCCTCCAGCAGCCGCGCCCGCAGCTTGGCCCGGCTGTATGAGAAGCTCTGGCACTGTGGCTCTGCCTGCAGAGAGACCTGGCTACCTCATGGGACAGGCACAGCTCCAGCATCCCAGAAACAGCAACCCCCAGAGCCTGGGCACCCCTGGTGAGACAGGCCAGCTGTGCTGCCCCCTCCCAGGATGTGACCCTGCCCTCAACCTCACCTCTCCCTCCTGCAGCGTCTTTGTGACCGTCATCCCGTGCTCGTGGCTCACGATGCGGGTTGTCTTCTCTGTGGGGTGTGGTCTGAGCTGCGGGAGGGGTGGGAGGCACGGGGTGGAGGGTAGAGCCACGGCACCCCTCCTCTGAGGTGGCGACCCCAGCACTGCTGTCAGTCGGAGTACCATACCAGATGCATTGTGGGAAACTCCCCACCCCAGCTGCCGCCCAGAGGAGGGGATGGGGACCAGGCTGGTGGGGCACAGCTGGAGTCTAAGCACGATAAGGGACACCAGACTACCCACAGCAGCCTTGCAGGGGGCACAGCCCTCAGGAGGGCACCACTGCAGGGCACACCCCAGGGCAGAGGGTAGGACACAGGGATGGGTACAAGCCACCACCATATCAGTCACCTCCAGGCACTCCTGCTCCTCCTGCTCCAGGGTCTCCAGCTGCCAGGTCACATAGGCTGGCAGAGAAAAGCCATGCTCAACCAATCCCGTTGGCACTGTCCCCATTCCCAGCCCTGGGGTCTGGTGGACAGGGGTGTCCCAGCCCTGGGGAGGAAGGAACCCCCCAGAAGCCACCCCTGGCTCACCTTTGAGGGTGCTGGAGGCAGGCGCACCATCCTGCTTGCCTCGGAACCTGGTTTGCACCAGGATGCAGCTCTGCACCGGCTCACCTTCCCGCTGGTAGGGTGCCCACTGGGCTGCCATCCACCACTGGCCCTCTGCCTTGTCCCTCGGTGGGGCCCCCACGGCCACCACTGCCAGCGTCTCCGCAAAGAGGCACCACTCCAGCTCCTTCAGCCCTGCACAGAGGGATGGTGACCCCAACACAGAGGGACCGCGAGGAGATGGCCACTCTGGTCACTCCCTCCCGAAGTGACTGTCGCCCCTGCCCAGTGCCCCTCCCTGTCTCCGTTCCCCCCCGGCGGCTGGGCCGAGTCCCTCGCCATTTATCCCGCTCAATCCCTCACTCCTCGTCCCGCTCCTGCCGGGCCCGGTGCCCCCCACCTTGCACCGGTCACGGTGTGGCAGGACAAGGGGGAGGCTGGAGGAGGCACGCACCGATGAGGCTCAGGAACTCGGCAGCAGTGTCCGCCATGCTCGGGGTGTCCTGTGGGCTCTCGGGAGGGGGCTCCATGCCTCGCCTGGGGGCTCCTGCTGCCGGACCCTCAGGTGAGGGGCGGCGGGGCTCCCCCGAGCCGCGGTACCCGCCCCACGCGTGACCCTGGCGCGGCAGTGACAGCCGCCCCGCCCTGCAGCCCCCAGCCACTTCGCACCCAGTCCTCGCCCCGGGCCCCGCCACTCCCCGGGCGCCGCCCGCCGGACCGACCCCGGTGTCCCCCGACGCCTCCCGTCTCCCAGGCAACGCCCTGGCCCCACCTCTTAAAGGGGCCGCGCCCCGCCCCGCCGCGGGGTTTAGCGCCGGGGCGTCCCCAGCGGCGAGGAGAGAAAGGGACGAACGGGTGTAAAATCGATCCAGTCTTTTATTTGGGACCTGGGGGTGATTGTGGCTCCGATCCCCAGCGAAGCAGCACCCTCCATACCCCAGCGGTGCTACCCTATGGCCCCGTCCCAGTGTGTGTGTGCGCGTGTGTACGTACAGGGGGGCTCCGGCGTCAAGGATGGGGTGCTGGAGAGGAGCCCCTTGCCCGGAGGTAGTACTGCCGGCCCGCCTCCCCTTGCTGGCTCCATCCCAGCCCCCACAAAGGAGATGCACACTGGGGGCTTAAGGGGAAGGGGCTGAGTGGTGGTGGTGGTGGTGGTGGTGGTGGTGGTGGTGGTGGTGGTGGAGGGGAAATTGGAGACTCCCAGAAAAACGGGGGAGTGGGGGGGGATTGTAGGAGAAGCCCTTGGTGCCATTCCTATAGCCCCAGCAGTGAGGTGGGGGCCTACAGAACCCCCGAGAGAGGATTGAGGTGCTTCTATATGACAGCTGGTGACCCCCAAGTTCGAGGGAGCAAAGGCAAGGATCACTTACGGGGTGCCCACTTAAGGGGGTGTCCGCTCTTCCCCCTCCTCCAACCCTGCACCCCAGCAGGGAGATTCACAGCAAAACAAACCACTCAATCTTGGGCTCCCTGTGCCCAACCATCACCCGGCCCCGTGGAAAGGGGGGATCCGGGGAGTGGGGGGGAGATCTAGGTGGCTTGGTAGAGGTCCTTGCGCCTCCGCACCTCCTTGAGGACACGGGCACGAAAGGCATCGAGGTCCTCCCCCCTGCCCTGCCACAGTCCCAGTGCATCCTGCAGCTCCGGCTGGTGGGTCCGCAGGAAGGGGTTGTAGGTCTGCTCTTCCCCCAGTGTGGAGGGGCACTGTGGGGGCAGCTGCTCAGCTCCCCTGCTGGAGGCAGTGCCCCTGGCAGGGAGCTGGGAATGCCCCCAGATCCCCCTGCCCCTATGCACCCACCATGCAAGAGGGTGTTGGGGTGCAGCATCCCTGCAAAGGGAACCCCGTGAGGGGTCGGGATGGGGGGTGCTGCATGCAGGGACCCCCATGCCTCACCGTGCTCCTCTTCTCCTGGCGTTGCTGCACTGCCCACTGCAGCTTCTGCTCCAGTGCGGAATTGTCCAGCTCCAGGAGGCTGGCAAAGGTCAGGCACTCCAGTGCATATTCGTGGCCTGTGGACCCCCATATACAGCCCTTAGCATCACCCCCAGCCAGCTCTCCCCCTTGGCAGTGGGGACTAGGGGGACGCCAGCAGCTCTGCCCTGCTGTTGGGGACACTCACCTGGCCAAAGCAGCGTGTCCTCGCCCAAGCCCATGGCCACATCCAGGGAGGCGAGCATGGTCTCAGGGGAGCCTTCAAATGGCCTGCCTGGACCCCCACACAACTGCCTGTCATAGGGGGGTCTGGGGGGTACCCCTAAGCCCATGTCAGGATGGGGTAATCCCCCAACCCCCTCCCTGGGGTTGGGTGCACTCACCACAGCCAGCAAGGAAGAGCAGGTCCCCGGAGAAGAGGCAGGGGGGGCTGCCGAAGGGGCCCCCGTCCAGCACATACACCATGTGGCCCACAGTGTGGCCAGGTGTGGCGAGCGCCTCAAAGGTCAGGCAGCCCACGGTCACCTTCTCCCTGTCTGCTAGTGGGCTGTGCCGGGAGCAGGGGGCACCGTCAGGGTGCTCCCCCCAACCCCAGCACCTCAAAATGCGCGCCTCCCATGGCAACCCTTCTCGCACGCTGGTGTCAGGAGCATGCCAGGTCTCTGCCCAACATGGTACTGGGGGGATGGACTGGTGGGTGAGTGCTGCAGACAGTGGTGGCTGGGAATTAAGCTCCCCCCAGATTTACAGGGGTGCTAGGGGCGTGCAGGACTTACTTGGTGAGCTGTGGGATGGCATCGAGAGCGCTGCCATACACCCTGCAGGAGTTGTGCTTCTGGCAGAGCGCCTCATTCCCTCCGCTGTGGTCCCTGCAAGACAGGGAGGTCAGAGACCCTAAATGTACCCCCCCCACTAAATGGGGCAGGGCTGGGGGCTGCCTCAGGTGGGGCTCCCTTCACAGCACCTACCAACCCTTCCAGGGCCACCTCTTGCCCCTTACCAGTGTTTGTGTGTGCAGAATATGGCCTCCAGCATCACCCCCTCATCTTCAATGGCAGCCTGGGGAGGAAATATGGACAGAGAGATTAGGAGGGACAGAGAACCCGAGTACCAGTTTCCCCCTAAACCCTGTCTCCCCCAGCTCCCCTGTCATGCTCCAGTCTTGCCTTGGGCACCAAGGGCTGCAGATTAGGGGCAGATTTGCTCCCCTCTAACCCCAAAATATAGAGATATTTATATCTCTATATTATAGTGAGGCCACCCCCTCACCTGGAGACAGCCAAACACCAGGTCAGAGTGGTTGTGAGGGTCTCACCTGTACAGCCAGCGGGTCAGAGGGGTCGATGACAGCCGCTTGGCTGGAGCCAGTGTCGATGACCAGGTAGCTGTAGTTGTTGGAGAGTACAGGAATGGGCAGGATTTTCACTCCTGGGGAGGAAGAGACAGAATCAAGGCATGATCCCCCCAGCTGGAAAAGGGGGATTCCAGGTGAAACTCCCCACGTCTTACATCAAATTCTTAGTTAAACATGCTTCGGGCAATTCGGTGATGGCAACCCCTCCCCAGCCCAAAGTGCCAGTGCTGGGGGACACCGCAGAGCGTGGTGTGGGAAGGGCTCGCCAGGACTCACCGGCGAAGCAGTAGGGCTGGGGCACGGAGTGGCCGTGTGGATACCGCTCCCGGGCCTTCTTCACCTGCCGCTGGTAGAAGAGGTAGCCCAGGCGTGTGCGGGCGTACAGGCTGTACCTAGGGAAGGCAGACACCCCTAGGAATTAAACCCCAGTTCCTCTAAGGAGCCCACTTGGGAAGGGGGCTATTGCCGGGGCTGTGACTACCACAGGGAACACATACAGGGCCACTTTCTCATTTGGGAGGGCTACAGGTGGTGTGTGTGTGTACCCCACACCCCAGATGCATAGTGAGGGCAGGACTGGTTCCCTGAGCAGGCACCCTCCTGCAATTTCGAGCAGGAAGGACTGGGGGGGCATTGCTGTGGGATGCTCACCAGGAGGGGCTGGAGCTGGCTGTTCCTCCCCATGCTCGGGGTGGGGGTGGAGGGTATGGGGACGGACATGCTGCCCAAGCTTGCCATGCTCCGGGGAATCAGGAAAGAGAATGGGCCGAGGAAAAGGGAGGCAAGAAATGCCCCTGTGCATGTGGGTGTGCAAAAGACATCAGGCTGCGGGGCTCGGAGGGACCTCCCCGTTTGTACAGCAGCGCTTTGGGACAGGACGGGGATTGGTGCAATGACGGACATGTAAAGACCCGGGTTGCAAAGCCCATTCCCGGCCGAGTGCAACCCTGGATGGCACACCGGGAGCGATCCCTGCAGTAGCCGGGGGTCCCCTGTGTCTGTGGCGGTGGGAGCCCGAAGCCGGCGAGCAAGGGCTCCTGCCAGCGCCGAGTAGCCTGACCACGGCCGGGGCACCGGGGCAGGTCAGCGGTGACACCCGAGAGAAGGCGCCCCGCATGGGAGGGTGACCGGCACCGCGCGGGGGGAGGCGGCGTCCGATCCCCGGCCCCGGCGGCCGGGCCGACGCCGCCCGCCCCCACTCCCCCGGCCGGAGCGGGCTGGGCCCCAGCCCGGTCTCTCCGTGCCGGCGCGGCCGCAGGTTCCGCCCCGGGCGGCTCCGCACAAGCAGGGGAGGGTGGTGGGCCCTCCCTCCCGGCGGCAGCACAAAGGCGGGCGGCGGTGGCTGCCTCCCTGCGGGGGTCCCGCAGCGGCGACCGCTCACTCTGTCGCTCGCTCACTCACCCCAGGCGGAACAGCAGCGGGGCGGCGAAGGCCATGAGCGCGGCGGCGGCGCGGCGGGCGCGGCGGAGGAGGCGCAGGCAAGCGGCCCCGAGCCCGCGCGCCCTGGCCGCTGCCGCCGCCGCCGCCCCGCCGGGCCCCGCGGCCATGCCGCCAACCGGCGTCACGCGCCCGCCGCGTCGCGCCCCCTGCCGGCCCCGCCGCCGCGGCACCGGGAGCGGGGGGGGACACACGCCCGGGGGACACACAGCGCTCGCGTCACCCGCCGAGAGGAGGGGATTCCCCCCCGCCGCTGCGAGGGGTGTCCCCCCGTTGACGTCACTGCGTGAAGAAGGGGGTCCCTGAGTGACGTCAGAGCCGGCGGGAAGGAAGTCCCGGGGGGACGGGCAAGGGCCGGCGGGGTCCCTCCCGGGGAGCAACAGGCGGGAGAGCGCACCCCGCCGCCGGTCCCGGCCGTCCCGCGTGCAGGGCGCGGAGCCGCCGCGGGGGGGCGCGGTGGGCGGTGGCTGCCCCCGCCCCGTCAGACCCGTCCCGTCCGGTGGCGGCCGCAGCCCGGCGGAGCAGCGCGCAGCAGGTAGGGTGGCCCAACCCGCTCCGCGCCCCCCGCCGTTCCCGAGTCCCGCCTGCGACCCCCGGCGGTCCCCCTCGTTCTCTCGACTCCCCTCCGCCCGCTTCGTCCCCCCATCCCCCTGACCCTGCGCCCTTCGGTGCCACAGGCGGCGAGAGGCTGTCCCAGCGCTCTCCCGAGCGTCCCGGAGGCCGACGGGCACTGGGCGAGGGTGGGCGGCCGGTCGCTAAACAGCGGGGACGCGCTGCGACACCCCGCTCCCCCGTCACTGGAGTGGGTAGGGGCACGTCGGGTTGAGGTCGGGCGGCGGGAGGAGCGGGGACGGAGCGCGGTCCCGCGCGGAGGGACGCGGGGGGACGGGACCCCTACGCGCGGGTTCCCTCTCTAGCGCTGGTGCTGTTTTCCGGACCCCACGCGATGGCGTGGCAGGGAATCGGGGCGTGGTGCGGGGTGGTTCGTGGGAGGGCAGCGATACTTCTGCGGTGGAGGGTGTCACGGACCCTCTGGGGTGTCTCAGGAGGGGTGGGCACGGGTTTGTGCTCGGCAAGGTGTGGGGTGACAGCATGGGGATACGTGGGAACCACCACTGGGCAGTGTGGGGGTGCCGGGGCACAGGAGGACGCCGCTGTCCCATGTCTGTGCCCCCGGGAGAAAGCTTGCAGAGGGGCAAGGATGTGGGAAAGGTGATGCTGAACCCCAGCAAACTTGTGTCGTGTGAGCGGTGTGGGCCAGCAGGGAGATCCGGCCTGGGTGGGCTGTACTGACCCTCTCGTGTCAGCTGAGCAGGACTGGCCTGGGCTGGGCCGGGCCGGGCCGGGACAAGTGTCTGTGCTGTGTTGGATTGTGCTGTACTGAGCCGTGCTGTGCTGCAGGAGGCAGCTGTGCCCTGTTGAACTGTACCAGGCTGTGCCATGCCATGCCAGGCTGTGCCACTCTGTGCTGTGCCATACTAGGCTGTGTTGTACTAACCCGTGCTGTACTGGTGGGAGCTTCCCACTTCTTCAAGAGTGAGGTGCTTTCTCAGGCAGCCTGAGTGTGGGGAGCTCTGTCCCCCGCCCCAAACCATGATCCCCTCCTAAGGTGGTTGTGTTTCCCCCAGGAACCTGTGGAGCTTGTAGCAGGGGCCTGAGCCTGGCAGGAGTGCCACGGTGGATGGTGGGGACACAACCCTGTGCTACCCGTGAGATTGTGGAAGGGATCGTGGTTGGCTGTGCCCCATGTGCCTGCTATACATGCCTTATCTGTGCTGAGTCACGGTGCCAGTGCAGAGTAGCACCTTGTCCCCAGGGACCGTGTCATGCCACTGAGCCGGCCCTGGGTTGCCACCTGCCATCTAACTGGTGACCTCAGTTTTGGGACCGTGCAGTGCCATGGACCTAGGAGGGTTCGGCTGCCTGCTTCCCTGGGTGTGGCAGCTGTTGGGACCCGTCAGGCTGGTTCCTTCCCTGTGCCCAAGGCTACCCCAATGCGGTGGAAACAGGAGGGGCTGGAGCAGTCACAAGCTGCTGGTCATGGGCACAGGGTAGGACCCTGCTGATCTGGTGCTGGCCAAATACACCCCGCTTTCCCCAGACACTTGGGTTCCCTCCTGGGGACTCTGGTCCCCCTGTAACTTGAGTGTCAGTCACAGAGGCTTCCCTAGGGTCAAGGTCCTATTTTGGGCCCTCCCCTGGCCCCACAGATGAGGCGGTACCAGGGGGTCCCCTGTGCTTTCTGGGAAACCACAATGGAGAAAGTGAACTTCCTGTCCGTATGGTCACTGCCACACTGGTTGTTTATTTTTGGTGCTGTTGTCATCGTGATGACGAAGGGCAGTGTGACCGTGGCAGCTCTGCCATGGCTGGCACGGTTGGATGGCAGGAGGGGTGGAGGGACAGACACGGAACTGCTCCCTCCAGCCCCGCATGGCTGGCATGGGTGTGCCCTCGGCATCACTGCTAGTCCAGCCCGGCTGAGGAAAGCACTGATGTCACTCAGGAGGAAGTTCCCAATCCCCTCCTAGCCTGGTCCTGGTTAGGATCAGATCCTGGTTCCTTTCCTGGGATGGTCCCAAGATCACATCACGGCTGAGGGCAGGAGGGTTGTGGGGGGTCCTGGCACCTTCCTGGGGTCTGGGATGCCAGTGCTGAGGGGGTGGGAGGTGAGTAAAGGCCTGGCACTCTCTACTGGCAGCGCTGTTGTTTTCCTGGCCTTGGAGATCCTGCTTTCCTTCTCCTCCTCCTGCTGGGACCAAGCCCAGCTGGCCCTGAGCCCGGGCTGCCTGCTCACAGCTGCCAGGGGCTCTGTGAGGGGGCCTGGTGTGGCCGAGGAGAGGAGCTCAGCCCCAGGGGGGTCCCAACTCCACTCCCCGAGGAAGAGTCCACCTCCTATGGAAGTGATGTGGGTGTCACATCCCCTTGAAAGGGGACTCAGGAGTTCTGGAGCCCCTGTGTGACGCATGCAGCTGTTGGGTGGGGACACCCCCGAAATGGGAGGGGCAGTGGGATCTGCATGGCTGTGATGAGGATCAGACCCTGTGTTTCCATCCCAGGCAGTTGGCAGAGTGATCCCATTTGTCCTCAGTGTGGTGCTACCAGGAGCCACAGACCAGCCAGGGGTGCTGCTCCTTCCTCCCTGGCAATCTCAGGGTGGGCTTCAAAGACTGGAGAGGTCAGATCCCTTCTGAAAAGGTCATGTCCTCGACGCAGCTTGAGTCAGCGCGTGGCTGTGCCCTGCCCGCGGCTGACCGCTGACGCAGGTGCCGGGGACTCAGGGCGCAGGAATGAGGGTGGCCCCAGCCAAGGGACAGCGGGGACATCCCTCGTCTATTATTGACCTGCTGGCATTGAGGCCAGCTTGTCCTTACTAATTAGGAGCCACTATTAAAGTGGGAGGGGGAGGCTTTGTGGCTGCACGATGCCCTCTGTCCCCGCACCTGTGGCTCCACTCACCAAGAACAGGTGCTGCCCGGGGAGGGTGACCTGTGCTGAAGCCCCGCGTGTTCTGTCCCCTGCAGGTGCCCGTGGGAGACGCAGGGAACCGGCATGTCACATCCCAGCGCACCCCCGCTCTACGACGACAAGAACCCCCTGTACCCCCCGCCCCCTGGGGGGTACCCCCAGCCCCCCCACTATGCGGGGGGGTACCCGCAGCCTGGGGGGTACCCTGCGGGGGCGGGGTACGCGCAGCCAGGGGGGTATCCAGCATCAGGGGGGTACCCTCATCCGGGCATGGCCGTGCCCACCATGCCTATGCGGTTTGGTAAGTGGGGCACCTTGGTTTATTTGGGGGAAGGTACTAGAAACAGGGGTGCTGTGAGGGGCTGCATGGCTGACCCTGGTGCTGAGGGGTGTCCCCCGCAGGTGACAACGGCCTTGGGGATGGCTCTCCCTTCCAATCAGTTGACTGGGACGATAGGAAAGTCCGGCACGCCTTCATCCGCAAGGTGAGTCCCAAGGGGCCGGGGCACCTGTCAAGGTGGGGGGCCAAGTGCTGACCCCCCTGTCTCTTGCAGGTCTATGCCATCATCTCCCTGCAGCTCCTGGTGACGGTGGGAATCATCTCTGTGTTCACCTTTGTGTGAGTAGAGGGTTCCTCCTTACCTTTGTCCTGAAAAAGAGAGGAGTTTGAGTTCCTCGGGGGCTGTCCAGAGGGGATAGTAGCTGCTGTCTCCTCTCCCTCACACTTGTCCTTGTCCCTCCTGTCCCACAGCCACCCTGTCCGCTCCTTTGTCCAGAGGAATGTTGCCATCTACTACGCCTCATAGTGAGTAGGGGCTCTGCTGGCTCACGCCCCCCCAGCTCGTGCCCCACATCCACAGCCTCCCAGCCCAGGGGCTGATCCTGGTGGGGGGTTGCGGGGCTCACACCTGCTATCTCTCCTTGCAGTGCTGTGTTCCTGGTGACCTACCTGGTGCTGGCCTGCTGCCAGGGTCCCCGGTGAGTCCCTAGGACCACCAGGGTGGGATGTGTGGGTATGGGGGGTGTCTCCAGAGCATGAAGATAGGTTCCTGCCTGGGGCTGCCCCTGGGTGGTGGGGGCCAGGGGGACACAACATGGTTGTTGTCACTAGCTTACCTCTCTCCTCTTTTGTCCTCAGGAGACGCTTCCCCTGGAATATTATCCTGCTGAGCATCTTTGTGAGTGGGCTGGGACTGGCAAGGGGCCCTGGAGGTGTCCCTATGGCACCCTGGGTCTCCCTGGGTGTGCTGGGGGGGATAGGAGGACATATGGGCAGGTGGGCAGCCTACTGAGCTCACCCTTCTCTCCCACAGACACTGGCCATGGGGCTGATGACAGGCACGATTGCCAGGTACGCCCTGGGGACCCTGTGGTTATAGAATCTGGGGTCCCCCCTGTCCTCCACTATGCAGCCAGCTCGGCTGAGAGGCTGCCAGGAGCCAGGGGATGCTCCGGTCCCTTGGGCTCAGGGACCACGGAGTTCCTGTTCAGGATCAGGACTGTGGGGGAGGGTCTCCAACACCCCTCTGGCAGGAGGATACTGAAGTATGAGGTGACTTTCTTTGTCTGCAGCATGTACCAGACGAAAGCTGTCCTGATTGCCATGCTCATCACCGCCATTGTGGCCATCGTTGTGACCATCTTCTGCTTCCAGACCAAGGCAAGGAGAGGGACGCACCCTTCCCTGCCCTCTATGGGCCAGGTGCGGGGAGCTGGTCACTGGGGACACCCTGGGCTCTCCTGTGACATATGTGTGTGTGTCCCCATCAGGTTGATTTTACATCGTGTCCGGGGCTGTTCTGCGTGTTGGGCATCGTGGTCATGGTGACTGGGATCATCACTGCCATCGTCCTCTCCTTCAAATATGTGAGTGGGAAGGAGGGAGGGGCTGTGGGGTGCCACGGGTATTCCGGGTTGGCTATCCCCAGGGCTGGTGCAGGCAGGGCGTTTGGGTGGTCCCTTTGCTGGGAAGCAGGGTGTGGAAGGCAGCTTGCCTGCAGGGAGAGGGTGCGTCAGCATCGGCAGCTGCTCCTCAAGAGCCGGGTGCGGGCAGAGCCTGCCCTGCCTCGCCTGCTGCCTGCCAGCACCCCGGCTCACCCTGCTCGTGCTCCCTTCCTGCGCAGGTCCCCTGGCTCCACATGCTGTACGCAGCCATCGGGGCCATCGCATTCACACTGGTGAGTTGACAGCTGGAGCGGGCAGAGGGCGTGGGGCAGGGACTGGGGAGGGAGGAATTCCCCCTTGGTCCTTGCCTGACACTCTCTGTTCCTGCAGTTCCTTGCCTATGACACCCAACTTGTGCTGGGAAACAGGAAGAACACACTGAGCCCCGAGGAGTATGTCTATGGTGCCCTCACCATCTACACTGACATAATCTACATCTTCACCTTCATCCTGCAGATAGTGGGCCGGGATTAGCCCTTCCTGTCCCTCTCCAGCTGCTCCTCACCCCTCCTCTGGTCTCTGTACAGGATAGTCTGCTTACTGTGACTCTTAATGCTTTGGCATTCCTACCTGTAGGCTGCTAAGGAAAGGGCTTCCCTTGATCATCCCCCAACAAGCCTCTGAGGGCAGTGGGGGGGACTGGCTGCCAGCATTAAGGCAGTTTAGCCCAGCTTTGGCACCGCTTACCGAGGCTGTGCCAATGGCATTGGGCTGGCAGCGGAATGTCACAGCCCTGCCTGGGCACAGGGAGCTGGCAGCAGCCACTGGGATCATGTTGAGATTTTTTGCCAGAGAACATTTGGTGTCATTCACTCTGTGCCTTAGATGTGGCTCTGGCCATGCCCCCTCCCCAAGCTTGTGGCTGTGCCCGGGGTGGGCAGGGGGCAGCTGGGACCTCCATGGCAGAGCTCACATTGTAGAGGCCCTGCAGCCACAGATGTGGGCAAAGTTGCACTTGCTAAATAAAACACTTCAGTTTTCCAGAGAGTCTCAGTCTTACCTGTGTGGCAACTCCCTCAAAAAACCTGTGGGCAGACTCAGTGGAGGCTGTGGCCCGGTGCAGCACAAACACTGCTTTGGGATGGGAAAACCAAGGTCAAACTGCTCCAAGCCTGGCCTCCCTCCCCTGCCTGTAGCCCCTGCTGTTGTGGGCAGAAGCCCAGCTGCAGAACAGCTCGGGCCCCCACTGCTGAGGCAGGCAGAGCCTGGGGCTGAGCATTGAGGGAGCAACCACAGTGGCACTGAGCTGTTTCACTTTATTTGTCCCTATTCAGCTCCACAACCACTTCATGGTCTGGACAGGCAGGGCAGATGCCACTGTCATGCATTCCATGGCGCTGGTGTGACCTTGGCCAGTCCCTCCAAGGTGCTGCAGTGACAGCCTGGGCATGGGGGGCAGCGTGGCTATGCCCCCCTGACCATCCTGTTGTATCGCTCCGTCTCATACTCGCCCTGGTTGGCTTCCATCATTGCTCGGCGGATTTTGAGCTGCTCAAGGCGGTTTTTGTCCACTTGCCGTTTGGCCAGGAGGAAGAGGATGATGCCGGAAGGCAATCCAATGGCCCTGCAGGACAGCCAGCAGTCAAGGAGATGGAGAGAGTGGGTGGGGAAACAAGGGTGCTGTGCCATGCTGGGGCTGCATGGACAGTGCCTACAGACCCCCAAGACCCCTGTTCCACCCCGGGCCCCACAGAGCAGCGCAGCCTCCCAGTGCCGACCCTCTCCCACCAGCTGAGCCACTCACCAGGCCACCCCCACCGGCTTCATGGGGTTCTTGCCCTTCTTGCGTGTGGGGATGTACTCCACCCCCTCGGGGAGCCCCCCGCTGCCAGGCTCCTGGCTGGCCGGTTGTCCCGCTGGCCGGGGGCAGCTCTGCCCAAAGAGCCGTGTGCCCCGGGCATCCGGCTGCCCGCAGGCCTTGGCAGGACACGCTGAAGCTCTTACTGCCACCAGCAGTGCTGCGGGGAGAGAAGCATTAGGGAGGGGCGGCTATGGGGTGGAGTGTGGGGGGCCCAGCCCGGGCTGCCTGAACCTCCTGTCCCTGCCCTTATCCCGGCCCTCTTCCCTGCCCTTTTTTCCTGCCCTTGCCCTGGCTCTTTTTCCTGCCCTCTTCCCCGCCCTTTCTCCTGCCCTGGCCCTGGCTCTTTTTCCTGCCCTCTTCCCGGCTCTCTTCCCTGCCCTCACCCCGTCCATGCCCATTCCCCTGCCATAGGCCCTGCCCTTCCGCCAGGGGGCGCTCGAAGGCGGGGCCTGAGCCGAGGGCGTGACCAACACAGCGGGGGCGTGGCCCTAAGCCCTCTCCTCGGCGGGGCGGGGCGGGGGTGCGTCCCGGGGCGCTTGTGCCGAAGGCCGCGGAGCAGTGCCGTGAGAGAGGTGGCGGAACGGTCCCGGTCCCCCCGCCCCGGGGCTGCCCCCTGCTCCTGCCCACCCACCCACCCGCTCGCCCGCCCGCCGTTACCCCGGAATCCGCCTCGCGCCGCCGCCATGGTGCCGGTGTGCGCCAGCGGCTCCGCTGCATGCCGGGAGCTGCAGTCTCGCCACCCGGGGACCGTCGGCGGGCGGCGCCGCGCGGTCTGTGCGCAGGAAACTACATCTCCCAGAGAGCGCCGCGCAGGGCGGGCCCGGCCCGCCCTGCCGGCGGAAAGGGCGGGTTCCGCGCGCGGACGCGGGCCGTGGTTGGCTGGGGCGGGCGGCGATTGAGCGGGGCGGGGCGCGCGGCGGAAGCGGCCGAAGCGGCCGAAGCGGCGGCGGGGTGGGTCGGCATGGAGCCCGGGGAGGGCCCGGGAGCGCTGGACCTGCACGGCGACGAGGAGATCATCGAGGTGGTGGAGCTGGGCCCGCCCGGGCCGGGTGAGACGGGGCGCCCTGCGCCACGCACCGGGCAGGGCCTGCGGGGGCTCCGGCCTCCCGCCGGGGCACCGGGAGCGCTGCGGCCCCACCCAGTGCCAGGCCCGGCCGGTGCATCCCTCCGGCCCGCGGCCTCTCCCCGTGTCGCGTCCCGTTCCTCTGCGGTTTCCCTGCTCTGGGACTCGTGGCCGCGGCGGCATCGCGCATCCTCCCGCTGCCCGGTCCCCGCTGTCCCTCCGAACCCGGCAGGCCGCGAGCCGCGCCCTGACCTTCGCCCTCTGCAGATGACCTGGCCGAGGAGATGGAGGACGTGGACTTTGAGGACGAGGGGGCAGAAGAGCCCGATGCCGAGGCTTGGGAGTCGGAGGATGACGAGGGGGTGGAGGACGGCATGGAGGCACAGGACGACAGTGAGGTCACGTTCTCTCTCCACTCGGGTGAGTGCTGGGCACGGGCAGAAGCAGCTGGGACCCCCCTCGGGACCTGGTCTCATCTTGGCTTGCCCCAGAGTCCAGGGGTGCAGAGTGCCTTGCTAGGCTGCTGTCTCCCAGCCTTCTTGGGACAGCCGTCAGGACTCAGAGCTGCCCTGGGCTTGTTTCTGCCTTATGCTCTGGTAGAAGAGCCCTTTGGGCCTCCTATCATGGCAGCTGGCTCTAAGCTCAGCAGAAAGCCTCTGCCGCTCCTCTCCCACGTGAAGAATTGATTCCCACTGGGCTAGGTTGAGAGTTCAGCTTGCTGACGTCCCACCCAGACCCAGTGCTGCGTGGGGTTTGGATCCCCTGGGAACGTCAGGTGAGGCGGGATTGGCACCGTAGCCATGTAGCCTCTCTTTGCTCTTTTGTCAAGATTCTGTCTTCTGTGTGAGCCTTGACCCCAAGACCAACACGCTGGCAGTGACAGGCGGAGAGGATGACAAGGCCTTCGTGTGGCGTGTGAGTGATGGAGAACTCCTGTTTGAGTGCTCAGGTGAGGTGCAGTGAACAGCTGTGTCCCCTCTCAGCAGTGTCTATCTGCACACATCTTTCTCCAGCTGTTGCTGTGCTCCTGACCATCTTCCATAGCTTGCCTTGAGCAGTCTCTGTCCCCTGATGTTTATAGGACACAAGGACTCGGTCACCTGTGCTGGCTTCAGTCACGACTCTGTGTTCGTGGCCACAGGTGACATGTCTGGGCTTATCAAAGTGTGGCGGGTGGATGCCAAGGAGGAAGTGTGGTCCTTTGAGGTGGGGGACTTGGAGGTGAGTGATGCTGTGGGGGCTCCCCAGCCAGCAAGTGGGGTGGCAGCACTTTGGTGACACTGCCTTTGTTCTCTCTCTCTCTGCCCAGTGGATGGAGTGGCACCCTCAAGCCCACGTACTTTTGGCTGGTACAGCTGATGGCAACACCTGGATGTGGAAGATCCCCAGTGGGGACTGCAAGACTTTTCAGGGTCCGGCATGCCCAGCCACGTGTGGCAGGATCTTGCCTGATGGTGAGGCGTGGAGCCTCTCTGGAGTGTGGAATGTCACCAGCTCTGTGTGGGCCATCTGCCCTCCTGCTTCTCCCAGTCTGTGCTGAATGGGAGGTAGGGGGATAGGGAGCCCTGTCTCTATCTGCTATCTCTCTCTCACCCAGGGAAGCGAGCAGTGGTGGGGTATGAGGACGGGACCATGCGCATCTGGGACCTAAAGCAGGGAACCTCGCTGCATGTCCTGAAAGGTAGGGAAGAAGGAAGAGGTTTATCACCTAGACTATTCCCTAGCTGGCAGACAGACCCTTCCAGTGGGCTCTGACCTCTGCCTGGGTGGACAGGAGGCATCCTGTGAGGGCAGGAGGGAGCCTGGCACAGGGTTTCTCTCCCCAGCGGTGGCTGTTGCTTGCCAGGGTGCTGGCAGAGCCAGGCAGGGTGGAGGCTGCAGGATGGTGTGTTTCAAGGCTCACCGGGTCTCTGTGGGGAGGGCACATAAAGCTCATACCTGCTGCTCACTCCCCAGGCCAGGATGGCCATCAGGACCCCTTGACGTGTGTAGCCAGCAACCAGGATGGCAGTTTGATCATGACGGGCTCTGTGGACTGTCACGCCAAGCTGATCAACTCTGCCACGGGCAAGGTGCGTCTGTATGGGCCGGGCACAGCCAGGAGCGCTGCGGATCCCCCAAGTCCCCTGTCCTGGGCTGGGGGCAGAGCCAGGAGCGCTGGGGATCCCCCAAGTCCCCTGTCCTGGGCTGGGGGCAGAGCCAGGAGCGCTGGGGATCCCCCAAGTCCCCTGTCCTGGGCTGGGGGCAGAGCCAGGAGCGCTGGGGATCCCCCAAGTCCCCTGTCCTGGGCTGGGGGCAGAGCCAGGAGCGCTGGGGCCCCTCAAATCCGGGGCCGTGTGCGGCCACCGGCCGCCGGCAGGCGGCGCCCTCGCGCTGCGGGTGGAGCGCGGGCTGGGTGGTCCCGCCCGGCTCCTGGAAGGAAGTTCCTTCTTGTTTGCTCCCAGGAATTGAGGCTTTGGGGCCGCGCCTTGTTCTAATGAGGGCGCAGACTCGGTATCGAGTGCGAACGGGACCTTTGTGCGTCTGGGTCTCCTTCCCTCGGGGTATAGTCACCCTCCCTCTACCCAGGTGGTGTGCGTGTTCAAGATGGAGAGCGTGACCCCCAAGGCACCCATCAGCGAGGGTGAGGAGGCAGAGTCCAACTCAGTGGAGTCGCTGGGCTTCTGTAATGTGTGAGTGTTGGGACAGCCGCTCTTCAGTGCTACATCTTACAGGGCTTGTCATACAGATTCATTTGCATCCCTTGCACTCAATCTGTTGCATTTCTCTTGCCTCTGTACTCCCCAGCTGGGTGTGGAGATGCCAGATCCCTTTGGTATGAGGCCAAGGGTCACCAGCTGCTCAGTCCTCCCTGCAACTGTTGGGATTCTGGGCTAGTCTGATTGACCACTGCTTGGCTGGGATACTCTACTCTCCAGACAGCTGATTTCCTGCTAGGACACTGTCATCTTCACAAACCATGATTGCTGACTTGTTGTACTGCTGGATTTCCCAAGCGGGTTGTTTGATGGCTCCAGCCATCAGGTTTTCCCTCATCCTCACTACATTGTAGCCTTCAGCGTAGGGTTTGCCTTTTACCTGCAGCCTTTATGTTTCCATCCCTGCTTCCCGATGTGCCATGTAATGCCTATTCCCTTGTCTGTAGGATGCCACTGGCTGCTGTGGGCTATCTTGACGGCACACTGGCTATTTACGACCTCTCCACACAGAGCCTGAGGCATAAGTGCCAACACGAGGTACTGCCCTCCCCCCCTGCCCCGCCCAGGCTTGGGAGGTGGGCTTTGGGCCTTTTGGAGATCTCCCTTGAAGCCCAAGGGCCAGTTCCCAATTTGTACTTCTCCCTTAGCCTTGGGCTTCCCCAAAGGGCAGCCGCAGTCTCTGCAAAGCGGATGTGCTTGGTCCTGGCGTCTGGCTCTCCTGGGAGGACAGCAGACACCATGAGGGGGTGGGGGTACAGGGGGGGAGCTAAGAGGTCCCCACTGTGGTTTTCCCCTGCCCCAGTCAGGGATTGTGCAGCTGCTGTGGGAGGAGAGCTCGGCCGTGGTGTACACCTGCAGCCTGGACGGGGCTGTGCGGCTCTGGGACGCCCGCTCGGGGAAGATGATCAGCGAGTACCGAGGGCACTCTGCCGAAATCCTCGACTTTGCTGTCAACAAGTGAGCAGGCAACCCCTAGACCCCTTCCCTGCTGGGTGGAGGGAGCAGTGATAGCAGGGGCCTCCAGCCTAGGAGCTCAAATCGCAAGCTGCCTCTTTGAGTGCCCTTGTGGTCTGGTCCCAAGGTGGGGGACAAACCTAGGTCCATGTTGGGACTCGAGGGTCTCAAGGGGGAGTGCAGCACTTCAGAGCTGGGCTGGGGGTGATGGTCAGGGATACTGGAAGCCCCCAGCCCCACCTCTGAGCCCTGTCTCCCTGCAGGGATGCCTCCATTGTGGTGACCACCTCTGGCGACCACCAAGCCAAAGTGTTCTGCGTCCAGCGGCCCGATCGCTAGAACTGCGTCAAGGGACGGCGTCCCGGCGCTGCCCTGCGCCTTGTGTACAGAGGGATGAGGGACATGGTTTCACCACCCTTCTCCAGTGCGTGCTTTGTAATTTTTCCAGCCTGCCCTGCTTTGCCCTCACCGTCTAGGGGCCAAGCCAGGGGTTTTGTATGAAGACGTCTTTAATTATATAAATTATTTCACTTAACTGGATGCCATCTACTCTGCTTGTTGGGGGGAAGAGGATCTGGGGAGCTATGCTCCCTCCTCAGGGATCTCCCTGGCATCCAACCATGGCCTGAGGATCAGTGGCAGAGACTCCCATCCTAGCTCTCCCTGCTAGGGGGAATCAGGGGTCAGGATAGGAGGGAAGGGTGCAGGTCGCTAGCTGAAGGTAGGAGAATCCTGCTCTGTACAGTCTAGGAGCTTCTTAACAGAACAGGCTATTCCCAGATCTGGGTACTGCACCCCAAAGTTCATTAGAAGGCATATGTTCCACAATACAGGAATTATCTCCCTTGGGGCTGTGACCAAACACCCCTTCCAGGGCAAGGTCACGTGCATTGACAAGCCAAAGCTTCAAAGCCCTTTAAGATAGAAAGATCTTCTTTATTAATGAACCCCAACAGTATTTCTTCAGATACAGGAGTTTTGAACTCAAATACTCAGAAGAAAACAAGTTAATATTGCATTATTCTCATAAGAAATACTGCAACTTATTTCTGGTAACATATTGCAAAGCGAAACAGCTTGAAAAGAAAAAAAAATTAAAAAAGAAAAGAAATTAAGTCAATCAAACTGGAATTAAAGTTTTGTTTTTTGGAACGATCGAGTCCTCGCAAGCACAGCTCGTTTCTGCAGATTACTCCCCCAACTGTCGTACAAACAGACCCCCGATTGCTTGAATTCCTTATGAGCCCACAGAGGTGCAACATTAAAAGCTACGATTATCAGGTAGCAAGTGCCCCAACCTTTGTCCTCCACTGCAGCCTCGGTGACTCAGCGTTAACGGGTTGTGAACGTCTTCCCCCTAAAAAGACGGAGAGAGGGGTCAGCACAGCCCCAGGGGCCTGTGGGGCTTGTGGTGGGGCATGTGTAGCAGAGCTCTCAAAGCCAGGCAGGCACTGCTGGGTTGGAGCTCACAGGGTCTGTGGCTGCAGAACCAAGTCACAGGGCTGTGGGAAGGGGCTAACTTTTGCAGAGGGGACAACCCTCCTGCCCCAAAGCAGCATGCAAAGGGGACATGACAGGTCAGAGAAAAAATGACACCAAGGGGCTCTGGGATAAGCAGAAGGTAAGGGAGCTGATTGAAACATGTTCATGCAACTGCTCTCCTCCATCCACTTCACTGCTTGTTCACAAGAGGGAGCCAGCCAGCATGGTAGCCTGGCCCCAGCCATCAGCTGGCCAAGGGCAGCCAGTGACTCTGAGGAGCTGCAGACACTGGGCAGCAAGACTTGGTCCAGTGCCCACAAACCCCAAGGAAGGACCTGGCTCTTCTCCTGTGAGCTGGAGCTGCTTCCAGAGATGGATGAGGCAGCTCTAATATAACAGGGAAAAAGCTCCAGGAATGCCACCAAGGACTTGGAGGGGGGAAATGGAGACACCAGGGCTTGCAGGGCCACGTACGAACATTTTGTGAAGGACCTGCCAGTTCCTCACAGGACATCTGAGGCAGTAAGCTGTGGGTCACCCCCATGGCACCCCAGCCTGCCCTGGACTGCAGAATGCCAAACTGAGCAAGACTGAGCTCGTGGCTGGCAGCGAAGCCCAGAGAGCCATGCCCTGCTTTGCTACTCACGTGATTGTTTTCATTTCTTTCTTCTCTGCGTCTGGACGGGCACGGTTGAGCACCTTGAGGAAATCTGACGTTTTCGCCCTCATACGCGTGTGAATATAGGCCTGTGTTTCATTAGGACAAAATGGGGACATGTCAGGAGCCTTTCTTCATAGCTCAGATTTCAGGACACATCAAAGCCAGGTCACGCTGAACAATTACCCTCATTTCTGTTCTCAGAAAGGAAACAAACCAGATCCAAAAGGGAAAAATCCTACTTTACTGCTAGAATGGAAAGAAAACAGTCTTGTGTCCAAAAGCAGGGAGAAGGCAATGATGCATCACTTGCCACCCCTGCATGACTGCGGAGGGCAGTGGCAGACCCTAATGAGTTCTGAAGGGGCACCCCTGTCCCCTGCTTCTCCCCTTCAGCACCCAGGTTAGATGGGCTGAAGCCCCCTGTGTGCCCCGGCCCTCATACCTTCGAGCACTTGATGTGATAGTGCAGGTAGTCCCGGAATGTGTGGATCAAGTTTATGGTGTTGTCTCTGGCTGCAGCATTGGTGTGACGGGGGAACAGCACTGAAAGAGGCCAACACAGACCATTAGTACCTCCTGAGGCCTTCAGGGTGTGCTGCATTGAATCCCTGCCTCGCTCTCTATAAAGAGCCCTTTACTCTTGACATGTACCAGGATTAAGCAGCACTTGTGATTTTAAATACAAAGTTTAAGAGCACTTTTCCACATTTCCCACAGCAGCCTGTGCACTCTGCGGGACACAGGCAAGGCCAGGTGTCCAGAAACAATGGCACTGCAGGAAACCACATGTTGCTGTATCAGTGCTTGGGAGATGCAATTGGAGGAGCAAGCTGGGAGGCAGACTAGAGCGGCCAGGCTGCTCAACCAATTGCAAGATCCAGTCTGTCCTGGGGTCTTGAAATTGGTTCTGGATCTTCCCCTGGCAGCTTGCCAGCCCTGTAACATAGACCGACTTGGATACAAGCAGGTAGCTTGCTCTTTCCATAAGCTGGTGCTCTGTTAGGTGTCCCAGATCCAAGGGCTGAAAGAACATTTTGTCTGGGTGATGATCTCACCTGAGATCAGATAACTGGGAAATTTAGTCTCAACAAGAACAAAAGTATGTGGAATCCTGGACCTCTTCTTTCCATAGCTGACAGATGCCCAGGCCTCAAGGCACCATTTCCAGCACAGGAGGAGGGCAATGCTATCTTCACCTTTCCTTGCCGTGTCTGTGCTCAATCTCTGAGCTCCAAACTACAGGAATGCTGGCCTGAGACACCCTAACAACACACCCAAGCATCTTCAAGAGAGACCTATCCCTTTCAGCAGGGCAGTGTCAAGAAGTTTAGACTTCTTGACACTGCTGCTCAGGGGGAAGTCATGGTTCTGCTGGCCAGCACCTCTGTCACGGTAAAGTGGCTCATCAGTGTTTGGCCCAGAGCAAAGAGGCAGAGCTGGAGAAGCAGAATGCACTGCTCTGCTGCTGCTCTCTGACTGCCTCTGCTGATCAGGCACTGCAGAGCTCCCTGCAGCTGGACTACCTACAAGTACAGTTGCATGAAAACTTTCACAAGAAACCTCCAGTTTCCAAAATATCACAGCAAAACCACTCTTCCCTTTGCTTCCAAATACTGAACTTATTTTGTAGGCGGACACTAAACAACTCACTGTCCACTTCCACGTTTTCTTGCCCATAGTAGAGCTGAGGTGACCTGATACAGAAAAGGGACGCTCCAAAGGGGGCACACGAGACAGACTGCAACCCCAGAGTCCTTGCAGCCCTGAACCAACACTCAGGGAAGGTGAATTCCTTCCTGTTTCTCATGCAGCAACAAGAACCTCTCTCCTCCCCAAGCATCCCCAAGCCTCAGAGCTGCCTGCTTACCAAAAGTGATGTAGCCAATATTATCGCCAACAGCTGCGTCCGTGTCTTTCAGCTCCAAGGGTGGCTCCCTGTGGCTGAAGAGCACCTGTGGGGCTGTGTGACTGGCCCGGCGACCCTCCTTGAACTCCTGAACAAGACAAAGTGAAGGTGATTCCCACTGTGACCCTTCAGCAACATGCTGGGAAATCAAATGGGGTTTCCTCACTCCCAAAGGGCAATAAGCAGAAGGTGCCCCAGCTTTTCCTGAATGGATTGGGTTCATCAGGCCAAACACCCTGAAAGTAACCCTTTTTCCCAGCAAAACCAGCCCAAAATGCATGGCTGTCCTGGGTTTATACATGACCGTAGTGCAGCCCCTCAGCTGGGGTGGCTTTTGGTGTGTCACACCCCTGCCATGGGTGTTTTGTGGGACACCTCAGTCTGAGCAAGTACATGAGACAGCACAGTTCCTGCTGGAACTTCAATGCTTCCAGTGAAAGTGCACAGTGCCCACCAGCCCTGAGGAACAGAAATTCTCAGGAAGGGCTGCAAGGTCTCCATCACACCTAGTGTAAAGGTTCTGCCATTTGAGAAAACATCTCCCACCAGGAGTCTGCCTAGGCATCAAGATGCATCTAGGGGCTTGAAGCTTGTATGTGAACTCTGCTCCTCTTAATGCTTCCCCCTACACCTTGAAACAATACCTTCAGGCAGGGAGATCCCTTCCCCCACTTCTGACAGCAGCACAACCCCCACCTCACAGGAAATTTACTGGCTCTGCATTTCAGGAACTCTAAAGACCATCTCTGTGTGGGCTGGGAATGTCCAGAGACCATTCTCCTGCCCCAAGGCAGGGCAGTCTTCCCTCTGCCTCACTGACCTCCATCCCAACCTACACATTATCAGCTACCCTTGGCCTCTCCTCTGAGCACAGTTTCCCCGGGAAAGGCAGGGGCATCTATGTCCCTTTTAGAGTAGATCACTGGGCTTTCCTTAATGAAATGCTTAGCTTGCACTTCTGTCTGCTTATGCCAGAGGGTGAAATGGTTCAAATGGCTTCACTGGTTAGTTAATGGTCACATTTTCTCCATGAGAGCCTAGATGAGCAGACACCATGCCCAGCTGTGTTATGCAAGAGCAATAGCTGGAGGGAAAGAGCCAGTGTGACTCAGAGTGGAAATTCCTGTGGCTGGGCAGAGGCAGGGTTTGCTATTGTAAAAACCAAGAATTCGGGACATGGAGACTCCAGGACAGCTGCTGCCTTGAAGCACTGCCATCTTCCCAGGAGCCTCACTAACCCCATTTTGTTCATCATACTTCCCTTCCCATTTTAAAAGCTAAATTCCAGGCTGAGGGATATGCTTGGTGGGAGAAAACCACAAAGCCAGAGCAGATGCCATGTCTGTAGCTAATGAACACAGCAAACAGAGCTGTGAATACTTCCATTGCAACACACCCCCTTCTGATGACACCCAACACAGGTACACTGGTCTCCAGCAAACTGGGCCAGTAACTTGCTGTCCATGAGCCTGTCAGCAGCATGGCCTGGCACCCTTGAACAGGTAGGTTAAAGCTGCCTGGAACACCCTGCAGGCCCTGCTCCATGGCCATGCCCAAACAGGAGGCTGGCTCCCCAGGAGCTTAAGCAGATGAGTGAGGTGGGCCAGTGGCACAGATGAACACAGGTATGAGCATGCATTGAGCCTTCCCAGCTGCACACAGACAGATGTGTCACTTTCCCCAGGCTGCACACAGTTGTTCACAGACATGCAAAGTGCTTACTACAAGTCTCTGAATGCTTCCCAGCTAAACAGCAATTGGAAAAGGTAGCTGAGTCCAGACTCAGCTGAGTCCAGTCCATAACCTGGCATTATGATTGGTTCAAGCCCACAAATTAGTATATTCATAGCTCTAAAAAGTTGAAATCAGAGAGCTGTCACACTGAGCTGCTGAGTGTTTCTGCAGCATTTGAGCATTAGCAGGATGAAACTTCAAGGTGAAGACCAGTTTCAGCTCCTCCTCATGCATGGCATGACCCTGTCTCACCCTTCCTACTCCCTTTAATCCTCAACATGCTCAAGTCCTCAGCTGGCTGGAGATCCCTACACCATAGCTATCCACATTACAGGGCCTCAATGTGGGGACTGAAGCATTCACTGTGGTGTTTCTCATCTGTAACACATAATACGCTTGATTGTCCAAACGAGCAAGACTATTGATGATACAGATGCCAATGCAAGAGCCAGGAAAATACACTGTCTGTGCCCATTAGCATGTTCTTCCATCCCAGTGCAGCATAGAGCAAAGCACTTCCATGTGTTAAACTGCCTTTGTGCTCACTTCAGCAGCATATTTGGCAATGCTGCTTCAAGCAAGCAGGCATCTGAATTGAGGACCAGACCCCTTCCCTGTAATTCAGTTTCCATACCTGCATAAACACCTTTCCGATTACCACATCATCGTCGTCCTTAAATACCGTGCTGAACACAACTGTGACACGGTCCTTCTTTGCCTCAACATACCTGCAGGTGGGAGAGAGAGAACCCACCTGTGAGCCAGAGCTAAGAAGTTCAACTGGACGAGGAAGCAACTGCGTGACACAGTCAAGTAGATACAACAGCCATTCACAGGCCTGGCTGCTGTAAATTTCCCCTCCCTTGAGACAATATTTACAGGGAGCACCACATTTCTGTTGGGAGTGGCCAGTTCCTCTTCTGCATGCAGCCACAAGTGATGCCACTAACAGAGACTCTTGTGTAACATCCCAGCAGCCCGAGGCATAAGCATTACCCTCATGGGATACTTGTGGCAGCCTAGAACAGGCCCTTATTACCCTGGCCAAAGCACGGAGCAGGAGGATTTCCTGACTTTCCACCAAAACCTACAGCTGTGCACAGGAGCAGACTACCGAGTACGGTATGACCCCCATGCTGTTTGAACACTTACATTGTCTCATCATCCCTGTAGTGGATGACTGCTCTTTTTTCTCCTTCTTTGCCCTCTTCCTGGAATTTGAAATACTTCTCAAAGACTGAAGCAAAGCAGTTGCGCTTCAACATGCCGGCTTGGTGCACAATGGCATCCTTGTCTGCAGGAAGGTTCTCCAGGTCGTACAGCAAAGAGACATTGTAACCTGGGAAGGGACAGCCACTAAGCTTAATAATCTACATAGGGCCTTAATGAAAGCAGAGACCTTTTTTTTAAAGAGATATCTACAGTCCCACTTCTGCCTTAAATCCTCCCAAAAGTCCCAGGGGTGAGTTCTTCCCACTCCACGCACTTGCCAAAAGCCATGCCTGAACTCGGCGCGTGGCCATGGCAACGTTCCTGGGGCTGCTTCCCAAGCTCCCAGACACACGTGCTGGCTGAACTGCTCCCAAGTTTTTGCAGTGAGTAGGAAGAGATGTTGTCACAGGTAACCATGGTTTTCCTGTGTCTTACAAAGCATCTTTGAGAAGAACAAAGACCCCAACCGTAAGGAACAGAGGCTTCCTGGAGGAGGACTGCATAAAGAATTACAGCTTGTGCTGCAAGCTACTTCATCCCTGACGTGTCTGAGCCACTTTTTAAATTGGCAATTTCAAATTGCAATTCATTCTATAGAGAGCCTTAGATATCAAGCTCTTCAAGTGCAGCTTTCATATGAGCATTTCTCAGGTGACTTAAGTAACTTTGGAATTGCATTCACACACACATACACACATGCACACAAACACACAGAGAGTGAATGTTACTGCAGGGTTACCTGATTCAGGATTTACCAAGTAGCTTCCATAGACTTTCTTCAATACCTAGAAAAGAAATTAAACATTGAGCACACAAGCTATCAAGACTTGTTTCCTCCTGCACAGTCTAGGCCATATTTGGTCTTCTTTTAGAAGTATCAAATTACAACACCTGCCTCCCCTAGTCTAAGAGAACTTAGACAAATATTAAGTCATCAGCTTCTAGTACTATTGGCTGTTCCTGCTCTAGGGAGGGCTCCCTGAACTCCACTGACAGGGGACATACTGCAGGAGAGGACTCAAAACTGGAACTTTTTCAAGTTCTTGCTAGTCGGAGTTGTGTGGGGAAGAAGCCGTATAGCTCATACCTTCAAAGGAGAGCAATCAGCAGAGCCTGACACAACAGACCTGAGGGCTACCACTTTTCCTTCCATTCAAAGGCAGATGCAAAGCGTGCCAGGTCCCTCTCCTCACAGGACGGCAAGTTCAGAGCACACCATGGCCTGGTGATCACACACTGTCTCAGCCTATTGCACGAACAGATGGGGATCGAGAGGAGACTGCCACGCAGGCTTGGATGCCTCCCAGAAGCAGAACCGCCTACAGCACAGAAAAAACCTTTCTTCAAACGTAATTACTGCTGAATTTTACATCAATGGCAATTTCCAACTGAGCCATAGCTCTGTGTCAATGAGGGGGCTGGGAACAGGCAGTATTTCACAGAGAAGAACACAACAGTGCTGGGGCAGAACTGGCCCTCCTGGGATGACACCCACTACCACATGGAAAGGATACACAGACTCTCTGCATGACAAAACCTCCTCTCAGCAGAGAGCCTGCCTGCAGCCGTGCAGGAAGATGCCCTGTCTTAGCAGGAAGCCCACTCTGCATTCCTCACAGTGGGTTTTCACCAAAGACAGAGCAGAAACAAGCAACATTGTCTGCAGGGAAGTACAGAAAGCAACATTATGACAACTGGAGATTGAAAAATGTAATTTCTATTTAGTCAGTACTTCCAAGCCAGTCCTGCATAGATCCTATTTTCCTCTAAAAGTTTATAGAAAGTTGCCTTTCACCACCACAGTGGCTGCTGGTGCCCAGTGCTGTCAGCCACTTGTCCTCCACAGTTCTCTTGGGATCACACACTGCACTGAACCTCACTACACATGCTGGGAAGGTTCCACCATTTGGACTCCTTCACATACTCCTCATGCCAGCAGTGGTACCTTCAGTAGCAGGCAATGTTGCACCTAGAAAGCTCTGCATTCAGGAACCAGGAAAGCAGGACCCTCACTCATATCTTTTCTGATTTAGGTGGGTCTTATGGCAATTCGCAGGAATTCATTTTGGGTTCAAATCACCCATTTATCACCAGACTCATAATAAACTGATGGTGCAGTTTCCTTGTTTTCTTCCAAGGACAGACACCCAGAGGCAAAAGCCTGCTGAAAAGCCCTGAGTGAACCCCATTCGCTACCATGTGGAGATTTGAAAACGGACTCAAGAACTGAGTCACACTTCCTGCCTCGCCATCCAACCACAGCTCAGAGAGGCTCCTTTTTTCTACCATAAATGGCCCTCCACAGCCACAGGGCCCAGTCAACAGGAACCGAGCTTGCAACTTCACGCAGCAGCAGTGGAAAGGGAACCAATCTGTAAACCAAGGTCTGCATGCGCAGCAGGAGCCCAGCACTTGCTCTCAAGTGTGGTTAGGAGTCAGAAGAGAAGCATCACAGATCTGTCTTGATGCCTTCCTTCACCTGTGGGCTCAACACATCAGTCAGGGAAACTTATTTCTACAAGGTCAGGCTTCGGTTTGAACTTGCAAAATTAGTGGTGCCTTCTGCCTTTCAGGCTGCAGGGTCATACAAGATTACTTTTTCACGAGAGAGCGTGAACACACTTGCCCTTGTCTTTCAGCAAAGTGGGACTCCTGGTTGGCACAGAGCTGCTCCTTTGACTAGTGAGATGGGAGCACAGATGCTTCTCTAAGGGTCAGTTGTTAGATCCATCAACATCACGAGGGCATTGCCACCAACACAGTATTTGTAGGCAGGAGGCCTGGAGATGCTTACTCACCTCATCAGCACCATGTTCCTGGAGTTCCTTGTAGAATTTCAGAGAAATACTGACCATCACTTTTGTCTTATCTCCATTGGGGTTTGAAATATGGTAAAGGACTCCATCAAAGTCTAAGAAGCAAGCAAGAGAAATGTGAGGGAACAGAAACCATCTCCTATTTCTGAGGAATGTTTTCCCTACAAGTTCTAGTAACTGCATAAAGCGACACTGCTCCTCTTGCTCCAGCCCTCACACGCACAGCAAGAAGGAAACCTGCAATTAAGGAAAATGGTAATGTCATGTAAGGACACATGCTATCATTCACAGGGCTGAAACAATTTTGACACCTGTCCATCACAGAAAGCTTTAGTCTAGTGTCATTTAGCATTCCTGGCAAATCCACTTGTGCTCAATGCACAAGGATACAAACATGCAGAGACAGGAGCCTTATGGATGGCCAGCGCAGAAAGTGACTGACATGCCCACCAGGCCAGAGCTGCAGCCTGGAGGAGAAAACCTCTCTGCCAGCTGCTGCTGTGAGAGCTTCCACTTCACTGCAGAACAGGCAGGGAGGGCAGGAGGAAGGGAAAGGCAACCCTCCAGCTACCTAGCAAGCTCCACTTTCCCACTGAGCTTTGCAGCTTGCATGGATTCCTGATAACAGAAGCAAAAATTCAGTTGCTGAATGAGTACTTGAACTTTGTTGGCATTTCTCCTCCTGAAGAGCAAACTTCAGGTGATGAATCCATTTTGCCTGTCACCCTAAGTCAGTTTCATAACAACCCAAACCAGATGGTGCTAAAGACCTCATAACAAGTAGCACCAAGGGCAGGACTGGAGAACGGATGAGGTAAAAGAGAAGAGCTGTGTAGCAAGCACACACCAAAGCACTACCACCAATGAGCTCAATGCTCTAGGGAAGTCTCAGGGAAGACAGACAGACAGAGAAATAGTGGGGCAGCCAAAGAAGCCCCAGCTCTGGGGGATACTGCAGGGTCACCACACCACCCCTGCCCAGTGGTGTGGGCAGACTGGTCAAGGCAGCCCTTGGTTCAGAGAAGTCAAGAAAGCTGCAGAGCTTACCTGCAAATGTTACTTCTACTGCCTCTGGTTTATTTCTAAAAAGCAAAGAAAACAAAGGAGGTAAATGAGAACTCTAACAGCAGCTTCCAAGCTGTGAAGGAAAGAGGATTAATTTCCAACACCTCATTTTTCACAGGCAGCTCTTCCTCAAAACCTTTTTACCTCCTGCTGTCCGACTGGTAACCTCTGACAAGAGATCTTATACTTCTCCCCCTTCCTATAAGCACCAGTTTTACCCCAGATGACATAAAATAGACTTTGAAGCTGGCACAGATTTCTATTATTTCTAGTTTATTAATAGATTTTGACATCACAGATTTCCAGTTAGAAATTCCTAAGAAAGTTACCCCTTACTAAGAAGTTTTGTTTTCACAAGCGCACACTCTGTACAGAACAGCCATGACACAGGTTTTGGGACAGAGGATCTTTTGTAAGGTCCTGCAATACCAGTTCATGGAAGGAGCTGAGTAATCCTTCCTGACACAGTGCCCCCTTCGCCATCAACACCAGCTCTACAAATGCGTTGATATAAGTTGCTTGCAGAGAAGATCCCTTTTCCAAGTTAGGAAAGTGTTAGCAGTATCAGGAGCAGGTCAAAGAAGGAAACTTTCCACATGTTAATTTCATCCTGTCCCCCTTCCAAAACACCCCAACATTTTGCCAACAGCCTCTGCAGAAAAACTGTAGCTCTGGATGTGCTCTAACACTGTCGTGAGTGGTCTCTGGGACACCAATCAGCAACAAAACCCTTTGCAAGCCAAAGGCACATCACATCTTACACTGTGACTATGAAGATTAAACTGCTTCTTGACAAACCCTATTTTGACATTTGTTCATGATCTGTGAAAGAGTAGGACTCCATGAAAGATGTAACTGCTTCTGGAAGGTCATTTCATTGGGATTGGCACTATATAACTGCTTTCACAGCTCCAAGGGGACTGGTATTAATAGGTCATTCTCCAACAGGGAATTGATGCAAAGGTATCTCCACTGCTGAGAGCAGGCATGGAAAATGAGAACAGGATAAAAAGCCAGTCTGTTGCTGCTGTTTCACACCGTATCTCCATTTATTTTTCAAAAGTAGATGATGTTCAAATACAGGCTAATAATGCTGCTGCTAACAGAAATCTAGTCTCTAACAGTTCATTCCCACCTGTCTGAACCAACATACTGAAATATGTTCCCCAGAGTAAAGTCAGTGGTCTTAACTATGCTGCTGCTGCCCAGAGACCAGCTTCAACCGTTTTGCCAAAACTTGCTCTTCCACACATTTGTGTGCTGCTGAGTACTGGCTACACTGTGGTACATACACCGAGGAAGGTGGGGGGAAGTGATGACTCAATATCTATTTTCCCTGACAATATTCTGTAACGATTTAAATGATTTTATCTCAGCAGCAAGCATTGTTTTTCCATCAGCTTTTCTGCAGCCAGCCTCATTCCTGGAAGGCAGAAATGACCAAAATGTGATAAAACTCAAGCTGGGCAATACAGGGAGACCAAGACACTGCACTGTACTGATACCAGACACTCACCAGGCCAACAACATTTTACTCCAGCAGAAAGGGAGGAATTAGGATGGAGAACCCAAGTGAAAATGAGGAGGTGTTCCTGCTTCTTGAAAGTGATCAGCTGTGAAAGGCAACGGCCCTTTTTTTGTCTGAAGGCTGGGGAGCCTCTGTCTTTAGTGCCACCTTGCTGAGGATAAAAAGTACACACTTGAAAGAAGCAGTGCAATTGCACCCAAAGCAGGTCCTTTCGTTTAAAAGCTGTGCCAGCTACCTGTGACCTCTCTTGCTTTCATCTCCCCTCCCCAGCTGGGCCTGAGACAGGCTCAGCAGACATCCCTGGCTGCATATTTAGCTTGGGCTCTTGCAAAGAGGAGCAATTCCACAAGTCATGTCCAGCCACTTCTGCTCACTGAGGATGGCTCAGAGCTGAGATGAAAGAAAATCCCCGAGATCCCACTCGGTCAGTTGATGCAGACGTGTTCCTCTTTTAGAGCACCACACTCAGACGTGGGAATCAGCTTGGATGACAGTATAAATTTTTATAAAAAAAGAAACCTATGTAGGAAGCTTTAAAGATAGCACAGCCAGGCACATGAGAGCTAGGAATATTAAACAGGATGCATCCTTAAACCACTGTTCCATCTTCTCAAAATTGCACTTTCAAACCCCATTCCCCACACACACAGAGCTGACACCTCCCAGAGCCCCCGTTCCCAGCAGAGCCTTCCAAATACAGCACCTCCCTCTGAGAAATGCAAGGAAGTGGCTGACAGTGCACTGGAGGAAGGATGATTCCCCATTTGGTTGCCCTGTACCCAGGAGATGGCAGGAAGATCACTCATCACATAATTGAAGAAGCTGAGCCAAGACCATGTACAGGAGCCAGTTGATGGCTCTGCACGAGAGCCTTTGTTCTGCACACAAAAGCTCACTGCTAACACAGCTGGGTTTGAGCCTGTTATTGTGCAAACGTCATTTCTTAGAGAAGTTATTTTAACGCTGATTTCCCAAGTGGCTCAGTTCCGGTACTCGGGGATGGTGAGGAGGGGGAGTATTTAAGGGGAAAAAAGGTAACTGGGCAGAACTTTGGGTGCTGAATATTCAACCACTTCCCAGCACAGCCTCAGTGAAGCAAGAGCTCACGTGAGCTGCATACAGAGCTCCTGGCAGCCACGCTGGCCCTGTCACCTACAGCACAGTGGGTTTTCTGCCTCACCAGGCACACACTTAAGTAACCCAGGCCTGGCCTGGCCCGGCCCAGGGGAGGACAGGGAAGAGCATTGGAAGTGTGGCTGGGAGCAAAGTGAGCCCCCTTAGCCTTTCACAGTTCAGGAGCTTTACAATCACAGTGTTTAAAGTGCTTCTATTTATTTCTCTGGCTCACCTCATCAAAACTACCCTGGCTACTCAAAATTTTTCTCCAACAGAAAAACCACTCCTTTTGCTACCCAGCTTGTTGTTCCTGCCTCAAGAAGTCCTCAGGCAGAATAGAGAGGAGCTCTCACCTCCAGCCTTCAATAGTTTCTGGATGAGCAACAATGCTGCAGGTCACACACACATGTTCACTTCCCCTTGACCTTCCAGCAACCCCGTCTTCTACCACTGGAAATAGCTCTATGGAGGCACAACGTGTCCTCTCTGTGTTCTGTCCTTCCTGCTCTCGTGCCAGTGATGGCTCAGTGCAGAGAATTCACAGCAGGCCTGGGATGGGGCCTGCACCACTGAGGGTGGGTACCAGGTAATGTCAGGTTACTGGCACGATCCCAAAGAGTTCTGTCTGGTCTAGCATGCTTTGGCGTCCCTCGCCTCCGTGAGGAGACTCTCCACACCCATAGCAAGAATTGGCAGTTTAGCAGCTTGGTGATGAATGACTCTAAATCCCAACCGGACTGTAAATTCCAACTGGGAAGCCAGGAGATCTTTTGGGGTTCACTTCTACCCCTGATCCAAATCTCTGAGAAACAGACTAAGCCTAGCTATACTCAGAGGATTTCAGACAGGACACCTCGTCCACTCCTGGGGCAGAGAGCTGCTGTGACCCCTGCAAGCTCCTCACCTCCAATGCTACCTGAACCACAGCATCCCTCAGTGACCTTCCCTGCTTGCTACCCTCTGCCCTGCATGGACAATAAAACCAGCTCACACCAGGAATAACTGAGGTGGCTTCTCTCTGCACTGAACACTGAATCCAGACCAGACCTTTCTGCAAACCCCTGCCTGAACTCCGACGCTAAAATGGCAGCTGTTCCAAGCAGCAGTCTGTTTTGTGATAACAGTTATCAGGTCTGAAGTCAAACCCACACCAAATCCCATCTGCCCTCTGCTTGTAACAATAAGAGACCCTGACAGCTTTTATGTCTTCTTGCCTATGTTCCTTCTATTCATCTCCAAATGGCTCCTACGCCCTATCTAATAGAGAGCCAGCTCCAAATCAGATTTTTCACCCCAGCAGAACATCCGTGAAGAGCCACAGGTGCCCATGGAGAGATACCAGCAAGCACTTAAGAGCAATAGCAAATCTTTTTTTCTGACAGCACTCCCTCACTTGACTCTGAGAACTTCCCTGTTTCATTCTCAGGCCACAAAGGCTCTTAGCCATATGTTACAACAAATTTAAGATCTTGGCTGACAACCATACTGAAGCATCCCCCACACCACAGTTAAAGCCTCTACCAAATAATGGAGAATGGCAATTATTTCAAAAGCTGCAAGCATGCAGATACTCTAATCTCTTGCCCCATAGGAGAGGGGGAAAAAGGGATATTTCAAAGCTTAAAGCTCTGAGCAGAGCTTTCAGATCACCAGAGTCAACACACGATTTGGATAAAGTGAGCCAGATTCAGTGACAGACTGCAGGCTCTCGCTACAGAAAGGTCACCTCAATAAAAAAAATTATGAGCAATGTTTAAAATTCTCTGAACAGTTCCTCCACTTCCGGGCTCCACTCAGCTAACAAAAGCCCCTCTGCATAAGCTGCAGGAGCATATGCAATCAAAGAGCTCCCATAGTTCTGGCAGCACACCCACCATGAGCACAAGCAGGAGTGCTCTGTCAGGGGGGTGGTGCCAAGCTGTGTACAGCACCCTACACGTGCCAATTCTCCCCTCCTGATTAGGCGACCCCTCCATGCCCAAGCTCTTCTCATGCTGTGTGCCCAATAGCCTGGAGGAGCGGGTGGGTAGGAAAGCAGTGGGAGTCACAGTGGACAAAGCACAGATGGTCCTGCAGGATGCTGGCACCTTCCAGCCAGACCTCTGTCTGATGCATCCTCAGCTATAGGCAGCTAGCCTGTGGTTCCCCACCAGAGAGATCCAGAGTTGTGCCAAGTCTCTGGGTAAGAACCTAATTTTGCACACACTTTTACTGTGTTTCTTTAGTACAGTGATGGACACCTACTATTCTCTGCTGTCAAGCATTGGTGGCTGCAGTGAGAACCACTCTCTGAAGATAAAACAGAGCAGGCTCCTCCTAGGAACCCAAGATGAAAACTGAGGCTGGAGTGATGACAGAACCACTTGTGAAAGCCTAACACCTTTCAGATCTGGCTTTTCTTCCCTCCTGCTCCCTGTGCAGTTGCACAAAAGTGGAGCACTATCTACTTCCAGATAAAGGTGGTTCACAATCCACTGTTAATGCTAAGTCACCTTCCCTGGTGTCTGAAGCAGGATGTGCTGTGACAACCCAGGAGCTATGCTCCAACACCTACAGCACTCTCAAGTCAATGTGGACAGCCAGGGTTTACCATGAGCACTGCCCATGCCAGCAAAACCCAAACCTGCTCTTTCTGCCAGCAGCATTTCCCGAGCACTCTGCAGTCAGGCAGAGGTGAGGTAGGTGAGGTTGTGCCTGGAGAGATGTGCAGCTCCAGGCTGGGCTTGTGAGGACACTAAGCCAGCACCTGCCACTGCTGCTAAAGGAGGGAGATCTGATCCCTGTCCATGGCTGCACCATGGTGAGCAGCCACGACACAATGAACGGGATGAGGAAACTCATCTAAGCTAAAAATACCCAGTTTTGCCTGTTTAATTTTAACCTAGGTCACTTCCCCAATCCTGTTTCCCTTGAAGCCACAAAAATGTCTGTGTCAGCAAGAACAAGGGGGTGGCAGAGGAATGATCTGGTTTTGGTGGGGTCTCTGAGCAACCCTGAAGCACTGGAGCCACATATAACCACAACCACTCCTGAAGAGAGTTCCTCAGTAGTGCCTGGCAGGATTCAAAGCTCCTCTACCCTCCCAGCACATCAACAGCCTCCAGACACTCCTGTCTCCCCATGATGAGCTCACTTCAAGTCACACCATGAACACAAAGTTCTCACTGCCTGGTTTCAGCCAGGGTTCAGCCTCTGTGTCTGAACGGCTCAGCTCTGCAGCACACAATCATCAAGTGACTGCAGGTGGGAAATACCATAAAACTGGTGGGTGCAGCTTCAGCCCAGCTCCTACTGGCTCACATGAACCACTCAGCATCAGGGAAGTCCAAGCTTCAGTTGATTTCCTATGCAGCCTATGGTCAGGGAGCCCTGCAGAGCTGTACCTACTAATGGCTGTAAAGAAACCAACAATTTAATTTGAGATTCTCTTCCCTCCACCCCCAACCTAGGAAAAGGCATGCTGTACCCCAGCTATGCAAATTTGTGTTCTTTTACACAGTGGGTAAATAATAAGTAACAGTTTGAGACAGATGATTAATTTACTAAAGATTTTGAGTAAGCTATGTATGACTGGAAAACCAAACCCTAAGACCAAAGCCCTGTGCCACACTTACCCTGGGGTCAGTTAAATTAGAGTAGGACAAAACTGGATGTCAAATCTGTTAGTGTCAAACAGAATGAGTATTCATCAGACACAGACGACAATCATTAAAATGTTTTACACTTAAAGTGTTTGTGGAGTTTTTTTTATGCCTGTGCGATTAGCAAAGGAAAGCAATGATGAGAAACAGGATTTTCCAACTGGTAGAGCTCATCTCCTCACACATATTTCTATCATAAATGGGAAAACCCACCTGTGACACCAGCTTCCAGGAAACATCTCATGTACAAATGAATCGGTCAAAAGCTTATGGAAGCTTTTTCTTGACATGTAAAAAAGCTCATGAGCCAACCTCATTTCAATAAACTTATTTCCAGGTACTGACCAGATATTCCCACATTGCAGCAGTATATTCCTAACTCAAGTTATTTCAACAGATTCTGGTAACTTTAGGCTTTTATTTTAAAATGTGGTTGGTTTAAGAGAATAGATTTAAACACAGAAATTACTAGAACTAAGTAAGGAAAAAAAAAATCAGATGCACTGAAGTCCATCATCTGTTACCACCTTGATCTAAACATCATGTTTCAACAGTGGCTGTCCAAGGAGGTGAGATTTCATGGGGACTGTCCACAAAACCAAATTAAATTTGAAATTACCCTATTTACAGGTGGATGCTGCCAAGCCCCAAGGACCTTGTTCAGGGAGCACTCTTAGAGGTGGGTTAGGCCCTGTCTCAAGTGCTGATCTCTGTCTGCAGTCCTGCTGAGGTACCTTTCACACTGGGAACTCCAGGGACAGCTGGACCTCCATGCAGAGCAGATTTTGACATATATGACAATAATGGCAGTTAATGAATTCCATCTTCTAAATGTGACCTCGTTCTATATGACAAGGTGAAATGTGGAGTGTCTCCACCTGATAGCCCAGGAAAGCTCTGCAGGAACCTGCCAAACTATGGCTGCACTGCAGTAGAGGGGAGCGATACAGCCCATGTCACAGGACAAGTATCTGGGAAAGGATTTGGAAATGAACCCTGCCCTGCCCCATTTCCAGGCTGGTACTGAAGCCACCAGGCACACCTGGCTCTGGAACAACCACTATTGACAAATCCTGCATCGCATCTGCTGCACTTCTGGGTTAGAGCAAATAATGTAAACCCAACTCTGCCCCAGTGTCCAGATTCACTCCTCCCAGTCCCCCAATTCTTCAAGGCTTGACCTTGCCCTGACTGTCCTGTGTTCAGCCCCAAGATACACCTTGGAAAATCATCACCAAAATAGCAAAATACAGGAAATCCCTTCCTGTCTCCAGGCTGAGCACCACAGGAATAACCCAAGAGCTGTGGCTATAGGAAAAAGAAATATCACTTCAATAAATGTTTCATAACATTCATTCCTTAGAAGACCTGAAACCAGGAGAAACGTCCCTGCACTCGCCTGGATGGGGGACCCCAGAACAAGCACAGAAGAAAATTCAGAAGTAAATGTCTTCCTCATCTTCAGCAACACATTTAAGGCACAAAACTTATCTAGAAACGCCATCTAAAGAACAGAACATGCTAGAGATGACTAAAAGGCAGAAGCAGAGCACCATCGGCCACCCTACAAATTGATCCAGGAACAATCAGTATGTCAGGCACACATGCCCACACACAAGTAAGGTGGCTTTGCCATACAGCAAAATGGAAATGTCAGGGGCCTGCAGGCTGCTGCAGGACAAGCAAGTGCAGCTCTGCTCACAGAGTCAAAGTTTTGGGGTGCATCTAAAACTGCAAACTGCCCCTCCACATCAGATCAACACAGGGACACTTGCATGTTCTTCTCTCTCCATCAGGAAGAGTGCCTTGGCACAGACTAGTGACTGACAAGCAGTTCTGACACTCACTGTGAACCTCTGTACATGCCATATTTTCTAATGGATGTGGCTGCAATACCACAGAGGTCACCTGGGAGCTCTCTCTGCCCAGTACTGTGCCTGTACTCTGGGGAAACTTGTTGCATTAAATGATCAGGGCTCAAGACAAATAAAAATCTGGGAGAAGCTCATCTGTCCTCCAAGGCAGAGCAGCCTGTGTAATTATTTTATGGAAAAAAACCCCACCATAACAAAACACGAATCTGAGCAACAAGTCAACTGAGAGTGGGGGGAAAGCAAAGTAAGTGGCCTCTGACAACGTTCTGCACGTAAAAGACCGAGAGCTTCAAAAATCGCTGGAGAAAAAGTAACACAGAAAAAGGCACCTGTCTGGGGGGTCCTTTCCTGAAGCAGCCCGAGGCCTGTCTTGTGAGGCGCCAGGGCAGGCTCCACCCCAGAGGTAACACCACTGCGCTCTGCCTCTCAAGGCTTCGTCTGTGTACAAAGGTGTCTCAGTCAGCAGGCAGTGCATCGAGTCCACAGGCCACTCGGTTGCAGATAAGGACATTCATTCTTAAGGGACTTCCTTCAAAGCTAAGCTGTGTCCTCACAAGCATCTTTACAGCCCTGGTGCAACACTCGCAGTAAAAAAAAAAACACTGGCTCCCCATGGACTGAAATGTCCCAGCCAGAGATGTGGGCGTGAACTAGACCCCAGGCCGCCCCCCGAGGCCAGGACACCCACCAGGCTGGCACCAGCAATCGTGGCTGACCTGTGCGCCTGGATCCCTCCTGCTCGAGAAAGCAAAGAGGGAGCAAGCTGGAATTTGCTCTTCACCCCAAAGCAAAAGGCTGAGGCCATGACTCCACACACAGGCTTCCTGTTCCCCGCCTCCCCCTACACATTCTGGACCAGCGCTGGCAGCACGCTGATGAAGCCCACTTTACCCAAAGCTGCAAGTCCACCTTCCTCCCTTCCCAACTTCCTCCTCGTCCAGACCCCGACCTCCCGTCCACCTCAGCACGGCAATCTCCGGTACCCTTCCCAGAACCGTCCTGCTCCCCCGGGGCTCTCCATTGCTCTGGCACTAACGACCCCATGCAGCCCCTCTCCCCTCCGACACTGCCCTGTCCCACTCTGCTCCCTCATTCCCCAGGCTTTCCCTCTGCCCAAGCTCTGTCCATCCCGCCGCCCGCAGCTCAGTTCCCGCACCCTGACCACCCCCCTCCCAGCCCCTGCATCCTGCAGGCCCCCACCCCGTGCCCGCTCTGCCCTCCTCGTTCCCGGGCCGCCGCCCGGCAGCACACTACCCGCCGGCTCAGTGCCGCTCCCCGCCGCTCTCCAGCCCCGCATCCTTCCTTGTCACCATTCCCCGGCCCCCACCTTCCGCCCCTCTCAGCCCCATCCTCCCCCGGCACCACCCGCCAGGCTCTACTCTGTGCCCGGGCGCCTGGCACGGCCCGGGCCCCGCCAGCCACCGCCCCCTCGCCCCTCCCTCGGTCCACGGACCCGTCCCCGCCCCGCCCCAGCTCCACCGTTCCTACCCGGCGGCCGCGCCCTCGAACTTGAGCGTGAGGGTCTCCTCGATGATGCGGTTGTTGACCTCGAGCAGGATCATGTCGGTGCCGGGAGCGGCTCTGAGGGAGCCGAGCCCGCTGCGCGCACCGGGGACCCGCCCGAGCCTGCGCCGCCGCTTCCGCTCTCGCGCCCGCGCGTCACTTCCGGCTCGGCGCCACCGCCCCGCTCCGCCTTCGCCCCGCCCACCCCGATGACGTCAGGCGCAGCCCCGCCCCGCGGCGGGCGGGAAGTGTGGCGGTGTCCCCCGAGTGCGGCGGGAGCGGGGGCGCGCACGTGTGCTGGGACACGGGCGGAGGGCTGCGCTGCGGAGGGTGCTCGTGGTATGGGCATCACCGCCGGCCGGGGTGAGGCAGGGCTGTGTGGTGTGCCTGGCGTTTGGAAGTCCCCAGGAGTGTGCGGTTCCCCCCCCGCCCCGTTAATTGAATACTCACAGTGTTGCAGGACCCCGAAACAGTGGGGTGCCCTTAGGATCATAGGGGCGCTCTGGGAAGTAGCAGGTGTGCCCCATTGTATGGGGGTCTGTGTAAGGATTGGTGCCCCAGCGATATGGGGGGGGCTTACAGGCGAAAATGTTATCTTGCAGAATGGATAATTTCAGACCTACAGGGCCCCAAAAATGTGAGGTGACACAGGGAGTGGGAGTATCCTAGGGGGGCTGTAATGGTGCCCTGGAGCTGGGGGTTACCCAAAACTGGGTAGGTGGTCCCACAGAGAATAGGAGTGTCCTCGGGTCTGTGGCTATACTCAAGGGATATGATGGTGGCACATACCAGGTGCCCCAAAAACGTGGGGTACCCCTATGACTGACAAGCATGGAAAGCTGTGAGGATGGGGGTGCTCAAAGGGTTTGTGAGTGCCCCAGAGTAATGGGGGTGCCTGGGGAATGCCCTTGTGTGCAGTTCTCCTCTAAAAGCAAAAGGGGTACTCGGAGCCACAGCATTCGCTGAGTCTGCGGGGCTGGCACAGGAGCACGGCTCTGTCTGACGGCATTGATGGCATGGCTTGACTTGGCTTAGCTTGGCAAGGCACAGTCAGGGCAGGAGGGACATAGGACTCTACTCTGGGGGTCCCCCACAGCAACCCCCAACAGAGGGCAAGCCAGCCTTGCAGTCCCCCTGTGCATCCCCTAAATGCTGACACCACCCACTGCTCTATCAATGGGGAAACTGAGGCACAGCCCTGCATTGCCATCACCCACTGACCATTGCCTCAGAGACCTCTGCTCTCCTGGAGGGACTGCAGCACGCAGGGGTGCCTTGAAGGGGATCCCCTCATCCACTGAGGGCCTGGGGACAAATTGGAGACCCCCAGCTGGTGACCCCCGGGGTCCATCATCGCAGGGATGACAATGAACCCCTGGGTGCACCCCCAGTGCAGCGTGGCCTGGGACAAGAGGGTGATGGAGGTCTGCGGGCTCCCCTTGGACTGGGAAAGGCATCTGGGGGGACCACGGAAGGGTCCCTTTGGCTGCCACTTCCGCTTCATTCTGGAGAAGATTTTGCAACATTTCCTCCCCGGGCAGTATAAAGTGGGCGGTGGAGGAAAGGGGTACTGGGAGGCGGCACGGCAGCAGGCGCAGGTGAGGGATCCTCTGGCTGGTGAGAGCCCTGGGTCTGGTGCTGCCCTGCATCCACCACACTTTGTACTGGAGCCCTTTGGGGGTGACATCTGCATTCAAACCCATACCTGCGTGCTTCCCACTGAGAAACAACTGGGGATCAGGAGAAGACTCCACATTTGAGGGGACGGCGACAGCAGCAAGCAGTGAGTCCTTGGGGTGCACCACTGGAGATTGTGGCTTTCCTTGGGCTTTGACAGCCCCACATCACTCATCTGAGCCCCTTCACATGTTGAGCAGCCTGGGGTCTGGGGTGGGTTGCTCCAGCTGCCCAAGAGGCCGCTTGGTAGAGGGAGGGTGTGGGTGAGAGCACCCAAGGCTGCACTGAGGGCTCATCTGGGGTGCAATCCCCAGGGACATCAGCCTTGGGTGCCGTGGGGAAAAAGTACCTGCTGTCATTTCCTTGCACAGTGATGAGCTAGGGGGATCTTCCCATGGCATGTCCCTCTTTCCACCCCACTGGGAGCCCCAGGGCCACCCCACTGTCCCCCCAGCCCTGCCAGGGTCAGGAGGGGAAATGGAGTGCTGCTTGTTCCCCTCATCTGGGCCAGCTGTGGGGTATCTATCTGTGTGTGCTATACCCGGGGAATACCCGTTTCCAGAGGAACCACCAGAATTTTGGAGCGGGGAGGCAGAAGGCAGCAGCCAGAAATAGATGGAGGGGAAGCACTGGCATCAGGCTCTGCCCCGTGCCTCTGGGAGCCCCACTTGGGAGGACATTCCCCCATCAGCACTGGCAGCATGCCTGGTTGTGTTCCTTTGGGATGCTGATGTCTCCATATCCCACCATCACCACCCTGGGGTCACCATCCCAGGATTTCCATCCCTGGATCACTGCAAGAGAGGATACAGTAGAGCCAGGGAGAGATTTTTCTGGGCAGAGACACCAGCCCAGCTGCAGCAGGGAATTCAAATCAGGCAAAAGGGAAAAGTTGGTTCCAGGAATGGTTTGGGTTCAAACAGGGCCAGCTCAGAACTGGGGGGCCCCAGCACTGGCGGGACTCAGCACTAAAGCAGTCCTGGCATCTCCAAGCCCTGGAGGAGTTGGGGGCTCAGAAATAGGACCAAGGGGTGAAACTGGAGTGAAACAAGAGTCCAGATCCATTCTGGGAGAAGACTGAAAGCCAGTGGTGTTTGGGGAGGCAGGAACAGAGCAAGCTCACCATCTTCTATGTGTGAGGAGACAGGAAAAGTGACTGCCACCTGTGATTTCCCCATTGAGGCCAAGGACCGGGGGACCCAGCAGTGCCCAGCTGAGCAACAGGAAAACCAGAGATGTAGTATTTCCAAAGCTGCCTGCAAAGTGTGACATGTCTTTCCGCCTGGGGCTTGAAACCACTCCCGCAGGAGCAAGACCAGGAGGTGAAAGAAGGGCACAAAAACACTTTCAGACCTTCTTGAGTGCTGCCTGCCCCAGGCACCATGACCACAGCCTTGCTGCTGGCTGACGTGGCAGGAGGGGCAGCTCCACTCCAGGCATCACAGCAGCAATACTTGAGGGGGTGGAGAGGCTGGAGGGATGCAGGGGTACTTGAAGAACTTTGGAGGTGCCTGAGGGGCTCTGACATGCCCAAAGAGCTGAGAGGCTTTTGAAGTTAGCAGGGTAGCCCAGGGTTTCTGGAGGAGCCAGATGTCTCCTGGAGGGATGTGATACTACATTGATGGGGAAGTCCCCCAAACTGCGAAGAGGTGATCAGTCTATGGGGGAACCTTTTCTTCCACAGGAGTCAGGAAATGGACAGGGTTGGGGTGAAATGCAGGAGACTGAGGCATGCAGGGGGTGTTTTACAAGGGGGTATATGAGGAACAGTGTCTACCTGCAGTACTGACCATTACCTGGCACAGTGTGAATGCTGTTTCCTCCATCACAGTGGAGTGATGAAGGACAGCTGCCCACTGGCTGGGAGAGGACCTGGGGGCCGACAGAAATCACAGAGGACCCAGAGATGCTGTCAACCCTGGTCCACAACACTGCCACCCCAAGCTCATGCCATTTTGTGCTCCACAGGCAAAATGGTGTCCTTGTCCTACAGTGGAGATTTCTCCAACATCTTGTTCCTTTACAACTACACCTATGACTACAGCACAGCCATGCCTGACACTGCTGACACTGCTATCTCATCCTCTCCGTGCCGGCCTGAAAGCTCTGCCCTCAACAAGTACCTGGTGGTGGTGATCTACTGCCTTGTCTTCATCCTCAGTGTGGTGGGGAATGGGCTGGTGGTGCTGGTGGTGACCTCTAGCCACACCAGCCGCTCTGTCACCGATGTCTACCTGCTCAACCTGGCTGTGGCAGACCTGCTCTTCGCTTTGACCCTGCCGCTTTGGGCAGCCTACCGAGCCCATGAGTGGGTCTTTGGCACTGTGATGTGCAAAGCCATCTCTGTGCTGCAGGAAGCCAACTTCTACAGCGGCATCCTTCTGCTGGCCTGCATTAGTGTGGACCGCTACCTGGCCATTGTCTATGCCACACGGGCTGCTACTGAGAAGAGGCACTGGGTGAAGTTTGTCTGCTTGGGCATTTGGGTCTTCTCCATACTGCTCTCCCTGCCCATGCTGCTCTTCCGTGAGGCTTTTCGCTCTCCCAACAATGGCACCGTGTGCTATGAGCGCATCAGTGGCGAGGACACGGCCAAGTGGCGGGTGGTGCTGCGGATCCTGCCGCAGACATTTGGCTTTGTCTTTCCCCTCCTGGTGATGCTCTTCTGCTATGGTGTCACCATCCACACCCTCCTGCAGACCAAGAATGCTCAGAAGCAGCGGGCCATGAAGGTCATCTTTGCTGTGGTGCTGGTCTTCCTCATCTGCTGGCTGCCCTACAACATCACACTGGTGAGCGACACCCTCATGAGGACGCGGGCCATTGCCGAGACCTGTGAGAGGAGGAACCGCATCGACACAACCCTCTCTGTCACGCAGGTCCTGGGCTTTGCTCACAGCTGCATCAACCCTATCATCTACGCCTTCATCGGTCAAAAGTTTCGCAACAGCTTCCTCAAGATCCTGGCGCAGCGTGGGCTGATCAGCAAGGATGCTGTTGCCCGCTATGGCCGCGCCTCCTATGCTTCCACCTCTGGCAATACATCCACCACCCTCTGAGCCCTTCTGGGACCCAGCCCTTGTGGGTACCAGCAGGTCCCAGCACCCCACACACCTCAGCATCCTCATCCAGCCCCCTGGCATGTGGGTGGTGATGCCACAGGGATGGGCAGGGCCACCACTGGATGCTGGACCCCAACTGGAAGAGGGCTTGGGTAACACAGTGGTAGGACCCCATTTCCAGGGGAGTGATGTCAAGTGTCCACCCTCCCCCCTCTTTGGGACAAAGCCTGTGACCCTGTGGATTCTGTGAGGCTACTGTGAGGATGGTGTATTTACCCAATGACCATCGAGCAATAAAGGAGTTGGTGGGTTGGTCACCTATGTCTGACTCCTCTTTGCCACGGAAAGGACATGGCAGGACAGGGCCAGGGCACCTCTCTGGGGACAGTGCTGCCTGCTGAGCCTGTCAGAATGTGGGTAACCCTTCTTCCAGGACAGGGTTTGGCATCCTGTGCATCCCCACAGGGGACCCAAGCCCAAGTTTTGCTTCCTACAGTTCTCCAGACAGGTCCTGGAACTTCTATGGTCTCTAGGTGGAGTCTATCCCACCTGAGGACAAAGTCATTCCCTTCCCAACCCCAATCTCAACCCAGCAGAGCAAATCACTGAAAGATCTCTGAGCAGTCCCTCTCACTGAGCCAGCCCTTTGACCGCTGCCTGAAGGGTACCGGCATCCCCACTCCCCCCCCCGCCCCTGCCATGGTGTCAGAACATTGTTGTGCAAAGGGAACCTGTCCCTTACACAACTGGGATGTTTCCGCCCTGGCTTGGGCAACTGGGGCTGACACTTGATTGGGGTTAAGGAGCTGAAGAAGGGACTGTGACCCTGCTGGGGACTCTCCTGCCACTCTGTGTGCCAAGGCCCCGGCACACCTACACATCTCTCCACTGGAGTCCCGTATTGCTCCTCTATTGACCTTGATCCAAGTTCCGAGGGGTTCATAACTATAGAGACATCAGCAGATGTCACCCATATGCTGGCTCATGGGAGGGTAGGGGGTCCCCAGCACCCAGGTGGGAACCCTGGGAACTTAAGGCAGAGCAGAGTTAGTGGGGGTGCTGAGCGAGGACAGCCCATCACCTTAGTGTCTGAGAAACCTCTTGCACAAGTGGTTCCTCGCAGCGTGGTAGGAAGCCAGAGCTGTTGGCCAAGAGTTGTCTACTCTCCCTACTGTGGGATGGTGCAGGCAATGGCTCACCCTGGCTGCAGCTCAGACACCCTTTCTGGGGATGGTTTCCCCCCAGAAGGACTTGAAGACCTCCATGCCAGCATTCCCCACCCTGCACCCAACCCCAGTGTCAATCTGGCAGTGACTGATAGATGACACAGAAGACACAGGGGTAACAGAAATGAGTAGTTTTCCTCTTTGTGGACCAGCTGCGAGAAAGACACATGTCAAACCCAGAATGTTGGGCAGCAGGACCTGCATGCAGGCCCTGGACATCTGGGTACACAGTAAGATCAAGAGGAGGCAGCCATGGCAGGAGGTGTCCCACACATGGTCCCAGGGCTGCTGTCCCCGCTCATGTAGCCTGTGGGTGCCTTTGCTGGTAGCAAATAAGGCAGCAGCGGCCGTGCTTGCCCATGTCCACGGAGCACGCGTGGCACACCTTGCCCTGGCACAACCTGCTGAGAGAGAAGGAGGTGAGAGCTGAGCCATCCCTGCACAGTGCCAGTGCCACCCCTCATTCCCCTCATAGCCCACCTGCAGTTGTACCGCCGGGAGAGGAGGCGGAAATCTTTGTGGCAGCGGGCACACAACCCTGGGTCGCGGGGCACCGGACTGGGCATCGGGGTGTCAATGCCCTCTGTCTTCTGCCACAGGGCATCCTTCTCCCTGCGGGAGGGGAGACGTCAGCACTGGCTTTGCCTGGGCTCTGGTGCCCTCCTCTGGGCAAAGGGGTTTGGGTCCCCTTGCCCTTGCGTGGAGTCGCCGGGGCTCTCACCGCAGCAGCTCCAGCAGCCGCTTCTTCATGTCGCGGATGAGCTCCTGCTGCCGTGCCTGCTCGGCGCCGCGCGTGGCCTCCCGCTCCAGGGCTTCCCGCTGCGCCCGCTGCAGTGCCGATGCCCAGCGCTCACCGTCCTGCCGGGCCCTGGCGCGGGGCAGTGGCAACATGGTCCCCCTGTATCTCAGCTGGTCGTCTCTCCATCCCTCCATGCATGCGGATAAACCTCCCGCTGCTGGTTCCTCTCTCGTTCCATCCCTCCTTTCCTCCCTCCCTTCTTTTCTCTGCTGTTGCCCATCTATCCTCAAGCTCTCTCCCAATCCTCACAGCCACTTTGCCATCTGCCACCCATCCGTTTTCCCACTGTTCACCCATCCTTCTCCATATCTATACCCCTGGTGTTCTGGCGACCCACCCCAAATTCATCCCTGTGTCTCTCCATCCACCGTCCCATCTCCATCCATTCATCCTAAATTGATCCCTCCTTCCCTCCCTCTATCTACTAACGCCAAACCACTCCAACTCTCTGCCCACCTACCCTTTCACCCGACTATTAGTCCCAAATTGACCCCTCCCTCCAGTTCTCCCCCCATCAAATCCTTCCCTCCCTCCCTCTGCCAATCCCCAGCTGCTGTTCGCCTGTGTCCAAGCAGGACATCACTGGGAGCCCCAGGGGACACCATGTGGCAGGTGGAGATAGGAGATCCCACTCTGGGGTGATGGGTGGTGGAAGTAGGGGTCCCTGCCCAACCTGCTGAGCTCCTCCTGCAGCCGTGCCATCTCCTGTCGCTGGGCCTGGAGCTGTTGCCGGCTCTGCCAGGTCTCCTCTTGTGCTGTGGCAGCCAGGCTGGCCAAGCGCTGGGGGAGAGTGGGGGCTCAATCTTGGACCCCAAACCTCCACCCTGCCACGGGATCCCCTTGGACTTGCCCATACCATGGCCATGCTGGTGACCGTGCTGGGTTCCCCTTCTGCCTGAGGGGCTCGTGGGGGCTCCTGGGGACCACTGGCGAGCTCCAGTGCCTGCCGCAGCACCTCCTCCACGGCAGCCACCTCCTTTGAGGTACCAGCATCCTTCAGCATGTCCGTCCGTCCTGCTGCCACCAGCGCTTCCTGGCATTCCTGCAGGCGCGCGGTCAGCGCTGCCGCCTCTGCCAGCACCCTGGCCAGCTGGGTACCCCTCTCCTCTGCCACCTCTTGCCAGCCCCGTGCCTCCTCCTGTGCCCGTGCCAGTGCCCCCGGGTCCCCCGCTGCCACTGCTGCCTCCAGTGCCCGCTCCAGGAAGGTGTTGGTTTCCCGCAGTGCCTCAGCCTCGCGTGCCCACAGCTGGGCCCACCGGGCACTGCCCTCCTCCTGCCGCCGGTGCCGCAGGTCTGCCCGCGCCAGCTGTGCTGCCAGCGCCCGTGCTGCCGCCTCACGCTGACCCAGCTCGACCCTCAGTTGGGACACCAGTGCCTGCAGGGATTCCTCTGTCCCACCCGGCTGCCTGGGCACCAGTGACAGGGACTCCAGCATGCACCTTGTGCCAGTGGACAGTGGGGACATGCCAGGCTCTCTAGAACCATCAGGCTGGGCTGCTTTGCCAGTGCCATGTGCATCCTCCAGTTCCTCTACATCCACATCCTTCATCTCCTTCTCATCCTCCTCCAACTCTTTACGCTTCTCTTCCAAATCCTCTATGTCCTTCTCCACATTTACTTCCACATCCTCCACCTTCACATCCTCCACCTTCACCTCCTTTGTATCCTTACTGTCATCCTTCTCCATGTCCTCTTCATCCTCCTCTTCTTTGTCCTTCTTCACCTCCCCATCCTCTACATCTCCCTCCATATCTTCCACTTCCACACTCCTTGCCTGCAGGGCAGCCAAAGTGGGTGGGCATGGATGGACTGGTGCCCCATGGAGTGCCACAGTGGGATGGCCAATGCCATCGGACCATCCGTGCGCCACAGTGCCAATCCTCTCTGTCTGCAGGGCTGTCTTTGCTGGGCTGCTCCTGATCACCAGGCTGGGCCGTACCAGTGGCCTAGAGGGGACACAGGGCTCAGGGCTACTAGATCACCCCCAAGGTGAACAGGGCATCACCACCCTCCATTTAGGCTCGCTGGGCACAGCAGCCTTTAGGAATTTAAGAGGCAGCAGGGCAGGGGATCAGCAATATTGGTGCCACCACCCTGAGCACCCACAAAACATGTGGCATCCATCAACCCAAGCATGTATGCTTGTGACAGTCCATGCACACAAGCATGTGAGCAGCAGAATAGGTGTGAGTGTGCTGAAACAGCTGCATCCATGATGCCCCCCACAAGTGTGCCCAGGGCAAGGGTGTGCAAACACATACATGTGTCCCTGCGTGTCAGATTTCGCAGTGTCACGGTGTTGCAGCAGGGATATACTTGGCAGATGATGGCTCTTTGTGTGTGTGTGTACACATGCATATGACATGTTTGCAGGCACAGGCATGGTGTGCATGCTGGTGCCAGTGACTGTGCCCCCCTGGGGCCATATATGGAGAGCTGGCACATCTGGAGTGCTGTGTGGGGTCTAGGGCAGTGGGGCAATGCACACATGCTTCTCTGCAATGCTAAGCCCCGGATGCCGCCGATGCCCTTGACACCCCAGTGCTGCCAATGCCCCTGGTGCCCCCAGTGTCCCCAAGCTCACTCTGAGAACATGGGCCAGGCGGTGTCCAGGTCACTCCTGTGCAGAGCCAGGTGGAAGGTGACACAGTCCAGCTCATAGAGGCTGCCCAGGATCTCTGCTCGCCGTTTGGGGCTCAGGAAGGGGCTACGGGCGTAGTACCACTCACTGCAACCACAAAACAAGCTCATGCATCCCTCTATACCCTGGACAGGTACACATGCCTGCAGCACCTCTGCTGACTGGGTGCTGCAGGGCGCTGCCCACCCTGGCCATGTCCCCCACCACCACGAGCATCCCCTCACTGTGCCCCTGCTCTCACCAGAGGCTCTCAGGGTCGAGGAGGCAGAGCTGCAGGGACTCTGCCAGCTGCTGGTGCACCAGGCAGTATCGCAGAAAGGCTCGGCCTCTGCCCACAGGGGTCTTCAGCTGTGGGGGAGAGGGGGTTGTCCATCCCTGTCACTTCAGTCTGCCCCTCCACACACCTCCCTCCCAGCCCATACAGGGAAAGAGGGTCCCCAGGGCTAGGCTTGGGGTGCAGTGGGGATCCCAGAGGGGACAAAACCGTTTGTAGCACCAGTGGGTGAATGCTTGGTGCCCAACCGACTGTGTGCCTGTGCAGAGGTGCATGTGCACCCACAAGCAAGCTCGTGTGTGTGCACAAGATCCTGGGTGGCTCACCAGCCCATGCCCACCTTGTCCAGGGAGGTGACGAAGTGAATGCCTTCATGCTCCTGCCGGCACCGTGCTAGGCCTTGGCACAAGAAGTCCCAATAGTCCTTGCGCTGCCCAAAGAAACTCTTCTTCTCCTTGAGGTCAAACTGACAGAGGTACAAGCTTGGACTTTCTTTTTTTGGAGCATCCCCTGTTCCACCCAGCCTATTCCCTGTGGGGCTGGAATCCAACCAGCTCCCCCAGCACAGTTGGTCCAGGTGTCCCTCTCTTCACTGGCTCCATACCTCAGTTTCCCTTTTGCAGCACATGTAATTACACATGTGGACTAGGGAGAGCCTGGTATAGGTGGCTGGGGATGCCCAGGGTCAGACAATGTTGGGTGGGTTATTCCATCCCCTTAATGGTTAACACGGGGTACCTTCTGCTCTCATGTGTGCCTAAGGGGAAACAAGGCAGGGAGCAGCAGAGATGGAGGAGCAGTAGTACCTGGAGGAGGAACTCTAGCTGGGCACAGAGGCTGTGCAGCTCCCGGCTCCCGTCTGTCACTGGCAGGTTCTGCTCCTGGTAGCTGCATTTCAGCTCAGCCACGGTCTCTGTGGGATGGCAGGGCTGGACTGGCATGGCACCCTCTCCTATCCTACCCCTCTTCCCTCAACTGCCTCACAACTCCTGGCCTCAGGGATTTCTCATGGTGGATGAAATCATAGAATCTAAGTTGGAAAAGACCTCCAAGATCAAGTTCAGCCATTAACCCAACACTTCCAAATCCACCATTAAACCATGTAACCAAATGCCACATCTACAGGTCTTTTAAATACCTCCATGGGCAGTGACTCCACTCCTTCCCTGGGTAGCCTGTTCCAATGCTTGATAAACATTTCCATGAAGAAATTTTTCCTAATATCTAATCTAAACCTCTCCTGACACAACTTGAGGCCATTTCCCCTTGTCCTAGCCCTTGTAACTGGGGAGAAAAGACTGACTCTCTTCTGGATACAACCTCATTTCAGATAGCTGTAGAGAGTTATAAGATCCCCCCCTCCTTTTCTTCAAAGAGAAAGAGGAACTTGGGATGAAGGAGGGGAGCAGGGGGAGCAAGGAGCACGGCCACCTCCTGGGCACTGCCGATTCCCAGGGGCTGGCAGTGAGGATGAGAGCAGGCAGCAGTGGCACAGTTGGCACGTGGATTCTCTGGAGCACCCCTAGCAGTGACACCCCCCACTGCCCATGACTTGGGTACAAGAAGGGTTCTGGCATGGCCAGGGTGAGATGTGCCATCCAGGGAACATGCTGGCAGGGAACTGGTTGGCACACTTACTCTGCAGGTCCTTGATGACACGGTTGAGCTCCCCTTCCCCTGCCATGGCTGTTCACAGGGATCTGCAGAGGCAGGGGCAGTGATGAGAGGTTCTAGGCTGGCACTGCCCTGGCACCCCCAAACTCTCTGTCCCAGAGAGAGGGTCTGCCTCCCCAGCTCTACCCCAGAGCTGCCTGCTGCTAAGGTGGGAGAGGGTAGGTTTAGGCACCCCTTACCCTGCCCATGTTCCCCCACTACATAGGCCAGAGCAGATGGGGTGGACAAAGGTGTCCCATGCTGCACCCTCTTAGTTGTCCTTGTGCCCTGCCCCTGTATGTCCTCTGCTCCCATTCCTTGGGGAGTTTCTGGGGCTGAGCCCACCACATCCCTATTGCGTGCCTGTCCTTATCCCTGTCCCTGTTCGCCAGGATTCAGGATGTGGGTTTGGCGCAGGGGAAGTGCTGCTTTTGCTTCTGCTCTCGCTTCCCTCACTCACATCATGAGTATAGGGGCTTCTGGGTGGTTGAACGAGGGGGCACACCACCCCTGATATGCAGCCCCCCTAAGCTCAGCTCCCTAGGCAGAACCCTCTGGCACAGCATGTTGCCTGCATGGCTGGCATGGGGTTTGGGTGAGCTGCGGGCATGAGGTGAGGGGCCACAGGGCACAGTGCAGTGGAGTGATTTTGGGGTGGGTGGCAGCTTGGCAACAGGGTGAGGAAAATAGCCCACGGAGGTGGCAGGTCTGTGACTTGTCACTGTGGCTGGTATCTGGCTGTTGTGGGGCAGCACACATGTGTTGGGGGTGGGGGTGTGTCCCAGCAGGGTGCATGTGCACTCCCAGGAGTGGGTGCACCGGTGTGCCCAAATGTGCCCAAGCGTGTGAGTGCCCTGTGCCCTCCACTACGGCACAGTGAGGGAGCAGGACGCAGGCTGCCTGTGTTCCCATTCCAGTGCTCTTGAGAGACTGTGATGAGCTATCTTTGCATCTGCCCACCCTACTTGTACCTCAGTTTCCCCTGGGAAGAGAAGCCCCTTACCTGTGTCCAGGAGCTGTGGGGTGCCCCAAGGCAGTTGCTGAGTGCTGCGGGTGCTCTGGCATGTCCCTGTGCCCACACTGTGCCTGCCTGCTTCTCCTTTTGTACCTTGGGCAGGAGGAAGTGTGGGAGGTCGGTGGGGCTGCAGAAGCCACAGCCTGCCCGGCCCACATCACATCAGGCACTGCAGCTTAGTGCCCAGCACCTGGCTCTCTGTTTTGGGGGGTGCCAGTTCTGGGAAAAGGGTCAGCAAGGCTGGTCCCCCTGTGCAGCTTTTGCAGGGGCAGAGGAAGGATAGTGTCAGACATAGGGGGACCCTAATGCTCTCCAATAAGAATGGACATTTGGAATGTTCTGAAGAACCTGCCCGCAGTTTTTGTGGAGGGAGTCTAGGACCCATCCTCCGCTAGAAGCAGCCAGCAGCAGACCTTGGCACAGAGGCCACCCCCATGCACAACAGCCCCTGGGCACAGAGACCCCTGCAGGAACTGCAGCCCCCACTAGCAAGGACCACAACCCTCCCCAATCATCTGGCCTCCACTTGGGGACTATACCCAGAGCCAGTGTGTAAGCTTTTTCCAGAGCATTCTGGACAAGGCTCCCTCTTGTTAAGGAGTCCCCAACCCAGCGGTGCACCTCATTCACTGTGCCTGGACCCCTGTACTGTGTCAGCCCTGTCCTGCGGGCTCCTTCTCGACGGGGGGCTGAAAAACCCCTGTGGGGGGGATGTCAAAGGTGATGACAGCCCCTTCCATCCGTTCAGGCAGGGAGATCCACTGCCATCTCGTTCCCCACAACCATCTTGGTGGATGGCCACAGCGGTGCCCATGTCCTATCCTCTTCCATGCCCCTCCTTCTAGAGCGCGCTGCCCCTACCTGTGCCACCTGGATGTCTTTGGGGGCACCCACGTCCCCCCGGCCAGGCCTCACTCGACACCAAAGTGAAAGTAGGAAGTGATGCTGAGTGGGAGCCTGGGCCTCCCAGCACCCTCCTGGCTCCCGGGTGGGTGTTGGCCTGTAGGTGCAGCTGGGGAGCATAGGGGAACCAGTGGCAGTACTCGGGGTGACCCCAGACTCCTCAGCACCCCATTGCCCCGTGCCACCCTGCAGTGTGTGCCACTGTGGCCATGGGGCACAGCACCCCATATTGGATAGGGTGTTGGGTGTTGGGTGGCAGTGGAGCATCAGCCCACTGTGCTGGGGTCGTGTGTGCGTGTATGTGTGTGCAGGCGTGTGTGTGATTGCACGTGTGTGCCGGCTGTGCGAGCACAGCTATGTGGTTGCATGTGTGGGTGCAAGCTGTACACGTGTGGCTGGTGTGGGTGCGAGGCTGAGAGGGCACCGTGTGTGCCCTTCATTGCACCCACCCATGTGCCCCGTGCCAGGCACTGCAAGGGCAAGACCCCAACACCTGCAGGGGGGACATGCCCTTGCCCGCCGCGCCACTGCGGCAGCCTGGGTCCCCTCTCCCTGCCCCGGCCAAGGGCCAGGGCGGGGGTGCCGGGGGCTGGGGGGGGCAGAGAAGACTCTTACCCATCCTTGGCGTGGGTGCAATTCAATTAATGAGGCCTGGCCCTGGTTCAGCGCAGCCAATAAAGCTAATGGCCCCGCACAGGCCTGGCGCTGCCTGCCGGGGTGGGGGGGCAGCGGGGGAGCCGGGGGCCATCTGCTAATTAAATGGGAGTGGGGGACCATGAAGCCAGCAGTGATGTCACCTCCCTGAGGCTCACTGGCCCCCTCTGCCCTCCAGCCCTCTACCACCCCCAGGGTGTCAGACAGAGCTGTGGGGGACAGCTGTGAAGTGTGGGGGACCACCCAAACTTCCTGCCCCCCACCCTGATGCTGCTGCTTGTTGGGAGGCTTCCCGAGGTAAATGCAATTAGTGCCCATGCCTGGCATGGCCGCTGCCCACGCTTGGCACCAGCAGCTGCCCCGTGGGGATGGGTCCTTGCCTGGCACCAGCATGGCATCATGGCAGCATCCAGGGGTGCTGCTGCCTGCTCCTCTTGGCACTACCTCGATGTGTGCATGGGGGGTGTGTGGTGCCCAGGGGGCTGCAGCCTGTTACTCTGTTCCCCTGCCCTGTGCAAGCCCCATGGCGAGGTGGAGGTGCCCACGGCTGGCTCGAGCTGTCCTGCAGGGAGAGGTTCCCCATGGTAATTCTGTGCTCACAGCACGGTGCATCAATCAGGCAGGCTTTGGGGAGAGACCCCACTGGAAGGGGACTGTGTGGGGAGTCCCTGATTGCGTCCTCAGGGTCCTGAGGAGAGGCTTGGTGGGATGCAAGGAGGACTGGCAGAGGGGGAAGGAAGTCTCCCCCCTGCCCCTGTGTAGGCACTGCAATTTAGGGCTAGGGGTGGGCAGGCGGTACTGTAAGGAAACTGAGGCAGGGTCGGGGCGAGGGTCGAGGATTGAGCTGCGATCGAACCTACGGTGTGCGACCTCCTGCACCCCCAAAACTGGCGGCGCTGGAGGGGGGGACCCTGTCAAGGTCTGGCATTCACCCGAGTGGATGCCGTGCCCGGAGGGCAGGCGGGTGAGCGCCGGAGGTGCCAAGCCCCGAGCCCCGCGTGCGGGAGGAGGAGAAGGAGGAGGAGGAGGAGAAGGAGGAGGGGGAGGAGGGGGAGCGTGTCGGAGCTGGCTCCCACCCAAGCACTGCAGGACAGGGGCGGGCACGGTGCTCCCTGCCTGGCTGCCAGCGCGCAGGCGACGCTGGGGAACCGGCGGGGGGGACAGGGCCCGGTGGGACCGCAGCCCCCCAGCACATCATTGTCGCACGGCCCCGTGCCCAGGGCTGGGCACTTCGGGGGCACTGCCCGGGCACCGGAGCTTGTTGCGGCCGGCGCACGGCTGGGTTCGGCCGCTCGTCCGAGCGTGCCCTGGGCAGGGGTCGGCCCCTGCAGCCTCCCCCCGCAGGGTGAGCCCCTGGCAGGGGCACCATGACCCGGCTGAGCTGGTGCTTTGCCACCTTGGTTGGCTGGGGGAAGTCCTTGGTGTCCTGCCTGCTGCCCCTCCGCGCCCGCCGCCGCCGGGAGGTAAGCGGGCATCGCCGGGCACGGCGTTAGGGTTAGGGGCTGCGGGGGACACGGAGCTGGGGGGGCTCCGGGGTGCGGGGAATGGGGGTACGGGCTGCCGCTGGCCCTGCCTGCTCCGGGCAGCTGGGAGTTAAACCCTGCATATGCATGCCAGGGTGCAGGGCATGTCCTTTGTCCCTCCTTTTGCACCCCCCACAGCGTCTCACTGTGACCCTCTCTTCCCACACCCGAGGAGCCCTGCAGTGCCTGACTGGAGAGGATCTGCTGTACAGCCTTTCATTCTAAGGGATCTGCTGGGATCCCTGTGTCCTTACAGAGAGACTGTACAGGCAGGGGGTGTCCCTGTGTCCTTATAGAACCCACAATGGGAACACTGTGCCCTGCATGAGGGGACCCCAGTGCCCATAAAACACCCCCAAAGTGAAATCCCTATGCCCATAAAGTGGTCAGTGTGTGGGATCCCTGTACCTGTAAACACCTGGCACTGGGAAGCACCATGCCCATAAAGTACTCAGTCAGTGTGTGCTCCCTGTGCCCAACATGAGAGACCCTTGTGGGGTCACTCTGTGTAGGGCACCTCTGTGCCAGTCAGCACCTGGCATGTGTGGGATCCATGTGCCAAAGGATTGCCCCACAGGGGATCCCCGTGCCCATGCAGCACCTGGTGTGGGGACTCATTCTGCTCTGCCACCCAGGCTGCGGAAACTGAGGTAGGGAGGGGGGAAGCTGTTGGAGGGTGCTGGACTCCCACTGCGCCACCCTCACTTTGTTCCTCAGTCTTTGGGAAGCTGCCCCTGCCTGGCAGGATGGCATGGGACACTTAAGCTGCACCATGCCAAAAAAGCAGGTGCCAAAGCCACTGCTGGGCAGCGCCTGAGGGAGTCACTGCAGGCTGGTGACAGTCCAGTATATACCAGGACAGGGACACAGCCTGGAGGAAGGAGAGGCCTCTGACTGCTTGGGGACCCCAGAGCACGCCGGGGACGCAGGATCATGAACTGATGGGAGTACTGGGGAGTGGTCAGGGCTGTGGGTGGGTGGCTGGCATTGGTGAGACGTGGGTTGGTGGTTGTGCAGTCCTATGTCCACCACATTGTCCGTGTGTTTCTGATGTGGGTGTGAGAACACGGACTCGTGGGGGGCTGTAGCACATGTGTACTTGTGCATGTGTGTTCATGGGCATGCGGGTGGGGCTGAGGTGAGAGTGAACTGCAGCTCACATGGGTGTGGGTTCACAGGAGGTCTCTATGGAGCTGCCATGGAGTGTGTTTCTCCTAACACCTGTGTGTATGCTGGGGCAGTAGCAGCAGAGCTTTATGTTGGTGTGAGCTGTTATAGAGGGGTGTCTCAGTCCTTTCTGTGCCGACACACGTGGGACCCGCCCACCATGTGTGACATGGGCTGTGTGTGGTGTACATGAGTGTGTCCTGGCATGTACACAGGGGGACATGTGTGATGTGTGTGTGTGCCCTGTGCACCCAAGAGCAGTGTGGGGGACAGCTCTGCTGGAAAGTGGGTGTGGGGGCCTTGGGGGTGTGGTGACCCCAAGACACAAAGGAGTCCTGCCAAGGCTGGCCCTGCACTCAGAGTACATGCCTACACCAGTAGAACCCGTGCGGGAGTCCCTGTGCTAAGTGACCCCATACGTGTCCACCTGCTGAGAAAATGAGCCTTAAATGATGGTGATGGGCTGTGTCCCTGCGGCCACCCTGTCCCTGTTGTATGACCCTTGTCCCTGCCCTTCTGAGAAGCCTGGGATTGTCACGGCAGTGAATGGGAGGAGGCGATTTATGGGGGGGGGGGGGGTGTGAACACTTCTCTCCACTGGGGCTTTCATTTGTGGGCAGTAACGAGGTTGATTAATAAGGGCTGAAATGATGGGGAGGGGTATGTGAGGGGAGTGGGCAGGGATGACTCTTTGCTTGTTTGGTGCTGTGAGCAGGATCAGTCCCCCCAGCCTCCCTCTGCCCCTGGATCTGGTTGACATGGAGAAATGGGAAGTGTTGTCCTCCATCCCAGCTGGCACATCCCTACAAGGGTACCACTACCCTGGGCCGGGTGAGCACAGCATAGTGGTGGGGTGGAGGACAATGGGACAGGGATATTTTGGGGACGGGATGCTGCACTTTGGGAGGAGCCAGATGCAACCTCAGTCTCTGAGAAGGGCAGCCTCCCCCCACCCCCATCCCATCCTGCCCTTCCTTTCTGGGCTGGCGATTTTATGCAGAGTATAGATGGGAAACCAAGGCATGGGGAGGAGGGCATTACAGTGCCCACGTCCTCTCCATGCCCAGGTTTCCATGCCAGCCGTGGCTCGTCCTGTCGGTGTGTCCTTCCCCCTGGCACGTCCCGCACCCTGACTCACACCCTCATGGTCACGGCCAGCTGAGCACAAGTTTCCAGGCTGGAGCCGGAGTCAGCACTGGCGGAGACAGGGGGAACCGTGTGTCGCACGGCCAAGCCCCCCAGGAGGGGCTGGAGCACCCCCTGCCAAATCCATTCCCGTCAAGGCCGCAGGCTGCCAAGCCGCTCTCCGTCCCGCCTGGAGGTTGTCCCCCCTCGCTGAGGCCCCCCAGCTCCGCGCATGGATGTCCGTTGATCCCTCCCCGTCTCCCATCCCGGGACCACCCAGGGGACTCGGCTGGGGATGGGGGGGGTGCATCCCGCCGCAGGACCCGCTCGAGGCCGGAGGAGGGATGAGGGTGACGTGGGTGGCGGGTGTCCCCCGGTCAGCGGAGGAAATGGATCCCGAATGTGTGTGAGTGGGGAAGAGGGGGCCTGGGACACGCACAGCCCCACTCCGGGCCCCCACAGCCCCGCAGCCCCTCTGCTGGCGGTGGGGGGGGGGGTTGTCCCAGACGCCTCCGGGCCAACTCGACTGGGGCGCTGCGGGGTCGGGGGGGTTTGCCGGTCCCCTCCTCCCCCCGGCCGGAGGGGCGGCGAGGGGCCGGGGTGGGGCGGGCGGGCGGAGCGAGGGGCCGGGGGGCTCGGCCGGCCGGGGACGCGCCGCGGGCAGCATGACCGGGCTGTGCCTCTCCTGCCTGCTCTGGGTACGAGCCGCACCGGGGGGAGCAGCACAGCAGCGCCGCGGGGTCCCGGGGTCGTGGAGCGGGGCTGGTCCCGGGAGCGGGCGGGTGGATGGGACTGGATGCGAGGAGAGCGGGACGGAGCGGGGGCGTTTGCACCGGGACGGGCTGACTGGGAGCAGCGGGAACTGGCGGGGCTGGACCGGTACCAGGACCGGCTCTGGGAGAACGGGGACAGAGCGGAGACCGCTAGGGACGGCCGGACATCGCCGTGGGGCTGGGGGGACCGGACCGGGAGCGGGGCCGGGAGGCGCCCGGGGACTGTGGGGAGGGGAGCGGGACCCGGCCCGAGAGAGAAGTGGCGGTGGGCAGTAGGCTGGGGGTACATGAAGAGGGGAGCGGGCTGGGATGCGGGACATACTGGGGCTGTAGAAGGATCTGTGTGTGGAAGGGTTGTGGGCTCGGAGAGGGTGGGAGGCTGATCCCCCACGACGCCCAGCCTGCGTCACTGGCCGGGGGCTCCACCATTCCCTGGGGCAGAGGATCTGCTACTCCACTGAAGGGAAGGGCAACTCGGAAAACTGGGGGGATCCAGTTAGTTATGAGGGTTTGGGACTCTGCATTCTTCCCGGTCACCAAGCTGGGTCCCGGGGCCCAGTGAGTTGCAAAACTCTGGGTGGACCTGAGCCTACAAGACTGCACCCAGGTGTCCCGGTGCCCTCCACCCACCCTGGCTTTGCAGCCTCAGGGGAACTGAGTGTCACAGGTTCCCCCCCCACCCCTCGCCATGCACTCTCTGCAGTGCTGGGCAATGAACCCAGGTCTCCCAGCTCTTGATTAATTTGGCATCTCTGTCTGGTGCCTCTTCCAGCCCAGGACACCTGGATCCCCTTCCAGCCTCCTTTGGTCTGCATGTTTGAGGGGGGGGAGGCATGGCTAGGGATGCCTTTGCACCCCTTCTCCTGCACCATGTGGGTGCTGGTCCCTGGAGGTGGGTACCCATGGGTGGGTATCCGCGTGGCATGCCCAAGAAGCCCTCCAGCCCATGCCCCTGCATTCCCCCAACAGTTTCCAGCCTTGAGAACAGGGAGGCTAATTGGGATGCTGCCAGTATGGAGAAGGGACTGGATTGTTTTGTGGGATGGGCTGGTTCCCTGGCTGGCAGAGTGGCACTGTGTGGGCAGAGTGCCTCTCCAGCAGCAGGGTGCTGGGGGGGCATAAAGCTGGGTGCTGGGTTGGTCCCCCTCTGGCACAGTGATGGTGTTGGCAATGAGACAAACAGAAGAGACTCTGGGGTGTGGGAATCAAAGGGCCAGTTTTTTCAGTGGTGAGGATAATTGCTGTTAATGAAACCATGGAGGCTGGGGCAGAGTGGGGGGTATGTGCATGGGAGATGTGTCAGCATCCCTGGGCATCCCAGTGGGTCCCTGGGAGCGGAGGGCAAGGCCTCTTCCCGTGGCACCCTACAGCAATGATGCTGCTTTGCATATGCAAAGGAGCTCATGGCATCATTAGGTCTCACTATCACCCAGCAACTGCGGCGTGGGAGCCCCTGTCCTGGGGGAGCTTTTCCCACGGCCGCTGGGTGGGTGACGCCACGTCTGAGCACACAGACGTGTGTGGGTGTGGTGTGGTGGCAGCAGCTCTGGGGGCTGCCAAGGGACCACCCGTGAGTGGCCCTGTGGGAGCAGGTGCCTGGGGAAGAGGGGCTTGCACGCACATGAACAAACCCGTGTGAGTGTGTGCATGGTGGCACTTGGACCTGCGTATGGGAACAATGAGCCCGTGCCACTGCTGCTGCTGTGGCTGGTGGGGACATGCGAGCCTGCAGGTGTGCATGTACATGCAGTGCCGTGACACATGCACTGCATGTTGCACGCGCAGCACCCTCAGAGCCCTGGGCGTGTTTGCACAGACATGGGCGTGCAGTGCACGTGCATGGCCCATCTCCCGTCTGCACTGGGGAAACTGAGGCAGAGAATTTTGTGGGGAGGTACCTGGCCCCCTGACACTTTGGCACCATCCCTTTTGGCTCTGGTGCAGTGGGCTGGAGGAGAGTGGGGCGCCAAGGCAAGGGGGGGCCGCTGGGCCTCTGCTTAATCTCATTAGTCTTGGCATGAAAAGGCGGATTTACAGGGACTCACGTCTTCATCTGGCAGTGGGTGGGTGGGCAGGGCTGGCGTGCTGCCAAGGGTTGCCCCCCTCCAGAAACAGTCAGCTGGGAGTTTGGGAGGATCGCTGGCTTCCTGCAGCTGTGCCAAGACCCCTCCCTGTCCTCAACCTCCATGCATGAACACACACACATGCTTGCACAGATTGGATCCATCCTGCACTCGGTCACACTCGTGGCATCAGCTTCCTCTTGCTGTGGGTTGTGCTAAACAGGGTGGGCATGGCTGCTCATGCTCAGGGGACTCTGTGCCCCCTTTACACCCCTCCAAGAGACACCTCAGCACACGCTGCCTGGCATGCACCCCAAAACACACCATGACAGCGAGACACCCCCAGCATGGGCACCCTCCTGGCAGCACTCACACGTACTCGGGTGTGCACATAGGGTTTTGTGCACATATCTGTGTACCCACACACATGCAAATACATGCATGTATTATCTACACGTTTATCTATGCTCATTCACGTGTGCTCACATGCACACGAGTTTGCACACACATATGTGCATTCAAGCATCTGCATCGCCTGTATGTGCATACACAACGGTGCCCACACACACATGCTCACAGAGACGCTTGTGCACGGGCACATATTCACAGGGACACACAGAGATGTACTGACATGCGGGGAGGCACGAGTGTGCACACACCTGTGCACGCACACACACGTGAATGTGCTCACACACGTACATGCACACACCTGTGCACGCACACACACGTGTGTGTGCTCACACACGTACATGCACACACCTGTGCACGCATACACACGTGTGTGTGCTCACACACGTACATGCACACACCTGTGCACGCCTGTGTATGTGCACGCACACACACCGCCCACGCAGCACAAACCGCATGGACGCACACACGTGCACGCATACACATCTGTGCACACAATCTGTGCGCACACGCACACACACGTACGTGTGCACATGCACAAATGTGTGAACACACAAGTGTGTGCATGCGTGCGCACGCACACACTGCACAGGGGAGCGCACCGCCAGGGGGCGGCAGAGACTATTTAAAGGGGTGGCGGCAGTGCCCCACCCCCCTTCCCCTCTAGCCCCTATCCCCTCTCCAGACCCCCCTCATCCCTTGCCCTGTACCCCATATTCTGTAGCCCATGGCCTGTACCGCTGCTGCAGAGTTCCCAAGTGAGGGGGTGTGGGGGACATGGGTGGAGGATGAACCGCCCAGGGGAAACAGGCAGGTCAGAGTTGAGTGTCTGGGTCTTGGTGCCACCTCGTTCCCACTGATGAAGCCCCATGTTCTCCCCAGCCCCAGGACCTGGAGGCGCCTCCAGCACACTCCTTCAAGATGACGAGCTTCAAGAAGGTGAAGGCATGTGGGATCTGCCGGCAGGCCATCACGCGCCAGGGCAGCACCTGCAGAGGTGAGCTGGGGCTGTGGGAACGCACGTGCACAGGGACACGCCAGGGAGGTCAGGACATTGGGGATGTGTGTGTATGCCTGCATGCAGAAGGGTCTGAATGTGGGAACGTGTGCCCGTGCCAATCTGCGCACACATGGGTGCCTGTGTGTTAGAGGGAGACCTGTGGCTGTGAGAGAGTATGTGCGGTGCCTTTGTGGGTGGGAAGGTGGCTGGGAGGCCAGGGTGGCCCATGGAGACACTGAGGTGTCACACATGTACGTGGCTGTGTGTCAGCTTCATGCATGTGCAGCGAGTATGCAGTGGCCACCACGTATGTGCACGTGGGTGGGGGTCTGTGCACACATGTGGGTGCTCACCCCCTGAGCCGTGCTTGCTGCCCATGGCACCCAGTGGGTCACAGGTGGGGCCGCGAGCCCTCGCACGTGTGCGGTGTCGCTGAGCCCCGTGCGAGGGGTGGACAGAGGAAACGGGAACAATGAGGCTTCCTGTGCTGCAGGAAACAGGCCCAAGGGGAACAGGGATTGGGGTGCGGCTGTGGCCGTGCTGCGTGGAGACCCTTGTGTCCCCTGGGAATAGGACATGTGTCTTTGCAGGGCTACTCAGGCAGTGTAGCAGTGCCCTGTGTAAGTGTGTGTCCCCAGCAGTGGCAAAAAAGCCTGCACTGTCCATGAGCACGTGCCCTCCGTGGGGCACGGGTGAAAATGGGCAACAGCAGTGCACGGGGAGGAGGGAGGGAGCACAGGTAATGGCAGCACCCCTGTGGTGCTCTCAGTCGTGCCAGTGTCCGTGAGAGGCCCCATGAGACCTGTGTGTGCATGGTGTCCCTCCACACTGTTCACCCTGGGCACTGGGGCTTGCACGTACGCACACTCACTGGCACCTTGGCACCATGTGTGCCCCAGAGCCACATTTTGTGTGCCTGCTGCTGTGCCGTGCTGGTGCCAGAATGTGCGCGCACCGATGTGAGGTGTGGGCGTCCCTGCACGCGTGTGCATGTCCTGGCAGCCAGTGCCCAGTGCCAAGGTGCTCTGTGCCCTGCAGTGTCGGGTGCCCCCCCTTCCTGCCCTACATGTGGGGTGCCTGCAGAGTGCCCCCCGGCACTGCTACCCTTCCTACCTCCAGTAACCCTCTCTCCCCTCTCTCTCCCACAGGCTGCAAGCTCTCCTGCCACACCAAGTGCCAAGCCAAGGTAAGGACAGTGCCCTGAGATGTCCCCAACCCTGCCTGCAGGTCCTGGGGACTCAGAGGGAGGATGCCATGGTCCATGCCAGCTGACCCCACTGGATGGGCACCCAAATGGGCTGGTAGCTCTGGGCTGGTCATGGTGGCACTGGTGTCACCATTGGGTGACAGTGCCATTCTGGTGCCTAGTCACTGACAGCATGTGCTTGTCTGTGTATGAGGCTGGGTTTTGGGGTGCATCCCTTCTCAGAGCAGACCAGCAGGTATCTGTGCCCCCGTGCCTGGGGTGGGGTGCTCTTTGCCAGGGTGAGTGCTGCTGCACGTGGGTGCCATGTGTCGTGGCCAAGCACTGCCAGCTGTGTGCACACAGGCTGAGCAGCTCTGCCGATGCCCAGCCGGGGGCGGATCTTGCTGGCAGGAGACAGGGGAACTGAGGATGCCCAGTGGTGTCTGTCTATCCAGCTGCTGCACCAGCAGAGGGGAACCCTACAGCAACCCAGGTTCTCCGAGGATCTGGAGGTGGGCATGGTGCCCATTACTGTGCTGCCAGGTCAGGGGAGGCTTCATGTTCTTAATCCCTGGGGAGGTGTGTTTGCCAGCTATCTCTGGGGCTGGCATCCTGGGCGGGAGGAGGCTGGCATGCCCCAGGCAGACAGCGTAGGCTGGGACATGCCTATTCCCGTGCCCATTGCCTGTGCCCAGCTGGGCAGGGAGGGAGAGAAAAGGGGGTGCTGTGCCAGGAGCCAGGCACACACTGGGCTTTGCAGGGTGCCACAGTATGGGTGGCGATGCAGGGCAGGGCTCGAAGCAGCCCTGGCACTGGGCCCCGGCTGGGCTCTTGGGGGAAGTGGGGGCCGTGGGGTACCCTGGGCCTTGAGCGGGCTGGGCGAAGGTGGCTGGGAGGCTTAGTGGAGCTGTGCCAGCCTCAGGACCTTGTGCCGACTCTGGGCCACCCCAGGACCCCGTGTCACCCTGGGCAGCCTGTGCCAAAGATGCCATGAAGGCTGAGGCCAGAGAAGGTGTCCTTGCGGGGGTGCTGTGGGGAGAGCTGGGAGGGGCGTGCAGTGAGGGGATGCCTGTGGAATGGTGGCAGGGAGCATCTGCCAGTGGTTTCCAGGCAGGAGGGAGTGTCAGGAAGTGTGTGTGTCTGGGTGTGAACCCGGTGGGGATTCTCTGATGTCTGACAGGGGGTTGTACACCAAGAGGGGAGTCATACCAGGCTCCCAGCATCTGGATAGGCTGTGCGCATGGGCAGCCTGTGGCTCGCTCTCGTGGCCGGCTGCATTTCATTAGCCTCCATCACCCTTCCCACGCTCGCTGGAAGCTGGAGCCCCCTCTGTGGGGCCAGCTAGCCGAGGGGTTTGCTGCTGGGGGAGCGTGCATGGGGCCAGGGCCAGGGGCCTTCCGCAGAGCTCCTTTGGGCCAGCGCCCAGGGAGGGGCTCCTCCGGTCGGGCAAATGGCCAGCTGACTCACACGCCGGCTTGTTATTGTAGGGTCTCTGGGGAGGGTGCATGTGGGGAGGGGGCTTGGCATGGAGCAAAAATGGCCTCTTGTTTACCTGAAGTCCCTCATGTTTAACCCCTGCACCTCCAGGATACTTTGGTGGGGGAAGATGGACTCACCTCCAAAGTGCTGGCAGCTGCACCCTGCAGTGCTTCCTCTTCCTGCCATGGATACGCTGCCAAGGTCCTGGTGTCCCCTGGCTCTGGTGTCTCTTGGCCCTGGAGTCTGCCCCACCATGCTACTGCAAGTGTTTGCTCTTTGGTCCCCATATTTACCTCCCTGGGACTTGTTCCACCTCTTTGTTCTGCCCCCTAGCATGGCCAGCTCCCAGCCAGCTGCGTCCTGGCCCAGCTGGGGGAAAGCCCCCACTTACAAACCTCAAGTGGACCAGGTATAGGGGAGGGGGGAGAGATGGGGGTGTAGGTGGGTGTAAAGAGTTGTACTCCTGGAAATCAGTGTGGGGTGCCAGGGGTTACTGTGGGTGTGATGGAGATAAGGGGAGGGGGGCACTGGAGTGTGTGTGGGGACACCTGGCAGCTTTTGGGGTGCTAGTGAGTGCCCCCTCCATGAGAAGGCAGTGAGCAGGCAGAGCTGTAGCAGGGAGGGCAGGACCTGTGCCCTGGCAGCGACCTGCATACCTCAAGTTTCCATCCTGCCTGAAAGAAAGTGGGGCAACAGTGGTGGAACCCACTGCCCTGAGCTGGCAGTGATGCTGGTGGGATGCCTGGTGCCCGTGGGTGGCTGTGGAGGGGCCAGGGCAGCTGCAGACTCATCAGCTGGGAAGCACAGCACTGTTCCCATGCCCATGTAAGGCCCGTCTTGTGCCCTGTGCCTCTGCTCAGGGATTTTTTCCTTGCTTAGCAAACCTCCCTCCCTCTCTGTGAGAGGGGCGGTTGGATGGATGGACACTGGTATGCATGTGACACACACAGCTTACCCCTCCCTCCTTCCCTGCACCAAAACTGCCTGCCCAAAGCTGCGGGGGTGTATCTTCCTTTGTGAAGTGGGGAAACTGAGTCACCAAGCCCTGTGTGGGGGCAGCAGGAGGCAGGGGACATGGTGTGGGGCGCAGTACTTCTGTGCCTGCGTTCAGGCGTGGATGAGCTTGTGTTGTGGGTGGCATGTGCTGGCAGTGGCACAGCCAGGATCAGTGGTGACACTGCTCTCTGACCAAGGACGCTCCGAGCAGTGGGGCCATGCAGGCATGTCCCAAATCAATGGATATCCTACGAGTGTCTTCATCCCCTGGGATGCCTTCGCTCTGACTGTGGCCAGATTTTGCCATGATGCTGGTTGGAGAGGCTGAGAAAAGACGGGGGACTGTGCTGCTTCCCGTAGTGGGAGCTGGCCCCATGACGGATGGTTTGGCTGGGGGACAGGGAGCGCTGCGGTGGTTGGCTGCTGAATCGGCTGGCGATTGCTGGTGCTTGGTTCTGGGAAATGGCGCCTGTGCCAGCCCCTGGGCTTGGCAAGGCTCCAACCTGCCCTGCTTGCCCCTGCCACACAGGGGCCCAGCAGTGCTGGGGGAGTGGGGGTGCTGGGCTGTGCCAAGAGGGGAAACTGAGGCACATCACATAGCATGGGGCCAAGGGGTCTAGGGGTTGTTCCCCCAGTGTCTTTTCCTAGAGAGCTGAAAGTGTGCACTGGAGCCATGACAGGTTGCTGGGCATGTGTGTGTGTGAACATGTGTGTGTGTGACTGTGTGTGCTCACAGATGCATGCATGAGTGCGTGAGCTGCAGGGAAATGCACGTGTGTGCAAGAACATCCATCTGTGTGCGTGAGCCTGCTCGCACACAGGCAGGTGGTCACATGCATGTGCTCCCAGTTCCCTGCCACCCACCCCTGCTGGCCTCATGCCAGGCCTGGGTTGTTTTTCAAGTGCCCCCTGTGATGGGACTCCGGGGGGGGCAGGTTTGTCCATCATTAAACCAGGCGCTGGAGCAGGGCCAGGGCTGGGCAGCGAGGCATGTCCCGGCCAGAGCAATCACTCCCAGTGCCCAGTGCGGCGTTGATGGGCCCTTGGATGGCTGTAGGACCCATGGCAGGCTGTGGTGGTGGGGGTGAGGGGATGTGCCACCCCTCAGCTGGTGCTGGGGATACCCTGCTTGTTAAACAAGTCAGAACTAGGAAGGGAAACTGAGGCAGGGAGTGGTTGGACACTTCCAGGAAGGCTTGACTCCTGGTGATTGGCACCCTCCAGCCGTGCCATGGCCAGGGGCCCGGATAGTGTTGGGAGGTATGGCCAGGCTGTGTATTGCAGGTCCCCGAGGGCTGCAAGGAGGGGACATCCATGTCCCAGCTGTGGTAGACTCTTGTTATGGGACTTGTGGCTGTCTGGTCCCTGCTCTCTGCCCCAGACACTCTGCTTCCTCCTCGTGCTGTCGAGGGGATGACCTACTGGTCACAGGGGAGCTGCCCATCATGTCCCTGTCCTGATGGCCCTGTTCAAAGCCATCCCCCCAGTGCTTTGACACAGGTAATTAGCAACACCCCTGGTCTCCACAACAGAGGGGGCGGGGGAGGGAAGGAATAGAGCAGGAATATGTCCTTGACCCTGGCATGGGCCCAGCTGGGGTGGAGGGATGGGAGGCTGTGGGGCTCAGCCCTGTTCCAGTGCTGTGCCAGGTCTTATTTGTGCAGCAGGTCCTGGAGGTTTTTTTTTTTTTTTCCTCTTTCCTTTTTCCCCTTCTTTACGTCACTGCCCAAATATTCGGCCTCTCAGCTCCAGTGGGGGGCCTGCTCGGCTGCTTGGAGGACTTGGGGCCCTTCTCTGCACCCTCGGGGTGCTGCACAGAGAGGATGGGCAGGGGAGAGGTGATGCTGAGACTGCTCATGCTCGCTGCACTGCTGAGCACTGGCCAGGACTGGCCTGGGAGGTGTCAGATGAGGCAGCGGGGACCACCAGTCTCCCTCCTTGCAGCTCCTAGGGCTGCATCCATCTTCCCAGAGCTCTGTTATGGCGGGAAGAATGGTCCAGGTCTGCCTCATTTCCCACTGATTTTCTTTCTTGGCAGACCAATTTGCATCCCCCACCCATGGCCACTCCTCCAGATGTGTGCCCTGGGTAGGATGCTGGGTCCCTGGGAACTCCTAGGACCCTCCAAGAGGTGGCAGAGCTCCCAAAACAGCTGAAAGGTCTGGTTCAAAAGGGGCTCTACAGACCCTGCATTGGGGCTTATCTCCTGTGTGCTTTAATCTCTGGAGATGAACCGCACCTGGGTGCCTGGTCCCCGGGTCTCCTTTCTTCCACTGACATCTGGGGTAAGGATGGTCAAGGGTGTTTGTTTTGGGTCACAGAGGAACTGTTTCATGTGAGAGGTGGTTTGTCTGGCAGGGCTGGGAGTCACTGAAGCCACTCTGCAGACCGCTGGACTTGCTCCCACTGGCACTTTGACCCTATGGCTCTGGGAGATACTTTGCCAGCTGTAGTTCAAGGATGTTGCCAGGACTTCTCTGTCCTGTGAAAGGGACACGTCATGTCCCCAGGGGACAGTTCCTGTCATTGCCCTGGGACCAGGACAGGGACGTGCAGTGCTATCAGTGCCCTTCGCTCACCCACTCATTTCCATCCCATTCAGTTGCTGATACTTTCCCATCTGGCCCCAGCTCTTCCTCTGCTGATGTTTCCCAGGGCCTGGGAGCCATCCTGTGGCCTCCTCCTGAGGAGTTTGAGCTCTGGGGCCTGTGCAGGGGTCTGTGCTGGAGCTGGGCTGGGGTCCATGCTGTGCACTGCTGGTGCAGGATGTTATTTGCCCCTCCATGCCTGTTGCAGCACTCCCATCTTTTTGGGATGCCTGGTTTTTGTGGGCTCTGGGGATGGTGGGACTTGTTTAGGGGTGTCAATGGATCCTGGCCATGGGGTTTTGTCCCTAGAGTGGTGACTGTTGGATGCTGGGGAGGGCAGAAGGGCTGGCTGGTGTTTGCTTGGGAGGGGGATGAGGAGATGCTCTCCAGAGATGTTTGGCTCTGGTGCTTTGTCCTTGGTAGCAGGAAGGGTCCACGGTGCCTTTTGGTGCTCCCATCCCATGGCACTGTTGGGTTGCTGTGGAAGCTGAGGCATGGAGGGACTGAGAAAGATCTCCTTGAACTGGAGTGTACGCCTAGGGGTGGTGTCCCTTAGGGGGACTTGGAGGTGGGCAATGGGAAAACCCCTTACCACAGACCCCTCCCTGGTTACTTTAGAAGAGGTGGTGAGGTAGGAGGAGTGTTGGGGTCCTGCACCGCTCCAGCAGAGCCAGTTCCAGCCTTTTGGCTGAGCCCATGGCTTCAGGACGGAAATGCAAACAGGAACGGGGAGGCGTTGGGTGAGAAAATGTCAACAGCACTGGGCCGGGTGCCTGGCTCACTGCCTCCCTGGCCAGCTCGCCACTTTCTGGGCTGCTGCTGGTGGGCTTCCCCTCTTTGCTGTGGGGTCTCCTGGCACTGAGCACTTGCTTGTTCAGCAGGGCTGGGGCTGGGTTGCCCCAGGGACAGCAAGGGAGACCAGGGCTCCATCCATCGACATGCAGGCCCCCGAGGAGGAGGAGAAGGAAGGAGGAGGAGGGGAGACAGGAGGAAGGCCAGGGGGATGCTGGGCACACTCCAGGTTTGGGACAGGCAAGCTGGGACTGGCATGACTTTAGGTACTCGGGGACAGACGGGGCTTTTCCAGCATTTTGGCTTTGATTTTTAGTTGAGAGGCAAGCTGATAAATCTTTACATCCTCTCCAACGCTGGGGGTGTGGGACACCCAAGGACCACTAGTTGGGCACTTGGTCCTGCATATGGCAGGGGGGCACCAAGTTGTGCCACGGGGTGCCAGGCAGGCCCCAAGCAGGGCCCCACACACCGGTCCCTGCCACCCCCCCGCCAAGGGCACAGGGACGCCGGTGGCGTCACGCGGGGCGATAAGGCCCCGACCCCGCTGCACCCCGCCGCCCGCGGCCCCTCGGCACCGGCTGCGAGGGGCTTTGAAGGGGGAGGCGGCGGAGGTGTGGGGGGGGTAATTTTTTTTTTTTTTTTGGGGGGGGGGCTGCCCACCTGCCGGCGCCCCTACCCCAGGGCCAGCTGCTCGAGTCAGGCTCCCGGTTGCCTTTAAGGGCGTTTTTGGGGGAGGCGAGGGGAGCGGAGCGGGGCCGGACTTGGAGCGCGCCGTGCAGCTGGGGAGAGGGAAGAGGAGAAGAAAGAGGGAGAAGAAGCGAGAGAAGGGAGAGGAGCGGTGGAAAAAGTCGACCGGGACCCCATTCCTCCCCAGGGCCGGGGCCGGCACCCCGGGCTCCCCAGCCCCCTGCCGCCCCGGGGGTGCGGAGGGGAGCGGGGAGCCGGCGGGACCTCCCCGCGCCCCTCCATCGCCGGGGTCCCGCTTCTGGGGAGCGAAACCCTTCGGCTCTCCCCCTCCTTCCCTCCCCTCCCTCCTCCCTCCCTCCTTCCTTCCTTCCTTCTCCAGGCTTGGCCCGGGGAGGGAGGGGGGCTCTGCCTGCAGTCTGCCTTCACTCCTGCCCGCCCGGGCGACGCCGGGCTCCCGCCTGCCCCCCGCGGCCCCTCCGGCCGCCCCCCGCGCCCCCCGGGCCAGGTGAGGCTGCGGTGCCGTCCCTCTCGGATGTAGGCAGGCGAGACCCCGGATGGATTTCGGGAGCGTCATGAACCAGGTACGGACGGGAGGTGAGGGCACAGGGGTCCCCAGGCCCCCCGGGAGGGGGGGTGCTGGGGGTGGGGGTGTCATCTCTCCAGGGGGCGGGGGCCACGCGTGATATCCGAGCGGTGATGGGGTGGTGCGTGGAGAGGGGGGTGCTGCCCCCCCGTGTTGGGGGGTCCGCAGCTGTCACCAGAAAGGGTCTCAGCGTGCGGGGGGGGGGGGGGGGGGCTTGAAGAGGGCGATGCGGTGCTCGCAGGGAGGAGGACTTGGGCAGGGGGTGAGGGCCGGCTTGCTGCCGGCAGGGACCTGTGAGCGGCTCCGGGGGCCGTTTACCCCGTGCCCCTCTCCCGCCTCGCCGGGGCCGGTGACTCTCAGGGTGCTCCGGAGGGGGGGACACAGGCACTGGGGTTTGCATCCCCCCCTCGCCTCCACGAAGTGCGTAGGGACACGTCCCCGTGGAGCGAGGACTACGCGGGAAAGCGGGGTCCGCCCCCGGCACCCCGCTCCCGTTCCGCAGCCGAGGGGGCGATGCCGGGCTCCTGTCACCCCCGCGGGGAGGACACCGTGGGGGGCTGCCCCTCGGCCGGGACACCCTGGCAGCCCACGGGTTAACCCCCCCTCCCCGGCGGGACCGTCAATGGTTAAACTCCGGGTTAATGAGTGGCGAGGCAGCCCCGGCCGGTGCCAGCCCCCCCCCGCCGCCCCCCCCGGGCAGGGATCCCCGGCCCCTCGGCGCCGCCGGGCCCGCAGAGGGTTAACTCCGTCAGGGCAGGTCCCAGCGCAGATGTTTTTGGGCTGTGCTGCTGGGAGAGGAAACGACCGAGCGAGGGAGGCATCAGCCCGCTTGCGTTTAAGGGGAAAACAAGGAAAAAAAGAGAAGCGCTCCGTTCCCGGGCGCCTGAGCCCGCTCTGCGCTGGCGTCAGCCCTGGTGCGGGACCGGTGACCCCAAGTGTGTGTGCTGGGGGACAGCTGGCAGGGACAGTGGGGTGACAGCGGCTGCACCCCCTGGGTGCTTATGGCACTTGAGTCTGGGCGTTCTGTGGGACAACCAAGCAGGCACCTCTTGTCCCTACAGCATGATGGCACTGGGAACACTACGTGTGTCCTGTCTGGAGTCTGATACAGGGAGAATGTATCGGTAGAAAACGAGCCTCCAGCTCTCACCCGCTCTAACGAAGCCTCTTCCCAGTGATCCTGCTGGCCCCGGGCAGGGTACTGGGCCTTGGAGCTGTGCTCACCCCCGTGCCCTTTGGGGTCCTGAGTTGCAGGGGGGTCCATTTGCCCATGCCCTCTGCGACCCTCCTTGCTTTGCCACTATCTGATTCCTAGCCTTGTGCAGCCCGTCCCCGGGGTATCTGGTCACAGTGCCAGCAGACCCTGATCAGCACTGGAGCTTTGCTGATGGGTTTTGGGACACAAGAGAGAAAGCAGCCCCACAGCACAGCTTCTGGGTAGGGGGAGTTTATCTTTTTCTTCACTTCTCCCTCCTATTCCCTCATCTCCTCAAAACTACAGACTGGGGGGACACCGGTTTTGGAGGTGCTGCTCAGCATTTCAGGTCCCCTGTAGTGCTTTCAGCTCTGTCCTGCAGGGTGAGGACACAAAATTGACTCCAGTCTCCCTCTGCTTTGGGCCTTTCCTACTCTCCCAATTAGAGCCCCTGGGCTCAGTACTGGGGGGCTAAGACCCCTTGGGGCAGCCAGGGCTTATCTTAGCACCTTAACACCCCTCGAGGTGGGTCCCAAACCCATGGGCACTGGCAGATGCCCCTGATGCTGGGAGGCTGCCAAAAGTGTGCAGCGAGGTCTGAGTGCACAGAAAGGGGTTTGCCTGATGGTCCACCAGAATGGATCTGTGGGAAGGATCCCACACTGGGCTCAGGGTGGGGCACAGACTGCTGACAGGCTGGTGTGCTGACCACTCCCACAGGAGTGCCCGTGCTCCATGTCAGAATCCCTTTGTTGATCAGTTCCATGTGAGAATCCGTGCGCTGGCCAGTCCTGTGTGGGATTCACTGCTCTGACCAATCCTGCATGAGAGTCGGTGCTTTGACCAATTACCTGTCAGAATCCATGGCTTGACCAGTCCTATGGGACAGTCTGGGGAAAGATTAATCCCGTGTAAGAATCCATGTGCTGGCCAATCCTGTGTGAGAATCCATGCATTTACTAATCTCAGGTGAGAATCCATGCACAGAGCAGCCCCAGATGAGAATCCAGTTGCTGCCCAATCTCATGCAAGAATCCATGCATTGACCAATCCAATGTGAAAACCTGTTCATGGACCAGTCCTGGTGAAACCCCCTGCAGCAGAGTCTGCCCCAGACAGTCCTAGTGTGCCTCTGCTCCCGGCCTATCCCTGGTGCAGAAGCTGCTCCCTGGCCAATCTTGGTGTCTGGTTTGGCTCTGGGGGGTGGGGAGATCCTGGTACTTTTTCTTGAGGAAGTCTGGTGCAGAGCGGGGCAGTGATCCCGTGCTCTTCCTTAGGCTGGTTGTGGGGTCCCCATGGGCCTGGGCTGAGGGGTGTCCCCGCACTGGGGTGGCAGCACATGTCTGTGGTGCTGGTGGCAGAGCAGGACAGGGCTGGGGCTGTGGGGCCAGAGCCAGGCAGGCGCGTGCTGGCCCGTGGGGCTCGATCCAGATCTGCTGCCTCCAGATGTTGCCTTTTTAGGCACTGGAGCACAGCATATCCCTGCCTGTGGCCGGCCCTGTGCCGAGCCAGTGCCTGCAAGCAAAGTAGGGACAGTCTCTGTCTTGGTCATGTGGAGGCATCTCTGTCTCCCTCCTGACCCCCAAAACCACCCTTCTCCCCCCAGACAGGGTCAGGGATGCTACCTTCTCTCCCTTCCCCTCATCTGCCCTTGGCAGCACTGAGGCTGACTGCTGAAACCGCCCCAGAGCCGGGACCTGCCCTTATTTGGGTTGAAACCAGGGCTATTTTGGTGCAGCTGCCTCCACTGCAACCCCTTGAAGCTTCTCTGTACATTGTTTTTCCTGTCCTGTCCCATACCCCTGTGCCAGGGCTGCCGGCCAGGCCAGCCATGGGCTGCTGGGGGCCATCACCCTCCCAGCGTGCTGTGTATCCCAGGGTGTCATGGGGTGCCAGTGGTGGCCCCCATGGCCTCTGTGGGATGGAATGGCTGGTGTGCCCTGTGGCATTTCATCCCCGATTTACAGGGCTGTGTGTACCGGGTAACCTCTGTCCTGGTCCTGCTGCCGCCTTCCTGGCGGGGATGGGCCACAGGGCGGCTCCTCATCAACATACCAGGGGAGAGACAGGAGATAGCATTTGTCCCAGTTCGGGGGGTATCCCTGAGTGGCTCTTTTCCCTGTGGTACTCTCCCTGGTGCCCCCAGCATCTCCTGGGGAATGCAGGGGCAGGGTAGACTTGATGGCCTCTGCCCTGGCATGGGTGCTGTCCAGGCATGGCGAGGATGGCACAGTGGCAGTCCCTGACCCAGCTGCAGGGTGGGCTGGGGATGCTTGGAAGGAAGCCTGGGAGCGTTGGGACCTCTGTGGCCCAGCATCAGCCCAGAGTGACTCACCCTGAGCCACTGGCCAAGCCGCTCCCCTGCCCTTCGGCGCATCTGCCAGTTACCCCCACCCGATAGAACAAGTCCCAAAAGCAGCACCCCTGGATACTGGTGGGGTCAGAGAGGGACTGTGGGGTGCACGGGGTGCTGCCTCCTCCCAGGGACCCCCATGCCAGGGGTCTGGGGTTCTCTGTGGCTGCCCTGTGCCTCACACACCGGGGCTGTGCTGGGCAGGGTGGAGCTGGAGTGGGGGGGGGGAGCGGGTGTGCGTGGAAACATGCCGTCCTCCTGCCGGGGACATGTTGCATAAACAGGAGTTTTGCCAGAGCTGCAAAAAATGTGAGGGCAGGAGCAGCCAGTACGTGGTGTGGGCAGAGGGTACCTGACCCCTGTGCAGGGCAGAGGGGTGACCAGAACACAAACACCACGGTCCCTTATGCCTGGCAAGGGAGAAGGATGCTGCAGCTAGAATGGGGAGCAGGGGTGCTGGAGAGGGAAAAACCTTCCCCAGCATCCCCAGTTTAGTGGTGCCAACCTGTCCCCTAAAAGTGTCTTCTGCTGTGAGATGCCTGATGGCAGCTCACACTTTGCCCGACACTGTGGCTAAGAGAGGGCTCGGCAGGGCTTGGTGGCTGTGGCTGGGCTGGAGGGACTGGTGAGCAGGGGAAAGACTCTGGGAATGGCTGGGGAAATTGCTGTGGCCGGTGGCTGTCCTGGGATCCCCTTTACTTGAGGCAGGGTCTTGAGGTGAGCAGACACTTGTGGGGTGCCTGGGGAAGTGATTCACAGCCCAGTTGGGATGTAAGTGGTGCAAAGCTGAGATGAACTTGCTTTGGAGGAAGTGGTCCCTCATGGGGTAATGTGGGACCCCATGAGGTGGGATCACATGGACTGAGCAGGCATTTATGCTGCCCAAGCATTGTCCTGTGGGACACCAGTGTGGCCACTGAGTCACATTCCTCTTTGACAACTGCATTTCCAGACCACAGGGTGGCTTGGGCAGGGGAATCACTTACAGGGCTGGAGGGAGTAGGGTGCCTTGATGCCCTCTCTTGGGGTCCACATTCTTTCTAAATAGTGGGACCGTGAATCTGGCTTGCTTTGGGAGGGTCTGGGATGTCAGTGTCCCTTTTGACAGTGTGTCTCCAGCTCCAACCACACCAGCTGGGCTGGCTTGCCAGCATCTCAGTGCCTGGCCATGGGAAGCATCTCTGGTGTGCAGGGGTCTGTGTGAGGGCTAGGGTGGCTAGTGCTGCATCTGCTCCTGGCATAGTAAGGGTCAGCACCAGCCCGGATATCGTCCGGCTCCGGAATGTTTATCGGAGCTCCTGGGGAAGGGAAAAACAAAAACCGCCACCCAAAGGAAGGGATATGCGTCAGAGATGGGCCTGGATCGCCCACCGGCGGCCGGACGGGCCATGCTGTGGGCTGTGGGCCAGTGCTCGCCCGGCTCCAGCAGCCCAGCTGGGGAGACCCCAGTGCGCCCAGTACTGCACTGATCCAGCCTGTTCCTGAATCGCAGGGCCCCTCCATGGAGGTTTGTTCTTGCCCAGCCCTGCTGGCATCTTGCAGGTTGGGGCTACAACCCACGGCGATGCTCTGCTGGAGCAGGACCTGGCAGTGGCCCTGGGCACTTCCACGGGTGCAAGGGTTGTTTTACTGAGGGAGGAGGAGGGAGAGGAAGGAGGTGCTGAGGTAGGGAGGTGTGAGCAGTGGTTGCAGCATGAAGAAGGCTCTGAGGTGTCTCATCCCTGGATAGGAGGTGGATGTCTGCATTCCTCCAGCCTCGCTCAGTTCTTGTGAAATGGTGCTGAAGTCCTGTCGGGATCTGTGGTGCAGAGGTCAGTCCCTGGGCTGCAGCTGGAGGGGTTAGGTGGAAGAGGGATCTCATGAACTACTCTGTGCTATGGCGGTGTGGCCAGGGGCTGTCAGGGGTTTACCAGCCAGGTGTTTATTTCTGGGCTTGGACATGTCGAGGGTATCGAGTTTCTCTAGGTAGAGTGACAGCTGGTGATGAGCGAGAGAGCCCATCATTGCTTTCCAGCGGAAGGCTGCAGGGTGTGCCCAACCCTTTATGAGACATCAGAGACTCCTATCACTCGTGGCCATGGAGCCTCATTTGCTGGGAAAGTGATTTTTCTGCTTGGCAAAACGCGGGTGTCAAGGCAGCAGCTCGTGGGATGTGGCTGCTGGGAGGGATGGGGCTACGACCTGGGGGGCCGGGTGGGCGGGTGGGGGACCATGGGGGGCTGGCGGGGTGGGCGGCAGCCCTGCTGCGCCTCGTTCCTCGCATTCCTGGGCAGGGCTGCTGGGCGGCGGGGTCGGCGGCGGGGGCCAGCCGGCAGGAATGCAAACACCGGTGAGGGGAGAAGAAAGGCCGCTGTGTCTGCCACGGCAAAGCAAAGCCTGGACCAGAGGTGTGCGGGTCCCCCTGCCTTTCGCACCCCTCCCTGCACCGACGGATGCAGGAATCCCTGAGGACAGAGATGGTGGCTGTTCTGGGGATCGCTGCAGTGCTGTATGGAGTGATACTCTCACTGGTCCCGTGGGGCAGGAGGGGCCTCGTACACCTCTAGGGCAGGAGCTGGACATTCCTAGGGAGGGGTCCGTTGTCTGGGGCAGGGTCTTCCTTCTTCTGCTTGAACTGGGGGCATGTTTGAGCCAAACTTGAGAGAGGGAAACAGCTTTACATTCCTGCAGTCCTTGTAAAACTGCCTTTCTGGGATGCGAGTGTGCCATACCGCCTGAATTGCTGTCTCCTGTGGATGGGAAGAGTGATGCCGGGTGAGCACAAGCCCATATTACACATCAGAGAATCCTTAAGGGCAAGGAAATACAACCACAGGCACCTCAGTTTTTCCCCTTTTCCAGACAGAGGTGCATTTGTAGCCTGCAAACTTCCTCATGCGGACAGCAGAGGAGGACTGGGCATGGACCCTACCTGGCTGTGGGACCAGTGTGTCCCACTGTGGGGGAGCTGCGCATTTCCCCCCATCTCTGGCCCTATGGCTGGGGCTGGGCGGGGGTCAGGGGCGCTTGTTGAGCATCCCCGGGGAAAGAAGAGCACGGCAGTGTGCGGGACACGGTACGGCACAGCCCTCCTCGGCTCGGTCCGCAGCAGCGGCTCGCTGCCGGAGAACATTCCAGGGAGGCTGGCGCGGGGCCAGCGCCGCGGGGCAGGGAAAAGGGCCTTTTATGGAAGCGTTTCTGCATTAGAATAAAATCATAATAATAATGAGCAGGGGAAGGGAGCGGGAGGAGGAGGAACCCCTGAAGAAAACAGACGGGAAGGGAACAGGCTGGCAGCCGGGGAGGGGAGCAGGCGCTGGGCATCGTGCTCTGGGGATCAGGATGGGATGGGATATAGGTGCTCCAAGTGGGTTGCTTGGGGCAAATCCTTTTTATGGCCCGGGGCAGGAGAGGCAGAGTGGGGTGCAGTGGGTCCCCTGCTGCCATGGTAGGGGACCAGCCCCTGAGTGGTGTTTGCCATCTTGGCTCCATCCTGGGATGGGGCAGGGGATGGCTTACTGGGGGTCACCGCTCCTGGTGGGATTTGTAGAGGACAAAATGCCCTGAATCACACCTTCCCACTACTGCTGGCATCTCTGGGCCAACACAGAGCTGGAGTGCCTGTGCCCGCTGCCCCAGCACCAACGAGGCGCTGCCTCTCCCACCCTGGCATGCTGCTGCTTCCCCGACTGGGGTGCACACAAAACCCAAGGTTAATTGTCAGTAATTGCCGCTGGTAATTAAGGTAACAATAGCCGGGCTGTTCAGCTGGCGGCTGCAGGAGCTCACGAGGCTGGGCTGGGGTTTGTTCCAGGAGCTGCTCTTGGCATCAGGCGCCCGCCCTGCACTGTGCTGTGCCATGCTGTGCTCGCCATGCCCACCCGGGCTGGGGCTGGGGCTGGGCTTGACCTGGCTCCCTGGCCAAGGATGAATGGCACAGCTGCCATGGCCCTGAGCCTGCTCCCACTCCCAGGAAGCAGCCTTGACTTTGGGATGTTGCCTATGCTCCTGCCTGGGGTGGCAACACTATGGATGCCCCTGTCACGTCCTTGGATGGGTGCTGTATTCCCTGTGGCATGGGTGGGGGGTAAATGCTGCATTCCAGCCTCTTCCTGTGCCCTGTGTTGGACAGGGTGTTCAGGGACTAATCCTGGCTCTCTTCTGCTTCCTTGCAGGCTGTGACCCCCTGCTCCCCCACTGTCAACTATGAGCTGGTAAGTGACACATCCACTGTGAGCCATGGGTGACAGCCAGGGCTCTGGGGATGCTAGAGCATCCTGCTCTGGGTATGGGGCTTTCTCTGTCCCAGGGCTTCAGGACGTGAATCTTCCACCCTCAAAACCACAGGGGTCCTGAGCAGGGGGTAAGGGCACCCCCATTTTGATGCTGTGCCTCCCACCATTGCTGGCTGAAGGGCATCCCACAGCTGAGCAGCAAAAGTTGGAGCAGCCCAGCCATCACTCCAGGGATTCCTGGAGCTGGAGCTTTCAAGGAAGTGGGGCTTGTAGGATTGCTGAGAGGGACAGGGAGATAGGACGTGACCATCCAGGGCTCTGGGGTCCCCTGGCCTTCCCTCCCTGGCCAGAGCTGGGGCGGTTTCTTGCACACCCGGAGATGGCTGTACCAGATGTGGCTTTGGCTCAGGGCGCCCAAGGCCATGCATTTGAGCTCTTGTTATTGTCACCCTGTACTATTGTCTGTCCTAGGGGCCTTTAATAATCTGCTGGGGCCAGGGCGACGCAGGCTGTTCCCACCCTGTCCTCTCAGGACACGAGGAGAACAGCTGGATGCATCATCTCCGTTCACCCCGTCCTGGGGAGGGCAGGTGTGGGGGTACTGGGCAGACAGCCACAGTCCTTTGCCACACTGCTCCAGGCCATGGCTGGGCTCTGGGGGCACCAGGGCACTGGGATGTCGCCTGGAGCAGTGCCATGCCCAGCAAGAGGTTTGGGAAGCATGACAAAATGGTGCCTACCAGGCAGCATCTCGCCAGCAGAGCAGCTCCCCTGCCCCATCCCCATCCTGGTGATGCCTGTGGCAGCAGGCAGGGCAGGCACGTGGCAGCAGGGAGACTGGCATAGCCTGGGGCCAGTGCGGCAGCCCTTCCTTTTTGCTCCAGATGTGTGCCAAGGCTTGCTGGGGCAGGCACCGGGGAGAGGAGGCCCTGGCAGGGTTTCAGCTCAGGCTCGGCAGCCTGGCAGTGCCGCAATATCCGTGCCCGACATGGGGCCCTGGGCCGGGCAGCCCATAGCTAGGCAGGGATCTCACCTGAAAAGTGAGTGTAGGGGATGACCACCTGCAAGCTCTGAGAGCAGCGTGAGAGCCCAAGTGAGTGAGGGCATAGGGTATGAGTGGAACATGCTGCCTGCCCTGGGGCCCCGTGGCAGTTATCTGCCCCGGGTTTAATCTCTGCCTGCACCCCCCACCCCTGCCAACCTCCTTGGGCACTTATCAACAGCAAAAATATGTTGGCTTCGAGCTGGGACCGTTACTGTGGCTTTGGGAGGAAATTGAAAGGGTTTGCCCTGTCTCATGGATGGAAATGCCTGCTCTGGCCCTGCTGCCAAGAGTACAGCAGCCTGGTTTTGGGGGTGACTTCCAACCTCCTGGTCCCAACACTCCCATCTGGGGACCCACCCAGCTTTTTCTGTGCCATCCCCAGGCACCACAACCACCATTCCCAGATAGAGGTATCTGTCTCCTGCTTCCTATATTTGAGGTCCCCTGCCCCGCACTTTCCCCCACCCCAGGAAGTTAATTCCTGTCCCCAGCCTCCTTTCAGAGCTCTCTCCAGTGGCATGTCACCAAATTTCCCCCTGTTTTGAGCATCTCAGACCCTGGCTCTGCTCCCACTGGGGTCCTTCACTGGCCCTGTGGGATCAGGCTTATCTTGGGGAGCTGGTCCTGCTGGTGGCCAGTTGCCAGGCTGGGTGTGGGACTGCCCTGGGCTTGCCCTGTTGTTTACTTCCCAGCTGTAGGGTCTGACCATGGAGGATCCATCTGGAATCCTAGAGATGTGAGGGGCACCAGGTGTCCATCATGGAACAAGATCAGGGTTCAGCCAAATGCTTCCCATTGGCAACAGTGGTCCCGTGCCAGTGGTGGTGGCTGAGAGGCAGGATGGCAGCATCCTTGGTACCTGAGTATCCCAGCTCTGCACTTGCATTTTGGGTGATTCCCAGCCTTTAGGAAGAGAGGACAGGTTGGCAGGCAGGGAAGGGAACAGAACCGTGGTACATTTCCTAGGAAGCACCAGAAATAGCCAGGGGGAACTTTTGACCCTGGCCTCGCTCTGTGTGTGTGTGTGTGTGTGTGTGTCCCTCTCTCAACCTCTTCTCTCTTGCTTGCCTTGTTCTCACCCTCTCCTTGCTCCTGTCTGCAGCCATCCCTGGGGGAGAGCATCACCAAGCAGGTAGAAGTCCTGGTAAGTGCAACCAGTCATGGAGGCTGATCACTGCCTCAAGACCTCTTGTTGGGGGGTCACTCGTACCTGTGCCATTGCTGCAAGCACCCCCTGCAGCCAAAATCCCTCAGTCTGGAATGCTCCTGTAGTTTCCCAATGGAAAACTTGGGACCCTGAAGTCCTCTCTCCCTGCCAGCCAAGGTGATGGTGGCCATGCCAAAGGCCAAGTGAGATGCCTGGGGTTGGTGGCAGAGGTGGTGGTGGAGCCCAGCATACTGGGGGCTGAGGCTTTTGCTGCAAAGCTGACTTTCCTGTCTTGGAGCTGGGGATCTGTTATTTAATCTGTGGACATGAAATTGCTAAGACAGTGTAGACAAATGCACTGCCAAAGTCAACGTGGACAGCTTCCCCCCCGCCTGCAGCCAGCTTGCTGGCTTCACTGTGTGTTGGGACTGGTACCCAAGGGATGGAGGCATGATGGTTCCCATGAGGAAGAGGTTGAAAGCCTTCCTCACCTGAGAGCTGTCTTTTCCTAATCTCTTTGGTTGTCCAGGACATGTTTCCAGCCCTGAGAAAGAGCATCCTCAGAAAAATCCAGTTAGAAGCCTCCTTTGCTGGCTTTGCTGTCTTTCAGGGAAGTTTCTTGATATTTCTGAAGCCTTTCTTGTGCCTTTCTCCACCCTTTCCAAGCAGAAGGGACCTGCAGGTTTTGGGTGCTGCCAAGCTAGCTTGGGACTGGAAGGCACATTCTTGATGGGGTTGGCAGAGGGATCTTCAACCCAACAGGACTGGGACCAGCCTGTCCTGTGCTGGGCTGGACTGGGTTATACTGGTTTGGCTGGAGTCTCTCTCCATAGGGGACGTTTGCAAGGTCTCCCAGCCCAGCGGGCAGGAGTGTTTAATAACAGGAGTGCTTGCTCCTATCAGCTGATTGCAGGCTGACTCTTCCTCGTGCAGGAGCTGGCGGCAGAGAGGCAGCGCGGCTGCGGCTGGGGGGTGGGGAGCATGGCAGAGCCCGGGGAGCAGGGCAGAGCTCAAGGGCTCTCGCCAGGGCAGGGGACACTGGAGGGCCCTGGCTGTGGGCACCCGCTCTCCCGGGCCTGGAGGGTGCCAGGAGTGGACCTGCCATGGCGTGGAAATGGATTAGCAAGGGGCTCACTGCTATCCAGGTATGGGGAGGGAGAGGGGCTCTGGTGTCCCCATCATGCTTGCCCTCCTGTGCCTCAGTTTACCCATGTGGGAGCTGGGGATGATTCCTGGTTTCCCCATGTCAGCTCTCTGTTGGGAAAGGAGGTTGTTTTGGGAAGCTGCTGCAGCTGATGGGGCTCCCCTGGCTGGTGGGTGTGGGTGTGGGACCCCAGAGAACTCCATTATGGATGTTTGAGGCACTGCACAAGCCATGGTGGGGATCCCATCCTGATCACTGGTGGATGATGCAGGGATGAGCCCATATTCAGGTTCAGGCTTGTTCCATGCACCTTGGCTCTCCCAGGAAAGGTTTTACCTCTCTTTTTGTTGCCTTTTAACTCCTTATTTGCCCTCAGCATTCCTGGGGGTTTTCTGGGGTGAGCAGCCAATTTGGGACACCCTAAGGAAAAACTGGAGGGGAATTGTCACCACTGTTCACGCACCTCTGGGCACTGAGGCAAAGCTGCTGCCTTCTGGAACTGCTTTGGCTGGGAGGGTTGACATTGTCCCCAGGCCCCAGAATTGGTGAGCCTGGCTCTGCTCTGCAGGGCAATCTGACCTTGAGAGAGGCATGTAAGGCTGGTGGAGGGTAATGCTGGCTGTCCGTGGCAGCAGCTCTGGGAGTGCGCTGGGTGGGCAGAAGGTGGCAGGTGAAGGATGTCAGGGAAACTGCTCTCCCACCTCGTCATGTGCCCTTTGGTGTGCTGGTTGTGGGATGCTGCAGCCCTGAGGAGAGTAGCAGCTGTCTTGCAGCTCTGGGGACCAATGGGGCTTCCCGGGAATCAGCTGCAGGATGCATCTCTTATTTCTGATCTTCCAGGCGTGTTGCCTGCATGAGATGAGTCTTTAAATGACTTCTGCTTATTAGCTGGAGATACTAAAACTAATGAGGTGCAAGTGTGTTTTTCCTCAGCAGCTTTTTTTGGAAACCCTGCTTTGTTTTTCGGTCGAGGTCACAAAGTCACAGAGCAAGCCGGCTGCAGATGAAATTTTCGAAGTCGGAGAACATGCATAAATAGAAGTTTCCTGCTCCAAGAGCTCAAACATTTCCTCCAGGCGTTTGGCTCGGTGGAGCTGGGGCCAAAGCAAACTGTCGTGCCTGGCTGGCTCCTTGATGCCGCTTGGGCAGCAAACCTGCCCTGCTCCAAACAGGGCCAAAGCAGCTTTGTCCCACCAGGTGTGCCCCCAGCCTGACGGAGACAAGAGGGACTTGTGACATGCCTTAGACTGTGTCCACCTGCTCAGCATCCTCCCAAAAGGTCCTCTAGGACCCTTTGGCAAGGCACCAACCCCACAGTGCCCGTGGCAGCTGGTCCCAGCAGCACTGGGGTTGTGAGAGTTGGGTTTTGCATGTAGGATATGTCAAGCTGCTTTGCTATTGGGATGCTTGGTGGGCTTTGGACACAGGTGTGCAAGATCCCTGTGCTGGCTGTGGCTGGGTCATGACAGTAACTTGCTTTTCCTCTCTGGCTCTTTAGGATGCCACAAAATCCCCCAGGAGTGGGCAGTCACGCTGCAAAACATCCAGGTACTTGCCTCAGTTTCCCCTTCTGATGACTATCTCTGCTCTGCCTGAAGCTCCCTCCCACTGAGACCTGCTTCTCCAGAGGTGCTATACCTGGGAGATGCTCCAGTGAAGAAGACACAGAAGTTATGACCCACGAGGGTCCCCAAGATACCCCAAGAGGACTGGGAGCAGGGGACAGGCTGCAGGCAGCTGTGTCCCCATGTGTCCCAGCCTGTCTTGCAGGGTGGGGAAGGGTCCCTGTGTCCCCTCCCCGTGCCGTGTCTTGACAGTGGTCCCCTTCCTTGCCCAGAAGCATGAGCCTGACTGCAGCCATGGAGAGCAGCTGTGAGCTGGACCTGGTGTACATCACGGAGCGGATCATCGCTGTCTCCTACCCCAGCACAGCTGAGGAGCAGAGTTACTCCAGCAACCTCCGTGAAGTGGCCCACATGCTCAAGTCCAAGCATGGGAACAACTATGTGGTGAGGGGCACAGCCAGGTCCCTGTCAGGCTGATGGAGGGACTGGGGTGCTCAGCTGCTGGGGATGGGTACTTGCAGGGGCTGGATACTGCATCCTGGTCTCCGTCTGGGCTCTTTTGAGGGAGGGTCTTTGCACTATGCTGGAGAGATTTTTTTCTTCATGGAAGACTACCCATCCCTTTCAGACCTCCTGGGAGTTTTTGGTCATTGTATTGCCATGTGGCAAAATGTTACTCAGGGTAATGTGGCTGGGGAAGCCTCTCATAGCAGGATTTGGGAAGGCTTTGGGGTGAGGAAGAGGTGAGGTGCCAGCAAGGAAGATGTCCTCTCACTCTGTTTTTCATCTTCTCTAAAGCTTTTCAACCTCTCTGAGCGGAGACGTGATGTCAACAAACTTCACCCCAAGGTGGGTCACAGCTGTGAGAAGCAGGGAGGTCTCAGGGGCCTCAGGGCAGGCCTGTCTGCAGGACCAGTTCCCTGCTACAAGATGTCTATGGGAAAAAACAGCCACCTTTTCTATTCTATCTAGCTGGGAAAAACCCTGAGAAAAACACTGAGACTTCACACTGTGTTTGTGGTCTTTCAGCTTGACTCCCATTACCCTCCCAGTTCCCCCTGCTCAGCCCAAAACTGGCTGTTTGGAATCTTCTGGAGACCTCCCTAAGGCATTGTCCTCATCCCTCTGATAATGGGGGAGCCCTCAGAAGCTGAGCCAAGTAACCTGGGATGAGGGGCCTGAGATCTGGGACCACAGTGGCCTCCCTGGGCCAGGGATCTGGGCAGTGGGGTGCAGGGTTTGGGTTGGGAGGTTGCATGTCAGAGCAACACAGTAATGCCTACCGTGCCTATGTGCCCTGGGCTTTGCCCACTGGCAGGCAGGGAACTCCGCATGGGCGTGCCTGTGACCCCAGTCTGTTTGTTCCCCTGTTCAGGTGCTGGATTTTGGATGGCCTGACATGCACACCCCTGCACTGGAGAAGATCTGCAGCATTTGCAAAGCCATGGACACGTGGCTGAACGCAGCGGCACACAATGTGGTGGTGCTGCACAACAAGGTGGGCAGGACCCGTCACTGGGGCACAGCGCTGGGGGCACAGGGGCTCTGTGGGGCTGCAGGGATTGGGCTGAGCAGCCTCAGAGGCTGAGAGATGGAGAGAATGCGGTGGTTTGTGCTTTGGGGTGTGGGTAGGTCTCAGCACATATGTGTAGATTGGTGTGTGTCTAATAAGGGTTGGGGCATCTGTGGGCCGGTGTATGCTTATAGGGATCAGTGTGTGCCTCTGTGGGATGTCTGTGCCTGGGTGCTCACAGGCCCCTCTGCCCCTGTGACACCCCTTCTGCTGTGTGCCTGCAGGGGAACCGTGGCCGGTTGGGGGTGGTAGTGGCTGCCTACATGCACTACAGCAACATCTCAGCCAGGTGAGAGAGACAAGAGATCCTGGAGTGGCCATGGGGCTCACTGGTGACCTCCATGCCAGTGGTGCTGGGGTGCTGGTGCCAATACTTTCCTTCAGCTGCATCTGCCCTTTCATCCCCACAGTGCTGACCAGGCTCTGGACAGGTTTGCCATGAAGCGCTTCTATGAGGACAAGGTGGTGCCAGTGGGACAGCCATCCCAGAAGAGGTGGGTCCTGGCATGCCTTTGCAGGCTGGGTTTTTCCCCATAGGGTGGTTGGATGCAGGGGTCTGAGGTGGATGTTCCTCTGTGGGTTCTGCCCCTGAGCTGCCTGTCTGCCCTCCAGGTACATCCATTACTTCAGTGGGCTCCTCTCTGGCAGCATCAAGATGAACAACAAGCCCCTCTTCCTCCACCACGTCATCATGCACGGCATTCCCAACTTTGAGTCGAAAGGCGGTAGGTGCCCCCAGCTGCTTCCCCAGACTGCTGCTTCCCACACCCCCATCCCACACTGCCTGGCCAGGCTTGTCCTCCTTGGGGGATATTTTCCACCATTTCCTTGGCGATTTGAATTTCCCTTTTCCTTTCAGAGACTGTTCACTCATAATAGCAGGGTGCCACCCTTTTCTGGCAGAGATACCCTCAGAGGATGCCCTCCCTATGCTGGGCACTAACCTGAGCTGCAGGGTGACAGTGTTTTTCTGACAGCTTTTCCAAGGATGGCACCAGACTGGGGTTTGGGATGCAGTACTCTGTCTGGTGCGGGTACCTCACCCAGATCATCATCCCAGCCCTATCCCAACCCAGCACTTGCCCTAGGTCCTACAGGACCCAAACTGTGAGGGCTTTGCCCTTTCTCAGCTCATCCACAGCATCCTTTCTGCCCATTGCAGATGTTGCCCTTGGTCGGTGCGGGCTGCCTGGGGCAGGGAGCGGCTGTTTGCTTTGGCTCTCTCCCTGTTTGGATTTCTCCCCCCCCCCCCCCCCCCCCCCCCCCCCGCCCGTGACTAATCCCTCCCCTGGCCCCTCCGCCCAGCCGGCTAACAGCAGTGTGCCTTTTCTCTCCGCCTTGATGTCTTCCAGGTTGTCGGCCCTTCCTGAAAATCTACCAGGCCATGCAGCCCGTCTACACCTCAGGAATCTAGTAACTATCTCCTCTCCATGGGGCTTTCCTCCTGCCCAGCATGGGGGGCATGGCAAGCGGGGGAGGATGGAGGAGATCAAGGACAAGTCCCCTGTGCTCTTGTACTCTGTGCTTGGTCCATTTAGGGACCAGGGGAAAAAAGAGGGTTCCTTTTTTTCGGAGGTTGTAACTGGCTGTACTGGGCCATACTGGACCCTTCTGCTGAGAGGGCTGTAGTGACTCCGCATATCAGCAGAGGGAGCCTGGGGCTGCGCAGAGCCTGGGGCTGGGTGTCCCCAGAGGGAGTGGGGAATGGGATGGGGACATCTGGGAGATGAAGGCATTTCTTCTCTCCCTGCTTACAGAACTGCTCTTCCTGCCTGGATTAGTCCGCACAGATCACAGAGTATTCTTAGTTGGAAGGGACCCACAAGGATCATTGAGTTAAACTCTGAAGTAAATGGCCCATATGGGGATTGAACCCACAACCTTGGTGTAATTAGCACCATGCTCTGACCAGCTGAGCTAATATCCTCTCTTTCTCCAAAAAAAAGATTTTCCCCTTGTTTTAATCTCCACACAAGTTTTTTGATGCTGATCCTGGGAGCAGGCACTGGCAGAAGGAAAGCAGGAGTTGATTTCTCCGGCCTCCAAGACACTTTGCCAGCACCACATCCCAGTCTGGGTGGGACTACTGGCTCCTGGTCTCCCTGGAGGGAACAGAGCACTTCACCTTTAAAATATTCCCATCTCAACCCCCAGGACCAGGATCTCACTTCTGTACAGCCATGGGTTCCCATTAGCTGAGATTTACTGCCATCCCAGCCTTGCCTTTCAGCTTTTAATAGACTGTTTATGGGATGCCTGTAATAAACTCCAGGTTTATCTTGCCTGTGAAATCCAACTCCTTTCTTCCCTTGTTCCTCGCTGCTGACGCCACTGCCCGTCGGCAGCCTGTCGGCAGTGCACTGGGAGGGAGGGGGGGGGCTTCCCACAGGGAAACTGAGGCAGGGAGAAGAGTCTTCCCAGAGATTTCTCCCTCTGTGTCCTAAGCCCCAGTTGAGCTGGGTGGATGGCTGATAGCCTAGCCTCGGCGCTTGGAACCTGGGCAAACCCTCCCATCCAGCAGTTTTTGCAGCCTTGCTGAGCTCTGCCTCAGTTTCCCTTTCCCATCCTGCTTCCACCTGGGAATGGGTGCCCCTTGAGGTGATGGATGGGACCCCTCCTCCCCCCACCCCAGTCACAGGGAGGGCAAGCTCTGTGCTTTGCACCTTTTCTGCTTGGATTTGGGTGGAAGGGCTGGTTGAGGTGGTGCTAGGAGTTTTCTTGGGGGGGGGGGGGGGGTCTCTGCACCACAGCTCACATCCTCCTGCTGTTCCTCTCTGCAGCAATGTGCAAGGAGACAGCCAGACGGGCATCTGCATCACCATTGAGCCTGGCTTGCTGCTGAAGGGTGATATCTTGGTAAGGATCGTCAGCTCAGCTCCTGGCATAGGAAGGAGACAGGGGTTGTGTGCTTGCCTTGCCTCAGAACCCCCAGATTCCCCCTTGTCCAGATGTGGGGGCTTATCCTGATGGCCCATCCCTGTTCCCCTCTGCAGCTGAAGTGCTACCACAAGAAGTTTCGCAGCCCTACCCGTGACGTGATTTTCCGTGTGCAGTTCCACACGTGTGCCGTGCATGATCTTGATGTCGTCTTTGGCAAGGAGGACCTGGATGAGGCCTTCAGAGGTAACCGCCCTGGCACTTCCCTGCTCCAAACTACCTCATCCTCCTGCCCCCTGGTATCATCATGGAAACACGTGGGCACCCATCCCAGATCCACCCCCGCCAAAACAGGGCACCCCTTCTCCATCTGCAGGGTGTGGTGCTGCTTGGGAAGTGGTGGCACCATCATCCCTTTCAGTGCCAAAGCCATTACTGGTGCAGAGGGGCTGCCTCCGGATTGTTCTGGGGGGTAAGATTCACTGCCCCATGCAGGGATATATATTCCCTAGCAGCTCCTAGCCTTAAGCTGGTCTGCAGGCGTGTTTGGGGTGACTGGCTACTCCTGGAGCTATGGATGGAAATAATCTCTTTATTCTGCTCTCTCCTTGCCAGATGACCGCTTCCCTGAGTATGGGAAGGTGGAGTTTGTGTTTTCCTATGGCCCCGAGAAGATCCAAGGTATGGCTGGCTCATTGCCATGGGGGTTTGGAGATGGATGCTGTCTCCTTTCCTTCTGCTCAGCTGTATCCCTTGCTCCCTCCCTTGTGACCTCCACCTGCCCTATTGCAGTCCCTTTGTCACCAGGGTAGGGTGAGGCATCCAGGCAGTAAGGCTGATCTAGGAGCACCCATGGATAGCCCCATCTTTCTCGCTCTCTTCCCCAGGAGGCTGCTCTCCAAAGCCCTTGCTGGCCCAGGAGAGATGGAAGGAATGTTTGGGAATGAAGGACTCCCTTGCTCAGAAAGTCCAGACCCATGGACACACTGCCAGTCTGTGTGCTGGTCTCTAGGCAATCCCAAAAGCCCCAGGCAGTCTTGCACACCTTGTTCGTGAGTCTTGATGTACATCTTGTGCTCATCCATTTCTCGATGCTGCCTTTCCTACAGGAGTCTCCTGCCTTGCCCTATGGCTCCTGCACTTTTTTCCTTGCATGCACTTTTCTCTACCTATTCCCTCGTCCCATCCTTGCTGGTTCCATTGTCATCCTACCTGACCATCCTGCCTCCTTCCAGGCATGGAGCATCTGGAGAATGGGCCCAGTGTTTCTGTGGACTACAACACGTCTGACCCACTCATCCGGTGGGACTCCTACGAGAACTTCAACATCCAGCGAGAGGAGAGTGCAGAGGGGGCCTGGGCTGAGCCACCCCTGCCCAGCAAGCACCTGGAGAAAGGTTAGGGCTCACAAGATGGTCGGCCAAAGTGTCCACATGGAAATATCCACTACCCCAGGACACGGGACACTGCTGGGCAGCAGAGCTGGGGACAGGTGGCTGGTGATGGGAGCAATGTGGCCATGGGTTGGATGAGCAAGATCTCGTGGACTTTGCCTTCTGCCACAGTGCCAGAGAGCTTAGGTTCTTTGCAGCACTTAGCTGTCAACGTGCTGTTTGCACAAGCAGAGTCCAGCCTTAGTTTATGCCCCAGAGCTTTAGGAAATCCAAACCCCATGTCTGCAGGACCATTAGGTATCCCAGCTACTGCGTCACGCTGCAAGCATGGCAGGATGTAGATGTAGTTACCCCTAGGGATGAAGATGTCTTACTGGCCTTCGAGGGTCTGCTGCATCTCTCAGAGCTGGGATAAGCCCTTTGTGCACCCATTTTATTGCAGCAAGTTGACTGCTGTCACCCACTTGGCAGGAATGGGCAGTACTTGTATGTCGAAGGGTGATGGGCCCCTGTCCTGGAGGCAAGGCCACCCGTGGCCAAGCAGATGCCTGGGCTTTCCTGGCCAGATCTGGAGAGACGTTCCTGGAGCAGGGACAGCTGCAGTCCCTGATGTCCCTGAAGGTCACCGGCTGCTTCGAGTGGGAGCAGTGGATGGCAGTGCTCACAGTGGAGGGTGGGGGCTCTGGGTGCTTGGGACAGGCGAGAGTGTCTCTCCTTGGCACAGGGCAGTAAACAGGCAACCCGTGATGTGCAGGCTCAGCTGTGGGCTATGTGCAGGCTGGGGAGCTGTGGGTCCAGCCTCAAGCTGGCAAGACTGCCTGGCAGTCCCCTCTTGCCTGCAGAGACCTGAGTGCCTCATTGCATGTGTTCCCCTCTGGACCCTGGGCCAAAGCTTCTGCACCCCAGCCACTCACAGGACTGCAGGGGTACCCCAGGACTCACCTCTGTACTTTTGTGGGGGTCTTGGTGAATATTGGGGCTGCAGAAGTACCCCAGGGTTCCTCTCCATTCCCCTTTAGGGGTCTTGGCAGGTGTCAGGGCTCCATGCACTGACTGAGCTGTCATCTGTGCCAGGAAGGGTGGCAATAGGGAATGAAGGCACCTTGAATTTGTAAACACTGCCCCAGTTTGGAGATGAGCTGGGACTGTGAAAGGGTGAAGCTGCAGGCAGAAGGCTGCCCTCTGACCCCTGCCAGCAGAAGCAGCTGCAAGAAGCCCATCTATAAGGGGTCTTTCCCAGCTGTCCCGTGGGACACTTTGAGCAGTGGTGGTGGGAGTCAGAGTGGGCTCGAGGGGCTCCCATCTTTTTCCCTCTCTGTTGTCACTTTTCCTCTTTTCCAGCCTGTCCCAAGCCAGGATGGGGACTCTGGTGTCTGGTTGTGCAGGGGGGGTCCCTGTTTATGGTCGTTCTTGCCTTATTTGGTCAGGGAATTGCACGCCACATTTTTGGCACCACCAGGCGTGAGCAAGCGGCGTCTGGGGGCGGAGGGGGGTGAGGTTGGCACCAGGACCCACGCTGAGCTGGGATCAGCCGCTGCTCCTTGTCCCCGCCACTGTCCGTCCTGCCACCCGGTGAAGGCTCCCCACAGACGGTCGCTGCAGCCTGGGCCAGCGGGATCGGGATCGCCTGCCAAACGGTGGGTTTCCCCATGCCGCGTCTCTGCTGGCCACAGCCGCTCTCAGTGGAGGTGGATGCCCTTTCTCCAGCAGCTTTGTCTCAGCATGGAGCACCCATAAGGGCTGGGGGGTGCCTGCCAGGGTGGGATGGTCCTGTGGGACCCCAGAGCTGGAGGGGCAGGTGGGTGGCTGGGGATGGTGCCTGTCCTGGCATTCCCCTCACCTCTGCTGTGCTTATGTGTGGGGACTTGGAGAAGGGGAAACTCATTTGCAGTGGGGTCATCGGTTGACTAAGTTCTTCCAGAGCAGGGGGCATGAGAGGGGGATCTGTACCATCATATTTTGCTCTCTGGCTGAGGGGACACAGCTGGATTCAACAGGCTCTCAGAGAGCCACTTCCATGGGACAGGCTGGCCCCATCAGCGAACTCGCCCTCCTGCTTTACTCAGGCAGGGTTTCTGCTGCCCATCATGTTTGGGCTGTCCCGTGGTCCTTAGGGAGAGTGGTGTATGCAGGGATGCCCCCACAGCCTGTCCTTCTGCCCCTCAGCCATGTCTGCACAGCCTGGAGAAGGCAAGTGCTCTGCCTGCCCTCCTTCCTCTTCCTTGAAGGGGCTTTGGGGTCAGTGGTGGCTGCTTGGCGGGTTCCTGCTGCAGTCCCCATGGCCATTGATTGGCTGAGGGTGTTTGAAGGCTGAAGGTGATGGCATGCTTCATCATCTGGCTGTTTTTGTGGTTGCCAGCACTGTGGTAGCTCTCCTTGGGGTGCCAGGCTGGCTCCAGAGAGGCAGGAGGAGGCCGGCAGCTGGATGTGGCACTGCTGGGCTTGCAGCTGGTTGGAAGATCACTGCAGAGAAATTTTGGGGTACTGCAGATGCTTTAACTCTGTCTAGAGGTAATTTATGGCCTGGTTTGGTTTTGCTGAGAAAACCAGTGCTGATGGAGAACAGGGTGCTGTGGCTGGCATGGAGTCAGTGGACAGGTTGTCCTCAAGGTCTGGATATGTGACTGTTGTGGGGGGACCCCAAGCTCTGCCATCCCGGGGTGGTGTGAGAAAATGTGAAATAGGTACAGCAGCTCCTTGTAACCACTGGTACTTGGACCCACCCTGGGCTGGCACTGCCTGCCCTGTCTCTTTACCAGGCTGGGAAGAGAGTGGCCAGGGCCTGGCCAAATCCAACATCTCTGAGAGAGTTGCTAAATCCCCACCTGAGTCATAGTTCTGGCATAGGGCTCCCCTGCAGCTCATCCCTGTCATTCCACACATCCCCACTCGCAGGGCAGGGCTGGCTGGGGTGGGGACTGGGATGAGCATCCCACCCTTCCAGGGAGGGGAGGTCACATCAGAGCCTGAATCACATGTGGCAAAGGTCAGGGGGTCCTGGAGCCCCACAAATGATCCTGTGCTTTTCCATGCAGGAGAAAGTCCCTTGATGGGGTTGCTGTCATCTCTTTGTCCCCCAAGAGGGCCACCATCTCATGGCGTACACCTTTTCTAGTGGGGGAAAATTCTGTCCCACTTATCAGGAGGGGCTGAGGCTGCCCAGGAGGGCAGGCCAGGCTGTGCAGAGGTGTAGAGCCAAATGGTCCAGGCCAGAGCTGTTAAATCCATTGCTGGAGCTGCTGGCAGGCTGCTGCTCTCCCCCGGTGGCTGGATCGGTCCCTAGGCCAGGCTCGGTGGGGAGGGGGGCCACTGGCTCTCCTCTTGCCTTCACCAGCTGACTAAAGCTGAAGGAATTCACTTCCCCTTCCTTATTCTGCCCCTCTCCGCTGCTCTCTGCTCCATCTGCTGCAAGGTAAGGGTATGTTGAGGTGAGCATTTTGGAGGACAGTGGGGATCTGCATGGGCTGGATGGGAATTCACAGGGAGTGTCCCCCTTGCTTCTGATTATTCCCCATGGGTGAAATGCTGGGGCATCTACGGGCTTGGCTAGACATTGCAGCTGGAGTGTGGCTATTCCCAGGGCAGAATCTGTCCTCTGACATGGTATTTGGGGTTGCCATATAGGGTGGGGGGTGGGGTGTGTTCCCACTGGGACCAGGAACCAGGCAGGGCTGGGATGCAGGGAAAGAGAGACCAGCTGGTAGAAACTCAGCCCCTTCTCTTCCCCCTTTAAACTGTCCTTGAAGTCAAAACTCGTAGCAGTTCTGTGCTTAGGTCTGGGGTTGTCCCACGGCAGGAGTGGGGAGCTCTGTCTCTGTCCTCCTGCAGCCGAGACAGCCGGGACAAAAAATAAGCAAACTTCGGAGGTTTTGGAAGGACGCTGGCTTGGCTTGTGGTATCATCTGGGAGCAAACAGGGTTGTGAGTCAGGGGGCCGGCTGGAAACAGTGCTCTCATCCCCTGCCGTCATCCATGGGGGTGTGGGAAACACGCGGTTTGGGGGATTAGAGTGGAGGGAGCCTCACGTTTTGCTGAGAGTATTGGATCAATTGAGGAGTGGAGTCCTGAGCATGGGTTCAGGCAGGGGCCTGGATGTGGGGTGGGCTTGCTGTCATCTGGACGAGCAAATTGTGAGCACCATTCCAGCATGGATTTTACTTGGGGTGGAGCAGTCTGGAGTGGATAGGATCATGCCATACCTCATGTCACAGAGCAGGGCAGTGTGTACATCCCGAAAACAGGGCTGGAATGTCCGTGCTACGCTCGTGGTGCTGGCAGGGCAGGCAAGGGCAGTGTGAAAATGGGTCGGCAGAGTCGGTGGCTTGTCCATGGCTGGTTTCCACCCCTCGTTAGCTGTGTAGTTATTTCAGATGGAGAAACTCAAGTCTCCAGCAAGACACTTGAATTTGCAGACCCGTCTGGGTTTCAGCATCATGTGTGGTTTGGAAGGACATCTCCACCCTGAATGTGTCTCTGCTCTTTGGGGACAGGTGTGACGCATGCACACAGGATCTGGGCAGGGCTGGGTGTCTCAAATGAGGGGGTCACCCAGTGGGGTGATGCTCAGTGGACGGTGCAAGGTGGGCAGGCTGTCCAGCTGTCCGGCTGTCTGTCCTGCCTAGGAAACAGTTAACGCGGCGGAGCCCTGCCTGTGGAGGAAGTAGTTAATATTCATAGCTGGAAGCTGTCTGTCTGGCTGTCCTCTCTCCATGGCTCCCACCCTCTCCGCACCTCACTGAGGTTAACTCGGGCTGGGGCTGGAGCTTGGGCGGCCCCGCCGCCCTCCCCGCGCCGCTCCCCTTCCCCTCCCGCTCCTCCCTGTGGTCCCTGTGTGGTCTGGGGCGGAGGGGAGCACAGCCGCACCTCCTCGTCTCCATCCCACTCCATCCCATCTCCGGCCTCTCCCACCTTCGGCTCCTCCATCCTCTCCTCCAGCTCCCCGTGTCCCGGGTTCCCGTATCCCACCCCTTCCGGCGCCCCGCCGCCGTCCGGGTACCCCTCTCGCGGCCCCGCGGGACACGGCGCTGGGAAGGGAATAGCTCCCTCCGCGAGAGGGAAAGCAAAGCCAAAGGGACAAACGCCAACCCAAGGCAGCTCCAGGCCGTCGGCTCCTGTCCTGGACGGACACACGGGGCTGGCTGTGGACACCGTTGGAGCTGCCACCACACCGGGTGCCCCTAGAAGGCTCTGGTGCTGGAAGGGGTGAAGGAAAGGGATTTCGCTGCCTGCTCCTTCCCTTCGCCTCGGATCATTTAATCCCCGTCCCTTTTGGTAAGTCCTGACTTTGCTTCTCTTTGATCTGGGGGCTGGGTGGTGAATTCATGGTTGTGTCGACCCACGGCTTGGACTGGGGTTGCTCTGTGCCGTCATATCTAGTTACAGGATAAAACCAGAGATAAGGAGGCTAAACTATTCGCTGTGAGAGTCTGCTCACACCCTACATCCTGCAAAGGGTCCCGGGACCCCAGGGTCTTCCCTGCGGGCTGATGCTCCACAAATGCACTGGGGCCAGGTCTCTGAGTGGGGAGTGGAGGCAGCAGGTGGGATGCTGCTGGAGGCACGACAGGGGGAGACACGGTGATGCCTCAGCCTTATCTTCCACGCCGGTGCAGAGCTGTGGACAGGATTTGGGATTCTGGGGATGCGAGCTCAGCCCCTTGGTACTGTCACACTTGTCCTGGACCAGTTTTTTTACTGGGTGTAGCCACAGAATGCTGGAGAGAGAGGACAGAGCATTTCTCCTTTAGGGCAGCGAGCCTGGCAGCAGGGCTGGGACCAGGCAGGGCTCAGTGCTTCCCGCAGCTGCCTCCGTACAGCTGGAGCAGATAGAGCCATGGCAGAGCTGCGTCCGGGGCTGAGCCCAGGGCAAACCCAGCCCACGATGGGATGGCACAGTCTGCCAGGCAGGAGCTACTCCGACCTTCAGGAATGAAATCTGACCTTGCTGGGAGCTGCAGACTCTTTGTAAATGTGTTGCTGAGAGCCTGCTGCTTTGAGGGTGGCTGGTTTGGCTAAGATGTTCTATTCCATTATCCCTTAGATTTTTTTAAAATTTTTATTTTGTTTTGTTTTGTTTTATATTCAACTTCTCAGGTGACAAACAATAGACAGTCATATGGAGATAGTGTGGCCCAGGGATAGTGGAGGAGGCTTTGGAGTGGCAGCGAATAGCAGGATTTGTCTCGTGGCATCAGAGCCCAGGAGGTACATGGGGTTGAGGACACGATAAACAATCAGGTGTGGGGCAGAGCAATTGTAGGACAAGGGCTTGGCTGATGGCTGAGCTGTCACAGGCTGTTCCTTGCTTACTACCCTGTTTCTGCTCTCGAGGGGGTGGCCACCAGCCCCTATATGTCCCTTCCTCCCCAGAGGTTCTGGGGAAGGTGGGACATAGCAGTGGGGGCTTTCTGTCTCTGCCATGAACTGCATTGTGCCCCATCCGGAGACATGTCTCCCAGCCATGGGGCAGTACCCAGCCCAAAGAGTAATTAAAGCCTTTCCTGTCTATTTTCTCCCTTGGAAGCATGTGGTTACATTTGTATTTATTTATTCCCTTTTCCTTTCTATTCCTCTGTCGTTGTTCTCCCAGCCCCCATCCTGGCTTTTGCCCTATTTCTTGATACCAGCCAGCACCCATCACTGCCTTCAGAGAGGAGGGCTGTGCCTTTCCTCCGTCTCCAAGCAGCCTGTCCAGCATTGACACTGCCCCTGGATATGCTGCTTTTTTCTTTTTCCCTCCATGGAAAGGGCTTCCCTCCCTCTCTTCCCCTTTTCCCCAGTATGGGAGGTATTGTGGAGACAAATGCTACTGGCTCCTGGCTTTACTGGCTGGATGAAGAAACTCTGAGTCTCTGGGAGAAATTCTCACTCTTTCCCATACCAAGTGCCCAGAGAGGACCTTGCTGCGTGGTCCTGAGACATCTTCAAGCCAACAGGAGGCTTTGAGGCTCAACTGCCTCCTTGGGATACTGCCAGTGGGGATTCAGGAGTGGAAAATCAGCAACAAGGAGAGGGCCCTGACTTTGTAGGACTTGGGTTCAGTGTTATTACCCTCCTCTGCTTTGTGGTGAGGAGGGTTGTTGGTGTGGGAGCTGCCGGGGTGCGGGTGCGGCGGCGTGGGACTGGTTAAGCTGTCCCGGCTCGGAAGTGTTTTGCTTGCAGATAGGACCGCTCTGATTTCACACTATCGTGTTAGGGCCGTCTTCCGTCCCTGAGTCAGCTGCCTGGCCCCCCGCCAAGGAAGAGTCATTTTTTCCTCCAAAAGAAAGTGTTTAACACTGCTCACAGGACCTTCCAGGAAACCTCGTCAGGGAGCTGGAAAAACAAGAGTCTGCAGCCTGGTCTGTGCTGCTTTGGCAGAGGGGGTTGTAGCTTGGGAACTATTCCCATTGCTGTCAGTGGCCACGGTCCCTCTGTTATCCCCAAAATCTGTCTGCCCCACTTGGAAAGGTTTAAAGGGTGCAGCTGGTTGTGGTGTTGGTGATGACGGGTGTGATGGAAACTGGGGGGCTCAGAACTGGAGTGCAGGATTATTGGTGATGATGCTGCCATGCCCTGGCTGCCCCTCATGCTTTTGGGGCTGTGGAGCAGAGCCAGCTGCCCACACTGTACTTGAATCATGGTGCCAGGAGCTTCCCGTGGAGGAGATGCTGCATGCTCAGGATTGAGCAGTGGCACTATCGGTGTGGAAGCTCTAGGGCAGGTTGACCTGGCCTGAGGGAGGGAAGGGAAAGAACAGAAAGGGTGGGAGCCTGTCTGTAGTCAGGGAAGAAAAAGTCAAGGATGTCTCTCTGGCTGGATCCATGCATCATCTGGGAGGAGAGTGGGCAGGGAGAGGGAAGGTGGGTCTGTGGTTCATCTGTCCTTCACCCATGGGCTGAGTACATCCATCCAGCTGGAGACACAAAGAGCTACGAGGCCGCATACTGACTGCCTCCACCCGTCCTCCTACGGCCTGTGGTGCATCTCCTCCACCCTCCCTTTTTGCCTCCCTGGTGCCACATGGCCCTTTGAAGTTGGACGAGCCCTGCGGAACAGCAATCGCTGACTGTGTGGGTAGCCCCGGCCCTTGCCAGCCATGGAGGAGAATTGCCAGGAATGATGCCTGGAAACAGTGCATGGGATATTTGGTGGATCCCAGTGGAGCTGGGAGTGCTTGCGTGCGAATCGGGGGGCTGTGGGAGCATGGGGTTGGGGAGGACCTGGCTGCGATGTCTCTGCATGGTGGCGCCGGTGGGAGTGTGGAGGGTGCCGAGGAGACATCGATGGTGGTCGTTAAGTGTTCTGGCACACGGAAGAAATCGAAATCACCGGCTAATGGGACCCATTAGCTCCATGCAGAGAGCCAGCAATTGATCTGGGGTCTCGTGTTCATTTCTCCCCTTGCAGAGGTTGGGCACACACAAGGGCCCCTGGATGGGAGCCTCTACGCTAAAGTGAAGAAGAAAGACTCCCTCCACGGCAGCACCGGTGCCGTCAACGCTGCCCGACTCCCGCTTTCGGCAGCACCCAACCACGTCGAGCACACACTGTCAGTGAGCAGCGACTCGGGCAACTCCACCGCCTCCACCAAGACCGACCGGACCGATGAGCCGGGGGTGACCGGGGCACCCAGTGGCCAGGCGGTGCTGAGTCCTGAGGAGAAGCAGGAGCTGGATCGTCTCCTTGTTGGCTTTGGCTTGGAGAGTGTGCCGCCCATGCACAACCACGTGCCCGGCCCTGTGCCGGCACGCCTGCCCACCATGCCGGGCCGCCACGTGGTGCCGGCTCAGGTGCACGTCAATGGGAATGCTGCAGCGCTGGTGGCTGAGCGGGAGACGGATATCTTGGATGATGAGCTGCCCAACCAAGATGGGCACAGTGTGGGCAGCCTGGGCACGCTCTCCTCCTTGGATGGCACCACCACTGCCAGTGAGACCGGCTACCAGGAGGCACCCCGGGTGGGCAGCCTGTCCTCCCTGCCCAATGGCCCCTCGAGCTGCAATGGGGCTGAGAAGCTGCTGAAAGAGGGGCTGTACGATAGCGAGCCGCTCTCCAATGGTGGCTACCCCTACAACAACCAGAACACCCTGATGGGCCACCACCTCCGTGACACGTTGCCTTCCTTGCGGCCCTCGGCATCCACTCAGGAGCACCTGGCTGGCTACCCACAGCGCCTACCGGGCTCCCATGCCCCAGGGTGGCTCCAGCCTCAGCCACTGCCCAGCTCCCAGCCCTACCTGTATGCCTATGACCACCCCGGAACCTACCGCTCCCGGTCCTTCCCGGCAGTGGACACTGCCAAGTACGACGTGAACCCGGCGCTGCCCCAGGCCCCGGCTCGCAGTACCAGCAGCCGGGAGGCTGTGCAGAGGGGCTTGAATTCCTGGCAGCAGCAAGGAGGAAGCCGGCCACCTTCCCGACTGCAGGAGGGTGGCATGGAGAGCCACAGCCCCAGCATCTCTAGCTGCAGCCCCCAGCCCAGCCCGCTGCAGACGGTGCCCCCACACAGCCACAGCATGCCTGAATTCCCCCGGGCGCCCTCTCGCCGGGAGATTGAGCAGTCCATTGAAGCACTGGATGTCCTCATGCTGGACCTCGCACCTGCTGTCCACAAGTCGCAGAGTGTGCCTGCCACCTCCCGTCAGGACAAGCCAGCCGGACCCCTGCCCTCCTCCCTTTCGACCCAGCCCATTGCTGGTCTCTACGCCCGGCCAACTCCACAGGTGGCCCAGCCGAGGTCATTTGGCACGTCTGTGAGCCCCGTGGTCTCTGAGCCCGGGGGCAAAGCCTATTCTCCTGGAGAGCTGGACTATGGGGTGCATGATTATCGGGAAACCTATTCACCATACAGCTACCAGCTGGCACCGCTGCCAGAGCCCAGGAGCTACAGCCATGCCCCGGCCGGAGCACAGATGGGCACTGTCCCACTCAGCACCTCGTGCTACAGCCCTGTGGGATCTCAGCAGCAACTCACCTCCTCCCCACCTTCCCCCACTGTCCCAGCACAAAACCAGATGCCCCTGAAGGGACCGGAGAGCTATGAAGACCTGTCGAGGTCAGCAGAAGAGCCCTTGAATCTGGAGGGTCTGGTGGCGCACAGGGTGGCAGGTAGGATCCTTTGGTTCCTTGTGGGGATGGGGAGGATTGCATGTCCCGAGGTGCTGGAGCACACGGGGGTGGCATGCATGGTAGAGCTAGGGATAAGTGATGTGGAGATTCCTTGTCCATGCTGGATCTGGGTTTGGGATTGAGTCACCTGCCATGGAGACATCCAGGGCAGGGGAGCAGCCTGTGCTGCTCTTCTTTGCTGAGATCCTCCTTTGCAGCTTGCTGTCTGCAGCAGCATTGCCCAGAGGTGGGAAGGGGTGCCTGAGGGTGTCAAATCCCCCCCCATCCTGTTAGGGTAACAGGGCTGGTCTGTCCCTGGTGGCAGGGCCAGTCACTGGATCTCAGGGGAATATCTTTCTTTTGGGGAGAATGTGGAGAGTTTGGGAGAATGTTTCCATCTCTGGCTGAGGTTGTCCTGCCTAGACCCTACTTAGACATGGTGTTCTCCCTGCCTGGAGCGTGATCTGGTGTAGAGTCCCAGCTGAGAACTTAACTTGCCTTGTGTTTGGTGTCGCTGTGCTCATCCCTGATTTCAGTCTCTGCTTTCCCCTCTGGATTGCTGGGTTTAGTGCTCAGACCTCCTCCTTGGGCAGCTGGGGTGCTGCTGGAGTGGGGACTAGGCTTTTGGGAACTAGGCTTTTGTCTGACAGCTGTAATTCTGCCCAGCTTGGCCCAGGGTGGTTTGAATCTGGACCTAGCCGTGGGGTGCTTGGCTGGGTGCACTGCCGAGTGTTGGTGCTGTGGCTGGATGAAGGCATTATCTTTGTGCTGTGGAGGGCAAGCTGCATCCACCAATCCCCTGCCCTCCTGCAGTTCTGGCTTTGGGGACACAAGAGCGTCCCAGCCACCCAGAAAGAAGGTGCCATGGCGCTGTGGCAGCTTGGTGCCCTCCCTTCTCACTGCTTCAGCTGCAGTTGTTCAATTGTGGAGTGACATTTGGGAAGGGTTTGGGGCTGTGGGCCAGCTCGTGATGCTGGGGCTTGGCAGCTCCGTCCCTTCCAACTCTGTGCTCAGTCCAGAAACTCGCCCGGCATTAGAAGGAGGGGGAAAAGGCTTGGCTGGAAAAATCCAACAGCATCAACCTCCCAGGAGTGGAGACTGAGTCACAGGGTGGGGAGCAGGAGGGGTGCAAGTGGCAGGAATGGGATTGAGGAGGGTCATAGAGTTGTTGGAGGAAGTTTGCATCCGTCTGAATCTGACCTCTGTGAACTAGATCAGATTCACAAAGGGTCATGGGGCTTTTGCAAAGAATTTAAACAAACCTAAGGACACATGGGTGCCCAATCCATGCTGTATGTCTGGATTTAATATTATAAGCAGCACATGCCTGCCCTTCCCTGCTGCCCCATATGAAGAATTAAAATGGGCTGGAAAAGTAGACAGTTCTAAGGAGAGGAGGAAGAGTATTTGCAGTGTGTGGGAAATGGATTTTTGGTAGTGTCTACCAGAAACATCCATCCCCCCAACCTTGAGTCAGGTCCTCAGGGCTGGGCTGGGGTCACCATCATCCCCTTGTAGCCACTGGGTTTCCCAGGGAGGAGAGAGGCATATGGGGGATGGTCCCCAGCCTGTGGCCACCTGTCTCTGCTGGAGCTGGGCCTTCTGTGCTGAGGTGGGGGCAGCGCAGGCGGGTGGCCTGACCTCTGGCGGGAACGAGGTGTCCTGAAGCCAGCGTTGGGAGGGGACGGCCAGTGGGACCTTGGGGTATGGACATGTTTGTTTACATTCCCTGCTGCTATAAATTGCCTGCGTGTCCTGGCGCAGAGATGAGGAGCATCTCGCACCTCCTCCATTCTTGGTGGGGGGAATTCTCCCATTCCTTTTTCCCACTGATGATGGAGGGGAAGAGATGGCACAGAGTAGTGCTGGCATGCCCAGCATCTCCCCACAGAGGGGAGGTGGTCCTGTCATCCTTTAAGACCCTCTCATCTCCTAGCAAAGGCATCTGGGGTCACCCCATCTTGTCCCAGCCCTGAGCATTCTGTGATGAAGGGGACCTGCATGGTGCCATCCCTGAGAGGATGGTGATGGGGCAATATATGACTGGGAGCCACATTGATTTCCCATATGGATTTATGTGGTGCCTGGAGCCCGGCAAATTGGCTGATGGAGAAGCAGCTCCAAGCAGAGACTGAGCTCCTTCAGACCCCAAATAACTCCAGACTCATCTATTGGACCCCAGCTAATATTTTCTCTTCTTTCTCTCTCTCCCCCCTTGTTGTGTCTTGTGACATTTGTCCTGTCTGCCCCTTCCTCTCTCTGTGGGGGACTGTGTCTGTCCTCTGTGACCTCCCACCCTCCTTGCACTCCCTGTCCTGGTATGCTGGCAGAGTACAACGCCAAGCTCAGGGAACTCAACAAGAGCACCAAAGTCCCCCGTCCTCCTCTGAACCAGCAGCGGTCCTTCTCTGGTTTGTTCATTCCACCTCCTTCCTTTTCCCTCCTTCCTTGTTCTCCAACCTTCCCCATGCATCCTTCTCCTTCCCTCTCTTGCATTCTCCCCCCCTCTCATCCTTCCTTCCTTTCCCCATCTTCTCTCTCTCCTCCTTCCCTTTCATCCCTCCTTCCCTCTCATTCTTCCTTCCTCCTCCATGCATGCTGAGTGATCTGTATGTTGCATGGATGTGGGATGGAGGGAGGCTCAGGAGACCATTTCCATGCAGGATTGATCCATTTTCTCAGCAGAGTGATGGTCAGGGCTTCCATTGAGCTCCTCCAGTGATGGGGGAGTCCCTCGCCCTGGGTGCAGACTTCCCTGCCCATGGTTGGTTTTGCATCTCATCCAAGCCTGGCACTGCTTGCTGGGCCAATTCTGGATCATTGCTGCATCCCCTCCAAGCTTTGCCCTGACCATGGCTCACCCTCTTAGGAAGCAAGGGCTGGGGTGCAGCTCCACAGAACCCAGATACAGCCAGTTGTGAGCCCAGGAGGGTCTCCTACGTCACTTTAGGGATCCCCATGTCTTGGTCTGCAGCTGGAGGGTGTGGGCTGCTGAGGCTGGATGTTATGCAGTGTGACTTTTGCTCCTTGAAGGTGGGTCTGCCCTGGGTGATGTGTGCTGGTGACCTGCTTGGTGCTTGTTGTGCACCCACTTGTCACAGGGCAAGTAGGTGGGAGATGGAGTGGGGCTGGGGAGCCACCATCTTTCTGTGTGACCTTTCTCTCCCCACTGGCACCTTGGGTTTCTCCCCAAAGAGGAGAGGACCAAAGAAGTTTGAACCCTCCCAGTCCTCAGCACAGAGTAAGGTATCTTATTGTATCCATTTGGGGTAATCAGGTGGGATGTGGGGAGCAGTCTGTGCCAGGATGTGGTGAGTTGGGCCCTGATGAGGAGCAGCACAGGACAGTGTCTGTTCCTCATGCAGGCAGGGAGTGAGTTTGCATCTCTCTTCCCTGGGTGCTGTGTGTCCCCGTCCACATCCCGAGGGCCTTGGGATACTTCTTTGTTCTCCTGTCCACTGTGGGGATATCACCTGGCTCACGCCTGGCAGTAGTTCTAGAATCTCATGGCCTAAAAGCAGCTGCCTCCTGATTTAGCCTAAAACCTGGCTCCCCAGATGCAAAATTACCTGGGTTTGCCATCGCTCCTGTTTCCTCCTTCCCCAGCTGTTGTGCTCCCTGCCTTTCCCCAGCCTTAGAGCTGTGTTGAGGGCAATGGGTTGGTACTAGAATAGGTACTTAAATGAGCAGCAGGAGGAGTGGCAGTGCCACAGGTGTTGGGTGAGGAGTGGGGTGCAGGCTGCTGCTCCCTCTTTGTGAACAGGAATCTGCCATCCTGCAGCCAGCCGCGGCGTCCTTGGGAGTCCAGTGACAGTACCATGGCTAAGGGAGGCTTTATGTCTGCTGAGGGGGCAAAGCAAGCTGGGGAAAGGAGAGTTTGTTTTTCAAGCATAGTTTCCATCCCATAAATCACCCAGGGGGTCGGGGGAGCCACGCTCAGAGCCTGGGTTTCCTCCAGGCTTTGCTCCGGGCGGCCTGTGAAGTTTCCCACTCTCCGCTCCTGAACAATGAGTCCCTTTTTTCCCTTCTCCTCCCTCCCCTCCCTGTGGCCCCGGCCGTTTTCCATGTCTGGGGAGTGGAGCAGCCAGAGCTTGCTGAGCTCCTGGGTGTCCCAATGGGCCAGATCCAGCACCCTGTGGTTAGGTGACGTGAAGCCCTGGGGATGGAGCAGGGGAGGGAGTCCCATGCTGCAGATGTGTGATGCGCACTGATAGCCAGGCTCCATCCATCTGCCGCGTTTAGCACTTCCCAAATGAAAAATGCAGAGCAAGGCAGGCGTGCACAGCTCGAGGAGCCAGTCCCTGCCTCTCTGAAGTGCTCGGGCCCTGCAGTTCCCTTTGGAATGGGCCAAGGGATGCTCCTGGTGATGTTCCTGCAGTGTTCAGGAGAACCCATAGTGCACAAAGTGGAAGAAAAAAAAGAAAATATGAGAGTTTGCTTTTTTCCCCCCCAATATCTTGTTTTTCCCTGTGCTCACAACTGTAGGCTTCAGTCCCTTAAAGTGAAAAGCAGGACAAAAGATACGGGATGGCCCTTTGCAATGCTGCCCATACCTCCAAGACAGCTTCCCAGGGACCCTCTCGGTCCCCCTGTTCTCTCCACGGGTCTTTTTAATGGCCATCTCCCGTGCCGGTGAGCACCTGCAGAAGGGATCGGGAGTTGTGTTTCAAAGCTGCTCTTAGTGGAATTTTCCAGGCCGCCTCTGTGGCTGGAGCCAGCCCCGTTGGCTCGAGTCCCCCGCCTCGCAGCCTGGCCGCCTCTCCCCCCAATCCGCGATTTTATTGTTGTTGCCATTCACTGGGCTGATTATTTAGAAATGTGCCCAGGCCACCTCCTTCCCTCCTGCCCTCCCAGCCCTTGCCCCGGGCCGGGAAAGCTCTGGTGTGTGTGCCGAGCAGTGAAGAGGGGAGGTCAGCGGGTGCGAGGCGAGGCGTGGGTCCCATGCGGAGCCCCCGGGAGTGAGGGGAAGCAGCTGATGGCTGGTTTTCCTCTGTCAGCCCGTGGGAAAGGAGTTGGTGTTTGAAAAGTGCATTTCCTGGAGCGTGATGCTGGCCTTTCTCTCTTTTTTTTTTTTTTCCTTTTCCTCCTTTTTCTCTTTTTTCTTCCCTAATGTGCTGAGCAAGGGGAGCATGAGTGTCCAACGATTGTGGGAAAAGTAGAGGGAACAGTGTTGTCACCTCTGCTAGCGGGTAGGAGTGTGAGTCCCACGGGGCTCTGAGCTGTGCCCCTGGTACTCTGTGGGGTTGCTGTGCACTCGGCACCATCGTCCATGAGCCCAGATTAACCTCTTAACCAGGCGAGATGGGGTAGAAAGTGTGTTTGGGCACTGTCAAGTCCTGGGAGAATTGAGCTGCCCTGCCCTGTGCCAACTTTATTGTGTTCCTGGGTTTTATCCCAGCCAAGGAGATCTCCACAGCCCAAGAAACCATTCTCCTGTGATGACTTGGTCACTCTGTTCTTCCCCCCAGCCTGTGGACATTGGTGGCTTATACTGCTGGGATCAGGGAAAGATGTTTGGGGGGAGGTGGAGGGGAGATGCTGATCTCTCCTTTGAGAGAGGCTTTGCACTGGGGACAGAGCAGCAGTGTTTTTTTAGGGTTGCCTGCACCATTCCTCTGTTGCATTCTTTCTTCTTCATCCAGTGCTCCCTCTGCCTTGGGGATTCAAAAAACCAGGCTTTTTCCACTGCTGTGGTTGAAGCCACATCTGGCTGTGGGTGCAGGGATGCAGGCTGAATACAGCTGTCCTTGTGCTGGATGATTTGGTCATTTCCCACTATGATGCTGTTGGGAGGCCCTGTTGCTACCCTGCTCTGCAGGACTGGGCTGTCTGGACTAATCTCAGGATGCTATTGCCCCTTGCACCCACTGCTGGAGGTTGTTGTCCCTGAAAATCTAATGGTGCTTGGGAGGGCAAGTGCAGCAATTCAGCCACTAGCCACAACCCTGCCTTCCTCTATCACCTGGTCTGGGGTCACTGTTGTAGGGTATGTCTGCTCCAGCTACCCATGCTGGTTTGGGGTTTGATGCAGGTGAGTGCTGATGCTGAGACCTCTCAGGTCAGGCCTGAAGCATCTCCTGCTGGTGCCCATCTCAGCTGGCAGCTCCTCACCCCTCTACCACCCTGTACTTGCCCTGCAGGCGTGCAGTCCCGGGAGAAGTCTCTGGAGGAGAGCGCTGTTCCTGCCCGCAAGCGGACTCCCAGCGACAGCCACTATGAGAAGAGCTCACCAGAGCCCAGCTCGCCCCGCAGCCCCACCGTCCTCTCACCTGAGGTGGTCAGCACCATCGCAGCCAACCCTGGAGGGAGGCCCAAAGAGGTGTGCTGAAGTAGAGGAGTGCTGGGGTTGGGGGTTGGCTGACTGGGGAGACGTGCCTCCAGGGAGGGGCTTGGTGGTGGTGGTAGTTAGCAGGGAGGAGGTGAAACCCTTCCCTTTGCCCCCTCTGCCCTCTCCTTGGGGTGTCCTAGAGTTTTTGCCCATCATAGGGATGGGACTGACTCTTTCTCCTGCTCTCCCCAGCCTCACCTCCACAGCTACAAGGAAGCCTTTGAGGAGATGGAGGGTGCCTCCCCCACCAGCCCACCCTCCAGCGGCGGTGAGATTTCTCCCCCTACCCCAGCCTTCCCTGTGTCACCACAAACCCCTTACTCCAACACCTGTAAGTGCCATGTCTCTGGGAGGCAGAAGGGCTTGGTGGGTGGCTCTGGGCAAGCCAGAAATTTGCCAAGGGTCAGACAGCTCCAGGTTCCAGACACCCACCGCCATGTTAACCACTCCTCTCCATCCTCCTTTCTCCTCCACATCCTGCCACTCCATGCTGCTATCAGCATCCCACCTAATTCAGCATCACATGCTTGGCACCCTCATCTTGGCTTTTTCCCACCCTCAACTCACTGGGGTGTTCTTTTGATGGGATCCCAAGGTGGGATGAGGAGAAGGAGAGAGGCATGCTATGACCCCAACCCATCCTGCATCTCCCCATTTTTCCTACTGGCATGGCATGAAGAGAAACAAAGCTGCAGTGGCAGGCGAGTGGGAGGGAGGCAAGAGGGACTTAAGATCAGGAGGCCAGACTCACACCATGTCACTTCTTGCTCACAATTTCAAAGGCAGGAGGGGCAGAAGGCTGGGGTGCATGCTCTTTGCATGCAGCTTGTCTCTGCTCCTCCAGCGCAGCGTCTCTGTTCTGACTTACCCTGTCTCAGTCGCGGTGGGTTTGTGTGGACTGGGTTTGTGTGACCAGCTTGAGCGACGAGCCCTGAGGAGCAGCCACGCGTCGGCACAGCATGACTCGGGCCAGAGCAGTGCAGTGGAGCAGCCAGTCAACTGGGAAACCCATTGAAAAGATGACAGACCCCTCTCCCCTTTAAAACACTTCTGTGGGCTGAAGGCTGAGGGATGCTCTAGGGTTGGGGATGCTTGGGCTGAGCACAGCCCCTTCTGGTGCCATGTTCTGGTTGCAGTGAAGCCACCTGCCCCCCACAGCTCAGCCTGCGGGGCTTGGAGTTGTTTTCTCCTGTACTGTTGCTCTTCCTTCCCTGCAATCCTCTGATACTTGAGCCTTGTCTCTTGGGATGAGGAGACGAGTGTGGGAGCATTGCAGGGGTGCTTGGCAGCTCGGAAATGGCCCTGTTGTTCCTGGGACTGAGAGCTCGGCCCTGGGGCAGCAGCAGCTCCTTTGGCAGCGGGTCAGTGGCTTTGGGAGATGAGTCACTTGCAGAGGTGACGGGAACAGCCTGGCTGGGGTTGTGGCCCCGAGACAGTGCTGCTTATCCAGCACCAGCCAGGGAAGCCTGGGAAGTTTTAAGTTGCAGCTTTCAGGCTTTGCCAAAGTGGCCCTGAGGGATGCAGGAGCAATTTCCCTCTGTTGGGAGATGGTGGTCCTGCGAGAATTCCTGGCTCTGTGAGGACCTTGCTGCTCATCAGCCAACTGAGATGTGCACTGACATTGCGGCTTGGGGTCAGCTGGACTTGAGGGAATCAGATACCCACTGGGGAAGGTGCTGCTGTCTTAGTTTCCCAGGAACTTGGCTGCTCAGCTGCTCCAGCCCCAGGCTGCTGGATGGACCTGGCCTCAGGGCAAGGGTCTGGCTTTCCTCTTGACCTCCCACCACCCACTGCCTCCCAGCCTCACCACAGGCCCTGTGCCTGTGCCACCAGTCAGAGACATTCAGACATGCTGGAAGCTCGTGCCCTTTGGTCTCTCTTGCTTAAGATGATGCCCTGAGGTTTCCCCTAATATGGGAAAATACAGCATCAAGGAGATGGGGCAAACCCAGTGGGTAGGAGGGGAGAGGAGATGCAATCTGCTTGGGGTGGTCTGCCCTGCCCTGTGAAACTCCACTGCCATCCATACCATAACCATACACACATATGCAGCTCCTCCTGGTGTGTATGTCTGGGCACAGGGGTGCAGAACTCACATGTGCATTGCCACCCCTCTGTGTGAACATCCTCATCCACCCATTGAGCTGATCTGGAGGGCAGGGGTTTTTTGGCAGTCCTTCTGTCCCCTTTTTGGGGGTGATGAGCTGCTCTGGGACAGCTGGATTCCAGCTCAGCCAGATGTGGGGATTGGCAGAAAGGAGTTCAGGTGTGGGAGAGCTGGGTTGGGATGGCTGCTCACATAGGGGAAATGAAAGGGGCTTCATGTCTTTATGGTGGGGCTTTATGGGGATGGTGCTGGGAGATGGGGTCTGGGCCTGTCCTGATGGGAGTTGTCCTCTTTCTCCATCCTGCCAGCTTTGCAATGGGGCAGGGTGTTTGTTCCCAGTCACCTCCCACCCTGTGTCCTCTCCCAAATGAAGAGGGGGATCAATATCCTTCTGCAAGGTGTTGCTTCATACAAGGGCATCTCGTGTTCTCAGCAGCCCTTCCTTGCAGCCAGTGGGTGGTATGGGCTACGAGGTTCTGAACCCTTGGGCACCTCCAGCCTTTCTGAAGCATCACCTCCCACCCCTCCACTAACATTCTTGTACCCACTGTGCCAACAGTGCGTTCTCCCCCTGGCCTGGCCAAGACCCCGCTCTCAGCACTGGGGCTGAAACCCCACAACCCGGCTGAGATCCTGCTGCATCCAGTGGGAGGTGAGTGCGGACACAGGGACTGCAGGCAGATTTTTTTGTGGGGGCATCTGTGGGGATACCCTGGAAGGGCCCCCAGTTTTTAGAAGGCACTTCCACCTCCCTTTTGGGGCCAGGTGGCCCTGGGGGTCCTTGTCGCCTTTTGTGGGGCCTCTGGGACTGTGTAAGCGTGGGGGATGTTGGTGCTTCACTGGTGGGCTCTGCACAGTAGGGTCTGCAGCGGTGAAGGCTAGTAGATAACCCTGTGGCCCTGTTTCCTCCCAGCCCCATATTCTTCCCTCTCCCACCCCCTACATTCCTTCTCCTCCCTAGGACAGCTGGAGACAGTTTGCTCTCTCGGAGCTGAGCCTGTCAGCCAGAACAATATCCAGAGCTCTTTCCATCCTGGACAGCAGTCTTTTAAGTGCAAAGGCCCTGCTGTCCTGGGGATGTGTCCTGGAGTAGCCTGCCAAGACAGACCTTACTGTTCCCCAGTACCCAGGGCCCCTTCCTGAGCCAGCTCAGGGCTGAGTGTAACCTCCTCAAAGCTATCTGAGCCTGGGGGCCACAGGTTGATTGAGCTCACACTGCAAGACCCTTATCCCTCTGCCCTCAAGGGTGAGCTGATGCTTTTTTGGTGCTTGCTGGGCTTTTCGGAGCAGCCCTTCGGTTACTCTCTTCTGCACTGTTCCCTCTTTCCCATCTGAAGGCAGCCTCCTGTGTTCTGGACCTCACTTCTGGGATGTTGATGTGATGTGAGGGTGTCTGAGACCAGGTTTCAGTTTGGAGCACTTCCAGTGTTGGGAGGTGTGGGGCTCTCCTTTGTGCTGTCTGTGCTCCTGCCTGAGCAAGGCAGAGCTGCTTAACTCTGATTTCTCTTTCTGTCTCACACCTCCATTCCTCCTCTCCCCACTCCCATCCCTCCCCTGCCCCTCCATCTCTCAGAGCTAGAAGGGGAAGCAGGCGGTGACTCTGAAGAAGGTAAGAAAGGCTTTTCTTTCTCTGTAGCTCTCTTCCTCACGCAACCTCACTGTTGGGACTGTCACTCAGAGCAGACCCAGGTGTCTGCTCCAGCAGCCTTCCCTTGCGCTGTCCCTCAGGGATGTAGGAGCCCGAGTCTTGCCTGTGCTGCTCCCTTTAGAGGAGGGGCACAGCATGCCTTGTGTCGTGGTAGGATTTCTCAGTGTCCAAGCTGGACCTGAAGGTCTGTCACATTGTGTGGCAGTCATCTGTGGGGACTGAGAGCTCTTTGTCAGTGAGTCGCATCCTTACTGGTGGCACACTGGGGATGCTGGCACGCTACGGCCAGCTTTGGATGAGCCTGGCAGGGATCTGGGAGCAACAGCCCCAGTTTTAGTCTCCTTCCCTCCCCTTTTGGCTTTGCTGTTGCCATTCAGAGCGAAAATAAACCAAAGTGCAGCACAAAAGGTCAGCAGGCGCAGAGGCCACCAGTGTGTTGCCAGCACAGCCGGCTGGGCAGTGGTGCAGCACCAGCAGTTGGTGCACATCTTCTGCCTGTCAGGCAGCTGCCCTAATTCCCCCCCACCTCTCCTGTCTCTGGGTTGTGCCACTTTGGGGATGCCAAGGATGGGGCTAAGCTGGGCATCAATTCAAGTATGGCTGTGCTGATGGTGCAGGCACTGTGGGCTCTGGGATGGCACATCTCGTGTGGGGACAGAGGCTTTGGGAGTGGCTGTGATTCCTTGGAGTGCTGCCTGCTAGGTAACGGTTGTTGGGTGGTTTTGCTTCCTCCTCTAAGGAAGCAAAGGAAGCAAATCCCCCTTAGAGCTGGGATGAGGAACTGTATGTTCAGGATGGGTTTTGGGGAAAGAGTGTCTCTTCTTGGTGGGTGCGGTACTTCCTCTAGCCCTAGCAGCCATCAGCATTTCTCCTTGGAAGTTTCTCAAAATGCACACAACCAAAACTTGAACACTGTGTGATACTGGGGAAAGTGTTTGCTTGAAAAAAAAGTTCTACTTTCAGAACTGATTTTTCAATGATGACTTTTTGGATGCATTAAAGGAAGCAAAGCTGGGATAAAACCAGGTTTTTACCCCATAAGTTCCCCCAAGCTTTACCATTTCTGTGCAGCTTTAAGCCTCCGAAGACTCAAACATTGCCTCTCCTCTCCTTCCCACTAAATCCTCAGGAGCTCAAGCTGTCCTGCATCTCTGTCCCCTTGCATGATGGTTGACCCCCAAGCAAGGCTGAGTGGCTGCCGTGGGCCTCTTGCCCTGCTTCATCCTCTGTAAAATGATAATTTTGGGCATTGAATCTACAGTTCTGAGAAAGGACTGGTGTTTTGGCTTACTGCTGGCTTAGGACCCTCTGCACTTAGCCACACTCCAGGAGGGGCAGTCCCTGCCCCTCTGTGCTCTGCTTAGCAGATCCTGGCTGGAATGGCTGCCCTGTGTATGGGGTTGGAAGATGCTTTGGCAGTGTGGGAGCTCAGGATGTGGCTGTTAGCTCTGAGGAGGCTTTAAAACAGCCTGACACAGATGCAGCACTGGGGATTTCTGGCCAGTATGCAGCCCTGCTTGGATGTGGGATTCCCAAACAAATGCCCATCTCCTTGGTGACTCAGAGCTTCTCTATTTTCCCACCCATTTTCCCATCTCCAGAGTCCCTTCCAAGAAAACACAAGGAGGCAAGATCAGATTTTTCAACCTCAAAAAATCCTGCCTGAAACTTCCTAACTTTTCTCTTGTCCTGTATTGAATCAATGTACTGGAACCTGTGACCATGGTCACACACCTCACTGTGGCACAGCCCCTGAGCCTCCTGCTCCTGCCTTTTTAGAAGGGGCTGGCATTTTCACAGCCCTATGATCTTAACCTCTTGCAGGCTGACTCATATGTACTGTCTGGCTAATTTTAGTCAGGGCTGGGGAGCTGGGAAGGGGAAAAGTAAGTAGCTGCGAAATTAATTTAATTACCTAAGCTGCGATGGATTTCTTGCAGCTGCCCTGGGTAGTGCCTCATTCCTGTCACTCAGGATGTCCTGCCTTAGATGCTGGTCCCTAACCTGTGTAGAGGTCCATCGTGTGGTTTTGGCTCAGATCTTTCCTAGGGTTGTTGGCTGGGGACATCAGCCCAAGGGAGGGACTCCTCCTCCCCTCTCCACAGACAGATGGGGCACAGAGATGCTGTGGGGGAAGGAGTGGGACCTATGACAGTCTTTTTCCTTGCATGTCTCTGCTCCAGCTCTGAACGTGGAGCTGTGCATTGGCGTTGCTGACTGTGAGCAGGCCAGCTTGCCAGCAGGCTGAGCCAGAGCCCAGCTGTTATGACTAATAATAATAATAATAATGTTTGTAATGCTAATTACTACTGCAGAACTGCTTTGGGCATGGCCAGCCTGGAGCCAGAGACCAGCAAGGCTGCCTGGCCCATAGGATTTGATGCCACTGGATCTTGTGTAGGGCAGGCTGAGGTGTGACATGGCTTTGGGGCTTGGGGGAATGGGACTGAACCTGCAGCCCCTTCCTGTGGTGCAGCTTTTGGTGGGGCCTGTGGGGACTGTCATAGGGATGGGGTCCAGTCGGGGTGGAACAGGAGGTAGGGGGCAAGGTATGAGAGAGGACAGGGTCTGGTGTCTGCCACGGCTAGTAATGGCCAGCCCAGCCCGCTGCTGCTGTCACGGGACAGCTTGGCGGCTCTAAAGGAAAATTGCTTTTCTTGGTCGTGCTCATGGGCTCCGGTTTCAAGCTGTGCTGGGAGTGAAAGTGTTGGATGCTGCAGTGGAAATAGCTGGAGTTGCCCTCTGGTCTGCTGCTGGAGATGGCTGGCAGAGGTGGGCCGCAGAGGGCAGGGACCACAGGCATTGTCATCAGTCCTGTGTGAGTCAGCGCAGGCAGGGCAGTCACTGGCTCTATTTTTAGGGGCTGGGGATGAACAGGGAGCAGGACGTGTTCTCTGTGGCATCCTGGGTGGGAGGGACGCTGACTCAGAGCAGGGTAAAGGGGCTGTGGCAGGCAAAGGGATCATGGCTGGAGGAGGTCAGCTCAGGCACCTTCACTGGCGTGAAATGTGGATCCTGGGAAGGGTGTGGCCCCCTTCCTATGCAAACTGTAGGCTCATCTGTTTTCACTTCTTTCTTGCTGCAGAGCCCAGGAGCTATGTTGAGTCAGTGGCCCGCACAGCCACAACGGGCAGGGGAGGGACACTGCCCGCTGCCCAGCCCGCTGCCCAGCCTGCTGCCCAGCCTGGAGGCCCAGAGGTGCCCACCAGGAATGGCACTTTCTCCAACTCCTTCATCGCCCCCAGCCCTGTCTCCACCAGCAGCCCTATTCACAGCATGGATGGGTAAGGCAGTGAGTGCAGGTCCCAGGGACTGGTGGGGCTGGGGCTGAACCCTGCCAGGTGCACAGGCTTAGAATCACAGTCACAGAGTCACAGAATCATTAGGGTTGGAAAAGACATCCAAGATCATCACAGAGTCCAACCTTTGACTGAACACCACCAAGCCAAGTAAATCAGAGCACTAAGTGCCATGTTTAGTTGTTTCTTGAACATCTTCAGGGATGTTACTTCTTCCCACATGGAAACTGCCTTTGCAAAGACCCGCATCTCTCTGTGCAGGGTTTGGGTATCCCAGCCAGCTGTATGCTTTGGCACCCTGAGAGCAGAAATCCACGTCACTGCTGGTTGCTTGGTGGTTACTGGACTTTAGAAACCTCTCACTGGGAACCTGGCCCCTGGAGTGGGAGGAGGGATGGGTTGTGCAAACTCCTAGCCCTGGGTAAGGCTGAGCATTAGTCCTCTGGGGTGAGATGGAGCCATTGTCCTGTCCCCTGTCTACCCTGCCCATGAGGTGTTCTGCAACCACACGGGCTGGCAGGGCAGACTAAATCAGGTATTTGCTGGGAGCAGAACTGGAAAAAGGCTCTGTTCCCCAGAGTCATATTTTGAGATGGAACTGAGATTCATGGTGGAGTTAAAGCTGCCTCTAGTTGCTTCCATGAAACTGGCTGGACCCATCCCACAGTTGCTTCCGAACAACCGAGTAGCTGACTGGCTCTGTGCCTCAGTTTCCCTGTGTGCCACATGCAGGAAGGTGCCAGTACCAGTCAGCAGCAGGAATGAGCAGTGGAGCTGAATTCTACCTTTCTTTGTCTCTCCCTAGGGCCTCCCTCCGCAGCTACCCATCAGAAGGCAGCCCCCATGGCACGGTTACACCTCCCCATGTCTCAGCTGAGCCCTTGTACCGGTCGCCTGTTGGCTCACAGATGCCCTCTGCTCACAGCAGCTACCAAAACTCGTCTCCATCTTCATTTGCAATGGTCCAAGGAGGGGTCCCGGGCTCAGCATACAGCAGCCCCGACTACCCTGATGGCCGAGCTGGCCTCCAGCCAGAACCCCAAGCTCGGCCACAGCCACAGGTCAATGTGGTGGGGGTCCACACCCTGCCAGGGAGCCCCCGCAGCCTGCACCGGACAGTGGCTACGAATACACCGCCCAGCCCTGGCTTCGGGCGAAGAGCCATCAACCCCAGCATGAGTGGCGTTCCGGGCAGCCCCGGGCTGGGCAGGCATGCTGTGGTGGCCCATGGCAACCTGGTGGCCCCACCAGGGAGCCCCAGCCTGTCCAGGCACCAAGCAGCGGCAGCCACATCCCCTGGCAGCCCCCTGTATGGCTACTCCAGCCCAGAGGAAAGGCACCTGACACTGTCTCGGCAGAGCAGCTCCTCTGGCTACCAGCCTCCCTCCACGCCGTCCTTCCCTGTCTCCCCAGCGTACTACCCCGGCACGAGCACGCCACATTCTTCCTCTCCAGACTCGGCTGCCTACCGCCAGGGCAGCCCCACGTCACAGCCTGCTCTGCCTGAGAAGCGGCGCATGTCAGCTGGGGACCGCTCCAACAGCCTCCCCAACTATGCCACTGTCAACGGCAAGGTGTCCTCACCCCTCTCCAGTGGCATGTCCAGCCCCAGCGGTGGGAGCGCCGTCGCCTTCTCCCACACTCTGCCGGACTTCTCCAAGTTCTCCATGCCAGGTAAGGGATGCTCTTGGAGGCCCCCGTGTCCCCCTGCCTTACTCAGGGCTCTCCCCTCCTCCTCCTTGCTGGCCATCGGGAAAGGGATTGCAGCCATGTCCTGATTTACCCCTCCTGTCCATCCGCAAACCAAAGGCACCGCTGGGGCCGGGGCCATTTCCTGCGCTTTCTGACAAATCCAAACAGGAAAAACACCGACTAGCATCTCTGGCATAAACAGCTTCCAGAGATGTGTATGAGGAGATCAAAGCTCCTGGAGGCAATTTTTCTCTGCTGTGGGGATGCACTGACCTCTTGGCCCCATTCCCAGAGGGCTTTACCCCACTGGGACCCCGCTGCGGCGCTGACTCCTCATTTCAAATGGTGCCGTGCCCTGGGTGCCATCCTGCCGGGTACGCTTTTGCCAGCTCTGGTTACAGACACCTTGGTGACGTCAAGATAGGGCTGATAGGACCAGGGAAATAAAGCTGTGGGGCAGCAGTGGCTCCGGCTGCTGGGCCAGTTTCTCTGCTGAGCAGGCAGCCCTTTGTGGGCACTCTGGCACTTGTCCTGGCCCTGTGACTCATGTGGCCAGGGACCTTTCCCAGCAAGGAAGCACGAGCAATTAAAATCCTTAACAATTAACAAGCAGCTTGGTGAGGGGAGTGAACCCCCTGCCTCTCTGAAGGTGACCAGATTGCTGAGGGCTGATAACATGTCTCCAGCAGAGATGCTATCCAATCCTCTTGGTTGTTTGCCTGGTTGTTTTTGGAAAGCAGGTGGTTGTAAATGTTGCCTGAGTAAATGACAGCTTCACAGCCAGAGGACCAGCTCCCGCTGGGGCTGTGCCGCTGGAGGGCACTGAACAAGGCACAGTCAGGCTGGGGCTGGAGCTGCTTTGCTTAGGGTGTCCAGTTCTTCTTCACAGAGCAAAGATAAGGGAAGAAATTTGTTTTTATGAAATGTGATCCAAATCTTGAACATTGGAGAGCAGTGAAAATCCTCTGAAATCAGGATCTCTCCGGCATCTCCAGACATACCTCTTTCCTCCAACAGTTTTTATTCCACCTGGCCAGCTTCTTTTAAATGAAGAGTTCCCATTTCATCTATGGCTGTGTGCCATAGGGGCTCATCTGACACACAGCCCTTTGAGGGCCCTTGAGCTTGGATTTAGCTTTAGATGCCCAGCAGCCCCATAAGCTCCAGGTAGTGATCAGCCTGTATGGGTATGGGGAACTGGGCTGAGGTTAGTGCAATGTGCTGGATCTGAAAGGAGGTGGACGTATTAATGCTTTGGCTGGATGGAGAGTTTCAGATACAGCATCTTTTAACTTTTTTCTTGTCTTTTCTTCCCTTTCCTGCAGACATCAGTCCCGAGACTCGTGCCAATGTCAAGTTTGTGCAGGATACTTCCAAGTACTGGTACAAACCAGACATCTCCAGGGAGCAGGGTAAGTAAATGTTACGGGGTTGGGAGTTCGGATGTGTCTGGGATCACAGGGATTAACAAGGATTTCCTTTATGGATTGGGTTGAGAGTGAAGGTGAATAATGACTGCTCAGGCTGCTGCAGATGGGGCTTGAAGCCCCATTCAGCAGCAGATTTGTGTGATGTGGGCTCTTCAAATCTTCCTCTTGGTAGAGGAGTTCCAGTCCCTGCAGTGTGCAGTGGATCTATGTTTGCAGTTCAGGGTGCAAAACACCTGGATCTCGAGTTGATAATGCTCAAAGGTATCTTGGAAACATGGCTAAAATGAGTGGGGAGAACAAGGAGGCAGCAGGATGACTTCAGGGGGATGGTCCCAGCATTTGGGCCTTGGCTCCTGCTTGCTCTCCAGTACTTGGTTGCTCAGAGATAGGCAGAGTGGGAACTGGAGATGCCCACACAAGGACAGTGGATTTGGGAGGAGATGAGCCTGCCAACCCACTCAAAACGTGCAGGAGGCGCGGTAACATTGGTAACATTGGTAACAGGAGGCCTGGCTATGAGATGTGCAGCTGGGGCACCCTGTCCCAACCCACACCTGCTGGTGTCTTGAGGGTGTGCTGGTTCTCACTATGCATCATCTCTGAGCTCTGCCATGCTCTCCTGCAGCCATTGCCCTGCTGAAGGACAGGGAGCCGGGGGCTTTCATCATCCGAGACAGCCACTCCTTCCGGGGAGCCTATGGCCTCGCCATGAAAGTTGCTTCTCCGCCTCCCACGGTCATGCAGCAGAACAAGAAAGGTATTGTGTGCCCTTCTCCTTCCCACGCTGAGATGCTTTCCATCGTTCAGCCAGGGTGACCGGGCAGCTGGGGCTGCTGAGCCAGTCATGCCCTTGGGTATGTGCTGATGTGGCAGGATCCCTGCCTCCCAGCGCACAGGGAAGCACCAGACATCCTCTGCCCTGAGCTGTGGAGGGCTCAGGATCACCTACATCTTGGACTTTAGTGTAATAAAATGGATACAGCCTCTCCAGCCCACCAGCACTGTGGGGGAGCTTGGCTTGGGGTTGACCATGTGCAAAGGGACAGATTTGAGGAGGGTGTGTGTAGATTTAGGGACCCGTCCCTTGAGCTGGAGCACTGGTTCCTTAATGGTACTGCATAGTAATAGGAGGAGGGTGGCTCTGGTGTGAAAACATCTTGTCTCTTCCCAGGAGACTTGACCAATGAGCTGGTGAGGCACTTCCTCATCGAGACTAGCTCACGAGGTGTGAAACTAAAAGGATGTCCCAACGAGCCTAATTTTGGTAAGTGCCCCCAGCGTGCTTCCCACATATGGGGTTGGGTTGGGAGAGCCTTGCCTTTGCCATACTGTCAAAGCAGAACTGTCTGGGAGAGCCTGTTACTGCCTCTTTCCCTGTGTAACTGAATCCTATGGGCATTTGGAGCCTCTGTGTTCATGCACACTCATGAGAGCACACAAACGTGCCTGTATGCATAGGTACATACCTTTCTACACACACATGTAGGACAGCTGATGCTGCTGGGAGGGTGGAGGGCAGGGGCTCCCCTTGTTCCATTTATTCCATGACTAATGTTGTCTGAGGAGCTGTATGAAGACCTTTGTTGCATTTTTTGTTCCTAAAGTGGCCCTGGCACCTCTCTCCCCTCCCTGAGCTATCTATGGAGGGCTACTTAGTGGTTTCAGTGAGAGGAATTGCCGCACATGGCATTAGGACCATTAGTGAAGAAACTCACCTAAAAGCCTGCTTCCCTCCACCCAGAGCAATGGTGACCTAATCAGGGAGAGCTGGAGTTTCTTATTCTTTTCCTTGGTTAATGGTTATCGTACTTTGGATTGTGTGGTTCCATAGCCCAATGATTTTGCAAGAGGATCATTGTATTAACCCAGCAGGTGCAAACAACTCTTCATCTGGCAACACTGGCCCTGTGCTGACCATCTTCCTTCTCTCCCCAGGCTGTCTCTCAGCACTGGTGTACCAGCACTCCATCACGCCCTTGGCCCTGCCCTGCAAGCTGGTCATTCCTGACAGAGGTAAGAACTAGGACCAGAAGGCTTTGCATCTGTCCTCACAGCCTGCAGAGAGGGGGTAGGTTTCCAAGCAGGGAGCACCAGTAACCATCCCATGTCTTCTAGATCCCATGGAGGAAAAGAAAGACTCTGCGTCAGCCACCAACTCAGCCACGGACCTCCTCAAACAGGGTGCTGGTGAGTTGAGAGGGGTTGTTGTGGGGTGAATTTGGCTTGGAGTACTGCTTGACTCCATGTCTGCTGTCTCCCTTTCCAGCCTGCAATGTCCTCTTCATCAACTCAGTGGAGATGGAGTCTCTGACGGGCCCCCAGGCCATCTCGAAGGCTGTTGCTGAGACGCTGGTGGCTGACCCCACACCCACAGCTACCATTGTTCACTTCAAAGTCTCTGCACAAGGCATCACCTTAACGGACAACCAGAGGAAGTAAGAGCCTCCATGGCCACCTCTCTGGCCAAAAGCCAGTGTTGGCTCATTCCCAAAACCAACAGGACTGTGATTCAGGAAGTGTGTTGGTGAAGGATATCCCTGGGATGGCATCAACCTGGTCATGGACATGGCTGGGTTTTGTCCTTGACTCTTGGAACATCCTATGGGAGACCTGTGGCAATGACCCCTGGGCTGGTGGAGCTGGGTTGTAGTGAGACAGTGGTGGAGCTTCCCTGGCCCTGATATTCCCCGCTTTGTGTTTCAGATTGTTCTTCCGAAGACACTACCCCCTCAATACCGTCACCTTCTGTGACTTGGACCCCCAGGAACGAAAGTGAGTGCCCTGACCTGGGGGGAGCACATGACCCCCCCAGCCCTTTCACTCCTCTAGCCTCCTGGGATGCTTGGAGCAGGATGTTTGCTTGCTCTCTTCTCTGCTCTTGCAGAGAGCAGAAATGCAAGGTCCTCTTGGATACTGTGGTGCAGTGCCAGCTTCTTCTGGTGACTTTTTGGTGTCTCCAAGCACCTTTATTCTGAGGGAGAGGTGCATCATTTTTCCGTAAAGCCAAGCCTGTGCAAAGACAGGCTGGCCTTCCAGCACTGGTGTGGTGTTCCCCATCATGGCCCTGTCTCTCTCTGGGGTGCAGAGGGACCATCTCTCACACCTTCTCTTCTCCTTGCAGGTGGACTAAAACTGATGGCAGTGGCCCAGCCAAGTAAGTACTTTCTGTGCTTCCCAGCAGATTCCTCCCAGGTGCTGTCGAGGTGGCTTCTGCCTGTGTTTGGGCATTGGCTGGGAGATGCCCTGTGCAGGACATCCTGGCTGTGTTTGAGATGGGCTCAGCTCCTCACTGCAGGAGTGTTTCACCCAAGCATGAGACCATAGTCTTGGGGACTCTGGATGCATCTTTTAGCCCCAAATTCCTGGTCAGAGCAGGCATGACTCTTGCTGAACTGACCAAACCAGAAACTCTCCCAGCATTGGGAGAGTTGGGGAGTCATTGGGAACCAGCTTATAGAGCAGAGCTGGGGTTATGCTGATGGCATGTGAGCTACTGTTCATCTCTTCCCTTTCTTCCTATCCTGACCCATGGGAGCACAGAGCTGTTGGCTGAGTCCATTTGCAGGGGCCAGCTCCCACTAATTTTAGCCATTGTGTGAGCGAAGGGGTTTTTATTAGGATGTCCAGCTGCTGGGATATTTCCCCTCCCCAATTAGAAATGCCGTAGCCTGGGCCTGTCTCACATTCTGTTCCCCCTGTATTTATAACTTGAGTTTGCACTTTCTAATGAAAAAAAAAAAAAAAAAAAGGGACATTTTATTCATCAGGGGAGAGACAGACAGAAATAACCAGATGGTCTCATTCAGCTAACTGTGTCCTTGCATGGCCTTAATCTCTTAGAGGGTCTACCCCAATGGCCAGCCCATCTCACCCCTGGCTTCAAGAGGCTAAACCAAGTCAATGCTGTGATCATCTGGAAGGTCCCTTCCTTGGGACGGACTTGGGAAGGGTGGCAGAGATGTTCAGAGCAAGGGCGGTTGGGTCAAGAAATGATTGAAACTTGGCCTTCAAAGAAACTGTGGCAAGGAGAAGAGGAGATGGGCCTTCATGCAGGCTGGTTTGGGATGTATCCCTCTGTGTTGTGAGAGCTGGATGTTAAAGAGGGGAAGTAGGACAAAACCATGTTGGAAGAGGGTGGCGGTAATCCGTGCAGGAGCAATTTTGAGGCTCTTGCCTTCTCCCCACACAGGCTCTTCGGCTTTGTGGCCAGGAAGCAAGGGAGCACCACAGACAACATCTGCCACCTCTTTGCTGAGCTGGACCCAGACCAGCCAGCTGCAGCCATCGTCAACTTTGTCTCCAGGGTCATGCTTGGCTCTGGCCAGAAGAGATGAGCCGGCACTTGCGGGTGATTCTTGAATTTTGGAGAAGGACTTGGAGCTGATCCGAGAAGGAGTGTGAGGAAGTGCATTGTGGGAGAGGGAAGTGAATTGGGGGGGGGAAAGGGTTGGAATTTTGGAGGAAAACAGCAAACAACAAAAAACCACCAACAAAACCCCTAAAAACTCAACACAAGCCAAACACACACGTAGAGGAACCAAAGCCACGCACCTACGAAAGAGAGCCACAAAGTCACGCCAGACAGGATGCATGTCCCATTGCAGGGAAGGTGACCAAAGCAAAGGCGGCAGTGAGGGGTGTGTTTCCAGCTTTCAGCATCATGGCCTCAAGTGGTGACATCCATTTGGGACTGGATGTGGGACCAGGACTGGTGTTTTCCATCTGGAAAAAAAAAAGGCAACTGGCAAAACCCATGGAAGAGAAGAAGCTTCATCCCAGCAGCTCCATCTGCTGTGCGTTTGAACTAACCTGTAGGAGATAATGGCATGCACTGGGTCTATGGGACACCTGAGGAGATGCTCTCAGAAACCTTCCCTTGTCCAGCTGCAGAGGAGGGTCCTCACTGGTCCCTGTGCTTCCCCTAAAACCTGCTTATGACCTGGTAACTTGCTGGGGGCATGGGGAAATTAGTCCTGAACCTTCCAATCCCTGGGGAACTTGGCCATGGACTGACCTTTGCTGACCCAGAGCCCAGCACCAGTCACAGGTGAGCCCACTGTGAGCCCACCTGGAGCGGGGGGGTCACGCTGTTTCTCCACTTCCCCAGGGGTTCTTATGACCCACAGCCTATGAGGAGGTGTGGGGGTTCCTGCCACCAAGCACCTGGGAAAGGTGGATACTCCCCAGGAACCTGGAGGATGCAGAAAGTGGCCTCCTCTCCCATCTTCCCCTTTTCCCTCCCATCACTAGTCCTCTTTGACAGTTTTCTCCTGCGGCCTGTCACATTCTCTTAACACAAAAAAAGCAAAACAGAAAGGAAAGGAATAGTTGTAATAATAATAATGATTATAATAATAGCGGATGCTGGCACAGGTAGGTTCCCTGTGCAAAGCAGCAGACCCGTGGCTACCCCTATCTAGCTCTTCGGAGACACGCAAGCGGTTTTTAAATTGCATGGACATACAAGTTGCACGAAAGGCAAAAGACTACAAGTAACTCAGGCGCTTTTTTTCTCCTTTTGTTTTGGAGGCCACGTTAAAAAAACAAAAAGAAGGAAGGAAAAAAAAAAAGTAAGGGACCTGCAGTGGCTGGGCAGCTTTGGCTCATTGGGGAGGTAACAGGTCCTCTGAGAGCCACCCTGGTTAATGCATGTGTACCCCCTAAACCATCTGGTTTGAGGCTTGTGCCCCTGAAATGCACCATAGTTTTGCAGTGATTTCAGTGCTTTGGCTTTTCCCTTAGGTAGGTGAGGAGGGCAGGTTGTGTGGAGAGAGGGGCAGAAGGCCCCTGTGCCACTGCAGCAGGGGAGATCATGGTGGGGGTGCAGCAGGTGGAGGTCCTGGCCCTATGGTGCTGGGGAGGGGGCAGAGGATGTTTCGGTCACATGTGCAGGTTTAGGGCAGGGGGAATGGTCCAGCTGGAGCTGTGGGGTCATTGCTGAGCCCTCTGCTGCAAATATTCCCCCTGAGAGGTTTTTTGGGCAAAGTTTTCAATGCAAAGTGGCCCAGATAGTCTTTAGGGGACAAAAATAAGACACATAGCACTGCAGTCCCCTGGAGAGCTTGTCTCCTGTGGACCACCCTTGCCTTGATAGCTATATTATATATAAAAGCTATACTGACAAAATACTGTAAGCTAATGAAATTTTAAGGAGGAAAAGGTTAAATTTACGCTCCAAAAGTATTTATTTTTGCCATATCGCTTTCTGCGCATCATATCTCCCCCACTATATCCCCCCCTTCCCCTGCCCTGGGGAAACACCTGCATGTTAAAAGAAAATCCGGAGCAAGGCAAAATACAGATGGGGGAAGAGGCGGGGGGCCCCTGTGTCGGGGTGGCTGCGTGTGACCGGTTCGTGTGCGGGGTGTGTGTGGGGGTGTGTGTGTGTGTGGGGGAGTGAGCGGCGTGGGCGGCCGGACAGGGCTGCCAGGGCCACAGGCTGTACTGATGTACTGAAGTGTGAAAGGAGGGGTAGCGAGGAGTTGGTTGTGGGATGGTGGTGGGACAGGAGGTTCTGGGAGGGGGCTTTTCCCCTCCCTGGCTCCCTGGTCGCACAGATGCAGAGATCTTTTAATTTTTGATATTTCCAAAAAGTGATTCCCTCCTTCTGCGAAATTCAAGCGAGACAAGAGACGATCTCACCCGTAATCTCCTCAACCCTGCCATTCGCCCATCAGAGAAAACACTGTGTTTATAGATATATAAAGATATATTTTTGAAAGCCTCTATTTTTCAGACTTGGTTTTCTCACTGCTAAGAAAAGAGATTATAATAATGTAATTTTATTTTAATCTGCTGCCTTGGAAACTGGTGCTTGGAACTCCTATTTCTCTTTTTCTCCCCGTACAAATGAAGCAGATCTAAGCACCCCAGAGATGTTGCATGGAAGCCAACCCCAGCAGATACCTGCCAATAGCATCACACTTGCTTTGGGCCCTGAGCCTCTCCTGGCTTCCCCACTAACCCACTAGCTGAAAATTTAGACTGTATCCAAATCTCAAACACTAACAAAATCATCTGATGATTGTATTATTTTTTTAACACACAGCTAATCACCTTCCAATGATGTAGCCGGGTGTTTATCAGCTCCCTTTAAAGGCACTTTTTTCCCCTTTAGCTCCTTTTATCAAGAAGGTTTTAAGGTGTAACAACCCTTTCTGTCCCCGGGAGAGACCGTCAGCGGCATTTAGGATTGCCCAGGTCCTGGGCTGGCGGGGACCTAGTGTTGATATTTTTTCCTTACAAAAGGGACAGAAAATACTCTTTGGGTTTTTTTCCTTTTTTTTTTTTTTTTTTTAAGTGCAGTCATACTATTTGAGATTCAAGCTTGCACGAGTTAAGTCCAGCATATGTTTCGTTGTAATCACACTGCCGTTGTCAGCAGCCGGATGGTATCTCTCTCTTGCTCACATACATACACACACACACACACACACACACACACAAACACACACATCCCTCCTTCCTGCACAAAGAACTGCATATATTCTTGCCAAAGATATCCTTAAAAACGCACTTTCCCCCATATATATATAGATAGATATATATTATTTTTTTTGTGTGTGTGTAAATTTATTGTATGTGCCCTTTTTGTGTCAGTTTGTTCTTTGGAGAAGCCCGTCCTGACTTTGCTGTTGATATTGCTGTCTATTGGGAAATGCTTCCTGGGGAGGTAATTTGCTGTCTGTCCTGCTCAGTGGCACCTGCAATGCACAAAATGTGGGGTTCCCATTCAATGGGGCTGCCTCTGGCTCTGCCCCTGGGAGCTATTTTGGGAGATGAACCATGTCATGAGCTGCTGATGGGATGTACCATTGCATGGTCTTCACCAGCCCCTCATCACCACTGGAGACAGCAGGACTCATGGTTTTGAGCAGAGTTTGGGGTTGCTCTGAATGCAACATTTGCTGGCTGCCTCCTGGTCAAATTACACATGGAAAACAAACCAGGTAGGGAGAAAAACCCAACCCAGCCTCTGGGCATTGATTTTTCAGTGAATTCAACCGCCTGAACCAAAGCGCAAAGTAAATCCCCACCCAGCAGGTCGGGCAGGTAAAGAAACCAGTTGCCCCAAAAACCCCAGACAACAGCATCAACAAAAGGTAACCCTTCCCATTGGAGCAGGCAGGATGATCAGACAGCAAAGGAGCCCGCAGGGGCTTGTTTCATTTTGTTCGTTTGTTTTGCAAATTGCGAGGTTGGTTTGGGGTTACTATTTTTTTTTTTTATTTTCCTTAAAAAGGAAAAAAAAAAAGAAAAAAGGAAGCAATATGACGTTTCTGTTGGCGGATCCTGTGCTGCCGTGTTATGCGTAGGATTTTTTTTTTTGTTGTTGTTGTTGTCTTTGTTACTTTGGGAATGTTACAGATTTATTTGCTAATCAGTGTTAACAAACAGTTTCAAACTTTTAGACTCGCCCATTTCTTTGTATTTATATAGATGGAAAAAAATACATTATATTTTGTATCTTTATGCCCATAATGTTGTCGTGCGTGTAAGGATGGCTTCGGTCGCACCATGTCCGTGTGTGAATGTCACTCCGCTGTTGTCTTCCCATTGTACAGATGTCGGATTCTTTGCAGTTCATTGTATTGCTTTATAAAGTGGTAAAAACAACAAAAAAAGAACCAGTTATATAAAATATACTGTTGCTTGGAATGCCAGCTTGGTGTTTGGATTGCTGGAAGTGTATCTTGAAATTTAAGGGACCACAGGAATAAATGCTCTGGGTTTTTTGCACAGGGGAAAAAAAAACCAAAACACAAACCCATATGAAAAGCTGGTGGTTGCTGTTTTCTCCGGGCTGTCGTTCCCCGTTCCTCGATGGCAGACTGGGGCCCCCGGACAGACGCCGGGCGGTGGGTGTGGGAAGAAGGAGGGGTTGTGCTGCTGCTTGTCAGCCTCCAGCCGCAGCTTGTGTTCACCAGATGCTGGCTAACCAGACAGCCTCCAAACTTCCGACACAGCTCCAGCTCCAGCTTGGGCTTTTGTTTACCGGCAGGGATCTCTCTGGCTTGCCCTGCAGCCACTGGGTGCTCTTCAAGTCCTGTTGCTTTTTCCCAGGTTGCCTTTAGGTGCTGTCTGTCCGGCCTCGGGCAACCCTTTTGGGTCCATCTACCGCAAGGGAACAGGATAGGATGATGCTTGTGTGGGGTCTTTGCCTTTGCTGAGGTGGCAGTTTGGGCTCTGCTCCCATTAAATCCCACTCCCTATGCCTTTCAGAGCCATCCTGCTCCCTTGTGCGTGGCAAAACTTCCCCCAAAGTCTCAGGCCAGGCTTTACCAGCATTTGCAGAGCATTTCCCAGCATCTGTCAGAGCACTCAGCCCCTGGCTCTCTGGCTTCTCTCCTTCCCCTCCTTGCTGAGTTGGTGGCCAAGACCCAGCCCCCTGGATGGATTGAGTTTAATTATACAAGAAATGTCAGCCAGAGCAGCGGCAGTTTCTCTGGCGCCAGCACTGCTGTGGCTCAGAGGCTCAGAGTTTCTCCTGGGGGCCGGCAGCACTAAAAATACCTCCTGCCTTTCTCTAAAATAGCTGCAGGGCGAGGGGCGGATTGCGGGGAGTGCTTGAGTGGGGACCCCGTGCTGTGGGGCTTGTGCCGGGAGGCAAAGGCAAGAGAGGTAAAAAAAGAAAGGGGCGGAGATGGAATGGTTTCTCTGAAATAGCTGTGGGGCTGTGGGTGGGCACCGAAGCAACCAAGTGCCCTCCAAGCCAGGCTACACCACGGAACCTTGTGAAGTACCTGGCATCTGCCAGCCTTGGCCTCAGTTGTCCCTCATCTACCTGCAGGCAAGACAGGACCTGCAGCCTCCTCACCCTTTCTCCCTTTCTGACACTGCAGGGATGGTATTTTCTTTCCAGCTTCTCTTAGTTTTGTTTCTTCCCTGATTCCTACTGGAATCCCCAGGACCCAGCACCAGCCACTTTCCCATTCCTGCTGTTTCTGCCTGGCTGAGATGGCCACTGCCGAGTATCCCTGGGAGGAGAGGCAGTGAGTTCCTGGCGAGGTGGCGCACACAGGCTATTTGCTGCAAGCCATAAACTGCCTCTCATTCCCCCCCCCCCCGCCCCCTTTTCTGCAGTTAATTCCCCATTTCCTTTCCAAAATTCCTCCGGAACTTCTGGTTTGTGTTTTTCCTCAACATGTTCTTATCTGCCACCCATTTCCCCTCGCCAGCTCTGACAGCACAGGCTTTTCAGGGTCTCTCTCTTTGCAGATTGCTGCTGTACCCAGGCCAGGCTTGTGGTTCTGGCGTGACCATTGGGAAGAAAGGCAGGTCTCACCGGCTTCATGTTGCCCCTGTTGCAGCTCTCCTTGTCTATCGAGTTCTCACCTTCAGGTTCTTAGATCAGTGTTTTTCTCATTTCAGCCCCAGCTCTGAGGACCTGGGGCCATCCAGGGAGTGTTTCTTGTGGGGCTGTGAAAGGTGGCAAAGTTTCTCTCTCCTCTCTGCTTGCTATTTCAAGAGAAAAGGATGCATATGCTGCCAGGCAGTCAGGAAACCCTGGGCTGAGAAACTGTGGTAGTGGGTTTGCTCCCCCATTATTTTTGGTTGACTAAGATTTTTGGTTGACACTCAGATCTGGAGCAAAACTAGGCTCATGGTGGTGGGGACGGAGGGGTTTCCTCTCCCTTCACTTCTTTTATTCTATCCCAGGCTTCTCAGCAGTGCTGGGTACCCTTCAGAAGCATCCTCAAGGGAAACAAGAAAGTATGATACAATATGGCTTTCCCTGAGTATCATGTCTGGGCAAAGGCCAGGAACCAGACAAATTCCACAGGATGGGAAGGGTGGAGCAGACCTCATGTGGGCAAAAGCCACCCTGGGGCTGGTGTTACCTGTGCTCATGCTATGCCCTTGGGAGCAGGAATGTCTCCTTGTGAGCTTCAAACCCTGCTGTGGTGTCCAGGATGCTGCTGCTGGGTTACTGCTTCTCTGGGTGGCTCAGCCACTGCAATGGGGACACTGAGACCGACTGACAGAATGGCAAAGGGCCCCTTGCCCAACTGTCTGGTGTTCCTATGGCCACACAGATGGGGGCTGAGCAGCACCAGACCAGGAAGAGGGCTGCCATCCGAACAAGCAGGGCCTGGAGAAGTCCATCATAAGAAAAGGAGGTAAGAAAAGACAGCCCAGAAATGACTCTGGGGGCATCATCATCATCATCCCAGGAGGATGCTACTGCTCAGAGAAGGGCATCAACATGTGGTGCAGGAATTACCCACTCTCCATGGTTGTTGTGGATATGAAAAGACAACAGAAAGGAATTTGGGTTAAATATGGAAGAAAGAGGGACAATGTGACACTCGGGAATGGTTGATCTGGAGAGGGAGAGAAAACAAAACCCTGGATGTGTTGGAGGGAGGGAAGAAGAGAGGGAGGAGAGGGGCTGGGCTAGTCTATCTTCAGAGCAGCGTGATTGGAGAAGGGTGATGGGTAGGACTGGGCTGTGCTTTTGCTTTGTGAGGTTCTGGCTCCATCTACAGGGAAGTGTCTCCAAGTGGTGGAGGCCTTGGACTGCTGCATGCCCAAAGCCGGGCAGGAGGTGATGGCTCCTCGCCTGCAGCCAGCTTCTTCTGTGGCTCCTCTCCTAAGCACACCTCTCTGAGCTGTGCTCCTGCTGCTCTGCTCTTATCTCACCTGTACCAACCTCGGACACGTGGGTTTGTATAGGTGAGATAAGGAGATGTCCTGAGATGGAGAGATGCTCAGAGGCGGATGGGTTTGTACATCTTTGAGATAAAAGGGCTGGGAGCCAGCCCGGTGGCTGCAGGATGCAAATGCAGTCAGGGCACTTTGAGCTGGGTGCAGAGCACTCACTCCCAGCACTGCTGGTCCCAGACTTGTGTGCTTTGCACAGCCTCTGCCTGAGCCTGCTTGCCTTTCACAAGAGTGCAGCCCAAAGACTGTCCCTGTGCAGGGCTTCAGTGCCAGCAACTCTTCCCACCCCATAGCAGTACCATGCAACCTTGGCTCCGATAGAACCATGTAGTCCAAGCAAATCAGGCAGGCAGCCTAATTCAAAAGCTTAGATGAGTCAATGTAGCACTAGACAGGTCTCTTCTCCCTGGTTAGTTGATGCTCACCATGTCCAGTGGCATGCCCAGAGAAAGGCAATGAAGCCGGTGAAAGGTCTGGAGCACAAGTCCTAGGAGGAGCAGCTGAGGGAGCTGGGGGTCTTTAGCCTGGAGAAAAGGAGGCTGGGGGAGGACCTTATCACTCTCTACAACTACCTGAAAGGAGGCTATAGCCAGGTGGGGAGAAATCTCCTCCCCAGTTACATGTGATAGGACAAGAGGAGATGGCCTCTAGTTGCCCCAGGGGAAGTTTAGATTGGATGTTGTAGAAAATTTCCTCACCAAAATGGTGGTCAGGCATTGGAAAGGCAGCCCAGGGCAGTGGCTGAGTCACCATCCAGTGAGATATTCAAAAGGTGTGTAGATATGGCAGTTAGGGATGTGGTTACGTGGTGGATATGGCAGTCCTGGGTTAATGATTGGACTCAGTGATCTAAGGATTTTAGGATCTTAGGATCATTTAGGATCCAACCTAAATGATTCTATGATCTTATGTCATTGACCTTTCTTGGATGCCCTTTCTGCTGGCAGTTTTAGGCAGACATGAAATAGTCACAAAGAAGAGTCCAGGCAGTCCCAACATGCTACAGCCAGGCTAAAGAAAGCATAGAGAGTCATGCAGGGATGTGAAGCAATTTGTTCACAATCTCTGTGCCCCAGCACAGGGCAAGAGTTTTTTTCTAACATGCTCAGTGGTTCTTCATTTACCACCTCACTAATGCTCTGCCTCATGTCTGCTTCCAGCTACCTCACAGACGGTTGCTTGCCTCTAGCTGGCTGTACCCACATATTCTTGGAACTGTCCTCTGCCTCCTCATGCCTTGATGGTCACAGGGTGAGTCACACTCTCTTGCCTCTTGGCTGCCACCCCAAAGTTGCCCTGTTCCTTTGCTTTAACCTCCCATCCTTACATAGAGCTCCGGAAGAAACAGGCATGAAGTTTGTCTCCAGTCAAAACCAATCCTTTCTCACACATCACATCACCTGGGGCTTGGGGCATCACTGTGTCTTAATGACAGCTGTTCCCAGCAGAAGTTTCCCAGTGGAAGGCAGGGAAGAGAGCATTCAGTCACAAAATGGGAGTTATCCTTCTGGATTCCAGGCTCCCTCCTCTCCATGTCTGGGCCTGCCAGAGTGAAAGCACAGAGGAATGTGCCTCTGTCCTGATGACACTGTGACAGCTGCGTGGCTTTAGCATGGGGCATCTTTCTAGTGGTGGTGACAAGGGATCCTGCTCTGAGCTTTCCTGCCTGTGTCAGGGCAACAAACGCATGCAGTCTGTGATGGTGCTGGACAGCTGGGAGAGTGCATGTGTGAAACACCCACACAAGTGTGCTCACATGCATGTGTATTCACAACAGGAAAGAAAACACCCTTCTGAACTCTTTTCCCTCATCCCTCCTAATCCCAAGATAGAGTGCTATCTCCCATGTACATCTCCTCTCTCTCCTCAAAAAAAAAAAAAAAAAAAAAAAAAAAGAGAAGTAAAAGAGAGGAAGTAAGAAGCAAGCAAGAGTGCGGGGGAGGAATGAAATATTTGCAAGCTCATTGTTTTAAGCCTCCAACAACTGGATAAAACAAGCCACCAGTGAGCAGCTTCTCATGACTGTGCACAGTGCCCTTGCCAGAAGATCCAGGCTCTAATGAAAACAGCATGTGGGAGGGGACATTGTGTTGCATCAAAGCAGAGTGCAGCAGCGACCTCGGCCGTGCTATAGCGCAGCTCTACTGGGATGCACTGCACTCACTCAAGAGGGCTGAGGGGGAGAGAAGAGTGGTTTATTGCTGAGGCACCTCGTTGTCTTGGCTGTCTGTGGGGCAGCTGTGTGAGAGCACTCTCCTAATAGGAGATGCTTAGTAAACGCCTTTGGCTTTGCTGAGATCTCAGTTTTTCCAGTGCTGCTGGGTATCTTTGTTGAATCAATCTTGCCTGTTCCTCCAGCTGGGAGAGCAGGGGGAAAACACTCAGCCACTAGCCTTGGGGTAATCTTGAAAGGCTTCTGCTCTTGTGGGCTCCCTCTCTGGGCTTGGATTTTGCAAGTGCACTAGGTTGAAAAGGGCAAAACCAAGGAGGAAAGCCTGGGTGGAATGGGAGAAAATCGTTACGGTTATTATCCCTTTGAGACAGCTTGGATTGATCTCAGGACCTGAGGAAAGTATCTATGGTCCCTCTAAAGTTTTACTGTGGTACTTTTCAGGGTCCCTAGGAGATGCCTCACTTGTGCTCACTCCGTGTAGGAGGGAAAAAATGAGTCCCTGTGGACAATTTGCTTAATGCTGTTTTTAGAGACCTTTTAATGTATGTTCTCAGCCCTTGTTTCTGGCACTTCAGGGAAGACTCTCCTCTTGCTCCTCAGCTGGGGAAACGGTGCTCAGGGGCCACTGGGACCCTCCACAGCTGTGAGAAGAGGCTTTTTGTGGAGGCAGCAATCTCCCTGGGAGCACCGGAAAGGTTTGTAGGACATGCCTGGGATATCTGGGACATGTGGAGTAGCCAAGCTGATATTTTGGCAGAGTGCTGCTCAGTAAGACGTGAGGAGAAGCAGGGACCTGTGCCAAGGTCTTATTTTAAAGCAGCCCCCTTGAAATCTTTGATATGGATAGCACTGGAGATAGGGTTTCACACGTCTTTATAGCTCACACTTCCGCGTGAGAGAAACCTCAGCCTTGCCCCTCAGGCTGCTCTCTGCCTCAGCCAAGCAAGGGCTGTCCTTCATTCCCAAAGACCCACAGCTCCAGCCTCAGCCCCTCAGAGGGAGATCCTAAATACCTTCCAGACAGGAGAAAATGTTTGTCTGTGAGGTTTCTCAGAGCTCTGGTGCTCATTCCTGGCTCCCCTCCTCTTCACACTGCTGAGAGCGAGGGAGACACCTCCTCCTTAGACGAGTCAGAAACTGCTGCATGAGGGAAAGAAAAACTATTGTACAGAGCAAGGGGTGTGAATTTAGGGACCCTAAATATAATCCTCCTGGTCTCACAAGGCCCCTGCGAAGTCAGCATCCTGTTGTCCCATTTCTGTTCTCTCTCTCACCCTCTTTTTAACCAAATGTCCTCTCAGAGGCACTAGTCCTTGGGGAACATCTGTGGTGGAGATGCTGAAGGGTTTGGTTACACAAGTCCCAGGGTGATACTGGAAATCTGAGCTTTTGTGGCTGCTTTCCTCTGGTCTCCCAGATGCTCTCCCACCCTTTTTGGTTTCTCCAGTTCTGTAGGATTTTTGCAATTCAGAGACGGAACCCATGCGCGCAGAAGGTGGTGGGTGTGCTCTGAACGCAGGCTCCTTCCCCGCTCCTCCTTGCCAGCACTGTGGGCTCACACCGCTAGAGGTCGGCCGGTCCCCACCGATGGGATCGCTGGAAGCGGGAGAAGGGAGCCGCAACCCAGAGATGACTGCAAACAGCTTGGCTAATGGAGCTTTGTGTGTGTGCGTGTCTATGCGACAAACACTTCCTCTCCTGCAGGCATTTCTTCCGGCCCGGGACCAGCTTTCCAGGCTTGGTGCTGCTCCTCTTATATATTGGTGTATTTATCTGACACACTAGAAAAAAAAGTCAAAAAAAAGTCAGCTCTTTAAGGGCAGGAGCAGGCTGGAATAGCCAGAACGCCAGATTTCCTGGAGAGGAAAAAAAAAAAAAAAAAAAAAAAAAAAAAAAAAAAAAAAAAAAAAAGCAGGCAGCTGGTCACACAGAGCTCTGGCAGCCTCGGAGGCAGCCCAGCCATCGTAAATACAGACTGTTGCCCCCAACCTAATGAAAAAGTGTGCTCCTCCATTGCCCAGTGACCTGCAGGAGCTCAGGACCTGGTCATGCCCTCAGGACATTTCCCTGAGCATGAAACTCTTATACCCACCGGCTCTGGGTCCCACCTCCTGTCAGTGCGATTAGGATTAGGAATTCAGAGCAGGGGAACAGCCAGGGGGTCTAATGAAGATCCAGCTCCTCCTTTGCTCAGTTCTATGGAGCACCTATATGTAATATTTGTAGTCCTTACCCAGTTCCACAAAACTGTGAACAGCCAGCAACAGATTTGTTGTGGATGTTGCATTAACTGGAAAATGAAGGAGGGGGACTTTGCTACATCAACGACTCCCTGAAACCATCTTTTATACTACCCTCCTCATCCTCCTGTCTAGCTGGCTCATGTGACCCCAGCTCTTTTTCTTGGCACTTTATCTAAATAACATGTGAGACATGACCAGCACTGCTCTGTTGGAACCAGAAATTTAGGTACAGTGAGGCAGAAAACACCAGCAAGAATGCAAGTGACTTCTTGGGCCAGCACCCAGCCACCTTCCAACCTGGATGGAGACGGGCTACTGCCACAGGCAGCCTAGACCCACACTGCTTTATTTATGTGAACACCACAATGATCTTCCTCACCAGTTCTTAAAATTTAAGATCTCTCTCCCCTTTATAGAACATTTTACACCCAACTGTCTGCACAGGAGCTTTCCTATACTGTCTGCCCACAGCTAGACTCAGTTTAAAGAATCTGGTTTGACTTTTGTTTCTCTATATGCTGCTTGTTTGGTTGCATGTCTGGGGTTGTATCTACTAGTGTCATAGGTTTCTCAGTGGCCCTGCAGGATGTTGTACTCTAGCAGTGTTGATGAGCTACAGTTCCAGGATTTTTCACCAGATTTTCAGGTCTCAGGGAGTTTTTGGAAGGGGGATGTAGTTCCATTATTTACCTGTCTAAGTTTTAGGTCACTGCGTGAGTGAACCACTAGGAGGATGTGACTCAGCCTCCCTCAGCCACAATGATTCCCTCCCTAAATGCTTCTCAGATGTCTGTCCTTTAGGAGAATAGCTTGGTACCTAACACCCAGTTTGATACATGGCTCAGACAGGCTGATCCCTGTCCAGTGCTTCCAAGAAGTCAGCAATCCAGAGGCTTTCTCCAATTGCTGGGCATTCAGTCCTGCCAAGCCTTCTCCAAAGAGATGGTGATGACACAGTTCACTTCACTGAAGGGGAGAAGCCAGCCTAGCTCCAAATGTCATCTGTGCTAGCCACAGGGAAGTGGGTGAAAGAAACTGCAAAGCACTGGAAAACTGGACCTCTCCCCTTGTCATGACTGTCCCAGAAGTGGAGGGAAACTCATGGGATGGAAGTCAACATTCTGCTGCTGGATTTGGCTCTTAACTTCCACAGGGGCTGAGCCTTAGCTGGTTTGAACTCAGTATCTCAATTCTTCCATTTGTTACCTAAACCAGGCCAATATTTGTCATTTTTGGAAACTCATTTCATATAATCATAACTCCACGGTACAAAGAAAAAAATACATTAAATAAATACCAGCATGTTTTGTGACACAAAAAACAGATACACTATATGGAAAATATAACCTCCTTCCATCTGGAAATGGCTTGGGATTATCTACTTTTTCTTGTAACTCATTTTCTATGTGTCTCTACTTTGAGAGTGATTTACTGCAAACATCTCTGTGTTTCTTTGCTGTATTGATTCATAAGAAATCCTTTCACAATGAAATCACATTTTCCATGCACCAAAAAAAAAGTCAGATAGAAAATGAAGAATATTATTGTAACAGGAAAATGGTTAGGACAAAGAAAGCTTATAATTTTGTAAACAGAGGTTGGGAGGAGGCTTTTGGGATTGAGTTTCTGGGCAGTGATTCAGAGGGTTTTTCTTTTCTTATTCTAAAGACTCTACTGGCAAGATCTACAGCCCTGAAAAAAAAAAACCCCAAAACATAAACAACTGTCCCCTCCAACACGAATTTGATAGCTTAATTAGCAGAACTGAGAATTTGATGAAGGATGTGCTGAGGAACCTTGGCCATCTTGGAGAAGTGTTACAAACTTAGAGGTCTTGTCTCACCACTCCCAGTTTGCCACTGGGAACTTAGATACTATCTTCTACTTTTGTAGAATGTTTAAGTGACCAAAGCCAAAGGATTTCATGCTGCAGACAGGATGGTGTCACCCATCCTGGGGGGGGGGCAAAGAGAAGGCGAGGAGAGTGTGTTCCAACTAAAATGAAAGTTTTTGGTTGAAATCCACTGGGGAGAAAAAAGGACAACAATCTCTTTCCCCTCCCATTAGTCACAGTGAGTAACTGGGAGAAGGGAGTGATGGTTGTGGAAAGGAATGACATTTGGCTAAGAAAACCAGCTTATGTTATTTACAAACACTTAGCAAATCAGGTGATTACTGATGTTTTGCTTGTTTAAGCCATTCTTCTCTTTTGGATAACCCAACATTTTTTTGTGGAACAATCGGGAAAAATATGCAGGCAATTGTGAAATTTTTTTCTGCTATTTTTGTCTGTTTCTACAATTGCCAGCGATGACCAATTTGGTTTCTAAACAACTGCCACTCTGCTTATTGGGAAGGCATGTGTGGAATGACTCCTCCTGAGGGAACCATTCTGTGCTGCCTGTGAATCTTCACTTCAATGCATTTTGGCAACGGAATGGAGAGAGAGAGAGAAACTGGCAAACAGCTTCTGGGCAGCTCCACACAGCTCACCTGGAACTGATTTTCAAGAGACCCATCTTCATCTGATGTAAATCAGTGCAGCTCCATTGTCTTTGCTTGGTTGGGTCTTTTCCAGAAGTCTTGTGTCAATGAAGGCAAAAGGTTTGCATATCAGAGGCTGTCTCTATGTCCCAGTGTCCTGCCTTTACTGCCTGAAGCTGTGTCCTCCAGGATGGCTGGAGATGCTTCTGAGTTCTAAGAATCAATTTCAACCTTCTACACCAGTGGGTGACAAGTACTTTGCTGGGAGATTTTATTTGTCTGCTTGGGCAGAACCAGGGAAATTCCTTTCTGGGGATTATGGCCCTTCTGGGTTCATTGCCAGTCACACATTTGAAGCTGCTGATGTGGGGCCTTCTAGACTCTGGCTCTCGTTTCACAGCTTTTGTGAGCTGTCTTAGAAAAGTCTCCAACCCTCTTGTCCAGGTTCACCACCTCCTTTCCCAGCTGTAAAAATAACCCAGGGTGGGATGGAGAGCTACACCCTCTCCCCTTCCCATGGACATCAGCAGATGTCGTGATGGATGGTGTAAGTCAGCTTTGTGGAGGTGTCATGGAATTTGGCCGCAGAAGGAACTTGGTTATTTCTGTCATTCATCAGTGCTGTGATTGCTGCCTGACAACAGGCAAAATCAACTCATTTTATTCAACCAACAGTGAAACTCAAGATCTCTCCCTGAACTCTGCTTGGATGTCCTTCCAACTGTCTGCATGCCCCTGTTCTGCAGATGGCTCCAGCCACCCAAGCATGGCCAGTAAGTAAGATTTCAAACTGATGATGAGGTTTAGTTCTGACCTAGGTAGATGTAGGGACAATTTGCCTCAGATCAGTTTGGGAAAATTCAGAAATCAAATTATTCCTTGTGTTTTGCCTCCCTCCCTGCATCTACAGGGAGGATATTTGTTGCTGTCAGCTGTGATCCAGTAGGATGAAAGTATTTCTGACTGGAGAAAGACTTGGAACAATAGAAATAAAAGTCCCACATCCATGTGTTCTTGGACCATGTGTCTGCTGTTAAACTACAGAGCAGCAATGGGGATTCACCCCAGGCATTGAGGCAGCAACGGGCTCTTGAAGTCACTGGTCATTTGGAAATATGGGACAGAGAGAGTTCCCTACACATTTAGGTTGACTCTGAGAACAATTGTGTTTTCTCTAAAACTTCCTCTACTTTCCTGTGCTATTTTTCTGGTCTTCCCAGATGTGCAGATAGGAATGAGAAAGAATATCTCACAAGTGAGACACAGGGGACAGATTCCATGTCATAGCATCATTTTATCTTCCTTGGAAGACTCTTTGGGCTAATGTGGGATCTCTCTCTTTCATTTCCACTGCAGAATCCATGCTCAGGAAGAGGACTGGAAATCCTGAACTGTGGTAGGAGCAATAAGTTTCTTCTAGCATCGATCTCATTGCCAGCTGCAAGATGAAACAGTACTTCTCATGGTCACTTGCCAAGACTCCCTGAGACAGATTCTTGTCAGATTTCTCTGCCCTGCTCATCCATCTCAAATCACAGTTGATACACCTGATTTTGACTAGATGAGACAGCTGTAGTTGTGGTGGGCAGTCCATCATAGAGCTAGGGGAAGCTGCCTAAGTCCTGTGGCAATCTTCATGGCTTTCACTCTTCAGCTCCTTTTCCAGTTGTACTCCCTCTCCCTGCCATGGGCAAGATTCTACATCCCACCCTAGTCCCAGACAGAGCACTGAACAAAACACAGTGTTGCAAGGGTTTACAGTTCCTCAGCTCATCCCGGCACCTTAGCATCTTTCACTTTGTGCATCCTTGGAAACAGTGATATTTTGCTCTGTGAGACCAGGCTGCCTAGCCCAATTCCCAAAGCTTGTAGTGTCAAGCTCCAAGCTCCATGAGATCCTTGCCCCTTCTCCTGCCATCACTTGTGGTCAGCACCCAGGGTTTCTGAGAGAGGGATAGAAATACCATAATGCATAGAAATGAGCAGCACGGTAATATGGGAATAGGGAAATCCTCTGATGATGCATCTTGTGCCCAGGATAGTGGTTTGGAAAGCGTTCGTCAGCTTTGGATGGTTTTCAGGGTCTGAACAGCTAATAACATCCCTGTTCATGTCAGAAGATGTGTCTTTTGGTGGATGTGACAAGAAGTGTGTGCTTGTGGTCAGAGCACTTCCTCCTAATTGCCCTGACTCTATCCATGACCCCATCTAGGCTTGAGCCACCTATTGAACTTCATTATTTTCTCAAGTATCTCCTTGTTTCAGCTGCCTTCAGCTCCGAAACATGGGGCTGCTTGAGCAGTGTGGTTTTTTTGATGGCATGGCAAGGGCTTACATGACCTGACAGTAAGCATTGAAGCGAGGTTTCAGTTGTGCTGTCCTTTATTGACACAAGGCTGGGGTGGAGGAAGATGAGTGCTCCTGTGCAAGCTGGATAGTTTTGCCAAAGCTGCATGTGCATCCCAGTTGTAAAGATTTGATGGACTTTGCTTTCTGAAACAGTTCACTTTTAATTTCCCAGTCCCTTTAGTCCTCTCCCTCTGTTTCCCATCCCACCGCGTGCCTGTCAGTCTCATTGTCTGCACAGATGTTTCTGGGCATCTGAGCAAGCAGTGTGTTCCTGCCTGCAAAATGCAGCCCCACAGCTGTGTTGAGAAGAGCTGGGTGTATGACAGTGCCTGACCAGGGGATTTCTCCCTGTGCTGAACCACATTTCAAAGACAGACCCTTCTCCTGACCCGGGCTAGGACTGAGCTAGGCAAAACCATTCAGATATGAGGGATTTGCACAGGTGAAAGTGAGAACCTTTAGGCCCTGGACACAAAAATGTCTTTTCTCCTGGGACTGAAAATGCCAGCCTACATGACATCAGACTGATGTTCTTGAGCTTCCCCCAGGATAGGATCTAAGTAAGCAATCATGAGAGATTTTTGCCAGGGCTTCAGTGGGACCAGGATTTCACTGACATTGAAAGCCTCATTCTGCCAGCACTGCTTTCTGTTTCCTCCCCCAGGCACTTGCGTGTTCCTTTCTCTTGCGCACAGTTCCCGCCCTTTACCTAAGCCTAGGGGCCATTGCTAGTGTGTGTTGTGTCATTAAGTGTTAGCACATTTGCTGAAATGGGTCAAATATCTTTTTGGAGGTCTTAATTAATTCAGGCCTGATTTTGACTCTAGACACAAACTCCCAGTCACCTGCAGAAAGCCCTGAAAACATGACATGGAAGAATGAGCTCCTTACAAGAGGATCTCTTGGACTGAGATGTATCCTTAACCCTCTAACCCCCCTGAAGGTAGAAGCTGTGTTCAGGGAGGAGGAGTACACAGAATCTGCACTTCTGCAGCCAATACTGGGGGAAATGGCAGCAACTGCATTGGGAGATCTTCATTCTCCTCTGGGGATGCTTGAGATAGTGGAGGTAGCATGTTCTTATGACCTCTTTGCTTTCAGACCCCATCTCCACACAGGGGGAAGTGGAACCTGCTGGCCCTCAGATGCAGAGAGGGGCACTCTAGCCAAGGAGCACCCGGGAAGATGGCATTGCCATGGGATGGGGAATGTTTCCCAGGAGCAGATGACTTTAAAAAAAAAAAGTCAACCAAAATCCTACGTGTTGGAGGAGGAAAGCAGAGAAGTCCCTCAGCTGTTGAAATTGCTTTGTCAGCATCTGTGAGGGGTTGGCTGGCTTGCTGGCTCTGACAAAAATTGATGGGGACCATGTGGCAGTCAACACGAGAGAGGGCGGGAGGGTGCCAAGTTTTCCTACGTATATGTGTGTGTATATATGTGAGTGTGTGTTTATTATCCCATCTCCTCTGCAGTTGCCTGTGTGACTCGTGCCAGCAAGCTGTGGAGATGTGGCCTTTCCCTGGAATGAGGAATGCGTCAAGGAAAGTGTGGTTGTATATACTTATGAACATATGGAGGCCCTGGAGTCACGCCACACGGTTTGCCACTAATTGAAATAGGCTGACTAACCTCTTATTGTGGCCACCAGGAGCAACCCCGGGGAGGGGCTGGCAGAGGGGGAGGGGAGCGCTGTGCATGGGAACAATACAGCTCCCAAAGCATGACTGGGAGAAACAAACATTTCCCCCTCCTCCTCCACTCTCCCAAGACGGAGAGAGGAAGCTGCAGGGATTCAGTGAGCAGGTTGTCTGCACACAGCAAAAGCAGCACAGACACAGATAACTTCTGGCTGCTCCTGTACAGCTGAATTTCCAGGGTATGCTCATGTATGGGCAAATGCATACTGTCCTCCTTGCACCCACACGATGTCCAAAGTGAGCTTGCAAGAATAAGCTGGGTCTAGGCTGAGGAACTTCTAAACTTCAGTGGTGTGGAAGAGGACTGCTTGTCTCTTCCTCCAGGTACTCTTCCTTCAGATTGCAATGCACCTGAGCATTTTTCATTGCTGCACTTTTCTTAAACAGCTTTCTGCTGCAAGATTCTTCCTCCAGATGCTCACATGGCTCCTGAGTGCTCAGACACACCTAGGCTGAGGTGGTCCAGTGGCTGTTAGAGGTCACCTGCTTTGTTTCTTGCATGTATTACCAGAGGTGGCATTTGAAGTGCTGGAGGTTTAGCATCACCTGTCCTTGGGTCATACTGGTGATGTGAAATCTTGATGTGAAGACAGCCAGAGATAAATACCTCTGTATATTTTAACCCAGATGTCTCTGGATTGCCCTGGATCCAGCATCACACTCTGTTCACTTTTTTCCCAGCAATGGAGTGGAATACCTGCTTGGACAGCTATTACCATCTCCTGACTGCAGACTTCCCGTAAAAGTGTCTTGCCCCTCAGCCCTCAGAGGTTCAGTCTACATTTCTTGGTCATGAGGGGACCTGGGTATACCAGAAGACTGGCTGCTTTGGGGAAAAGTCTTCCAGCTTTAGGTGGTATGTTGTGCACAAGGAAAGATGCAGCTCACATCACCGGTACTTCTTTATAACTATATTGGCAGGGGAATCCCTACCAGCTTCTCTGATCTTTTTGCCCATGGCTTGTGTTCATTTCAGACGAATTTTGTCTGTCCTTCAGGAACAACTGTGGGTAAACATGGATGAGAGGACTATCGGCACCCTTGTGATTTTGTCAGATCCATTGCTTCAAAGCTCTTATGAATACCTCAGCCAGCTAAGTCTGTCCAGGTTCAAACCCAAGTCCAGGATTTTTTTCCTGTAGAAATGGAATAGAGAACGTAAGCTGAAACTGAGACAACTTCTGAATTACCTGTGCAGTGAGGATATAACATGAGCAAAGAAAGATATAAGGTTTTCTAGAAACAAAATTCAAAAGAACATAGGGAACTTACTTAGGGAATTTTCAGCAATAAAATGGGATGCCACTGTTACTACTGCTATTAAAGGAAACTAGAACTTAAAAAAATAATTCAGACAAAAAATGTTGACAAGATATCATCAAGAATGCATTGCACTTGTGTAATCAATTTTTCAAATGGAAGCAATCATAAAATATCCTTCATTTTGTTAATTGTTTGGGTCTAAAGGGAAATAATATGCAATATGCTTTTCTACTTTATTTATAGTTTTCAAAACAGGCTAAATGAGTATTTTCTTTGAGTTGTTCTAGGAATTTGCTTAACTGGTTTTGAGGTGTAATGTTGCAAGAACACTTTAACAAAGGTGCAGAGGGTTTTCTGAAATGGATCTTCAGGCTGATCCATTCATAATCATACACTCTGGATTGGCCCAGAATATCTCAGGGTACCTCACTCCCTATGGTGTGAATCTGTACTTTACAGTTCCTAAAATCCATTTTCCTAGGGCTGCTGAATCTTGGGTAGATCTCTGACTTTCTGCTTATGTATATCAACATAAGAAGTCAAGTTTGACAATGCCTTTAAATGGAAATGAGCCTATAAACACTATTACAAATATGTATGTTAGGAGGCAGCTGAAGGCTCATACATGGCTATAATAATCTTAATTGGATCTCCATGTCCCAGAGATCTAAAAGACGAGAGACAGCAGCTGGACAATGGGTAAATAGAAAGGGGGAGGTGACAGAATACATGTGACCAATAAATATGATAGGAGATGTGCAATTCCCAGCTGGCCAGGGACAGTGACCACAACTTGCCGTCTGTTCACAGCTAACCCCACACTACACCACTGACAGCACATGCTGACAGAGCATCTTTCACCACTGAAATCTTTAAATGATACAAAAAAAAAAAAAAAAAAAAAAAAAAAAAAGAGAAACCAAAGAAAAGGGAAAAGAAAACAAATATCTCACCATCCTCCCCTCTCTTTCCACATATTTGTGCCAGGTCCAGAAGGAGATCAGGGAAGGAAAAGGCTTTTTGTGCCTGGCATAGCTGGGCAAGGAAGCCCAGGATAAAGTAGCAGAGGTGGCATTCCAGACGTTAATACATGAAGAGTATCGGGTGTGTGATGGGATGCAGCAGGTGGGACTGATTAATCCTCACTGAGTACGGCTGCGCGCTAACTCTGGTGGATCTCCTCTTGCATCAGCCTCTGGAGTGAAAACTGCAGACACCTGTCCTCCAAACCAGTGATGTGACCAGTGAAAAGAGGGGTGTTGGGAAGGGCAGAAGACTTAGGCCATTTTAAAAACAAGCAAAGAATTCTGTTTGGCATAAGTGCTCTGGTACCTCCTCAGACATGTGGTGGTGCCAGGTGCTACCAGGAGAGCTGTGCTTTAGTGTTCCTGTGTTAGCACCAGCTACAGAAATTGACACCATGCTGATGCCTTGGGCACTGGGGTTTGCAGCTTCCATTCACTTCCTGGTGTCCTTCCTCACTATCCAGAACACAATCTATACCAATGAGCACAAACATATGTGCTTGTGTCAGGACATTTTGTCCTGGCCTGAATAGTATGATAAAGGGGGCAAGGACACCCATTTATGGAAAACTTGAAGTCTAAAGTTGTCCTAAACCATTGTGTGAATGGGAAAACTGAGGAAGCTTTGTTTCTAATGCAACTTTAAGGTGAGCATCTCTGTGGATCCTCTGAAGCCCTGTAAAGAGTTGAGCTCATGCAGCAATAGGTGTTTTTATTAGACCTATACTTTTCTCTTTTTTTCTTCCACTTGGTCAATCATTTCCATAAAACTCAGAGGAAGCTTCTATTTTGGAGACTTATACTCCTCTGTTATATTTTCTTAAAACTGACCTGTGAGTTAAAAAGCTATTAGGAAGGGCCCAGACAAATGTATTGGCAGACTAAAAGACAATGTGATCTCACATGCCTGGTTTCCTAAGTAAACCTGTCTAAAAGCCCTAAGGATCATCAGTACATCATCTGTTACTTCCATCAGCATTTTTTGAATGCAGGAGTGTGATTTCTCCCAGAGCAGATGGGACCTGGCATCTCGTTAGAAAGATTTCTTTGTAGTGCAATATTTGTTCATCCCAAGGGAAACAGTGAACAGGAAAGGTAGCTCTATTTTCCACATGTCCAACTACTCTGAAACCAATGACATGGTCAGCTGAGGTGGCTTGCAGACCCAGCCTGCATGAAAACTGCAGCTTACCACAGGTCCTATGGCTCTGTGATAGCTCAGCAGCCGCAGAGCATGTTTCTTTGGCTGTTATGACAGCAATGAGCCAGCCCTCTGGCTCTTCCTTCTGTCTGGAGATTTCCCCATCAGGCGTATTTTTGAGCTCTGTGGGTGTCTTTGTGGGTAAAGTCCCCACAGAAATGGTCCAACTAGTGGCAGAGGTAAGGCTAGCTGACAGGTGTTCCTGTAGGGAACTTCAATTGCCTTGGATGCAACTCCAAGAGAAAACCACGTCCAAGATCTCTGAGATGTTAGGCTGCATTAACATCTCTCAATCTCTCTCAAAGTAGGGGGTTCACAGTGTTCCAGCCCAGAGTAGGCTGCTTCCCACTGATCTCAATGGGAACCAGAGTAGCGCCTGTCACATAAAACACACAAGGAGGCCCAACAGTGGCAAAAAATTGAAATGAAAATATTTCCAATGGCTTTTGCTGAGGTTTGAGCTGTGTTGTGGGCAAAGCTTCTTTCTGATTTTCTGATTGTTTTTATCCCTGCCTGATGAGCACATTATATAGCAAAGCCAAATCCTTAGCCCTCTGGCCTCATGCGTCTCCTCTTCACCTCTTGTTTCTTCATATGCAGATCTCAGTTCCCAGCCAAAGCACACCCTGATCCAAGCTCGCTCAGGAGGTGCTTTCTGCCAGAAACTTCCCCTGGGAGATTTAAGAAACAAACAAACTAACCAAGCAGCCTTCACAACATCCCAATGACAAACAAACAAACAAACAAACACACTCACACACACATGCCCCAGTGTTCCTGAAACAGCATCTGACCCTGCTCTCCAGAGCCTGGGGACAGGAGGTGTACCTAGGTGGTAAACACAGAGCACTGTGTCGGGGTGAATACTTGAAGCAAACTGCAAATAACTGACTTCTTCCCTGTGGAGGCAAGATGAAAACTCCAGCAAAACCCGTTTTGTGTGTCCAGTCCCTCTAAAAAAGCATGGAGTCAGGATGTTGTTCCTACAATAATTTCCTACTTGACAAGTGTCTGTTTCCATCCTTCTCCTTTTCTCTTCTGTAAGCAAGACAAAAGCATTTCAGTGGTGTTGGATCTTTCTTGGAAACTCTTCATCATGGAGGAGCATGCTGGCTGTGTGCTGTGGGGAGGATCAGACAGGGTACATTAATGACAAGTCAGGCAAGTGGTTGTCTCTCACAGGTCTAGCTGGAGGGCTTGGAGATTATGCTGAGATGAATGAAATGATTTTGTGAGTTGTTCCAGTGCAGACTCGGTGCTTTACTCCATTGCCGAAATCCCTCCTCCACTCACAATACCCCTGTCTCTGACCTCCCTTGGTACAGAAGCTCTTCTGGCAGCTCCCTCCATGCACTAATAGGCACTAACTGCCCAAACTTCTCCTGGGACCTCCACCCACAACCTCGGGCCCTGCTCCAGGAGCCCAGTTCCAGCTTGTCCCAGGGTATTTAGCTCTTTCCTGTGTTGTGAGTGTGCTTGGCTGTAGTTTTGCTTCTGATCCTGCCTTCTGGACAGACTGAACTTGTGCTCCAGGTAACTTGTATCCCATATCTGTCCTCTCATGTGTCTTTTGCCTATTAATTGTTCCTGACTGAGTTCTTTGTATGAACTCAGGACTGATTAATTGGTTGTTGTACTTGGTGATCAGCGTGTGGCCCTGCTCCTGGACATAGTCCAGAGGACAATCTTCTCTGGGGACACCTTCCTTGGGTAGATAGTCCTTCAGCTGTCCCTACAAAGCCCCTTCATCCTAAACTCTGCCACTAACAAGCACAAAGCCTAGTCATATATGGTTGTGGGGTTTTTTTTGGGGGGGGGGGCTTTGATTATTTTTGTTTTCTGCATAGAAAATATTAACATACTTGTAGGATTTCCTGTAATATTTTTGACAAAAACTCTTGATAGTTCTACGTGCAAGTTTTGGTATGTTATGCCACCAGACCTGCCTTGGGACAAGTAATATCTGGTGGCATTCGTCTCGGTCTCTAAACACCGTGTCAGAATCCAACACCTCCAGGAAATGTTGGACTTCTCAGTCTAGCATTAGCTGGAAGTGGGTTCTTGTCTTTCATTTTCCTCTTCTGATGCTGACCCACTCCATGCTTTTGCAGTGTGATGTGGGGCTGCAGCACAGGGCATGGGTCATAGGATCATGCCACTGTGGCTGGGGTGAAAGAACCCAGAGTTCTTAGTGGGGCTCACTAAATGAGTATGCTTTATGTATGGGTGGGCACTGGCCAAAGCTGAAGGTGGGGGTGAGATAGAAACCTGGGTGGTTTACACTGGGAGACAAAAAAATGTAGATACTGTAACAGAAATACCATGCAGGGATGGATAGAAGGCGGGGGGATAAATAAAATAATAAAGAGTGCATGGACAGACCTGTAATGTGGGAAGAGCTGATCACTATCACCTAGAAATCCTACACCAGGACAGACCCCCTCCATCTCCCCCAGATCGTGCTCCTTCCAGACTCTGGGTCTCAGCTGGTGTTGCCCTTTTAGGGGCAGGCAGGGAGAGCAGAGATAAGCAGATGTGGAGCACACAGTGGATTTTATAATAACATGGTGGTTATAGACAATTGCCTAATGAGGACCAGATGGTCAGTTTTATTTTAAGTTGCCCTTTAACAACATTCCTATCTAAGCTGTGTTTTTTAAGTAATAGGTTTTTAATGAGATGCCCATAAGATCTTACAACACATCAGGTTTTAATCATGCCGACCTATTTAAATGGCAGTGTGTGTCTTTAGCACTCCTTTTACGTTTTTATGGTGTTTAATTCCTTCCCACCACTGTTCCTCACCCCAAACCTCAAATGAGCTGTGTCAAAGGGATTGTTCCTCTCAGCAATGGATGCTGCCCCTGCTGAACTCATCCTTGCTATTCCAGACTGAGACTGGGAACAGACCTCCTTCCAGGAGAGAGAAAGCATCTTCCTCCTTCCCTCTGAGGTCAGGGTGTAGCTCTGCTTTGCAAAATAAAAGCTCTGATTATAAATGCTGCTCTTGGATGGGGAAGGCAGGGAGCGGTGTGATTTATCTTGCAAAGATACTGTTATGAAGCCAAGCAAGCATTTGCTTTGGAATGGTGCCTCTAAATCCCCTGGGCAGCACCATGTGGTCATACTGCAGAGGATGTCTGAGAGCACAGACACATGGCAGACATTTTGATGGTGATAAGCCATGATGAATCGCTGAAAGAATATCTAAATCCCTTGCTGTGTTTGCACATCAGGAAGGGGATGTAGCTGCAGATTATCTGCGCTTCCTAGGTGAGGGCACCAAGGTGAGTTACCTGCCCAAGTGAGGACAGGGCAGAAACGTGGGTTTCATGTTTCTTTACTTGTTGTTTAGCAGGCTAGATCCTGGATGACACAGGTAGCTCATCTCATTTCTGAGAGCCGAGTTATGGTAACCCCATGTACAATTCCTCACTCATCTGAGCAGGGAGAGCATGTGTGAAGGGGGGATTGGGAAACATGGCCTGATGACACCCCCAGGTGAACAGAACTCTCCTGCTTCATATCTCAGTGTGAGGCATGTGGGTTCCTGTGTTCACCTTTATGATCTGTGTCAGCTCTCCAGCCAGGCAAGCACTCATTCTGTGGCCTTCCTGGTAAAGATCAACATGAATTGTGTTTCCCATTGCTGGTGCTCAGTCCAATAAAGAAAAAACACTGTCTTGTAAAAAAGTCTGCTGTCAGGACTCAAAATGGTGGTTTTTTTCTGTCCTGCTCTTAGAGGCTTCAGCAAAAACTGGACAAAACATTACAGGACTTTCACCTCACCTGTCTGGGGATTTCATTTTTCCTGCTAATGTCAGAGGCTCTGTGAAATTGCAGATGAGATCAAGCTCTGCTTTCCTTTGCAGATTCTTGGTTTCCCTTTGGTGGAGCTTACACTGAGACTGTGACTGTGCTGGCTAAATGACATCATGTTTCAAAATTTCATTTGCTTAGTAGTGTTTTTTTTTTTTTAGTGGTATTTTGTATGTTTACCCAGTCACCTTCAAGCAGCTGCAAACTTGGACAGTTTCCACTCGGAGTGGAGGGGAAGGCATGCTGGTAAATGACATTGAGATCTGGGGGGCATTCACAGCATTTCCTGTATTTGAAGTAGTTCACTCAGGCAACTCCAGCAAAATAAATCTTCCCCTTGCGCCAGAGTCCACTGTGTTTTCATGGCAGTTCTGTACTTAAGATTCCTTGTGGGTAGGCACTGGAAGGCACCAAGAAGCCCATCCTGTGTAGGACATAAATCAAAAGAAGCACAGAAGAATCCCTGTAAGGGATTATTTACTTGTGAGTTTAAGTTCAAATGTGACATTGGTCACACAAAGGAGTGTGGTTCAGGTGGTCACTGTATATTCACTTCTCAAGTCTCAGCACAGAGCCCAAGTTGTTAGGTGCTTACCTGGAGAATCCCAGGATTTGCTGATTTAACTCTGAGCAATGGCCATGCTGGAGCATGAACAACTGTGAAAGACACAACAATGCAGGTAGGAAAAGCTGGGGTGTGAATCCAGCTGGTAAAGGGCTGCTTAACACTAGTCTTTACCAGCTGGGCTGGACTTGGCAGCAATATGTGTATATAAAAGGTTTCAGTGGTTTTGGGGAGACACCAGATTTTGCATTTAATCTATTAAAAACATAGATCTGTTGAGAGCTCCCCTAGCCATGTCACACTCACAGGCAAGATATTTTACCTGGTCCATCCTAGGAGGGAAGAGGATCTGGAGTCACTGATGCTGCTCAGTTTTAGTCTGTCAAGTAGGATGACCACCACAGATCTTCACAGGTAATCTCTGGAAGAATAGTGGGCACAGTGTTTCTCCATAACACTAATTGAAGGCTAATGGTTATTTTGTCTTTCCAAGGGTCCCAGCTGAAGCTTCTGTCCTGAGCCTCAATTCCAGTGCCATTTTTTGAGGAGACAAGAGAGGAGCAGAGCTCCAAGCGGTGAATCTTTCCACAGCTCTTTGGTGAAACAGGAGCAAAAAACTGGTCTTCTCCATCTTAGTGAGGCCAACAGGTACCTGAAGTTCCAGGAAAGGGCTGATGGGTTTCAGCAGGTTGTTGAAAGTTCTCCCAGGGAAGGGAAGGAAATGTAAATATTGTTGGTGATGGAAAATTGCTCTACAACAAGAGTAGGGAGGTGAAGTGGCTGCAGATAGAGGTTTGTTCTTGAAATTGCACCATCAGGAAGATAGTGAGAGGTGCCTCCTGTGCTTGTCAGGCACCTTGTCAGGCAGTGCTGCTCCTTGCTAAGAGGGATGCTCAGGCCAGAGGGGCTGCCTGCCCCTGAGTCTTCTTCCTTCCTGGCCTTGCCTTTGGAGGTTTGTTGACCCTTGCAGCCTGGCCTCTGGTTAGCCGAGCAGCATCTGTGTGAAGTGGAAAATGTGTGTGAGTGCAGGGGCTGGGGCACAGAGCCACAGATGGGCTGTGTTGTCTGAGCCAGTAGCTGCTCTGTGGGTTCAGGGAGCTTTCCTTGGAGCCGTGGCAGCCTTGTAGGGAAAACAACCAGAGTTGCAGGGTGTATGTGTTTGGCACAGAGCTAAAGACCTCTTCTTGCCCACCCCCCAGTGATGGGGTATGTTTCTGCAGACACTGGGAGTCAGCAATTTGTGGTGAGCTCCACTGCTTGATAGTGCATGGAGGAGCCTCAGCACAGCTGGGAACGAGAAGACGCATAACAAAGTGACAACTAGAGAGATGGAATCTGGCTGGCAGAGAGGCAGGAGTGGGGAAAACATTGGGATGCCATCTGGCTGGGGGTACCCTTTGCCAGGAAGTTGGCTTCTCTGAACCACAGAAGATGCTTTATGCCCACAGCACCCACTCCTTCGTGGGTGTGGAGAAAAGGACAGGGGTGCTCAGCTTTGCACTCCCATGGTAGTGTGAGGGAGCTGACGGGCTCAGCCCCTTCCCTGAAGCCAAGGCTTGTTCATTCAGTTTCTTGCTGCTGCAATAGGGGTAGCAGCCTGAGAAACTTGGTCTCTGCTGGTGATTCTGTTTGGGCACATCAATAATGTCCCCCGGGGAAACAAGAGTGTCTGAAACAGTCTTGCAAAATGAGGGAGGCTGCAACAAATCTACTGGTGTCAATCCCAGTGTTTCTGGGATCTGAGCATTGCAGCTGCAGGAGCAATAGGATTCAGAGGGCTCTGCTGGAAAAATGAGGCATGGAGGGGCTGGCAAGTTGCTGCTAACAGTGTAAAACCTCTGGCCGAGTGGCTCTGAGTCCAGCCATGCCATAGATCCATGGGGAAGCTTTTTGTTTTCCCCTTCTGTGATGATGGAAACATTGCATAATCATATCTTCCTTCTGGGAAGAGAGGGGAACTGTCACCTCATCAAAGAGACAGAGACCACCAGACACAGCCCTGAGGTACAAGAACATTAAACCAGGCTGTGAGGAACATTTCTATGAACTGTTTCCTAGGGGCCAGGTCAGAAATTCAGTGAAGAATCCTTACTTCTCTTCTCCAGGGACTTGTACTAGAGACACACCCCACAGCACCCATATAAAGCTTTGTAATGCCTTTGATTCTGCTCTGCTGGACATGACCCTCTCTCAAAGAGTGAAGCCACCCAAAAGCATTTACCAGCTCCTGCCAGACTCTTTGTAAGGAGGCATAGGTCCCTTTCTGTTCCCTGTGGGGAACACAGAGACAGCCCTAGCAGAGCAGTAAGGATGCTCAAGATGAAGTCTCACAGGCTGTGACTTCTTTGGCACTGAGTTTACATTCTGCCTGTGGCTGTTGGTGAGGTTCTGTTAGCTGTTTTACTCCAGCAAAGCTTTCTTGCTTTCTAGTGTTCCCATGGATATTCCAGAGGCATCAGATGCTCTGGGAAGTGGGGTTTGATATTGGCTTGGTGCATAATTAGCTCTTGCTAATCCTTGATCAAGGCTGTGACCTTTGGGCAGCCTGGCCTGAGAGCATAAATGTAGTGTAGTAAATGATGGTGCACCTCTATGGGGATTGACATGGCTGAGTTTATCTCTCACCCTACTGTGACATCCCTAATACACCCAGATCCCTAATACATTCTGTATCCTCTCTCTAAATCCTTTTCACATGTCTGATAGTAGCTTCCTATCTTTGAGATCTTTTCCCTTTGAGCAAACTCAGTGGAAAGGGCCTATGGGTTTCAGAGCTGCTAAGGCAAGGAGCAGATGGAAAAATGAGTGAGATTGCATAAGCCTGTTCATTTAGGGAATAATGTTAAAAGTAAAAGGCACTTTGTATAATAGGAGGGATGAGAAGGTGGGGTTTGCAGGCAGTCTGGCAGCCCTCTGGGTTCTTGATTAGTTGGTTTCAGAAATACAAAGCAAAGTTGTTGGCAAACAATAGACTATGAGCCCTTGCCACCCATCCCTCTGTTTATCCTGAGAACAGGGTCATGGAAACTTTCCCTTTCTGTTATTGTTTCAATGGAAACACTTTGCTCTCTTCAGTGTTCCTCAGAAAGGACACATCATGCGTGTAATTAAGCCTCCACACAAAAGATTTTTCCTTTCCTAGCCAAAGCTTTTCCACTGCAGCTTGACTTCACTGTAAGGAGGCTTTCTGTCCTTCCTCTACATAGCCCTGGGGCTGAGCCACTGGAGGGCAGGTTGTGTCTTCCCATGCATGGCTCTTCTTTCATGCTGTTTGAGTATGCTCTGGTGCTACTGCTGCTTCCGCTGCTCTGCTTCATCCTTCTTCCTTCTAAGAGGTCACTCTGCTCTGTGCTGGAAGGAGACAGGGCAGGATAATGGGTACCAAAGTGCCTGCAAAGCTCTGTCTTCCATCTGGCTCATTTTACTTTCTCAGAAAGTTCCTGATGAAACTTGCCCCATGGCTGAGGCCCTTCAAAGAGCATCTGGTATCTTATGTAGATGCTCTGGCGGCTAATCACATTTCTCTTATAAGAGTAGGATTCAATTTTAGACACACAATCCCAAATGTCAGTGTTTAGCTATCACCCTGAGCTCCCATTATGGAAGTTGGTTGAAAGAAACCAACTGGGTTAAAAATTACACATGGCAGAACAGACATGCATCACACCAGTCATGTTTCTTAGGAAGTCCTGGTAACAGGGGGTGACAGAACCAGGTAAATCCTGGCTATGGCCTGTGACTGCATGGCACAAAGTGAGCATCAACCTCTGAGATGACTGTACAATCCTCCTGTGGGCTTGGAGGTGATGTGGTTGTTGTCCAAGAAGAGCAAAGCCATGGAGATTTTTGTTTAATCTGTGTCCTCATAGACACATGGCATTTCCCCAGCTCAATGATTACACAAGAGGTTTGGCTGGTGCAATGGATCATGGCAGCAGGGGATTGCATTGCATGCAGGATGGAGAGCAGACACCAGAAATTTCAGAAACGTGGTGGCTTGCAACACAGTGAAGTGCAGATGCAGACGTGCTTGCAGTCATGCAAGAGAAGGAGGGAAGTAATGAGATCTCAGGCATCAGCAAAGAGATCATCCTGGAAGCCAGGAAGGAAATAGCCCAATCTTCTGCTTCTTTTAGCCACACAAAATTGGCCCGGTGTGCTGTGGCAGTTTATTGCTTTCCTCTGAGGCATTAAGTTTTGGCTGTTGTCAGAGAAAGGATCTCACATTGGTTTGGGATGGAAATCTTCATTCCTGTGACTGGAAGTGCCAATATTTCATTGGATGAAAATGTGCTGGGGCCAGAAAAGCTTTTGCCTCAATGAATTTGCTTTTCCTGGGAAAAGTCAGTCTGAAGGGAACATCCATTTGCATCCCATAACTTTCTACCTGCCTTGCTGCTGGATGAGTGACTGTAGAGCATAGGGACAGGCAACCCCAAACCTCAGTCCTCATCTGATCCTAGTTAGCCACCTTAGCAATGAAACTGATCCCCTTTGGCTCCTGGTGGGGGCTTTATGGGCAGAATTAGGCTTAACTGCCAAAGTTCCCAATGCTTTGAAATACCTTTGTTGTAATGAAAAATGTCTGTGCTTACGTTGTGGGTTCAGGGTTCAGGCCCATGAGAAGTTCAGGACATGAGGAAACCACTGACTGGGTTTCCCATTCCACTCCTCTCCCTTTCTTTGGCTGTTTGACCTTTTTGGAGTTACTTTGTTTGTTTTCTTCTGCTCTGTGAATCAGATTCAGTCTTAGTGTGACTGTGTAGGAGCTGATGGAGTTACTCCCAGCCTGAACATTTATTTCTTTAGTCTTATCTGAAGAAAGCAGTTCATATGCCTGTAAATTGAGGCTGTGTATCCTCTTCTCATGTGTTCAGCTCTTAAAAAAAAAAAAAAAAAAGGCTTTCTTGGAAAAGTGCAAGATGACTCAAATAAGTGCTCAGATGATTCCTTTTCACTGCAAAATTCACAGCTCCTGACTTTTCCTCCCTACTGCATGCTTACCCTGTGAAGCTGCAGATTTACTTGGTTTCATCACTGAATAGTGATAGTTCCTCATCTGAGAAAGAAGAGAGTGAATGGTACAAATCAGGTTCTGCAGGTGGTTCATGTTCAGCCTCAATTTATTCAGGTGACCCATTGAAGTGGGACAGGTCCCACCTCTGCAAGGCCAAGGGGCTGCCACTTCCCTGTCACTTCTTTCTTTTAATTAAAGAACAGGTCCCCCACCCTCATTTCAGAGGAACTGGAAATAAAAAGGCCCCTGAATGTGGCAATGTCCTTCTGCACAGCTTGGAATCAACACTATGGCAATAATGGTGGCATGAAGTGAGCTTGTGTTCTGTCACCTCCCAGGTGTCACTGCACCAGAAATTCCTTGCATAGCAAGTCTAAAAATAACCTGCATGCTGGGTCTGGTCCCACGTAGCCTGGACATCGTACTCATCCAAAATGTTGGTCATTGGTAGATCGGACACCAAATATTGCAGACCCCAGATCCAGTTCCAGGCCCACTGGAGTGGGTGGGCACAGCCCTTTAGGCTGTCCAGGCCACAAGTCACTAAAACTCCTGTCTGGACTTTGTCATGCTCAGGTACCAGTCTCATGCGTGACTAGAGCAGAGCTTGGGACTCAGAAATCAGCAGCAATGTGAGGTTCCTGCCCAGATCTGGCTCATGGCTCCTTGGATGTTGGGGGCAGAAACTCTCCTGTTATAGGAGGGCACAGCGACGTACTGCAGCAAGGCTCTAAGTAATTGCATAGCACTAATGGTTAGCAATGAGCAGGTTAAAAGTCAAAATGCCAGCACAGCCTTGAGTGTACCTCCTTTTGAGTTCACAAGCTGGTGGAGTTGCAATATTTACAGACCATATTGGAGCATAGCATCATGTCATACAATCTTGGAGCAAAAGAAGGTAAAAAAGGATGGGTAATGATGGAGAGTAGAGGTCTGAAAGGGAGAAAGAATGGAGAGTAGGCATGAAAGAGCAAAAGCTTGGTTTGGAGGAAGAATACTTGCCTTGCCAGGTAAGGAGTTTTTTTCCACTCCAGTTGTTCCTCAGCTCTAATTTATACAATATAAATAATTAAAAACTGTGCAGGCCCAGTACTAATCCTTGTGGTATTCCATAAGCAACTTCCTTCCCGCTTAGAAAGAATTCCATTGAGAGTTATCTGTCAGTTCTTGCTCTGCAGCCAATTTTCCACTCCTGTCAGTGCATGGAGTCTGAGCTCTCCTTTTCCTCGGTTCAGCTTGCCCCAGATTGCATGGCAGAAAAAACCCATAATGTGAGGTCCACTTCCTCTCATCCTGGAGTTATCTAAAATCTCACTGCAGACCTCGAGGGGAGAGGAGGAGGTCCTGTGGAAAAGCTGTGATTTCTGAAGATGAATTCAACCACACCACATCCATTTGGTCCCATAAATCAGTTCTACAATGGTCCTGCCTTACCACAACAGCCAAAGTTAAACAATGTAAATTGTTATGGTGCTGTGCTATTATCTCAGCAGCACAGGGTGCTAATGGAGGTCAGTTTAACCTGCTCAAATGCATTCTGTGGTAGCAGCAGTAACAGGAGGAAGACCCTCAAATAAAGAAGTTGTTGTTCTTTCTGTCCTTCACCGTACTAAATTGAATGGATCTGCCTTGCTGTCACTGGGAATATATGGGCTTAGAGGAAATTACAGAGAAATAGTAAAACTCAGTGGCATGTATCCCCTGCATAAAAGATTGAAGATTTCTATGGTGCTTTAGGCAAGACTGATTATTTGTGGCCTGTAAAAGTTGGGGTGTAACTCTGAAAAATGCTTCTTAGCTACAATCCCTCCTTAGCACTGTGGGACAGATCAGATCTGGGCAGTCTTCCCCTAGAGAAGGAGCCAAGCCTAAAAAGCTATCAGCCATGTGTTGCTGGAATGGCACACATCTAGTCCAGATTCTAACATTTTGCAATGGAGAAGGGAGAAAATAAGAGTGTATTTGGGGATATGTGTTGCAAAAGCTGAAGGAAACTTTTCGAGCAAGAAATTACTTGACTGTGAGCAAAGGTGCAAGGTTATCACACATTTAGAAATTCAGGATCCTTGCAGAATTACTATGCTCAAGCTTTCTAAGAGGAAGTGAGTGAATTCCTAGTTGCTGAGTAGGAGGTTAGGACTCAAGAAATTGATATGAACTGGCTCAACTGCAAGAAGTGCTTTCAATAGCAGCACTGAAAACTAAGTATGACTTCAACAGCCAGTTTTACACAACTACACCAACCAGTATTACCCTCTGCCCTTACTTACAGTCCTTAATAGTGCCAGAGCAGAAGAGCCAGAGCTTGCTTCTCCATCTGGGCTGACAGGCTGTTGTGGTGTCCCTACAGGTACAAACAATGAAACACATACTTTACCTACAGACCCTGGATAAGACAGTGGTAGTCTCTGCATTTCATCTGACCTCAGACAGATGGTCAGGTCACCACATCATCTCTGCAGATGTAGGTTTTTTAGCAGAGGGGTGTAAATATTTGAATTTCTTGCCTAGTGTGAAGGATACACAATTTAAAGGGGAGCCATGGGTGTGTGTTTTCATTTGACATTTGAGACTCTATTGTTTGATGTGCCACTAACAGACCATGACCTGTTGGTCCAGCTTTGCCTTTGGTATTTCCTGTCCTTGAGATGCCGAGCAGAGCAAATTTAGGGGGAAGGCAAGATCTTCCAAGTGAAAATTCAGTAAGGACAGCAGTGAGGCAGCTACGAGGTGTAACTCACAGCAGCGTTTGTGCAGTGAGGACAATACTTTGCTACTGACACAACTACTCCCATAAAAACCCAGGACATGTGCTGATGCTGTGTGCTCTGGCCAGTCGCCGCTAATGAATCATCCAGCTCCTGGATCACTCCCATGAAGGGGATGGAAAATGGATCCAATCCAGAGAGATCTTGGAGTTCACTGCAATGTGATAACCCTGTTTACAACTTCAAGAACTCCAGCAATTCAGGAGGTGCTGGCAGAACATCTGCTCATTGTAGGATCTTGCCAGCCACTCTTTGGAAATACTAGATCTGTGCTTCATTTGTCCAGTTGAGATGCCTCAGAAACAGCACATTGGTATGTCCTAAGACTAATGGGTCTAGAAAGAAGCAACTCCATTTCCCAGTGGAAACTGAAAGCTCTGATAAACATTCAGCAAGATTTTGCTCAAGTAAATATCCCAGGGCAGAGCAGCTGGGAGTCAGGTGCTATACTGCCACTAGGATTCCCCTTTTTTATAATTTTTCTTTTCTTGCTGATCTACCTGGAGAGACTGAAATGCCTGGAGGAAAACATATCTGAGGAAGGTTTATGATTAAGCCTGAAAATCTTTCCCAAGCATGTGTATTAAGCTGTTGGTGCACATTTTCTGTGTGAAACAGATATGGAGAGGAGATGAATAGGAATGGATGTGGGGCTCACAAAAAAAAATATACTATCAATGCTTTAGGAATAAGTGAAAACCTTGGCTGAATGAGTTGCTGTTACAGAGTTACCCAAGGGCAGATGACCATCCCACATTTCTGCTGTGGTGGAAAACTCTTGAAGTTCCCAGCCTTTCATCTCTGAGTAAGACCTGAGTGGCACAGGCAGGAGTCTGACAGGGGACCAGCCTGAGGCTGGTCTGGCGAGCTGTGTTGCCTCTTGCAGCCATTTAGTGGCCAGAGAGAGACTTCAGTCTGCTTGTAGGGAGAGGCTGGTGCAGAAGAAGAGCTACAATTGGAAAGGGAGGTGCCTGCTTGCCCTCACTCTGCTCCTGGCCACTGTTTATTCCTGAGGGATGGTGGGGATAGGCTGTGCCCACAAAAGGAGGAGAACTGCAAGAAGGCACACCATGTTCCACCAGTAATGCCCGCCCCGTCGCCCATGGCTGAGCTCCTGACTGCTCCCAAGCTGCTGAGGATCTGGTCTCCTGTCAGCCACAAGGGCAAAGCCAACCTGATGTCTGCGGGCAGTTTTCCTCTCTCAGGGAGCTGCTGGTGGGAAGCAGAGCCCCACAGTGGAGCCTTGCAGAACTCAAGGTGACACGGCCGAGCGCTCCCCCTCCCTGTTCCAGGGACCAGGAATGGGATGCTGGAAGCAGGGAGCTCTGCGGCCATTTCGGGGAACTAACATATCATTTAAGGCCAGCCCCAGTGCCATTTGGAGAGGAGCTAGTATTTCCTTGACTGAAACAGTGAGTTCTGAATGTAATTACAGGATTAAAGGCGTGTTCTGGGTCTGAACTCATGATTTATAAGCAAAGGTTACACTTTCAGTCTCTTGGTTACACTTTCAGGTGCTCTTGGCCCTGCTTAACCCCTTCTTTGCTGAATACAAATGGCGATTGGGTTTTTCCTATCATGGTGTTCATGCATGGAGTGGAGGGATGGTCACCAGTGGGGACAAATTAGGGACCTGTTGGATATGTTCATCCCAGAGAAGGGGGAAGTGACTGTTCTGGTTTCTGGTTTTCTCCTTTACTCTGTCCTAGCTGACAAAACCCCCAAAGCTATTGCTCTAGCAAAAAGTCCCCTAACAAACTTTTAGCTGATTGCCATTTATCTAGTTGAAAATCTCTACTTTATCCAAGAACCTTGGTTCTTCCCAAAGGCTATTTGAGTAGTGGTCCCTGCACAGTAAGAGGGTTGGAAAAGACAATTTTGAAGATAAATCCTGACATGTGGCAGATAAACCAAACCCTGTAGAAATTTCTCCAGTGATTAATTTGTTGAATTCACCAGTTTGAGGTAAAGCCAAAACCTGTCTTGGAGAAAGGCTGCCACAACAAAATGCAGGCCAGCAGTTCCAGGAAACTGACCTAATGTCATGACTATCTCTCTTCCCTGACTGCATAGGTATCCAATGATCTTATAGCCCTGGAGAGAAGACAACCAGAATTTTTTGCTTTTTTTTTTCTTTAGTGCACAGTGTGTGCAATGACTAAATGAAGCATCTAGAGTAGGTGATCTGAATATGGGTTCAGTCTTCCTCTAAAGACTTCAAAGGATGGAAAATCTGCTGCAGTTCCAATGACATTATTCCAAAACTGAGTGTACAGTTTTTAAAACTTGCATTTTATATCCACAGAGGTGTCAAATTTAATTTCCTGATGTTAGCTCTAAGAATGACTGTCCCACTTAGCTGCTTTTACCATAGCATTTCTTTAAGGGCTCTGGTTGAATTAGAGCTGCTCACAGTCTATGTCACTGCTGCTTTAGATGGAGGTGCACTTGTTGGAGACATATGGGTTATATTTTTCCAAGAGTATACACAGAGTAGAACTGACACTGTTCTTTTTATCTAGTTTGTAATTTGCTGTTTACAGATGGAACAAGATGCCAAAGCAAATCAAGTATTTTTTCTGCAGGTGCAGCGCTTTGAGTTCAAATTTTCTCTCAGCAAAAGCTTCCAACCAAACTGTGAGTAAAGAGCTACCTTGTGGCTCTGACTGGGCAGGTCAGAAGTGGTGGGGATTATATGTCTCTTGTCTTTGAGGAGCAGTAAATCTACTAGTCAAAGAAGGTCTGAAAAGAAATATCTACAGTTTACAAGTGGAAATGGGTTTTATTTACATTCCTCAAAATGGTTTGTGGCCCACTGAGGAATGGACCTGCTAAGCCTCAGTCTTGTGTCCCCATAAGCAGGGGACCCATGATCTATGAATGCAGCCCATGGTGTGGGCAAACAGGCGAGGAAACATTCCTGCAGGAAAGTCCTGCCTAAGCTGGGTAGACTGGACACTCGTGTCAAACAAAGAACAGCTATGCCAGGTTTTTCCTAGAGCAATTGTGATCTTTCTTTCTTTCTTTCCTTCCACTTGAACAAACTTACCCATTCTATGTTACTACTCTGGAGCTGCCTTAAGCTTGGGAAAGAAACACTTCTGTCCTTGCTTTTGTTTCCTCTGCAGTCTTTGAGGAATGGGGGAAATGTGGGTTTTTCTGTAAGCAATGACCCAAGAAGCAAAAAGGAGAGAGGAGAAACAAAGTCTGGAAATGCATGTGACCAATGGGCCAAATTGATGTAATGCTCCAAATGTGTGATTTTTTGTTTGGAATCAATGCCTAGAGCAGTTTACCATCTATTTAATGTGTCCTTACAAACAGAAAGGATTTATGGAGCTGGGAAGCCTTGATGTTTTTTATCCAAGATGAAGAGCATTGTCAAATGAGAGAGGAAGCTGTATCTCATGTTCACTTTTCTCTGTTTAGATTGTTTAGGTTTAACTAACAGACAACCCAAAAGCTGGATGCAGGTCCCAATACCCAGGTCACAAGAGGGCCTACCATCCTGAGAGTGATTTTTTTTGGGAGCAATATAGACCCATGCTAGGTTTGGTAGGGTACACTGATAAAGTTGCAACATTAAGCTGCATTTACCTGGTCCTTGAACACCTAGCAGGCAATATAAGATTTTCTTAAAAATTTAGGAGTTATCCATTCTTTGCTTAAGCTGTGGTATTGCTCAGCTATTTTTGTTGGCTTGGCAAGTCTCCAGGCATCTAGACACCCATCTATTTTCCTTCTGTAGTACCAATGCCCAAAGTAGCCTAAAGCACTGCATTCCAATCTGGAAGACCTAGACTTCTAGGGAATGATGAAGCAGAGGACATTAGAAACCCTATCATTTGTGTGCCAGGGCAATGTTGTCATTACCACAAGTGTGCAGTGATGTGTCCATCTGGCTCAGTCCCTTTGCTGCTAATAGCCGGCTGAACAGTGATATTTGGTTGCACATGGAAGTGGGTTTTAACAGGGCTGCATGCATCTATGACCATATTATCTCTGAACAAAAAGGAAAGGCAAAAAAAGGAAAAGCTTTCTCCCAAAGATGGTGACTATGCAAAAGACAGAGTTTATGGTGAATGTCCAGCTGAACACACATTCCTAGTGCAATGATGTGGTTAGAAGAGCTGACACAATCCTTTGAGTAATAGAGACATGGAGGAATTCTGCTGATATTACACCAAATAAAAATGAAATTAATAGAGTACTCTGCTTGCAAACTGAAGATTAGGAGATCAGAAATATCTGGAAATAGTCTTCCTGTGCATCATTCATTTAGACATGGTGGTATGGTGGTGTTTTTTTTTTTTTTTGTTTTCCCTCCTGTGGGGTTCCTGAATGAATTGGGGCACAGTGGACATTGCTCACTGGTACATTTGAAATCCATCTCCACTTGAGTTCAGCCTCAGAATGAGTACTTGCCATTGCACCTGAGTGCTTCAACAGGGCTGTTGGGAACCAAAGAGAACACATGCGACTGCTGCTGGAAGCTCTTTTTGGTCTGGCCCAGCTTGAGGCTTTCCCATCCAGGGCACTGTACATTTCAGCTTCCCATTGCACCTCCTGAACTCTGACACTGACACCCTGATGGGCTGGTAAGCTCCTTCTCTTACTATTCAGGTGAAATGGGATGGTTGTGTTTATAGTGGTGTGGGAAGAATCTTTGTACAGGATGAAGGAAACTGGATTGCCTGGGTTTCTAGTATCTGAGAAAGAAATCTGATATTTGGAAGGCTGAAGTAACTGCAGCTTCCTTGGGCCCTGCCAGCAAGCGCGGCACAGAAAGTTTGTCTTGGGTGGCAGTGAGAACACATTCTGTGCTGTAGGGACAAGGCCCAGCCTTGCTTCAGTCTTTCTGGCAGGGATGTTTTGGAAGTCTACTTTGCCTGTGGGGTTCTGGTATGGCAGGGAACTTGCAGGCCCTCAGCTGGGGCAATTGCAGGAAGGGGAGAGGAATGATCCTGTGGCTCAGCCGCTAGTATGGGTCTTGGGAGCCATGGGTTTAATTCTTGGCTCTGCTGCTGTCTCCCAGTGGGCAGGGCTTGGAGTGGCACTCTCTCTAGCTCTGTTTCCCAACTGCTCATTGCACGGTATCATATTATTTAAAAACCCCAACCCATCTGCAGTAGAATTCTTCATATCGCATGACAGCCCACAGCTTTGCTTGTGTCTTCAATGGGTAATTTGCACGGGGACATAGGCCCCAACCAAAATCCTGAAGCCCCAGGCCCTCCAGCATTGGAGTCTGGATCCTGCAGCTTTTGTGAAATTGAAAATGAGGTGTTGCAGCAGCTGAGTCAGCGATCTCTGATAATGTTGCTGTGGTGAAACTTCCTTCTCAGCATGGAGTTTTCATAAAGCCTGCTCATTACTTCACTGTCATTTAATGCCACAAAGTATAGCTTGAGTCAGACTTCATGTGAAGCTTAGACCCTGCTGGGACGGGGTACCCAAGTCTGGGCTGGTGAGGTGGGGTTCTCCCTGTAAGTGCAAGAGAGATGAGCAGTTTGTGTTTTTGTCTTACTAGCATTCATTGATGCGGAGGGAACACTGAGGAACCAGACTTGTTCCCTTCCCTACTCCTCTCTCCTTTTGCCTGTTGCTATTTAAACTGCAAAATTAAGAGTAAGCCAGCAAATTTACAGTCTCCTGCAAGACAAAAATAGGTGGATATACAGAGATGAATGCAAAGGCACAAGACCATATGGTCTCAGGGTTTCATGACAGTTTTTGCAGGAATCTCAGTCTTGGAGAAATGTAAGGAAGGATTTGTCAGGACTGATGGTACTCTCACCTGTACCACAACACTTGGCCTTGCACATGCTTTTGGCAACAGTACATAACCAAAGTGGGAGAACAGACAAATCTGGAAGTGAGCTGGAGAAACTGTGGAAGTATGAGAAGATCACCAAATTGAAAGACAGCTGGCTGGGGGAAGAAGTGACAGAAATCTGTGCTGCAAACAAAGGACATAACCTTCTTCAGGAGATACTGAGCGTCCAGAAGAACAGTATACAGTTTGAGGAAAGGATTGCATAGATATATATCAAGGTGGGACAGCAAAACTTCCTCCCGTATAAGCTGCCATCTGCTGGGCAATATTTTGGCACCATGGTTGAACCTTTAGATCCTAAATGAGACCAGAGGCACTTTGCAGCTTACACTGGAGCACCCCACAGCTCTGGAGCTCCAGCATGTGAGATGTGCTCTATCAATGTGGAAGAAGGATGGTGGGAGAGAAGTCTTTCCAACAGACAACCTAAAACCCTGTCCCAGTCACACTGTGTCAAAAAAGCTGCGGGGTCATCAGGTGAGTTAAGAAGTTACAAAGTTTTACCCCAATGGAGAGAGTCAGAAGGCAAATCTCTGACTGTTACATTTTCTGTTTTTCAGGGAACCACCATAATTTGAGCTATTTTAAGACCAGACTGGATTGAGCTCTAGGAAATATACAGTAAGAAGCTGCCCCAGGACTGGCAGGGAAAGATGCCAGCTGGTCAAAGTCTTTTTAGTAATGTCGCTGTTTCTATGAATGTTTATGTTTCCTTGCCAGCACTGTGGACAATTAAGAAAAGGCTTGGCTGAGATGTGAGCTGTCATTATTGGTCTAGACGTTGGATTGGGTCCACATCATAAAAATCTTGAAGATGGAGCGAGCTGTATGAGGCAGTCATTTGCAAACTGTAGAGAGCATTCTGCAAATCTGTAAATACAGCTGGTGAGATAAACAAAGGAAACGATGCACAGGAATGCTCCCTTGTGCATCCATGGCCAATGGCTTCACCAAGCGATTGCATGTCAGTCACTGGGACACCAGTCAGCAGCTCTGCTCTCTATACATATGCTACCACTGGGTTAAAAAAAAGGCAGCAGTAGCTCAATTTTCTTTTCTGGCTTTGCTTTAAAAGTTATTGAGTTTGTCTGACTCCCGTTGCTGTCAATTGGTGCTTAACACTTCAAAAAAATTGCCAGCACAATTGCTGGAACTTTGGCAAATATCTGGACTGTTGGATTTGACCACTGGAGAGTGGTTTGTGTCTTACCTCCACCAGCCCAACATCTAACATAAGGTGGAGGAAAGTTGGAAGGGGAGGCTGAAGGGAAGTGACTCATTGCAAGTCACTCAACCATGTCAAAGCACTGCTGGGGACTAGAAGATAGTTCTGAGATAAATGGGAACCTGATCTTTTCTCCCCCACTTGGCCTCTTCCTTGGCTTTGGAGAGACAGTTGTGTTAGCACTCAGTGGTGAAATTCATGGGTCGGAGGCTTGTTTTCAATTTCCTATTTCCACTGTGCTGGTTAGTGAAACTTCCGCCTGAAGAGAGATCCAAAATTTGCCTGGGGTGAATGACATCAGCCTGATCTCATCTATGCTCATTTATTTGTACTGGTTATCTCTGGCTTCAGTCTTACTTCATTCAGATAATTGCATACCCTCTCCTTAGAGACTCACTAGGTCTGTCACCAGCTTTGCCAGCAACGCCCCCTCCTCGTGTTACCTCATTATTATTCATGCTAATGAGGAGCGGGAGGAAATAAACGGGGGTAGACTGAAGCTCAGGAACTTTTTCTCCCTGCCAGTATCTCTGTAGGCCCTGTCCCAGTATTGCTTTGTCCAGTGGAGAGTGCTTTCCCAGTGCCTGCTCCTAAGTCTGTGCTTGGGTCCAGGAAATGGCTTGGGTGGATGTCTCCATTAATGCCTGGATAATATATCTTAGGCATTTGTTTCTTTAACCTATCCTGCAGATGGACTTTGCAGTCACCAGGTTATCTGAGGAAAGTGTCTTGCCCTCTTATTTATTACTTGTTTTTTCTTTCCAGTTCCTATCTGTATTTTAAAGCAACAGAGGTTTTAAAAAAGATGCCCTTTGTAGACATGTTTGTGCTGGATAGAGATGTGTGTGTACAAGCTCTGCCACAATAGTGGTAGGAGCAGCCTTGCCCCACTCCCAGACCCATCAGGTAGTGGGACTGACTGATGGGATTTCATACCTGTGTCTCACGCCCCTTTGACAGAGGTGGTCAGAAGCAGGGAAGAACTTTTGTAAGAGAAATAAACAGACTAGAGCTCTTCAGCTGGGAAGCAAGGTGGCCAGGAGAAGATTTTATAAATATCTATAAAAGCAGGAAAATCATGAAGAACACAAACAAACAAGGAGAAAAATATAAACTCCCAAAAATTAACCAAAGGAGCTCCTTGCCACAGGAAGCTAGGAAGGGCAAAAATCTGACATGGATAAATAAAGGGCTTTTAAACACAGAACTACTGTCTTACTGGGGAGTGGGAGAACACTCCAGGGAAGCATCACTGTGCACTTGCTTGGCCCTTATATTCTCTGGGCACCTGTTACTGCATAATGTCAAAGGAAAGGTATTGGGTCCTTTGGGCTGATCAGATCTGGCTGTATTCATGCACTAACAAAATCAGTGCAGTCCCAACTGTGTAGTGAGTGCCGAGGGTCTGGTCCAGAGCGTGGTCTGTAAGGTAGCTTGGAGCAAAGCAGGGAAATCAGATCTTGCTTGCTTAAAATCAAAACCAGACTTAGAAAGCAATCCCAGAGCAGGAGCGCCGTTCTCCAGGAAAGTTTCCAAAACCAACTCCTGGCCTTGGAGAATAAGATGGCAAGCCACCAATAAATAAATAAGTAGATAAAGAAGTAAATGCAAAACCTGTGAAGAAATCTCCCAGAACAAATGGCAAGAATACTTCCAGTTTTCAAGCCACCTGCTTGTCATCTATCACTTAGAAAAAATGAGTGTTCTTTAAATATTCATATGGGGAAAACAGACCCACCCTCCTGGATTTCCATGTTGATTTATGCTGCGGCATTTTCAAGGTCGTCCATTGCCTAAATCTCCTGTCTGTCTGAGGCTTGGGTCCTGCAAGGAACCTGATCCCCATGATCATATATATTAGAAGGGATAGAGCCTGTTTCCATGTGTGTCTTAGTGCTGGCATCTAAATTTTAAATGAATGTGCTGATTCCTCAGTCTGTACTCAGACACCAGCATTCTCCTTTGGCTGTTCCAGTTAAGGTTTTAATATGAAGCATTTTCAGTTGAGGAGCTTTCAGTGGCAATATTCTCAAAGACACATCTTGGAGTCCTGTTTCAGGCTCTTATGGCTGGCTCATAAACCCTCCCTGTGGGTTGGAACTTGATATGTCCAAGTTGTGTTCCTGTTCCATAAGGAAACAGAGGTATATTACAGGAGTCCTGCCACTCTGGGGAATCAGGATTAAGATAAAGTCAATATATGCATCCACTGGTGTTTTGTTGCTTGCTTGTTTTATGAAATAAAATTAAGAGGATATAGCATGTGATGCCTAACATAGGAAAGCTTGGGAGCAGTGAACAGAGAATAGATTTATTTTATTTTTTTAGACTAGAAGGGTTCATTGCTTTTCAGGAATGAAGCAAGAAAGGTTGGATAAACTTATCTCTGGAGATGCTCCTTTCCCCGTCCACTAACAGACCTTGCACTGCCAGATATAACAGTAATCAGTCCTGCCCTGGCCAAGGTTAGGTCTCCGGAATTCTAGTGTGATCAGGGACCTGTAACAGGGTCCTTAAATCTCTCTCACCTTCAGCCTCTTCTGGAACATCTAGAGGTTCTGCCTTCTCTGGCCTGCACAGACCAGGCTTTACCCTGGAACTCTTGGAAAGTGGGAGAAGGGCATGACCAAATTCAACTGCACATTTAATAGCTTCTGTGGTTGTCTTTGAGGTTGGCATATGAAGCATTGCCAAAAGACCAAAGAAAAGCCATGGATGCGTAGATTTCAGACAGCATCTAACCATCCTGATCAGAAAAATCCTAAATGCCATACCAAAGTTACTTTGTTTGTTTCTTTGAGTGGAAAAGATAATGAAACTATAATGGATGGGGATTCCCCAGGGTTTATTTTTCTCCCTCTCTTTCTTTCCCTCATTAGGCAAAAATATGCTTTGTCAGTACCTTTTCTGAGCACCCTAACAAATACACCAGGCCCCTCAACACAGGCTTTTGTGTTTTGCTTTGTATGAAGGGAAAAATGCCACAGCAGCAGGGCAGATCTATTAACTCTTTTGGGACTGACTAAGACATCAAGTTGTAATGAGGTGCAAAGCAAGGGAACCTACACCACACATCCCAAGGAGCTGATCATTAACAGGGGGAACAGAGCAGCAACTTGGCCCCAGGAGCAGCTAGGGGCTGGGTAACTTGGAATTACCCGCTGCAGCTACAACCTCCTTTGCCTTCAGCATGGAGGTGGGGCCAGAGCAGGCCTGTGCTGACAGATGTACCCTGCCAGGACAATTGTATGTGTATGAGCAGGAAGGAGAGCTCCTCCTTTGAGCTCTGCATATCCACTCTGCACCTCTAGCGGAAGGTATAGAGGAGTGACAGCATGTATTCTGTATGACTGTGCTCTCTGTATTAGTTTTTCTCCTTTATAAAATCAAGCTTTGAAAAAATTGGCTTACTTAGCTGAGTTCAGATCTGAGAGTTTTCCAGCTGAAGTTGGAAAAAATGAAGGAATTTCTTTATTCTTAGTGTTGTTTGACCTTAGCAGCAGAGCTGAAGTGAGTTGAGAGAGCAGGAAGGGAAATGGTACTTTTGCTGGTTCTGTACCTACTTGTCCTGACCTCATAAAAGGACTTGTCTTGGTCTCCCAGCATACAAGCTTATCTATTGCCATGAAATACACCCCATTAAACATGAAAACAATGTTGAATTCTGATTTATGTTGTCTGAAATGAAGATATGTCCTTATCTACCAGGATATCTGTGTCCTGGTGGAGAACTTTTTACCCCATTTATTTTTGGTATAACAAGCTCTCCACACCAGATTTCTTTGGTTCTCTCTTGGGATGGATTCATGATAGCAACTATCTTCTCTGTCTTCTAAGTTTCAGGTGTGTCAAAAGGGTAGGGAACAATATTCAGGTGTGAACAAGGGTGTGCAAGGGGAGAATTGGGTAAATTAGCAAACATCAAACAGAGCTGGCAGAGTCACCCCGACACCCATGACTAAAAGAAACAGAGATTGCTGCTCCTACCATGTTGAAAAGCCAAGGATCTTGCTCAAGGCTTGGAGTTAGCAAGGCAAGCACCCTGTGGGAGCATGATCTGTAGGCATCAGGCACTGCAAAATCCATCTCCTTTCTCTACTCAGATGAGGACATACATTCTGCTGCTATTCCTCTGATCTGTACTTTACTCTGAGCCATCTGCAAATGAAGGAATGGTCTGTTGCTGATGAACTTAATCCAGAAAGCTGAGGTGGGATCAGACCACAGTTGTGCTGCATGCCTTGTGGGTCTCTGCTACTTCAATTAGAGTAGCAAACCAACATAGTGAGGGCCTATTTAATGTCTTTATCTCTTTGCCTTTATGTGTATGTGGAACAAAACAGAAGCCAAAGAAAATAATCCAAAACTTTCTACACAGTTTTTTTTTTTTTTTTTTTCCTACTGTTTTCCTCCAAGGATACACCTAGAAAGACTGTTCCTGCTTTCTGTAATATTGGATGAAAATCTGAATGGAGGACTTAGGTTATAAATCATGCACATTTGGTCCATACATGCCTCTGCCATGGCATCAGCTTTCATTATGAACACAACTATAAGGAAAAAATTGTGAAGGCCAGTCCATATTTTCTTCTACACCAAGCCATTCTCTTTGATTTCCTCACTTTTTTGAGTTTCAGCTTTTAAACCGGATATCTGGAGCACAGTACTAATCGAGCCCAGGCCATCATGGAACTGACCATAGCCTAGAAAACTCACCTCAGAAGTAGGGTGGATTATGCTGAGGTGTGTGTTGTCTCAGCCAGCTGGCACTGACCTCTCTGCCTGCTGCTGCATCAGTTTGGGAAATGGTGCCCATCCCTCCAGAGCAAAGTCAGCAAAGGCAGACCAGTGCCTCAGGATACTCAGTGTGTGAAATGCATGGCCTGAATTTTCCTCTGGCAGGTACTGAACTATTTCCACTGGCTGAAAGAGGTGCTTGAAAATGGGCCGTGTCTGAGTACTGGTGTTAGAGAGAACAGCCCTTCCCTGGGAGATGAAGTGCCTTGCCAAGTGGCAGTGGGGCTGAGTGCTCTCTCAAGGCACACAGGATGCACTGGCATATCTGATCCTGGGAAACAGGAGACCATTTTCAGAAGGCTGGAAAAGACCAAGTCTTGAAATATATGAATATGGAGTTTGAGACCAGGACACAGTCCTTCTTGAAGACAGAAAGAAGGTAGTCCAGGAGATCCATTGCATGGATGATAGTATCCCTGGTGATGCCAAAGAGGCACAGCGTGGAGTCAGCATACAGGTGCATCTCTTCACCTCACAGCACTCCCATCACACAGCAGAGAGAAGAGAAGAAACATCAGAAGCAGGTCCTTGGTGTGCCTCAGTGAACCTCGCTCTGACTTCCCGGGCTCCCTGGTTTGTTTTCCCTCCAGTTTGGGACTTGAGCCAGATTGTGCTTGGACTGTGAATGCTTCCAGATGTTCTCAGTCCTTGGGGGAGGGGGGGCAGAGGCATGCCAGGCTGTAATTGGCATGCAAGCAAACCTATGTAAGGGGCATATAAAACATTACCTATCCCTTGGCCGGTGCCTGGAGGTCTGCTGGTCGCCAGTGGCAAAGGGGAAGGAAAACATCACAGCCTGGTGGAATGGTTTCTTTTATTGCTGTGTCCCTTTGGCAAAATGGCCAGTGTGTTAAGTGGCACCTGGATGGAAAGGCAGGAGAATGCAGTAGGAAGAAGCAATGAGAATGCAATCCAAGCCAAAAGCATTAAAAACCTGAAGGAAAACATTGCTTCTCTCACTGTTGCCAAGTTTATTTCAGTATGTGGCAACCTGGTGAAGTACATTCCTTTATAGGGGAGGAATTACAGAGGACAAGACCTTAAATTCCTCCCATTTGCTCAAGAACTCCAGCAAACACCTCCTCCTTCTTCCCCCTCCTGCTGGTCCAATTTTAAGGAGATTTTAATTTGAGCCCAAAGTGCTGGAACATAGACAGGAAACGGCTTATAATTTGCAAAAGTGTATATAGTTTCATGGAAAAGCAACATATATATTGAAACCTATGCCTTTCAAACTCTTCCCAGCAGCCATCTCTTCTGGCCTGGGGACAATGGAGTCTCTGTGTTCAGGTCTGTTTTCGGTCGAAGCGGTCCATGACTGCTCTTTTGTGACCAAACAGAATGCGGGAGTGAGCCGCTCACAGCACTCGGTGCTTTAATTACTTGGGTCACGTGGCTGCTTCCACTGCTGCAAGGGCAGAGGATATGCAACTGAGGAGCATAATTTCTGCTAAAGGGGAGACTTGAAACAAAAATCCACCCAAGGGAAGTTTAGGCATCTCCCAGAGATCAGAGACAGGGCTCCCATCAGCTTGGAGAGGGCCAGGACTTCAGCCTTTGTGCTTGGATGGATGGATGGATGGATGGATGGATGGATGCATGCATGCATGTTTGCATTGACTGCAATGAGGTCATTGTGAGTTAGAAATGCATTTGGCTTTGGCTGGTTAGAAAGTTGGGAGTCCCAAAGGCTCTTCTGTTCTGCCTTTGCATTTGCCCTAGAATTTTTGCAGGCACAAAGACAGGCTGAGCGGACAATGGCTTACTTGACTGGCAAGCACAAATGTGAGATTTTGCACGTACAAAGGATTGTTTGTGCAAGCAAAAATGTCATGCAAAATGAGGAGCATGTGGCCATGACAGGAGGGACTTCAGAGTAAAGAAATCATATCCAAATGCATCACCAGTTTGATTAAGGAAATTAGGGCAAAATATTGAAGCATGTATGTTGGCTTTGGAGTGAGAGTGAGGTCTCTTGCCTTGCGTGACATTAACTCTTGGACAGCAGGGCCTGCAGTGAGCTGGCAGTGCTGCTGTTTGGATGTGGACATATAAAAGAAACCACCTGTATAGAAGTTAGACATATCATCTGAATCTGAGCCACATTGCATCCTCCTCAAACACTTATGGCCCAGTAGTGTTGGCAAGCATCAGCCTGGAACCACCTTCTCTAAGAGTACAGTCGTGGAAGTGTGCATGCAAAATGCACATCTAATTGCTCTACTTATTGCTTCAAAGTTATCAGAATTACTTAAATGTAAAACAGGGAATTTATTTACTTTTTATCACCTGTACTTGTAGTAGAGACCAAATTATGCTAGTTGCTCAATTGTGACCAACATTAGGCATCTTGGAGAAGATCTGGTTGGCCCAAAGGATTGTACTGTTTGTCATGAGTGAGAAAGCCTGGACTTGTTTCCTGGGCTGTGATGTTCTTTGGTTTACTAAAGATACTTGCCTGAAAACCCTTTCAAATCCCAGCTTTGAAAACAGTGCTTTAGAGTCCAAATTCAAAATGCTGGTCTTTGAAACACTATGTAATATAAATGCCCTTGGGCAAAAATCTTAATCTACATGTTTTTCTCCCTTTTGAAAATTGAAGGTAATTATTCCTAACTATCCTTGTCAATTAGGCACGGCCTAGAGATGGGTGGAATTTAATGTTTTCCCTTTGGAAGGGCTCTATTTCTTTTCAGTTTATAATCCCCTCTCACTGCAACTGAAGCTCACGTAGCTGCTGCTTAACCATAGCCACCCATGATTTTAGGCTGCTTTCTGTTCTCCCAGCAGCCACCTTTGAGGCCACATAGGTAGCACCATAATCTCAGGCCTTTTTGAATGCAAGTGCTGAAACTCAGATGGAGGATGCTTGGTGTCTGCAGATGACATTTTGTGGGTGAGCACTTGGGACTGCTGTTTCACCTTGCCTAGAGGATGGTGACATGGGATTCTATGGCTTTCCTTGAAACTGCTCCTCCACCTAAGGGTAGGTAGAACATCACCAGTGCATGACTTCCAAATAAGGAATTTAAAGCGCACATTGAGGAGAACTTGCCCTGTACAGTGGTCAAGGTTAATGAGGAGTTACAGAGAGCTGGATCAGGAGTATCATAACTCATTTTGTACCTTGAAAAAGACACTTGGACCTATTGGTATTTTTCCAGCTAATTACCTGCAAGAAGAAAGGCTAGGGTTTGGCTTTTGAAATGCAAAATTATGTATTATGCAGAAAGAACACAGAATTTAAATAAAAAGAACAGTCAGATCCCTGTGGTTTGAGGGGCACTTTTCTCTGCTTGGATTGTCTGGGCTGCTTCTGTTGGGATGAGAGGCTTTGTCCTGCCTGGGCTTGTGACCAGAGCACCCACTTCAGGATTAAGTTGTGTAGCAGACTAACTAGGGACAAGCAGCTCTGTGTGTGTGCAAGAGATGAGCAGGGCACTGATGAACCTGGCTTGAGCAAAACAGCTCCAGGCTTTCTGCAGCATTGGAAAAAAAAATAGTCAGTGCACTTTTCTTGTAGCACACAAATGGTAGAGGCCTCCTGACTCTCCCAGTAGCAGCAGGCATTCCCTTCAGAAAATCTGGTGCTTTTGCCTGAGCAACAGAAGACTGCCCCCAAATCATCTTCTCTGTTCCTCCTGGATTGATTTCTGCGTTTCTGGGGACTGTTGAGGGAGAGCAGCAAGAACACCTACAGGAAGAGGGCCTCAGGAGAATTTAGAGAAGTTGCCATATTCTGCAGATGCTCACATGTGTCACAGCACTACTACAGGAGTCTCTTTTAAATGCAGATGTGCTGCAGGCAGCACAGTCCCTCTTTCCAAGACCTGTCATGAAGGCAAAATGTGTGTAGAGGCGAGGTGAAAAAGGAGTCATAAGGGCCTTTCAGTACATGCTCAGATGCAGAGGTTCTGCAGCTGGGAGAGAACACATGCCAGCAGTTTGAGAATGCTGATATGCAGGAGGAAAATCAGTGGAACCTAATGAATCTGGTCCATTTTGGGTCAACCTATCCTTTCAGCTGTGAAAGAGCAAGGGTTGTTCATAGTTTTGGACACGAGACCAGCCAACTCATGAGTCAGGTCTGATTCCATAATTTAGAAAGTTGGAGTCCCTGGGTTCAGCTGTGTCATTTCTAGTTATTATCATGTGCTTCAGATCTCCAAATAAGCCAAATGGGTCCCAGCTCTAAGAAAAATTCAGTTTATATTTCTTTTGACTAAGGAGATGGGACAGTCTTTCTATTTCTAATTGTCCATTACAATGAGAGAGCAAAAAGGGATCAAATTCTAGCTCTAAAAATCCACAGGAATAGGTTTTCTGGTTATTATTTCATTAATCTCCTTTCTCCTTAGGAACAGATATGAGATGACACACATTTTCACAAGGAAGAGCTTGTTCATGTCTGTGGGTCTTCTGCACCACAGACATGTCACAGACAAGTCACCAAGTACAATGAGATGCTGGTGTTTGCTGGCAAGGGACATGGATTTTTTTGATGCTCTAGTGACATGTGGCTATCACGGAGATGTTGGGATTTTGAATGAGTGTCTTTGAGAACAATGTCAAAATGGCTTTGGTCCTTTTGTAGTGAGGAGCTGGAGTTTTGAAAGTGCCATTTTACCTCTTTTATTGTTAAAAATAGAGAAACATATCAATTCTGCTCCAAGCCAAAAGCTACTTGTTGTTCAGTCTTCTTTCCTCACCGACCCCAAATAATTTAATTCTTGGAATTCAACAGAAAAATCCAAGCCATTTCAATAAATATACTTGCCAAGGAGACATTATTTAAGTTCTCTAGGAGATTTAAGCTCTGTAGGAGATTTTACTTTCAGCCTTCTCTAATAGCAAGATTTGAATCAAGAGAATGAACACCAGCTTCTTGCAGATCCATCCTATGAGGTATTTTAAACATAAATAAGGAAATCTTCTGCTACTTATTGTAGTGCGTTATACATATCTACAGCACCATTAAACTGAAATATTAAATGATGTAACTCTCTCCCTTGGCCCCCACTTTCAATTAAACAGGTTTTTTCTGGTTGTATTTAACCCATAATTAATTAATAGACCAGACCCTAATCTGTTTATTAACTGCCCTATGCTCCCTTGTTGTCAGGAAAAGCTGTAGAAAGGGTTACACTAGGATCATAAAAAGCCTTGGTTCTCTTATCAGAGCTAGGATATTCTTGTGTGATGGATGTGGATAATTTTATGGTGAAGATATGATTTGATGACCTGCCAATAGCAGAGATCTGGATTTTGCATCACAATAGGTTCCCTCACATCCTTGTGCTATTGCAGATATCAAGTATGGCCCTGGCTATCAAATTCACAATATTTTCTTCAATCGACAATTAACAGAGGATCTGTGAACCTGTAGCGGAGAAATTTCTCTCTGTAAGGTCAGATAAAAGATGGAGGAGGGACTTCTGACTTTTTTCTAAACACAAAATAATTTAATCTTTATTGCAAGCAGGATGTAAAACTGTATTCCTAAGAGAAGATGGGAAGTGGTGGCGGTGGAGACAAATAGCTGAGTTCCTCATTCCTGAGTCTAATAGCTTTTGGTTGTTACCATGAAGCTGCAGCTTTGAGAATCATGTGCTCTTCATAAGACAGGATTCTTTGCTTTCATTTTCTGAGAAAGAAAACGCACTTCTAATTTCTGCAACAAGGCAGAAAGGCCCAAGTTAGTAAAAAAAAGCACCCCGAGTCCAAGAAACAAACGAAACATTATTTTGTATTTTGGATTTCCGTGAAGTCTCATGACATCCAAGACAACTCTGTGATTTCTGGTACCCTGGGTGTAGGAGAGCCCACCTTGGGATGCTCCAACACTTATCTTTGGAAACACTCCAGAACCTGAACAGTCAGACTAGTCCTGGGCTGCTCTCAGCCCTTGAAGTTGGTACCGATGCTTCTCCGGGTCAGAATTGTGACGAACCAAAGCGATTGTCACCCTCCCCCGAACTCCAGGCCCCCTGGCAGTGGAGACATCTGGAAGCCTACACGTGCCTCTGTTTAACAGGTCTGAGTCCTTCTCCGGAGGCATCACATCATCCTCCGTTCCCAGCCCGCCTGTTCTCTGAGCAATCAGCTGCAGAGGGTGCTCTTGCTCTGCCTGAAAACAAAAAGTTTGGGTAAGTCCCGTCCCTTCTCCTCCCTACCAGCCCCTCTGCTGCGACCTGAGTTCTGCCTCGGGAGGAAGGAGGCAGCGGTGAAGAGCCATTTCAGAACATGCCCCTCCCTGCCTGCGTGGGGAGCTTGGGGTCGAGCTCGAAACTTCGAGGGGCTGCATGGATGGGGCGAGGCAGGGAGGGCAGGAGGCTGCTGGGGAGAAATGCTGTCAGCAGTGGTGCGGGCAACAGGAGAGCTGCTCTTCTTTCACATCTGCCCGGGAGGTCTTGACCTGGCAGCTCAGTCTTGGGCTAAGAGTGTCCTCCTGTTGTGCTGTCTTCTTGCTCTACAGGAGAAATAGGCTGCTTTTGAACCAGATTTGGGTTAGGGTGTTTATTAAAGCATTCCATGGGTGCCTCAGTGTTTCTAGCTGCTTGGCACAGAGATGCAGACAAGGCAATCTGTTGAGAAAGCATTTACTTGATGTGCTGCTTGCCTCTGGAATACCTGAGGGCACGGCAGGTCTTGTGTGCAAATACATCTCGAGGGTTTCAGAGCACAGGAAACTTTTGGAGCCACAGAAAACAGATGGAAGGGATCCTGAAAGACAGCTCACTGCACTGACCTTCCCCATGACAATGGCAGCTCAACTGAAAGTAGCCTTTGCCTGGGCTGCTCTCAAAATCCCCCAGTGATGGAGATTTCACAAACTTTCCAGGCCATCTGTTCCAGAATTTTACTCTTCTTGCTTTGGTGGCAGTATCTGGATTACATTTCTCATTCCTAATGGCTAATCAGTCACCAAAGAAACAGAGGTTTTTGTTTCCTCCATTATGTGAATATGCACAATAATTAGTAAATAATAAATCTGTGTCATGTTTTGCATCTGTGTGTTGATTTGAAGACAGGTTTAATAAGCTTTGTGTGCACCTGCTACTTGTGTTTCTCCCTGTGGAAAAGTACATGCCACTGAAATGCAATGCTGCTGGCAGCATGGACACCAAATATCGAAGGGGCTGGTGTGGTGAGGTGCTGAGGGTTTCCCTGAGAGCTGTGGAGGCTCAGCCTTTCTTGGAAAGGTTCTCCACAAAGATCTCAAATCGGTTAGGGACAGTCATGTTTGATGGCCATGAAGTAAAACTTTCCTTCAGTTAAATCCATTTAAGGCTGAAGTACAGCATAGGATGAAATTAGAAGTGGAATTTGTTTCACAGCACTTCATCCTGAGCTTTAAGCAGATGTAATCTTTTCTTGTTCTCTAGCCTCATACTATAATCAAAGGTGAAGGACTGGTGCCCCTAGAGGATCTTCTCCCTTCTAAGGCGAATTTTTAAATTAGATGGTAATGGGAGAGAAATATAGTCACTTCTCATTTATTTTTCTTTTGTTTTACAATACAGACTTGCAGAATTCATAAGGCTTCCCATACACTGATGTCAGGCTAGCCAAAAAGTGTTAGTATTCTAAAACAGTTGGAGATACTCATAATATGTGGAACAGAATTTGCTTGCCTAGGAAATTCTTAAATAAATCCTCCATACTGAACACTTCTGAGTATTCTGAAGTATTGGTCATGACCAGTTGCTAAGACAAAAATCCGCAGTCACCAAGTAAATCTCTTGTGCATCATTTGAACTTGTAATATGTGTAACTAGCCCTTGAAAGCAAGCTGCTTTCTGCCATCCCCTGAAGACCTGTGGTCATGGAACATTTTTCCATTTTTCTACATGATTTCAAAATGCATTATTATTTACTTTGATGAACACTTAACATGAGTACCATGTTTAGGAAATTACAGATATCAAAGTGGAGATGTAATAAAACTATAAATCTTGTCATCTGTTCTCTCTGTCCACAGAAAAGATAAATCAGTAATTATCACAGCTATATGATTGGTTTAGAATGTTTCAGAAAATGAGACTGGTATTTTTTTCTCTCCTGGGAGACTAATCTAAGGTTAAGTCGTTAAGTCTAAGGATGTTTGTCTTAGATCTTTTACCAGGAGGCACACTATGCTACTTCTGGTTAATCCATTTTGTAAGTGGGAGAGATAAAAATATTCCTTCCAGAGAAGGGGATTCTTACGAAGCCCAACATTACAGTTTTGAATCTTCCGCTAGTCCATTGCACCCTCTCAACTTGCTTTGATTTGAAGAAATAAGGAATTGAAAAACCAACACAACCATTTTTCTCCTCCAAAATTTTCCTTGTCAGCTCTGACCAGCTGGCAATTTCCATTTGGATTTATTTCTATGTATTTCCATCCTGGTGCAGAGATTATGACAAAATATTCTTTTATATCCTTTTACTGCAGGAAAAAAAAAGTTATTTTCTTGCCAAGTCAGACACACATTTATGGCAGAAACTGTCACACCTACCTTCTCTCAGCAACTTTCAGTCCATCATGTGAGCTGTAGCCGGTAACCTACACAGGGCAAACACCTCCTTTGTATTGTCAAATTTTATATACCAGAATCTTCAGCTGGAAGGTCTTAATTTAGCATTCTGAGATTGGATCTGAAATACAAATTTCCCATGGATATCTACCCAAGCAGTAGCTCAGTCCTGTTCAGTGTCCTTTAAAATAATAAGTGGATCTCTGGACCACTTATACAGAGCATGAGAAAAAAGTATGGCATTTCTGGTGGATGGACAGATGGATGGATGGATAAGAGCCACAATTCTAGGAGGGTGCCAACTGCTTAAGGATGCTTAAGTCGTGACATAAAGACATCTCTTGTATCTATTTGTCTAGAAGAACTGTGATTAAGGGAATGCTTCCTATATTCGTCTTGTTCTTTTTGTTCAATATGTCTGTTCCCTGTGTCTGTAGAAGCACAATGTCAAACTGGGGTTTTCCCCCATTTTCATGTCACCACTTTGTCTATGTTGGCTAATGACAGATGCTTCTTCACAAGAAAAAATTATTTCTAGATGAACTGGTCAGTGGGAAGTCAGAAAGGCTAAGAGAAACTCATGTCTGGTGACTGCTCTTGCTACACAAAGTTCTTTAAATACTTAAAGCTTGAATATTGCAAAGCAAATAGAAGGAAGGTGGGGATAGGCTGTACAAGTTTACCTGCTTTCTTACCTATTCAAAATTACCATAGCCCTTCTAGCAAGGGGAAGAATTCAGTAAACCTCACGTTTCTAGCCCAAGCCTTTTGTTTGTTGAGTCATTATATCTCCGTCAACAGCTTTCTCCCCACAGCTTTCCAAAAGTAAAGATTGTCCTTGAACTCCAAACCCTGCTAAGGAAACATGGAGCAAATGTCAACGTTTCTGAAATTATTCACCCTCTGCCAAAGCACACACATGGCTTGGACAGCAGAGCTGTAGCAATGAAATCCACTGAGGTCAACAAATAAAGGCAACACAAAGTCAGTGTATTTTACTAAGTCCTCTGACACAGGTACAGGTGAAAGATCAATAAAAGTTGGCCAGGTTCAGCTCTCTCCTATGGGAAACATTTGAACAAATCTTGTTAGTCTGGGTTACTAAAGATCCTTCTAAGTGCATTGGTGAGATGGAACTGGAAAAGTGACAGAACATACATGGGCTTAAATTGTAGACAGACCAATGTTTTAAATAAAGTGTTCCTGGAAGAACTTTTCAGTCTTTTTCTCTGTACCAAGTTCTGAATCCTACCCCATCCATCCTGTCCTACTTGAAATTTCCACACAATGCTTCCTCAGGCATCTCTGTAGCTGGCCTCTAAAGTGTTGCTATGTCCAACACAGCCTTGGGAGATGAAAGAAGGACAAGCCTCTCTTTCAGGTGAGAACATCTCTGCCCAGAGTTATTTTTTTGGTCCAAAAGGACCTTAAAGAAAAAGCATGAAGAAAAGCAGGTGGAGAAAGCATGGCCGCCCTTAAAAGAAAGGAGCAAGGAGACATGAAGTTGGCCATGGATTTGCCATCTGTTGACAGAATTTTCTCACCTGTCAGACAAGTTTCCTATGGGCAGCTTCCTTCCTGCTCTCAGCTCTTTTAAAACTCAGTATCTTTTCCTCAAGCTGTTAAGTCTCTTTCTCCCTCCTTCATGTAACACCCTTATGATCCTTGCAAGTAGTGGACCAACTTGGATGTGTGTTACTCAGGTCCTCATACTCCCTCTCCTCTTAGAAGCCTGTTTCCGTGATTAATAAGTGTAGCAAACACAAATAAGAAGCAAACTAAGCAGGAATTTTCTCCCTCTCCCTACCTTTCTGGCAGCAATATATTGCTGAGATCTGGGCACGAAGACAAGAAATAAATAAAGATACTTAACAGTTAGGCTTTTCTTGTGCTGAAGGGTCTCCCAGACTCTGGATGCAGGAATCCTTTTTCGGAGTGGAGCACTGCTGCTGGGTGGAATGTGTCAGCTGCTTACCAGGTCCTGGGCATGCTGGCGAGCCGTCGGAGGCAGTGCTATGAACGCAGCCATATGCTCAGCGTTAAGCCAGTGAGAAATTCCACTGAAGTCAAGGGGGTTTTTGCATGTGCTTAAGGGCTTTGCTGGACTGGGGCTTATGAAGAATGGACTATGGGTTCATCAGATGGGATTGGACCAAGAATCTTGCACCCCTTCTCTTGCCAAATCCTGGAGGATGCCTCTGATTCACAAGTGATAGGAGTAAATTGGGTCATTGAAAAGAAGGGAATTCAGCTGACTAGCTGGCCATAAGACTGAGGCTGCTGAGGTTGAAGGCTGCTGTGAAAAAGTGACTTTCTCTTACAGCCACTTAGGTCCTTGCTGTAGGATTTGTGTGTGTATGTGTGCATAGCTTTTTTTTGATCCAGCCATTCAAACTAAGGTAATGCATGTGATGGAACAGGATCCCTGCTCATGCTTTTTTGGCTGTCATTATGGATGAAAACCCATCAAATAATGATTAAGGACAATATTTGCAGAGTCAGCTGCTGAATTCCCTGACTTGCTGCTGTTGCAGAACGACAACATTGCAGTGGGCAAAAGATTAACCACAAAGACTGTTAAAAAGAAAAGAAAAAAAACCCAGTCTGGATTTGTCAGATCAAAAAAAAAAACCAAACTTGATGATACTTAGAGATTAAATTGTCTCAGGATGATAAATGTAGCCATAAAAGCCTATAGGAATAAGCTGGAACTCAGCTGCTGAGGAACTGTCAGCAGCCTAAAGGACATTGTTTGGCCTTGACTGAGACAGAAGATTAAGAGAAGAAGGGGCATTCATAGTCTTAGATCTGGAACTGAATCACTCCATGGCTACAGACACATCACTTCTGCCTCTTATTCTCCTCTCCCAGACAAACCGGTAAAATACAGAGATGGGAAAACTGATTCCAACAGAAAAAGTGCTTCATGCTTCCTGATCCTTTGAGTGCAAGTCATCACATGATACATCTCTATTTCAGTGACACTGCTGTGCTTAGAGAAAAGGCTCGTTGATTGTCTTCTGGGTGCTTTGCAAACTTTTCTTAATTCCCTGTAAGTCAAACCTTGTTTTCCCTTTCAGAGTTCAGTTAGAGAGAGAGATATTAATCCCAACAGCAAGATTTCAGCCAATATCCTAAACCAGGAGGAAGGTCTGGGGTCAAAGCTAGCAAATGATGTTGGAAGAAATAAGTTCACAGTCAGTGTGTTCTTTCATGAGCAGATTATGGAGGTTTGGAAACTCTGTCATCACAGAGGTAGTGAAATACTGCTAGTTTGCTATAGGCAATGTCTAAACTCCACCCCCTCCATTCTCTTGTGAAATGAAAAATACAATCACCAAGGTTTCAAATAACCGATGAAGAAACAGTCCTCCTTTTCCAGTGGTTTTGAACAAAAGGAAAAGGCGAAGTGTTGGCACTGTGAGCAGAAACATAGACCTATGTGAGCTCAGCTTTTGGAGTTGGAAGTCAGCCATGAAAACAGAACTAGCAGAAATTCAGCAAGCCATTTAACCATGGTGCTAGCATTTGTGAGGGACTGACTTTCATCCTTTGGGGACGCTGTGGTGCTTAACGAGACAGGGCTTTAAATGCTAAATTTTGTTCATTTTCAAGAAACTGTGACAAACTGGCAAACTCAGGTGATGAGAGGGATGGATAGACTTAGAAAGAGGTGAAAAGCAGAGATCTAGGTCATGATTCAGCCAGGCACCTAAGAAAGTCACTTAGCCATGGGATCTGCTGTCTACAGACCAAGTGCCTAACGTAAGCCAGTAGGGTGGACTCCTTATAGAACTGTAGGATGGGTATGGTTCAAAGAGACCTCTGAGTTCAAGCTAATGGAGAGGGAAAGGTGCATCCAGAACCTCCTCTCACCACTGTTTCTACAGTGGGGCATTTCCCTTGGGGAAATGCCACCATCTTTTAATTAAATTATCCTCTCTGTATTGTTATAATGCCTTCAGTGCAAAGATAGACTCTCGCTTGGTCTGCTTAGTGTACAACTCATTTAGACCCTGGGTATTTGGTGGCATTTTGCCATTACTTCTCTTAAAGTTAATACCTCTCCTGCTGGAGATGAGTGCTAGATTTGCTGGGCTGCACTATTCTGTAAGTCAGTGCATCACTGGCTCAGTGGTTTGGAAAAGAGAAGGTGCTGTCTCCCAAGGCATCACACTGTATGGCAATACAGGCATACATCACACTGTATGGCAATGTGAATGGCCTGAGTATCCCAAGCTGCATAAATATTTTCAGGGTAGATTTCAAGGAAAGTAGTTTAGTCTTTATCTGGATAGTGAACAGCAGGTAATTCTGTGAACTCTGAGCTTAATTGTTTTTCTGCATCTAATTCATGTAGATGGATGTTCAGCATCTCACTGCAGCTCCAAGGGCTCTACAGTTTGTGTTGATATGACCTTTTAGTGCAGACTCAGATCTTCATGCAGTGGATGGGAAAGAAAAACAGATATTTGCCTTAGAGGCAAGCATCAATGCATAGCAAAGGGACGCAGTCTCCTTTCAATCCTAAAAGTACTGTAGAAAAGTCTTGCAGGAAAGGCTTCTGTTGCCTTTACCTAACTCCTGCTTGGATAGCTGCATGCTGCTCTTTCCAAAGACTTCCTGCATCTTTGGCTGGGGGAAATACTTCTGACCCCTCTCGTTAATCTGCTCTAAAAGGTCAAGACTATGTTTAAACACCCACCAAGCTGTACAAGCATGAGATAGTTGGTATCCAGCAGGGAGGAGAGGGTTGCCATCAAAAATGTTTTGTGGGATCTCTTGGGAAGGAAGGTGTTGTGGGAGCTCGGTTCACTCACCAGCCTGGAAGGAGAAGGGGAAGGCTGAGGAACACAGATCCTGCCTCATGGTCAACTCTGCCATGAGTGCACAAGGCATAAAGCAATCTTGGACCCCATTGGACTTACCTAGTAAAGCCCTGTGCTGTGGTATCCTGCAATGATTTGGTCTCAGATACCTATTTCCTCCTGGAAATACCTCCATCCTGAATGTCTCATATCCTGCCCAGACTTTTCCAGATTTAGCCTATGATACATGTGAGAGCATGGACAATTGGAAATTACTCAGATGCAGAGCTGTAGAAAGCCATTGCCTCTCTGTTTCACACAATAATCCCCTGAAGCCTCACATCAGAGAAAATCCATGTGATTTCTTGCAATGTGGTGTCACATGAAAAGACATCTCCCCCAGTGCTGTTTTGGAAATACAATAGTTGTTTTTGTTTTATCTGCTGTGCCATCGGCCCCCCCAGCTGGGGACTCAAATATGCATTAATTCTACTTATGACTGCCAGGAGAATTTATTATGGCCAACAGCAAGAAGCATGTAGGAATCTGTGAGGTGTGTGCATTTCTGCAGAAAATGAGCCTTGGTCCCTGTTTGCTGTCAGCTTTCATTACAGCAGGGGAAACTTCTTGCTGAGGAGGGGATCATGTAGTAGGCAAACATTGCACAAGAGGGAGAGAGATGCCAGGACTGGCTCAAAGACTGTTGTAATGGGACAGGGGGAAAAAGAGAAATGCAGAATCTGAAGAATCTGAAAGGCAAGAGGAGAGATGAGGTGCAAGGTAGTCCTCAGGAGCTTCAAGTGTTAGGCTGACAGGATGGTTGGCTCTTGAATGAGGGCTTAGGAGTTTGCTTTCTGTCTTTCTTTCCTTTCTTAATCTCTCTCTTTTTTTTTTCTCTTTTTCTTTTCTTTCCTGCTGAGAAAAGCTCTTTTGTGTTGATTGGCACAAGTTTTGGAAGGATTAAATAAACCCAACAAATGGAGACTCCCTTTTCCACCTTCGCTGGAGGCAGCTGTCTTTCAGCAATCAAACGTGCATTGCTGTGGAGGTTCATCCTATCACTGCCTGATTGCATCCCAACAGGAGGAACGTTGTGGCACATCTCCAGTGGTGCTGCCCCCTTGGAGGGCCGTGATCTGTGTTGGGACGGTTTAGGTAGAAGGGAACTTAAGAAGATCTCTAGTCCAAACTTCTGCTCAAAGTGGGGCTCATTTCAAAGTTAGGTTGAGTTGCTCACGACCTTGCTGTGTTGTCTTATGTTTTCTTCCTCAAGTGGGCAGGATAACACTGAAATTTTACAAGCTGCTGGGAGAGGCTGGAAATGCATCAAGACTGTAAGTCCCTAAGGGCAGACCAAGGAATTTGTCTTGCAAGGGTTTGCAAAGTTGTCTCTGTCTTGGTTGCAGACCAGGAGTGGGTGACTTCTCAGAGGCAGTGATTACAAGGAGGGCTGTTATCCTGTTCACCCTGGTTCCTAAAGCAGCAAGACTGCCCTGTGTGGGTTTGTGTCTCTTCCCTCATGACATAGTCATTAAGGTTGGAAAAGACCTCAAATGTCATTAAGTCCAACTGTTAACCATTCACTGCCATGCTCACCACTAAGCCACATATCCAAGCACCACATCTACATGTCTCTTAAATACCTTCAGGGATGATGACTCTACCACTTCTCTGGACAGCCTGTTCCAATGCTTGACCATCTCATGTGTACTGAATCAATTACAAGATGAGAAATTGACTGAAGAGGGAATCTCTTTCACTTTGTATGTCTGGGGAAAGCTCAGTCTTTTCTAACACTGGCTGCTTGGGTTGGGTGATGACTCACAGGGTGCAAAGCCATAGGAGCCCAGGATTCATCAGTCATCCTGTCTGCCAAATGACCTGCTTAGCTACTCTTTACCTGATAGCTAAGCTAGCCTGACTCCATCCAGCAGTGCCAAGGACAGGACACTTGCTGGGGCCTGAAAAGCTGAAAGTTGTGTCTCGTTTTGCCTGATAGGAACTGGCACAAGGTAGATAATCTCGATCAAGTCCAACAGCACTGTATCAGACCTAAGCCTTTCTCATCCATTAGGTATATAACCTCTCTCCTTCTGAAAATCTCAACAGTTGCTCTCACTGTCGCTGACAAGATTTCAGGAATCTAATGCCTTATTGTAGATGCAAACAGTCAAACAGAGTTTGATGAATATCATGGGATGTTTCCTGCATCATCCAGTGCAGAAGTTCATGGAGTTGCAGAACATGCATTTTCTTTCTCTTTTCTAAACATTATCTTCAGCAAACTCCTTTTCAGAGTGAGGAACTCTTTTCAGAGTGAGGAACAAAGTGGGAACTCCTGGGTTCAGGTACCTGCATTGCTCCGTGGACCAGGCCTTTATTGGAAGCTTATATTCAGTCTCCCATTAGTCAGCCCTGGAGGTACAGCTCACACCCCACAGAGCTGGCTCCTTTTCTTTCTTGGTAACTGTATTGCATCTTTGCAGTTTCTTCTCCTGCAGACATGGTTTCAGTCTCCTCTTTGTCCTGACTTGCTGCTGTGGAATGTAAGGCTTTTATTTTTTTTTCCCCCTCTATAAAAGAAAAATATGAACCTAAGCACATCATGTCAAGACTTTGAGCTTGCATTTTCTGTCTGGGTCCTTTAGAGAAAATAAGAGCAGCACCTTGTTTTTCCACTTCTTTTTACCTTCCCTTTGTCCTCTTTCAGAGAAAATTTATGCCCTGTTGTGAAAGCACTGCACCTAACACAGCCAGCTCTCACAGTTTCACTTGCTGTGCAATTCCAGTATGATCTTGCTTCAATGCATACTTGATTCAGGAACAGTGGGGTGTGTTCAGATGGATCAAACATGAGCCAAACTCTTTTTATTTTATTGCTGTTTATTTCTTCAGGAAGAGCCGGAGTTGAACTAGGAGTTCATTGAGTTTTAAGGTAACACATTTTCTCTCTCAGCAGGAGCAGGTCATTGACATATACGGTTATTTACAGCAGCTCAGCTGAGGGAGAGTAACCCATAAATAGCAACTTCTTATGTTTGCTCACAGGCACATATTCTTAGAGAAGGCAGAAACCTCACGTTCCCACCTATTTGCTAACATTCAGCAATAGGATTTTTGAAGGAAAATGTCTCCCTAGGTAGGATATCCTATAACTCCTGACCACAGGGGTTTCCTCCAGCTTCACCTCCAGCATCTGGTGTTGTCTGTTCTTGAAGACAGGCAGATGGGGTAGATGGACCCCTGATCTTATTTGGGAGGACAGCAATTCCCGTGAGCCAAATGCAACACCGGAGAAATATGTCAGATGCATTCCAGATGGATATCCCTGGAGAGCAGTGCCTTAATTCATAGACCAGGCAAAGAGACAAAAAAAGGAAATATCTTTCTCCTATCGCAGTGGGGAGCCTCAAGAAAGGAAGGGTAGATCACCTTCTTAGGCTCAGCTCACAGGCTTGGTCTCACATCTTTGGTGATAGAGGTGTTTCTGATCTGGACTGAGTTATCTCTTTCATCTCTTCCTTAGCATATTTCATAGGGATGCCTTCAAACAGTCCTTAAGGGTGTCCTTTTCCCATTACTGCTTAATGCAGAGAAATAATGTAACATCCTCTGCTATGAATGAGCTGTCTCCCCAGTGAACTCTGCCTGTCCTGCATTTTCAGATCAACAATACCAATTTTTGAAGTACACTGCAGTAAGGCCAAATATATGGGCAAAGTTCTCTTATCTCAGGATGTCACATCTTTCCCTTTTTTACAGTGACAGTAATTTATCTTCTCTGGGAAAGAATTATTCTGCTGCCATGTCTCTATCCACCCAATATATTTGTTTCACAGATCTGTGAGATATTCTAGACATCACATCCCCTCTTTCTTTTCTCTAAATGATGTATTTGTATGCTTTATAAAAGGAGTAGACACCTAAGACTGGTCATCTGAAACTTTTCTGGTCATGTATTGACAGTACTTCTTATATTTAAATTAATTACTTGGAAACTTAGTCTCACGTCTTTCTTGTAGACACTTTTTAGGCTTCACAGCTGTAAGTAGCAACCCACCCTGAAAACACCTAGACCATCCCAAAGAGCAATCACTGACATGATAAAGTATTTCAGTATTTACATAACACTTAAAAGCTCTAGTGATCAGTAAAGCCCCACTGTGCTAGACCTTGAACCCAGATAGGGAAAGAAACCAAACTCTTCGTCTCAGCATTTGTTGCTCAAACTGCTGGAGCCAGAAAGAAAGAGGTTCGGAGCAGGACTATCAAATTCTGCTGCTCTGACAGGAACAGCACTTGCCCAGGGAATGGTAAGATTGTAAAATATACAATCTATTGCAAAAGTCCATATCTGTCCAGTGACAAATGCAGAAAAACTCCCACGTGAATGGACTGCTTCCAGGAATCTCATTGCTGTCTTCCAGAGAATTAAACTGCGATCCTAACATCTGATGATTGACGTCCATCCCTACAGAAAGGCAAGGCAAAACATAGGCTCACCTCAACATTGTGCTGTGGTTGAAGAACAGATTTTGCATTGGCAATATTGATTCAAGCTGTGCTGAAAACTTACAGTGGGAAGGACTGAGGGCTCTTAGGATTTACATGTTTTAGAGACACTCTTACTGCTGACTAGCTTTGAACATATTTCAGTCCTCTCTCCTGAAGGAAGCATGTTTTTATGTGTAGTAACAATGCATTTTCCTTCCCACGGTGTATTTACAGATATGTGCTGCTTTCTGGCAGGTTGGTTATGGATGACAGATTGGGAAGGATTTCACGTCGCCTGTGTTTTCTCTGTGGGGTTAGACAGCATGTGGGTGTGGTGTTAGATTCCCCATCTCTTCACTCAGACCTTGTGTTCGAGGATCAGGAGGATCTTTGACAGGTGCTACAAGACAGTCCTCTAAAGGGGATTCTGTTTGTGTAGTTGTCAGGTCAAATGGTGTTATTTAAGCATATGTACCATGGTGGGTGTTGAAAACAGTTCCTTTAGGTTGTTCACAGCCATGAAACCATTTCAACTGACTTAGTAGAGCTGCAGTCAGGCCATCTGCTCAGCCAAAACTCTTGACTAGGCTACAAACATTTTATGCCTTTTTTAATAGTCTTTCTCTCTGACTTGTCAAGTGCCATGTTGCCCTGTTAATGCCCATTCTCAATGCCTTTGTGGAGGTTTCATTTCTACCTTGACCAAGTGGCCAATCCATTCAGAAAACAAGAGAGATTATCTGCAGCCTTGCCCAACCACACTCTTCACAGCTGGCTAGGATCTGTAAATGCCAGAGATAATATGGAGATAACTGGTGATTTAGTGAGCTGAATCTCTAAAGCTTTGTGTACCATTATGATCTGTGATGTGTGCCCAGTCCCTGGAAGTTCCACGTCCTAAGTCCAGATCCTATTCTGTCAGATGCAGGTAAATTTGTGATTAAGTTAAATTCACAGGCTGACAAATGACATGTCTTTCTAATCACCTGAAAATATGGCAGCTTACTGTTAAATAAGAAGAAAAACTGAGGAAGTTAAGGATGCCTGTCTAGTGCCATTGTACCATGAATTGACTTTTTGCCCATATGAATTCCCAAAGGAACTGACAATTTGCCCATATGACTTTGCCCATATAAAAGTACAGAGATGTTTCCTGTCTCTAAACAGACCTTGTCAAAATTAATCCAATAAATACAGAGAATGGGATCCTTGCAGCCACTGAGATTACTAGGACAAGGTGTGAGAGCTTAAAGAAAATGAAGGAAATAATTACTGGCTAGAGGAAATAGCAAAATGACCAGGAAAAGCCCTTTTTTTCCAGCCAGTCCTGATGACAGCCAGGAAAATTTCATTAGTCTTAAGAGCATTGCTTTACCCTTTTATTTCTACCAGAAAGCTGAATTCCCCCTGCTCATGTGTGGTTACATTTCTTTACTGAAACTACACAGTGCTTGTGGTATTTTACTATTTCTAGTGCTGAGGAGCCAGTGCCTCTGTGCTCTGCATGGGGAACAGCTTTAGCTGCCAGGCATTGGAAGAGCACACAGCAAAACCTCATCTGCCTAAAGATTGCACATACAATACAATACAACACTTAGGGCACAGGGCAGTCATGGAAAATGGGGGAAACAGGACAGTGGGTGAAAGGACCACCTGCAGACCAGTCTTTGTCATGGATCAAGAGCTCCTTTCACCACACCAGGGAAATATAAGAATTAGGGGATCCCTTGGCATTCATGGGATTGATCCCTGTGGACCTCTGCTGGAACTCCAGGGTAAGGACCATCCTGTCTGTTGTCCCAGGGAGCTGGAAAGAGAAATGTAATGTTTTTAGATACAAATATGTTGCAGCCACCTGCAGCCATCCTGCTGCTGCAAAGCTTGGACATCCCATTTTTGTGCTCCTTCCACCCTGTTACACTGTTTTTGATGGTGAGCCAACACTGGATGTTCCAGAAGACAAAGCCCTTTTCCCCTGTACTACTCAGCATAATAATTCAGGTCCTTGGCACCAGCTCTGTGTGGTGCAGGGGTGGAAACTCTTGCTGAATCCCAGTTGATGGGCTGCCCAGCCCTAGAAACAGGAGGATTGATGGTCTCCATAAATGCCTTTGCCGTAGCACTGCTGCCTGTGCTGCTGAGTGATCCCTGCCTGTCCCCCCAGGGCCTGATTCTCCTTTTCCTTGCTTGGTGCTGATGCATTTTAGCAGCTGATAGATCACGATTTCTTTACCTCCTGCCCCAAGTGAGACATATTTCATTCGTGGGGGGTTTCAGTGTGAGGAAGGCTCTGAGACCTAAGCCTCATTCCACAGGGCACTGCTCTGCACCTGGGGTTATTTTTTCCCCCCTTCTATTCTTTAACTAGTGCCTTTAAGAGGGATAGGAGATGAGCCCAGAATGTATTTATTGAGCCCAGGGGAGGTGCAAGCATCTGTTAAATATTATGAAGATATCATTGATGAGTTGGTTTCACCTAAAGGCTGAAGGAGGTATGATATTTACATGTCTCCTGTGGGATGGTGCAGAGCAGGAGAGAAAATGATGCTCAGTGATAGCTTCCCTTATCCAAGGGTGGGACGTCGCACAGACTCAAAACAAGAGTCTTCTGTGTCTTCTGGTTGCTCTGGATGTGAGGAAAGGCTGTGTTGCTAGGCTTAGTGGCATCATTCATGGCAAGCATTGAGTGACTTTTCCTCTCAGATAAAAGATTTGTGTTTGCTTCATCCCTCCTGTGCTTTCTGCAAAGATCTGCCTGCTTGCTAAAAGTGTGAGCTCCTGAGCTGTTTTCCTAGGGAATTAAAGGCACATTTAGATTTTCTCTTTTTCAGCTGCTTTGTTCCCAGCTGTTGTCTTCATGAGCATGACAGCAAGCCTCACTGACTGACTCTCAGACAGTTACCTGGGAGTAATCCATCATCCCACTCTGTCCGTGCTCATCCCAAATGATCACCCAGGTTTGATACAGCTAACCCACCTCAGTTCCACACACCAGTCCCTGGTCAAACCATTGCTCCACTTTTGGAAAAGAGCAGAGAGAGGTCCTGGATCCCAGGCTGAGATATGAGACAAGCTTTTCTTGGGTGAGACCACCATAAAACATTTATGCTTTCTATCCCTCCCCTGAAAGTTAAATAAACAGCAACTGCCGTCCTGTTGTGACAGGAAAAAATTCCAGCCCTCTGCTCAGAAGGGAAAGTGTTGTCCCCCACTGGGCTTTGATTCCCTTTATGTTTATGTAGTGACTGAAGATCCTGACAATAAAATATGATATCAAAACCAGAGGGAGCTTGGAAAGGAGCAAGAAATTAATTTTTTAAAATGGCCTCAATATTCACTAGATCCTTTCAGTCCTTGTGGGGGAGGGGGTCCTTGTATCCTATCACACACCTGACATTGCCCCTAGCAAAATTAGTCACAATGGCCCCATGCAGGTTTGGGATTTATTGTCTGCAAATTTGGCTGGTCTGATCACTGGTCTGAACACCTGTGGAGCCTCAGAGTCCAGACTATTAGATTAATCTGTCAGTCACTCTATATAACAGCCTGTCCTCCTCTCCATCCCAGTTCGACACTCCCTTCCCAATTTTGGTGTAGAGCTCCAAGATCCAGTTTCACCGGAATGTAAACAGTGTCTGAATCCCCCAACTTCCCTGCTTTGCTTCCGCTGTGAGTGCACATTGGCTATATTGGCTGCTTGAAAAGTAATTATCCTCACTTCCCACCTGATAAATTAAAGACCCCCAGGTTCTTTGCTTAATGGTGCAGAGCAATTCAAGAGTGGTTCTTCTGCAGAAGCTGTTAGGAGAATGTCCTAGCAACCTCACACCCTTCTGGTCCTCATTGTGCTGGGACGACAGCCCATTAATCAGCCTGACCCGGCTTGGAGATGGCAAAGGTCGTGCTGCGTGAAGTCTAATCGGAAAAACAAATTTCACCCCTCTGCAGTGCTTCCGGGCAGGGACGAAGGGGAAGACTTGCTTGGTTTCACACTTAAGCACCTTAAGTATTTTTCCAAGGCTAGAAGGCAACTGATATGAAGGGTTTGTACTTCAAATAGAGGAGCATGAGTCCCTAGGGCTGTGTCCACATTGCTCTGATGTGTGGTTTTGGGAATGACTGGGAGAATGATCCCAGATCAGCCCACTTCACATCTGTTCAGCCACTTCTGTGGGAAGCAGGGATTAGGTCTGATGGAATGCATGATGCCCCCGCCCCAGATTCAACCTTGGAATATGCTGGCAGATCCACTGCCTGTAGGCACAGATTAAAAGCCTGGTCTCAGGCTTGTAATGGTCCTGAAAATTCAGTGTGCCTGTCAGTGGTTTCTGCACAAGAGACTGAGCCATATCCACGCAAAATCCCAGCTCTCCCAAACCCTCTCTCTGACAGAAGCCCACAGTGGGCGCCTGGGCAGGGAAGAGCCATCACAGATAACTCTGCTGGCATCTGGTGGCTTGGAGGTGCTGTATCTGTGACTGGGCATCCTTGATGGATTATTTTTCCATGAATCTATCCATTCAGTTATGAAGTCCTTGCAAGCTTTTAGTTTTCTCTGTGTCTGGTGTCAGACTTGAACTGTTCAATGATGAATTGCATGAAGGGCTTACTTTTCTTTGTTATGAGTCTGTCTCCTTTCAGCTTTACATTATGAGGGCCAAGCTACAATCATCTCCTATTAATCTTCCTTGTTTAGACCTCTGTAATGCCCTTTTGCAGTTCTGGACATGTGCGCTTGTCCTACTTTTGATGGTATTCTTGATTATTGTCTGTACTGCTAATGAAACTGGAATAGTTTATTGCAGTGGATCTAAAATCCATGAATCTAGGAAACATAAATTAGATGATCTGTCTGTGAAAACATCTCCATCCTGGCAGGTGGTGAAGTTCACAATTTGATAAGCCAATGTAAAGACAAGCCAGGAAAAATAATGCATAAACTGCAATATATCCTTGTGTTGGCTTAGTACAAGAAGAAGCCCCCCAGCATCTCTGGCTATCTAATATCATGCTTGAGCATTCTGGCCCAAGATAGCAGTCCTGTAGATGTAGAATTGATTTCATTGGCAAGCAAAGGAATATCTGCCATTTGGCTCCAGGACAAGAGCAGCATTGTGCTATAGATTATTGTTTTCTTATGGACTCTGCAATGGCAGTACACAGTTAATCTCCTGATCCTTTGGTGTGAAGTAGCATATTCCTTCATGGGTGAGAGAAAAGCTGTTTAGCACTGACACCACTACAGGTGCATCGTTCTACAGCACTAACTTTACCTCTGGCAAGGGTTTGTGCATATTTAGCAGTGAATCAGCAGTGGTGTTTTCATCTTTGCTACAGGGAACACAAATCAGCAGCTTGTAGTTGTGCTGGTAGTTTCAATTTACACCTTTCCTTTATAGTTTTAGCCCCTTGTTCTTGCTGTATGAATACTACTGTATATATAATGTAATACCAATCATGTTTATATCACAAACAACTCTGTTGCTGGTTTGTGGTATGGAGTTGTTTCGTCCACATGCACTCTAGTAGTGTAAAGAGAATTTTAAGATAAGACACAAGTGCCACTACTCTATTTTTTGGCATATGCAAAATCATGTGCTCAGCCTTTTAGTCCACAAGAGCTTCCAACTTATTCTGGCTGATTTTTTCCCCCCATCTCTTTTTGTAGCAAGGGTGCTTCTGTTTGGCTTTGTGGTCATCTTGAATTTACGTGTTTCCTTGTGTACATGAATACACAAATGTTCAGGAGATGTTAATAATCTCCCAGCTCAGAGTGTTTGAGACAGCACGGCAAGGTATGACGACCTTGAATGCAACCATCAGCCCTTCCAGCAATCCCAGACATGATTCAAGTTCCCCAAAACCCTGATGGCAGAAACTTCCAATTGGTCTCTTGAACTTTCACATCACAGTAGGATTTAAAGTTTATTTCCTTCCTTCCTTCCTTCCTTCCTTCCTTCCTTCCTTCCTGCCTGCCTGCCTGCCTTCCTGCCTTCCTGCGTTCCATGAAAATGTTGCCTAAGTTTCACTTCATTCTTTAGCTGGAATAGGGCAACATGAGACAGGGTACAGCAGGCAGGCACAGAACCAGGAGTTACATATGCACTTACATATCCGCCACCTACTAGTACCATTAAAACCCAGTACACTTTTAGAGCAGGGAGAGGAGACCCAGGCCTAGCCAGAGCCACTCCTTGGAACATTTCTGCATGAGCCTCTCATCCATTGAACCAGCACAGCCTCTTCCTTCTCATTATTCTCTCACATAATACCTCTACGAATTCTGTTCCTTGCTAATTTCTTTCCCCTCTGTTCATTCCCCTGCATGATGGGTGGCAAAGTCCTAAGCTCCAAAGAAAATGCTGTGCCAAGGCACTTAGACACGGCTGTGTCTGGACACAGAACATTTCTCTCTGATTCTCAGCAGTGTTGTCTGAGTATGTCGCTGTTTGCATGGAGACAAGACTTCTCAATCCCTTTATGAAACAGGAAAAGACTTTTTCTCACCCAGGGAAGCTGAGGCATTATAGAACCTATCCAAATTGCTTCCCAAAAAATTTCTTTTGTGTAGGTAATTTGGAAAATAGTATAGTTGAGGAAGGAAGGGAGGAAAGGAAGGGAGGGAGGAAGGGAGGAAGGAAGGAAGGAAGGAAGGAAGGAAGGAAGGAAGGAAGGAAGGAAGAAAGAAAGAAAGAAAGAAAGAATGAAGGAAAAAAAGAATGAAGGAAAGAAAGAAAGAAAGAGAAACAGAAAGAAAGAAAGAAAGAAAGAAAGAAAGAAAGAAAGAAAGAAAGAAAGAAAGAAAGAAAGAAAAAGAAAGAAAGAAAGAAAGAAAGAAAGAAAGAAAGAAAGAAAGAAAGAAAGAAAGAAAGAAAGATTTTATACTTTGATTCTACATGACTGAATTATCATCCCACATTATTTCTGTGGGTTGCAATGCCAGTGCTTGGGGATCACAGTCCTTCTCAGCTAGAAAAATGCTCCTTGTTGAACTTTCAGCAGCTTAGAACATGTTCCAGGTGCACAGAGCTTAGACCCTACTTTGATCCTACTGTAGAGGCTTGTTTCTCTGCTATGTGTGCTGGCATTGGGATTATCTCGGCAAAGTCTGTTCCCAGCCCTAGGGAATGGCAGTAGGATCTGTTCTGTAGGCCAAGCTGACGACCCTCTTTCTCCTCTCCCCTCAGCTGAATTGAGGCCACCAATAACTTTCATGAGAGTCTGCTACAAAAATGTGCCCTAAGCCTCCTGATTGTAGGCTGATCTTTCAGTTGAGTGGGGACATTAATCCATGGAAATGGCCATTCACCTCCTAGGGAGAAGCAGATGAGGCTCTCTGAGGCTTTACTGATGAGCTTTATCAGTGAAGCTGGCCTGAAAGGATTGGAAAAAGAGCTAAGAAGAAGGTCCATGAAAGCAACTGTTGGAAACTTTTGGAGAGAAGGCAAAGCAGAGGCAGTATATTGCCTAAAGGAAAAGGACTGTGGCAGATGCTTCTCAGCTGGAAATATGCAGTTCTACAAACTCATGTTCTCCTGCTGTAAGTATGGAGAAGAAAAGCCACTGCTAGATATAGTGGCTTCAGCTCTGCTGCCATATTCTCGGCCTCCTCTCCGTAGTGGGAAGTTCCTCCGTGCCAGCAGCATCACTGTCCATAGCTTGGGAGCAGGGTGTGGAGTTTTGGAGTTCATGATACTGATGCTCATCCGTACTGGCACAAAGGGAAGTGGGTTGTGGGCAACAGAGTCATAGATTATATTCTCTACTTCTGACTCTCCCAGCTGATGGCTCACAGAGCACTGATGATCCATGAGAATTCAGAAGATGGCCTATGAAATAGCAGAGAAAAAAAGGAATACAGCAAACCCATAGATACCTTCTTGCACAGCCAGCATCCTTTTTCTGTCCTGGGAAAAAAGCAGAAGAAACTTCAGACACACTGGAACCTGCTGAACCCAAGGGCCAGCAGTGAAGGGGTCAAGGTGCCCTTCTTTGTGGAGAGCATTGGCACCATCTGAGTGCAAGGGAGAAGTGAGAGGGATGTGGCGAAGTGCCTGCCAATAACTGAGGGAGCCAGAGGGAGATTCCTGAGAAGTACAGAAAAAATTTTGAAAATGGGGACCCAACCCAGCATGGCAAATGCAGCATGACCCTTCCTAACACAGCATGGGGAAAACAAAGAGCATCCCAGCTGCTTGGATACTTGACACCAGGATCACACTCAGCAGCTCTGTTCTCTGGTGCTGCTTGGAGTTGATGACTGAGGGTCATTTCCAGCATGGGATTTCATGTGTGAAGCCTATTCAGTGTACAGCAACTGCTGAGACTTTCAGAGGGTGTGACTCAAGTTAAAGGCCGGGAAATGAACACAAGAAACTGTTGCTAGAAACCAAGCTGAAGCACGTGAAGATAATAAAATGGATGTCCAAACTGGGACCTCTTCTGGGGCTGCACAGCGCTGACAAGCTGACCTGGATGTGTCACATCTCTCAGCTTCACAGCTCCTGACACACGGCACCAGCTCTCCCATATGTCAGGAGTCACATTCCCCACTGCTGGAATGCAGCCACCTCTGGAGCAGAACCCAGCAGCTGTTTAAAGAATTGACAGAAATTAACCAGGGACAGGATGCAAAGACACAGCCAAAGTGCAGAGGAAAACAAGGAGGAAAAAATGTCAACCAAGTCCATAGGGTGAGTGTGGTGGTCATAAAATGATAAAGAGCATGGCAATTTACCAGGCATCAGCAGAGCTAAAGGAGCCACCTGGGTATTTTCTGTTGTCCCAAACCAAACACAGTAACACAGCTTATCTGGGATCCTTCTTTTACATATGGTGCCCTGCCATATTCCCTTGTGTTAGAGCTGAGATTGCTGATGTAGATTGATACAGTAGGTTAGCTGATTCTTAGTAATCCATGTAGCCATGACAAAGTGGAAGGAAGCATCTTCTGAAAGCATCTCTTTGTCCTTGGTTGATAAAGAACATGAAATATGTTTTTTCTCCTCGAGCCACTCTCACCATTGGTTCAAGCTGTTAACCTGTTTCGTCTTTTCCAGCCCTGTTCCTCAGACCATCTTGGACACTAAAAGAGAAATAATTTAGAAAATAATCTAGACACATTTTTAAATGCTATCAGAAAAGTCAGGAACAGTTAAAAGCATGAGCACCTCTGTGGTTCAGAGGTGCGAGATTTATCTGCTGAGATGTGAACCTTGCAAGGAAGGACCACTTCATGTGAGTCCTGTTCCCCAGCAAACTGCCTAGGCCTCTAGATGAGAAGACAATTCACTGGATCTTCAGATAATTCAATTGGAAGTGTCCTCAAGGAGTTCTGTGGATCTACTTGTTAATTCGGGGGCATCAGTGAGGTGTTGGTTTGGCACAGCAGAGCTACTCTTACCTCCTTCTCTTCCAGCCCAGTACTGAGTATTCATCTGAGCTAGTCAAGAGAATCTGGACTGGCAATTACCTCCAGACCCCAGCTCAAAAGTAATTAATTAGAACGAGCCACCAGCTGAATCCACCAAGGAGACTGCTGTGCAGAGATATCCGGGCTTTGTGTGGTGGCACCAATCTGAACAGGCTGGCCTGTGAAAGGAGGTGGCACAAGGGAAGAGAAGCGTAAGGTTTTGAGGTAGATAATGGAAGAATGAAGAGACAGGAAGCCCTGAGTTCCCATACTGTCATTGCCCCTGCCATTTCTGTCCAGAGAAAGCTCTCTGCTCCCCCCACACAGATTGCCCCTTGCTACCATTGTGTTTGGCTACTTGGAAAGCCATCTAAAAGCCTCCCTTCATTGCATTCAGTGTGCAGCCACAGGAACAGCAGCCATCTGGATTCTATCCAGCTGTCCAGTGAGAGAAAGGGAAAATTATTTAGTAGTAGCAGAGAAGAAGGGGCAAAAAGAAAAAACAAAGAAAAAGAAAAAGCCAGAAATCATTTTTTTTTTGTGGCACACTATGACGCACAGATTTGGGAATGAGGGTTGTGAAAGCTTTTTGTTTAGCTTATTCTTTTCTGGTCTGACAGCTGATAAGTCCCACAGCTCAGAAACATCTGACAGGACTGGCTGAAGTAAATTCATCTTTCATCTGCCCATCATGCTCCTGAAGTGGAGAGTGACAGAACTGTTGCTCTTCTGTCTGAATGCTGCTCTCCTTCCTTTTCCCTCTTTCGTGTGCTGTTGTTTGGAGCTTGGGAAAACTGGTTTCCTTCCTGCCTACAGCTTTCTCCCCAGGTTCAGGGCAGCATCCGTCTGCCCTTGCACCTGCTCCCTACAGCTGCAAGCTGCCTCTGCTGAAACCATTTGCACCCGAACAAGCAGCAGGCTGCTGGGGCCCCTCTGGCTTTGCCTCGACTCCTTTCCCTGTCATATTTTCCTTGCTGCTCTTGCAATTAGCGCGCTTGTTCACTGCTCTTCTCGCTAGCACCTTCTGCTTTCCCAGCACACTGCCCTTCTAACCCTCCTCGAGTCCTGTGCGCTTGCTGCAGCAGGGCTTCTCAGTGGCAGCTTTCGAGACACAGCTTCTCTGCTTTACTCCATGTCCTGTCCCCAAAACTGCTGAGTATCAATGCCCTGAGGGCAGAGATGTATTCTTTGTGTCCCACTCATTTAAAATGCCAGCCTTTACTGGTGATGGCCCTGCCTGACAAATGACATAGACTCTTCTCAGTTGGGACATATCCCTGATGTCTACCAGCTACTGCCTCCACAGTGGCCCAGAGCAAGCAGATCCTCTTCATACTCACCAGTCAGTTATCACAGCTGAACTGGTGGGGAAAAATGTGTATGTTTTGCAGATTGCCACCCCAGGTTATCACTGGTAGTTATCACTGGTAGTGGGTGGCACATAGTCTGGGGTTTGTGTGGCACCTGTGGGGTTTGTGTGCCGCACCATTTGAGGTGCTACAAGCATTGCCCTTTCAGGTAGGGTTACATCGAGACAATACACTCCTGGCAGACCAGCAATTTCCACGGGCTGGGAAATCTGAATGTTTTCACAGTGTATGCTGAGATGACAGCAGTGAAAGACAGCAAGGAGCAATGTCTGAATTTGGGTGACCTGTATATCTTTCCATATGGGGCAATAATCCTGTGTCCTCTCTGCTTTGTTAGTACTCATCCATAGTGCATTTTTTATTGTGGGGGTAAGTAGCAACCTTTCTGAGGCAGAAACTACCATTTCATTTGAGGTCATGTATCATCTAGAATGAGATGTAAACTTTTCATAAGGCACTTACTTTCTAGCCTGTTAGTAGGTGACAGAGAAGTAGTAAAGGTTGCAAAAGAAGACTGCAAACTACTGAATGGAGAAGTTTTATTCCAAACATGGGGTTCTTTCCCATAGATAGGTGAGAAACAAAATAACAGGAACGATTAAATAAAAAAGAGGCTATAAATTACTTGTACGACAAATGACATTGTATTCTGACATACATTTTAACAGCAAGTTAAAATATGAATTCTAATAAAAATAAACCACCATCCCAAACAAACCACCCTCCCATCTGCTGGGAAATCTTGCTGTGCTTTCTGCAGCAGAAAATCAATGATCTAATTTCACTTGAACTCGACAGGCTGCATCTCCCAAATAAGGCACACCACTGGACACACTTGAAAATACAAAGTTGTTTCGGCAAACTCTTTCCTTTGCATGAGAAGGCTGTCATTTTGGTCTCCAGTGGTTTGTTTTCTCAAGCATGTGTTTTGCTGAATTAAAACAAGCACCTGTTTTGCAAAATGGGACCTCTAACATTTTATTCACTCAACTCTTGTAATAGGCTGCACATAGTGATTTTTTTCTGCCATGGGTTCTGCAGTCCTTTTCTCTTACAGCTCCCTGGCTCATCCCTTCCCAGATTCAAAACAATGTGTCCAAGTTACGTCTGGCCACCAGCTGGGCTCCGAAGTCTGTGCAAGAAGCTTAGCTGAATCCTCCTCGTATATCATGGCTGGTCTCACAATATCTGTTTATGTCCTGTAAATTAGTGCAATGTGGCCCCTAACCAGGATCCTCATAGTTTTACAAGCAGTTACACAAGTCTTGCCAGGCCAGTTGAGAACCTGGAAGGGATGATAAAAGCTCTCAGCTTAGTGTGCCTGGTGGATCTTTGCAATTCAGCTCGAACAACAGAGGAAAAGAGGGAAAGAAAGAGGATGAGGGGGAGAGAGAGAGAGAGTCTCAACTATTTTGTTGAGTTCCCGGATCTGGTTCAGCACCATTAAGAAAGGGGATATTGAAGAGTGCTTTTCATTCCACCATTTTGCAGTGGGTAATTGCTTTCCACACGGTGCATTGGGTTTTGATGTGAGTCCAGCTGCAGTAATGCAAGCTACAGCAAGGGCTGTTCCAGTGCAAATGTGTTATTTGAGTGTCTCTTTACTCACACTATGACTAAACAGAAGCAGCTGTGGCCAGAGGGCCATCAGTGCTTTGTATCACACAATCTGGCATTTAATGGAAAGTTTTCGTGTTTTCAGTTGGAAAAAACTTTCTTCCTTCCATTGCTGGAAGTTTTGAAGAAATTAATATTTTGCGTGATGCAGAAGAGTGCCCTGAGAAACAATTGTCCTTTCCAACACAAATACAAGCCTGGCACCATCTCTGCCTCCAGTATGACTTTAACATGCTATGAACCTCAGCATGCCTGGGAGCCATCAATATATGTCAGTCAGAGAAACCACCTGTATATTTCTGGAGACCATCAGTTTAAAGAAAATTATGTAAAGCAGGAGTAAGGACACTTTGGAATAAAAAGAGTACATTGCTTAGCCAGGGCAAGAAGATGCCATCAGTCTTCAGCCTTATAATCTACAGGGATGAAAATTCCTTATTACTCAGCTATTCAAAATTAGCCTGAAGAAAGCACTGAAGGGGAACGAGACTGCCTTAGCACAAAAGTACAATAAATGTCTCTTACCCTGCTTCTTTTGGAACTTGAACAAGGTTTTAGCCATCAGCAACAACGGGAAGCTCAGGACTTTGGGTGAGCAGCCCTGACTGACTCCAGAGAGTCAGGCAGACAGGGCAAAGATACATGTCTGTGGTAGTTGTAAGATTTGGGATTGTCTCACAAGAATCAGTGGCCACATCTTTGGGGAGAAGTTTTTTCTGGGCATCTCTTAAAACCTTCTAAAATTTTGTTTTGAGGTTATTTTCAGGTCTTCAAGAACAAGCTCTTCTTAATGGGGCTACTTGCAGCCTGGGACAGCTGACAAAGCAAGCAAACTCGTGAATGAATGGAAGCATAAGGACGGACCATCTAAATAGGGCCATTTTGTATTTATTACCCTCCTCAGAAAGAAGCGAGGAAACAAGAAAGATCTACTCAATAAAAACCATGGCTCCCCAAAGGTCTCATATTCCTTAATTGCAGCTAGAAGCAAGTGGCTTTCTCAGGTTTGGTGCAATGAGCCTTTTGGAACCACTGGGGTTAAAACTCAGGATCTTGAATCCAACTTTTATTTCCCTGTTGAAATCCTAGACCACACAACTTTCTGATTATAAGTGTATGGGCACATCTATGCACATGGAGAGGAAGCTCAGCATCACATAGGTGGTCTGCTGTCTTTCTGAGAGGATACAAATGGTAACAGAGGTGAAAACCATGAGTCACTCAAGAGGAGAAGGATGCTGGTTCTGACAAGCCCATCAGCTGCCTGTAACTCTCACCACCTGAAATTTGTACCTTTCATTTTCAAATTAATTCTGTTTTTTTTGACTGGCCTTGATGCTTAAAACATAATTTACCAATGACTTTCCTTGGTAATTAATTTCACACGTTCATTACAGGCCATTTGGCTATAAACACATGTGGATTTCCTTTTTAACTCTTCATTTCCTAAGTTTTCAATAGAGAGCTTCCAAAGCTAAACCACAGGAATGGTCTATGTAGCTCAGGCTTATTAAATCTACCCCACCGTGTCAAGTGTCTACAGTGCATACAATTATTTGGGCTCAACTACAGTTATGAGAGAATTCATTTCACCCAAGGGTAGATTAAGTCTCTAGGTGTTTTGTATCAGAATGGTGACACTCATGTTGCAAAATGAGATGGAAATGCTAAATTCCTAGACTCTACTCAGATCCCAGTACATGCTCTGGAGTTCATGACTTCCAAAGCCAGGTTCAGTCAACTACTTCCTTTCCACACATACTGCATAATCCATGTACATAACAACACTAAAAAACCTGTGTAGGTGCCAAAGGTCAAGCTCCTTTGGATCCTCTGTGGGAAGTAAAGCCAAGGTACAATTAACCCTAAACAGACAGAATATCTACGTTTAAGAAACAACAGATGGAAATACGTACAGTCAGTTTTACCAGCAACTTTTTTTTTTATCTTCAGGTAATGACTGTTTCAGACTACTCAGGTAAAAATAGTCAGGAAAGAGAGGGCAGGAAAATTTTTTATTATCTGTCTGTTCATATATGGTATAAAGAATCCAGCAGGCAATTGCTATTGAAGGTTAGAGAAAGTCCCAGACTCCAGAAGTCATCCTGTGGTTTGTGCCTGAAGGTGGTGGAACCCTGAGGAGTAAAATACTGAAAGATTCATCATGACACCTCAGTTATCAGATATGACTGTATGAAGAATTCATCATGTTTCTCAGTCTTTCCATTTTGGACACCTACTCTGTAAAATATAGTGATTGTAAAGCAGCTCCTTACAGTGAATAGATTATCTATCATGAGATGAAAGACACTGTTTTTCCTCATTTATCTTAGTTTTATTTTCTAAGGAAAATGTTGCAGTTGTCCATCAGTTTTATCCTAATGAAAGAAGTTTTCACAGGGGAGCTTCTGTGAGGAACTGCAGAAAGGAAGCCTGCTGTAGTTTGTGAGATCAGAGTGGTTGGCAAATCTAGAGAGATGGCTCCTACCTAAACAGAAGATTGAGACACAGGAGATGCAGACTCCCTGAGGGTCTGCCACGGGAGACAACAAAACCAGAATCAGATAGAAAAATCTCCTTTTGGAAGTTCTCCAAACACAACCCAACCCCAAACACTGGAACCCAACACAATCTATCCTGTGGGAACCTTGGGGTTTGGGAAGATAACTTCCTCCTGTTAAAGGATACTCACCAGCCTGTCTTTTATGCTCTGAAGCAGATGGAGGCCTCAAGCCCAGCCTCCTGCCTCTGCCCTTCCTTGTACATTGTGCTCATGCCCTCTGGCCATCTCAGGGGCTCTCTGCTGACTCTTCACCTGCTCTCAATTTCTCTCATACTGGGGCCCATAACATTCAAAGTATTTCACATGGCTCTTGAATAAAGAAATAAGGGAAATTATAACTTTCTGTAATAATTTAAAAGTCCATTGCCTCACTGTCTCCTTGTCTGTTTCTCCTTTCCACAGAAAGGAGAAAGAGCTGCTAATTGCTGTGAAATCTTTTCTTATTTGCCCTTGAACTGGACTGCCAGAGAGTACCTGCTCATCATTGTTACAGGCTGACAACAGCACTGCAAAGACCTGAGGATTTCCAAGTGGTTTGATGGTTTTATCTGGGCTGACTTTTGCTGTTTGTATACTACATTATAGCTCATTAAATCAATAGCAGTGATTCACCAGGGAGGAGACATACCAGGCAGTTGTCTAAAACCTAACCTGTAAATATCATGGGCTGTGTTTTGCTTTGCTTTTAGCTGACAGACGAGACAAGTAAAAGGATTTTTTTTTCCTCTGTGTCATTGGAGGGAGAGAGATTCGTATGGACAACTCATACTGTGTAGAAGTTACCCTTTCCCCTCAGGTTGGACAAAGTTTTGTGATAGCCTGAAATCATCTTAACAGCTCCTTCTGCTCCCAGCAGCCACAGATCCCTCCCAGCCACATCTTTGAGTCCTCTTGAGAGCCTGCCCTTCTCTCAGGAAGTGTTCCACTGCCTGACAAGCAGATATAAGACAGCATTAAAGAGACAACATGTTCTCAGATAATATGTTCCAAATATAACAAGTCTATTTTTATTAAATTGACCAAAGGCCTCCCTGCTTCCTAATCAGAGAGCCTGATTTGCTTACTTCCCCCAGACCTAACTGCCCTGGCTCACTACAGCTGTATCATGAGATAGAATTACATTTTCATAACGATTCAAATCTTTTCCCAGGTCCCTAAGTATTTTCACAAGAAGGATACAAATAAGGAAAGTAGTTTAAAGAAAAAAAAAAAAAAAAAGGAAAAAGAAAAAGGAAGAAACCCCCTACACATTTTCCTGTAAAATCCAGCCTCCAACCCTGATCTGTGTGTGGTCTTTTTTGTCTTTTCTTTTGGCTTCCCTCAAGACATGGCTTATTGCATTGGCCTGGATGCTGTCCTACCAGCACAGCTTTCTGGCCAAGCCCAGATCCCAACAACAAAGTCACCTTGGCAGGTGCCAAAATAAACGCCAGCCTCCAGCTACCTGCATCGACTGCTGGTGCTTCCATGTGTGTTGTAGGCTGTGAGGCTGAAAGGCAGCGTCTTTTCCCTCTGCTCCTCTGATCTGTATCAGCTCTCAGCCCTGGTCTTTTTGATTCAGGGGAGCCTTCAGGAGAACTACTTTTAAATGCTCTTTATTTTGAAAAATGTGAAGTTGTCTAGAGAGAACTGGCTGTGAAGTGGACAGAGGCTGAAAACTGTGTGTGTGATATGGAAGCTGCATGTACACAGTCGTGGTTCATACCTGCAGCTTCAGCTTTTGCTGCAGCTTTTGCTCATGTGGGCGTGCATGTGAGTGTGTCCTCATGTACACAGTGTGCAGGGTGTGCACCTGTGGGTTAATTCCAACGGGACTAATTTTTGGTGTCAGGCATATTGCTCACAACTGGAGTAGCTCCTCTGGGAGCCAGTCCAAGGTTTTACGATCACACAATCACTTCCATTGGATTTATAAGGTGCAACTAAAATTAGGAGGCATTCAAATTCATGAGTGATGTAAAAGGGGAAGTTACAGGTCACGCTTAAATTGGTCAGAAAATTACAGGAGTCAAGTAGGAAAGGGGTGCAGTCTGGCCAGTTGCAGGCACAGAAGGGGCAAAGGAAGCAGGAACTGGCAGGCGCACAGGAACTTTGCTTTGTTCCCCTTCTTTTTATTAGCTGCAGTGGTTGTTTTTCCACATTCCATCATATAAACCAGACTAGGTCTCAGAGACCTGCTTCAAAGTGAGTTGAAAGACTGCTAATGACTTGCTTGGGCTCCAGAGCTTGCTCTGCTCTCAATATGGCTTGTGCTTTTAGATTGTGTGAGTGGACACACCTGACCTGCTCAGGAGCCTTTCCTGCCCTGGATGCATGCAACAGACACCCGGTTGTATCTTTCAATGTCCACTAGAATTATTTTCTGTAAAAGATGAATTAAAACATAAAGATGAGTTAAAGCAAAGAAATGCATGGGGTCTGGAGGAGCCCAGTACCTTTCTTTACCTGCAGCACAGTGGATCTACGTAAGGTTCCCAGATTTCAATGAGCAAGGACAAAACTAAACTTTGGAGATGACTTCCAAAACATGTAGATGTTAAAGTACAGAGTCTAAATAACTAAAGATAAAACAGAATAAGTAACTGTCCAAAAATACAAAATTCAAAAGGAGGAGGAAGAAGAAGAGAAGAAGTAGTAGTCCTTTCCCCCCAAAGACTTGTGGAACAACTGACTGAAATGCCAAAGGATACAGGTTTTGGAAGTTGTATTTCAGCTCTGCAGACTTGTTGAACCTTTTCCTGGTTCAACATCTGTGGTCTGTATTTCATCCCTGCAGTGCTCATTGGAGGACTTCATTTCCCAAGAGTGGGGAAGGTGACACCTTGTACTCAGGGTGCATGGGTTCAATTGTGTTAAGGTTCACAATTGTTTCAGGTGAGCAAAAAAAACCCTCAGCTAATGCTGGGCCCAAGCATTATGCTCTAAAAGCAGGTTCAGAAATGCTATCACGAGTTGATGCTGTTCATTATTTACACTGGGTTCATGTGTTTTACTGGCTGTTTTAAGCCTTGCTTCCTAAAGAAGCAAAGTGTGTGCTACCCAGCTCTTTCGGTTTGTGCATGGCTGTGTGTCCTTGCCATTTCCCAGGACTTTCTGAGTCCTGGTTTGCCTCCCATCTGTGAGAGAAGCACAGCTACCAAAAACGGTATATTCTTAAAAGCTCTAAGAAACTTGGCAGCTGGACACCAGGCAGCTGTCACTGCAGTGCGGGAGGGAGCGTGAGGATACCTCTTCTCACACACCACAAAGACACTTTGTTTCATCCACAGGGAAAGCTGTGATGGGAATTTGCACCTTAAGGCACAGTGATGAAGAGAACTGTACGTGAAGTCATCACTAGTGTCAGTCCTTGCAGGACTGCTGTGAGCAGCATGTTGCAGGAGTTACAAGAATATGAGGAAAATGGTCAAAAGGGCACTCTGGGTGCTCAGCTGGGTGGATGGAGGGCTTATGTTCCCAGGCCACCAAGATGGTTTGGAAAGTTTTATTGCTGGCCCCTACAAGCCTAGAAGCAAAACTGACAGGATTTATTTTCTTCCTGGAGAGGTGCAAAAGAGCAAAGTCCAGAGGAGTTAACCTGGAGACACTTAACTTAAAAAAGATAAATTTGTTGAAACTCAGTATTTCCCTAAATCAAAGGACTTGAGGGAGAGATTTTTCTTTAAAAAGTAAAAAAACCCCTCAACATTTTGCCATAACAGTGCAACTATTTGTTTTAAAAAAATGAAGCTCGTCTTAACCTGATTTTTACCACACATTTTTTCCCCCAGCAAAATAGAAAAAAAGGTTAGTGTTTAAATATGTGTTTTAATTTTCTAAAGTATGAAGGAAGAAATAATTCAATGTTTCATGGCAGGAAACCACAACAATTTTAGGGGCAAACAGCTTTCTCCCTGAAATGAAATATTGGATAGAAACATAATAAAATGATCTACCTTTTTCACATAAGAAAGCCCTGAATTACTTCCTGATCAGAATGAACCTACAGCTTTTCTGGTAGGGAGAAAACCCTACAGTAAGTTTTTGCTAAACACTGCTGGACTTCCCTCCCATCCCACCTTCGGCTCAGATGCTGCATCCTTCGTAAGGAAGTGGAGTCAGCCTGGCAGGTGGATGTGGTTAGCTGCACGTCATAAGCAAACGTGGTGTGTCTCTGGGGAGCAAAAGGAAGGAGAGTTAATTTCTGAGACAAGAGGCAGCTGGCAGGCAAAATCCAGGAATAGCCACACTGTCTTCTCCAGGAGAAAGTTCAGGCTCTCTCTTTGCTTGGCTCGTTGGGTTTGTTGTTGTTATTCTTGTCTGAGAGACCAGAAAAGTCCCAGAAGGACACAGAGGAGCTGTGATGAGATGCCAGAGCAAAAAAACAATGGTATAAAGTCCTGCAGCATGGAGAGGCATTTACAGGGATGTCCAGGTTTTCAGAACTGCACACGAAAGTTCCTGTTTTGAGAGTTGGGTTTTGGGAATCCAGGCTGGCAGCTGTGCCTCCTGCGCGTGCTGGCGGTTTCATTTCTCTACCCAAACATGGGGTTGTCTGCATTTCTGTAGTGAAAGCTGATATTGCAAGAGAGGAAAAAACAAATCAAATGGGGGAAATGTGTTTCATTTGACAATGGGTCTTTAGAGCCTGCATTTTTTAGAGCTAGGCTTTTGGAGTATTTAAAAAAAAAAAAAAAAAAGAACAATCCAAGTCTGAGATATGTGCAAAATATAGCTCAAATCTGAAGGCTGTAACTGTGTGAGAAAAGTCAGATGTTAAACAATCACAGTTTTATTTCTCCCAGCAAGACAGCCTGTGCACCTGTAGCCATTATTGTCTCTACTGTATAAAGTGAAAATGAATATCACATTGTATTGAAAACCCTCATGGAATACAATTACTCAACAGGAACTGTCCTAAATCTATCAGCTGTAACTCACTTGTAATTTTGTGGGACTAATGCAGAGAAATGTTTCTCCATGCATAGTTTGCCCCCAGCCTTTTCCCCCATTAATACATTTCATCCACTTTTGCTTACGATGGCTAAATTGCTTGTAAAAGATTAATTACCTATGAGCAGTGTCTGTCTTGGTCTGTAGGAATGACATTATGCTGAACATTAAATGCTGACACTATTAAACTCTGCCGGACATGTTTTGATATAGTAACTCAGCAGACCACAAGTGAAATGGGTCCCTCATCAATTCACTACCTCATTGTTTTTCTGTCATCAGCAAACTTTGGGATATAGTCTCAGATGACAAAACTCAAGAGTTTCATTCATGTAAGTGGAGTAGCTTATTAGAGCTTTTTATTTCCTTGGAAGTTTTGTTGAGTTTCCAGATGCAGGAGGGAATATTTTTTTATCAATAGCCTTGACCTGAGATACAGAAGCTGCCATTTTCCAGACAAATATGTAGGCTAGTTGGGAAACTGAGGATCTATCAACTGAATTCAACTTTTTAAGACTAAACATATTTTTCTTGTTGAGTTTCAAAATTATTATTTTGCCACTTTATGAAGCAGAAAGTGGTTTTGCTTGGTGGGTAGAAAGGACAAATGAATTTCTGCATCCTTTTCCCACTGGAAAGAAAAGCAGAAGAGATTTGAAAAATCCTGAGATATAGCAGTGATAGAGGGACTTCCTAACAGTGAGAATAATGTTTTTAAAAGCTTAGGCTATTTTGAAATCTAATTTCTTTCTCCAGTCATCCAGGTTTTACTTACCTATTGTTTTACCTTTCACTTAGAGGAGTTGTTTTCAACCTCCTGTTCATTTGCTGACCTCTCAGCAGTTTCTGTGAGGGCTTGAGCCCTGCAGACCAGCTTTAGCCCACTAGATTTTGACTTGTCTCTCTTGCTGCTGCTGGTAACATGCCCATGTGGATCACAGGTTGCCTGACTTACACTTGGGAGCACAGGCTCCACTCCTACACCTGGTCACATGGCTCTGCCTCCAACAGCGGATGGAGGAAAAGATCATCCAGATATCCCTGTCTCTGTTAACAGTGTCACATATGGTATTTAGCTTTGTCTCTGGGGACTCTATCCTCGATGGACCAGAAAACAGCATAGTTGCAGCTGAATAACTAAACAACAGACTTCTTGAAGCAAAGAGGATCTATATAGCCTCCTTTGAAATACTGAATGACCATGGTATGAGTTAGGAAAACCTGCTTTCAAAATCCAGTTAGTTTCTCCCCCTACAGCTGCGTTTCTCATTACCGCTGCCTATTTCCCACTTGTCACCAAGGCACTGGTGACTGCTCTTGTTCCTCCCCTGCTTGCATAATTCCATGTCCCCAAAATTCCCATCTGCAGCTTGTGTGCAGCATTCACTGCTGACCCCATCCTGGCCTCCTGCTGTGCCATACTGTCCAGCTTTAACCCTTGGACCTGGTTGGAACTTTGGTCCCCAGTGGGAGCATGTGTGTGTGGGTGTCTCACCACACCAAGGTGGTAGATACTGGCATGTACTGCTGGGCCCTCTATCACCGTCTGCTGACCTATCCTCAGTGTGTGTGTGAGTGTTTGCAAGCTCCATGGTACTTAAATCCAATCCCTCTGACCCTCCCCCTGAGGAGATTATACTTGGATCTCTTGGTTGCAGATGTACTTGTGTAGAGCAAGGAGTCGAGGAGCGGAGAACATGGTGCATCTTTCAAGGATCAGCATTTTCAACTGTAAAACCTTTTGTTCTGTAATCGGGATATTTCCTAGCAGTCCACATGGAGAAGAAAAGGGACATTGTCTGGTGAGTGGCTTCATTACTAATCTTTTCTGGATGCATTTTAATTCATTTTAAAGACTCTGCCTCCTGTCAGACCTTTCGTTTGTTAAAGGGGTTTGTTAAAGAGATTAACTGCAAGGGGAATATGAACCTCAAAACACTGTGTCCCTTCCCCCAACCCCTCCTCCCTTCCCCCCAAGATTAATATTACACTAAGAGGAAGAGAAAAGGTACTTTCTGTGAAACACATTACAAGATTTTTAGGAAGAGAGGGAAGGAGGAGGAGCAATGGAGCATGGTGGACTCTTTAACCCATGGAGGAGCTGGAAGGTGGCAGTACCGATATGACATTTTCCCAGCTATATTGTTCCCCATCCATTTATCTGTGGAAGCTTTGTGCAAACACAGCTGTTTGTTAGGAATGCCAGCTTAGGGAAACAAACCATCTGCCTCGCTTTGCTTTTATTCCTGTCTTCTACTCATGTGGGAGCTTGGAATAACTTGCCCCACCCCTTAAAAACATATGTACCATAAAAACCTTTAAATCGAAGTCCAGGCCTTCAGCCAGCTGAAGGAATGAGAACTTATTGATTTCCCACATCGACTTCCTACCCAGGGATCTCAAAGCCCTTTGCACAGCGTGGGAAGTGGCAAAGTCAACAGGATCCCTATGTGGAACTGTGAGTTTAATTTCAAAATTCAAGGTCTCAGTAGATGTCCTTTGAGATACACATTTCATGGGTTTACTAGCGAGATTCCCTCAAATAACTCAAGGAACTATTTCAGTCCCTCTTGTCATCCATAAAATCTGAAAGTAATTTATTTATGTCCCTATGAGCTCTTAATCTCCCTATGGTTGAACCAGGCTTCAGAAGTTCTTGAAAAGGATAACAAAATGAAATACCATGCAACAGCAGAGTGGTGTATCCTGCTCAAAAACATGGGTTTCTTACCTGCATCTCTAAGTGCTCCTCTAACATCCAATTAGCAAATGCTACAATATGAGTATGGAATGTAAAATTAATCTTTTACAGAGAATGCTTACAGAGCAGATGGATCACATCCTCATTACCCATTGCAGTGTAAGGACAGAGTATTCTTTCTGTTGCCTTTAGAGGGAATTGAGTAAGGACTGGTTACTGGTTGTAGAAGGAAAATAAGATGATTTCAAGAAAGAAACATGCAGGATGTTGTCCTTAAGCAGAATGATTGTCTGAGTTGCCAGAGGATGGAGGAGCATTGCCTAAAGCAGGTTGGATATTGGGCACAATCCAACATAATCATGGTGTTGGGAAAGAGACAAGCGCCATATTGTGATGGATAAGTGGGACAACTGCCTGTAAGTATGAAGTAATTCTTCCACTCTTATTGCCATTAGTAGGGACCCAATACTGTGTGCAGTTTTGGTCACTGCTTTTCAGGAAAGATGTAAACCAGCTGGAAAGTAACAGGAATGATTGAAGATCAGACTTAGAAAGAAAGATTGAAAGAAGTAGAGTTGTTTAGTCTAGAGAAGAGAAAATTAAGGGGTCTATGATAGATGTCTTTGTGCACACACAAAGCTGCAAAAAAAAAAAAAGGCACAAAAGGAACAACCTGCTTTGCCTGTCAATGCAGATGGGGTGAGAGGCATTGGGTTAAAACTGAAGCAAACAGCTTTAGTGACTTGGGACGATGTGTGCATCACATGGGCAGATGTGTCCATCAGAACTTCTGAAATCATAAGGCATAAAATCTGGAATGGCACAGGTATAACCATCCTACACTGGCATGATTTTTTCCAGTGACTTTTGGAGACTTTGGCAGTCTTGTTTGCTATGATCCTTTGTATTTTCCACATAGTGAGTCCAGGATGTCTGATTTCCCCAATTCTTTTCTAGCTCTAAAGCTGAACACGTTCCTGAAAAAGCACATGAAATGATTGTGGATTGATTTGGGGTGAAATGGTAATTATTCAAGAAACAAACCAAAACCATAAAAAGCCTGATGAATAAAAAGTAAAAAGCTTCCCATATATTATATTTTCTTGCTGGATGTTAGGTTTCAGGGACAAATCCATCCTGCCATGGTGCAAGAAAACTCCACACCCTCATAAAACCAATATAATGAGCAGAACATGGTAGCAAATCCTCCTGGTTTTGTTTTAGTTTGGAAGGCATTAAAGAAAAATGTTGTGCAGAGGGAATGGAAATGTTGCCCGGGTGCCAATTCCACAAGGGCGTGTTCTTCTAGAGCCAGGTATGTCACTCAATGAAAAGCAGTGTTCAGCTCCTGCCATGGTTTGGGGATTAGCCAAAGACGTTGGAGAGGGTTGGATGGAAGGAGAAAGAAGCCTGGTACTTTTTGCTGCCAACTTTCTGCTTTTTGTCCAGCTTTCCCTACAGAAATGACATCTGAAATGCAAGCTGGCCTCTTTCCCTTATGGAAACCTCAAACCAGATTTAATAGTAGGGGCTTATATTCAAGTGTCCCATAAAGTGTTGTAGAGAATTGTATCATTACTGGAGCATTTTGTGGTTGGTCCAATCTTTTAACCTGAAATCTTCCCCACCCTAGAATTTTGGACTATCCAGAGTGGACACATCTATTCACTCCTATAGATATTTATTATTTTGTTTTACTTCACTGCTTTATGTCTTATGAACAGAGCAAGAAGCCATTATTCTAGAGAGTGGCTAAGCCGTGACTACACCCCACAAGACTCTAAGCTGACATTCATAGCAATGGAAGGAGGAATGATGGTAAGGCAATGGGGAACCCAGACAAAATGTGCCCATGTTATCACCTGCAAGAGAAAGATGGACTCAGCACCTTCCTAACTTGGGCTCTGGCAAGCAGAGTGTACATGGAACATGGTGCCTGCTGCTGGACTGGGCTGTAGTTTGACCTAAGTGGCAGTGATTTTAGCCTGCTAGGGCAATGGATGCATCTATGTGCTGCAGACAGCTTCACAAATCACAAGTACTGAAGCACTTTCCCTCTCTCTTGACATCCATAGGATCTGAAAGCAATTTTCTTGAACACCACTCAATCCCTATGGAATCTTGCTGCTTTCACCCCTATTACATGCCACAAGGCTTTCCCACAAGGGTTTAATCTTTTGCTGCCTCAACTGAGAAATCTGTGGAAGCAGAAAGAGCACAGGACAGAATAAAAAAAGAAAGAAAACACAGTCGGGAATTGTTCAGCCTTGTTCCAAGATGCCCTGTATCCCTACAGCTGAGATTCTTCTGAAATTCACTGGTACTAACTAGCATTCATCACTCCAACCCAAAACAATTTACTGGTGGCGATTTTCCACTTCCAGCTGGTGACCTCCTGACCTCAGAAGTTAAGATAATTTTCATTCATGCTACTGAACTTGGCATCTGAATTTTAATGTCACGTTTTTTTGCCTCCCAGCCCCTTCTGATTTCCTGGTAGAGGCTTAGAGCCTGTGCAATTATTTCAGGGGAAAGGGAGAAGTAATTAACAACCCCCAAAGCATGTCAGCAGTACATGGCAAGAGGACTCCTGCATGGTAGTGCAAGACTTGTATTGTCAGGTGAGTGTTGTGTTGCTGGGAGACAGCACCCGTTGGCTAGGTCAGTTGTCTGACATCAGTTATGGGTCACGTAGTGTGGAAGGGGTCATATACAGATGCTCAGCAGGCACTAAGGAAAAGTTACAAGAAAAGATGGAAACACCATCAAAGGGATAATCAGTGGGAAGACAATGGGATATCTTTTCAGTGTGCTCATTCAACCTAGTTGTTTGGGGAACAACCAACACCAGAGGGAGTTTGGTGGCCAACACACCATCATTGGGCTCTGGGATGCAAACCCCAGGGACATTCTGGCACTCAGTGAAATGGGAGTTAGGTGACTGAGTATCTTTGCTGACCCACAACTTCTGTATGATTCTATATCATATCAATGTTGTCATAAAGTTCTTTGAAAATTCTGGGAAAAAGGAATGAAATTTTTTCCATGAATTTTATGTCACTCATCTTCTCTTCCACCTTACCTTTATATGCAGTCCTTTTGTGTAAGTACTTAATCACAGAAGATAAAGTCAGAAATAAACTTAGGAACTCCCATTAAGAAATACATGGCTGAATATATTTCCATTTATTTATCCAATACCTGATAATGAGGCTGGAGATGGATACTGACTGGATACACTGGAGTGTCACAGCATTTATTGTCACTGTCACACCAAGAGAATATGAAACTGCTTTTTTGTCACTATTGTCCTATTAATTGTATTAATACATTTATAGTTTTTATTAATTGCTGTCATACTCTTTAGAGCCCAGAGTTCCTACTTGGGAATGTCACAGTGTTTCTAGAACCCAGAGAAAAAGTGTTGACACGGGCTTCTTTTTTTTTTTTGGGGGTGTAACAAAACATTAAGAATTTGGGATCTATGGCAACCTCTTCTCTCTCCTGAGGTGTCCACCACCCGTGAGATCTGTTTGCTCCACTTGCCCAGCCACAAGTGACATTCAAGACCAACACTTTCTGAATTCAGCAGTTATTCATGAAAACAAAAAACTGAGCAACAACAGCAACATTTACTAATTTGTTTTTCACACTAAACAGAAGTTTCCCTTTCTGCATTAAAGTGTGGAATCTCTGAAGCTGTGAATCTGAAATGAAAACCTCCATCTGTGTCTCCGTGTGTTCCCCTGGCCTCTTTACGCTGCTCCAGGGTAGCTGAATATCAGAACAGATCAACACTGGCAAGAGAAATTAGTGCCTCATTTGCCCACAGTGTTAGGATGAGGACCATCCAAATTTTGCAAACGCTGATGTTAAATCAAGAATAGAACAATGTGACAAGCAAACACAGGTTTCTGCTGGGAAAGCAGAGTAAAGTGGCCCTGGAGACACCTTCAGAAATTTTCATACTCACTTAAAGTATCCCTGATTTATTAATTGCCCAAAACATTTCCTTCACTGTAGACATGTCTGCTAGCCAGAGTTGAGAAGTGAACCAGGGATGGTCGGGGCTGCCAGTGTGGCTCTTCATATGGTGAAGGAAGAGCCAAGCTAGAACTGAGACTGCAGGGTAATCTCGTAAAAGACCCTCACAAACATTTCTGAAAGTTAACAGTGTGGTGGACCCTTCCCTATAAGATTTTCTCTCTTGTCCTCCTTTTGTTTCCCGCAGAATCGTCTGAATTTCCATGATTTTGAAAATGGCTAGCTTTGGACATGCTTTGTTACTGACTTCCATCTGGTGCTGTCATTTAAGCTGGAGCTAAACGGGTTGTCACACGCTCAGAGATCAGCATAAATGCCCTGGCATCAAAGGTTCACAGCCACAAAGGACCAGGCTGCTTCTGAAAAGACGCGAGGATCAAGTCCATTGCAACGCAAATGTGGCCGATTCCCTCGCTGGTGTTTTGTTTCTGTCTGGGCTTAGAGAGGGGAGGCTGAGGACAAGAAAGGAAATGTTCTGTGGGAAGATGATCTGGCATTTTTTCTCATTCTCCCCACACACGCATTCCAGAGAGTTATACACCAGATAAGCAGCAAGCACTGTTTGGCTGGCTAACTGCTACACAAGCATTATGGACCATCTGGGGACTTATAAAGCCTGCAGGATATAAGTAGAGGTTGTGCTGGAAGTAGAGTCTGAGCTGGTATCCTATGTCTAAATACCAACACAGCTGCTTAGAGCAGGAAAGGGGAACCCTCCAAAGGAACAGCGGCGGGGCTCTTCTTTAGGAAGGATATTACCCTCGAGTAATTGAATTGGTTGTGACTCCTCATTTGAGCCCATGAAATAAGATTCCCTCTAACAGAAGGAGCTGCGGGGGGTACAGCACAGACTCTAAAGGCTATTATTATTATTATTACATTACCATCATCATCATCATCATCATCATGATTATGATCATCATCATTGTTATTATTTTGTTTCTTAAAGACCCTCTGAAAGCATTTTTTTTTCTTTTGGTCTTTCAAGATACATAAGTTCTGGCCCTATAAGAGTCATTGTGCTTCAGAAGAAGGGAGGATTGAAAGACAGCATATTCACACACTCTGAGGAGGAACAGCTTGCTGGCTTTCACCACACGCCTGTGTTACAGGAGCAGGAATGCTGTGGATACAATTTCTCATGAGCTTTTAACAGGTGAACCAGGCTGAATGTGGGGGAGGAGTCTCCCCTGAAAACAAACACATATCTGAGCTTGTGATATTTTATGAACAAGAGATATACTCGGGGATCTGGGATGGAGTGAGCTTGATCTAAAACAAACAGGGTCTTTAGTCACGTCTGAAGACCTTGTTAAAATTCTTTCTGCTTGCAAATCCCTCTGATAGTAGGGAAGCACGCTTACCTCCAATGTGACCCCAGGCTGGGGTTTTGCCAAGGGTGAATTTGCCCCTCAGTGACTGTTTTCTGAATCCTAAGCACATGCTGGCTTTTAAAAGGCCTTTTCCCAAAACACCAGACTCTACTTTGCTCCAGCTGTTCAGCTTCATGCTGCAGCCCAGCCTCCCCCAGTGGCTGTTCTTCCCCCGTGTCACTCACCCAAATGATGCAGCCTAACACCATTTGTAAACTAAGTCAGTGCCTGCAAAGGATCCCAGTGATGGCTGAGGGCTCCCCAATGCCATGGGCTTTGTAAGAGCACAACAATTCCCTGACTTAAAGAAGCTTCACACAAGGAAAGAGAGGAAGGGGTCTGGGAATATGAAGGAAGGCTCCCAAGATTACCCGCATCACCAAATATTACTCTTCTCCTGGTCTGCTGATTTTTAGCCCATACCTTTTTCCCCTCAGCTAAGAACTGTATTAGAGAGAAGTTATTCAACCTGTTCATGCAAATGACTGGCATCAGAAGAATTAGTGTAAGTTTTGCAAGCAATTTGCTTTTAAGTTGAACAAGGTGGTTGGTATGTCTTGTATACTTTGAAACCACTGGGGTTCAGGTGAAACTACATGGCACACTGAACAACTTTCTGCTTTCTTTTGTTCTTCATAAATGTTGAGTGATTTTTTCAACAGAGGTATGTCTCAAGTTCCAGGGAAACCCTCAGCCAAGAGGGGATGAAAAAAAAAAGTATCAGTCATCCATCATATAATTTCCAAGTAATATTTGAAAAGTAAACATTGCCGGGCATATGTCTTTGAGGACAGATTTCCAAACACCTAATGTGAGAGATCCAGCTGTACTCAATGCCAGCTCACTTCAGACATGGTTTTTGCAGAACGGTTTCAGATGGAGTGCAGAATTTGGTCTCCCTGCCTCACCAAAATGTTTACGGGTTAGGGCTATTGTAAGTTTTTGGAAAGTACTTCAAAAGGCACTTCAGTTGAAGAAATAATTATTATATAAGTTACAGCTGAGCATTTATAGGATAATTGCCTTTCCAGAAGTGTACCTCTAACACACCCTGGCATTGATGTTTTCAGTTCCAGGGTGAAGACCAAAACTAAATGAGATCAGCAGGAAATCCATATTCATTTCAAATTCATTTAGCTACCCCAGGATACAAAAATAAAGTCTTTTACAATCAAAGACAGAAGATCATTATAATAAGAAAAATATGGGCTAGATGAAGGTAAGTGATTAGGTATGTTTGAGCAACATTGGGCTTTTCAGGAGGAAATCAGTCCAGATCGTGTCTTTATTTGCAACTTCCACATTCAAATAAAGATTACAATTCCATATAAATTAATTAAAAAGAGCTTCTGCAACTTATTTGGGTCAAGGACCATATATAAAAGAGGAGTCACTCAAAAGGTAGAACAATTGAGGGCATCATATGAATCAAAAGGAAAACATAAAACCATGTGGCTAAAGATTTTTCTTCAGTAATTTCCTCAACTGATCCTTGAATCCATCAAGAGTTGTTCAGTAGGAAGACCAAAAAGGTGGTTCTGGAAGTCCACAGCCTGAAATATCAGGGGCCTGAGGTAGTGTTCTAGGAAGTGTCAGTACATGTTTGCTCTCTTCTTGTGACTCTTTCTTGGGCTTCTTCATTGCCCATGGCCTGTTGGAGAGTAGTCCATAGCTGGCACTGGAGAGCTTCTGCCATTCTCACAAAAAAGCCCTCTTAGTCTCTGTATATTGGTGCTATCCTTGACTCTGGTTTCCTTACCTTAACTCTGAGTCCTCTTGCTTACATTTTACTTTCTTCAGAGTTGTTGCAAGTGGAGACACTCAACAGAGAACACACCAAATAGAGCCACATGGGCCAGGATGCCAATAAATGCTTCTCCTCAGTGCAGTGGAGGTCAAGAACATGTCCTTAACACCTGTAAGAAATACATGATGGGAGTATGTGTCAGTCCTCTGCACTGGTCTCAAGAAATGCACCAAAGAGTCCAAGATTCCAGGGTGTGCAGAAAAGAGGTTCCAGAATGGTGCCAGGTAGTTGAAGCTGCCAGAGAATTGTCAAAATCTTCAGAATTCTTTTTGTGCATTCAGAGCCTTCTCAAAACATATCTCATTTATTCCTTTACCTGCTGAGGGGGAGAAAGAGCTCTTCTTGGAGGTTTTGTTTGGGTGGTGGTCCTTTGACCAAACATGGGGGCTGGTGTGTTCCTAATAAGGTACAGCCCTCCCTTGGCAAGATCATTTTGCTCCAGAGAAAATCGCTGCCCTTGTCTGGATGGAAGGATGGAGGATTAGATAGTTTATGAAGGATGAGGGTGAGAAGGTGATTTAATTGTTATTATGCAGATGGGGAAAGGCTCTTGTCTCCAGATGGACACCCCAGAGAATCAGATAAGCCATTTAGTGTACTTGTTGGCTCCTCATCCATTTAAATTGTTTTGCATCTGGGTGCTTCTCCCAAGAACTTTGGAGAAGCAAAGTATGGGGATAGGTTAGTGCCATGAGTTCAACGAGGTGGAAGATCTACTCCCCACCCATAGCTGGGCCTTGCTCTCAGAAAAAAAAATGCAAGGACTTAAAATGTTTATTAGGCAGAGGGGAGTGTGGGAGTGGTTTTGCTTGGAGGTAGCAGCACAACAGCTTGGGAGTGTTTCTCAGGCTCTGTTCTGCAAACAGGTGGTTGAAATACCCTCTTAGCTCAAGTTGCAGGGCGATCTGGTGTTTTGAGATGGAGCAAGATAAGTAACAGCTATAAAGACTTCCTTCTGGGCAGCAGATTTCACACATCGGTGGCAACAGTACCTGCTCTTTCTACTTTCAGATTCAGAGAGACCCAGAGGAGCTATTCCTCTATTACCTCAGCTCTGTCTTCAGGCACAAATCCGGTGGGAAAGAGCAGAGTTTGACAAACAGTACAAAGGAAGCTGGCAGGTACAGTTGTGCCCTGGGCCTGGGAGCATGCACACCATTACACATGTCTACCACAGCACTACACACATGTCCACTACAGGTACTCCAGGTGTTTTCTCTTGGTCTTGAAATGTTAGAACACAAACAGCATCTCAGGCAATCATCTAGGGATGCTACCTGATTCCTATAATCAACAAGAAAAGTATTATTTGATAGCAGGAGGTCTGAAAAAACTTGTAGACTCCAAAGTTTAGGGTCAGCAAGTGGCTGCTTAGACTGAGCAAGCAAGGCAAAGATGGATTGATAAACAGTCTGTTAGAGTGACAGTTTTGTGTTCTGTTTTCTGTCCCTGAGAATCACATCAACCTGCTGACATGATGTTTCCTCTCATTTTGAAGTGGGGAGAAGGCTCCTGGGATCACAGGGGCTTCGAAGGTCAAAGCCATTGTTCTACTGGATGTTGCACTTCCTAATATCTTGATGAGAGCCTAACAACATTATGTTGATTTCCCCCTGACTCACTTTTCTTTTCTTCTAACCTTTCTGCAGCCTTAAAAAGGAAACATTAAAAAAATGCTGCTTCTTATGCATGAACAATCACTTTCAAATGCCAGATCTCAGTCCGGAGTCTGCTGGAAAGGAGTCAAGCTCTAAGGAGTCTGTTTTCATATATTTTCTCTTATCAGTCCCCATCACAGATTGGGGTTTGTGGTTTTACAGCTGATGGCAGGTTGCCTGCATATCTCAGGGCTGAAATGCAAAAGTAAGCCAAGCATGAAGACAGTATCAGCTTCACGCTACGTGCCTTTCTAGGGCTATTAGATAAGAGATAGTGTTTGTACTGAGCAAACCTGTTACCTCAAGAAAACAAAGTTGCTTTTAAATGTGGCTTGCTTTAACTTTCTTCTTAAATAGCTCTGCAAAGTATGTGATGGACAGAAAGGAATGGATGGACAGATTATCACCTCTACACCACTGACCCCAGTGCAGCAGGAACAAGCTGAAAATATGGTCTTGGGCTGAGCCACTCTGTACATGACCACAACAAGTGTCATCTGAGGGATTCGGTACCAGCCTGTAGAAAATCAGCCTCCATTTGCTGTTCAGCTGAAAGACCATTTAACAGTGAAGCGTTTTCAGAGGGTGCTCTTGATGTCAGTCCCAGAGTGTGTGTTTGTGTGTGAGATACTCTGGGCACTCTGTGTAAGGAGTACACACAGGGGTCCTTGTTTCTTGATGTCCACGCTGAGAACTGTTGCTCCCTCCTGACCCACATGCCTGGTTTTCTTCCTGTGGAAATGGTGGCAGTGGAGTTGCAGTGAGGATTGGTGCACACACAAATCTCTCTCCAAACCACATAGTCCAGATTTGTCTGGGCATGCTTTTACATGCCCCAATTTAATATAGTCTGAGTACACTTCTACTCTGAACTACCCTTTCAGAGAGTCCCTCTCCCTATTCTTTAAATCATTCACTTTAGACAACACAGAGACACCAGAAATGCAACACAAGACTTTTTGTGCACTGTATATTAAGTGTTTTGTTAATTGCAGTTTTTTCTTTACCACAGTTAGCTACTGTTTTAGTCCTGTTCCTGTTTTGTCCTATTCCACTAAACCACAGGACGTTTCTCTCATCCCAAAACAGCCCAATTCTATATGAAAAATGGATTCTATGTTCTTTTGAGTGTCTCCACACTTGCCCAACAAAGATCACCTTCGAGGCTATAAATATGAACCCTGTACATCCAGGGAAAAGGTTGTTTATGACCAGACATAAAACTTTCTGCTGAAAGGTGAATTTGATCGACTGGTGTTTGTTGAGGAATCAAAATTTCCAAACTACCCCACTTTTTAAACCTAATTGCATATGTACTGCTCCCGTCACAAAGGCCCACCAGAAACCTTTCCTTAAAATTCATTACAGTAAGGACCCTTTTCTAGGATTTTTCAACTGGTCTGGATATGCTCTTATATTAGTATTTATCATTACAAAATTTCAGCATAAGTTGAACTTAAAGAATCTTACCCAATGTACTCTTCTACTGCAAAAAATCCCTCTGCAGAGAAAGATAAACTTTATAGATTAAAACTGACTCATATGAACAAAAGCTCTTGGAAGATAAGTCAAGTCATTTGGCAAAGCAGGTGATGAGTTAAAACACTCAGGCCTGAGTCTCTCAACCTGGTGTGGGGTGAAGTTGTTGGATGCTAAACATGTGAACTGACACCAACCAAGAATGTGGGCATTGCTTGATCCTGAATTTGGCTTATAATGTGAAAAGTGTCTTAAGAGTTTAACTCTTAAGTTGGCACGTCTCTGTTATGCTAAGCTCTCAGCTCTTCCATCAGAGTTAAGGTGGTTTAAGAATTTAGGGTCTTAAAAGCAGCATGATCTGCTAAACTACTTTCAAGATTTAGGACGACTTAATTCTTTATACCAGTTTAATATCTTAAAGTGGCTGAGCCACTTTTGCTGGCTTAAAAAGTTATCAGAGTTGAGGCTAGATGACATTAGAGGGACTCTGTTGTGCAGAGGATTGGATCAGACCAGTGTGGTGCGGCCTTCTGGCTTCCCAGTCTGAGTCTGCTGTATGTTTTTCAAGGTCATTGCTCAAACAATTCCAAGCAGTTGGCAAATAGAGACTGGGACTGTTTGCCAGTCAAATGTAGTTCAAGTGTTCTCTGAGTCAATATCCAGCCATTGTGTTACTTATTTATTTTTCTAATCTTCCAAATCCCCCATAAAGCCTATATATTTTTGCTCTGCCCTCCTCTTCTTACTTTCAATGACAGCATGTCTGCCATTTCTGGAGCTCCTCGAAAATCCATGCCAAGCTTTCTATTGATGCCAGGTTTGTGTCCCACCCCTATGCTTTCCTGTGGGAGATACTGCCATTTTTTACTCACCTTCATACTCTGGGAACAGGATCTCAGCTTTGGGGTCTGGTGGAAGTAAAAAAGTGTGAAAATGGGGTAGTTAAAGCAGGGGCATTGGAGAGCCTCTTTCAGAGCTTTTAGCCCTGTGTCTGTCTGCCAGGTCATTTGTAGGTCCCTCCTGCTGAAATCAGTGTGACATGGTGCTCCTGATTAATTTGAACATGAGATTGTCTCCAGTCATGATTGGCACCAGAAGGGAGGTCATGCAATCCAAAACAGAGAGTTGTTGGATGGTCTGTTTAGCCCTTTCCTCCCTCTCTACTTGACAAATTCCCAACTAGGCAATGGCTTAAATTTTCAGCTCTTGGCATTCCAGTCTTCCTGTGTCAATGAGTCCCGATGTCCCATGAAAACAAAACATTCTTTTCATTAAAATGGAATTTGTCACTCTTCTGTTCTTCTGTCTGAGCCTTCCCTTATCATAAGTAAAGGAGACACATTGTCTAATATTTGTCCCTATGTTTAAGAAGTATTACTTTAATTCACTTTTTTGTGATAGGCAGCGCTATTCACTTTCTTTTTGTGTGACTGCTGTGAGATCCAGGTGTTCTCAGCATTTTGAAACTGATGTCTAGATATGGAAGTAAGGGCCCCAGGTTAGGTGTCTTATTTTGGAAATTTAGGCCACAACTCTGCTCTGCAGAAAATCTCCTAAATGTACTATAATTATATTTATCATCAAACTTACATTTCAGACAACTTTAGCCCATCTCTCCTGATACTGAGAGAAGATGCATTCTTCAAATAATACACACATCTATGTATGTATTTGCATACATCAGAATATTGTGGGATTATTTACACCTCAGCCAGCTAAAATTAGATGCCACCTTTCTTTTAGCAAGTCAGTGCAAAGCAGCGTTTAGTTTTCTGTAGAGAACTCCAGGTAGGATAAGTTGCTTCCAGAGGTTGCTCAACCTAGGCTAGTAGCCTGATTTTTATTTGTTAAACTGGAGGAGAGGCACTAAAGGCACTATCCTAAAGGCACTCTGGCTCTGGTGAAAGGGTTAAAACGTGACCTTCTGTTGGTCAGTCTGGGATGTCTCAGTTCAGCGGGTATTTTCTGGAGATGGTCCTTAAGGCTGTGTGAAGCACCATGAGCACCTCTGCATAGGGCTCTGATATAAAGCTTTACCAGGATCAAGAATAAGGAAAAAGAATTGGTAAAATACTTTAAACTGTGTCTTTGATACTTGCTTAATTATCACTGGAGATTGTTTACTGTCTCTGGAGAAAAGCAGAATAGGCTGTGGGGATCAGTCAACTGTGTATCCCTCACTGTCCCAAGCCATGGTCATGGTCTCTGAATCCATTGTCACATGCTTTCCTCTGACCTGAACACACTGACAAATTGTCCAAATTGCAACTCTCTAAAGAATAGCCAACCACCGGATCTTCTTTCAGGGAAAACAAAACAAACTCTGCCTTTTTTGTTTTATTACAATCAGAGGTTCCCTTTTTAATCATTCCAGTTTCTAGTCACATGGAACATGAACTGCCTAAGAGAGCTTGAGGAGAGAGGGAGCATAAGAGAAAGGAGGAGAGCTTAGACAAAAGCGTCCTCACTGGGAACAGGAAAGCTCCAGAGCCAGGCATTGGAACAGGAGTCTTTTGCCTTGAGGTCAGGAATTTGAAAGCTGCAGTGAGTGGCTTTGGGAAGTTGTGCCCTTAAGTCTGAGGAGAATACAGGATGGATGACATCTGCCCTTAGACTCTAGCTGGGTCTGGTCTCTAGTCTTGGTCCAGTTACCTATCTTGAGATCCTGGAATGCAGTTCTAGGTTTCAGTCATCATCTACATAAAACCTCCCACTTTGCCTCTGCTGGGTGACTTGCCTGCAGAAGTCACACAGATTTTAACAGTACCTGTGATAAGGGAATGGGGGAGAATACATAGGTTTCAGAATAAACTCCAGACTTTTTTGAATCTCGAAATTTGCTTTCCTTTGTATTTCCCCAATATAAAGAATTCTTTCCCTTATCCTCAGCCATAGTCATATCCTGGGGTCAAAACCTGGCTCCACATGAGTCAGCTTTTTTGGAATGCCCCTGGAATTTCACACGTTCTTAAAGGCTGAGCGAGTTTTGCTACCATACTGAAACTAAGGGCTTCCTAAAGATGGTAAGCCCTTTCCAAAACTTGATGGACATGTGTGAGAGGTAAGACTCTGCTAGCTACTGTTATTTTGTAGCACAATCTTCATAAGAATGAGATCTAATGAAAATACTAGTGAAAAGTTTCTCAGAGAACTGAAAGAACAGAAAAATCTCATTTTTTGATGCATTTTCCTACTTGAAATCTTTGTTTAATATGTGTGACTGTATGCTTAAAACCTCATTTGTTCTATCCTTCACCTTGAGCCTGCTAACCACTTTCTGTACATCAATGCCCTGGAGCTGAAAAATGATTCTCATTGCCTTCAGCAGGGTCCCAAATCCATGCAAAGTCACTGTGTGAGGCCAAAGACTTCTGCCATGCCAGCACAGGACCTCACTTGAACAATGCCTCAGATCCCCTTCTTTTTGAGCCAAGGAGCTTGTGCTAGCCATATTTAGCAGCCACCAGGAAGGCTTTACGTGTAATTTTTCTCCTCAGAGCCTCCCATTTGGCCTCTATGCCTGACAAATGCTTGTGAATCTTCAGACCGCAGGCAAGATCCAGCTGTGACCTGTCATGGATGGAGGCGTCACCGGGGGACTCAGTCCCTTCCTTCTGTTCACATATGTGAAAATGCCTTTCCTTCCATACATGCAGGAAACAACTTTGCTCCAGCACTACAGAGGTCACATAGCCAGGACACCAGGGCAGTGATGGTTACTTCCCAGAAGACTTTTCAGGCTGATGATCTGGAAGACATCTCTGTCACCAGTTTATCTGGCCCTGTGCTTAACATGGGATGTAATATTTTATGTTCACTTGGGCCAGGACCAGGGATGTCATCCCACGGCTCCAAATGATGGCAAATCCACCCTGTCCCTTGGGATGCAGCTCTCCCTGCACTGCATTACTCTTCTGCACAAAAATGCACGGCATATTTCCTCTGTGGGTTTTTCTGATTTCCAAGTTGCAGCTCGTGGATTCTCTCATGCCTCTGGCTGCTACATCAAAGATCCATTTTATATCAGAGTTTTTCACTCCATGGCTCCCCTGATCACTTATTAACCTGTTAGTCCATATGCCATGTCACAAATGGCTCTCCTTTCCTCTCTTGCTGGTAAGCACGTTTGCCAGGCTATAAATCTTTCTGGCAGCTCTTCTTTGAGCTTCCTCCAAGTTTTCTTTTTAAGTGCCAGCTCCAGAACTGGACATAGGATTTTATTCTCACATGTTTGCTGGAGTTTGGTTTCATAAAATCATTTGTGGATATATCTCCTTCTATTTATTTCTGACAGTTCTTGATGACAAAAGGAAGAGGGAGAAGGAAAATGATAAGGTATGATATTTCTTTTAACTATGTGATCCTAACATGGACGAATCTTTAATGGTTTTCTGGGGACCACCCAGATTCTTTTTGTAACACCAACCAGCAGTTACTATCTCATATTTAGAGACTTAACAGCAGATGTCCAGAAAGAAGCTGTTTTTGAACAGTTTCAGTACCATCTATTTCTCCCACCCTGGACAAAAGAAAGGCTGACCATGGTGAGCAAGGTGGGGTCGAAATCCCCGGGTTGAAAACCTGCCATGGTTTACATTGTGGAAGATCTCTTTCAGCCCTCGAGAACTGGGGAAAGGCTCCATCAATGTCTGTGCTTGGATGCACCATTCCTTGGTCAGGAATGCATTTGTCAAGGCTCTGTGCAGCCATGTGCCCACTCCTGTTCCAGAGATGGCCATGAAGCCAACATGGTAGATTAGCCCAGTGTCTTCTCTAGTCTCTGGGGAGTGAGTCTCTTCACCTACCAGAGTCTTTTAGGAGAGGATGTTAAAAAAGCCCCAGCAAACTCATAAGGCCTGGCTCAGCTGAGGACAGCAGTCAAGGCTCACACGTGGCAGGGAGGAGACTGTTTGCTTTACAATTTTTTTTTTTAACTTAAAAAGAAAAGAGAATTGGAAACGTTTCCAACAGTCTCCTTTTCTCCCTTTCATATATATACATATCTATATGTATATCTATGTATTTGAAAAACGCAACCCACAACTTTTGGTTTAAATTTGATCTGACAATATCCCTTTAACATGAAACTCCAAAACTGTAATTGATACCCCAGTTGGACATTATCATAGATTATTTCCTGTCTGTGTTTTGACTGTCCTGGTCGAATGGCTTCCAAGCCTAACACAGAGTCAATGAAGAGAAACAACCCTCAGCTACTATTATTCCTGTTACTCATTCTACCAAAATAATAAAAATAATGAAACCACAGCCTGCCTTGAACAGCAAAGATCTCTTCAAAGCCCTTCCTAAGCCGTGCCTTGACGTATCTTGCATATCTTAATGAAAAAAAATAAAGTTGGTAGGTTGGAGGGAGGAATTACCAGTGATGTTCCTTGGCTGGGCTTGTGTCTGCACTGTTCATAAAGCGCTGCCTTGGGTGCAGATGTGAGCACCAGGAACTCCGTGTCCCACCCAGGGCTGGCCACCCAGCTGCCGTGTGCCTGGCCACGCGCTGGCTCTGCCACGAGAGGCTGTGTGCGGGTGGCCGTCTCTGCAGCCCCGTGGTTCTGCTCCCACGACAGCAAACATGCTCTTCAGGGGGGCCGGGCTGTGACATGCCAAGGAGAGTTATGGGCTTCCTCTCCCAGCTCTCAGTGTGGGCAAACATGGTGGGTACTGACTGAGGTACAAACCCCAGTGAATACTAGACAGCCACGGTGCCAAAACTGAACTAGGTGTTATTTTTCATCTAAGGCTTTTTATACCAGGAGGGAAAAAAAAATCCCCTCCTGATTTAGTGGTACCAAAATGTTTTATGAATTCATGCCTTTTCCCTTGAGCAGTTCATTTAGACAGGGAAAAAGCACCCAATAATAATACCAAAGCCCCTTTCCGTCCAATCATTTCATTCCATTAGGTTGGAAAATAAATGTTTTCCATTATTTGCCTTGGAAATAGGTCTTCATTTAAAAATAAATTAGTTAATTTACCTTTCTGTAGTTTTACATATCTAACCCTGAATTTAAAGATGGCTAACCGTGAATTTAAAACATCAATATAAAAATGCCTATTTATTTTCACTCTCATTTTGTAAAAATCTTCTTAAAAAATCATTTAAGTGGAAAAGAAAATCTCTACTTCATTTTCTTTGTTTTATCAATCTTAAAAAAAAAAACAACCCCCCCCCCAAAAAAAAAACCCAATAAAGCAAAAAGGGAAAAGTCAAATACAATCTAAATCTCCTCACCTATGATGAAGCCTGTTTAGGAGGCTTCCACTGGAATCTCTGAGCAATGTGACTTTCCCCAGCTCCCTTTGGCACCTTTGCTCTTCCGGCCTTGGACCAGTCCCTTCCAGTCTACTGGGTGTAAGTGCCTCAGCTGAACTGCTCAGGAGTTGCACCCAGCCATTCCTGATCCTAGTTTGGTTCTGAAGACAAGCCTAAGAAATTAGAGAGTCAAGGCACCAAAGGGAGTTTGGAACATGGATAAAAAATGGATCCATTTTGATTGTTTAACTCCTGTGACTTCATAGACCAGTTCCTGTTTCCAAGGGAGATGCAAACACTGCTGCTTTCCAGTGAGATATTCAGCTCTTTCCTCTCTTCAACATCAGACTTGGGTTTCTAAACTACTCTCAAACTATCTTGAGAGTATTGCTTAGATGTGATATGGAGGCCCAGATTTCGCTCAGTAAAGAACATCTCTTCAAATTGGGAGAGGAAAACAATGCAAACTGAACAGATTTATTTTTTGGTTTCAGTGTGGTCGGATGGAAGGCACAGGAGCTGCCCCACTCTTATATCACTCAGATGCTTGGCTGTGATTTCAAGATCTGGAAAAGCTCAGCAACTAACTTAAACCAGAGCAGCTTTTAATTCAAGGGATCTCGAGGCACACCAAAATACACATTAAGCAGTTTTTTGTACAGTTTTGCACATGCCCTGTCAAACCAACCCCAGAATATTCATGTGAGGAACTCCTAGCAACAGTCTCATACAGTACTTCCAGCTGCTGTGTGTTAGTTTCTGTGGATACATCTCCCTTTCTTTCAGAGAGGGTCTTCTTAGGAACCAGGTCACAGTCAACAGGCCTAAAACCAAAAGGCCACATTCACATTTGGTGAAACACCAAGGCAATGATATAGCTGGTTGAATTGTTCCCCAAGAACTCAAAGGTGGGGAAAACCTCTCAGAGATTGTTGAGCTTGTAATCCCTCATGGGAATCATCAGCAGTAACGAGGATGAGGCACCTCAGGACAGCAGAATGAAAGGGAAAAATGTTTTCAAGTCTCATAATCTTAAGGCAGGGAGGAAAGGCAGTTGGGGAAAATTATGTAAAACAAACAGGCATCACACAAAATACAATAAGAAGAGGGTTGAAAGAAGGTAAGATGGATAATTAAGCAATAAGACACGACAGGCTGTGTGTTTCTGGGTGATTTTTGCATGCCTGCTATGATGTTCTTTAGGAGCAAATTTTTGCTGCACTAGCACTGGAGTCACCCCCCCACCCACCAGGGGCAGGCTGGCAGGAGAGTCTAATTGCTGTTATTACAAAATTAACTTTGAAATTAAAAAAGAATATATATATATAGGAAGAAAAAAAGTGACAACCTCCCTTTGCACAGTGTTGTTTGTTAGAATGTGTGATGGGAAAAGAGATGACATCACCCAGAGAGAGGGCAGTCACATCACTGGGAGCTAATCCCTGGCTGCATTCTGATGATGTGCTGGCTTTTGCATGGCTTTACTTCTCTCTCTCATTCTTTGGCCTAGGCTGCCTGTCTTCAGGTACGTCAGTCTGCCAAACTAGCTTCTTTTTGTGTCAAGAACTTCTATCTTTTTCCCTTTTTGGAAAATTTGATTTTGCTCCTAGTCTTATTCTATTTCTCAAATCTGGTAAAAATCCCCAAACAAACCAAAAAACCAAAACCCACCCTGTTTGAGATGTGGAAAATAATGCATACCCTGCCTGTGGTCCAGGAAGCATGGTATTTCTTTGGTGTTTCCTCTACAAAAATTCTTTTTTTCTCCTTCTGCTTTGCTACATCAATCTCCTACATACCTACCTCCTTCAGCAAAGCTGGATTGAGGGTCAATACTATCTCTGCATTGAATGGGAAGGACGATAATATACCAGAAAAGAAGGGCTTATCTTTAACTGTGTAGCAGTGAGTTATAATAAAACAGTTATTCAGAGAGATGCTCTTAGCTTACCTGGTGTTTTATTAGCACTGAGCATCATACTTTTATTCTCTGCTTAAATTATTTTGTTTGGGAAACTTCCATGTGAAATGTTTTCTGTTTCCAAAACCAAATCTCTTATTCTTATGTCTCTAAACAGAATGCCTTCAGGAATCCACGTTTATGTCATCTAACATGAAAAAATTATTTGATTTTTGCAAAGTAAAAGAGATTCTGAGATTTCCATGGGAATGAATTTCCTATCCTTTGTAGTTCTGATTTTTCATTTATTCCCAAGTAAACTGCTGGCCTAACATAGATTTCCAATCAGATAATGACTCAAGAACATCTAGTTGCCTTGGATATGTCTATCTGAGCAACTCCATATTTAGAGTTTTGACACACCTTGAATTTTCCCTTAAAGGCAAAAATGGTTTGAGCAAAGAAAACAGACTTCCTCAAACAGCCCCTACTGTCATTCATCCCAGCTGAGACTCCAACATCTGTTGGGAACATCTTTATCTTTTGAGTGGTGATATTAGGACTCTGCTCTTGATAGCTGCTGTAAAAACAGGAGACCAGCTAAGACTGGATGAGACTGGGGTCAGCAGGAGAAGAAGATGCACAGAGAAATGAAAGGGCATACCCATGTTCACACCAGAAATAGTAGCAAGATCAGGATTGGATTTCAGTCCATCTGAAACTCAACCCAGAACTGTGCCATTAAGGGATACTTTGGTTTGTTGTCAGGGAATATGGGGGATGACAAATCCATATCACTACTCTCCCCCAGATCAATCATGTTCACGTCAGTTGTATTTATCAAAATGAAAAAAAAAGGTCAATAAAACTATGTTCTAGAAAATAAAACTTTTCTCAAATTAAAACCAAACCGAAAGAACAAAACACAAAAAAATCCCCAGCAGCATAACAAACTTGAAAAGTAATTTAAGTTCTATAACTTCATTGTATTTGCTTCATTAGGAAATGAGTATTTTTTTTCATATGCCACTCCATATTATCATCATCTTCTCAAAGGGATGAACCTGTGACCTTTAACATCAAAGCCTGGACTCCATCCTTAGAATTAAGACATAACCTGCAATACCTGTTATCCTTAGGTGACTTAAGCAGTGCAATGTATTATGCTAGATAGATAGATAGATAGATAGAGAGATATAAAATTTTATCTATATAAACACATACAGACATGGCTATATACTGCAGTAGAAAGAGGAGAAAATGCATCTCAGGAGGGAAAGAATTAAATTACCCAGCAGTAACTGAATGCAAAGCTGCTTATGCAGACATTTTCTTGTAAAGATATGGTCTCCGTCTGTGCAGTAAATACATGCAGAGACTTGCTGTATCTGGATTGACAGCTCTGGGTTTATACATTTGTGGGGAAAGGTTTAACAGCATCATGAAATTACTTGGAAAAATTTAATAGATGGAATTGTACCTTCTTAGCCTCCCACATTTTCTAAGGTAAACTGAAGTGGGAAATTCCACAAGGCTGATAAACAAATTTCTCCCTCATGGACAATGTTAACCCATCATGTTGAAAGGCTGGGAGTGGGGACTGATACTCCCAATTTTAAGGGAGAAAGAAAAATATCAAGGTGATTATTTTCCTCTTCTGTGTCTGTAAAGAAGTTCCCTTGGCCCTTTCCACACAGCCCACTCACAGGTAGTCAGAAGCAGCAGCCCCAAAAGAACTAAAAATCAAGAAAGAGACAGGATTATATAAAGGGGGGGAGCATGGGAAGAGAAGAAAAGTTCTCTAAATTGGTTGGGATAATCATAGAAGTGAGTGCAGACAGATTATATGCTGAATAGAGCTTCACAGATAATGAATGCAAAGAATTTTTTTCTTAGTGGGACAGGATCTCTCACCTGTTGAAATATCAGCTTTCCACTTTCCAGGATCAGCTCCCTGCTTATCCCAAAACTGGTGTGCCTTTTGACCCCGTACATCTGCCCAAGCCAGAGCTACAAGGTGGAGATCTGGCCTTCAACATGCTCAATTCATGACCAGGGTTTTGCTCTCTTCATTTGCCATTGACCTCCCCCTAACTCATCCCTAACCTCACCTAGAACCTTTAGAAAGCTCTGGCTCTTGGACTGAAGCATCTCTCAGGGCAGGCTTGAAGGTTTGCAGCATGGTAGGGCACGTGAATTTGGTTTTGAAATGCTTCATACCTGCTGGATCTGCAGCAGGCACAGCTCACCAGCTGCCTCATCAAGAAAGTCCAGCTTGGTGCTGTGCAGGAAGAAGCTTAAAAGCAAGCTGCATGTGAGGATAATGAAATGGATGAGTTGGGAGGCTGCTTCTCTCAGATGACCAGAGTGGTAGACACTGGGAATTTGTATATTTATTTCCAAATTCTGTTTTTATTTACATTGTCTTCTGTTGTAAATTGATGGTCTTACTGCATCTCAAAGCAAAGAAATCAAGCTCAAGTGCAAATCAAGTTCAGTGTACAAACCCTTCTTCTATTTTCTAACACCCTTGCCTTCAGGCACTTCAGGAGAAGGTAATGGAAACATCCAGCGACCAAGGTCTTCAGGGTGTCCATCAGAGGCTCTTTTACCTGTCGCTGTGGTGCAACAGGTGACAAACAGGTTTTCTCCATCAGATCAACCTGGAAGATGTGTCTCTACTCTTTGGGGAAGGTGAGGCAGAGAGAAAACAGAATAGAGACCAAAATCAGTTCAGTGAAGAGGTGCTAGGGATGAGCTGCAGTGATTCAGTTGTATGTGGGATCTGCACAGAGGAAACGTTACTGGAATGGCTGGTGCTATCCTTGCTGCTTTGGGCATGGAACCATGGTACCAGCAGGCTCTGGCCAGAAGGCAGGGTAAGAGATGAGGCAGGAATTCCTTGAGAAGACTGTGGGCTCATCTTTCCCAGAAAGCTGGCAAAATAGACCTAAAATCAGGGAAAACTCTGCCAATAGAGCAGTCTCTCCCTCCAGAATTTTCTGGGGAGAAAATTAATCCAAACATCTGTACACCTGTAAATCAATGTAATAGTTGATGGCCTATTTAAATTCCCACTAAAGACAATATTCTTGAAATAAATTTTTGCTTTTTTTTTCCCCCTTCACCTCTTTTGGCTTGTCCTGCTGTCACTTGCACCTTGACTGAGATGTTCCCCCTAGCCCTTTTTTCTTACTTTAATAAATCTGTTTCATCTGCTTTTCTTTCTCTTCTCACTTCTCGAGGCTGGAAATATACTCATCAAATTCTTACTGGAGAGAAAAATTATAAAGAGATTCCACCCCAGTGTGGTGGACTTCTTATCACTAAAAAAGATACCCAGAGTAGGAAGCATTCAACTCTTGCTGACACCCCACTGCACCTACCCTCAGCCAATTTTTTCTCATGATTTTCAGGTCAACCATGTATTTGAGAACTGCCATGTAACAAATTTTCATTTTACTCATTCAAGTAAATTTTCTTTGCAAGCTTTCTGTGTAGCCTGAAGCCTACAGCTATTTTTGACTCTTTCTATCTTTCTAAGGGCGAGGCAGAGTCAAGTTACCTTGTCATCAAATTCTCATTTTGGCAAGAAGGGTGGTGGGGGTGAAGAAACAGGGACTTCATAGCAATAATCACTAACCAAAACACTTCAGAGTGCCTGAACTTGTTACTTTGTCTGTTCAGTTCTTCGACAATATGTCAAGCAGAAAGAAAACAGCTCAATTTTTCACAAGCCTGGTTGCTTTCTGAAGCTAACAACAAAACAGCAACTTGTTTGAACTAGTAAATGGAGGGAACATGCTATTAATACCAGAGTCACAGTGCCCTGTTCCCCACAACCCACCAGATGTCTGAATTTAAAGTGTCACCTCAAGAATCACATTAGTTTCTATTGGCAAAATCTTGGTCTGTGTTCCAAATACCCTAGAGGCACTGAGCTGTTCTTGCAAGGTCTTTGATATAGTCTGTTAGTAATATGGTTCTAAAAGGCCATGTGTATTTATGAAGCAATATTATTAATATAGCTCCTGTTCCCATCATTGTTTTATTATTTTTGTCTTATTTCTTTCTAGGGCAACTAGACTCCTCTGGAAACTGAAGTATTGAACAAATCCTTTCACCTTTCTGTCAGCCCAGTTTGGTATCCTGCCTGCTCCCTTGCTGGTAGGTGGCATGGCACAGCTATGTGCTCACATCAACACTGAAGTTTCTAAAGAAGAGTGATTCTGGGAAGAGTGAGATTCTGAGAAAACTGTGAAGGAAACCAGAATAAACCCATTCTCTCTGGAATCTGGTTGTGGCAAATTTTAAATTTAAAAAAGACTCAAAACCCCAAAATGTTTATGCCAAAACTTTCTTGGTCTTCTTCAAAAAGTCAAAATTCCTGTGGAAAGAAGACATTTTTCAAGAAAATGTACATTTAATTGAAGTGTCAAAGCTTCAGTTTCCCAGTAAAGCCAGTGTTGACTACAGCTGTTGCAAAGCTGAGTGAGACTGCTGGGCAACTCCACCTCCTCCTGCTTTGGGATTGTCCTGGGCCACTAGACTTGATACAAGGATCTTGCATGGTGGGGAGAAGAAAATCAAAAGCTTTGCTCATCTGAGCCATCAGGTAATAAGAAAGAGCTGAGCCTCGTTAGGGAAAGAAGCTGAGAAGGCATTGGAGACTCAGGAGTTTATGGACAGAGGAGAAATTGAAGGGAGGCAAGATGCCAAAGGGATGAAAAAGGGGTTTATGTGGAGGGAGGCAGACCTGAACCCTGCTCTGGGTCTGGGCAAGTTCAGCCCAACATTTTGGGTCAGAGTAACCTCCTAAACAGGTCCTTTGTTCCCATGATGTAAAGCTTGCCCTCTGACCTGTGCTCTGGTGAAGACATCCATTGCAGTCCCAGGAGCCTTTCCTTCAAGTCAGCCAAGAGCCTGAGGAAAGGAAAATCCATTGGCTCTGGTTGCAGAGACCTCATGCATACACATACCTCTACATGAGGGTCAATGCCACTCCCAGGCATGCTGTGCATTTCTTCATTCTTGATGGTTTCTTTTTTCTTTATTTATTTTTTCTTTCTCTTTTTTTCCCCTGAGATCTAAAATTAAGGAGTCATACAGATGAAAAACATCTGCCTGTTCTTTGTGCACAGAAAAAAACATAACACATGGCAGGGATGATAAATAATAATAAATAATGATGATGATGAAAGCATTTGGAGAGGCACAACTGTTGGATTTGTCCAGAGCAAGCATCACACGCTCTCAGTCCAGGCTAAGAAAGATAAATAGACCACTGTGGTTTGTAATTTTGCAAATGGCAACACAATTTTGAGGCATTTAGGAAGAGCAGATGCTGAGCATGGCATGACTTTTCATGGGTTTGCTCATTAGTGCCTAGTCAGAGGCTCTTCAGGTGTGCAAAAAGAGCCTGACCTCTCCTGAATGCAGGTCTATTTATGTATGAGTCACAAATCACTGTCTCTCCTAAAACTAACACAGCTAGGCCAAAGAATGACATAGCCTCCCAATGATGTAATATTCTATTTTCCACCTTGTTACCTAATACGGGGTTATGAAATTGAATCCAAGGGACAAGTCATATATTTACTTCCCTAAGGTTATCACAAAAAAGGGTAGCTTTTCACCCAGAAGGCATAATTCTTGGTGTCTCTAAAACATCCATGCAGAAATCAGCTCTAATTGTATCCCTATGGATCTCACCTAGACTTTCATCAGGGTCCACCTAAAAACTTCTTCCAGGGTTTGGGGGCTGCCTGGTCATCTCAGACTGGATGTAATGATGTTGTAAAACCCAGTGAGTGTTATCTGATGGAGAGGGACAAAGAGGATTATTTAATGAGTTGTTTGGTCTCAGGTGAGTTTCCAGACTACAGATATTCTCCTTAATGTCTGCCATCAGGCTGGTGCTCTCCTGCCTTTGTAAGCAACTAGACCCAAGTGACTCCTGAGTTTGGAAGGATCTGAAGCTGTGACATGTTTGCAGGCAGAATAACAGGCATGGTGGGGAAGGAGTACTGTGAACTGCTGGACAAAGGAAGGTCCATATCCACATGAAGGAGAGCATGCAGTCAGGGGAGAAGGTGATTGCTGTACACATGTGCATGCAGGGCTGAACACTGATAAAGAGAATGTGTCAGGACCATGTGTATTTAGGGCTGACTGAACAATGTGACAGCAAAAATTTCACAGGACGGTGATAATCTGGTGTACCTTAAACTTCAGCTGTTTATGGGAAGTACATCTAAGAGCCTAAAATCTCAGCTCCCAGGGCAACCATCCCATAATGTCTCTATTAGGATGATCCACAAATGGAAATAGCATTGAAAAAGCCCCAGCACTAACCCTCACAACAAACCATGCCGTCTGTGTGTGTCCTTGTGTGCAAGTTGCCAGTATGTTTGTGTGAGTGTAAACACAGCATAGCATTGACTTTGCGTGCGTGTGTCTGCTGGAATAATTGACGCTTAAGATAAAAAAAAAAAGAAAAAAATGCAAAGGAATTGAGCTGAGCAACCCAAGAATGATGATGCAATGATATTGCAGCAGCAAAAGCAAAATGTTCTGCTAAAAATACACCAGAGGGATCTAAATATTTCCATAAACAGATGGAGGTCGGAGCCCAAATGTAAGAGAAAAATGCAAGTAAAGGAAATTATATTTGACAACCATAAGGGTCTTATAGTTCTTCTATGTCTTTTATCCCAAAAGATTTTTTTACAGATGCTCACACTTGGGCAAAAGCAGAGTCTGGTCCCACAATGCTTTACTTGTGTGAGTAACCCTAATTTATGTTTGTAGACTCAGAGGGGCCAATGAGCAATACCTTGTATGAATTCTTTTAGAGGAGGCATCTGGCAGTGCTTTATAATGAAGGCTGCAGAGGAGTTTTCACTTTAAACCTCTCTTTTATTAATTCTATTTTTTTTTTCTGTTTCAGAGCTTTTACATAGTCAGTTGAAGTTTTCCAAACATAATCCATGCCTGAATGTGAATTTTATTTGGATGCATGAAGAAGAACAGCTTCAGAGTGACTGGAAAAATATGCTTTTCTGTAACCAAAAAAGTTCAAACCTCTTCCTCCCTCTTTATTGCCCTTTTATCTAAACAAATGAGGAAAGGCTAAAATTCTCTTTGCTGAGTGGTCCTACAGGGAGATGGACATGGTGATGTTTGGTGAAGTTTCAAAATCAAAAATATTCAAGGAATATTTTAAGTTTGTATGTTGCTGAAATCCTTAATCTGTTCTGCAGGGGTGAAATTCAGCTGCTAGAGTAAGGGTACCAGAGAGCTGTATGACATGGACTCCTTAGAAGCCAGAGCCTGTGCTCCAGCCATACTTTGATCTTGTCCAAGTTCACCCAGCTATGAGAGAACCTGACTTTCTGACCGGAAAACCAAAACCAGGTGTGATACCAGCTGTAGCATATTCCTGTGGACCATCTTGGCTCATGATAGAATTTAGGGAGGATTAAAAAGCCTCATCATAACTTCTCTTGAGTCTGGAAATTGCAGTGTCACTACTTGAATGAAGACTGAGAGGTACACAGTCTGGGGAACCTCGGCTCTTGAGCTTCTGCATCTCAAGTTCCAAGCAAGGATTAAACCTTGTGAACCCACACCAAGATGCATTTTGAGTGGGGGACAAACAACAACCCATTTGAAAGCTTCTATACAAATTCTTTCTTCTGAACAAAGCAAACTAGTTCTCTTTCAGGAAGTAAGACATTTCTTTGGGTTATTTTTGTTTATTTTCAGCTCTTCGTCATGTCTAATAATCGGCCTAGACAGAGAGGGGGAAAATGTTGTTTCAAGATGTAATCCCCCCCAACCCAAATATGCTGAAATGACTTACTTTGAGAATACTTGGCTTTAAAGTTTCACGTTTCACACTCTTCTTTCTAAGCAAGCGTCTGTCCAAACCAACATATTTCTAGGAAAATGCATTTCTTTTAAATGAAGCTTTTCAATAGGAAAATATCTTATTGGAAAAATGTGTTCTGATCTCTTTTTCAGACAAACAAGAGTGACCATTGCATACAGTGTTAGGAAGGCCAGGCTGTCCCATCCAGCCTTTCCTGTGGATACCTCCAGGCAGCTTAGTGAATATGATTTATTCATTGGTTTAGTTTAATCCTTGCTTTGTGCACTGCACAATTCTGCCTTGGTACATTGTATGAATGCCCCAATCTATAGGAGCTGGAGCAGAAGCTGTGTCAGTTCCCTTCCAATCCAGAGAACTCTGTCATTCTAACCATGTCATGCCATACAGAACACAAAGCAAACCCATCAAATTCCATTTAACCTAATGTAATTTAACTATATTCATCATGATGATGGTGAGAACTAAGCACCTATAATTATACACCCAAAAAAGGAGGTGGAGATTATTAAATATGAGGCTTGAGGTCCTGATCACAAGACATTCTTGTTAAAAGGACCTCAAGTTCTGTTTTAAAATAATGAAAGATCAGTATAGTGCTCTATGAAGATACCAGAGAAACCAGGTTTTTTTGTCACTTCAGTTGTTGTCTGATGACAAATTGTAAATTTCTTTTTGGGGAATAGTAGATTCAAAATAGCATAGCTTCTTGCTTGTTTGTTTAACATATCCTGCAAAAAACCAAACCAAACCAAAAAACAACAAAAAACCCAACAAAACCCTGCAACCTATACACTATACACTTGCCTCATGTTCTGTGCAAAGGCAGGAGAGATTTTTCTTCCACCACTCTTGACAGTGACAGTAGAGGTCAGACCTCCTGCATTACCAAAACCAAAATATTCCAAGCATTTGCTTGATATTTTTGCTGTTGTGTAGCTTGTATACCTGTTGTTGTATAGCTTGTATGCCTGTTCTACACTCTGAATGCCTCGTTTCGTATGGTGATACGCACCTTGTCTTTGCTTCAAGCGGCACAAACAGCAGTAGGAAAGAAGCTTTATGAAAACACAGCAGAAATGGGTTGGTGATGCCCTAAAGATTTGCATTGGGGAAGCCTTGGTTTGCTGCAGACAGCTCCTCTCCCTTGGCTATGTACTGAGGTAAACTCCCAGCCTGGGCTTGGCTCACTCTCCCTTGTGAAGAGTCACTGCTGATGTTGATTTATTTAGCGGTTGAGTGGTAGGTTTTGGAAGAGGCAGGAGGAAGCTCTCCCTTCCTGTTCACACACAGCTGTTCTCCTCTGAGACCCATCTGGATTCACTGGAGGACGACTGGCCTTTGCCAGAACTCTATCGTAGGCAGTGTTTACAGCTGTCCTGCATGGAAGACCGGTGTGTGGTCTGAAGCTATTGATGGAGAAGAGAGACAAGTGCATTCCACAGAACTTATTCCCTCCACAGCTTCTGGAGCTCCGCAGACTCCATGGTATCAGCTGTCACGACCCCCTGGGACCTGGGTGAAGCAGAAGACTGGCTGTGCAGGGCTACTGGTGCTCCTCGCAGGAGCTATCATATTGTGCACAAACTTTATCCTTTGGGAAGGACTTCAAGCCAGCCTTTGCCTTCAGAAGCAGCCAGCTCCCATGGTATTCGGAACCGTAGAAAATATTCTCTGGCAGAGGAAAAGCTGCATGTGTACAAGAGCTCTCTGTGCCTGGAGAGATAAGGTAAGGGTTACAGGAGCTTCAGGAATACGCCTTTTTAAAGAAACCTGCCAAAAAAAAAAAAAAAAAAAAAAAAAAAAAGCCCTGCAAAGTTGACATCTTTAAAACATAAGGACAAAATAAAAGTATCTTCAAAGCTTCTGATCTGGGCAGATGAGAAGAGACTGGGAGCAAGGAATTCACCTGTTGTAATGCTGTGGGGGAGTTCTTCCCTCACACATCCCAGCAGAGAGGGCAGTCCCAGCTCTTAGCCCATTCCAGAGGTTATGAACAGGCCTGGTTTCAAAGTCGTTTGCACACAGAATTGTCCACTACTACTAACAGTGCTTAGGAAACATGGAGCCAGCTGCAAAGTGTGGATGCCATCCTTATACTATTAGTGGTGGTATTGCCACACAGGTGGATTCAAAGAGCATTAAAACATCCATGTCAGTGAAGGCAGGCTCCCATTACAGACAGCAGATTGTCCCCAGTAACTTCTGCAGCAAAGCAGCTCATGTTTGCTCTCACCAAAGGAGGCAGACGTGTTGCAAGCCAAGTGCCCAAATGGATTATGTTCCCTTGGGATCTTCTGCCTAATACTGGGAACAGGACACATTGCAATGACCCTGTTGTCATTCTGATTTAGTTTTCATCTTCTCTCCATGTGTTTATGCTTTTTAAACCAAAGAAAGACTTTTATGATAAAGCCTGCAGATCTGGGGAAAAGATTCTGGTTTCATTGATTATTGCCGTACTAGAACCTGGGACAACTGCGAAAGTTCATCCCTGCTTTCCCTGAACTTCATCCTACTTTATGTTGTTTTCAGTAGAGGACTGCAGAGTCCTTTACTGATCCTCTCAGAGGAAGGCAAAGGCAAATTCCAGGATAAACTGGGAGATTTGTGGAGGCAATCTCAGGCCTCTGTAGCATGGAGTTACAGTGGAGAAACTTGATCAGCTCTGACTAAGTTTATTTTTAATTTAGCTCAGTAAATTCCATAATGTGCTGAAGGCATTTGAAGCACAATGACAATATGAACCTAAGCAAGTCTGTATGATGGAACTCAATGGATAGTCCATCAATCAAGACAGAATCCAAAAGAACTTCATTTCTATCTCTCAGGAGACTATATGCATAGGTCCTCTGGAGTTTTATCCATCTCCAGTTTAAACCACTCAGTTTCATTCAAGTGTGTCCAGTTCTGCTCTGAGTTACACCCACTGACCTGAGCAGAACCACATGAATGTTAGCAACAAAAAGTGAACAAAGCAGGATTTAACCCTCTTTCTTTTCCTTATACAATTTTCAATACATGTTACAAAAGTGAAATCTCAGAAATCTGAGATTAAATCGGATATTAAATCTGGAAATATCTGTCCATATTAAACAACATAATTCACCAAATGGAAAGATGGAGGTTCTCCAGGATTAATAACATGGAAAAGTACATTATTTGATGTGATAAGTATTTGGAAGGCAACTTTATTGTCAAGAGTATAAGGACCCACCCATTACTTGGAAAATAAGGACAAAGCAACAGAATATCTCACTTTAAGGAAAACATCAAGGAGAAAAAAGGAAGTTATCCAAGAACTGGGGAGACTTGACCAGGGCCTGCAGGGATTTTAAGTTGCAAGACTGTTTGTTGTTTGAACTGAGTCACACCAATGTAACAGAGAATTTGTCCTTGGCAGCAGAACTGTTAGAAAGGAGAGTTAATTCTCCCTCGTGTCAACCCACTGAGTCCAGGTCATCATGTCTTAATTAAAGTGTACATGGTATGAAATAGCATTGAACGTCAATCCAGTTCCTTAGTGTGCAGAATGCTATGTTTATTTATGGGGTTTGGCAATCACTTCTGGAAAAAAAAAATGAAGATACTCAAATATAACGTTCGTTCATTAATGGGAGGAAACCACCATCATGCCCTGGATTCTATTCTCAGCTGGTTTGGTGAGATTTCTGCCTAGGGGTCATTTTTTTCACAAATTAAAGAGGTTCTTTGCTACCTCAGCTGGAGACAATTCGGTCTTACTGGGATGATGATGTGTGCACTGATAATGTCTAAGACCTGAAAGAAAAGACACTGCCCTTCTCTCTCGTGCAAAATCTAGAAGAACCACTTCTCTGGGTATCCACCCAGCCCTGGGACAGAATTCCAGCCAAACCTGGAAATTCATCACATTCAAAAACATTCCCTGAATTTTGATACACAAAGGGTGGACAAAGCAGCAAATGCACTAGCTGTATATGTTGAAATATTACATATATCTATGGAATAACTACTATAGTGGTCCAGCCAAGGAAAACAGCAGAGCAAGTCAGATTGGTAGAGATGGGATAGATAGAGAAAGTGCCAAAATAAATAAGGTTTGATTATGGCTACACGCTGTCCTCTGCCTCTAATTTTCTCTTGCAGGGAATTTCCTAGAAGAAGGCCAGCATAAATGGTCATGCCTAGCTCAATAGTTCTCTAAAGTTAACCCATTCCTGGTTTGTGGGATTGTGCCCTCAACTGGCTTTCAAACACAGTTATATACATCAGCTGAGTTCTTGGACAAAAAACAATTTTTGCACAAAAAACCAGTGAATCTATTTTTCCTTGCTGAAAAAAAATGCAATTAACAGAAAGGCACTATTACTTGTCCTGTTGATGCTCTGCATTTGGGTTGTTTAAACCCAAGAGGAGTTAACCCTACAGAACACAGAAGTTACTAGAATGATCACAGAGGTCTCTTCGTTGTCTGGATCCCCATCACAACAATCCAAGAGGGAGACAGCAGCAGAGATCTAGGAAAAACCCAGTCACCTTACCCCACTACCAAAGTGCCTAAAATGCTTAATTTATTTTTCAGATGCCTTAGCTTGGAATTCTGGAGGGTCTTGTGTGGTGTTTTTTTTTTTTTTTTTTTTTTTTTTTTTTTTTTTTTTTTTTGTTTTGTTTTGTTTTGTTTTTTTTTTTTTTGGGTGTGTGTGGTATGAGTATGTATGTGGTTGTTGTTGTTTTCATTTCTTCTTTTTTTTTTTTTTTTACTGACAGTAAGAAGATAGAAATTTTACCATGAGAGTTTATTTGAATCAGGTTCATTGCACTTAAGGGTCAGAGCTGAAGAAAACAATTTCCAGGAAAGGGTAAAGAGAAGGCCCTTGTGCACTGTACCCTGTTACAGAAGCCGTTCTTGCAACTCCTTGCAGGGTGCATTCAAAGGTGCCATGCTTGAGTCACAGCAAAGGAAAAAAGTTTCTGGGACCCCTGTGACATTATAGCTTCACAGTAGCCTGTGAATTTAGGGATAAACTGCAAGGAGAGCAAGCTTCAACTTGTATAGGATAAGAATGTAGTCAGTTAATACACAGTCCATCTTCCCTCTGTCTCTGTCCAACCAAATTAAATACATACAAAGAGACTGGTCTGTCTCCTAAAGAGCTTTTTTCCCAACAGTCTAAACTTAAATGAGAATAGTAGAAGGGCAGGCTCAGGAATGATTCATTAACTGCAAAACAAGGGAAATTCATACCAAATGTTCCTTGCAACTGCCCCACTGCTTCCAACAGCCTTTCTTGTGTGCTGTAACTGTGGGGTCAAAGCTGGTGTTAAACTTTCACATGAGGTCTATACACATAAGCATGGAGACAGTGTGCCTGTAAGATTCTCCCTGCAAACACCTAAATCCTGCTGTGCATTGCTTGGGTAGCCAGCTCCTGTAGTTGCCAGGTCTCCATGCATATTCAGACAAGTATCCATGTAGGCAGGTAACTAACTAACTAGCTAGAACACGCTGAGGGAAGAGCACAAGACTATCCCCAGTGCACCCTACAAATTCCAGAAATCCCCAGCGTAGGGAAAGTACCACAGATTCACACCTGGGAATTTCCATGCTAAATGGTGGATTTCATTCACAAAGTAAGCTGCACAGCCATTAAAGATTTTGAGACTTCTGAGGTCTTTAAAATTATGGCCAAGAGAACTGTATCTCTACACCTAAACCGGGCATTGTAGCAGCTGCAAGGCCTGAGCTGAAGACAGCTATGGAAGAATCAGTCCGTGACACCTATGCCTGCTTTTTGATAGAGAAAAGCAACTCTTGTTAAAAGAAGAGCAAATCCACCAAGCTCATCTTTGAACCCATCTTCCACCAAGAGTGGTGATGGAGGATATCCATGGTGCATGAAATGCCTGCAGCCCCAACCCCTTCGAGTGCAGTCCTACCAGAACTGCTGACATGTCTTCAGAGGGGGAGATGCTAATAGAGACCTTATGTGACACTGTAGCTGTTTTATGCAAAAATCCATAAAATTATTAAAAGCTTCTGCAGAATCAAAGAAAACTCAAAATGAGAAAGGCCAACAGTTTTTTGGATCAAGCAATGTTGTAGCTCAAATCTTGTTGCCAGGCTTGCATGCTTTTCTTTTCTCTTTTAATTTGTTCAGACTAGTTTGAAATGAGTCAGTGATGGTGCTTCCTCAGGAGAGCTGTGTGGCTTCCTAGCTCTTGCTGTGAGAAACATCATCCTCATGTTTAGCCAGGCTTTTGTTTAACCCAAACCTGTACCCCTCCATTTTCCTGTCTCTCAATAAACACATCGAAAGCCCCACACTTTTTTCTAATTTCTCCAGGTAGCTTCTGGGCTTTTACTATCTTTTCCCATCACTGGGGGCACTTCTACATAAAAACCTTTGAACAGGCCTTACTCCTTGGCCAAGCAGTTTGGGCGTATGAGATCCTATTTCAGAAATCGTGTACCTGCCTTACTGATCCAGAGTTTGGGGTAAGAAGCCAAGCTAGGAGGCAGGATATGGTTCCATTTGAAAGCAATATTGTGTTAATGCATATACACAGCTTTAGAAATGTAGCAGGGCTGTTACAGTGACATCTAAGGTTTCTCTAGACATTCCTGCTCTTTCCACCCTGTAATATTATATAGTGAGCCAGTAAAATAAATGAACAGCAGACATAGGAATCTGCCTGGAAATCCATTGATCCCAGTACTGAGGATCTGGACCCAGCTATAGGTCTTGCTTAGAGGCTGGTCTTCAACTTCTGTTGACTCATCAGCCCTCCTGATTTCATGTTGTCTGAAAATATAGGAGTTTTTAAAATATATTATTATTTGTAGACCTTTTACAAGTAGTCCACAAGTTGGAAGTGAAGCCTATGGAGGTAGTTTATAATTTAGCCACTCAGCCTATTTTCTTCTTCTCCTTTTGCATTGAAGACTTCACAGGTTTTTAAGCTGGCAATTAAAACCACTGCAGCAGTTTTATTAGCCCTGCATGGCATCTTGTTCTACCCATGTTATTTACTTATGCTAATTGGTCAGGTATTAAAGAACAAACACAGCAATTAATTAGTGGTCTGACCAGAATTATAAAGAAATAAAGGCTTTTCATGGGTGTCAGATTTGAGTCACTCACAGAAGCTTACTGAGTGAAAAAATGAAGAAGGATGAATCATGGTCAAAAGAAACATTTTCAGTCACACAGTATGGCATCCAGATGTGTGGGAATTGACTACACTTTTAGTTCAGGGCACCTTCAGTCTTCTAACAGGCATTTATTCTCTCAAAGGGCTGGGTTTGACAGGGAGCAGCAAGCCATGGAGAGACTGTGCTATTCAGGGAAGCTGGCTTGATGTAGTGACCTCAGGTGTTCAGGTGGCTCATCTTGGACAGAGGAAAAACACCTTGCCCTTGAGGCTGGACTCGCACATGATTTCCTGTCTCAGATGTCTCTGGATGTCCCTGAATTTAAGTGTCTTCTTTACTGGAAATCTGGACTTACAACTTTGGAATTGGCTTTGTGCTAGCAAGGCAGTTTATGAAAAGGCAGCTTTCCTGTGGTGCCTGATGGCATGTGGATGTCACATCTGGGGGCTGATAATAGTAGCCCTGTCCTCCACTAGTTAGTACCATGCAAACATCAGCTTAACCTGTCCGTCTCGAGAATCAGAGTCATTCAAAGTACATGACAGTTTTAATGTTTTTTGACCACTGTCTTTGATGGCCTTTTGGGAAAATGATTTCTACTTCATAATTGTTGTGCCACAGAAGGATGGTTAGAATCCATCTTATTCTGAAAACATGGAAAGTGTTAGTAAGGGAAGGCAGACAAGTGCAAACTTGCACTGAAAATGCAAGTATCCATTTCTGTATGCAAAACCCTTACAGTCACCAGCTAACACTTGCAGCTCAATACATGAACAGCTCAGAGGTTATTTGAGGTTCATCAAAATGCTCCTTCTTGGCTTTGTAGTCCATGACTCCACTACAGAAAGATTTCACACCCTCTGGTAACCAATCTAGGCAGATAATGAGTCACCCCTGAGATAACCAGTGATGCCCAGGAGTGAAGAGGATTTCAAGTAGAGACTCCTGGTGGCTGCAGACAGCATGAAACTGAATGATGAGAAATCATGCAGTATAGATGCATACAGCTCTGTGAAATGAATACAGCTGTGTGAAATGAACAAGGTTCAAACATTGGGATGTCAGATTTTTTGGCTGCTCCAGCTTAGAGTCTGCAGAACCTCTGGTGAGCATTTGAGCACACTGCTGTCACTCTAAAGCAAAACCATGAGGAGAACCAGAGGAATCTAGCACGTACCAACATTACCGGATATGTAACTGAGTAATGACCTCCCAAACAGCTGAGAAGAGCAGCAGATCTCATATTCACCCAGAGAAAGGTTGCTAGCCCCATCTGTTGCTACCATTGCTGCTATTGTTATTTTTAATTGTCCCTTTTTCCCAGGGTGTTCTCCAGCCAAATGATACATCCTAAAGGACAGTATGGCATCAACAGAGCTGCCAGTGAGACAGCAGGGAACACATCAAGGAAACGTTTAAGGAGTCCCTTCCTCTTGCTTTTGCTGCACAAGCTGTTTGGGGAGACAGATCAGTCAAGGAACTGAGAAACATCAAAAAATTAGACTAACCTCAGAACTGAAGCACTCAGCAGAAAAGAGGCCAGAGGGAGGAGGTCTCAGACACTTGAAGTTATGCCTGAGGATGGCATGAGTCAAGCAGGGGTTGCAGTGTGAAGGGCAGATGTGGAGTTGAACCTGCCCATTTTGGGAGCAAACTTCCTCCTAACACAGTGATTGTTCCCTATGCTGACAGCTCCTACAGAGATCACCTCTGGAGCAGTGTGGAGTTCCCATTACTAATGCTGGGAGCTGAGGGCACTCAGTGTGACGCAGTAAAGAACAGAAATAAAAGGTCTCAGCTCTGTAAGTGACTTCAGATGGTGTGGGCCAAAATAGTACTAGAGAAATAGTACTTAGAATAGTGCAGCTGTTCTGAACAATGCTTACATGGATGAGAGAGCTGCTATGACTTCAACACTAAGAAAGTTTGCAAACTTTCTGTTTCCTGTTTTGACATTGACATGGTTATTAACAGCAAAACAGACATGAATTTAGGGCAGACACGAAACAAGGCCTGAACTGAACATGTAATTTTTTTTTTTCATTTTACTGAGATAGGACTCCAAAGAATCTTATCCCTCTTCCTGAGGGATATTCCTCTCCTTTTACTTCTATTTAGCTTGTTAGCAGAAGAATGGGACTGATTTTGGTCCTTCAGTGCAGGCATACCCTGTTCAACCTGAGAAGCATGTAGCCCCATTGTGGGAGTGGGACCCAGGCATTCCACATGATCAGTTTGAGATGGATGAAATAAACTCTATAGAACAGGGAAAAACCACAAAAATTACCGATACTGAAATTTAGTTGAAATTAATTTACTTACCATTGTGAAAAGCATCAAAGAAGGCATGTAATGAACATGGGGGAAATAAGGATTTTGAGGATTTCCTCAAAAAAGGCAAAATAGCTCTCTTCTCTGTGTTGGGCAAAAAAACTCCCAAATCTGCCCAAGAAAGAAAAATCTACAGAATCACAGGTAGTTTCTTGATGGCCCTTGATCCAGCCATTAAATAGGCCTGACATTGTAAGTGTATAAGAGCTGGTGTTTTTGCAGCTTGTAGTGGCATGGCTGGAAGCCATATATAGAATTATATAGACAGGATGAAATGTTTCCAAGGGAAAACATGCACAATGAGAATATGCTCTGTTCTTCCCTAAAGCAACAGGCACTGTTGCCAAGCTATGCTTAGTCAAGCTGCTGTACGTACCAGGAAATGGGCTGTCTTCCAATGTAAAGCTGTAAAACAAGACAGATAAAAGGGGTTGAAATAAAAATAAAGGGAAAGTGGAAACTTTTTTCTTTGCTTATATTTCTTCCTAGACATGGCTAGCCTTTGGAAGATGCTGCCATTATTATCTTCACCACAGCATCCATGAGCTTTCATCATGCCAGGCTCTGGTTTCAGTGGCCTTGCCCATCTCCTGCAGCTCAGCAGGTGACCACCCGTTCCACATGCCTGACTAGCAACTTGCAGGTGGCTCCGAGCAGCATTGCTGAGCCAGTACCCAGTGCCTACCTAAATGGGAATGAGAAATTACTCCCCTGGAACAGACCTCTTTTATTCCATGGCCTTTCATCAAGTTCTGAAGGGAAAAAGTGAAGATATTGAAGAGTAGCTATAGAAGGATCATGTCCCCGCCCATGCTTCAGTTTCCCCATTATGTGTCAGGTGTGAATATTTCACCCCAGAGCACTGCATGGATGGAACAGTGCACAGCTCTGTCATCACCGCAGGTACTAACACATCATTGCACATATTGCTGTGTCTTCCCTCAGCCTTGATTGAAATCCAGGGTGAAGTGAAGGGACGCACACACTGCACGCAGACATTCACTCCCTTCCTTCAGAGCTTAAATGTGACAAAAAGCAATTCTTTGCTATTAACTGCAACAGGTCCAGACAGTGAAGCTGTTTTTGTATGGATGATGATGCCATCAACAACAGGGATGGAGAATGCTCTATTCCCAACATTTCTCTATTCCCCCTCAATTAAAATTTCCACTGGAAAATACTAAAAATGACACATTTTATCAATGCCAAAACATTATTCTAAAATATTAAATGCAATAATGTAAATATGGAATAGAAAGTATCAATACACATGGTACCTTATGCCCAAATATAAATGTAAGCTGGACAAAAACAATCTGTGAGTGAACAAACTGAAAAACTTGGAACAAAGTAAGATTTTCTTGCTGCTGTAGCAGCTTGACATTTTTCAGTCACAAATTTACTCAGTGTCACATGTTCTCAAGAAACATTTTGCCTTAAAATGTCCCTTTCCAATGGAAAACAGCTTCTGTCACAATTTTTTTTCAGCCAGCTTTGACTGTGGCCAGCAAGGGCCCATGGGGATCCTCTGGGGAGAGCTCAGTGTTTTTGCTTGGGAGTACAGCATGCCCTCAAAAGATGGTGCTACAGATTAAGAATAGACAGCATGGGACCCAATATCTCTGCTGCAAAAATGAGGAGGAGGAGGATTTTTTTTCTTTAGCATTGCTTCAGCACAATGCCAGGATATTCTGAGAACATGTGTCAGCACTGCTCTCTAGAACCTGAAGCACAGGCACACATGGGCTCATACTGAGGTCTGACATCTCAAGAACCAGCACAGTCCTAGTGGAACTGAGAAGTGTTAACTAGAACAGAAGAGGTTTTGAGCCATGGAATTGGCAAACTCAAGGACATGAAGCTCTGGTAAGGGAGATTACTTGAGTTCTGTTTTGTTTAAGGAAGTGCATACCTGTGTTGCTCTTATCTGTGTTTGGGACTTGAAGTCCTGTCTCAGCAGATTTTCTGACATCAGTTAAGGTTGTGCTCCTTAACAGTCTTGGGTGATGACTAAGAACATATTCTGGACTTTGTGCTGTAAAAAGCTGTAAAAAATTGACATTTCCACTCCTTGTCCTCTCCACTATAGCACTAAGGAGTTTTCTGTAGATGGAGGATAGACAGATTCATGTCATACTTAACCTTTGTCTCCCTGCAGACGTGTGAGCGGCCAGGATGTGCAGAGCCATGACTCAGAGTGAGGGTAGCCAGTGGAGGGAGATGAAGTTGGGGCCATTTCAACAGCAGAAGCAGGAGGCAGTACAAATTCAGTGAAGTCTTTTTTCAGGGTAAATGATAGGAAGAAATAAGGCTTGATCCTTCTCAGCTGGACTTCCTCTGCTCTGGTCAGTGTCAGGCATGAAGTAGATGAGAAGAAGTGGGGTTGCCTCTCCAAATTGAAGGTGTTTTCAATTCAACTTTACCGTTGAAGCAGAGGAAAGAAGGTGATTTGATCAAAGTCTTCAGGTGAAGGTTACGCTTGGAAATCCAGCTCCAGCTGGCAACAGCCAAGGTGGCCCTGTTTGCCTGATCTGCAAGTGAGGGAAAACTGGGCAAGAAACCATTCCAAATCTGGAACAAATGGCCCTACTATAGTGAGCACAGTGGTGTGTCCTCTCTGAGGTTGGTTGGAAAGTGATAAAAAGCACACAGGAGAAGGTGCAAAGCTGAGGATTCCTGTATGCTGACGGTGCAGGCAGAGAGGCAAGCACAGCAAAAGACATTGATTTGGTGGAACTGCTATAGGTTTGGGCATGGGCTTATTGCAAAGATATGATTTACATTTGGAAAATAAGAAATGCAAATGCCTGTGGCTTTCTCATTTGTACCTGTGCTGTGCTACCGTGGAAGGTGGTGTGGTACTCCTTTAACAGGTTTGTGAACCCTCCCCCAGCACTTAACATATCTCATTTTTGAAGCTGCTGGGAGTAGGACAGCAAAGGGGAATCGGGGAAGTGTTTTCTGGGCCAGATGCACACCTGATATTTCTTGTTCATTTAAGTATCTAAAGCACTTGTAAATGCAGGTGAGATGCAAGATTGGAGGTGAGGAGCTGAGCTTTGCTCCCTGTGAATTTGACTTTTAGCCTGATGTCATTATGAAGGTTTATTCAGTTTGTTCAATTTAATCTGCCAAGCACCCCCCGACAAAAATGCCCTCAAACCCTCAAATCTGCCTACTGTTGCAAAATCAGAGCTTGTTATGATACTAAAAGACTACAGAAACAGATGTGAACCCGTTATGAGGGAAGGGTGACGGATGGAATTTCACTTAGGAGTGACTGAATCTGTTAAAAAAAAAAGAAAAGAAAAGAAAATAAGAACGGCTCTAAGAAAATGCAACCAATAATTAATACAGGGATTGAGCTTGCTTGAGGCTACCTGGAGGCCCAGTGCTTAGGAGAGAGAAAAGAGGATTAGGTACTTCACTTGTAAGAACAGCACCCATCAGCTCCAGCAGATAAGATAATCGCTACAAGAGCCCTGTGCCTCCTGCCTGGTGGCGTTGACTGGCGGCGTGACTCAAGTTACGTCCACACGCCCACACGGGAGCACAGTTAGCGAGGTGCTGCAGGCAGGGCTGCTTTCCTTGGAAAACAGAACTGATCCCTGCAGCTGGAGGCCAGAAACTGGGAGGTGAGTCTGTTCCAGCAGGAAGCTGCTGCCATGGAAGGGTATGGGACTGACATTGCCTCCACGTCTGCACAGATCAAAGGGCATAAGAGCCTGGAACAGACTCCTTTCAGTGACATTAAGTAGCAACATGAACTCAGACCAGGACAGAGTAAATACATGTGTGTGTGCGTGTGTGTGTGTGCATTTAACAGTATATAGGCAAACTCAGTAACTTTGCCATGGGATGTAGCTACAAGAACATTTAGCCAGGTTAAAGGGAAAACAGAAAGTCTCTGAATTTTCTGTTGAATACAAGTTTTTTCACAGTAACTGGAATGAATTATCATGATTTTGAAAGAGATGTTAGACTCATTGATACCTAGTGCAGGCCAATATTGATTATTAAAGAGCAGACAAAGACCTAACTTAGGATCTGGATTTGTTTCATCCCGTGAGGGTAAATTCTAACATTTTCCTCCTTTCTGGGGCTGCTGACTGTTTGAACTGGGACATGGCAATAGATAGACTTTAGTCCTGTCATTATCTGTGATCCTATTAAATAATCTGCCCGATCTCTCTAGAGAAGTCTGAACTGCATCGTCTAGGGTATGTGATATGTTTCAATAGTTTCTCCCCAGGGAGCTTCTTGCATTTGTCTGGCTCTGCATCTCCAAGACACATCACTGGTGGGAATTCTTCATCCCACTGACAAAACCTTTCCTTGATGTCATGGTGCTTACTCATTGCTTGGAAACCTGCACATGCTTTGCCCCCCTAATCAATTTTTAGAACTGGCTTAGTGCCATTTGCCCTCCCTTGATCCTTCCAAAAAAAGTGATTCCTTCCAAGCTGGGCAGCGCTGTCTCCCTTTGTCCAGCAAATTATTTATTTATAATTTTTTTGAGGACACAAAAGTTCTCCATCCAGATCCCCAGAGCTATATATACTTGATGTGCCTTGTTCTCATATTAGGGCTTGCAAATAAGGAAAACATCTTGCTGTGCTGGATCAAGCATTTCACAGAATCGTGCCCTGGCTCCCAAGACAGTTTGTGTTACTGGCCAGCTGCCTCTGCACATGGGTCCAGTTGCATCAGCCCCTACTCCTGCTCAGTAGTCAATGGGCCAAACTCTGTCCTTACTTGGATCCAGGGACAATCTTAGTGGAGTTGCAAAGGTAAAAACAAAATTAGAATTGTGCCTCCTCTTCTGTCCTCGTTCTCCAGGGAGGAGAGGCAGAAGATTAATAGCCACTTGCTTTGCCTGGTGTTTTCCATCTGTGCAAAGTTATTCACTTTCTGGGATGGTCAGCCCAGGACTGTTCAGATCATTTTGGCTGTGCTGATGTTTCCCAGAAAAGTTTATTTTGCATATGTGTATGCTAAAACACCAATCTTTTAAAAATGCATGCCCCAAAATGCTGGTGCTACTAGGTCATATGAAATACTGGTGAAGATGGTGAGATTTGAAAGTTTATTTCAGTAAGTTGTTCCTGGAAGCAGGTATTTCATAATGAATTTCCATTTTTTTATTGGTAGCCCACATAGCTCCAGAGGAAACCTTGAAGGAAAAAATAAATCCCTTGCAGCTCCAACACCAGAAGGCAAATAAATCTCTTTTTGTCAAATATATTTCTTCTTGAAGTCCTATAGACACTCTCAGAGTGAAATAATTTTGGTGTCCAATCTATCTCCTTAGTTAAGAATTTACTAGCATTGCATAAGCTTCCCGTAACAAGGTAACCAGATACCAATTGACTGGTAAAAATAGCTTTCCTGTGTTAGTCAATCCCTAGTTAACTTTTTTCAGCTGTCTTCAAAGATGATATTTAAATCCATCCATCTTCTGGAGGCATGGAGGATACTGATACACCGACAGAGGTACATGTCAGCTCATGATAGTTTGTATTAATTACTAGGCTATATGAGTGTTTGAACATAACTCTGGGAGTGATGGAAATCAGCCTCAAGGGAAGAGTTTGACATCAGGCTTGTCCTGGGATTCTTGGGAAGAAAAGGAAGATAAACTGAGATACTGAAGGGGAGTTGTTGTAGGGGCCTTTGAGGTCTTATCTTTGCCATGCCTGTAAGTTGAGAGAAAAAGAAATGCTGTGTGTCATGGGAACTGGATTGCTTTGCAGGGAAAAGGCTGTTCATGTAAACCACGTTCTGATCCAGGCCAGAGTAATGTCTCTGGACACAAAAAGTCATGAAAACTCTTTCCTTGTGGACTTGTGCCCAGTATTTCCGTTGTCATTCCTTACCATGCAACAACCCTCTCTCTGTTGTATGACTGCTTGCCATCTTTGTGTCTTATAGCCCCTTCATCAACTCCTCTCTTCTTGCTAGATCTTAGTAAGCGATCACATATCTATTTTCAAACTCAGGACCTTCTGGCCGAGCACAATGGAGAATTGCTGGGAACACACTTTAGCTTTTCACTTGTCAAGAGAGCATTAGCTGGTCTCTAGCTTCTATAATCTGCCACTGTTAATTGGGGGAACATAATGTCTTTGAGATTATACTGCACTGGTTGAAGATTGTTGATGGAGTCAGATGATCCACATGGAAGCATAAGCCAAAAGACACTAATTTTGAGATCATTAAGATGATATCATTTTAGAAGGCAAGGATACAAGTATTAGGCAAACTTGGGAACTGAAAGGCTAAGGGAAAACAATGACTCTGGAAAGTGGTTTGGAACAGTTATTTGAATAAAGGTACATTTTTTTTAATGGTCAGGGGAGTAAACCCAAGAGATGTTAGGAAAAATAGCATTGAGGCAGCCTAGAGGAAGGGTATGATCTGCTTAAACTCTAGCACTGGTTACAAGTATGGCTTTTGCTTTAGTTGTCCAGACTTTAAATAGAGCCTTGGAGAACAGTAAGTATTCCAAGTGACTGAATTGAATGGGCAAAGAATAATGCAAAGTGTTGGAAAAACTCCTCTATGAGACAAAGTCAGTCTTTTTATCCCAGCATTTTGGGGCTCCTCTGCTGTTGTTTCAGAGGGTCTTGCTGTGGGCTCAGATCTTTTCATGATCACCTCTGGCATGTTCAGCCAGCACCTTGTTTTCACAGCACAGTTCCTGACTGTCCTGACCCCTGTTTTCAGATGGGTTTGACTGAGGCAGCAGGAGGTGGGCAAAGTGACTTTTGGAAGGCTCTGCAGGGTGACTCAGCAGCTTGGCTCGGGTTACGTGACCCAGAATCCACTTGGCACAAAATCTGCCTCTTCTCACTGCTGGTCTACTGCTCTGCCTGCTGCAGCACAGCTTGTCCTCACCCTCACTCACCCCGGCCCTTACTCAGGGGCTCTGCTTCATCTTCCTTTCTGTAGCCACCAAGACAGTTCTTAAATTGGGCAGGGCTTTTCCCTTTCAGCTCCTACAGGTGTCATTGATCCAAATAAGTCTGAGCTTTGGTCCTGTCTGAAGACAATAGATGGAAGGTACTTCTGCCCCACACTGCCATGTTGCCCCTGGCTAGTCATACACTTCCCACCCCCGTGCTCCTGTTCTGCATCAGCCCTTTGGAATTCTTTTCATCTCCAACCCTTGCAACTGACTGCTTCTTCCTGTCTGGATCGAAGTTGAAAGCTCCAGTTGTTTAATTTGGCTTTTAATTGACCTCATCCAATGCTTGTTGATGCCTCAGCTAATCTGTGTTTCTCCTCTGCTTATCTGGTGCAGTCCTTTGAAGTCCCCAACATGATAAACTGTCCTGTAAGAGAGAATGAAAGATGAATGAGACAAAATTAGCCATGTAGCTCTCACTGTCCAGTTAATATTTTAGTAGCCATTCAACTCTGGGGCAAGAAGGAGAAGGAGGCTTCCAAAGGAATATAAAATAATATATGTTCATTGTCACTTAGCTGAAAATTTTTGTGACAACCTCTGCTGAATGGTTACACCATTCACGTCTCCATCTGTCAATAAAAGCAGGTAGCACAAGCCTGCTCACCACAGAGGTATTACAAAGCCTGCACCTCTCAGCATTTGTGAACTGCTGAGACATTGTTAGGGAGAATGGGAGAAAATATGTTGTTGCCAGTGCTCTTTGCAGTTACCAGGTTTGTCTAGAGCAGCTGGGGGAGTTAGATATGAAAATGCCACTCAAATGAGAGTTGGAGAGAAAAGATGGGTGAATATGATGGAAAGCACCTCAGGCTACCTCTTCACATAATCAAGCGGAATCACAGGATGGGTGAGTTTGGAAGGGACGTCTGGAGACCATCTCCTCCAACTCCCTTGCCAAAGCAGGTTCACTTACAGTAGATTACATAGGATCATGTCCAGGTGGGTTTTGAACATTTCCAGAGGAAACTCTGCAGCCTCTGTGGGCAGCTTCTTCTAGTACTCTTACCTGATGTTACTAAGACATACCCCTTCACCCTGCCTGTGTCTGCAGAAGCCAAAATGGGTTTGTCAGACTCCCTTGCTTGCCAGAAGCATGAGCTAAAAAGCTAAGCCAGGTCTGCCTTATGATCTGAATTCAGAATTTTCAGGAAAATTAATTTCTGAGGTCATGAAGCTGGCTGGGACTTGGGGTCCCACCTCAGGTGCAAGGGTCACCATCTCAAGGCATTTGGTTTGCTCTGAGCTCCAGGACTTCTACTGGAGGCAGCACAAACATAGCTGGAAAGCTTGGATTTAAAAAAAGAGGCTCAGCCACCTCAGACTGCTGCTAAAAGCAGTATTTAGGATTCTGACATTAGTACCTGGACTCCACTGAAAGCTAACAGGATTTGGGCTCCTAAGTAGTAGTATGTGTTCTTGCCTTCAATGGTAAGTGCTTTAAAGCTTCCAATTTTCTATGTTGAAAATAGCAAGACAAATGCATCCTTAGTGTAATGGATACAGTCCTCATTGATTTCAGCTTTTGGAGCATTATAGTTATGAAAGTGTTCTGTGCAAAGTTTGCAAAGAAATAAAAGACTTTGCAGAGGCACAGCAGGGAGCATTACAAATCAAAGGATAAGTTCTGCAAAGCTGTTTGCTCATGAGTCACTGCATGAACAGAGTCCAGGACTCAGAGGAAATAAAAGGGTCTTACTAAAAGCAGCATACCATTGAGTGTGTTTGTATATATGTACAAAGCCCAGTCTTAGCTCCAGAGGCATCACAAAGCCTGAAAAAGTCCATGGCAGAAATTTAACTTGGTTCTGTCAGATACAAGCCTGTTATTTTCATCCTGAGACAGTGAGCTCCACTCTTCACTGCCCAACCCAATTCTGAGTTCAAGAGCTTAACATTTTGAGCTATTCATTGTTAATGTTATTTACTCATAAAAATCACTGTCTGAGAATGCAGAGAAATGCGTTAAAATGTGTAATGCAATGGAAGCTTTGGATCAAACTCAGATCTGTGCCAGGAAAGGAAAAGATCCCATCCCCAGGTACTCTCTAGATGTGCAGAACTAGGCAGTTATAGGTGGAGACATAAACTTTTTAACCTTTTTTTTCTTAATCTTGAAGTTCCTCATGCAAAGTTTTAAATAAAATTGCGGCATAAAAAATCTATTGCCAAAGGGCACAGTGAAATGTTTCAGCTGAAAAAAAATATTCTAAGAGCTGGTCAGTCACTTAATGTCCAGTCGAGGACTTAGAAAAATTTAAAGAACCATATGGATATAGAACTGTGCTAATCACCTTTGCAGAATTAATACTGGTATCTCCTGTAACAGGTTTTCTCTAAGTGGTCCCCTTTTTAAATTTATTTGCAATGTGGTTCTTGGAAGAAAAAGAGAAAAAGTAATTGTGTCTGTCTCCATTGCCCCCCTCATAGATACCATCTGGATTGCAGACGAGTCACCCAAATGAAAATTAAGGTTGGTAGGGAAAGAAAAAAACCTCTCATGGGTCTTTCTAAACTGATATTTTCACTATTTGCATTTTGCACCAACTGAAACAAGACCAAATTTTCTGGTAGCGAGTGTTTGTTAACATGACTTCTATTTTATTAAGAAGAAAAAAAATAATCATGGCAGTCATTTAGCTGTAATGGCCAAGATATAAAATGTCAGTTTTATTTATGGCAAGTAGCTGGGTAGAAAATATGTTCTGGCATCACTTGAGATTTCAAGAACTTTGTTTTTCTTTTTCTCTTACTGCATGAAATAATGCTGTATTCTTAACAAACAAACAAATCAAAACAAAGACAAAAACAGCCCTCCCCAGCAAGAGGGATCATGTTCTTCTCCCCAGACAATGACCTCCAGTGTGAGGGGACCTGCTAGAGATGTAAGGACACAAAAATCAAATCATATGCAACAGGGACTTAAACCCATGCTTTCCACCTCCGAATTTACATGGCAATCACTGGATAAATGGGCACTCTGGAGCTGCTGTTTCCAGCTCTGTTTTTGAATAAAAATTCCATGCTTGGACGTGAAAACTGTTCTTGTCCTAAAAAAAAAGCGTCACTGAAGTCAGTCCACCCTTGCCACGTGTGCAGCTGTCAATGAACCCACATTTTCCGACAACAAACACTTCCATTGGAAAATTCCTCCCCAGTTCTCAATGATGAGCACTAATTTATTCCTTCTCCAAGTCCCCAGAGCTGCTCCCAGAGTCAGCAATACCCAGACTGTGGCTGGGAGGACGGCAGCCACTCTGATACTCGTGCATGGCAGCAATCTGGCTTTGTGTTACTGCTACATGAGCATTACACTGATGTTGCTCCTGACTTGCATCTCTGGTGAGCCTATGCAGAGGTCTTTAAATCATTCAAACGCCACCTGAATCAGCTTCATAAGCAGATCTGACCAAACTGAAGAACATAGGATTTCTGGGGGCATATTTTTGCATATAGTTTAATTCTCTCTCTGCTGTAATTGATTTCCCTGTGGTTTACCTTAATTTATCTCTTTTCTCAAGGAAGCTTCCTTACTAGGCCACCATGCCACTGACCACAGACAGCTAAAAAGCTGCCCTGGTATGGTCCTCTTATCTGGATGTGAAAAATGACATCAGGCAGGGCCCTGCCTCTTCTTACACTGGTAAATTAGGCAAGCAGGTTCTGTAAGCACTTTTTTTTTTAGTGCTTCAAAGATACACTATCTGTCCAAAAAGAGATGCGTACGGATTTCCAAAAACAGACTTAGATCTCTCAGCCAAGCACATACTGGAGCTCTGGTTCTTCTATCCCATGACAGCAGAATTATAAAAAGCCGGGCAGTCCCTGCTACTTTTTAGCTTCTGCTTCTACTGGCATCCCAGGGTTTCCTTTTCCAATCCAACAGAATTTTGGGACATAGGCCAGAAAATGGATTCTCAAAATCTGGATCTGCACAGCATGTAGCCCCATTTTAAATCGTCTTTCCCCATTTGTGGACTGGTTGTTCCGGGAGGCTAATGAGGCTTTGTTAGCAGAAGGGTACAATGGGTCTTCTGAATGCTTTTGAGTGGGCAGGCCCTGCTTCCAAAAATAGCTTGCTTTTTCTTCTGTTAATTAATGTAGTGTTAATTGCCACATTTTCTTTAGACTGAGAATCCTCATCTGCAGCATTTGCCAGACATCGTGTGCAAGGGCTGCATGAGCCAGGCATTTTTAGCTCCTTTAGAAATGAAGGTGTTTGAATAAGAAGTGAAACATCCAGGGCAAAACCATTGGACATGCCAGAGGAGCCAGGATCCCACCTGCTGTCAGAGGGGATTATGAGTTGAGGGTTTTTGAGCATTTTGTACATAGGAGTCTGTCAGTGCCATTTAGGAGAATGGCTCTGGAGGATGTGTGTCTGTGAGAAGGTGGACAAGCAAAGACTGACAAGCAGGAATCATTTGACACCCAGGACACAAGCCCAGCACAGCACAGCTGCACCATCTGAGGTAGGAGCTCTTCCATGAAGAATCACTGCAGCACCAAAGCAGTTGAAACACGTAAAACTCCCTGAAGCATAATGAGATTTCTAGCTTGCAAGGCCTTGGGAGATTGCAGGAGGTCTTAGGAAGGGCACAAGCAGAGTGGGTCTTGCTTTAGGGTAGGGAGATGACCTAGGAGTTTCTTCCAGCTCTATTTGCCTAAAGTGCTTTATTGATAGAAGACTTTGATCCACTGAATGAAGACCTCACTTAATCTACTGTAAGATGAATGACAAATTGCAGAAAAATATAAACTGAACTTTTTTTTTAACAGCAGAACAGTTTATCTAAGAATGGCCTTGGTTGTCAGTAGCCTGATGCACAAGTCAGGATAATATGCTGACAAATATGAGGTCCTCAATACAGTTACAAGCTTGACACAGGATAAATAAGGTCTTCTCCTCTATTGGAGTTTATTTTTGATCTTTGAGTGGATTATTGACCTGAATTAATTACTTGCTGATAATGGGACCAAAAAGAGATTGTAGCAGTGAGACATTAGAACAGATGCACTGTGGAAACCAATTTACCTCTATTGCAGAGCACAAAAAGCACGGGAAAGTGGGCTGAGAAGAAAATGCTCCTGTTACCTCTTCCTGTCTGAAAAGCAGGACTCATTATATCACCCTTAAACTTGTGGACCTTAACTGGCAAAGTTGTTCTCTCAGAAGCAGAGTAAAGGCATTTCTTTCAAGGCCATACTTCAGTGATTATCCCAAACAGAGTAATCATCTAGCAAAATGAAAACCCCCCAAATCCCCATATTTCAACCACAGCTGATGCCCAACATGAATGCCTGGAATATTTACAAGAACTGAATTTGTACTGCAGGCTTCACAGTTTCTTTCCTTGGCATTGCAGTCACATTTACCATGGCAAATGACTGGCATTTACCATGGCAAATGAGCAAGAGAAGAATTTCTAAGGTCATAAAAATCATGAATGTACATGTTACGCATGGTGAATGGCTGGGGAGGAGCAAGTACATTCTCTGATGTTACCCCACCAAAATATCACATCCCAGTTTCAAGGACTGATTCAAAATAATTGAAGGACTATTCAACATATTTGTCCATTAAGTACACAATATTAACAAATTCAGTGGCAACATATGGGAATGCATCTTGGTACAGAGGATGTATTAAGAGCTATACTGTGCCAAAAACTACTCTAAATTGTACTGTGTTGGTCTTGAGCATGTGCTGAAATTACTCAGATTATGCTGCTGTTAGAATTTATCCTAATACTCAAAGTACAAAAATTAGCATTCCTTGTTGGGCAAATACCTTTGAATACTTATTAAATGAAACTGAAAAATATCTGAGCTAGAGGGTTGCTGTCTCAGTGTTGCAGACTCATGCCCCACCTCTTCACTGCCGAGGGAAGACATTTTCCTTGAGATGTTATTTTGCAGCTTGCAAAAGACTAGACTCATCCCTGTCCAAAGGCTGCAACATGAGCCATGTTAAAAGAGTCGTTTTTTTTTTTTTAAAAAAAAAAAAAGTGTCAGAAATATAATTCTAGTACCCAGAATAAGGGTCTTCTGTGTTCTTTCAGCTGAAGAACTGTCATAGTTTTAAGGCATTATTCTTCTCCTCAGGTTCCTGGTTTAGCAAAATGCTTCAGCACGTGGTTAATTCTAATCACTTAAGTCATCCCATTCAAGTCAGAGCTTAAACACTTTGCTGAATTGTGTTTGAAGTGGGGAATGAGAGCTTGAATTTTCAAAAGTCTCTAATTGCAATTAGCTATGCCAAGGGTAGTTTTTCATCTTATTTCTGTATTTGGTGGACCATTTGGATTAGAAAAGAAATGGCTGCAACTCCTGTTGTATATACAAAACTCTTCTGACTACATGATGGGAGATTGTAATGCAGAGCTTTGTCTTAGAGTGGTTTTGTCCTGGAATTTATTCCAACTTTTCAAAATAGAAGCAGAAGTTATCTCAAAATCCCAATCTGTTTTGTGAGAGCCTTAGGTCTTGTAATTAAGATACTGTGGCTTAACAAGTTACCAAGCATCAGCTAAGCTGAGGTAATTGTCTGGATGCAAACCTTACAGTAAATACTTAGCCTAAATGCTGAGTCAATTTATCCCTGGGCAAATGAAGAATAATGTAATTTAACACTTCAGACTAAGCTCAAATGAATCACTGTGTGTTTGCCACAGGCAAAGAGAAGAGATGTAGGGAGTTGCCCAAGCTGAGGAGAGGCATGGTAACTCTCAACTTTGGCCACTTGAGGAGTTCAGGCATTTTCACACTGATGGGAATGGAAAACAACTGGTACTTAGCAGTTCTGCCACATTATTCTACAGGTGTTTAACCACTTACTAGTCTAAGGAGTGAGTTCAAATGTAGCACATTCAGTAGTGACTGAAATGGCCATTTAATGATATGCAATAAAGCTGATGGTTCTCAGCCCATTTTTGAAGGATACGTGTCCATCATGAAAATTGTTCATGTGAAAAGTAGATATTTGAAAAAGTTAAAAGAAACAATCTGTCCATCTCTATGAAGCTAATGAGATGGCCAGGAAGAAAAGACAATCAGGGAAAGGTGTGGTAGAAATCTGTATGAATATCTTTGAAAGGATGAATAGGGAATGATTTCCCACTGTCTCTTCCTATTCAAGAACTGGTGTATACCAAACCAAAAGAAGCTTGAAATGTGGGTATACAATGAAGGATGAATGGAGAAACTCTTGCAAACCTTAAAGCTTTTGGAAGACATCAGCTTGTGTATAAAATGTCTGTCTCAGCAGAGAACAAGGGCCAAAACTGGGCCACTGAACTCATCTGTTGCTTTAAACCAGAGGTGAAAAGATTGAGGGGGTGGAAAATGGGACACAGGGAAAAATGGGAAACAGGGTTTCAGGTTGCACTGAAAAATGGGTGTATAAAGGAGGACTTTGCCTTGCAAAGTGTCCAAAACAGTAATCTCTAATTCAGCATCAATGAAGTTGGAACTGAAGTACAGGGCCCTTACACTTCAAAAAAGGGACAAAGAAACTGGTGAGATCCAGAGGAAAAAGAAGAGGCTGACCAAATATCTAGAAAACTTTAAAGGAAAGACTGAAAACTTTAGTGTCCAGCCCACTCTCTACCTTCGTGCTTTAAAGAGGAATGGATGTAGGGGAAGATGCTGAAGAGCTCTTGGTTCTGTGGTGCAAAAGAAGAGAGACTGGAGGTTTGAAAAGGCATGGAAAATGTCAGTTTTGTGCTGGGAAGACAGCAAGGGCAGTGAAGCTCTGAACTCTCTGCCTGGTAATTTGAGGTATCTCCACAGCTGAAGGATTAAAATGACAAATTAGACAGCTATCTGTGAACAGTGATACAGGCTGAACACAGTTACAGGCAAGGCATGAGCGCTTCAACAACCTTCACATGGAGAGCTGCTCACAGTGACCTTCCTTCCCAAAGGCCTCCCTGTCATGCACACTTCTCTCTAGTACCCTTTGTAGTGGAGCAAGGGGCACTTCTGTTGTCTAAGATGCACTTACACCATTTCTAGTCCAGAAACCATGCATGTACTGTGAGATGCCTCCAAAGATTCATGCAGCTTTTAGTCTGATGCCAGGACAAAGAAAAATAACTGCGCAGTGGGAGAAAAGTGCAATTTTCTTCCCTGCCAGGTTAACATTTTTAAACTTTGCAATAAACTTTCTGCCACATCAGAGGCCTTTTCAGAGTATCTGATTATTAAAACACTTTTTGATTTACCTTTGTTTGTGTCACTTCCTTATTTATGTGATTTGCTGAAGGTTTCAGAGGTGATATATCTAAACCATCCCCTGTGAAAAGTGCCTGGATAATTATAAGTCCCTTTAAATCACCTTCTGTCCTTGGGTGCTATGTATTCAACTCCATACCCACTATCATGCTTGTGTGTTCTGCATCTGTAAATCTCCTGGTGTCCGTGGATCATGTTTTTTACTGTTTCTTACACAGGGACAGTGTTATCAACAAGACTGCTAATGTGAGTTATAGATTCTCTGGTGGAAACTCCTTGAGACTGGGGATGTGAAAACAGACCTAAGTATCCTTCTCTTACTCTGGGTGCTTATACTAGGATCAGAATACTGTAGACATTCTGTGCATATATTTAGGAGCAAAAGAGAGGTGCTTGCTAAGGAATCTAGATCTAAGACCAAATTTTAAATGTTAATATCACTCCACAGTCCAGGTAGAGATCCCCACATTCGTGACTTGGCTACCTCTGTTTTGAAGCATCTCAGAGATGACATGCTGAATCCAGGTTCATAAAATGCTTTATGGAAGTTAGACTTCTGTTTGTTTCTTGTTCCCATAACATCACCTGGAAAGATCAATTGTGTCAGTACTTTCTCTCACATGAAGATCTTTCCCTTTAGAGCTTGTATTTCTCTGGGTCCCTTGAGAACAGTACAAAAAGACTTCCCAGAGACCCAACAGTATTTTCCACTGGGTTCTTGTCACCTACCATTCCCATGAACAAAACTCTGTGGTTTCTATGTGTTTGGTGGAAAACCTACCAGTCCTCCAGAGCCTGTGATTTTGGAAGAATCATTGGAAGGTCTAATTTTAATCTCTAATGAATGAATGCAGGCAGAGAGTAACACAAGCAGAACAGAGTGGTGAGTAGTTTCTGGTGAAAGAAGAATTACAGAGGAAAGCAGAGCAAAGTCACATCTGCTTGTATCAAATGTCGTCAAGCAAAGATTGTCACTTTTTTTTTTCCTTTACCAGAGAAAATGAGAATGATCACTCAAATTTTTCTTAAAGTCACAGCTTACCTCCAGGATATGCCAAAACTGACCTTTGCAGGTCTAGAGATGCCAAACCCTGTCTACATTGTTTTGGGGTGTCCTGGTGTTAAGTTATTAGAGTAACATTCAGTTTGACCACCCCACAAACCTTCTTGTGTTCAGAAAGTGAAGTAGTTGTCAAGTCTCCCATCTGTAGGGTTCCAGCAGATAAAAATGAATGGTTATCTTTCAAGAGGCTTAATAGAAATATGTTTTATTTTCCATCCTTTGGGATGCCATAGGGATAGCATCATAAAAGTTCCCGTATCATTCAATTTGTAGCTATGATGGAAAACATATTAAAAATTCCCCCCATGATGATAATATTCACTGGGTTCTCCAACCCCTCTCTTCCCTGCTGTCAGTCTCTGGTGATGAGTTCAGGTGCAGCAGAAACTCAAGAAAAGTAGTGTGACAGCAGGTTTAATTTCAGTTGGGAACTAAGATGAGGTCAAGATCATTGAAGGTGATTTAAGGAAGGTAGGGTTGAACCTGTCACTGGAGTTTTAAAATGCTCTGTTTTTCTTAATGTATGATTACTCTGGTCCCTATGGATCAACACTGGATTTATGTTTGCATAAATGCTTGACTGTAAATTAGAAGATGTTTTTGAGTCATGTTTCACTAGCTGTAAGACAGAGGTTTGCAGTCCCTGCTGAGCCATCAACCATCCTAGGGGAGATAAGCCAAGAAGAACTTGATTCTTGGGCTCAGAAATAGTGGTGAAACATGGAGGACTGTCAAACTTTCTGGAAGACATGATGTCTCTTTTACAGACTAGCTGTTTTCCTGTGCTAGGACTGGAACAAAGAAAGTAGGAGGCATTTGGTTTCCCCAGGTGTATGTTCTTGTGGTTAAGAGAAGAGCATGACTAAGAGTGCATGGTATCTAAATTTGTGTGATTAGAATTGAACCTTGCTCTCACCTGTTGAGTGAGGATCTTTTCCAGAGGGCACAATTTCAGGCTTGTTGCAGGTCCTGCAGGCTAGTGTGGCAGCTGCTGCTGGATGGGGTGCTCCTTGCATCTGTCTCTCAGGCTACAGAAACTAATGCCTAACCATGCCACCCCAATCATCTACTGAGCCTCAGGCAGACCTTTGGGCTATTTGTTCAGCTGGGGCAAGTTTTCCTTCTTAATCTTTTCAGCTTGGCAGGAGCCCTGCTGAGCACACAAGGAAGCTCATCAGCTGCTGGCTCAGTGTTTGGACAAGGAGATAACTCCTGCTGGGGCTGGTGAACTCCAATCCTGTCTAATTTACATTGTTATTTATTCTGCAGGCATTCCTGTGCTTCCTGAGTACAAGCTAGCTTTTCAGCACGTTTACAGCCACACTCCCACAGTGAGCTCAGCAGTGACAGGCAACAACACACAGAAGCAACAGCCCCTTGCATGGTGGAGAGCAGTGCTTGTAAACCAGCAGTGACGCCATCCCCTGCTGTGGAGGACTAAGGAGTCTGATTCACCAGGTTCCATCTTCTTCAGGTTCTGGGGCCTTATATTTTGTTCAAATTTCTGTGGTTGTCAAGTCAGTTTTCCAGGTATGCATCACTCCCAAGCCACCCTGGAAACTACGAGGTTCTTTGCTCTCCATCCTCCACCTGATGTGAAAGTACTTGGTCAATGGTATATGAGCAAAGGCACAATGCATTAGCTAATGTGACCATTGGGTCACTCACAAGTTCAGACCTGCTAGTCCATCTGGAAAGGGCTGCACAGGGTAGGTCTGCATGACAAAACCATGTGCAGCGTCTGAGTGCAGAGATGGGTGAGTTTAGACCAGCTGGTGCAAGGCAGGAGGTCACCTGTAGGGACTGCCTCTGCGCCAGGATGCAGCCAAAGTCTCTAATCTTTAGCCCTGAGAAGAAATGCCTCCTTTTTAGGGCTGATGCCACATCTGAGGTTTGATTAAGCTGTAAGGAGTAAAAGTTGCCTCTCCATGCCAGAGTTAACTATCCATAAGCAGCAAAATAGATTCTTCATGGCTTGAGCTCAGGGACTCTGTCATGGTCTCTGTTGCCTGGGGCTCAAGGAAGAAGGAAGAGAAAGGAGCAGCTGTGCCATCACTCCAACTGGAGCAGTTGTTTCAGCCAGACCTGTGAGGTGATGGGACTAGGAATTTGCACCTCTCCAGAGTTGTGCATATACTATCTGAGGTTGGACCCCTGCTGACCAGGTGAGGGAGACTTGTGAATAGTGGGTCCTGGGGTGATGGAAGACTAGCACTTTGAGAAATCTTTATCTCATAATCTGTACCCAAAGTATCAATGACCTAGTCCTTGGTTTCTCTTCTGTTTGGTGAAATTAATGTCTCCCTCCACCTCATGAGGAGAAGTGTTCTGGACATACAATCCATTTGCTGTCTCAAAGTACTCAGAACCCTTTGGTGCTCTGCAGTTATTTGAATGTCTGTTCTGACCAAGACATTCTCCTGAAGGAACAAAGAGAAAGAAAGCATCACTGTAGACTCTCTCAACCTCTAAACTATATCCTGGAGAGTCTGATGCCTGTGACACAAACTCACACTTTATCTTTTCAGTGTCACTGCCTCCTCTTGGTGCACCCTGTCCTGCTCCTGCAAGACAGAAATTAACTTGGGGTGGCCACAACCTCTTATTAGTGTGAAAGCAATCAAAATGTGCCACTCACTTTGAGGAACAATCAAATCTGCTGGGATGGAGTCAAACCTTGGCAAGGAGGAATAGCTTTGTTTTCTTCTTTGACAACCAACTGCACCTGTCTGAAACATTCCTAAGGCAATCAAGAAGTGGTAAATGAAATATCACTGCATGGACATAGCCTGCTGTAAGAAAAAACCTGAACAAAAATGATGTCTCTTGCAACAGCAGCTGCATTATGGTCTTTCCACTCCATGCTGATTGCCTCCTGGACTAGATCTGCCTGCCACGTAGTGCTCCTGATGGGCACAAGTCTCAGACAAGGAACTGCTGCTCTCAATAGAGCATCACCTGGGAGGTGATGAAGACAAACAAAGGCAACTCTAATTTTTATAGCACTGCTAAGCCCTTTCTTTTTAAGGGTTGGATTTAGCTTGGAGCCCATGGCTACCTGATGACGTGTGAATGGGATGTCAGTGAGGAACTGACCTTAGAGCTGATGACAAGTTGTACTGGCAAGAACTGGTGTAGCTGAGTGAAGGCTGAAACTGCGTAGCAGAAAAACCGAGGTAGGTTTGGCACAGAGTGCAGGAAGCAGACACAAATATGTGGGATGGCAACTACAGATTAACATAGAAGCATTATGTCACAGAGATGATTAGGGCATGGGTGCCTCAGGAGAGAACAGCATCTTAGGAAAAAGCCCCACCAAAATCAAACAAACAAGGTATGGGACTCTGAAAACCAAGCTGAACTGCTACATGTGCTGTCTCTGTATCACAGCCCTAATTAAAGTGAAATTTACAGCAAGAATTATGCTTTTTTTCCTTCCTCCCCCTTTTCTTGTGGAAGTACTTGTTTTCCTTTACCTGGGAACAGAGGACATCCTGTCCGTAAATCTTTATGGCTTTCCAGAAGTTTTATATTACTTGTGTAGCTCCGAAATACCCCAACTTGGCCCTGCCTTCCCTCAGGAAATATTCTCATGTTCAGATTTATATTCAAAGTGGCCCCAGCACTTCAGGAAGGCAAAGACTATGCAGCTTCTTAAATCCTTCCTGTACTATGGGCAAGGATTTTCATGTCACCTAGAGAATTCATTTATGTGATTAGATATACATGCACATGGATCCACACAGTCATTTGCAAGCAGGCAGGAAGGACATGTTTTGCCCACACTCCAAATCGGTCCAAAAGCTATGGAAATGCAATCACAAGGTGCTGAGTGGCAACTAATATAATCTACTTCTCAAAAACTCTTATAGGCAGGGCTCAGCAATGCTCTTAAATGACTGCATTAGATCCCACATGGCTTGTGTTGGGTCAATTCAGAGCACAATATTTCATGAAGACAAGTCTGACATTTCATCCTCCATCTGACTCCTTTTAATGAGGTTTATCAGGTTCAGATAGAAAAAACAGAATCACAGGAACAGAAAAGTCTCCATGGACCACCAGCATGGACATCACAGCTGAAGAACCTTTCTGTAAGGACTAGCAAGACCCCAAAATGAAGTGAACAAGACTGATGTTGACAGTTTATTACAGTTCTTGGCTGGATTAGTGAATATACCTCTTTTTTTTTTTTTTTTTTTTTTCCCAAGGCATTGTATTTTAAGCCAAAAAAAATTGTGATTTATATATCATCTTAGTTTTGAACCAAGAGCTCATTGATGTGTTTTCAAAGAACTGTATTGTTCTGGAGCAAGAGCATGTCACAGAGAGGTGTCTGTCTCTGACGACTACCCTGAGTCAGGGCAAGCAAAGCCAGCATAAATCTTCAGGGGTAAATCTACCTACCCCACATTTCTCCCATTCCCTTCTCTGCTCTTATAGCACCATAGGCATCTCTGTGGTCTCATGATGAATGTGGTCAGAGAACTGATCTGGTTGAAAACTAGTGGAAGTATAAAAGCAGTTCCGTTTCAGTTGGATGAGCTTTCCAGTCTCAATTATCATGTGGCTGGAGCATGACTGTCTCCCTCAGTTTGTGCTGGGTGATTCTGACTAGGAACCAGGCTGAAGCTTTCCCTATGGCTGCTGATGCCACATCAGCACTAGATCACAGGGAGATGTATCCAACACCCCCTCTTACCTGCTGTACCAGGCAAAAGGAACAAGCCAGAAACTGCAATTCATGTAAGACCATCATCTGCACTGGTTTCTTAAGCAAATCCCTTGTTCCCTACAAAGCCTCCTCACTTTGTGCAGTGTTGTACAGTGTACTCAGGTACTCTTGTGCATGGATCTTGAATCCTCAAGGCTCCTTGACCATAATAATGAAGACATGACCCAAGGAAAAGGGTTGATTTAATGTGACTGAAATAACTGAGCTGGCTTCCTGCCTCTACCCTTTATCTATGTATAAATTACAATCACTTTTGAGAGCAGGAAGAAGAAAGGCACTACAGCCTCAAGAAGAGTATAGTTTGGTGGGAAGTGTGTTAGAACAGACCTATTTAATCTATACAGAGCATTAATGTCCCAGCATAAAGCTAGCTGTGTACAGACATCTAGTTACCTTTGTCTGTCAGATACAGTGGGGAGATTGGTGACATAGAGCACAAAAAAATCAGGCTTCTGCTCTGAATAAACCTCTAAAGAAACTTCTGCTTTGGTTTCAAAGGGTGGTGGGTCATTACAGATTTCTAAACTAAGCCAAATCACATCTTATGTATTTAGGAAAGAAAGCAGACAGCTTAATTCAACATTCCCATCTGAAACACTTTCAGTTGGCAGCATTTTCCTCTCATGTTGGAGAATTCTCTTCTGAAACACCCAGGATTTTGGCACCTCATTCCAGCAGTTGGTTAGCCATTCTCAAAGACCTCCATCTAGATGTGCAGGTGGCTGGGGCCTCAGTTTTACCACAAAAGGGTTTTTGTAGGTCCCACAAAGTTCCCTGAGACCTTCCAGCAGGGAAGAGTTCTGGGTGTGTTTTTTCTGCCCCATTCCCAGGAAGTCACAGTAAGAGCTGTAAGGCCAGGTCCCAGCTGGCCATCCTCAGAGCACAAAAGAAGAGAAAGCAGGGCAACCAAAGAGCCTATGTTATCAGTTTTCATGGGACATGTTAGACACCTTGAGGCAGTACTGATAGACACCTTGGAGCTCTGCATGGAGAGGTCAGGTGCTGTCTTGGGCTGTGCCCTGTTATCCTCATGTCACCCTCCTTTTTCTGTCCTTGTCTGCTATCTACTGTCAAATCAGTCTTCCCTGTGAAAGAATTGGTTTCCTTGGTTTTTTGCTTGTTTGTTTGTTTGTTTGTTTGGCCAGGCTCTGGGATCATCTCTGAAAAATTCAGCAGGGAGAGAGGATACCACAGATGACTGTGGGGCAGCACATGAGAACAGGGTTGGTGTACAGAAATAATACATTACAAGACATTTCCAACACAAGTCCTGCAGGGGAAGCTCTTTGCAGAACAAAGATCCCCTAACCCAATTGACCCAGAGTTTCTGACTCCTCTGACATCCATGTCGTCCTAATTTTTAAATCCTACAAGGCCTACAGCAAGGGAGAAGGAGAACAAAAAGCTTGAGATTTAGGATACAGTTTGTAGGCTGGGGAAACCTGATTGTGCTTCTTGGCTTCTCCGAGAACTTCCTTCCTGGCATTTTCCAAGTGGTTTAATTCCTTCTGTGTAGCAATGCTTATTGACACATTCTCCTCAGTATTGCTCAGACCCAGGCCTGAGAAATATGGACTCTGTGGCTTTTCTTCTTTTAGATGTTTGTCAGGTCAACTTAGATGAGAAAAGTGTTTGGAAGGTGGAAGAAGAGCAACAAAAAGCAATTCAGCTTGAAGGGATACATCCAGCATGGAAAACCTGAACCCAAACATTCAGCTTTGGCAAAGTCATAAACAACCGAAAACAGCATGTGTTGTAATAGAAGCCTTGTGCAAGTGGCCAGTGCTGCAAAGTCAATCTCTAAAAAAGTCACTGAGTTTCCTGCACATCATCAGCCTGATTTTTGCTGCGGCTTTCCAGTGATAGTATGATGCCACTACAACAAACTGTGGACAGAAAAAAGCAGATTGGATGAAAAGACTCCCCATCTTGATAGTTTCAAGCCACCATACAGAAACCTGTAGTCAAAAAGCATCTTCAGAATTGGTGCTTTTCTCCCAGCACAACCTACATGTGTGCTTTTGAAGTTTAAGATCTTGTTGTAAAATTCTGAGGGAATGAGAGGACCATCATACACTCAGGGTGAGAGCGTAAAGTATACTCCTGGCACCTTCCCTTTCAGGGAGAACTTTATTATGATGAGAGTCCTGAAGAATAGATTATATCCTTATGTCATAGGAAAAAGCAAAATATCTCTAAAATAATCCATGCCAGATCTGAGCAATGGGAAAAAATATCCTTCAAAAAGCCAACTCTGGCAATAGGATTTATCTGGATGGCATGAGAACCTCACACCTGCTGGACCCCAGGGGAAATTCTCACTACTTCTGACACCACCAGTATGCTTGTCCCACACCCTGTCTCTAGTTACAACTCAGCTGCAAAGCACTGGGAGAAAAATTAATAAAAAGGGACAGAAGTGGCCCTCTCAATCACAGGAAATAAAATCCTCCTTTTTCCGCTATCTAGGTGATGTGAATCCTCTACAAACTCTGTAAGCAGCAATGCAGATAGGACTGATATTGCCACAGGATCCTAACTTCATCAGAGTTTTCTCTGAAACCATGCACCTTCCCTTCCAGAAGGCTGTTTTGGATCGGCATGCAGGCTGACAGCTGTGTTTCACTGCTTGTTTAGACTGTCACTGACCAGGAAGCATCTGCAATGACTTTGTATGGATGAGGTTTGGCAGCAGCATGTTACCATCTGACCTGATATTGTGGTTGTTTAGCTTTCTTTCCTATTTTTTTTTTTTAACTTGCTTCTCCAAGGAGATCTGGGATCCAGGACACGTTAAACATTATTTTGCTGACTTTAAATTGCTTTGCAATACTGCAGTCAGCTTGGATGCCAAACTTAAGCCTGTAAACTCTATTTTTAGCCTTGAGTTTGTCAGTGCAATGGACACTATCATATCAAAGTATTTAAGGGTTTGTGGTAAAACTTCCTCAAAACAGTTTTTGCTCAGATGAGAATAGTCTTACTGGAAGCCTATACAGATATGAGCAATAAAAATTTGGTTTAAAATTGAATCAGGCTGCAGGAAGAAAACAATCCTTTTTTACCATGGCAGCATAAAAGCAGACTGGTTTTGGAACATGGACTGGTTTCGTTTGTACCAAACACATAACACCGGCCTAACTCCAATGTGGTCCTGAAAGGATCCATGTGTGGAAGCTCCTGGTCTGCAGAATGGTGCTGTATTCATGTAACAGAGCTGCTCCTTGTCAGCTAAACCAGTGTGGTTGTTTACCTTCCTGTCCCTTGAGAGATGAACACACACCAAGTTATATTTTGAGTGCCTTTGTGGCATTTCCTTGAGAATTATGAGAAGAGAGGCTTATCTTTACACAGGTGGCTGGCTGGGCTCGCTGTGGGTGAAGCCAGTGTTGGACATCCCACATGGCTCATGTTGGATGTCTGGGAAGCAAGAGCCACGTGGGCCTCTATGTGTGAGCCATGCAGATGAGTCAGTAACACCTGTCTGTAAAATGTGGCAGAAGTTGATTAGCTTGTAGGTATACAGTGTGTTCTTCATGGATACATTGATTTTTCAACTCCTGAAACCAGGGAGACAACTGCCTATGGTGCAGGGAGACTGAGTGCAGATGGACACCTGGATCACCCCCAGTTAGACACCCTCTCTGCAGCCCAGCAAGCACACAGTGCAATCATTTCTCTCAGGAGCTCAGGTCTACTCTCCAGGAAACTGCTACCAGAAATATGAAGCCCATGAAATCCCTGAGCTGTCACCTCAGCAGAGTAAAGCTGCCAACTGTGTTTGAGCCTATAGAAGCTTTAGACAGGCACTAGAGGAGCAGAGGGCTGGATGTTCTTCGTGTCCAGGAATATCACTGGGAAGATTGTTTGGGAGTACATTTATTTTTGTTTGCTTGGTTCTTTATTTTGTTGTCCCTTCTGCACTGAAACAATCAATCTATGGAATTAGAAAGCTGTGGAAGAACAGATTTTACCTGACAAGCCAAAAGCACCTTTGTGAAATCTGATGGACACTCCTGGACTTGTCTGAAAATCAGGAAATTTTTCAGAGTAAATGTGCCATATCTACCAGGGAATGAAGAATATAAATGAGTCTCATATGATTACAGCTGGGTGAAAAAATGAGACATACAGATGAGGTAAAAAGACATTACTGATGAAAAATTACCTGTGAATATCACAGCAATTTACTACCTACTTTAACTGCAGAAGACTTTCCAGATATCTTAACGGGACAAAAGGATACTGCCACTACGAGGTTCTTATAGACTATCTTTTAAGGAAAATTATGAACTCAAGAAAAAGGTTTTGAGATCATGAGTAGCAGCCTGAAATGACTTGCTAAATGCTCATTCCTTCAGGCTGTTGGCTTCTTGTCTGAGATGACACTCTGGCCCTGCAGCAAGCACAGTATTTCAGGAGAGGACTCTAGCTGAGAGTTTGTAGCACAGATGCAAATGCTTCTTGGGAAGCAGCAGGCCCACTAGAAGGAAATGCAGCAATCCAAAGACCTTACCCTGAAAAGACCCATGTGCAGAGCACACTGTGCCCAAACCCACATATTTGTGCTTGCAAACCGTGCTTACGCAAGAATGTGCTTAAAACCTGGCCCAGGTCAAGTCTCAACTGGAAGAAATTTACTCAAATGATCCATCTGGAGGTGTTCAACCACCAGACTTTGCTTCTGGAATAGAAGTGTTCCTGCTTTGGGCACTCATTCCCAGGCAAGGCTAATGGTGCACAGCTGCATCACACCCCCATGGGAACAGGGCTCACGTCTCACATCTGGACACCAGTTTCTCAGACCCACCACCTTGCAGCCTGGTGATGCTAGATACACCTTTCCCAAGTTTTCACTATTCAATGACTTCTTGACTCACTCTTCAGCTATAGATGACACAAAAAGATGTATTTTCACATGTTTATGCAATGATGTGTCCTTTTTTGCCCAATAAAACCCCCAACATCAGTTCTTTCTCAAAAGAAACTGAAAAATGACCATAGGAGTCATGCCTGGCTCCAACTCTGACAACATCATGCTTTTCTTCATTGGATTTAGGCTCACCAAGTGGTGCTTAATCAGCTTCCAGGATGTGTCTGGTTTATAGCATCTGGATTCACAACAGTAGAAGTGGGTCCCATTATGTGCAGTGCATGATAGCCATATTTAATTTTCATACCAACACCAGATGCCTTAGAAACTGGACAGTTTGTGTAAGTGCTGAACCTCTTATTTTCTTTAACTTCACCACAATTTCATCAGCATCAAACAGACTGAAGCATTTCTGAGAAGTGACCAATCAAACCACATTAATTATTAAAAAATAAAAATAGACAAAGTGGACATTTTTTTGTTGTGTCTACTAAACCAAGTGCTAGAAGGAATTTCCACCCCCACAAATGAAGATTTATTCTTTGAAAAAACTTAAATAAAAAAAAGCAAAAGACAAAAATAAACACTTTTCATCTTTCCAACTAACATTGCCTTTGAGTAAATTGGAAATAATTCAGTTGTTATAATTTTAGCTGGAGGTGATGATAGCTGAGAACTCTTATTTGTTTGTATGGTGTCTGACTGCAGGGTCCAAAAGTCTGTACTGCAACTTTCCTATAGAAATGTGACTTTTACTTGTAAAGGGAGAGGGCACAAGTAGGCTATATGGACATATCCTTAATTGCTCTTTTGTAAATAAGGGATTTCAAGAAGGAGCTGTTATTCCTTCTCCTGTTAAACAAGCGGCAGTGATTTTCTTTGTAAAGAAAATGACCTACAAATAATGCTGGGAAAACACTTTTGGGAACACATTCAGTAGGAATGGATAGTCTCCTTTGTAGGACTGTAATTATTAGAGAGATCCCCTAGCAGGGGTGATTGAATTTAGGCTCTTCAGGTTAATATACACTCACAGGAGAGCAAAAACCAAAGAGACAAGCAGATTTTGTTGAACAGTTAATAAAACTGTGATCACAATTTTGGAATTTTTTTTATGTGATTAGGCAGGATCTGAGAATCTTTTCCCAGATTCATAGCAGAATTTCCACAGAATCTGGGAATAATCTTTATTCTTCAAACTCAGTAGCATGTGGGGAAGTGAATGTTCACTGACAGGGCACTGCTGCCTCTGAGATCTTTAAGTACATGCTCCTTATGAGGTACAGTCAATCTTCCACAGACTTGAATCCAGACCTTCCTTTAAGAAATCCAGACAAGTTTGGATGTGATGCCCTAAAGCTGTGTCCTGTATGGGCTTCCAAGAAGCTTCAGCTGATCCTGAAGGTATCAGATTTTCAGATGATGGGTTTCAATTTCCACAAGTTGAAATTGCAGAGAGTTAAGATTCATGATCGCACACCACAGATCAGTTGGATATTGAACAGGCAAACACCTGAGATACGATGTAAGTAAACCTGGGCAAATATTTTACACCCAGGAGAGTTTTCCTCTGGATCACTTCTGGAATAGGATACTAAATAGGCTACTGTTGCCTTAAAGCTCAAAATATTGTTTTTTTCCTTCCCCACCACAATAACTGAATTTAAGAAGAACTTAAGAAGATATGTTTGCTTTCCTCCTTAAGCATAAGCCATTGGAAAACAAAAGAGGTCATTCAATGAGCATCCCTAGCAGGAAGCATCAAGAGAAAGGGGAAGATTGCAGACATCAGCAGTGCTGAACTGAACTGCTCCTGACAAGCAAACATTGCAAGATTTAATGGAAGGCATCAACTGCTTTTATACACTCCTATTCTTCCTTTATGTTTTCTCTTCATTTGGCCACAGAAACATCAATCCATTCTCTCTTTTACTTTTCACCTCTCTCTGAGCTGGGTGCTGGGAATTTGCTTGATGAGGCACTTTCTATTATTCTCTTTCCTAAGTTCTCCTCATTTTACTGTGGAATGTGCTCTAAGTTATGGTGCTTACAGCCAGTTGCTAGTCTTTTGTACAGGTCCCAGGGCTGTCTGCAGTTACTTTCAGTATGAATGCTCAAGTTTTATGGGGAGGAGCAGAATAATCCTGCTTCATTTTTCTTTCTGTCCTTGCTGCAAGACAAACGTATAGCTGCCTTCCTGTTGGCAGCATTCAGATAACCTCTAGAATTTGTGGAAGGGTTGCCAGACTCCTATTACCAGGAATTGCAAGGCTAATTTGACGTTGTCCTTCCTAGAAACTGTTGTCCTTCCTCCAAATGTTCCTAAAAAAAAAAAAAAGAAAAAAAGAAAAAAAAAAGGACAAAAAAAATCCACCCAAACTTTATGTTGTTAATATTTTTAATTTGGCTCTGAATTTCCAAGTCTGTGTCATGAATATCATCCTGTCCCTTCATGTGTTTTCCAATAAAGTAGGCAGATTGAAATTTTACCCTCCCTGACCTACTTGGGAATTTCAATCTTGTTGCTATTCCTGCTTCCTCATCAAGTTTACTAAGAGTCTTATAGCACACTGCAAACTGACCATGGACAGAGGGAAATACATCAAATAAGCAACTGTCCCAGCTATCCAAACAAGCTGCCCCTTTCCCAGCCTGTGCTGGGAGCCTTTGGGTTTGCCCCCTGAGTATAGGTGCTCTCGTACTCTATTCTGGTTGAATTTTCAGTGACCCAAAGTCTCTTCCAGTGAAAACCCAGAGAAAAACAGACAGCTGGTTGTAGTCATAGGCTAATTTAGAGGATTACTGAATGAGGACATGGTGCAATGTGACATAAAGTAAATGTGTTTGTATCCCTGAAAAGTTCTTGGCCAAGAGAGCTTATCACTGAGGATGTTGGTGTTTTTGCTTAAGCCACTCTAGCAAAACAATCTTGGTCTTTTTTTGACCCATATTTCTGAAGTTTAGGACAGAGAAGGGACTTTAAACTGGACTACCAAGGGATAATGTGTAAACATACACTACACAGGTGTTACTCCATCAGAAATCTGGAGCTGGAACCTGATCAGGACTACAGCATTAAGGTGCCTTGTTAAAATAACATTGTTCCACAAGCTCCTCCTCTCCATAAAAAGTCTCTCCATAAAAAGAGCTCTGATCAACAGTGTTCAGATTTTGCTGGATATAAGGCATTGCTGTCTTCTTCAAAACCAGTGAAGTATTAAATGATCAAATTTCTGACTGTTTTCTTTTACTGGGACCATTTGTAACTCTGTCACTGATGTAGTTTCAGAGTAATGATTAGTTATTTCTCAATCCTGTTGACAAAGACCCACCAGTTCAAAGTAGTGAGGCTGAAGTAATAATAATTCCTCTAGATAAAAATCCAAACAACTCAAAATCAAAAACCCAAGGAGCTGTCCTGTTGACTGTTCTCATCTGACTGAATTCAAGCTATTGGCTATGGCAAGTGAAGTGGCTTTGGTTTGGCAGGCTGCTCTCCTTGGACATCCTTATTAAGAACCCATTTCTTAGACATGTGTGTTTGCATCTTTGCTTTCTTGCACATACTTAGAAGAGAAATGGAGTTTCTACAACCTCATTCACCAGGCTATATCAACAATTTGTCATAAGTTGTCATGAATTATATTGGATATATTCTTTTTGCTACTGTTACTTGCAGATCCCAGTTTTGAATGAAAATGTTCTCAAGCTCTTTTCCTTCATCACTGTAGTTAAAAAAATAACTTTGATTACTAGACTCCATATTACTTCTTCTCATTCATGTCATAAAACTCTTGTAAATCCTAGGCATTAATTCTTTTGGCGACATAGACATTGACAGGAACTTTGCTATCAGAAATATATTCCCCAAATGCTTTTGTGGGCATCAATCCTGGAGAAATTAGTGGCAATGTAGGAATGAGACTCAAGTCTTAAGCCAAATAATCTTAAACAAGCCTAAGAATTTAGATGACCTTTGTCTAGACTCACTCATCATGACTTACTTCCTTATCTTGATTTTCCTCAGACTTTTGCTACATTCTTCGTTTAGGTCTGGGTCAGCTGAAGAGTGTGACAGTAGAGCCCCCTTGGATATGGTATTTTCTAAACCCCTCAGAGAGTGGCATTGTTTAGGCTGCCCAACAAGAAAGGGCATACAAATCAAACATGTAAGCACAGCCCATGAGGTAGACAGTAGCAGCACACAAAGGTCACAGACCAAGAAAAAATAGCTTGCAGACAGACAGGACTGTTGGCTGCAAGGGTTTTCAGTATAAAATGTTTCTGTTTCAACTTTCTCACTGCATATTCTATAAGAAATCATTATTATAAAATAAACTAAATCCAAACATTCAATAAAGGTGGGTTTCCAAGCTTGATGGTGAAATTTCAGATCAAATGTAGATTGTTTCAGTTCAGAATAGTTGCTAATGTAGGGAATATATGTCTTGGAATAGGTATGACCTGGTCTCAACTATGAGGATGATGTTTTGGGGTCTCATTCATAAGCATAAAAAGTTGAAAGACTGTTTTGGGATTGTGTTGACTTCATGAGAGCAATGGCTCCTTCCCCAGCCAATCTCTGCTATTTTAGTCAGCTAATTCTTTTCCAGAGAGAGATAGTTTTTGTTTGTTTGTTCAGAGAGAGGAAGGGAAGAGCGAGCAAAAGCCCCAAAAATCCCAACTAAATGAACCAAAACCACTACAAAAGAGTTTGGGTTTATCCTGTGGTGGGACATGAAAAAATTCTGAAGTCTCAGGGAGCTTCACAGGATGAGAAAACCATTATCTGCACAGATTTATTTGCAAGGAAACATTTAAGAAAAAAAAAAAGGGATCTGAATTAGCTTTTTTCCAAGCAGATTATTTAACTCAAAATAACTTGGACAAGTTCATTTGTCCCTAAGATCATTGAAATTCTATCTTGAATTCACTTCTTTTCCTAAGATTTAAGTGATCAACTTTGCTCCCAGAGTGAATTAAGGTAAATCAGACTGAAACCACATTAATACCAAATGAGATAATCTAACCGGGGTCCAGTTTAGTTTAAACATCAGCTTTATACTCAGCCCCACAGTTAATTGCATTGAACAATGCTGCAGACCCCTGTGTAGGCAAAGCTGTGACAGGAGCTTCTGACAGTCTATGGAAGTCCAAAAAGCATCCTTTGATGCTAACACCCTGTGAGGAATGTGCTCTGGAGCCAGCACTAGCACTAGTAAATTTTCAAGTAGTCATCGAGATCACTTCAGATTCTTTTTGAAGCCACAGTTCTTCTGTAAAGGGAAGATGGTGACAATTTCTCTTTACTCATCCTTTCTGATGATTCCTTGCTCACTCTTTGGTAAGCCATCAGACCTGCTTTACCTTTCATCACTTTTTCTTTAGGATATATATGCCTTGCCAGATTTATTTAGGGTATCTGTTTAGGATATATATTCTAGAGAACATGATTCGTGAACATGAACACTGATATCAAATCAAATTTTGACATGTTCAGTAGGAGCTTGAGCATCTGGGATTGCAAGAGTTAATTCTAAACAAAAAATAAAAGACATCCTACAACTGTAGGATACAAGAAATTCTGACTATAAAAAGTCTTCACATAACCTATAACTTTTGTCATGAGGTTTCTTGCACTTCTCCTAGAGCAGCTGCCGCTGGTTAGCATCATCAGACAGAGCAGTCCTCCGTATCAGCAGCTTTTTGTGGTGGGTGAGTGGCCTGTGTTATTTCATGTTCAATACTAACACTTTAATTATGTGCACTAGCACTTTATGTGGCACAACTTGACAGAACGGCCTGTTTGCAAAGGCACATGAATGAACTCGAGCAGTCCCTCATGGGTCTGATCACAGGCTCAGGCATGCCTTCCTTACATTGCCAAGTTCAAAGGCAATCAACTCAGTGCCTTGGTTGCTAGCACACGGGAACACACTTCCCACTTTTTATTCATAGACTTTTTTTTTTTAAATTGCCCCAGCAGCATTTTTTTAAAATTGTCCCAGCTCTACTCCCCTCATCTACCCTCCTCTTATTTAAAAGCACAAAGTTTGGTCAAGATAAAAGCTCCTTTGGGCCTCCAGTATCACATCCAAACCTTGTTTAACAGGGATTTGACACCTGACTATATTAGCAGAATCTTTGGAAAAAGATGTGTGTTTCTCATGTCTTGGTTACTGTACAATAGTCAGCAGATTTTCATTGCTTTTCAGTTTTTCCCTGGTGTAATGCACTTCCTGCTGACAGGGCAGATAGTAAGGGTCAACTCCTGGTCTTTTACTGGGGTTGGATGTGGGATATCCAGACAAGACGTTGGCAATCTTAAGAATTTAGACCTTTGTTGGCTGTCCAGGAAATGGCCATGGGGTGTACAGAACCTCAGCCTGAACTGTAGAAAGAGAAATATCATCCACAGGTCCCAACTGCAGCACTTTTCTCTTTTCTAGGCGATTTACATACATGATCTAGTCAGGGTTAAATAAAAAGGGGATTGCTCTATAGTAAAGAAGAAAGTTATTAGATGGAATTGTCTACTTTGCTAAACTATATCAGATAAATGAGGCATAGAATTAAGAAAAACTACTATTTCAAAATATAGAACAAAGGGAGGGAATTCTGCTCTGCCTAAGCGTGCAGATTGTTTCACTGTTTGGACTGTAGGTCCCTTGGCTCTCAGAAGTAATTCCAAGCATCACAACTAGAATTGAGGAGAAATAATGAATCTCCATCCCAAGGGAAAATCTGACATTTGAAAATTTGTTTTAGGTTCCAAACATGAGGTTAAAGAAAAAAAAGGAAAAAAATTCCAGAATTTCTAATCTGCAGAAAATGTCAAAAGTGTTTTTTATTAGTAGCAAATGTCAAAACATCTTGTTTTGACATTTAAAATGTAAATAATGGAAGCACTTCATATCTGAGACAGCCTGCAGAGGATCCCTTCCTCTGAGGTAATTTTAGCACTTAGTTTCACCTTCACCAACCATTATGTTGCCTCCTGGGAATTGTTGTCCAAGCCTGTGTTGTCTTCTATAAGCTAGTAATGAGATTGACTACATCTCCCATTAAACTACCCAAACAGGAGTGGCATCAAGTGTCAAAAAAGTTCCAAATTTTGTTTGCCTTGGGGGATATGTAGTTTTCTAGGAAATCTGCAGTCCTAAAAGGGAGAATGAGCACCTGCTCTTTACAGAGTACCAAAAAGATACACACCACGATACAGATTTAGAAATAAAGCTCTTTGAAATCTTGTAAGGAAAAACACATTTAGGCTGGAGTTTAGGCACCTGAAATCCAACGGGATTTTCCCCCTTGTTCTAAAATGACATTTTTCTGCAGAAAGTTTTGATATTCCTGTATACCAGAGGAAAATCATCTTACCCCAGCACAGGTAAGCTTTTGCTGCTGTATGTCATACCTTGTGGTAGTAAAGCAGGACTACTGTTCAGTTGCTTCTGGTCATCCACTACATAAAATGGGGGCAGGAGAGGGGAAGTGAAGAAGATTTCTTGAGTTCATTCCTTGAACCAACACTATGATTTCAGTAATAATGAAACAGTGACATGAAGCAGCTTGCAGTCATGTACTAAACCTTGCCCCTCTATTGCCCTTCAGCAGAGCTTGCTGCTTTTCTAGCAATTGCTCTAATGCTTCCATAGTCCTGGGAGTCCAGGATTGATACTGCTCAACACTTCAGAGATTGCATCTTCTCCTCTAGCTTCTCCAGTGCCCATTTGAGGAGAGGGTCTGTGTGTCTTAAACGTCCTCACTTCCTAACCCCTCTTGGTGGCTCATTGCCTCTCATGTCTGGCTGACATGCAGTTCTGCTGTGTGGCCTAAAGCCCTGGGACAGTGATGTCTGGACTTCAGGTCTTGCCCCCATGCACGAGCACATCTGCAGCTGCACATAGGACCACTTGCTTTTCACAAACATGTGTGGTGGCTCCCTCTGCTCTCCAGGACTGGATTACATGCTCAAGGCATGCAGAGGGCAGTTTTCTGTCCCAGCACATGTAGATCTCCCAGCACTGCTCAAGGGTCAAAAGAACATGTAGGTGGAAACCACAAACCACAAAGACAAGGTTAACCAAGACAAGATTAAGAATCTCCTGAATTTTAACATACACCTGATCTTAGTGCTGCTATTAATATCATGTTCTCCAAAGCTTCTTCTCACCCAGCAGTTTATAAAAGGTAGAGAAACCAAGGTCTATAGAGGAAGAAAGTGACTTAGCAGAGGGAGTGACCCAGTTCAGCATCGTAGTGACAGGGCACGGAGTCTGGAAAGCTGGAAGAAGGAGTCCCAAAATATCATGCCACATCTACACATCTGTTTTCATGGTGTGAAAGATTAGAGGAGAGAATGCAAATTCTTTGTCTGCAGTAAAATACAGGGACTACAGCATTTCCACCTTTGAGTAACGTTAACTGTGACAGAAACATGTCAATGGATATAAAAATTAATTTAAAAAAATCGTTCATTGATGGATTTGGATAACATAAAAAGTGTGGGAGAAAAGCTTTTTTAGAGCTTGTCTGTTTTAGCTGGCATGAGCTACTCACTAGTGAGCTGTAGGATTGATTTGTGCAGTACTAATGACTGTAGAAACACCACTACATGGAGGTTGAGGCTTCATCCTGTGTGGATATAAGTGGGATGAATTTAATGAAAAGGCTGAAGATTTCAACGCAGCTCCCCAAGTCTCCATCTGTATTCTGGGGAGAGAAACTCCATTCCCAGAAGGTGTCAAAACCAAACTGACATAGAAAACTTCAGCTAGGTAGAAAACATAGGTGGGTGAAGAAAGGAGATGCCTTGAGCAGAGATGGATTCACCTATGGTCTCAGCTGTACTGCAGATGACGGTGCCACTAGCACTTGACACAGGGTTGCTATTGAAAACAAGTGAGTAAATTTGGCTTGTAACTTGGAGCTCATTCGTTTTGGAGCATTGCAATTGTTCACATCACCTCTCTGGAAAAAGAAGAAACCTTTCCCCTGTTCCTCAAGCACTGCCTCAGAACCTCTCCTGGCCTGCTCCAGCTGACCTCCAGCAGGATGACAGGCCACCAGAGGCATGATGAACGCTGACAGCTCCGAGCCCTCCGCCCCGGCCTCTCTGGCGGGAGTGCAGAGCAATAAACATCCCAGAGATGCTGCCGAGCAGGTCCGTTTCCTGCACGCAAGCTGCACATTGTAAAAGCTGGGGCTCGGGTTCTCTTTCCTGTTTGCACTGGAGCAGACTGCAGAAATTGCACAATCCTCCAGGCCAGGCCCAAGGTGAATTGTGGGATGATAGGTTCCAAGGCAATATTTCACACTTGTTGAAAAAGTGATACAACCCAGGGGAGGGGGCTGTAATTAGGGGGAGCAGTGACAACTCACAGACAAAGTGATTCCATAAGTAGAGGAAGAAACAAAAACTCATTCCAAAGACCCTCACTTATGTGGATTCTCTAGTGTTCAATAAAAGGTGTGATCCTTGAGTAAGAAAGTCTTTCTCCTTTCTCCACTTGTTTATTTTGATGAAATATGATAGTCACAATATTTTTAGGCATTCTTTCCTGCCTGTCAGGTTACAAAGCTGTTAGCTGGAAATTGTACGGGCTGACACATAAACAGCATGATCGCATTAAACTCTGTTTCCCAGGAAAATCACTCTAGAGTAAAAGTTTTGATTTGGTGAAGACATCTGCAGAGATGGTGGGGAGGAAGGTAGCAACTTTCAGATGAATAACACTAGGGGCTTGAGGAGAAAATAAAGTTTCTTTTTTCTGTTTGTAAACGTCTTCTGAAGGGAGTTTTTCTTCCTTTAAAAAATATTATACCGGAAAAGAAGAAGGCAAAGCAGATAAAATCAACAAAACACTCATCAAAATGTCTGGTTATAAATTTCTCAGCAAATATATATAGATAGAAAGATAGAAAGATAGATAGATAGATAGATAGATAGAAAGAAATATTTAAGTGTTTCATATTTCCTGATTCCAGCAAACAGACAACTGTTCTGTGGGACCAATGGTGGCATTTGCCTAGCATGAAACTTGAGAACTATAAACCCAGCAGTTTATTTCTGGACACAGGAGAGATAAAATTTTATCATAGAGAGAGAAAGGATGAAAGTTATGCCAATAACTGGAACCTGCTTGGCCGAACAGCGTATTGACTCTTGTGTAGGTGGAGACAACGGACAGCTCTTGCTCAGATGGCATTTGTCCATATAATCAAGAGTGGCCTCATGCCCTATGAGAAGACAGCTCTGGCGCTGTTCAGACCTTTTAGTGTAGATCAGGAACAGAGTGCTAGTAAAACAACAAGACCCTTACCCTAGTGTTTTTAGCTAAGGTGTCAGACCTATCACTGAATACTGTGGCAAAATGGTTGAAGCTACCTTGATCTGGAAATATCACTGGTTTTTTTTCCATTCCTCTCACTCTGGAAAAGGCAGGGATTCCCAAATCTGCTTGGGGATGAAGCAGCAGAATGACTTTAAAATTTCTGCTTTATTACCATCTTTGCCTCTTTGACTCGGTGGCCTGCAATACTGCTGTGTGTCCATACACATGTTCATGCATCCCTCTCTGCAGCTCTAACTCCACTTGGCAGATGCAGAGAACCAAAAAGAAGAACAAGGTCTCTTCGAGGCAAAGAACATGTGTTCTTCCCAGCCTTGGGGACTTATTTCTGTTGCTTCCTTGTACAAGTCTCACCTGTCCATTTTGAAGAGACTGTGTGCCATTCCATGTATGGGGGCTGCAGGGACTGGTTTCCAAACCCCAGAATAGAAGTCATCCTGGAGAAAGGTTTTTTGCATGCCTTCCTTTAAACATTAAGCATTCAGCAATGTCAAGCTGGAAATAGACACATGAAGGTGGCAACAGGACTGGTCTAGCACTATACTCAGGATTAGTTTCAATAATTTTTTGTGCCATGAATGGATGAATGAATGGACCTCAGAAAATGTATGGAGTTATTGACTAAGGCTTGAGTGCCACTTCAGTTCTAGGAAGAAGTTTTCCTCTTCTCACCTCTGCATGCAAAAAGAACAACTACTGCAATTCACTTTTATTTTGAAAAATGTGTATTTGGCAATGTAACAACAAGAAGTGACTCTATCTCTCCATTCCAAAAAAAAAAAAAAACAACAAAAAAAAAAAAAAAAACAACAAAACCCAAAGAGTAAGCAAAAGAAGTCTCTGCAAATAAACATGATGAAAAGGAATCTTTTATGGACCAGATTGCAGGAGCCTGAGAATAAAATGACCGCCATAGAAGTAAGCAAGTCTAGCCTTTGAAAAAAAAATAAAAGGGATCATGGTTGACCTACACAAGAACCAGTGTTTCTGGTATCAGACTGAAAATTGGAAAGCTTTTTGACAGGGTCAGTAAAAGCCTTCTCTGGAGAGGCGGATATAGAAAGAAAAGCTGACACCTTATGCAGTTTCTCCTCTTGAAGGGGAGAGCTTCATGATGACTAAGGCAACACCTATCAAAAACACACGCATCTAGTATCTCTCAAAAAATGTCATATTTATTTTCTTTTTCCCAACCATAAAGCCCAGCTATTTTACACTGAATATTTGCTTTCAATGGTGCATTGCTAGAAATAAGTAACAAATTTGTAATAAACAAGCCAATACTCTGGCTCCACATCTCCTTTCCAAGATTCAGTGTGAACATAAAACAGATGTGATCCCAACAAAGAGGCATCTTCTGTTGTACCAGATGGGACTCCTGCACCCCTTTCCTATTGGCTAAATATAACTGGGGGGAAACAATAGTACACAGAGCACTGACGTTGGATGATATGAGGCAGGATTGTTTCCTTTTTCCTAGAACTTAGTCATTAAGTGGGAAATAAGAGTGTAAATTTCACCCTTTTCACCCTGTCTGATTCTTCTGCCTGGCTGGGCATTATGCACTGCAAAGTATTTCCTAACTTTGGTTTTGTTTTTAATTGCAATTTTCATCCCCCTTTCAACCTTAACTGCTGTTGTGGGCCTTTGCTACTGTTGTATTATAGGCAGCAGTAGCAGCAGCAGTAAGAATTTTAAAAATGGAGCAGGAAATTTAACAACTGTACAAAACTCCTTACTCTGGAGAGTCATTGTTTATACTCCTTCATATATGCTAGCAATAATTATACTAAAGTCTGTTAGGAAAAAGGGTCCATTTTACAGCAGAGGAGAAAATGTAATTTTTTTTCCTTCTAAACTGAATACAAAGACTGTTTCATTAAATGTGGCTTTTTGGTAAAAAAAAAATGGAACAAAAAGTCTACCCATAAAAATTCCCATTTAAATAAAGTCTTTCCCATCCAAAAATTCAAACAGCTGAATAGAAAATGTGGATCTCTTCCTTAAAACGGGGGAAAAAATCCAAGTTGACCTTAGTTTTCTCTCTGTTATACAGAGCTGCTGGTTGGGAGACACCCCACAGACATACCACATACTTCAACCTCCTGCATGTGTCATCCAAAGCAGGAGTGCCAGGCTCATCTCTCTCTAGTCTGGTCTTACTGATGAAATTACAGGTTTATTGTGAATATATACCAGTTCTGGTGAGCATATGCCCAGAAATAACAGTGAAACAGTGGGAGGTCTCTGGCTTGAGTGATACAACATTCAAAAACTAAAGGCTCACAGACCCAAACTGATCTTTAATGTACCTTCTCAGTCTAAGGAAGCTTTTCACAATCAGGTTGGCTGATAATTTTCCAGCATTTCAAATGGAACTTCACAGGATTGGTTCTTCACCTCTCATTTCACAGACAAGTTTCACCCTTGTTGCAAGTCACAAGACGGAATTTTTCATTGCTTGACTTGAGCGGAAGTCTTCACCCAACATAGCAACCTCTCTTCTAAACCCTAAATGGCTGCCACAGCAATCGTGCAATTAGGTTCTACTTTGGGTAGAATGATTCATGCTTCAATAAATTCAATTTCAACAAGACATAATTATGGTGAGTCATATAATCACAGATTAATCACAGCACCTCCCATTCAGCAGTCAAAACAGTGGAGGATTCCAAATGCGATGCATATGATACTTCTCCCCAGCTTTTGTTTCACTTCATTTCGTTCCATTTCTGTTTTATCAGTCAATCCTATACAAGCTCTAGGAGAAGGCTTCTGGGGTTGCACAGAGATCTGTAAGGCAGGATGGTGGCCAACTTTTTTTTTTCCTTTTTTTGCATTTTTCCATGTGCTGAATGAATCTGAAAGATAATAGATGTTGACAGCACCAACTATTTCAGTAAGAAACCGATGGTCTCTTATTTGCTCCTGAGCTACCCTTGACAAAGTGAATTGTTAGTGGGATTGAAGATATCCATTGTCTTCTGTACCTGAGACCAGACAAAAGGGGCCTCATATTGTGAATTCTTCTGCTGAGTTAGTTCTTCAGAGATGCAGGGGGTGAGAAACTTCTTCATGCTAATGTCTGGGCTTTCTGTTTCTATCAGCCATATATTGAAAACATCTTTTAAGGATTCCCTCCTGCTCACTGCTGATCTTAAGCATCTTGTGTCTGTGCTGGCTCCCCCCACAGCTCATGCATGGAGTTGTGTCTCCTCCTCTCTCCTTACTCCCTTTTTACTATTACTTAATGGGGAGACTGAGAAGGGGTCAGTCACTCGGCAGAAGTTGTGCTCAGCTTGTCTTCTTTGACAAGCTTCTCAGCCTCATGTATGCTTGCCACAAACCAGTGAGGGGGAAATTCCTTCTTTGTGATCAGACAATTTGTGGCTGCCCTTTACCAGACCTTGGGGAGGAACGTATGCAGTGGTTTTTCCAAATATTATAACCAAATTTATTCTGTGAGACCAGTTTATTTTGAATTGCAGTTGGATCATTTTATGGAATTGTTTTGCTTTCAAAACTTTCTTTCTCCAAAGTGGTTAGAAAGGGGGCTATTTTCCTTTTTATTGCTTTTATTTTTAAGGTGAGGGTGGTGGTGAGAGAGAAAAACAGGAGGATGTGGGTTTTAACAAGAAGTGAGAGGGAAGGTTGTTCTTTGAGATTTTGTTTTACTCTACCACTAATCAGTGTAATACTTGACAAGCTGAAATTTACTTCTCTGTGCATCTTGTGAGTTTTCCCTAGAATTCAGTTTGGCTTTAAAAGTTGGCTAAAGTTTCTGTGGAGTAGGTAGGGTGTTGAAGGAGATGCCAGTAAATTAACATTGTCAGCAAACTCATAAAACCTTTAAAAGAAAAGCCTTTGAGGGAAATGAAAATTTTTTTTTTAATCTTTTCTTCTTTCTCCCTCACTTGCTCCCCTCTTTCCATATTTCTGTTTTTCTTTCTTTATTTCTTTTTCAGAAAAGGTTACATTTTTTTTTTTCATGTGCACAACAGGATGGCAAACACTAGGGGATACTGTTTCTGGAAAATTAATAATGTTCTGGCAAACAGCAGGTGAAGGGGAATTGACAGGAATTGTGGGGCTGGGCGATGCAAAGACAAGCAAGGGGAACACCAAGCAATATACATTTGTCTTGTACGCTCCAAGAAGTACATGAGTGAGTATGCACGTGAGGCAGGGTGGTGAACAAGAGAACAACTTTATAAAGGAACTGATCAGAATGTGGACTCTGAGTGGGGCCTGGGCAGTCCTTCAACCACCCAGCAGGCAGAGATCCATCTCTGCTGACATGGTGTATGGTTTGTCTCTCTTCTGGGTTTGCCCAGCCCCACAGCCCTGGAGGGCCTGGCTCCCTGGCACAGCTTCAGGGAAGCCAGCAGTTTGCAGGTTTCTCTGGAGCTATGACTATGATGACTTTCTGAAATGGTCTGCATGGTGGGCACTGCTGGTGGTGCCATTGGGTACCTCCATACCTGGGATTTCCAAGTCAAGTGGGAAGAAACCAGAGGAAGTTTCCAGCTGACTGTTTATACTCTCCCGCCAGCAAGCGCAGGGTGCGGTTTGGAGTGGAGAATGTTGCTCAGGACGAGTGCAAGCCCAAAAAGCCACATTTATTCCATGGCTCAAGCCTGTATCCACAGTCCTGGGAGATTATATTACTCATAGAAAAAACTTATTAAAATCTCCCATGCATCATAAGATATGCCACCCAACAGGAGATGGTGATTCTGTTTCAGTCTTAGCAGCATCTGAGTTGTAGAGAAGAGGCATCCCAAAACAACTGGATTGTTATGCTCCCAGCAGGACATTCTGATTTTCTACTGTTTACAGGATGCAACAAGAGACCTCCAGGGAGAGGTCTGCAGCCTCAGTAATTTCGTGGACACATCCTTCTCAGCAAGTACAGTCTAAACCAAAATTAATGACAAGGTGGTTTTGGTGGTACTGTATAACTAAGAGGTCTGATGGTCCTTGAAAGACAAGACACTTACATTTTTCAAACTAGAGCTGCAACTTCATTCCAGCTGAGCTATGTGCATTCCATTATAAACAACAACAATAAAAACAATGTGCCCTTTGAGCCCTCTGCTGCACTCATTTGATGGATTATAACCTTTTATTTCTTCCTAAATTATTTCTTGGGTTTGCTACACACTGCAAGCACATTGCATTTGACCTCTAACACAGCCAGCTCCTAGCTACATAGGGATAGTGATGCAGAGACCCCTGCTCATCAGCGTATCTACTCCCACTGATGTTAGATCAATTTGGCTCAATTTTGCCTGATGGGACTTTTGGCCTGTAAATATTTCGGGTCTACTCCCAAGTCACAGGTTCATAAGAACCATTCCCAATACCCCTGGAAGTGTGCTGAGGGTGGTATAGAGTCACAGAACCAGCTTCACAGCCTAGTATCAAAAACAAGAGCAGACCTGGAAAAATATTACAAAACTCTTCCACTGGCACCAGCAGGTCAGTGTCATTACAGGCAGCGGTGTTGTTCTCAGATACTATTTCATTGGCTTCCTTGTCCTTTTTCCTCTCCCTCTTCTGAAGCACATTTTCTTTCCCTTGTATTGCACGGTAGGGTTGTATCCCTGGAGATTCACAGTGATGAGGAGGAGTAGGCAGAGATCAAAAGCATTTCTAGCTTTGAAAAGATTATTCCTGGCTGCAAACCAAGTACGGCAAGCTCCAATCCATCCATCTTATTCAAACAGTGTTTCAAAACTGGTCACCCAACCCTCTTGGATTCTGCTTTCCTTTCAACTTTATATGGCACACAGAATTCTTTGATTTTACCTTTTAAAGCATGGCACTGAATTATTTTCTAGCACAACTGACTGCTCATATTTTTCAAACCTGAGTCTACAGGCTTCTGTGGTGTTTTTAGTCCTGTTCAATGTCATTCAGGGCCAAAATCTCATAGTTTCTTCACAAAACAACTGCGCGGATTTTACCTTGCCTTATTGACCTTTCCAGAGAAATAAAGCAAAAAAATGTCACTGTGTTACTTTGGAACATTCTCCTCCAGCACTCTAAAGTACCAAACCAACAATAAAAGAGCCAATGATAATTGCAAGAAGTTTGCCAAAAAATTGATAAGTTCTTTTTAAAAGAATGTCAAGATCTAACACATTTGGCTGAAAGAAAATGTAATTTTAACAGCTGGGTGAAGATACTAGTATTAATAGCAGAAGATGTATGCATTGAATATCCTAGTATGTATAAAATATACTGTATTTTCAAACAACTTTGACATTGGCAGGATGCATATTGTACATGAAGAGATCATTAGACTTAATCTGGGTGGACAGATCTTGTCCATCTCTGAATCACAAGCTCTGACATTCATGAAAAGGCTCCAGTGTTTCAAAGTATGTTCACTGGCTGTAAGCTATGAGAGTTTCTGAAATCACAACTTGGGTTTTTTGTGTATTAGAAGTATTCTTATCTCCGGACATCCCGAAGTCTACTTGTTCATATCTGACTGCTGTGGATTATTAAAATAAAGATATTTGACTGGTTAGTTTTATCTGTGTATCACAATGCATAAACAAGTGCTAATGGAAGATAACAAGTAAACAAGTGCTAATGGAAAATTTTACTATTTTATCCTGAAGATGTGTCTTAATGTCACATCTGCAGGATAAAATAGCAAAATGCATCCTGCAAACTATTCCAGACAGACAGGTCACAGTCTGACCATGCACTGGTGTACTTGGAAAATGAATGATTATCCAACATTGCCTAGTTTTTGGAGAACAACCAGAAAAAACTGAATTGCTCAAGAAAACAACTCCTCTCTCAAATTCAAAATGTTCTGAATGGATTAGGAAGGAACAACATTAGTGAAATCAGTCATTTTATTTCTCTCATATGCCTTGGAAATTAGTAGGTCATGAATAACACTTTGAGGATATTTGGGATGAGGCGTACACATGTATTTTGGTATGAAAGTTAAAGAAACTCTAGAGAATACAAAGAAAATTTTCAGTGGTAAAGATAAGTCCATCTAATGTGGCTTCTCCAAAAATATTAGTGTATTGGAAAAAAGGGATGTCTGTGGACATGGGCCAAGCAAACATGCTGATTTTAATGCAAGAGTATCAAGAAGGCCATTGACTGTCTACAGCTTTTCCTACATGAGGTAAATCCAACATGTCATATTCCTCCATTGCAGGAGGTTACTGTCAGAATATACATACGAACATTTAACTAAGAAAAGAAGACAGACAAAAGAATATTGTCTAGATAGTTGCCACTGAAATTGCTGATTGTTCAGTATTGGCTTTTATCAACCCAAAAGAAATCAAAACAGAGAAAAAATAGTAATTTCTATGAGAGATTTGCATTACTAGCATCAGATAAAAACTAATGTCATTAAAGGTTCCGTTTGGCTTGATTTATGGCTGCAGTCCAGTGTGCCAGTGGCCACATGAATTCTGTTACAGGAGAACCTGACTTGGTGTCATTTTTTTTTTTCACCTAGAAAGAAGTAAAAAGAACATATAAATAACTATTAGTTCTGCTAGATAACTTTGCAAGGTTTGTCTCAGCCTGTTACCAGTAGTCCAATCAATATAGTGGCAACCAAACTTTCAATAAACACCTTTTAAATAATTTTTCCCCAAGAGGATTATATACAATAGACAGAAGACAAATACAATTTGTTTGAAATGTTTCTGTACTATGAAACATCTCACACAGCCCTGGTCAGTACCAGGCAGTTCTTAGCTCTAAAGTATCTGAATCTAGGCCAGACCATTGGAGTTATCTGATCTTACTGGTTTATGAATCCTAGGCGCAGATTTTCTCCTGGTCACCACCTAATAAAATCCATTAACAATGCTCAGTGAAACTGTGCTTTCTAGAGAGATGCTCAGGTCTTATTTGGAGAAGACAAGGCATGGGAACATGAGAACAAGAGAAGAAGGCACGTTCTTTGTTTCTACAAGCAGATTACTCTAATTAGCTGATTCTTATCCCTTCCCAGTTAAATAATGTGCCAAGTTTTAAGTCAACTCCAAGCTACTGGTTCTTTTTCTGCATTTCTCTGCTGAATTAAGGATGTCTTTAGTAACTGCTATTTTTTCCTTGGGAAGGTAATTATAGAGTGATCAAGTCACCTCTTGTCTCCCCAGTTGCTTTTATGATTTGTTAAACAGATTGACTTCTTTAACTTTCCCATGGTGAGAGGATTTCTACAGACCCAAAACAACCATGAGGTTCTGTTATGCTAAATATTGTGGTTTTGTATCCTTTTTTAGGTGTGGATTCAGAACAGGATGCAACCAGCTGTCATCAATAAATGTCATCTACAGAGGTAATAATGTCAACTGTTAGGTTATAATTTCTATTTCAACATATCCTATGAATTCATCAGCCCCATTTAGTATGCATTCATAACCAGAATGAATGGTCTTTTTGCTAAACTCTAGCTTAAGACATCTGTGGGGAGGGCCTGTCTTTCTGTAGGTATGATGAATTGCCATTCTCTTAGAAAATTTTAATGAAATACTTCATTTGAATTTATCAGTTGAATGTTTTGATTATAGATCATTGCTACAGCATTGCTTGTTTTACAGAGTAACTTTTATCAGCAGGCATTTTATACCCATTACTAAATTTGTGAGGAAAGTGCGGATCCAAAATGAACCTCATCGTAGAACAGCAGCACTAAAAATACAGTCATTCAGGCTTCTCCTCCTATTGAAATTTTGAGATGTCTGTCAGTTTTTAATTAATTCCTGCTTTATATAATGTTCAGTGATCATTCGCTTTAAATCAAAATATGGGGCCCTAGCAATTCAGTGAAACTAATGACAGTAATCCAAACATACATTTCTAATGAGTTCTCTAATGAGCAATGTTTAATTAATGTTGCAAAGCAGTAACTGGATAGTGATTGCTGTATTTTGAAGCCATACTAACTTAGAAGTCCAGGTAAATTTTTGAAGGATTTCTATGCCCTCAATGGAAACACGGCTCCTTTCTTAGGATGGGGAAGTGTGTTGCATCAATACCTATATTTTGGAGGTCCCACAGCCTAGCCTCCATGACCATGCCTGGCTCTTAGTTGTGTTAAATACCAAATCATAAATCTTTGCCACGATGATCTAAAAAAGGGTGTAGGATGGCAATGAGAGGTTAGGTGGGTGGGAATATTAATATTTTTCTGTTAACTTTACTTAACTTGTGCCTTAGAGTCCACTTGAACAATAGGTTACCTTCCAGAATGGCATCAAATCTGTTTGACAAGACCTATCGTCCGAAGTGTGTCCAAGGTTTGCTTTCATGGTATTTCTTCCACATTTCTTTAATCAGGCTACTTTATATATAACTTCTCTCTTTTTTATCAATATTTACTTAGTGGGTTAATAGCCATCTGAGGGCAAACAGAAGGGTTGAAACAGGTTCAGGAAGTTCATCACTAGTAGGATCCAAGGAAGAAAGCTATCAGGACAGTGCCTGTACATGAAAAAATGCTAGAGTATTCAAGTTACTTTATGAAAGGTCACCATATCTCCATTGGGGATGAAGGATCTACCTTAAAAAAAAGCATAGTGAAACAAATTATATTAATAGCCCTATTAGCATTAGAAAGCTCTCAAGCAAATGTTATACAGAATTTTAAAAATCCTTGTATTTAAAGACTTTGTAGTAGTAGAATTAGACAATGACAAGAATATTTGTGAGAAATAATTCAGAGGAAATTGAACGAAGTCACTTCTGGATGCATGACTTCATAAAGTGATTGCAAAGCCTGAGTAATGAAGATAACTTAGCTTACACAGTAAAAAACAGTAGTGGGAAAAGGGGTTTCTCATAATAGTTTCTCATAATAGTTTAGTCCCTTCCAGTTTTTAGCAAACCCTACCAGCTTTTAGCCCTGGATGTGCTGCAAGCTGTATCAGCTGCTAGAATGAGAAGCTGCTCAAGGCAATCCATGTCACAGGAAGATGAGAACAACAAAATCTAAAACTCCCTCAGGTAGCAGCAGGGAAGACCAAGTCCCCTCCAGATTTGTCTTCATGGTAAGAGGTCTCTGCAGAAATAATTAGTTCATATTGTGGGAGTTAAGTTGATGTTGATCAGTGCTCATTACTCAAGCTGTTGAAAGACCCAAAAGTGAAAATAGACACTGGGGAAGATGAAACTGGTAATGATTTCTAGGAAATTATGAGAAAGAGTAGTCTGATTGCCAAGACAGCCAGACTCAAGGATACTGTCAGGTGAGAATGTAAGGCTTACTGTGTAGAAAATGGAAATTGAGCATACTTCCCTGCAAAGAAGGATGGAGAAGGCAGCTGTAAGTGATCCAAGGGTGAAAGCTGACACTGTGGCAAGCTTCCTTCCTACATGTACTGAAGCTCTGCTCCCTGCCTGCTGCTGTCCCACACTCTGCCCATCCTCTTTTCCTTGTGCCATTCTCTACTGACAGACCAGCATCTTCAGATAAGAGGGTGGCTTCCCTTTAGAAACCATAATGGGAATGCAGAGTTACTGTTGGATGAAGGATGCAGTGTCTGTGTTCCGCTCCATTTCACTCTGGAATTGAAGGACAGCCTTCTTCCAATTACTACCCATGTTGGTTTAAGTGCTCGCTGAAGGCCAGTGACTTCTTTAAAGGTAGCAAACTTTCCTAAGTGCCCTACCATCTGTTCAGTGCTTTCGACAATGTGTTTATGTTGTCACGTGGGGGAAAAAATCAAAGCACTTCATATTTTTGTTAATGGAATATGTTGAGATGACATTAATCATACAGACAGGGACCTCTATGTATGTAAGTGAATGTATGAGTTAAATACTAGGGCTGTTAATGGCCTCTGTTTCTGATCATTGCTGTCATAAGTGATAACAAGCCTGAGGCCAATTAAACCACTTTTCACATTTTTCTCAAAGCAGGAGAGTGCTGGGAAGGCACTGGCAAGAGTGCTGAGGTGAGGGGCTTAGCACCACAGTAACATGATCTCCCTGCTCAGACATGCCTGTGCTCTCTCCACTGCATGTTACTCAAGCTTCTGTCTGGAGTCTGGACACAGGGTTGGCTTCTCCATAGCATGGTGAGGACAGAGCAGGCAGGGATTACCAGCTATCAGTAACCTCAGCTACTGATGAAGGCATCAAGAGATTCTCCAGTTTCAATGTCCCACGTGAACTTTTCCATTTGCAGTGCGAAACCTAAAGCAGAAACAAAGGTCCTTCTGTTTTGAGGTACACTTGCAGTTGGTCCGGTTATCAGGGAAGCATTTCCTCACAAGATGCTTGTCATGTTCTGAATCTCTGACTCCTAGTACCCCAGGGCATGTGCAACAAATCCAGACTTGTTGTTCTGCGCAAGAACTTTTACTCACTGGCCAGGTTCTCTTTCTTTCCTCATGAACAATATTGGCAGTGTGAAACAAGACAAGATGCATCCAGAGTATCTTAAAACAATGGTTAGCCTGAATTTGTAAGGTCCTTGCATGTAGCTGGCAGTAGAAGACAAGCTATTTTTGAATCAGCAGGAATTTGATATAAGTGTATCTGTCCTCTAGTGTGAATTGTGCTTGGATGTAGAAAGCATAAAGCCTTAGTCACTCAACACACCATGCCACTCTTCAAAATCTCTGCATATTGCTTTTCTGTCCCATCTTACCTCAAAATTAAAGTATCTTGAGATAGTATGTCTGATAGACAGCTCTATGGATGCAGGCACCATTTTACTGTCTTCTCTCCTTGCCCTTTACCTGAGATAAAGATTGTATCTGCCAGGCAAATGCTGAGCTGGGATGGTAGTGTTTCAGTGGTATGAGAAATGCTGAATTTTTCAGCGAGTTGTGAAAGCTGAAGTCCTCGCCAACTTTCCTTCAAGTTTTTAGACACAGTGTTTTTGTTTGTTTTCTGTTTCAAGTGAGGAAGAGATGAGGCAGGCTAGCTAGGGTCTTGACCCCTTTGTAATCCCTATGGCCAAGCAGGATACCAGGCAAACACAGGAAAATGGTGGGAGTCACTTTCTCATGTCCAGATCCTCGATCTGCATGAGTATTTCCAACTGTAAAATGTAAGTGTAATATAAATCAAATCAAATAAAACAACAACAGTAAAAAGGCCCTAAACAACAAGACAGTTAAATAGATTAAACCTTTCAAAATATTTCATTATATTATGATACTGGGCAAAAACAAATCCTGTAATTTTTTAATGTGAGCTGTGCATGAGGTTTGTTTTACTTGCCTTCCAGGTTCAGAACCTGGGTTTGTTGTTTGAACTAATATAAACTGTTTCTCTTGTGAAGGTTTTACCCCCAGAGATCTTCCAAATCTATTGCAGATTTGAAGAGCCTATTTAACCTTTTCTGACATTTAAAAGAAAACAGAAAGCAAGCCCTGCCAGCTGAAAAGTGAGTTAAAGGAAGCAGTCCAGTTTGTGTCCAACTGGATGAAGAAAGGATAGTCAAATTCCTTCCATTTTACACATTGTTAGTCATGAAATTGTACAAGAGAAAAAAAAAAGACAATAAAATAGCCATATTGTAACAGCTGAAACAAACCTTGGGTAACTGTCAGCAGTGAAATGTCCAGAGAGCATTTGTACCATTCCATTTCATTAAGCTGAAGGGTGGGATTGCAGACTGTAAAAGATTATAGCAGAGCTCTTTAGAAATTTACAGCTTGCAGCACAGCGAAGCACAAGGGAAGTCTCCCTTTCTTGTGTACTCAATGGGGAGCCTGGGTTTTGTCTCTTCAATGATGATGTGTACGGGAAGAAGGTTGCCAGCAGCACCAATGAAAACTGAAATGTGTTCTATGTGATTTTTTTTTTTTCTTTCCTGTGACTTACAAACTGCATTTGCACAGTCGGCTTTTATTCAATTACCAAGCTCTTGACTTTGTGGGCTGGATTAGGACAGGGAGCCTTATGGGTGGTGTTTAAGGCGATGCTGAATGCACTGTGGGTATAATGTATAACAGGAACAAGTGCAATGAATACCACAGGAGAGGGGACTCTTTCTCATTTCAAATTGCTTAAACGTCAGGAACTACTTTGTTTTGTACCCATTGGGGACCTGGCCCCAAGACGATCATTGAACTGCAACAGGAAGCCCAAATTCTCACTGAAATAGGAACATGTGGCTACTGCAACTGCAATCTCTTGCTCTGTAACAGAGCAAGTACACTGGGAAGAGCAGTTCTTTCTCAGAAATGTCTTTGGTTTCAGTCTCCTCTCTCTTTATATGAGAGAATCATCTCCTTACATCAGTGGAACTACTGCTAATGTGCTGTGGAGTAACACAACATTTAGCAGTTATCTGTCAGCAGAAAAGACATAGGGCTCGCAGGGAAAGGGTGAAAAAGAGAAGTCATTTTAGATGACTAACAGCCCTACATACTTTTATTGGTGACATTTGGCTATATCAACTAACTTCCTCTGGCTTCTTTGTTCCTGCCTATGTTGATTCACCAAACGCTGGATTGTGCTTGTCCTTGTTGGAGAGGAGGAGGTATCTACCAACAGCAGAGATGCTGCAAGGCTCCAACAGGAATGGCAATTTTCACCAGACTGATTTTCCAAAGTGAAGAATTTTAAAAATCACAGTGGGAATGATGCAAAATAAAGTGTTGCAATCCAAAGGAAACACAACCCAGGTTCACAAAATAATATTTTTTCTTTTTATTTATACAAAATAATTTGTAGCTTTTTTAGTCTTGGTTCACCATGGCATTCAGCTTAGTTTCATTATTTGAACATTGCCTTGTGGAAGTTTTAATTGGCAACTTTGTTCTCTCTACTATGGACCCATAGTCCTTTGGAGGACTCACCTCGCAAGAAATAACATGCACTTGGCTTGGCCAGAATTATGTGCTGTGTTTGGTACTCATGTGACTCTAGTGCTGCATGAGAAATGTAATTTGCACTGAAAGGTTTAGTCTGTAGGGAAGCCTGGGAGTTCTGGCCTTTTAACTACAAAGTCAAAATAGAGACCCTCACAAAATGTGAAGTCCAGTATTAACAGCATTTCAGGCAAATGGAGCATGTGTGTCAAATCTAGCAAATAAAAGGAAACCTTTCAATATAGGTAGTTCTCCATTATAGTTTCTATTCAAGAACAATTGATGTATTGGCAATTCTTTACAGAAATTATAAGAATTTTTTTTGGTGCAAATTTATTATGTTGAAAACACTTGCTTCAGCTTAGAATAATAAGTTTTGACACGCTGGAAGTTCCCAAGGAAAAGGAATTCCAAATTTCTCACTGCTGCAAGTCCATGTTCATTAATTTTCATGGGTTTTTATGTGCAGGCTCTCCTCTGTGGGTTATAAAGGCTTTAGCAGTAAAGCCAAAACCTTTACTGAGGATTTGTACATGGGTACTTGAAGGATTAATTCTTAAAAGTGGAATTGTGCTCAGTTTGGTTTTATAACCAAAAAAATTTTGATATAAATTGCATAGGTCAAAGGAAGTGTTATTAATTCTGCTGAAGTGATTCCACAAAAAGCAATGTAAGTGGACAAAAGAACCACCAAACTCTGAAATGGAACAGAATTTGGAGTCCTCTACAAATTTTTTTAGTTTTATGCTGCAAGTGATTAGTGGCACTGGCTTCTCATGCAAAATTGTCAGTTCAAACTAGTTTCATGACTAAATTTTTTATATATAAAGAACATTTTGTGTGTGTAGTGTTGTAGGACTTTTGCTCTCTTTTGCAAGCATTGTTTTACTTCTCCCTCAACGGATCTGTTTCCATATGGCAAAATCGAGCCCCTTGATCACCGAAAAGACTCCAGAGAGTTCAAAAAGCCTTGGAAATTGATCCCCATTTTGCTTAATAGGACCTCACCTGCAGATTTTGTTTTATGTGAAGTAACCTTGATTTCAGATCAGCCCTCTGGATAGGGAGGAGACCTTCAGAAATGCAGCAATGGACACAAATTTCATGATAGTAGATGATCGACGTATGGGTTCTTCCTTTTCTGCAAGGGGAGTTAAAGGACTTTTGGAGAAGTAGGAGCCTATCTGCCTTCCAGGTCCAATCAACAATTTAAATCATGCAAACAGAATTAAATGATTGAGAAATTAGTAAGATAATAAAGTTCTCTAATTCTCTCCCAGGCCTCTCATTTTACTAGTCTGAGTTTTGGGTATGATAACAATCACAGTTTAGAAGACACTGAGGACAAAATGGTGAAGCAGTTGAACAGAGGCACTGACCCGCAATCAATTATTTTACAGACCTTCATCTGGACTTCAAGGACTGGGCAAGGGTTCCCCTTCACAGCTGCTGTTGGGATACTGTGAATAGTCACTGTACTGAGAAGAATGGGAAAAGAAAAAAAACTCCAAAAAACTATCCAGATTAAAAGACACGAGAATTCTTTTGGATGAAAAGGCAATAACCAAGACTACAATGTGTTTAAGATGCCATGCAGTTCTCTGCACAGGGGTGAAACTTCTAGACCTAGAAAGTGGAGGCCAAAGTTTATTCTCAGTTCATGATGTAAAGAGAGAACACAATTCAGTGGTTCTCATGAGATCCCTAGAAAGAATCTGGCTCAAGTTGGTGCTTTATGTCTTAGTGGCAACAAAAGCAATGACCAGCCTACAGCAAACACAGGAGATCATCCATGTGAAAAAAGTGGAGAGAATATAAACTTTCTTCATTCTGAAAAAAAGATGGATTTTTGTATACAAAAAAACATTAGTTCGTCTCAAACCAGGAAGCATTCTTGTTGGTGCTTTCATCATAAATTGGACAGATTCAAGACAGATGTCCACTTTTTACTAAAGAAGTACATGTGGCTGAAAGCCTCAAATAAATATAGTCTTCTTTTCTTTTTCAACAGGTTATTTTAAAATCAGCCTCATAGAGTTGCAGAGGACAATGTCAGGTCCTTCAACCTGACATACATGAAAAGCACTGTCATTTTCATCTCCCTTCAAGCCTTGTTCAGTCTTGATGGCTACAGCCATCCTTGCGTAGAAGAATCTGAGATTTCTCACAACTGCTTCCACCATATGCCTTGCTCTGCTACAAATTGATTGCCTAGGGTAGGGTCTTTTTTCCTCCATTGTGAGCAGATTAGAGATCAGCATTCATTTCCCATGTTGTGGGACAGATTTGATGTACAACCATCCAGAGACCAGGCAAATAATTATTGTAAAAAAAGCCCTGCTCCTGCTGGCACCTAGACTTTGTAAAAGGCTCAGTGGGACAGTAAGAGCTGGTGGGTGAAGAACTCTTTGTTGAGTTCAATTTCTTTCCCTGCAAGAGAAGAAGAGAAAATAGGGGTGTTGAGTTTTTGGTGGAAAACAAAACAAAAACATAACCCTGACTCTGCTAGGCTTGGATCCAGCACTAAGATGGTCTGTTTTTTCCACTGGCTCTCAACATTCATGTGAAGAATAAGGCAAAGAATATAACTGTTCTCTTGCAGTTCCTGATCTGAATATGCTTCTAATGAATTCCCCTTTTTAACCCATCTAATTGTCCATCCTTCCCCGGCATTCCCTAGGCTTTTGAGACATTGGAGTTCCCAAGCCTCTGAGGACATAAAGCCAGGGCTAAATAGCATTTCACATTCCAGGAAGCTCCCAAAGAGCCACCAATTTCCCCTCACCCCAGGAAGCTTTGCAGAATCCAAAGAACAGCTCCCACTTTTCTGGGGAAACAGCTCAAACCACAGCACCAACAAGCATGGAATTGCCAAGTATTTTCTTTTTATCTTGAAAAATAATAGTATTAAATAATAAAAACACTTCTAGTTTTTCATGAATGTCACATATCTGTAATGCCAAGGGGAAGGGACACTTTTTTTCCATTAATAGAATAGTACCCAGACATCAAACCTAGTGGAGCATTTCCAATCCCAGCAGGGAGTGTGGGATGAAATTCTTCAGTGGGAAGAAACCAATTGCCACATTCAGGATGGGGACAAGGTAAAGCAATCAGATAAGTAGCTAGTTCAGGTTCAATTTATGGTTTCAACAATTTCCCCCCATTCATACGTGCCAAAAATATGCTAATATTTCTTTAAATTCCTCTACCACTCCAACCTGGCCTATCTCTTCCTTTTTGTCCCTCAGTGGAAAAGGACTTAAATTGATTTGAAATCCATTCAAAGAGAAAAAAGAAGACTAAAATGGTGGACTTAGACCAGATTCCAGATTCCAGGTATTAATCAGTGAATGGGTCCATCATTGGCTAATAGGCTAAGCCAGGACCCTGGACTCTGAGAAGTTGATGTGGTCTCAGTTTGCTACAGAATGTGCTGAAGACAACTGCCCCTTCTTCAGTTGCCGCTGATCCTGCTCTGACCACTTGCCACTCACATCATTCCAGCACTCGTGCACAGATCTCTTGTAGATGTCACCTCAGCCTTCACTGCAAGGTCAGCCCCAGAGACCCTGGAGAGAGAGTGGGCAGCTGGAAAGGAAGAAGGCTGTTGACAGAGGCTGCAGATGCTGAAGTCAGTTTCTAATCCCCAAGACCAAAACAATGTCATTGAGACTTCAGTGGGGTCAGATTTCAGCCCCCAAATTACTCCATCTTCCTACCAATGAAAACATTGTGTTTGTAAGTCATTGTCTAGGTGGAGTGCACAAGAGGAGCAAGAAACCCTCTTAGTAAAAGAAAAAGAAAAATGCATTAGTTCAGGCAATTGACTTCATTTAGCAAAACTCTGTGTGTCAGATAGCTCCTGGATGGGGGCTGAACAGTGCCTGTCACAAACAGAGACATTGTGGTGTGAAGCAGAGCACAAGTCCATGCCCCTGTTTAAAAAAGTGCCCCAAGTGCTTGCAATGAGCATTGCCAATCATTGTTTTCTCTGGTGAGATGTATCAGTCCCTTACTAGGAAAGTCACCCAGTCCCTCTTTTTCTCACGGACTGCAGCACCGGTTTGCAGCAGTAGAGGGGCATACAATGTAGTTTCAATTAAGGCCCACTAAAAACAGCTCTTACTATGTTATAAATTCTATATTTATCCTGAAACACCAGACCCATCCTGAGCCTTCTCCCCCTCCTTTAATTGTTTGCAGAAAATTTTCCATTGTGTTTTCTTTTCCATTTTTTAGGACCAGTATTGCAATATAAATAGTCTTTTTTCTTTTCTTCTCTTTCTCTCTATTTTTGCTAATAGTTGGTTTCTCTACTTGGCTGAATGTTCATGACTCTGAGGTTTTGCGATATAATTGCATGATTGCTTCCAAATTTTCCAACCAATGGGGCATCTAATCAGTTGAAAAATTTCATTATCCACTGATACATGCTGGAGGGAAGGCAAAAACATAGTTCCTTCATGTATAATTTCTTTTTCTCTCCTCTCCTCTCCTCTCCTCTCCTCTCCTCTCCTCTCCTCTCCTCTCCTCTCCTCTCCTCTCCTCTCCTCTCCTCTATTTAACCTTCAGGCCCCACACCCAGAATGCAGACAAAGTCAACCCAGCTGCAAAAGAAGTTACTGTGGACCTGTTAGTTCGAGGGGTTTGGGGTTGTGCCATGCTCCTTCACATAGTGATAACCCACTCAAATTGGACTCAGGGGCAGTCCAATTGACAAACAGCCAAGTGTGATTTGATGTGTGGTATGGAGACAGGTATTGCCCCTATTCCCTATAGAGTTTGGAATGACCAGTCTCTGGCTTGAAATGCCTGATTTCAACAGATTTGTTTATTTTATCAGCCTTGCACTTTCACACAAGAGAAAGAAAGAGACATTTTTAACTCTTCCTCACCCATTTTTTCCTCTTGTACTTGGTTACTAATCTCTTTAGCCCTGACTTAGTTTTAATTACCACACAAGGACACCACAGGAGTGCCTGCAATCCTTTCACATACCATCATTTCTCTTCTGAGATCTCTGACTTCAAGGCTCTGCCATTGAGCTGAAGCCACAGGTTAGGAAAAAAAGAGGGGGAAAAAGGAAGGAAAGTCATCCTCATCCTTCAACCAAAATAACTTTCGGCTTGTTTAAAATATTTAAGTATGCTTGGTGTAATAGGAAAGCAAAATCTCATCTCTGCCTCTTTTTGTCATTTAGATAGTGAACTCTGGCTTTGGTCCTCTTAGGATCAGTGCATCCTTCTCCTTTTCCCAGGTTGTACCAAGGGTCTTGCATGCTGGAAGGGGCAGGAACCCACCATCCTTTTTTCCTAGGCCCTCATCCTCTGGTGTTGCAATGCACAATGCACAAAATCTCTGTTCTCATCAAATGACTATTTAAGGATCAAAACCTGAACTCACAGTTTCACCTGGTTTGAGCAAAAAACCTAAATTAAATCCTCGCTACCACTTCTAAGAGCTCATTTATAAGTACCAATATTTGTACTATGTTTTGAACACCCTGAATTATTTCAAGGTACAGAAATCTAAACTTAAAAAAGAAAAAATAAATCCAAACAGAAAAGCATCTCCTCAATTAGTCTCTTAATTGAAAGCATCTAATGAAAACTCAGTTTTTTCATGTACAATTAATTTGGCCCCTGCTTTCCACTTTCATCTAAAAATAATTCCCTTCTGAATATTTAAGAAAAGAAAACTTTAGCTTCTCTGAGCAGTTTGAAAAATAATAATCAACTTTTCTTGGTTAAAGTTAAAATAACTCTTAAAATCTTACTTTAAGTCATCAGCATGTTTTATATGTGGTTTCTCATTTGTGAGGAATGAGCTTAAGTGCATTTATCTACCTACAGTATCAAGGAGTCATTTACAAAAGGCTTTCTAAACAGAATTTTGTATTTAAATATTCCTTACAGTCTGCTCTTTGGAGTGCCCTGGATCTCATTAGAAGTGTGGTATTTTCCTCTTCCTCCAAAATGAAATTTAGTTTCCAACTAAAATCTGGCCCCTCTGACAGACACTGTGTTTCACTTTCAGGTCCAGATTTCTTACCATATTGACCTTACCAAATACCTCCAGTGACTTGTAAAAATAATAAGTATTATGCACAGCTGCACAGATCACCCCCTTCCTCCCCCACCCCAGCATTCAATTGCTGTCATGAGTATTTTATCAATCTGCTCTAGAGTAGAGAGAGACGCAATTTTTCACCCCATGAAACTGAGATTTCATAAATGTGCCCTTTCCACATTAAGGTGGAAAAAATAAAAACAAAGACCTTTCAAAGTTTTTTATTTTTTTGTACAAACAGACTCACTCACCACAGGGGAGCACTTGCCAGGTGGTTAAGAGATTCCCCTGGGATGTGGAATAGCAGCAGGGGCAGGATTTCCACCTTCACTACCAGGCAATGTGAAATGAGAGTATGACTTCAGGAGATCCATGCTCACACCTTGATCCACCTCAGACCTCCTGCTGTGTTATCTTGGGCCAGTCTCTTCAGCCTCCTGTCCCAGCCTCTACTCTCTACCTTCCCTCATTTTCCTTTTTCAGGTGATCTGTACAAGTCAAGAAGGAGAAGGGAAATCAAAATTGTGGGCAGATGTCACATAGGAAAAACATAATTTCCAGTGCATGAGTTTGTTCTGATTACCAACAACAAATCCATGCTGACAACTCCTGTCTTCTTAGTAAACTAGAAAACTTCTTTAATTCATATGTAATTGAGTGGTTCCAGCTATGTATTAGAAGCATAATAGCCTGTTACATAATTGCAACAGCCTCAATAAATGTGGTTTGAGTTATTATGCAGTACTTTATTAATGGACAATAAATACAATCTAAAATATAAATAAAATCCTTAGCCTGTAGGAGCTATCAGAATGTGAGACTGATTAACTGAAGTCAAATGTCAGCATGTTTAAAGTCATGTGACAAAAATCCTAGTCCAGATGTTGTTTCAGATCTTGTTCAAGAGACAAGTGGAGGAATGTCCTTGGAGAACAGCTTCTTACAATACAGCTTCATCTGTTGCTCACACGTTTTGTCTGAACATTTAATCCCCACTAGCACATAAGTAGTCTGGAGGTCACTTTTGGGCAATATGCTTGAGAGGATCTCAGAAAACAGTCAGATGGTGTGACAGCATGGTGTTATTTCTAGCTGGATGACCACCCACTTCCTCCTATAAGATCCTCTGAACATAGGAAAGAAAAGCAGATGGACTCAAAGCCAAGAAAGAGGGAAGTTATTTAAAAATAAGTGTCTTAATTGGGAGAAATAAGATGGAAATTGCTATTTTCCTAAAACGATATGATCATGAGCCCTCCTGAGGATGCCCTGCCTCAGTGCCTTACTCTAGGAAAACAAATAGCATTGTGCAGAGAAAGGGCTTTCCTATCACAGTGGCTGGCAAGGCAGCTCCAGCCATTGCTTTCTGCTGATAGCTCCTTCTACACAAACGTATGAATTTCCACAACCTAGGGTAGAATTTTTGCCATCTGGTACACCTGGGTCAAAACCAAGAAAGACAGGGAAATTCTACAGTCTGAACAAAAAAAAATAGTGAATAAATCAAAGGCTTATGTGACAATGTAACTGATCTTTCCACATAGACCTGATTTCTAGATTTCCACATGCTTTAGAAATTTCCTCCAGGCTTTAGTTATGCTGACAGGCAAGGAAGAAGGGACAGAATATTCTTCAAACATTTACTCCCACTGAATTGGCTCACTTCGAAGCGCATAATGATTTTCTTTTCTTCGTACATTGGTAGCCTGGCAATACAGAACAGTGGCAAAACCTGCAGGTATTCCTACTGGCTATTTGTTCCAGTGCAGTTTTCGGGAACGTGGCTGTTATAGGAATAAATCTTTACAGATTACAAAGGATTGTTCTGGTTCTTTAAACCTCCAGAGAAGTCATGCAAGCCTGAATAAGGCTAGCACAGATAGGAAATGGTTCCTTAACTACATAAAGAGGAACAAGAAAGGAGGCTTCATGTTCAGATGAGTGGAGACCCTATATGGATTTATAACATCAGACAAGTATCTACTGGCTCAGCAGGAGGGAGAGGAATACAGGAAAAAGGCTAAAAACTGGAGGACTGGGGTTCAAGGCTTCAGAGCTACTCTTAGTAGGTAGAAAAGGACCATGAGAGAACCTGGCACAGAGAGCAAAGCCTCCTGGAAGAGAACTTTAACAACTGATTTAGAAACCAAGTCTGATTTTGACTGTTAGTTCTACTAATTTAGACCAAATTGTCCTTACCTTGAAGGTAGGGAGAAACCAGAAACCATATTGACACTTCGGTGTTCAGGGGGAGGAGACAAGGAGGATGTGACTAATGGGCAAGATTAGAGAAATGAAAATGTGCACAGATGAAGGAAAAGCAGAATAAGTGTATAAATGCAGGGTTATACCCTAAGCTCAATTCTGAGATAGTGAGAGAACTAGTGTAAACAAAGTCAAGTAGAAAGATTTTTTAAAATAACATTGACAGCTTTGCAGGTTCATAAATAAAGAAGGGAGGGCAGATAGGCAAAGGTGAAAGGCCCTGCAGCTGAGCCATTCTCAAAGCTGCCACAATATGTGAGTTGTTAGAGTGTGTGCACACATGAAACTTGAGCAAAATGCAAAATGAGCCCAGCAACACTGGGTTTCAGATATATCCAGTAAAATGCCTATATTTCAAGGCTTTCTGGCGCTCCTTCCCCCCCCCAAAGAAAGGAATCCTTGTATGGTCAGAGCAATACATGCCCAAAAGTGTGTCCATCCACCTTAATATTGATTGAATGCCAAGTAAAATTTAAATAAAATTTGTCTAGAGGTTAGTGTTTAAGTAGAATCAGTGTCTTCCAGTAGAAATACTGGATGTAGAAAGCCATTCTGAATACCAGGCATGCAAGATTTATTTTTGCAAATATGTAGAGGATGCCATTGTTTGAAGCAAAATAAAAATTTCTTCAGCCCTAGGTTTGTAGGCACATCACATGCCAGAAACTGTCAGCCAGTAGAGATGGTATTAAATGTAAAATTTCTGTCCAAAGCCTGCTGTTTAGGAAGGAAAGAGTTCAGTCTGTAATTCTGCTGTCCTGGTCACTTGGGCCATGAACACATCCTTGGGGAACTTGTTCAAGCAGTAGATCACATGCAGATTTGGAAGACATAATTTCTTGCATATTTTGAGCTCTTAATGATCTGGTAGAGACTTTAATAGAATGCAACCTCCTTTGTATTTCTGTATACAACTGACATGTCCCTGGCAGTGCTGCAAGACATTAAAATCAGTGCCACAGCCCATTTCCCTCAGTCCACCACGATCATTGCCTCCTGGGGAAATGACCTATCCAAACTTCCAAAAATGTTTGTATATTATCTAGAATGCTGCTGGCATGAATGGAAGACTCATGAAGGAAACACATATTCACATGAAGTAGGAAGAGCTACAACACTTCAGGAAATGCAGAAGGCATTTTCACCAGGGATTACTAAAGAGCAGTTGCAAAGGAGTGCGGAAAGAAACCTGTATTGGTATTTAGAACCTGGTCCAAGGTCTTGTTGAAGCAGATAGAAAAATCCAAGTGGCTTCAAATAAGGCCCTTACTCTAAAAAGGGGCAAGAGTTTAGGAAATTAAAGGAAAAAAATTTAAAAAACGATGGGAAAGAAGAGATAACTTTTACCTAAAACAAGACAGATGTTTCACCTCAAATCTAGTTTCTGCTTTCATGAGAATGAAGACAAAGAAAATATGGCTTTTAGCCTGTTCTTTGGGCCAAACAGCAGAGACCCCCCAGGCAATGGGCTCTGAGGCACATGTGCCTCACACACTTCCCGTGTCATAAATGGGCCATGGCAGGAACATACTCATAAATGTATTGGAAAGAGTAATATTAGTCTAAATGGCTTGATTCAAGGAGAGGCAATAAAACTCAAAAAATATTTTCAGCTTGCCTCCAATGCTTGTTTCCTTATTTTTGCTTTTTAAAAACTATATTCGTATATTAAAGGAAGCTCTTAATTCCATTTTCTTTCTCAAAATGAGCAATGTGTTTGGGGATGGATGAACAGTGTGGGTTTGCTGACTTGAGCCACTGGAGTTACAGTCTCTGTGGAGCTTATAAAAGTTTCTGAGGAAGCAAAGCCAAGGGAATTTTCCAAGCAGAGATGGCAGGACTGTGTAGAGCTGTGGGTTGCTGACAGGGATTGCTCAGGCTCAGTGCTTTCACAGGACTTGATGAAGGTCACCAAGCCACAGCTGAGGTCAGTAGAGAGCACCTGAGTGATTTCATCCTTTGGTGTCACCTGGGAACTGAGGGATGAATACAGACCTTAGTCTTTCCTGCACTTGGCATCAGGCAAGGTTGTCTGTATTTAAATGTACTCAATACCCCTGAAGAAGTTGAGGGCTCTAGAGCTCTTTACCCTTCATATGAATAAGTGTCAGGATTTGAGGTGAAATTGGTGTTATTCCCATAGAAAGAATGTTTGCATGGGGTTCCCCAAAAAGCCCTATCACCCCATGTTCTGTAAATGTAGGCAATAAAGATAGACTTTAACATTTTTTTCTTGAAGAAAAATCTCTGTTTTATCATTGCTTTTAAAACTATCACACTGAAATGGCTTAACCTGAAGTTTTCCATGATACTGCTTCAGAATTATTTTATTTGAAGTTTCAGCTAAAACAGTTCCACTCCCAAGGAAAATTGAAGACATCTTTTTGTCCAAGTGAAAAAAGAAATAAACAACTGTTCCATTGAAAAACTGTAACGCCTTTCCTTAGAATAGGAATGTAAAATTTGACAGAAGAACTGCTGTAGTCTCACAGATGGCACTTATGCCATCAATGTGAAAAACAAAAATATATATATAAATATGGTCAAGTTGTAAAGTTAAAAAAATCACACAGGCTTAATAGAAAATTTGCCAGTGTTTGGCAACTAAATTCTCAAGCAGCTTCAACACGCAAGGAGCCTGCTCCAATCCCCTCCCTGCTCTTATGTGTGCACTGTGCTACTGCTTTGTGCACCAAGAGCTGAGCAGGGCTTGCTGGCACCAGCTTCTGGAGAACATTGTGGCACTGTATTTATGCAGGTAGAGAGCATCTTCTCTTCTCCCATTTCTTCCCTTGTTAATATCTACCCAGACTGGAAGAGGAGCAGACTCCACAAGTTAAAGAAATACAAATGAGACAGTGTGCCTTATTTCATCAAGTGAAGACTGTGATAATGTATAACAATAGCACCAAAAAAATGCCCCCCAAAATTCCCAAACAAACCAAAAAAGAGAAAACATAGCTTGACCATAACACCTTTAACACCTTTTCATCTGGCTTTCTTTAACTTAAGAATGTTTCAGATTTGCAGCTTTACTGTTAAATTTGTGGTTATTTAATTAATTTATTTATTTTCCCTCTGTTTTGGCTGTTACATAGCCCTGAAATGCTGGCAGCTGAAGCGTAGATTGAAACTACAAGCAGTAAAATTTTTGTGTCCATAACAGGTCCCTCCACCCCCATAACAAAAATAAATTATTTATATTTGTTTCAAAAGGGAGACAGGAGTATTCAGGATGTCCTTTGGCCAGTAGTTTAATAGAGAATTTGTCTCTTTCCCCACCCTTTTCTGGGTAAGATGGGTGAAATTTCTTTTGCAAGAACAGCCTCTGGCTGGCCTCCTCGTAGCCTAGTTTGTTTGACTTTGCTCTTGGGTGACTGCCTGCAGGCAAGCAAAGGCATGGAAGCTGAAAGCAAGCAGCAAGCTGATGCAATGGGCAGGGCCCTTCGGGATCAATTTTATGAGACCTAAGCAAAATCAAACAGAATTGAAACAAGCACTGCCAAACACAGGATTCCCTCATCCCTGCAACTGATTAGAAATAAACCAAAGGCAGGGTGTCTAAAGCAGGATCAGTGACTGGGTGGCAGATGCTGTGCTGGACACTAGAGGAGAGGGTGGGCATGGGGGGACAAAGGCAGCTGAAGGTTGGTTGGGCAAAGGGCAAAGCCCCACATAATTTACAGAGCTCAAAACAGTACAACGGGGAATAACTTGCTTTTGATGCTCAAGAAAATATTCTTCCCAGGAAACCCTCTTCTTCTCCAAAGCATCTTTGATAAAATAGCAGCCTTTTATATATTTGCACTAATCACCCACTATCTTGCTATTTTGGGGCTTATTAAGTTAAGAGTGTTAACATGCCAGCTTTCCATGCTGCAAGCACATGAGAATGTTTGAAGACTTGAGATTGACGATGTTGGATCCCAAACAGTGCCATCCTCTTCCTTCCTTATAGGATACACAGACAGGTGAAAGCCAGTTCTATCAGGACAATCTGTATGGTGTTCAGAGGCAAACCACCACGTACATACAAGTGCAAGCTTTCTTCAGGACCAGTCACAACTCTTCTGCAATAGAAATACTGGACAACACCACAAACCTGATCTCTAAAGTTCTTAAAGAGGGCATTTAGCCTCAAATTTTAGCTCATCCAGTGCAGACACTAAAGCCACACACATTCCCTTCTGTCTGTGGGTCCTTTGTGCCCAAGAAACATCCATTATTCCGTGTGGAAAGCACATGCCATAGTAGACTGTGCCTCTGCCTGGTCTCACTTCCACTGCAGGCAGCCATGCCATTTGCAGTCTGAGGCCTGCAAATGCTCTCCCAAAAATATAAGTAGTCCAATTTGATGCAGGGAATAGAGACATTTCTTTGGGTTTGAAACTGGTTGAGCCATAAACTCCACACCACAAGGCAAAATAACAGGAGAATCCCTTAACAGCTGTGATGGACAGCAGTTCCTCTTTCACAGCTTCTGTCCCTGCAGACCATTAACAAAGCCCATTCCAAACTCCAACATTTTCACCTTCAGCTTATTTAAATTTATTTCTTCAGATGAGATTTGTTTTTCACTTTCCAGAGGAAATTCTTGGTTGCCTGAAGACCCTCCATATAATACTCACTGTGAGCTGCATTCCACAGGTCTCACTAGAATTATAACTTCTTTGTTTTGCCCTTGAAAGCCTGTTCTGAATTCCAGAAAGGAAGGGGAAATGATTGGGGCATTTGTGTCTTGCAGAAGCTGAAGCAAGACATGCTTATTTTTAATACAGGAAAGGGATTCTTTTGACAATATCCATTCATTCTACCAATGACTGGATTAAAAAAAAATCTTTATTACCCCTCCAGTGGCTGCTGCACAAATTATTTTTGCAGGTGTACATGGGTCTGGTTCAAATTGCTACAGCGCTACAATTGTTGACAGAGTTGCTCCCATTTTGGGATGTCCCTTTCCACCAAAAGGGGATGAATTCATAATTTTCTCCTGAGTTGTCCACAATCCTCTTTTCTTAGATTGTATACTTGTCACACCTGAGTGTACAGTGTTCTGGCTTGTGCTCTTCAAGAAAGAGGAAGCAGGTGCAGGAGATAGCCTACTAAAAGTGGAATTAAGCTTTTATTTAGTAATAGATTTAAGTCATTCATCAGGAGGGAAAAAGAGGTATTTCAGCCAGCATAGAGTCAGAGAAAAGTATAGGGATAAAGTGTGTCACAAGAGAATGTCAGGTGGAAAGTGTGGAGAAAGTTTAAATGAGAGGAATAAAGTTCTTTTAAAACTTTCAATCTGAAAAGACGCAATAAATTGTTAACTTTGAAAGAAGCATTAGATCTTTCCAGACTGGATTGTACAATGCTTTCTGTAGATAATTACATGTTATGGCCTAACATCTTTCTTGGTCTGAAATTTGACATTCAGCTGTCCTTCACTGACATTCATTACAAGTCCAAATCAGGAAGCTATTCTCCTTCTGCACAATGCTGTTGCAACTCTCCTCAAAGTGTCACAGTAGTCCTTCCATTCCACATCTCTGGAAAGCTGTGAATATGTATTTCCAGCACCTTGTCACTCCATCAGACAGCCAGACTGCACCTACTTCTACTTATAAGGGTTTTTCTATAGCCATCCAAACAATTAAGCCCTTAAGAGAGACCAGTATTGTGTAGCAACCTCAGCACCTTAAAAAGCATTTCTCCAAACAAACAAAAAAAAAATGACTGGCAGAAAAGAGAAATAGACTATTGCTAAAAATATCCCAATTTCAGAAAAAAAATTTGAGAAACACAAGTATTAGCCCTAGAAACACAACTGAAATAGTTGCTTTTGTTGCCACTATAAGCACCAAACTCAGCTTTGTGGCCCATCTTCATATAAAATTAATATTCAAGTTATACTGGTTAAGTACAGAGAGACACTTCTCCAAATAATCTTGATATAAATGTCTAGTGCTATCATTTAGTGTACTGAATAAAGTGAAGAGTTTTCAAGAGCTTTCTGTAGGAGCCTGCAGACACAGGACAAGCCTCACCCCAGAGTACTAAAGGAAAACCATTTCAACCAATCAAATCTATTTACACGCGTGTTTATAAATTGGCATGGATTTTGAGCTACTAAAATTAGATTTAGATCTTTGCCTCCAACTTCCAAGTGAAATTGGTTCACTTGCTTCTAGGATGGTACAACATAATCTAAAATACACAGACATTTTAGTCTTAGTCCTGGTGTCCAAAGGAAGTGACAATTCAGAAATCACACTGGCCAGCTCTCCCTCTTACACAACCAATTTCAGCTGAATTCAACTTCACCTAGCAGAAGTATCAGGACGGTTCCTTTTTGCTCATCTCTCATATCTGTGAGTAAAAGCATGTGATCACAAAAAGACATCTGGCTTTCTGTCATGTAGGGAAGTAAAAAACTCAGTAACATCATGATGCATGGAAGAGTGGATTTTTTTTTTTTTTTTTAGTTTTACAATTTGGAGTGTCTTGTTTTCTTAATGAGCACTGAAAACCAGAAGTACAGCACAAGTCTTTCAAAAAGGGGCAGAGGTGGAGGAGCTACTGCATGAGCATAGCAACACTGGATCATCTTGCTTCAAAAACATTTTACTGTTTTGAAACAGTACACAAAGTCATAAAAAATAGCAATAGGCTTTGCCAAAAAAGCATCCAGAGGAGAAGAGGCAAGGAAAGAACAGAGAAGGAACAGTGGAAATAAATCTTTCCAAACAAAGTGACAAGTCCAAAAATAATGAGAACTAAAGTTCAAAGAAGAATTCCAAACCCAAGTAGAAAGAGAGAACAACTATACACAAGCTGTGGGGGCACTGGGGATGCCTGTATGCTGGGGGGTACACAGCAAACACTTTGTGCTGCCTCTTAGCTACCATTAAGGGTTCAAATCAGGACATCAGCACTTGACAGACGTTATTTAGAAATTCATGTTTATGTATCCTGCTATGATGTCTGACCCTCAAAGTTTTCCGATCCCATCACTCACTTTAACCATTAAGATTGTTTCCCCCTACACACTGAATTGAATTTCCTTTTTTTTTTTTAAGTCTGCTGTGATGGCAACCTCAGCTTACATTTTGACACCTTCCAAGTTAGTGACAACTGGGTGGTCTGGCTGATATGTTGTATTTTCCCTTTAGCCACACTTCCCAATGGCTTCCTTCTCACCTTTTATTCTCCTAACAATCAGGAGAGAAGGAAACACAAAACAGCACAAACTCAACACATAACATGCAGAGGATGTGGTTAAAAGCAGAGCTTTAACTATAGCTTCTGAGGCAGACCACAGGGTCACAGGCAGGGGATTAACTCCTTAGGAAGGCACAGCATTCCTTTGTTTTTCAACAGAATAAATACAACACAGCTGAGCTTAATAGAAGTGTGTTCACTACCGGATATAATACACATACAGCAAACTCATTTAGCAGCATGATCTGTGTTCAGAGCTTACAGTTCTCTTCAGAGACAGAAAAAAAAAAGGGTGCTGAATCATGGTGCATGGCTTTGGGTGCCTTTCAGTTCAAACACCAGATATTTCCTTTGTGGAGCTCAAAGACAAGCAAGTAGCTTTCACACATACCAGGCTTGGCTGTGTTAGTTGTCAAGGACAACCCATCCTTCCCCACCCACTGCAGCCAAAATCTCTTTTGCTCACTACTTTTGGATTTTTCATCTTTACTGCTCCTTCACATTGAGTACTCTGCCCTTCCCTTCAACTGAAGGTATAGAGAAATGAAACAGGCGTAAGATGAACAGATACAATAAAGCTTTTATAACAAAACATATTAATGAAGAAATAAGAACTAGCCTAAGAGAGCATTCTGACTAATAAATGCAAGTCCCTCTTAGGAGTCATACAGCAGAGACTAAGTTAGCAATAAAACAGCAGCAGACAAAATTTGCCTACCAGGCTTTCAGACATCTAAGACAGACCAGATTTTCTTCTGCTTCCTTACAGAAACACTTCCTTTTGCTAAAACAGACTGTTGACACAACTCTGTAGAAAGAAAAGACATTCTTATTTTTCTTTATTTTCTTCCTGAATGAAGCACTGCCCTTTCCTCAAAAGTACTACTGACCCCTCTCTAACAAACTCTCACAGGCTACAAGCTGGCCCAAGCTGAAGGTATATATAAGAGCAATAACCACAGGCACTGGAGATAACATTGAGCCATAGGTATTGCCAGGTCCAGCTTTGATTTAGAAGGGATGAAGGAGGAGGTAGGGGGCTTTTGGGGCTTGAAGAGAAAATGGAGGCTCTAGAAAATGGGGCTGTGCTAAAAGATTTTTTTAATGTGTTTCTCTAGACTCTCCTCTTTTGCTATCAAGTCTGGTTTCCTATTAATCAAATGTGTTGCATGTGCACATTCTTGTCTGTGCAATTGCTCAGGCACAGAACAGCTCATCTGATCCACCACAGCATAAGTTTAAAGAAGTGCAGAGGGTAAACGAGGTTTCTAAATCTGATCTTAGGTTCTTCTCCGTGGCTTGAAAAGGTTAAATCTCCAAGAGCCTCAGGCTAGATCCTGGCACAGCTGATGGAACAGCTATCTTAGTTGCAGGGGTGAGATAGCTCAAATGCTTGAAAATCCAGGCATGAAATGCAATTTATTCAGGCCAGAACTTTTTCTTTTCTGTAAAATTATCCCATACCAAAGTGTACTTTTAAAGCAATCCTCTATATATATGCTTGTTCTCACAATGAAACAAGAGACTAAGTGATCTGAGTTTCTAAATCAGCTGTAGAGGGGCAGCAGAAGTGTCTTTATTTCTGCTTTGTAGTGGCAGAAGAAAGAGCCATATGTTAGTTGACTTTTTTTGTATTGATTGCTCACAGTCCTTGTTATAAAGGCTGGCAGATTTATTATTGCGTCTCCTCAAAATAACAATGCTCTATATAAGAGGGAAGAAAGAAAGACTTCTGACTTGAGAATTATTTGTATTAAAGCAGTGCCCAGAGGCACTGACAAAATCCAGGACTCTTATGCTGGATGAGGCAGGAATGCAGGTTAAGAGACAGCTCTGTTGTAATGTTAATATTTGCTTATGCTATAATGAGTTAAGAGTCACCAGGGGGATTTTGTGCGTGGGGCTGAAGTGTAGGTAGTCTATTTGATGTTCCTGAGGTAACATGAGAGTTTTGAGGCAGAATCAGGAGATCAACATGCCCCTTTTCAGGGGACAACTTTGTGCTGCACCAAAAGAACATTCTTTTTTTCCCTTTAAAGGGCTCTAGTTGTGCCCAACCACTGTCTCAGCTCTCTAAAGCTGGTAGCTGCAAGTAATTCAATAACACAAATGTTCTGACAAAGTAATTTTTAGCCTGTTAATTATTCCCAAACACATTCTTTCCCCTTCAAGTGGAACTAGATGACATCAAAGCTGTTTGAGGGATGGAGGAACACTTGAAGTATTAGCAAGAACAATGGAGCAGACTACCCATTTTATTCCAATTAATTTAAAGGGGAGAAGGCTGGAGATTGTCCAAGTTTCACCTTTAGCACTGATAACAGAAAAAAACAAGACAGTGTTGTGGGAGTCCCAAACTACCCATCTCTGCTAGGTTATACTAATATCTTAGAAAGGGGAATGCAGGGCTAAAAACATTTCTTGGAGATTGCAGGGAGCTCTCAAACTGAATGGGATCCAAAATAAATGATCTACCACACCTACACAGCCTGGTGTGAAATCAGAAATATTGAAATTAGAGAGAAAAAAGAGTGTCCCTTGGAACTGAAGGAAATGAAGGCTGTATTACCTGAATATATTATTATATGACACAGAAGGTAATAAGGGAATGATGGGATACAGAAACCATTTCTACAGCATCCAGCTGGGATGAATATTCAGTTCCAGTGATGGATTTGTTTCTTTGTTTTTCACCTCCCTAAGAAAGACCTAAGAAAACTCGTGGACTGATAAAATCCTTCTGGACTGACTTTGCTAGAATAAGTGCTGGGTGAGGGTTGAAAAGGTTCCTCTCTTAATTTCAGCCACATTAGCTTTCTAATTCTGGATTGAGCCATGCTTTAATTACAGGGCAAAATCCTGTAATGGGAGTTTAGACATGTGTTCACTTAGCAGAGAGCAGTATGGTCAAATGTGTCAGTCCCTTCCCCTTCCCCTTTCTGTCACTGCTAATCTGGTGAAAGGGGCATGAAAACACTCTGAAGAAGTAGGGATTTCTCTCCTTTCCTGTGTAGCTCTGACGTAGGCATACAGGTAACACCTGGCTGAATCATATAAGGCCTGAATGTGAATCTAATGAAGTCATAACTGAAGCCAGGGCAGGGAAAATATATCACTAGGGAGAAGTGGTACAAGGAACTTTGAAAGAAGTGAGAAATGATAGATTATGCTTTTATCTGTGGTAAGGCATTTTGCCTTCTCATTCCTTCTTCATTCCTTCTTCAATGGAGAAGGAGGCAATCATTATTAGAAAAACAATTATGGTTTTTTGACACCCCCACAAGATGCAAAAGGAATTATTTTTGTATGATTTGGTGGATGATCTGCTCTCTGCTCTAACAAATCAGAGACCCAGAGCACCAGGTCTTGTGCTACATCTTGTTGAAAAGCTTCTGCATGTCTGCTCACAAATAACAAACCCTCTCTGGACCAGTGGTCAAAGACTGTTTATATAAAGTCCTGGTGTACAGCTCATTTACCTACCAAGGAATAGCACAATAGTGTGGGGATCCCTGTTTTAAAGAGACAGAAGGTTCATCTGTCGTGCAAGGCACGATCCTCCCCAAATGCTCCCACTGCTGTGTTACTTGGGCTCCCAAGGGTAGCAAAGTCCCATATCAGAACCTTTAATCTGGTCTGAGCCTTGGGGGCATGAGTGACTCTGGCTGTTCCTGTGCTCTGCCTAAATAAGGCTATGTCAGGCATTGCCAGTGCTGGCTGTATGCTCAGAAGCATAGAGCAGAATATTATTGCTAGGAAACTGAACTTTGCAGAGTTAGGCTTCTGAATTTAAAGGGCTAGAACTGATCTGGAGAGTGGAGCCATTTGTATTATCATTGTAAACAAACAACTCAGTTTTTATGGAGCATTTTTTAACAGGGGAGATCTATAAATAGTTTTTTTCTTAATGTTATTGACAAGAAACATGCGTGGACAATATTACAACTTCATACATCAACAACATTGAAATGAAAATAAGACTGTGTCCGAAGTAAAGTCTAAATGACTAAAGGCATTTTGATTCTTTTGAGTTCACAATGGCAAGAAAATGTCAACAGCACAATAGTTGAATTTCATAGTCTAGTGGCATCATTTCACACTAATTTCTGAATTTTTGGTTACTGGCTCAGCTGTCATAGTAATGTGACCAAAATCACAGCTCTCCTTCTTTTTGAGCTTCAGGAGATGCTGTTCAGACTACAAGCTCTTCAGCTGCTGCTTCAGTAAGGATTGTCTTTTAAAATGAATTTGTTTTCCTTAATGATAATTTTAAAATTTCTTACCAATAAATAAAGCAGTTGCAGAGTGATCAGGACATGTATTAAATGTACTCTGATACCATATAACAAGACCAGATGGGATCTTCTAAACATAAGTACCTGGGAACAGGGGGCAAGTGCCTATGGATACTGAGACTGCTGCAGAATCTCACTGCAATCTGTTAAACAGATCTTCGCTTGAATTGTTCAGCAAAGATAAAAAAATCAGGGTGTTTCGTAATTGTTATTTCATTCCATTCTTTTTGTAGGTTGTCACTGCAATGGAGGTCAAATTCAAGCCAGCTGTAAGACCTAAACCATGAATTGAATCACATCAGCTGGAAAACTAGGTATAAGGCCTGTATCTATTCTAAAAATCTATCATTAAAAAAAAGAAATTTTTTGAGCTTTCTATAAACCTGAATGAATTTCACTATTTGAGACCTACTTTCAAAAGAAACTGGAACTGAGAGAATGGCAACAAACCAAGTCAGACCTTTACAGGACTGTCCCAACTAGCATGGAGTAAATAACACAACTCTACAGAAAACAGAACTTAAAGGTCTGGAGTTTTAGTAGGGAACAGACTGGGAACATGAATTGGAAGCAGTACTAAATTCGGGAAATAAAATAAAAGAGTCAATCTATTTGTTCTTGCCAAACCTGGTGTAAACCTGGAGTTTTTCCATGAAAGCTGTGGAGTCAAAAAGCCTTTATGACTTTCACTTGGATCTTCAGGATGATGCATCTCAGTGCTACCTCCTTGTGTACCAGAGCAGGTCTCTGGCACTCACACAAATTAGGAGGGTTCAGACTAGGAATACTCTGGCAAACAAAGTGGAAGGAGTGGTCTTGACTGGTTTTCATCTTGAAGTTGTAAGCTTTATTTACTGAGCTCTAGAGCTGCATGCCCATCCCAGCCAAAAAGGAGACAGGAGAGGACCATGCCTCTAGGGGACAGGTATCTGATTTTGGATGATGCACAAAGGAGCTTTTAGGTATGAACACCTAAAAGAAGTAGATCTGAGCAAACAGAGGACAGAGGTGGGGCCATTGCAGTGCCCTGAATTGGTGACATGATTTCTGGCAGTGGGGATAAAAGCAAAGATGGATTTCTGGGAAATGGTTTTCAGTCGCTGGTTCTGGATCCTGATGGGATTTGTTTCATCTGAACCCATTTCTGAAATTAGTTTGTATCTCTGCACATCTGTCCATATCTGAGAGGAAGCTCTGCAATAGACCTGAGAGAGGGTTAATCTCCTCTTGTTCCTAGTAGAGTTTTCTCATCCAAAAGTTCCTTTTTTCTTAGAATTAGAAAAGAATAATATTATCTTGCACCTTTTTTCTTCCCAGGTGATAGGATTATGTTCCACTAGGCACTCTCCTGCAGAGGGCCACCAGAATATAGTTTCTTCAAGAACAAATTATTTTAAAATATCAAAATATCAAAATATCCAGGAGGAATTATCTTGGCTGCCCTTTAAAAATCTTTCTTCCTCATCTTCTCCCTTTCTTATTTTTTCTCATTCCTCTCCTATAAAATGAAGCTTTTTTTTTTTTTTGGCAGAAACAGTGGCAGATCCAAAATGTGTGAGCTGAGAACAGGATATTGGATCCTTGGCAGGAGAGAGATGGAACCTGGTGCCCATGTCTGTGTCTCTCTACCATGTAAAGCAGAGAAGTGACCACAGTGGAGCCTGAAATTAGGCACACTGCTGTTGCTGTTTGATTTTATTGTTGTTGTTACAATTGTTGTCTCAGGGAAGCAGAGCTGTATAGAGGAGGTGGAACTGAAAATGCTGCAGATGGAAGGAAATTAAAAAAAAATATTTTGCAGATTAATTTGAGGACTAGGAATGGTCCACTAGGCAGGGTATCAAACCACAGTGAGCTGGAGAGCTTAAGGCAATTTGCTGAAGTATAGTTTATAGTTCCTGTGGCTTTTCCAAGTTGAGGTTTTGCCCAAAAGATAAGAACTTTCTTAATATATCTGCAGGTAAATTGAGGACATCTCAGAATTGTGAAAAGAGGGAAGCAGGAAGCAGCATAAAATTGTAATATGCTGGATTTCATGCATGACCCTGGAACTTGTGAATTCAGCATCCAGTTCACCCAGGCTAGCTGGTGTTCCATGCCTAAGAAGATTTGAGTCTGAGAATCTACTAGAAAACAAGTTTCCTCCAGCACAGCTGGTCTCTGGCATGTTGTTCAGGATGAGATAGAGACTTCAGATAAACTCAGGGTGGCTCACTGTAGGAATAGGTGGATATAATGACTTCCAGATCCGGATATGGAAATGCTGGAAATAGATTGTCCCCACCAAGGAATCTGACCCAAGGGGGGCTGGAACAGCAAGTTGTTTGTTTAACCATGTTGCTGTAACACACCAGAAGGTCACTGCATGTTGGTTGTAAGTGGATAGCATGGGATCGTAGCTGCCCTCTCTGTTTTGTATTGCTAAATAGACTGGAAAAGGAGTCTGTCTACTGAGGTGGTTTTTCTCTGAAAGATGACAAGCTTTTTGACTCCTATCGTTTTGTCCTGGGACAAAGTCTATTTTGTCAGGTTTCTATTCTGATGGATGCAGTGTATCAGAATATAACAGGTAAAGAATGAGCAGCTTCGTAGCTCTATCATTGTCTGGCAAGGCAACCATTCATCAGTTATTTCATCTCTCTTGACCTCAGCTTCAATGTCTGTGCAAGGACAATAATGATATCAGCTGCTTTTATAAAAAATTTGGAAGATAAGGACTGATAAGAACTATCTGATGATAATCCTTCAGTTATTATTATGAACTTCTCCCCTGCTTATTTGCTTTTATGCTATCTTAAACCTTGTCACTGATTTCTCTTTTGGTTTGTTGGGGCTGTGTGCAAAGGAAATGTGTTGGAATTAAGTCAAACCACATGTCTTCATCCTGTCTTATCAAAGTGAAATCGCTTTGTAAGACATTTTATGTTCAGCGAGGCCTATTTGGTTTTGAGCTCCTGGAATTAAGGCAAATAGGGTAGAATGTGGAGGGGTGGGAGGAGGTCTCCTTTCTCTGTGCTGTGACTCAGCACTGTAGTGGGTCGAGGAATCCCACCCTCAATTCATCCTGTGTCTCCTCCTGTCAGAGGAGGACAGACTGCACAGACTGTGCAGAATTTCCAGTGGTTATCTGCGAGAGGAATATTTTCCTTCCCAGCTTTGTGTCATGCAACATCAATGCAAATTTCCAGAAAATATTATTAGAATTAATTTAATTTAAATTAGATTGCACTACCTGGATTTGGCTTTTCAAGGCAAAAACTATTCCTCAAAAGTACCATTTTTGAAGGCCCACCTTTGTTCCCCACTGCTTACATAATGGACCTATCCTGAATTAAATCCAGCTGAAAGTCTGCCTTTGAATGACTTGAGGCACATCAGCATTCAGAGAGTCTCAAGGTACAGGGATTTGGCAGCATCTGTGCATGCCTTCACACTCCAGTGTTGTCCCTTGAAGGGGGAAGGCCTGCCCATTATTGAGTGTTATTCTACAATTAACCCTGTTGGGAGAAATGTCCGTGCCATCACGGATTGTAGCTGTAAAGGTTGTAACAAATCATCACAATGCAATCAACCCTAACAGTGCTGAAAACCTTTCCTTTTCTCTCTGGGGTATTTAAAATGTCATTTGTTATGCACATTTTTTCCTTTATGTGTTTTATTATTAATAATAATGCAATAATGATGAAAAGATCTTCGAAGAAGCCTCAGGAAAGGAATTTTATAAACATTACCGTGGAATAAAATAAGCGCATTCCATTTTATCAGGACATTTTCCATTATAAATGGCCAGCTTTCTCATCACTTTGCCAACAGCTATGCCTGCCATCTGTTCACTGATGTCATACTATAAAGTTCACTCACAAAACTGCTTGTTGGGAAGTTGAGGGTTGTGCTAGAGAAGTTTTGTTTATGAATAAATATGCTGTCATCTCTTGAGTTTTTGGGGTTGTTTTAAAGAATAAATTTCATTTGTTTTAGAGTTCAGATTACTGTCTTCACTATACAAAGATAATGCTTTCTGAAATTATTGGAGATTTTGACTCTTTGTATTTTGGAGGAATAGCATTGATGGAATAACTGTTGGACATCTTGAGAGAGAGAATCCAGGAACTAGGTATTAATAAAATACGGTACATTTGTCTTCTGGAAAAAAGACTCAGTCCAGCATGCTAAATTGGGCATCTTAAATTATTAATTCATGCCTAAGAAAATACAGGTCAAATCTGGTTAGGAAGTGAAAGGGGAGGGGAGACAGTTGTGTCAGTGAAAAAATATAATTTTATTTGAAAGAATGAGAGAGAGAAAAGAAAGAAGAGAAAGTCAAGGAAGCAAGGAAACAGATATCTATTCCCCCCCCCCCCCCCCCATCCCCCACCTTCAATTTTCAGAAAAACCCACAGAAATTCCAGGTGGGAAATGAAAATGTTATGGTTTCAACACTTCCTCTCTCCCAGGAAAAAGACAATTGTACTTGGAAATGGCAACAAAAACATAATGGAAACTTGATGTCAGGGTAATGTTCTGGCCAAGCTCAGCCTTGGCCAGAGCACACTTTCCAACATGTATCATCACCAGTGTCTGGTCTTTCTGAACTCAGAGAAGCCCACACCTTTCCTTCACCACTGTAGTCACAGCAGCACCAGGGAGCATTAACTGCATCCTCCCCTGTTGCCCTAACCCTGCCACTCTGCTGCTCCCCAAGTGCTTCCCGTGAACCTGCTCCATCTGCCTGGGATATGGAGACTGCATGATCTGAAAACTAGGCGGGCTGGACTGGTAGGAATTAGAATGTAGCTGGGTCAGGAGTGGTGAGGACACAAATGCAGCCAGAGGAACAAACTCCTGGGCTTTGAGACGGTGTCAGGTTTTGGGTGGCAGCATAGGAGCAGGTGTCCAGGATGGCAGTAGGGGTAGGAAGATGTGGATGTCAAAATCATACTGGCTGGTGTGGGGAGGTTTTGTCATCCCCACACGAGGTGAAAGCAGTTTGACTCCTGACCCACACTCTGTGTGTCTGTAGAGAGGGTCTCCCATGGGACTTCCTTGCTAGGGAAGACATGCTGACATGGCTTGGTGAGGTGTGAGCTCCTGGTATGCACCATGGAGCTTTGGAAGAAATGTTATCCCAGGAAGGCATGTGTTGACAGCCATTCTTTGGTCTAGACCATAAAACACTGGGCACAGACAGAAGATCCTTCTGAGCTTCTCCCCCAGGACTTTCTGCCACATCATCCATGGTACCTCAGCCTTGGTGCTGTGGTCTTGGGTAGGATCCTGTAGCCAGTTTCTGTTTCATGACCAGACTTGCAGCTTGTTTCTTTACACACAGAACACTGATGTTAGCACAAGAGTAAAATAGGAGTTTTGGAGGTTTTTTTAGGATTTTTTTTTTTTTTTTAGGAAAACAAGGGTCAAGAAAGTTTCTGTGGCTGTGCTGAGGTTGGAGAAAGTAAGATGCCAGAAGAGCTATTTAAGCTGAAGTAAAAATGTTTCATACCAGAGGGCAAAAAGATAAATGTGGCCAGGAATAAACTAAAACTGGAAAGGAGAGAATTTCTGACCATTTGAGGAGTAAACTTCTGGCCTCCCCAAAAGAGGAGTAGGGATGAAGAATCCAACTTGCCCTCTGGTGGAGCTTTCCCCTGTATGAGAAGAGGACAACATGCTTATTAGAAGAAGACATGTGGTCCCAGAAGGACTGAAAGGGATATGACATGCCCATGTTTTCTCTTCTTCTCCCCACAAAGCTGAAGTATTTGGCCCTGGTTTCTGAAGCATCTCCCTGCTGAATCCAGCATCGTTGCCTATCTAATTTGGAACACCACATTTGTAATTAAGTCTCGGGTAAGATCTTTATTCAGTAAGTGGCCCTAAAAAGCCTTTTTTTTTTGTCCTTGGCCAAATCCCAGATCACTGAAGAAAGCAGTGCAGAAGCTAAAAATTAGTCAATTTAATAGAAAATGGGAAATGTTCCTGTGTCAAGTGTCCATCTGTGCCTCTTTATATATCCTAGTCTAAATATAGGTGCTCTGAGGGCTTGCTACAGATAACTGGAAAAAGGAAGGTGAAAAGAAAGAAGCCACTTAATTTCCTCTTGCCCTTCCTCCAGCCTTCACAGTGTTTGCAACCCCCACCCCATCTGTGCCAGTTTAACCCCTTGAAGGCTCTGCATAGTGAACCCACAACCTGGGAGGATTGGAGGAAATCCCACCTGCAAAGTCAAGTGGCAAGGAAATGCTTTTCTTTGTTAATCGCTGTGCTTAATCCTGCCTTTTCTAAGCACTGTCGGAGACTGGAGTTCATAATTTATTTCCTTAAATTACCATAAATTGGAATTTATGGGCCAGGTGATTCTCTTTGAAAAGAGTCCTTGTGCACTGGAGAGGGGAGGGTGGGGCCAACCTGTCAGCAGGGAGCTTTTGGACTTCTCCAAAGGCAATTCTTTGTTTTTCTCTCTTCGCATCAATGTTCCCCCATAGAAAAATAAATAAATAAGCATTAAACCTTCTTTTAACAGCTGCCCACAAAGGTTCTTTTCTTGACTCTTTTCCCCCCCTTTTTATTGGTCCTTCTGATTTCTTGGCACAGCAGAAGAATAAGGGAGCTTTAGAGAGAGTAGTATCCTTTTAGAAACCTTGCTTTCAGTGCCTCTTTTTTTTTAATGTAAGACATTTTGGGGGCAAGTAGATGGACTTTTTTCCCTGAAGGAGGACTTCAGGGAATAGCTCAAGGATGTCTTGGGACTTGCAGTTTACCCCTTTTTACCATGAACCAATTACCTTTTTTTTTTTTTGCTGAGGAGGAGAAGGATATTGTTTTATGTTCCCAACAACAAATTTCCTTGAGTTAAGTACTCTGAGCTTCTCTACATTGCATACTGTATGATTTTTAGTGAGGTTTATGCTAACATGTTTTACCTTGTGCTGCCTGGGGCTATGAAAGGGAATAAATTGCTTTCTGGGTCTCCTATGGATTGGACAAGGCATAATGGGATTAAATTGCTCTGAGAAAGATTCAGGTTAGACATCAGGAAACACTTTTTCACAGTCAGAACAGTTAAATGCTGGAATACATTGCCTAGGGAAGGGGTGGAATCTGTGTTAATAGAAATTTTTAAGAAGAAGTTAGAAAATATTTGGCAGAAATATTTTAATATAGCTGAATTCTGCCTTAGGACAGGGGATTGGACTCAACTGGTGTTCTTTAGCCCCTGCTTCTCCTCTACCAATTCATCCAAGGATGACTTCACCTTTCTGATCTGGGAGGAACTACAGTTCACCTAGTGCAATGTTCCTACAATAGATTGCACTTCCAGCCTATTTCATACATTGAACCGTGTTACTGTCGTCATCCCTGCCCCCTCGGGCCCCCACCTCCACTTCCTTGCTTGCTCCCACATGTGGAAATGAGTGTATATACTGGAAAATTAAGTTGTTCCAAAGTTTCCTGGCTACTGCCTGATGCCTACCAGACCATGGACCACAAATTGAAGAATGCTGGCCGTAGTGACCTCCTGAGGTCCATTCCAGTCCTAATTCCTCTGCTCCTAGTAGCACTCATGCAATTCATCACCATGGCTCTATTGATGCGTGATAATTTGAGCTTTGGTAATAATTATGCTCCTGAACCCTGGGAGAGAAAAGACTGTTCATTGGTGAGATTGACAGCCTGGAAACAGGACAAATAAATTCAAAACCATGGCCCTTGGTTAACCTGCTGTTAGGAAGTCCATTGGTTCAGACTTTAAGATACATCCTCATTTGAAATCAGGTAGCCTGCCTTTCCTGCCTCCAGACAGGTGTGCCATTTCTGCCCATGAACAAGGGAGATACCTGAAAAATCACGTCAGCAGAAATTACTTGCAGAGGCATTGACTGAAAATTGAAAAAGACACAGACAAAATTGGTATATTTTTCTTTTGTGCTTGCTTATTCACATATCTAGCCAAGTTCTTCGAGGGTTTTAAGGTGTGATGTAGTACTTCTGATTTGCATGAACATCCAGGAGAATAAAAATCAGAATATTATGTACCATTCAAACTTTCATAGTTTCTCTATAGAAAGACTTGCCAAATATTTTTAAGATGTGTTTGGCCTTCTTGGGACCTAATTCACACCCACAGAGTAACAAGTCCAGTTTTTACAGTTTCTGACTTCAGAAGAACCTGAGAGAGACCTTGCCTCTTGCTCCAGAGCTGGGTCAACAATATCATCTGAGATATGCTCAGTACTGGATATCTGGTTATCCTAAGAGGTGGTACAGCTCGCACAGTCCTTTGATAGATGCTGATTTTTTTTCTGCCAATCTCCCCGTCATCCACCCTTAGGGAACCTGCTGTGTGCAAATCAATATTGCATGAAGCATAGCTCTCCATCCAAAGCCCTGGTGGTTTCAATTCACCTGCCCACACCTGCTCTGCATGCCCTCTATCTTTGTGTTGTGTCCCTTGGTCACCTGGGCATAATAGTTTCTGGATGTTCCCTGAGAGACAGAAGCAATACAGACCTAACTCCAGGCCTCTGAATTGAATATACAAAATCAAACTCATGCACTAGAAATGGTTAGTTCATCTAAGCAACACAGGGAACTGCTTCTTTCCTCCTGCCCTGGGTTAGGGACACTTTAGATATAGGCTTGGCACTGTCTGGGCTATGTCTGTGAAGTCCGTCTGCTCCTTTCTTCCCACATAAAATCTTCCAGCTTTAATGCCACAATTCCTGTCTCAGAGATTTGTGCTCCTTCCTTGTGTTCAACTCCACTGGACACAATTTCCAGTAATTTCTGGAAGAATTACACGCGTGCTGTTCTTCTGACCCAAATCCAAGGTGACAAGAAGTATAATTCCCCCACAAGTTCCCAGGAGCTGGAGACCTACAAGATCTTTGCATCCAGCAACTCATTTCTCCCTTGCCTTTAGGCTGTGTTTCCCCTTCACTCTACATGGGAAATCTGGAATTTTCCCAAGGACAGGAGAAATGAGACATGGGTGAATGTCTGCAGGCTAGAGAGTGAGCAGTGTCCGAACAGGGATGTCAGATCACACACTTGTGAGAAAGCTGACTGAGCAGCTGATTAAGGCCCGTGGCTTCAGGTCTGAACTAGATTCAGGATTATAATTTTAATAAGCATTTTTTCCTAATGAAGCCGGGCTTCTGGGCAGTGCAAAGGCTGATGGAATACCCCATCATTTTTGGCATCCAGGAAAGTGATTTTCTGACCTACATAGAAGAAGGATGGTTCTATAGGACAGGCATTTGGTTGGGACATTTGGGACTCTCTTCAGGCTTTGCCACAAATGCAAATCACCTAGGCCAAGACTTTCAAAAGCAACTAATGAAGGAGGAAGGAAAGTAGCTCAAAATGGCAATGTCCCCACCCATCCAAAATGGGAGCTGGCTTGCTTTGGGGACAGATGATGGAAAGGATTTGCAAAAAAGCCCCAGGGCAACAAGGTATGAAAAGACTTTCTAAATAAAGGCTTCACACTTTTGCTGGGGTAGTATGATGGACTGGGATGACAGATGGCTTGAAACCATCTCAGTGGCCTTTAAAGATAGAGGGTCCTTTGATGAACCTCTGGCAAGGTTTATTTTTTAATACTTTTTATCTGATGCTTGTTTTTCCATAACAGCTAAGTAATCACAGGCTGCCAACCCCCTTGCTAGATACCAGGAAATACACATGGCAAAGAAGTCATGACTCATGATATGATCTCTTTCGCAAACTTGAATGCTGTTTGTGAAAGTGACTTTTCTGATGCCGAATACAGTGTTGCACTTACATATTTTAGCATTGACTAAGTACCTCTTCTCTAATGGGTCACCTATTTGTCTTCAGCTTAGAGTGTTTTGAAACCTCTGCTAACCAGTTTCTCTAGTAATTGACTCAAGGAGACACCACTCAATCGTGTAAGTCTTGTCTCCTTAGCAAAATGAGGTAAATATTTATGTATGTATTTGACTGCTTTTAGTCATTAGGATCTGAAAAGAAGTAAGACATCCACTAAGACCTGCAGGTGGGTAAAGTCAGTGCCTCAAAAAGGTCAAACTCAGGTCTCCTGTTACATGTCAAAGCCTGTAAGTATGGTTTGGGTACTCACATCTGTGATATGAGCCATTGAAGAAAGGAGGAAGAAGAGTGCTTAACAAGAGAGGCCCTTTCTCATCCCTCTGCATTGCCTGTCCTAAAAGCAGTAGTCTGAAGACTGCTGCATGATTTAGAGGTTACCTGCACAGCCCAGTCTCTGACTTCCTTCCCAAGTGTGAAGCACAGTGGCAAAATGCACCCTGAATTCACTCTGCAGTGATACAGGACACACAGAGTTCTTAGCTCCTCCTCTGAACACAGGTGTGTTTGTATAGGAGGTGCCTTTACACCTGCTGCCTTCTCAACCCTCATTTTGTATGAGATTCCCTGGTGGGTAGCATATACTTTGCTGGGAAGAGGCAGTAGTGAGAAAAGCAAGCAGCTATCTTCCAGACTTAATTTGCATTACATTGCTGGCCTGAATTCCCAGGGAATTCAAATGTGGCTGCAGCAAGACTTTTGTGGTTGATTTCTTATTTGGTTTTCCCAAATTATTGGGAAACTTGTTTGGTTTTCTTTTTCTTCCCTCTTGAGCACTTTGTCTTATGTCTGTCTGGTTTATCCCTCTTCATATTTATACAAATAACACATTTACTGGGGAATGGGGTATCATCATGACACCTTCAGGTCTTCCCTGTCAGCCTGGGATTATCCCTGTTATCTCTCATGAAAGGGAAGGAGTTCCTCAGGTCATAACGCATCTTTGTCCTCATCAGCACTGCACCTGCATTGAGCTCTGCATGCTGATCAGCTCTGAACCATGAGAAATACCTCAGGACCACATGCTCAGGTGCTGTGAGCAGATACAACCCCAGTGGTTTCCTGGTCAGAGGCCAAATAATTGAGTCCTCAAGCCCATGCATCTGCTTATAGCTTCTGTAAGTAAGCAACTGGTTAAATCCTCTGGAGCATGCCAATGTCTGTGTGGAACTATTCTGCTAAAGGAGGGGAAGGCTGGCAGGGGAAGGCACTCTCTGAATCTTTGGGGAAAGAGAATATGTTGTAAATAAAGCTACATGCCATTAATTAACTTAGCATAATCACCCTGTAATTATACCGATAATCATTTATCTTGGGCTCAGACCAAAAACCCTAATGGGGAAAATCCATCATATCCAATTTTTGTCCAGATGCTTAATTCCTCTACTGAACTAATCCTAATGGTTCTGTCAGCCTCATTATGGTGCCATTAGAGATAGAAACTAGAAAGTGCTCTGAGCATCTGCCTCCCTGCCATGCTTGTCCTAAACCACGGGGGAAAAGGATGGACAGAAGCTGAAAAACTTGAGCTGCCATATTTCTAATGGACATCATGAGTAGTTGTGCAAAAAATTGTTGGCAGTATTTTGAAAGAAGTTCACAAGTAGGAAACTAATTGTTCATTCTGGCACTGAGTGAGGAAATCTAGGCATTGATGTCAACCCCAGCTGAAGGGCTGACATGAGACAAACATTGCTTCAGTCCTTTTAAAGCCATTGCAAAGATTCAGGTCTGGTGGCATAGAAAGTGGGAATAAGGCTTTCTGGGAAAATTTCTTTTCTGTTATTGCAAAATTTAGTCTGAAGTGCTATGACTTTAAAGTAGCACTGCAGGTATGTCTTGCTTTGACCACTTTGCCATTACAAGGACATTCTACAACAGGATAAAAAAATTGTCTATAGGTTACATGAAGAATGGATAACAGCATATTTGGACATTCTTCTATTCCTCAACTTGAAGCTGCTACAATTATATGTATACATTTAAAATGTATATAACTATTGCAGGCCCTGAATGATTGAATAATTGATCAAACAAATTATTAACTTAGAATTAAAGAAGGTCTTGACCAAAGCACATTAACTCTTGTGGTTTAAACTGTTAGTCTTAAAGATCTTGTCTTGTTATGTGACCAGATGATTTTATAGCAGTATTCCCAGTCTTGTCAGATGTTTTTCTTTGCTTGAAAAAAATGTAGTGCAAGTTCAGACCAGGTAGGTCTCTATTTTGCAATGTTCTTTTTTTAGGAAAGAGGCACTGCAGAATGAAGTCCTGTCTTGAAGGTGGAGCTCTCGTTCCATAGAGGAATTTCAATCCTGGCAGCTTCTGTTTCATTTAGGAGTTACACCAAAATGTTGCTTATTGTTTCCTGGTAAGCACTGGTAAAGAGGTCATCTACACTGATGAATGCATTCAGCTCTCTGCAGTTAATTATGGCCCTAACAACGAACCAGCCTTCAAGGTCCTGAAATGCATCACTGCTTTCTTGAAAAACAACACCTTCTTCACCTTCAAATGCACTCATGCTGTGCTCCTAAAATGAATTCTATTCACCTATTCCCTCATACCTTGCTTTTATTTTATTTAAAGGAAAATAATATTTATATTAAGGAAATCCAAACTAAGCAAAGCACTGCTTTTATTCCCTAGGTTGCACTGAGTTTAAGTTTGATCTCATCTATGTAAAATCATAGGTTTATCTTCCTGAACACTTTCCTTGTATTATAAAATGGTTTCCACCATTGGGAAGGGAAATATGGTCCTATGTGCCGTATTTCAAAGCGGTCCCAAATAACTGTACTGAACCCTATAACATGAGTCTGTCTTCACCATAGAGCCAAGGGGAGAGCTGTGCTCATGTCCCTGTGGATGCAACACTGCTGAGCACTCTGTGAGCTGAAGAAACACCAGGCATTGCTGTTAGCCCCTGCAAAGGGTGAACCTAGGGAAGGACAAACATGTAGGAGGTTGGAAAGTCACACTGGAAAGTGATCGAAGGACTGATTGAGCCAGAAATTGTCTTTGAATTTTTCTTCCATTGATTTGTCAACAGAGGTCAGCATTAGCTTCCTCTTCATCCCTGCTTTCTCTTCATCAGCCCTTTATGGTAAAAAGGCTGAAAAGGTTGGGAAAACCCTCGAGTTTAGCCAGGCTGTTTTATTTACCAGAGACCTTGCTGCTGTTCTGGTTGTTCAGTCCTGGGGTTCCTGTGGTGGAAAGGAGGCAGATGGCTCCACAGGCAGGTCAGGTCAGTAGCTATCACTGCTCAGGCCACCTTGTGGAAGAAGGCAAGGCAGAAAGATGAAAGATTTCTCTGTGAATATGTTCATGAATATATGGCATATCATAAGTGACACCTCTCTCACCTGTTCCAGCTTGTTCATTGGCTTTGGGCTGCATTTAACTCTGCCACTCCCTGATGCTTAACAAAGTTTTCCTAGAAATTTTCTGGCCTCTCCAGAAAAGCATGAAATCCTCTCACTTTCTTTTCTCCTCAGGCACACGCACAGGACGGAGGTGATCAGTGGAGACCTTACTGGTTATTTATTTAACAAGGGAAACAAACCTAAACACAAAGAGGGATGGTTAAAAAAAGAATTTTTAAACAAACTCCAAGAACAGCAGCTGATCCTTCTCTTTTGTAAACAAGGCCCTACTGTAATCTTTTTAACTCTTGCCACAAGTCAGATTTATCTCTGGACATCCTGCCCAGAAATCACTGCACTTTGCAGCAGAATAAACATTCAAGGGACCCAGCCACACGGGCACACACAGAGAAGGAGGTAGAGGGACTTGGAGATCAACAAGGGCTTGGAGATCAAGGTAGTGCAGAAATGTTTAATTATGATGGCAAATAAAAGAGAAAAAATCTCCAGAGAAATCAAATCCTTGTGTTGATTGTGTGTGGGTAGATAACTCACTTCCTTCACGCTCTCCTTATCCACTGGTGCTGCACACAACATGCGAGGACTCCAAGTCCTGTGCCTCCACATCATCTACTTAAATCACTGAACTATATACTGAAAAAAAGCTTTGAGATAAAGCTGGCACAGTGAAAGACATGCAACTTCCCCAGCAGAGTGTGACAAGCACTTGGATCCCATCCAGTGAGCTGAAGCAACTAAGACTCAGGCCTGAAGCTGAACTGAGCTGTTTGGTCCCGACTGAGACCTGCTGCAGTGACTGCAGGAGGGGGGGGACCCTTTGCCTGCAGAACATGTGCATTTCACACACACAGCCTTGGGGCCAGCCCACTGAGACACTGAGCACCCCAGTGGGACAAGGAAGCACCCAGTGTGGTTCCTTTTTATTTTTAAAGTGCAAACTTCTGGGCAAATGCCCAGGAATTCAAAGCTGGGTGCAGAAGAAATAAAAAATTAAAGTTCCTTTGTGATACAGTAATGCTGAGATCTTTTCTATACCAACAGTTGAATGAAGTTCAGAGTTTTTAAAAGGGTTACATTAGATACTATAATAGCTGTCTTAATAAATATTGAAACAATGGGCATTAATACAGAATCTGATGGAGGCAAGCAGTTGTATACTGACAGTTGCACTTGATTGATCTGAAAATACAAAGTATTTCCACATTTTGGGAAATTCTAAAACAATCTATTTTGACTATCCTATCAGGACAGGTAGGCATGAGGCTATAGACCAGCAGTGGTGTTGTGGAGCAGTGGGTATGTAGAGGGCTTCTGTGCTCTTACATAAGGGGTTCAGGGCTGTACAGGAATGATCAGGAAGACAGGTGGCAACATGGGACTAAAGCACATTTGCACTAGTTGTTAAGTTCTTGCTCTCTCCAGCCTGGCCAAAGGCCTGGGCAAAGAGATTCCCAGGGCCAGCCATTCACTGCCAGCATGTCATGAATTACTGATAAAATTCCATTTGCTGTTGCACTTGTGCCTGGTGCCAGCTTCTGGCCAAGAGTGACATAATTTTGTCTGTGATCAACATCAAAGAAAGGGAAGGGAGGCCTAGGAAACCCACATAAATCTGAATGAAAGCAAACAAAGATGTGTCATCAGCTCTGGAGATGGCACCGTCAGGAGCGAAGTTTTATTACCACTTGTTTGGGAGGACCTGTGCAGCTTGCTCATGGCTCCACATGAGTAATGCGGTTGTCCTGGGTCCCTGACAGTGGAAAAAGAATAATTATATTGCAGTGTCACATATTTCCTCCCTCTTCAGCGGTAGAGCTAAAAAGCAACAGGAGGTTCTCCAGCTCTGAGAACCATATTTTTGTCATTCTTTCATTGGGGAGCTGCTGTTTGTGTCAGAGCTCCCAGATTCGTGACATGCCATCAATGGGGGGTTTCCTCTGGTTTCCATTTGCTTCCTTACAGATGCAAAACTTGGGGCGCCTTCACAGGCAAGCCGGAGGAGTGAGTCTGTGGTGGAAAGGATGGTGCCTGCAAAATGGTTTCTTAAAATGGAGTCCAAAGACTCAGGCTGTTATCCTTGGGTGACCTGGCAAGGACTGAGCTCCCTCATAGCTGATGAACATGTGATATGATTGTTGCTGGGAAAACTGCAGCTGCAGGATAATGGCCTGAAATGTTTTACTGGGGTAGATTCTTTTCTGTTAACATTCTTCTTTACTTCTAACTCTAAAACTTTCTTAGGATTTTTTTGTTTAACTCTTTAGTTTGGCTTTATGTTTTCATGCAACAAACCAGATATATTTTTTTAACTCTCCAGATCTCTCCAGTGCCTCCAGAGGATGAATGTTGACTCACAGACATTTTTTTTCCTCTTTTAAATTAATTCTGCTTTTTTTTTCCCCAGCACATAAAGCTATAAACAAACGATGAAGAAATCCATATTTTAAAAATAGATGGAGACGGTCAGGGCATGTGTTGTGTTCTGCTACTCATGCAGAAAAGAGGAGCATCTGGTTTGAAGAGAAGGCTTCAATGGCTCCAGCAGCAATTTATAGTCATGGAGCTGTCAGCTTGCACCTGCCCTACAGGCAGTAAAGGAGACAGGGAAAAGGATTTTTTTTTTTTCCACTCAGAGCTAGCCAATAGAACTCAATCTGGTGGCCCAGAGATTCTTTAAATGGCCAAATTAAAACCTGTCGTGACTACACTGAGGTACAGCAGCTAGTGTGTACTTTTCTACCACTGCCTTTGACTGATCTTGATAATGGCTGGCTTGTAGGCTGGAAATAATACTTACAAGGGATAAGAAAAAGGAATTTAACTGTGGTGCCCCACTTCCTTTTACCCCACAAAACAAGTTTCAGTTCTGCAGGAGAGAGGATCCGACCTCTTTCTTTTCCCTGCCAGAACCCTTGCACCTCTCTTCCTCTGCCTGTGCCCACACCTGCACCCTACACCTGATGTCTGAACCCAAGACTCAGTGTCTGTGCCAGCAGGATGCCATTGGATACAGTGATGGAATGAAAGGAGCAAACTGGGGTCTGGAGCAGAAGTTTTAGTTAGGTCCAGGTTCAGAATTGATATTTAACATCGCAGGTAAAGTTGTGAAAAATGCAATTCTCATCCTATCAGAATTCCAGAGAGGAGTTAAATCAACTATCTTAGATTGATGCAAAGGATTAAAAACTCATATGATTTGTAGAATGCAACTTCTGAATTGCTGGACTTCTGAAATATCAAAGTAACTATGTGGGAATCTTCTATTTTGGTATAGTTCAAACATAATGCAACACATTCTATATAAAGACATAAAAAGGTTCATAAATTCATGTTAGTACTATTTAAATGCTTTAGCTTGTAAAAAAAAGTAGTTAGCATAAATTGCTATCTCCATAAAGTGCTCCAATGAAGTCCAAATGAAAGTCTCATTTCAGAATTATTATCAGAAGCATAATTTCACTTTGGCCTGGGAAGTAAAACTCCCCATATACCATTTATTTCCTCTCTTAACTAAGAGGGGCAAGGATTAATCAGCTCTTGAAAAAGCAATAAATCAAGCAGGTGGAATGCCAGCAATGCTTACTTTTAGGGGAAAGTTATGCTTATGTCCTATCTGCTTTACTTTAATTAAATGTAAAATACTTTCAAATAAACTATATTTAGTGGAGTAGAGATACATGTCCTCTGGCACCATTTTCTCCATGTTCTCATCTTGGTTGCTGTATAATTCCATATTTTTTTATATTGTGCAATTTCAGTGTTTGTTCTATCCTACTTTGCTCTTGGGGGCTGGATTTCATATTCAAATAGGGTAGTAACTTTGCTCCTCTGGAACGGAATAGTGGCAAGATTGAAAAGGTCAAATCTGTATCCCACAGGCTTGTTTTGCTGTAGCTATATCTTTTTTCAAAGTTCACATTGTTCTTCATCAGAGAACACTAAACCCCATACACTGGATGCCAACACAAAAGTGACGTGTTCATGGTTATGTTCTTTGTCAAAGATAATAATAGAAAATGTAACTGGTTGACCGGCAGTGACTGACTGGAAGTCACACTTCTGCCCTCAAGATTATTTACAGATCTTGTTTATTATGGTTGAGTTCAAAAGATACCAGTGTGCTTTTCTGATAGATCTTGGGAAGGCCTTGAGCAAGGCAAGGATCCCCCAGCAGTCAAGGGAACCATGAAGGTGCCAGTCACTGGTGACAAGACTGTCATGCCAGAAAGCCTCTGGGTCACCAGGGTACAAATGGACATGCTCCAGACTTGAAGGTGCCTTCATTTTCATCAGAGGAAAGGTGCATGAACTGCAGATTGGAGAAGTTCTCAGTAAGTCCATCAGGTGCCATCATCTACCCATGTGAATGAAGCCTCTGCAACTGGCTCTGCTTTATTCCAGTCACTTTAGTTTTAAAACCATAGAAACCTGATGTCTGTATTCAGCAGCTGGAACCCAGGAGTGGAAATGTTTTGCAATTGGGCAGTGGGGAAAACTTTGTTGGTTTTTTCTTCTTCTTCTTCTTCTCTTTTGCACAACTTGGTTAAAATACAGCTCTAAACCACTGGTGACAGCTCATCACTTGAGTACTGAGAAAAGCAGATGGTTCGATGCTCTTGGTAGACACACATTCCTGACACGCTTGCTCTGTGCCTGGCCCTTTGTGAGTTTGTCTCCTGAGCATGTGATGCACACCCAGATCCACAGTTTCTCAGTGTGGTGTTGCCTGCAACAACAGGAACCCTGAAGTGTCTTTCCCAGAGAATTTGACTCCTTCACAGCAGCAGAGGAGACTGGTAGCATGCCCACACTGCGAGAGTATACTAGCTACTGATGAGAACTGGATTGAGTTCTTTGCTACCATCTCCACATTCACCTAATGGGTAACATGCAGGATCCTATATGAGTATGCAGTGAAGCCAAAAGTATTCTGTGGTCAAAAAGAGTGGTTAGAAAGTCAGACTGTCCTTAAACCCTTTATCCAGTTGTCTGTATTATGGGAAACTCTTTGTATTTAAAAGAAACAGGGAGGTGAATATCTCTTTTGGTATCTTGGAAGCCTTATCATCTCTGCAAGGAGAAAAACCAGAACAGCTTTGAAAGGCAGCAATTGTTTATTTCATTCTCTTCAGAGAGCTGTTAAATCTCCATGCACAATGAGGTTAGTCCCTTAGGCTTTCATCTGGCTATTTTGATGAATTAGCAAAGTCACTGGCAGATGCTGGCTGTGAGGTAAACGCCAAAACTCTTCCTCTGTCCTGACCTCTCCACTGCTGTGCTGTGCTCCCCAGGTGCTCTGCACCCTAAGCTGGAGAACTTTTTTTGCATATCTCTCTTCTCAGGTTTGCACCTCTGATATCTGAATATAATGTCAGGTTTAATAGAAGCTGTGGCTTCAGGTAGAGAGTATCCCCACCCTGCTTCACGGTCATCCCAGATCTAAACAATCCAAGGGCTTCTTGGAGGAGACTAAGGCAAGAGAGGCCAAAGATATGTGTGGGTTTGAGTTGTGGGTTTTTTTTCCTTTGTGACAGTTTGAAGAAGAAGAGGACAGCCACTTGTTGGATGTCTTCAGATAAGTGGCTTAGGATGTCCTTGGAGTGGGCTGAGAAAAGGGATAAGGAAGAAGTTGAAGTCTTGGGAGTCTTTTGCAGAAGTGTAGGAATTGACTTTTGGTTCATTCACATAATCCATTAGTGAGGAAACTGAGGCAAATTCCACATCAGATGAAGAAAGGATGATCTGCCAGTGCTTAAAAAGAATATGTTATTAGAAGAGCAGGACAGCAGACAGCAGATGGGCATGCCAGTCTTTTATCATAGACGTGCCTGTGCTGGGAAAATGGAGAGCCTTGGGCCTTCATTTTGGTGATTCTTCTAGCGTAAGACTGATATTTTCTCTGTTGAGAGAGATTTAGGCCAGGTAATGTCCAGCTTAGTTCTTCCCAGCTCTCTGTGGCTCTGCTGCTGCAGATGGGCACGTAGGGTACATGTCTCTTGCCCTTTAGAAATATGTTGCCCAGAGAAGCCAAAATATAACTAACAAGAAAAAAATGCTCTGCACAATAAAACAGAATGCCATAAAAGTGTCAGCGCTTCCAAACCTTCCCCTGGTGGGTCACAGCAGAAATATCCATCGTTCCTCTGGGGTGTATCTCTGCCATCTGCTTCTCATTCACTTTCCTCCTCATGTCACCCCTTGGAAGGATTCTGGAAAGGATGGCTTGGCACCCATTGCCAGGAGATTTGCATCTTTCATTTAAATTTTAATCTTTCAGAAGGGTTCCCTCCTCTGAGAGAAGTTGGCATTATCCAGTGACACAAGTTAAAAAAGGAAAACAAAGGAATACACCCAGTTCTGCTGCAACTCTCATTGATTTCTGAGATTCAGGTGAAAGGCAAGCCAGACATTTTCCACTTGATGGCTAAGAAGAGTTTCTCTCCAGGGTCAAGTGGGAAACTTCTGTCTCTGTGGCTCATTTGTTTCCAAGCTGGCCTGGCCTGGCCCGGCCCTGTGCTGGAGCTGGGAGAGGTTCTAGCACTTATGAACATGACCTGGTTCTTCAAGGCAGCTATGGAACTGTGAGGGCTATTTCCAGGACCACAGATTACAACACTCCAAAATCCTTACTCATCCCCATTGGTGGTGCAGTGGCTCCCTCACTGCCTCATGCCAGTTTGGTTCAGCAGGTGCCACAACAGAATGGTACCTGAAAAAGCCCTGGGGTGGGAAAGGATGAGGTGGTGTAGCTTTGGCAAACCTGAGCCCCACACTCAGGGGAGGCAGAGATGGCTTTTAGTGCTGGTGCTTTCTCACCTGCCTTTGTCCTGGACCAGTCTGGGAGATCTTCTCCCTGTCATCACTGACAATACTGTTGGTCCACTGCCCTAGATGCATCCCCTCCTAGCCCTTCAGCTGACCAGAAGAGGGGATTTCCTCTGGAAGAGGTCAGTCCAAGAAATCCTGCCTTTTTCACCACCCATCCTGTCACTTTTCTGACCCGAGAACAAATGGGCATTATCTTCCAGCTGGATTCTGCCTTTGCAATTTGCTGTCACATTCTGGGGGCAAGGTGGAGTATGTGTGTGAAGATTGATAAATCCCAGCACTGCCTGTAGTTACACAAGGTCTTCCTGTGTTGCTGGCCACATAACCTTTGTGATTAGAGAAATGACGAGGGCGTGCTCACAATACAGTCAAATGTCATCAGCCTTGCCACGACTCCTGCAGTTTATCCCTGCATCTGCAGGAGCACAGCAAGGAAGGGAGATGTAACCATGTCTGCAGTCCAATCCTTGCTGTCTGCTGCTGATGAGGCAGAAACTTTTAAGGCCAACTTTTAGGTGTGGTATTAATGCAGCCTTGGATTGCTGCTTTCTTTGTCTCCCAGATGCATGAGAGCATTTAGATCAGCATGGAGCTCAGCAGTGTCTCTTGTGGAGCTAGGCAGCTATCCTCCCCCCAGAGAGCTTCTCCCTGTGCATAAGCCAACAGCTTCCAGCAGGAAAATGGGAGGGAATGGAGATACAAAGTCTGCCTAGAGCAAGGAGGACGGAGCACAAAGGAGGAAAAGGGAGGGAACAGATGCCATCCATGAGCCCTCATGGTTCCTCTCCAACGTGCTGTGATGAGCCCCCATGGCACATGCTGCACTCCTGTTCTCAAGGGAGCTTGAGTGGGAAGCCAAACTCTCCTACAAATACCCTCCATTTTGGCCTTCCCAGAAGCTGGAGATTGGTCTCAAACAGATGTCAGCAGGACAGGCTGGCAAAAGAGGACCCTCCCTCTGCTGAAGAAGGAATTATTTTTGCTTTCTGATCCCAGAAGTTCTGGGTTTCCCATGACTGCCTTGCAAGGGAATTAACTCTAGCATCTGACAAGTGGTTAATTAAGGCCTTGTGCCTCATTACTGGTCTCTCTGGTGAGCATAAGGGTGTTATGCAGCTGAGTAAGTGCCACTCATGTGCACTGAGAAGCCAGGGAATCTTTAACACATCCAGCACGAAAGATTTGTTTTACAGCTCACAGGAGGTTTTGTTTTTCCCTGCTGCCTGTGAAACAGACAAAAACCACTTCCTACACCTGCCTCAGAGGCTAGGGAACAGTTTGGGAAGCTTCAAGCACTGCAAATTGCAAGCTGCAGCCCTGCACTGCAGCTGAAGTGCAGTTAGCAAAGGACCTGAAACATTTTGTTCAACCATGCTGCAAATAAACCCCCTCCCTCCCTCCCCGTCTGAGATTTTCATTTTAGAGATAGGGAAAAATGCACTGAAGGAAGACAGAATTCTTGGCAAGATCTGCAACTGGCTGCCAACTAGAATCTGGGCTGCAGCAAGGTGACCAGTTTGAAACCAGACTGTCCCACACCGGGGACAGCACTTGCTGAATCCACTGGGATTGCATTCAAGTGGCTGGGCAGGGTAGGCTCACCAGATGATGCCGATTAGCATAGCTCAGCATTGTCCCTCTTTGTAAGTGCCAGGAAATCTGTCCTTTATTGTCTAAGCAGCCAAATGCACACACAAGCACACTCACACACCCACACACACACACCCCCATACACACACACACACACAAGGTCTTTGGGAGGACTGCTGTTGATGACAGGTTTGAATGCTTGGTGCAAAAGCTTTGTACCCAGCAGACTTCTGTGGTGTCTTCTGAGATACTAATTTATATGTTTGTTTCTTTGCTGCTATGAAAAAGTTCAAGAACATTTTACCTTAGGCAAACAAAAAAAGGTGATGTTATCAGCCCATGTTTGCATCATACTTTAGTGTGGCTATGTTTCTTTTTGCAAACAAACTGTTTCTAGGTCTGAGTCACCTGCCTCCAGTTTGGATATCACAGAACACAGTGCCTGGACAAATATTTAGACCTGTAAGGTAAAGACACAGGCCTCAGTGTTCCCTTTTGTGCCCAGCCACTGGGCTATCTTTGCTGTCATGCAGCTCCAATCCTTCTTCCCAGTGCTCAGGTTTTGGATGAAAAAATACTTAATGCATATAAACATTCAGCAGAGAAACTAGTAATTGCATTAAGCCACTGATGATGCAATTTGCTTTCAGGCATGTAAGCAGTGGAGGCTGCTACAAGAGGCTTTATGGGTCAAGATCTGTTGCTGAGATTTATGAGCTTCTTTCACTAGAAAAGTGAGGAAATGCTTGAAATTGCAGTGGAACCTGCAGGTGAGAAATTGCTTTTTATTGTGAAGTTGCCGAGGACAGTCACAGTCTATCAAGGTCATGAGCAAAACAGAGACCTGGCCCTCAAAAATAATTATTCTACTCCTGACTCTGCTAATGCCTGCAGTTCTTCTGACTTCTTCTGACTTCAGTTTCCCCATCTGGGACATCAGAACCCTGTTCTTCACCTCCTTGTAAAGCCCTCTGAGATCTACCCATGGCAAGTGCTATAGCCTAAGTTAGTACCAGCAATATTTTTGCTCCCAAGTGATATATTCAACTCAAATATTTATGTATGTTCAAAAATAATATATTTGAATTTCACAAGCTACATTTTTTCCATGAATGGTAAAAGAAAAAAACTAATTTGAACATACTGTACTTCTGCTAAACATTTAACTACATGCAAAATACTGTAGTACTTGCAGCATTAATTACCTTTCTAAAAGTATTAATTCCCTTCAAAACCAGATATGAGTATCTAGACTTGGTATGGGTTTTGTGGACTCTCTACAAATGTGAAAATAGTATTAAAATTAGCATTACTGTTGGCAGGGATTTTATGGAGGAAAAGAAAAAATGCCCCTTTTCTTTAAGTTGATACTGAGGATCCATTTCAGGATTTTTTTTTTTTTTTTTCCTCTCTTGCCTTCTCTGCACTACTTTCCTTTGTGCAATATGGCAATGTCCAAAATACTGAATATAATAGTGATTGCTGGTCTCTGGGCAAACCGAGAATATTAGAAATTGGTCATCCAGTAAAGCCAAAGGATAGAACTTGGGCAAAGCTTTTCCTCCTTATTTTGGTTGAGTCTTGGTGACACTCACGTGCTATTAAAACCAGTCTCAAGGGTCTTACAGAAAAAGGAGTAATAAAAAAGAGCAGACTCTGAGATTTTTAGTGAGTGAATTTCTGTGCTTGTTGGGAGTTCCTAGACCAGTCTGTAACCATTGCTCATGGGAGGAAAATCTTAGAGGGTTAACTTTTATGGAAAAGAAGGGAAAAAGAGAAAAAAAAACCATTTTATTTTGCTTACTGGGTAAAATTCTTCTTCCTCTTCTCCCTTCTCCCCAGTCAGGACAAAATGCAGACTATAATTTCTAATGAAATCAGGAAGGGGGTAATAGTTCCTGGAAGAGGAAGAGAGAGATTGTGAGGAGATCCCTGCCAGTGGTGTTCTGTTACTACAGAGAGAGCACTGAACAGCCCAAGGAAAGCACTTTGTGGAACAGATTCCTTTGGCTTAATATGATTGGATTTTGTTTTCTCATTGGGCGACAAATTTTTTCACTTTCTTGCTCTGAAACGTGTTTCTACCATGCATTTTAAAGCTGTTCTGTCACAAACAGAACACTCTGTCCCCTATTGCACGTCTGTGTAATGAAACATCGTCCTGTCCCCTTTTCTCTCCCTGCTGAGGTGCTCTGTGGGATATATTGCCAGGAAGCGGCAGCACTTCCTCAGAAATGTTAATGATACCAATCAAAGCCTTGTTTTCAGGCCCCACACCGAGCCCTGGAAATTCTGGGAGTCAAATAATAGAGATGCCACCGCTAAAGATCAGAAGAAGCATCTGGGAGGGGCTGCAGTGAGGACAGCAGCATGATCTACTCTCTCTTTGTAGTCCCTGAGTGCTCTGACTCCCAGCACTTCTAGTAAGTGATGCTGGAGCATTTCACCTTGTCAGCAGACTCCACTGACATCCCTACATCACTGCCCACCAGCAGACAGGCTCAACCATTTCTTTTCCAGTTTAGTGTCCAGGACCTGCAGCATGATCAGGAAAATTTAGATCCTAGCCCCTGCTGTTTTGCTGCAGTGCTATTTACTGCAGTGGCTGGTTTGAATTTGTAGAGTGCCCAGGGGGTGCTCAGCCATGGACCATTGTCCCAGATGCTGGAGAAATGCTAGAGGAAAAAAGACAGACCAGGCCTCAAGGGGTTTATAGCTGAAGCAAAAAGCAGGGTTAAGATGTTCTATAGATAGATGGGGAGTAAGCACAAACCAGAGAGCTACGTGTTGGATATTGTTCAACGTCGTACTTGGGAGGACTTGATGCTCACAAGGATAAAATAAAAGCCATCGGGAGAGCTAAAAGTGTAGTCTGGATAGCCTCACTCCTTCTTTTGCTTTAATTCCAAAGTGAATTTCCTCCCTTTCTTACATCCTGGAATTTCCGTCACCCATAGTGATTAGCTTCTCTGAAGCCATGGAGATTTTCAGTTCAACTGGAGCCATTTCCCTACGTCAACAGGTTGTGGAATATTCCTGACCCATTCCAGTGGCTCCTAGGCTGACAAAGCATCCTTTTCCCAAATATTTGCAATTGATTCCCATGTGCATGAAAACATAGAGAGATCACAAGGCACCTCCATGAGCCTGATTCTCCACTGTGCTTTCTGGTAGCCATAGGCACAAGGGGGGATCCCTCCTTTTGTGTTAGAACATACTGCAAGATGCAGGCAAATCCTGGGACAGTAGGAAAATGGTATGTTGTGAGAAGGAGGCAAGAAGATGAAAAAGAGCAAATTAAATGTAGTGATGAGGATTTGTGCATCTGAGCTGTGCGAACAGGCAGGGTTTGAGCCCTGAGCTAACAACACACAGTCCAGTGGGGCACAGACCTGGGCTGCTGGGGGATTCTGCAACTGGTGGGGGTGAGAGTGTGCTGAGCTGCTCAGGGAAGGCAGGGTGATGAGGAGGAAGGCTTCACTCCAATGCGTGTGTGCAGTGCACACACACACACACATGCATGCACACACACACACATACACACACACTCAGAGTCACAGTCCAGAGCTTTGAAAAGGGTTAGAGGCACACGACTGTTCCATTAATTGAAGTTCAGGAGAGGGAGGTGTGTGTGCAGGAGCAGAGAGGGGAGGGAGAGCAGAAATAACACAGTGCATTAATAAGATAAGAACTAGACAAGGACAAATAATGTATCGTTACACCCCAGAGACAAAAGGGCAGCTTCCAGAGGGCTGAGGCTTACACTCTAATCATCTTAACTTTGTAATGTTATACAAGTAGAGGCATATTCTGTGGCTTGGGAGACTTTGCTGAGTAAAACCCTGCAAGCCACAGAAAAATGCTTAAGCAGCCTTTTAAAGCCTGGCAATGATCCAGCTCTCTTCCCTTCCCTGTACCCCCCTTCCTCTACCTCCACCCCACTGCTGTAACCCAGCCAGAGAAGCAGGAAAACCCTTAAGACAGGCAATCTTTATTGGTGACTATATAAAAAGCTTTTAAAGACAATGGGAGGATTAAAGCGTTAGGGTCAGTTGCTACATTCTTGTAAGTGATGAGGGTGCAACAAAATATTTAAGCTCCCATGTAGCCAAAGGCTTTGGATTCAGTGAGAAAAAGAGAAGCTGTTAGGAGGGAAGGGCTTCTGACTGCAAGATTTGTCTTGGCTCTTGATGCAATGGGGCTTGGCCCTTGCATGCTTTCCCCCAGGTCCTGGTAAAGGTGGGGAGAGGATGGAGTGAAGGGTCAGGCAGTGATGAGCAGCATTTTGATGGGCTGTGACCTTGGCACTCAAAGGCCATCTCGCAGCAACCCTCACTCCCAAATGTCACGCCAGTGCTCCTGATCTCAACATGCTGCTCTTGCTGCTGCTGCTGCTATTTCAGGAGACGGCAGCCCCCTCTACATTTGCCTGGAGCCACCAGCCTGTAATTTGAAACAGCAAAATCCATTCTGGTTGAACTTCCCACTTCAGGATAAGGCAGGAACTGTTCTCTCTCAGCTGCACAGTCACTCAGCACTTCCCCAGCTCTTATCTGCAGCACCCCAGCTCTCAGCTCCTTAGGATAAGTGCAGTACAGGGAGCTCCTGACTGTACCAGCAGCTCCCCCTGCCCTGACATCGATTAAAGCCCGCTCAGATCACAGGGCTGATGTACACCTCCCTCCTGCTGTCACTGGCACTGCTGGAGGGAGCCATTGCCAAAGACAGGGAAGTTTAATGCTATGAGGTAGAACTGTAAACGTGTGGGGGAAAAAAAAAAATAAAAGTTCAGGTATATGCTGAACAGGGCAGGATATGTGCAGAGGTGGCTGGAGAACAGAAACCAGAAAGCCTGATGTGGTTCTTCAGCCCGACTCTGATGCTGAGTGAGTCTGGCAGGACTGAAACCACCCCGAATGGTGGTCATCCCAGATGAGTTTCCCCATGGTTCCTGATATCAGTGCTGCTGCAAGCCAGGATTCTCACAGCTAGCAGTTTCCCATGTCTGTGGGAAAGGATTTTCTGAAATGTTACTTCTGTTGATGCTCTGAAGATCCTCTTGGTAAATCCATGAGGGGAGGAAAAGAAGACACAGCGTACATTTGAAATTGTGAATAGGGCTGTGATAGGGAAAGCAGGTCACAGGTATCAGGGACTGGACTGCTGGACTGCAGATGCACAGAGTTTCTGGATTGTTTTTTATGATGGTAAAAAAAGCTGTCAAACACTTCACAAAGAGAAAAGAAAAAAAAAATAAAAAGAGTCAGAGTCAGACATACTCCATGTAGTTGGAAATACTCCATGTAGTTGGAAATTTCACCAGAATTCTTGAAGACATCTGTGTTTCTTTGGTCAGGAGAAGAGTAGGTGCTGATTTAATCCTGTACTGCTACATTTTCCCTGATTTCAAGCCCAATGCCCTATTTCCTTAACACCCAAGGACTTCTTGCTCCTGTGGAATACAACCTGATTATAAGGAAGTAAAAAAACCTAATTTCTCATTTTTGATTTCCAAAGACCTACTGAAAATTTTACTTCTTTTTTTTATTTTGTAGAAGGAAAAAGGGGCCTTATTCTGCTTTTGGGTTGTGGCTTGTTATAAATTGTCAAATTTGTCCTTTCTGAGCTTTCATGGTGGTGTCATTTCTAAGTGCCTGATCTGTGCATAAATCTCCTGTATCACACTAGATCTTCAGTATCTACTTTTCTCTTTTTTTTTCCATTTGTGGATTGATGTGCCCTAGAGTTTGCCTCTTTTCCTCCCTTCTTTCCACTCTCCCTCCCTATATTCCTACCGTCAGTTGAGCTAAGAAAACATATTTCTGTTGTCTATTCTTTATTCTTATACTCATCATAAAGTTCATAAATGTTGGCACATTTTCCAGTTATGATTAAACATTGCAAAGAGCAGGAAGAGGGGTGGGAGCAGTGGAATATCTTAGCTGGGTAGGCTTAAGCAAATATGCAAGCAGTTCTGCGTGTTTACACTGCAGGAGGCAAGAAGGAAATCACTTGATGTGCAAAGGAATTGAAGGTGGTGAGGTTTTGGAGGGTTCTCCTATCCTATGAGGATTTGTTTCAAAGTGTTGGACCCACTCCCGGAAAAAGTTCTGTGTCTCTTCCACATGAAAGTTATCCTTATAGTAGAAAGCTCTGTGGTTCCAGAGAAACAAAGTTGTCAGATATCTTTCATCTTTTGCTAGTAGCGTTGCTATGGCTGTGATGGCAAAAGAAGATCACTGAGACAAGATTTGTCCGGAGAGGGAGAGGCTTTCCAACTATAACTAATTCCTGATGCTACATGTCTGACTTCTCCGCCCCAATCCTCCAGGGACACTTACAAAATACCCTAGAAATCTGTGCTGAAAGCAAAAATCCATAATTCTACTCTATACCAAAAATGGTGACTCCAGAAGAGGTTCTTGGTGTGTCACATAGTATGCATGCATAAAATTGTATTTTAACATGCACACTGCCAATATTAAGCCTTTAGTATCTCAAAGGCAATAATTGTGTGCTAGCGGACATACAGAGACCAGTGCCAAACTAATCAATGTTCACTTTGCAAATTTCATCTTTTCCTCAAGACATGAAGGTTCCTTTTCCTGAGAGAGGGAAACCTGACTAACATGTGGTAAGGGTTCAGAGAGCTTGCATGCCCCATTGATGATTGAGAAATCATTGGCATTTCTGAGGAGATGGTCACAGTTTTCATTCCCATTTGTCCAGGTCAATGGCTACTTTGTGCCAGTGTTTCCCAAAATAAAATGTCTAGCACATCCCCAAGATGAACTTCTTTAGTTTGAAATTTCCAAAACTATGAAGCCTACATATCCAGGTATATTGCTGTGCAACAATCTGTCTGATATATGGTGCAAGAATGATTAACTAATACCTGGTTGTTTTCTGCAGCAGCTTCCATCTCCTGAATGAGTACCAAAAGTTGAAATGCTTACTAGTGTTTAGTGCTGCATGAAGCTTGCAGTCAGTATGTCCAAATTGTTTCTAATGAGTTGATTATTGGTCAGTGCAAAGTTCCAGGTGCAGAAAATCAACATAGAGGCTGCAAACAGCAATTATTTCTTGTTTCCTGACCTCAGCTTGGTCTTGAATTAATTCCATTTTTTGGGATACATTCATCTCCAGTTCAGAGATATTGAAATGCTGGGTTCAAGTGTGACTTAGACTGCGAAAGTTTAGATGAAGGTCTTAAAATTTTTGTTTAAAGAGATTGGCAAGCTATACATGAAAAAAGGAGAATAGCAAAATTCTCATGCCTTTTCTCAACTAGAAAGAAGGCAGAACAGATGAAGACTGACTCAGTTTTTTGTAACATTAGGAGAGGACAACATTCTCCTTTTTGATATGTGAGCTGGGAAGATCAGGACTGAAAACAGAACAAAGAAATAAATCAAAAGTCATGCAGTATCATTTTTTTGAGTTATTAATTCTTTTATGATCGTGGCCATGTCTACACTTCTAATCCTGGATCCATTCAGAAATTTAAGGACAAACATATCAAGGGGCAAGGAGTACAGAGGCATCTTTTTGGTAAGTGACTCACTTCAGGCAAGATGATTTATTGTGTGAAGAGCATGGTGACACAAAGAGCAAGGAATCAGCAGTGAGACATTGCATGTGAAGTGTTTCCATATTTTCTTAGGCTACCAAGTGCTTATATGCTGGGATCATTCTATTAACCAGTAGTAGCTAGCAGGGTGAAAATGTGTTGCTATTTTTTAATGGTGTTTCAGAAATCAGACATACTGGTGACTGAGGAATGATAGTTGCATCAGATCCCTTTGAAAAGGTTAGTCTTGCTATTCTTAAGTACTTTATTTTGGTACTTTTTTTTTTTTTTTTTTTTATATCTATCTCCATGCCAGAGGTTCTGAGGCTGTGCATGAAAATACACCACTATGTATAGTACATCTCCACAAATATGTCCCACACTTTCCTTTCTAAGGTCAACACTGGCAACACACAAAGCCACGGTAGCTGGAGATGGAAAAGAAGCTAATTAGCTCATCTATCTCTTTTGAAGGCTAACTCCTTGCCAAATTTTAGGAATTCAGTCCAATCTAACTGAAATGTTCCAAGCATTTGAGATCTCCTCTTATCTCTTGGGAGACCTCTTACAGGTCAAATACATATCAAGAAGCACTATGATAATGTTTAATCCCCAAATTCCACTTCTTAGCTTTACCTCTTCACTAAGAGCTCTGCTTCCCTGGGCTACCCTAAGTAATTCCTTTCTTTCCTTGACCCTTTCATGCCCTTCATAAGATTAGTGTAGTGCTATTTATAAACTCTTCAAGGCAGAGACTGGATTTTCATTTATCTTAGTGCTAAAGAAAAAACATTGAAAATATCACCACAAATGGCTAGAATTAATAGATTTATCTCCCCAAATATGGTGTGATTTTTTTTTTCCTCAATAAACTTCTTAATTGAACATTTTATATGAAGGTAATATAAAATTCAGAAATAATCACTAAGTGGGTCAGTGGAAAGAAACATGATTCCAGCTTCCCAGCTGCTGGCTGTGGATCCTTGTTAGTGCTCAAAGTTTCATTTGGCCTGTCATGAACCATCTTTTCAAACTTCTCACTGCATACTAAGGGCAACAGGATCCCATGGATCTTCAGATCACTTAGCATGACCTGGAAAGTTACTAATAGTCTTTCAGTGACAGTCTGGGAATCAGCTTCCATCTGCAGATTTATTATCTACTCACTCAGCTCCATCACAAGGTCTTACTTAAACCTGACCCGTTACACACAGAACTCCTGTCTAATTTTCCATCTGCTTTCCATGATTTATCTTCTTGATCCAGCTACCTGCTGAAGCTGGATGCACCCTGAAGTTTCTTGTTCAATAGGTAGTATTTTAAAGGAGAAAATATAGCACTGAGCCTGATGTTTCCTTTTTTTTTTTTTTTTTTTTTTCCCCTGGATGTAATGCTAAAGCACCTGGGGCTACAGGCACTTGGACACATAAGAGACTTTGTCTTGGGTCCCTGCCTCTTGCCAGAGGTAAGGCACAATGTAAATCTAACCAATGTCCAGCCAAGCATCTTCAACCTGGCTACAGCTCTGGAGTTGAACCTTCCTTCCTTTTCAAGGGATATTTGAAAAAGTCCTAAAGGGCTAATGAGGGCTGCTATTACCACCCATTTGTCCAGGAGAAAAGAGGAGATGGATGGATGGATGGATGGATGGATGGATGGATGGATGGATGGAGACAAACCAGGTGACTAACAGTGGAAGATCCCCTCATGTGCTTGGAGTAGAAACATGCACCATGTCCCTCCCAGTTTTCAGTACTACCTGGAGCAAAGTCTGCTGGTACCTTGAAATGTGGTATAGGAGATGTCCGAGGACAGGAAAGCATTGTCATTAGGCTCCTCACAGAGTTATGGCTTCATTTCCATGGCAGAATCATAATCCCTCATGTGTAATAGTTACTCTACAAACGATTGTAAAGAGTGGACCCCCTCTGGTGACTCAGGGTGACTTTTGATCCCCAGCCAAGTGGATCGAATCCAATCCTGTTGGATCTGTTAGAATGCTCTCGTGGCAACTGTTTTCTCATTTTCTGGTTTCTCACCTGGCTCTCTGGTTTCTCATTTCAAAGAGAGGGTGGTAGAACACAACTCCTTTTACTTTTTTGCTTGGTTTTCTATGTGTAATGTATTTAGAGCTTATACCTAAATGAACTCAGAAAATTAGTCACGGAGCTAGAGGAGTCAGCTTTTTCCTTGCATTCTAATATTTGGATGCTGGAAATACCAGGAGGTGATTAGATTTCATATCTATTTCTTCCTCTGCATAAATTGCTGAGGTATCAAAAGCAATTATGGGGAAGTACACAGTCTTACAAATACCAGGAATGAAGTATTTTACTTGGGTTTGCCCAAATCAGTCTATTTTTGGCCTCATTTGCTTCCCTTATGGGAGTTCTTTAGGAATCAGGAAGTTCAGTCCTCAGAGAAACTAACTGAATTACAATTTTGTATGGGAAAAATGCACATGGGGGTTAATTAGAGATAACACAGTCATTTGTTTTCCAGTAGCACCTTTTTTATGCCCTCCAGAGACGGGGAAACCAGAGTTCATCACCTTCTGCACCATTGCTGAATGCATGGCCTTCACGAGCAAACACCAGAGAAGCAACACCATGTGAAGACTCCATCTGAGGTGCAACTGCAGGAGACACCATTATCACACTCTGTCCAGCAGCGAGAAAGTGTTTTTAAACAAAAATTATTATGAATTAACATCAGAGTTGAGCCTGAGACACAAGGACTGCATAGCCTTTTGCAGGGCTCAGTTACAACTGCAGAGACAGAGGCGATGCAGTAATACTTTAAAGCTTTTTATGAATTCAGGAAAAGCTGCTTGGAGAATTTCCCAAAAGGCAATGATTATTACTTTAATTTGTAGATTTATCCAAATTAATAAATTTGGAGAAAAGGAGCTGGTTTTGACTATGTTCTGCATTTGAAAGTGAAAAATACTTTTGGGATTGCATTGAAATATCTCATTCCAGCATTTTCAAAATGAAAAGAAGGTGGGAGGTTTTTTGATTCAAAACTACTCTCTGGCTGAGCTGTTTTTATATATTAAAGAAAAACAAGGTTTAAATTGGAGTAGAACCAACTTTGAAACGTTTCAACCAATTCCATGTGAATGCTTCTTAAATAATAGTATTTTGAACATGAGAATTTTGGCTTTGTCCTTATTTAGAGTGGGAGGGAAAAATTAGAAATCTTGAGAGTTTTGAGGAAAGATAATTCCATATGTACTCTGCTTACAGACAGCTTAGAAATTAAATACTTCTTAAACCCATCTTGCAAAATGCTCAAAAAATTATCAAACGTTGCTTTAAAAACACAGACCACCCCTGGAGATACACATACTAGATTTTTGTATAGCATTCAACCTATAAAAGCCTTAGTGTGATGCTAAAGCAACTTGCCCAGATAGTAGACATTACTAAAAGTAGTTAAGTTACTAATACTTAATTTACTTTTGTTCCGATCAAAATACTTCATCTGTGTCTGCATAAACAGTAGCCGTTTATTCAATGACAGAAAACCATTTGCTGCCATTATTTGTGAGAGTGTTCACATGAGCAATCTGTAAACAACAGGTGAGGATACAAGGTATGCTTTGGGTGACTTTTCCACCTCCTCTTCTGTTGGGATTGCTGCCTTGGCCAAGCAATGCCTCCAATGTCTGAGTCACAGCACAGTGCTCTCCAGATGCCTTCAACTCAAGTCTTTTATTTCAAGTTATTGAAATTTCATTTTAGAGACTTTATGGCAACATTTCAGGGAGTCTTAACAATGCATCTAGTGAGGATTTTAGTCCTGTTCCCAGAACACCCTCCCATTCCCCTGACAGAGGCCCTCTAGGATTTTGTGCAAGGTCATGCCAGAGCTACCCAACATCTGTAGCACTGAGCCCAAACAGTTGAAGCAGAAAAGTTGCTTTTTCTAGACCAGCATGGACAGATGGAAGAGCATGGAAACATTTGTAAAAGGGAGACTGCTCTCCCCAAGCTTTTACTCTGGGCAATTTTTCTCTTTCTCTAGTCTATGGGGGTATCTCAGCAGGACAAAAAACCTCCCTGTTCTAGGTTGGGATAAGACATCACAATAAGAGAACAATCTCTTACTATGACTTTTCAGGGAGCCCGCCTGAGTGACTGAGCCTTCATGCCTAACCTTGGATCCATTAGTGTATTATGAAATATAGCTGAAAAATAGAAACCCTTTTCAGCTATCCTGCCATCAAAGGGCTCCAGTCTTTCTGTTATTTTCTTTTTTCAGCTTTCCTCAGAGAGCTCATCATACTGAAAGTTACAAATCTCTTTAAACATAGTATTAGATCCAGAGAACTTTCCATGTTTTGGGAGAAATGTATGCCCTGGCTATTCTAACTGAACTGAGGCTTTGGGGTTGAAAAATACAATACTTAGAGGAAAGAGAAATTTATCATTAACTGCAACAGGGAAACCAAAGCTTTGGCCATGGGGAGAAAAGATTTCTGTCCACAGGGATTACATCCTGGAAATGGTGACTTTCAGAGAAATTATCAGAGATTTGTTACCGTCACATCTGTGTTAGGGTCTTTGTGGTCAAATAGCTTAGATTCTGAAGAAGATAAATAGAATATCCAAGGGAAAGGGGAAGTGGTATTATCATAGTAGAAATGATACTGAAACATCAATTTCCCATTTGCGGGTTCAGACTGGACTTTTTCTTAAAGGAAAGAAGAAATGAGCCTGTGCAAAATCCATTCACAATCCCATGCGACTGCAGAAGGACACTTGTGAGCAAGGTGTTCATCACCTTGTGTTAAAAAGGTAGTGGAGGTGGAGGCTATGCCAAAATAAACAGTAGGACCTGCATGGCTACAGTACTGTGACCACGCCAGATGCAGCCACCTGTGCTATTACTATCAGTGCCACTGGGATACCTCTGGGAAACCTCGTAAATGTTCATGGAAGATTTTGGCCTAGATGGATATTTTGGCTTTTATCAGACATAGAACTAGGATGAAATAAACTGAGGAATGACTTAAAGAGAAACTTTCATAGGAGCACAGGCAAGATTTTCTTGTTGAAGAATAAAACTTGCAATGGAGGCATGAACATAAGCAAGCAGTATGGGATCAAAGAAATCTCCAGCAGTCCACACAACTCACCCATTTGTTATGTCACTGCATGGGTAGGGAAACCCTAGCCTATGCAAACAGGGCAAAATTCTGATTAGAAATAGATACTGGCACTTGGGTTTTATAAAAAATGAAAAGCCTTTGAGTTCTTCAAATGCCAGGTCATTTTTCTGTGTTACAATTTGCTTTGGAATCAATTGATTCTTGCTAGCCTGGCAAGATTATAAATTAATTATGTGAGAAAACGAAAACAGGAGGAAAAAAAAATTGGTCCTGCTGTTTGGTTGATTATGAAGCTGGCCTTATACCACTTAAATGTGTGAATTTACTGACACTTTGCAAAATACAAATCTGGCAACTTACACCATCACGTGTCTCAGAACCCATAGGTTCCTGCATCACAAATACACATGGGAACAGTGAAAATAAATTAGGAGATTTTCCAGATGAATTGCATCTTCCTCTGAAAACTAGGAGATTTACTCTAGAAAAAGTACAAGTATCAATGAATATCATATCATATCAATAATATAATATAATATAGTATCATATCATATCATATCATATCATATCAATCATAATCTTGTCAATCAGTTTTGCTTACTTGTACTGCAATTCTTTTTATGATTTTATAATTAAGAAACATCTGAATCCTCAAAGTTTCTAAGCCAAATTTTCCACTGGTGATAACAAACAGCCCAATTGACTGAGGATATCAAAAAATAAGGTATTTTGTCGTGCTGGGAACAGAGTCTATGATATTAAAGCAGAGAGATCTCATGAGTGAGAGGTGGGTTGGAATAGAGCCCTTGTAAGATCTCTGTTGCTCTTGCTGCAGTCCACCTTGCTCAGAGACTGATGATGAAAGAGATGCTGAATGTACTTTCTTCCTGATGTACAAGGAATTGAAGAGAGGAAAAAAAGCCTCTCTGTGATCCTCAAAGTCAGATGCAATTGCAGTAGGAGATATTTGAGCCCAAAAATGTGCTGCTATCAGTATGTAGCTGCTTCCTTGCTGGAACCCCAGGCACCCCAGGGCTGGAGCTGGAGGAATAGTTTCTAGCCCTTTCCATTTCAGAGCTGTGTTGCTGCTAGAGTTGATGAATAGCCTTC